>NC_064921.1:394960272-396308843 GCF_023897955.1 Schistocerca gregaria | reverse complement strand
CTAATTTCTAAATGTATATTTTCTACGAAGAAACGCCACGTACCAAATCGTAATGGCCAGTGTGACCAGATCCGGGCCCGACAGAGCACATCACTCCGAGCGGAGGAACCGATTCGATTTGATGCAGCAAACTGCACAGGCGCTCACCACAACCGCCTATCCGTCCCCCCTAGTTGGAAGGCGCTGTCTCTAGCAGGACACCGCTAGTTCTCTAGTGTGCAAGGCGGGAGATTTGAAAGAACGAAGCCGCCACTGCTCATTTCCGATGGAGGGAATGTTTAACTATTTTGAACGATAAATGACACCTTTAAACCTAAAGGTAACTGTAAAGAGTATCAACTGTAAAGAGTATCGTAGTGTTTTATGTGGATACTTTTATAAAAGCGAATAATTCTTTTGAAGAAAAAAAACCTTTGTAGTCGTATGCGTCAGATAAAGTTCACCCAGTGCTCCATTTTTTTATTTTTTTAATTTTATTTTTTTATTTATTTATTTATTTTGGTGGTAAGGTCGTATGCCGGCTGGTGTGGCCGAGCGGTTCTGGGCGATCCAGTCTGGAACCGCGCGAGCGCTACGGTTACAGGTTCGAATCCCGCCTCGGGCGTGGATGTGTGTGATGTCCTTACGTTATTTAGGTTTAAGTAGTTCTAAATTCTAGGGGACTGATGACCTCACATTATTAAGTCCCGTAGTGCTCAGAGCCATTTGAACCATTTGAATTTTTTGTAAGGTCGTATGGGACCAAACTACTTAGGTCAACGGTCCCTAATCCTACAAACTACTGAAATCAAACTGAAACTAACTTACGCTATGGACGCAACCGTGCCCGATGGGGAGGGGGGGGGGGGGGGGAGCCACACGGACCGTGACAAGGCGCCCGAGACCGCGTGGCTAGTGGCTACCGAACGCGTTTCCATGTATCTACCGCAGTTTTGCAAATTCCGATGAATTTTTCTGAAACATCTTGTAACTTTGGGATACGACCGGACGGCAGATAATTTCTCATCGTTCTCTAGCAATCGCAGTTGTTGCTTTCTGGACTACTAAAGAGACAGCTCAGAGAAATTTACCTACGGTCTCAAGAGCTGTCTTTCAAGCTACTTTCCATGAGATATATGCAATTACTGGATCGAGTTAACTTTTTCCTTTTATTTTGTACAGCAGCTTAATCCTATCCAATAAAATTATTCTAAAAGCAAACACACTTCCTATAGTCACAACATGATTTCGAAGTGATGCTGAAAAGTAATGCCTCAGAACATTTAATGTGAAAACCCTCCAGCCTTTTTAAATAAAACTACCATTACTAACATTCCACATCTTTAGTCTTCATGCCTACATATTTATTAATTAACATAGTCACCCTGGCAGCGAATGCCTCTCTCCTACCGAGAGACCAATTTGTAGATATCGCTTATGTAGAATATTTGATTTTGTTGACGGAGCCAAAGCCTCACCTCGGCTTGGAACGCTTCAACAAAATGAAGTTCCCGAAGGTGTTCATTAAGTTTTGGAAACAGATGAAGCAGAGACTGATCCACTGCGTGGGCGAACTCTTCGAATTCTAAACTCGATTACAGCACGCAGTTTCTTAAGAACCAACAAAGTTACATTACACACTACCTTGCTACACTGTACGGTTCGGAACCCCTCTAGCGGCAGAGGGCTGCAAATATGTAGACATGAAGAATGAAGGTGTATGATGTTAATAAAATTTATTTTATGTAATTTGGACGCATTACTTTTCATCACTCCCTTTTACTTATTCATAACCATGTTCACTGTTTGAAAGATAGCACTCCACATCACACTAGGTGGCAAAACACCGACGCACGTGCACAGCTACATTGCGTTTCACTCACATTAGATCACAAATAAGTTGGACAGCATGTAGCGGCTGCGTTGTGGAGCCCACTGCCTAACTAATTGATTAATTATAGTGAGATGTGTCTACATCTGCATCTTCATTTATACTCCGCAAGCCAGCCAACGGTGTGTGGCGGAGGGCACTTTACGTGCCACTGTCATTATCTCCCTTTTCTGTTCCAGTCGCGTATGGTTTGCGGGAAGAACGACTGTCTGAAAGCTTCCGTGTGCGCTCAAATCTCTCTAATTTTACTTTCGTGATCTCCTCGGAAGGTATAAGTAGGGGGAAGCAATATATTCGATACCTCGTCTAGAAACGCACCCTCTCGGAACCTGGCGAGCAAGCTACACCGCGATACAGAGCGCCTCTCTTGCAGAGTCTGCCACTTGAGTTTGCTAAACATCTCCGTAACGCTATCACGGTTACCAAATAACCCTGTGTGCAACATTGCTGTATCAGATATAGTAACACCGAAAGTTGTTCCTCAAGAATTGTTGCATGTGGAAAGATGCATTGACCAACCCGTAGAAAGCAATTACATGCATCGACACCAGGAGCAGCCAGCTGTTTATGAGAAAACATATGGTCCTGCATTTTACTGGGTCAGTGTTAACGGTGTTCTGCCCATACTCTGTACTTACCTACGCGATTATAACACGGGATATTGAGGATGAGAACATCGTGGAGTAAGTTACTGTACTCACAGAAAGGACGTACACACTTACACATTATGACCACCACCCACCGCGACTCTGGATGTCACCTGGTGGCGTGGCGGTCGTGACTCGGTAACAAATGTATGTTAGCGGAGCAGACACGGGCGGGGGATCACCCTAGTGAAGATATAGGCTGCAAATAGGGAAATCCATTGAGATAAGCGACTTTGACAAAGGACAGGTTATTATTACGCACAGCCTGTGAACGAGCATCTCGAAAACAGCGAAGATGGAATGTTCACGTGCTACTGTCGTGCGCAACTACGGGAAGAGGCAGAAGGACAGTGAAACTAACTGTGTAAAAGAGTCGTGGACGTCCGAACCTTTAAGGTTCGGACGTCCACGACTCTTTTACACAGTGCGTGGAATTGGGAAGCTTAAATGCTTTGTAAAGTTGGATAGATAATGTGATCGGAGGCATCTCTGCCGAAAGAGCACAATGCTGATGTATGAAAAAGTGTTTCGGAGCACACCGTTCATCGTACTTTGCTGAATATGGCGCTCCGCAGCAGACTACCCCTACGTGTTCACATGTTGACTCAACGAAAGGGTTAACTACGATTGCAGTGGGTGCAGGACCATCGAGATTTGACCGTCGTCAAGGGCGACTCGAAGCTTGCCACGGACGCAGGCGGGTGGAAGCAGTATCAAGCTAAGGGAGACATTCTCCTGCGCTTGCAAAGGACCTGTGGTAGTAATCGGAGACACGCTGACAGCTGCGAACCACCTGCATCCCTTCATGCTTGATGTCTTCCCCGACAGTGATGTCATTTTTCAGCAGTACAACTGTATATGGTTCGGTGACAGAACAGTGCTGCAGTGGTTTGAGGAGCCCGTTGACGTCTCGTGGACCGAATTCACCTGATGTAAGTCCTATGGAACCCATCTGGGTCGGTATCAGGAGCCATAACCAAGCATTCATAAAGCGGCACGTTATTTAAGCAAATTGCGTGACCTGTGCGTAGACATCCAATGCCACATACCTCCACAAACCTACAAACAAACTGTCGGATCCCTTATACACAGACAACTATTAGACAGGTGGTTATAATGTTTTGGCTGCTCAGTGTATACTGCTTCTCTATAGTGTGAAACATGGAAAGAGGGTGGCAAGGGAGTAACCACTTTCGTTAGTAGCCTTCTGTCGAAAATAACTTGCGGATTCTCTGTCTTCATAAAGGAATATTCATTCGCGCGACACAACCCCGAAGTAGTAATTACACAAAAGTATTTTGGAAATCTGCTGCCATGGTTGCACTCTTAATAGAAGGTGAACAGAGCACTTATTGTATTTTGAAACGTCGACTTCGCATCAGCTTAAAAAAGTTTTTAGCAATAGCTATCTGCATCGAATTCATTGAGTATATCTGTATTATATTTCATCGACTTTTCTCAACTATGCTCGAAAGAACTGCCACATCTATGAAACTGCAGAAAGAAGTTTCAGCCACAGTCTCGTTGATGTTCGGAATGGTTCTGGCAGCGGGGTAAGTACTTTTCAGATAGCTATTTCAAGTTGTTCCACGAAAAGCTACATATCCAGGAAGTTAATATTAGAAAAATATTGCCATTACTGTACTCCTTTCATCTGAATTCAGAAATAATTATTAAGTTTGTTTCAGTCAATCCTCATATGAATTCCTTCAGCTCCTAATAAAGGGCTCCTTGTCATCTAGTTGCATATTTTCCGTAAGGGGATATCAGCTTTCGTATGTAATCTGCAAAGATTTTCCTGTTTGTCGATCTTATTCTCAAATTAACAAAATCTTTTCCTCCTCTTTCCAGCAGTAACTCATTACTATTACTCTTGTTTAATTGCTCAAAACAGGTTTTGATAGAAGTAGGGAACAGCGTACTGTAACATATAAAATTGTAAAACGGAAGAGCTGCTTTTTAAAATAGCCAGCAGCTTTCTTACACGCACTAAATGAAATGAAATGGTGTTTCGCTGTCCTGCTGCAGGTAATTTGTTATCGATGTCAACATCGGATCCGAGTGTGCAGATCTACCGAAACGAAACGAAGAATCGTGCTGCTGTCACAACGTCACCCTTTTCAAATTCTTCAACAATTCAAGTGGAAGGAGATGGATGAGTATCCCTATATTCCGGAATTGGTATTTCAAAATGGTTCAAATGGCCCTGCGCACAATGGGACTTAACATCTCAGGTCATCCCCCCTAGGACTTTGAACTACTTAAACCTAACTAACCTAAGAACATCATACACATCCGTGCCCGAGGCACGATTCGAACCTGCTACCGTAGCGGTCGAGCGGTTCCAGACTGAAGCCCCTAGGACCGCTCGGTCACAGCGGCCGGCAATTTGTACTTCAATCTTATTTCGACCATGAACATGTTGTTGGTCGGACGACATGTCACCTCAAGTGAGAATCTTCAGCGCAGGGAGACGACATGGCCCCAGGAGAGAGATGCAGGAGATAAAACTCTATGTAACTAGAATGAGATTTTCACTCTGCAGCGGAGTGTGCGCTGATATGAAACTTCCTGGCAGATTAAAACTGTGTGCCCGACCGAGACTCGAACTCGGGACCTTTGCCTTTCGCGGGAAAGTGCTCTACGATCTTTTTTTTTTTTTAATCTCATTTTGTTCGCTATTGTTCGTCGCATCTGCTCCGGGCGGACGTCGTAAGACATCCATTTATGTTCGTTGTTGATGGATTGACTCAGTTTTTTTGTTACACGCTCAGCTACCGTGCCGGCTAGCCATCTGAGCTACCGAAGCACGACTCACGCCCGGCCTCACAGTATCTCGTCTCCTACCTTCCAAACTTTACAGAAGCTCAGATGGTAGAGCACTTGCCCGTGAAAGGCAAAGGTCTCGAGTTCGAGTCTCGGTCGGGCACACAGTTTTAATCTGCCAGGAAGTTTCATATATGCGTACACTCCGCTGCAGAGTGAATATCTCATTCTGAAAACATCCCCAAGGCTGTGGCTAAGCCATGTCTCCGCAGTATCCTTTCTTTCAGGAGTGCTAGTTCGGCAAGGTTCGCAGGAGAGCTTCTGTAAAGTTTGGAAGGTAGGAGACGAGATACTGGCAGAAGTAAAACTATGTAACTGCTTGTTAAGTTCGTTGTATAGGATTTTACGATTGGTTATTCACGAGAGGACTCTTGAAATATGACGTATCGCTTCTAGAAAAAATTCTTTAACTTGTTTTTTGTTTCCAGAGCACGGAGCACAGATGGCTTGAAACATTTCACTGCATAATTTTATATCTCTTTGTAACCGCATACCCTTAATCAGCGTTATCGATCGTTTATAAGTATGCGTTTTATATCGAAATTAATTTAGGTAGTTGATGTATGGTATATAAATGTGTGCAGCATCAGTTTTACAATCTTGGCCTCGCCAGTAATGCTTGGCATATAGTTTGTTATTACAACAAAGTTCAGTTTTAGATCATAATGTTTTGTTTCATTTACGGTACAGCGTCTTCTATTCACGAAAACATGTCTAGCGCCCAACATGCAAGGAAGCAGAAAGCTAACCTCCTACCACAGATAAATCGTTGCTGTAGAAAAGTGGTTCCCAAAACTTCGGTGACCATTACCCTCCAGTGTAATCAGGTATTAGCTGATTACACCTTACCTCTCCGTCCCCCCTCCCTCGGCCCCCCTCACCCACCACCCAGCTCTTCCTCCCACTATCAACACCTAACACCTAACTTAAGTTCCAAAACAAAATAAAAAGAACTCTCTTTGAACACATTCATTTTTAAAATTACCAAAGTTATGTACTTAGTTTTTTAGTTTTTTTTATTAAACCTGGAAGTGATGAATGAATGAGTTAATTAGCGGTGTTTATTTCTAACAACCTCTTCATAGAATGATGAAACTAACCTCAGAAAAGAAAGCTAACCATCCACAATAAGCGTAGACGCTTGTTACAAAACATGCTTCGTCTGTACAAGTCCTCTCCTCAGCGACACTTGCTTCACCTATCCCTTGTGAGCTGGAGTGTTGCTGGCGACAGTTTCCATCGATTGTCTTGTGATCGTTGAGTCGACTTATTTGTCTTCACATCTTTGGCGGCTGGGGATTTTAAAGCCAGTGCGCGCTCTGTTGGAGGCTGGTGTGCGGGTATCCGCGGTGTGAGGTGGAGTGACGTGGCACTGTGTTTGTATGTAGCACGGCGAGAGACCGAGTCGGCACGACGAAAGAGTGTGCCCAGCCGCTATTGCGGGCTTAACCGTTACAGTGCAGAAATTCTGCCAATGGTGATTGGGATTTCCTCGAGGCAGAAAGGACAGGTTCCGTCGAGTTGGTTACAAGTTACACAGGCCGAATGAATTGGAGTCGTCGAGTTGCTTCACTGGGTGGTGTTCATGTTAACTAAATATTACAGTGTACTAAAAACCATTTGGAATTGTTCTAGTTGCTTATCACTGAATTTGATGTCGTCACTTGATATCTTGGCAGTTAAGGAAGTGTAACAACGCCTCAAAACAGACACGAAGCGTGGCTAAGCACGTAGCTAGAAGTGTAACTAAGTAGTGTGTACGTCTGTGTTTGGCGTCGAAGCTATGCTGAAATATTTTTCCCGTTGCACCTATTACGCCATTATTTTAGTCCGCCCTTTAAATGTACGCCGAGATTATTCTTGCTATTCTAACTTTTATGCCATTATTTTAGTGATGGTTTTAAGGGATTGGCTAACCAAATTTTAAGAGCCGTGACTGCCCAAGTAAGTCACCGAGGTTAATTCTGTTGGTTTCATTTGTAGAGTACATCATCGAAAGATGTTGATAACTAGTTTTGTATCTCATGCCTCAGAATATTGTCTGCCTCTGATGTGTTTTATGTTGCAGATAATTGGCAGTGGCTGACGGGAGCAAACTGGGATCGGACTACCATAGTGGCAGAGTGATATTAAGGCCTTGCCCCCCCCCACCCCCCACCCCTTCCACACACACACATACATCTCGGGTTATGTTGTTACTGCCCTGTAATTCCATCCTTCTTTCGGTGGAGAGTTATGGTTTCTGAAGTTCAATCGCAGTGCAAAGTTGAGTACCATTTTATTTCATTTCCTGTCCCGTGGACTTCTTGTATTTGTTAAAATCTCTCGGTGTGCTCGCGTGCATCACTAATTCTCATGCGGAGTGGAAGCGGCCCGTGTTAAGTACTTCTTAGGAATATCTACTCGTTATAGTCAGGTAATGAAATCATACGAACCTGGTACATGTAAGTAGTATTGTTCGAATTAATCAGAAGTTGGCCGGGTACGCCGCAAAAATTTTGGGGCTTATTGAACTCAGAACTTTGATGTGAGTTAGTCATGTTAGTCATATTTTATGAAACAGGATATTATGAAGATTGTATTACTTAATGAAAAGTAGGCCGAGTAAACCTTAAAAATATTGGATTTTGTTGAACTCAGAACTTTTATCTGACCTAGTTAAGTCAGTCGTATTTTACGAAGGATGCTTTTATGAATATTGTCTGTAAACTATGAAAAGTTGGCCAAATAAGTCTTTAAACATTACTGTCTGTTGAACTCCGAACTTGGATGTGATGAAAAGATAGATTAAAGGGTTTCCATGTAAGTGAGGAAGTAGGTGTGATTCATTTGTCAGTCATATTGAATTAGTTATGGGTCCGTGGAGATGGTTTAAATTAATGTAAGTGGTTGAAAGAAAACGTTATGTGGAACATAGCTTAGAAGATTTTGATTGTGATTTCGGTATGTCCTTATGGACTACACCCTACCTTGTATCAACCAAATTAAAAGCCTTTTGTACTTTGACTTACTCTTTGTAAATCACTTGCTTAGTGACAACTGGAAGACTTCGGGTTGCCAATGTTTTGCGCTTGATCACTGCCGCTAATAACAACAACAATGATAATAATGATAATAAAATAACAATACAGCGTAGGCCCCACAGCATCGTAGCACGGTGTATGGTGGTCTGTTTTGTGTTGTGTTGTTAATTAGTTTATTTTTCTGAAGTGGGTAATGAAGCAAATTCTATTGTTGGAACTATCTGCAGCGTCGGGCAGGCTTTTCCATGAGATACTGAAGCGTACTCAATGTGATATATATATATATATATATATATATATATATATATATATATATATATATATATATATATATGTGTGTGTGTGTGTGTGTGTGTGTGTGTTTTACTGTCATGGTACAAAGTATGTGTGTAGTGGAAGGACTCTGTGAGCGAGATATTGATGTTACATTCGTTTCACAAGCTGTAACCTGCACCACGTTGTGTTACGGGCTAATGCAAGCAAAAAATGTTATTTCTGGTAACTTATGTAATCAGTATTACAGTCTTACGAAATATACCGAGTGAGGTGGCGCAGTGGTTAGCACACTGGACTCGCATTCGGGAGGACGCCGGTTCAATCGCGCCTCCAGCCATCGTGTTTTAGGTTTTCCGTGATTTCCCTAAATCCTTTCAGGCAAATGCCGGGATTGTTCCTTTGAAAGGGCACGGCCGATTTCCTTCGCTGTCCTTCCCTAACCTGAGCTTGCGCTCCGTCTCTAATGACCTCGTTGTCGACGGGACATTAATCACTAATCTCCTCCTCCCTTACGAAATAGTGGTAATAGTGATTATCTTTTAAAAATAATTCAATTTTCTGACAGGAATACATTTTAACTATAGCTGGCTTGCACGGTGGCAAATGATGTGCACGCAGGCGTTGTATCTAAAACAGATAATATGGACAACACAGTGATAAAAATAAATAGCACTTATTAAGACAATGTACAATGAAATACTCAATTCTGAGTGATAAATGACGTGTGGTACAGTGCCTGAGGTCCTACGAGCTAATCTAACTTGACATAGGGGAAGAGACCAGCCTAGTCTATAGACGTTCAATCTTGACAGCAGCAGCGCCTTGCCACGGTTCGTTCTGCTCCCGCCGTCGGAGGTTCGAGTCCTCCGTCGGGCATATATGTGTGTCGTCCTTAGCGTAAGTTACTTTAAGTTAGATTAAGTAGTGGGTAAGCCTAGGGACCGATGACCCAAGCACTTTGGTCTCATAGGAACTTACCACAAGTTTCCAAAATTTTCTTGATTGATACATCTCACAGTTTTGAGTTCTGGCTCTAAATATTGAATACCATTTGACATTACGTTTTTAGCTACTGTCTGACGATCATCCTCTAATAGCAGCTGGCTCAAACGGTGGCACAATCACCTTAACAGCTCATGTATCCAAGTTGCTGACAGGAATAATATATAGATAAATGGAAAAGAAAATTGAGGATGCGTTAGATGACGATCATTTCGGCTTTAGGAAAGGTAAAGGCTCCAAAAAGGCAAATCTGAAATTGCGGTTCATAGTTGAAGCAAGACTGAAGAAATTCAGATACATTCATAGGATCTGTCGACCTGGAAAGAACGTTAGACAGTTTCTAATGCTCCGTGATGTTGGAAGTTCTGAATAAGAAAGAGGTGAGATATGGGGAAAGACAGGGAATATACATTATGTCCAAAAATGAAGAGGAAACAATTAGTATGGGAGGCCAAGAAAAAGTGCTCGGATTAAAAAGGGTGTAGGACGTGGATGTAGTCTTGCGCTCCTACTGTTCAATCTGCATCGAAGAAGCAATGACAGAAATACGAGAAATCTTCAGGAGTGATATTAAAATTCAAGATGAAAGGATAGTGGTGATAACATTCATTGATGTCATTGCTGTCCTTAGTGAAAGTGAAGAAGAGTTACAGGTTTTGCTAAATGGAATGAACAGTCTAGTGGGTAAAGAACATGAATTGAAAGTAAACTGAAGAAAGACGAAAATAATGAGAAGTGGCAGAAATGACTACAGTGGCAAACTTAACATCAGGATTTGTGACACGAAGTACATAAAGTTAAGGAATTCTGATACCTCGGTAGCAAAATAATCCATGAAGGACAGAGCAAGGAGGACATCAAAAGCAGATTATCGCTGAAAAAAAGGGCATTCCTGACCAAGAGAAGTCTGCTAGTATCAAAACATAGGCCGTAAACTGAGGAACAGATTCCAGAGAATGTACGATTGGAGAACAGTATTGTATGATAGTGAACGTTGACTGTGGGAAAAGCAGAACAGAGAATCGAAGCACTTGAGATGTGATTTTACAGAAGAATTTACAGAAGGTAGCCAATGAGAAGGTTCTTCAGAGAATAGACGAGGAAGGGAATATGTGGAAAACACTTAACAAGAAGGGGCAGGATGGTATCACATCCGATAAGACTTCGCTGAATACTAGAGGGAGCTGCAGAGGCTAAAAACTCTAAAGGAAAACAAAGACTGGATTACAGCCGGGAAATAATTGAGGACATAGGTTGCAAGTGTTCCTCTGAGATGAGGAAGTTGGCACAAGAGAAGAATTCATAACTGCCCGCATCCAGCCAGTCAGAAGAATGATGATTCAAAAATAAATAAATAAAATAAAAAACAACGACGGCAACCACTGGTCGATGTCAGCTGTAACTGTAGGTAACAGTTGCTGGAGAACTGTAGAACTGCAGGTGATGATCCGCAAATGGAAAATTGTGCGGACTAGAATCGTACAAGCTGCGCGTTCGATTGGTTCAATTGGCTCTGAGCACTATGGGACTCAACTGCTGTGGTCATTAGTCCCCTAGAACTTAGAACTACTTAAACCTAACTAACCTAAGGACATCACACACATCCATGCCCGAGGCAGGATTCGAACCTGCAACCGTAGCAGTCGCACGGTTCCGGACTGCGCGCCTAGAACCGCGAGACCACCGCGGCCGGCAGCTGCGCGTTCGCATTTGTGCGCGAAGAGTGCATCATTTTACATTGGCGATCTTGTTAGTGGAAGCAGAAAATAGTTCCGATGGTCAGTGCCCTAATTGAGGACATAGGTTGCAAGTGTTCCTTTGAGATGAGGAAGTTGGCACAAGAGAAGAATTCATAACTGCCCGCATCCAGCCAGTCAGAAGACTGATGATTCAAAAATAGATAAATAAAATAAAAAACAACGACGGCAACCACTGGTCGATGTCAGCTGTAACTGTAGGTAACAGTTGCTGGAGAACTGTAGAACTGCAGGTGATGATCCGCAAATGGAAAATTGTGCGGACTAGAATCGTACAAGCTGCGCGTTCGATTGGTTCAATTGGCTCTGAGCACTATGGGACTCAACTGCTGTGGTCATTAGTCCCCTAGAACTTAGAACTACTTAAACCTAACTAACCTAAGGACATCACACACATCCATGCCCGAGGCAGGATTCGAACCTGCAACCGTAGCAGTCGCACGGTTCCGGACTGCGCGCCTAGAACCGCGAGACCACCGCGGCCGGCAGCTGCGCGTTCGCATTTGTGCGCGAAGAGTGCATCATTTTACATTGGCGATCTTGTTAGTGGAAGCAGAAAATAGTTCCGATGGTCAGTGCCCTAATTGAGGACATAGGTTGCAAGTGTTCCTTTGAGATGAGGAAGTTGGCACAAGAGAAGAATTCATAACTGCCCGCATCCAGCCAGTCAGAAGACTGATGATTCAAAAATAGATAAATAAAATAAAAAACAACGACGGCAACCACTGGTCGATGTCAGCTGTAACTGTAGGTAACAGTTGCTGGAGAACTGTAGAACTGCAGGTGATGATCCGCAAATGGAAAATTGTGCGGACTAGAATCGTACAAGCTGCGCGTTCGATTGGTTCAATTGGCTCTGAGCACTATGGGACTCAACTGCTGTGGTCATTAGTCCCCTAGAACTTAGAACTACTTAAACCTAACTAACCTAAGGACATCACACACATCCATGCCCGAGGCAGGATTCGAACCTGCAACCGTAGCAGTCGCACGGTTCCGGACTGCGCGCCTAGAACCGCGAGACCACCGCGGCCGGCAGCTGCGCGTTCGCATTTGTGCGCGAAGAGTGCATCATTTTACATTGGCGATCTTGTTAGTGGAAGCAGAAAATAGTTCCGATGGTCAGTGCCCTCTTTGGAGACTGACTTTGGTCGTATGGAGCCGCAGAGTATAAAATTTATGGAGTGAGCGTAGCGTACAGCACATGCTCTCAACATCAAACCGGGCTAGACAAGTGGAAATGGGACGTCGCTGCTTGTCTGCAATTTGTGGTAGCAGAGAAATTTTAATATTGCATGTATTCAGCTGGTTTTACATACCTTTCTACACGCTTTAAAAGTAATAAAGCCGTGGTGCAGTATTGTTGTTGCTACGGATGTAAAGAGAAGTACATGAAAGGAGGACCAGTTACTTTTCATAGGTACGTACAACAAATCTGAAATAATGAATATCATATTGTTTTGAGGCGCTTTATACGTTTAAAAATATCGAGACGCGGTATTATAATGTCTTGTAGAGCAAAGTTCGTTTTTTTTTTTTTTTTTTTTTGTCTCTGTGTTTGCGAGAGGAATGCTATTTAAATTTGCAAGTACATTTGAGCTATCAGTCAGTGTTTACGTATTCGTGCTATGTTCAACTGCAGATAAAATTTATATACGACAGTGTGATCAATTTCCTCCAGTTTATTCTAGTCCTCAAACCCTTGTGTGTATCTAAGTACTTCTGCATGAGACAGTTTCCTACATTATATAATTTTTGTATTCTAGTTTCCCGAAACATGAACAGAGAGTCAAAATATGGCTCCACGAAATAAAAAGAATGAATTTCGTCCCTACAAAATACTCAAAAGTGTGCTCTAAACACTTTGCTGCTCTCCACAGCTTTAGAACTATTTCACTTTCAGGTATAAAAATGTTAGGATGTCTGTAAAATGCATATACAGAGTTTGAGGATACTTATGAAGGTGATCTATCTGTTCCAGCGAAGTAATAACACTCAAAATACGCTAAGCGCTATACGGACTAACATGCGCCGTCCCAATACTACGTGACCTGAGCAGCAAGAGTTGTTGCGGACGTATTTCTCGTTCTGCATATTCGAATGCTCACTACATAGACATTTATTCCTCTATGGATGGACCGGCTCTTGGAAGGTTCGCCGGCTGCGGTGGTCTCGCGGTTCTAGGCGCGCAGTCCGGAACCGTGCGACTGCTACGGTCGCAGGTTGGAATCCTGCCTCGGGCATGGATGTGTGTGATGTCCTTAGGTTAGTTAGGTTTAAGTAGTTCTAATTTCTAGGGGACTAATAACCACAGCAGTTGAGTCCCATAGTGCTCAGAGCCATTTGAACCATCTTGGAAGGTTCCGTGGCGAAAGCAAGAATAGGTCCCAGTGCATTGGCATCATCTATGTGCCAACACAATGGAACTTAGTGGCATCTGACGTGGAGAGTGGCTGGTTGGTTGCGCCCTATGTATCTAACGCCGTGTACCACATGTGACTGCTTGTACAGTACTGTGGACTACGCAAACAGACAACGTGCAAGGTATAATTGACTTTTAAGTTGCTAGACTCGCATTATTACAGATAAATAAAGCAGCCACCAATAGAGAAGTCTTTTTCATTCTGACCAAGCTTAATTAGATATATTATTAGAAATCGTCTGATATTATTTTTCTTGCCATCAATTTAATCTGAGTTCTACCAGTTGTGATACTTGTCATTTATTATGCGTACACATCATTTTAAGAAATAGATACTACTGTAATATTAATTTCTCTTATTGCAAAAAAAGTTAATAATGCTGCGTTGAACAATGGCTTTATGTGGTATTACTATTTAGCAGCGAACGATGGCGGTTGTACGCAGTGCGAGGTATCCTTCCTTCTAAAACACTATCGATTGATGCCTCAGGTTGGCAGCACTCCTGGTTGTGACAGTGGAACGAGCAGTGGATTCGCCATCAAAGGAAAGGCCCCATGTTACGACACGCAGGTTAAGGGCATCAGTGGCGGTCAACGATTTCGGACAGCTCCAGGCCGGCCGAGAGCTACGAGCAAGAGCATTGTCTTCGGAGCCGGTGGTAGGTTGTTCCGATGTGTCGGTTGTTGCTTTTGTGCCAGTGAATATCGCCCGGTTGGAAAATTTGTTCGATCTTGACCCGTGCTCAGTATTTGAATATCTGAAGAAAGTTTGTGTTAGCTGTGGAGGTGGATTCACTACCTGTCCGTCAGTTCCGATCATTGGTCGTAAGGGCCGCCTGTGGGTTGCGTCCTGTTGGTTTCTGAACTTCTGCCCGTGTGATTCAAGAAAGGAGGAACAGATTTCAGTTGTTTATTAAAGAGAAACTATAAAAGATAGAAACACGTAGCGCTATTTCACCGGACAGAGGAAGATTCAAAAAGCTGAGCTACTGTTTGTTTGTAGTAATAAGGCGACTACAGAAGAGAAATCATATTGTGGGTTGGAATTTGCGCGAAGTCAATCCATTGTTGAAGCTAAACGTGAATAGAGTCGTCTCTTCACCAAGAAGCTGCCTCTGCACAAGCAGATTTATGACCGGCATACAAAGTTCTTGGAGGTTGGTTTCTTATGCATAGGGAAGAACACTGGTGGCACGAACGTCTGATGAAAATGTGGGCGTATCCAAGATGTGTTCACACGGAGCTGTCGGAAGTCGACAAGACAGGCAGGCCGGGAACTTGAAATTTTCCAAATAACGCTGTGCCGTGCTCTGAAACGACTCCTGCGTATGCAGCCTTACAAATTGCATTTACTGTGGCAATTGCGTCCCAGTGACCATAATAGAAGGTACGAATTTTGCATTTCAGTTTTCTAGGATATGGAAGAGGACACTTTTTCCGAACGACTCATCGTTTCGGACAAATCGTCGTTTCATCCACTGGGTAAATTAAACCGTCATAATATAAGAATTTAGGATTCGCAAAATCTTGGTCTCTTCGAACATGACAGAGACTCGCCGAAACTGAATGCGTTTTGTGCTGTTTTTGTTTACAAAGTTTATGGACCTTACTGTTTTGCGGACGAAACTAGGTAAGTAATGTCAAACCAGGAACTAGCAGAAAAATTTGTTGTTTCCTCAACTTCACAAAGATTCCAATGATTTCATTTCTATGCAGGGTAGTGTCCCGCCTCACTTTTACTCTGAGATGTGGCTTTATCTTAACAACACCGTCCCACAACGTTGGACTGGAAGAGAACGACATCAATATCTTTTTCGTTTTGGTCTCCCAAGTCACCAACTTCTCCGTTGGGGCATGTGAAAGACATCTTTGATAGCTACCCACCAAAAGCAGAGAAATGGAATAGTTGAAGCTGTCGATTCAATAAACAGGGACCTTTGATTCATGAGCGGTATGTAATGGACTATCGTTTCGATGCTTCTCGAGCAACGCATGTTGCTCCTGTTGAGTGTATGGTACAATGTATATGCAAGTATAAAACTCTGAACCTTCGTCTATCCAGTGACATGAGCAGTGTGCTCCTATCTTTCCCAGTGTGTCTGTAATAAATAACTGAAATCTGTTCTTTCTATTTGAATCACCCTATATAACTATACGGCGAATGCACCCTCTGCCTAGCAGTCTTGGTTATTTGCCGCTGCTGTTGATTTCCCGCCGGCCTCTGTGACCGAGCGGTTCTAGGCGCTTCAGTCTGGAACCGCGTGACCGATACGGTCGCAGGTTAGAATCGTGCCCCGGGTATGGATGTGTGTGATGTCCTTAGGTTAGTTAGTTTTAAGTAGTTCTATGTCTTGGGGACTGATGACCTCAGATGCTAAGTTCCATAGCGCTCAGAGCCATTTGAACCATTGTTGATTTCCTCGTCGATCTCAAAAATTACGGTGAGCAGCTTCATCCTACGACTGTTACGTCGTTATTCGATCTGCCCCTTCGTGTGTCTGCCGTCTTGTTTACTAAAAAACTTGTCAGAAGCATAGTAGTAGCAGTGAATTAGTTATGTCAAGTTGGTGATTTCCTGTTTATTGTTTGTTATTAATCTTACTGTATCAGTGGACCCACTAGGCCAAGTTGAATCGTTCAAGTGAGAGCTCTGTTCAAAATGGCAAAGCCGTATATAATTTATGTCACTTCTGTGACGTGGCAGTTCAGCCGTCTTTTATTGTTCGTTCTTGCACCTTGTATGGACAAGCGATTCCTTTATCTCAAGGTTGTCTGTTCTGTGTATCTATAGTTTGTAAATTTATTTTTATTGTTCATCTGTGCCTCACCTGTTACAAGAAGGGGGTCTTGTAATCCCATCTGTTCATTTTGTACATCCATCGTCTCCAGAACCGGGGCCAGCATATGATTAGTAGTGCCCCTACTGGAATAGACAGATGACTTCTACTAAATGCTCTGTGTTATCCGTAATCTGCGCTAATGGAGCTAAACAAAGAAACTAGTTAGACTAGTCAACGGTTTAGTCTCGTACTCCTAAGTAAAATTTGTGTGTTGGGTTTTGTTTTCGTCACCGTCTGACTGTCCCACCTTACAGACTACATTCAATACTATTTCAGAGTATGGCTGAAGATATTGATTTTTTTCAGGCACCCATATCCTTGAGTGCCTCTGAAGATATCTACTTTTAGTTTCTGATTATTTAAGAGGGCATTTCTGGGCCAGTAGTGGTCAACATATTTGAACCTGTATTTTGGTGTACTAACCACTCGTAATAATTAACTGTTAATGCTAAGCTAAATGTTTACCCCAGTGTCTGGTTTGGTTCTCAAGTTGGCACTTGCTGTTTCGTGTGCTGAACATTTTATTAAATTCTGTCAACAGTTACTTTTCTTAAATGGTAATAATAAATTCTGTTGGCAGTTACTGCTTAGTTAACTGATAAAAATGTTATTAAGTAGTCTTTCTGAAGTTGTAATAGTAGTAGAAACGTTGTTGTCAGTTGCTGTTTCCCTCACTACGCATTTTATTAAATTCTGCAGCAGTAATTTTGGTAAATCATTATAGTAAATTCTGTGGGCAAGGATTTCTCAAATTTGTGGTGCTAATGGTTGCTATTCATATGTATAATCATAGATGTGATTGGCAGTGGTACTTAATGTTGTCATTAAATTGCTGTGTTGAGTGTTTTCAGTAAATACTGCTACCAGTAATTTTTCCAAACGTCATGTTAATAAATTCTGATTGTATGTGCTGTTATTTGTTATGATACTTTACGATTGTGAAATTTCTTGCTTGTTAAAGTAAAATGATTTGTTTAGATTTGAATAAACTTGTTTTGATACAGCACCTTACCACTCAATATCAGCTCAGTACAGCTCTGAGGTTGATGACGATTATAATTTCGTAATGATTGCATTGATTAATCAGCCCAAACATTGTGGAGATTTTCTACATCACTATCTAATACTCAAGCAACTTTCGCGTAGGTTTTACTGGTCATCAGGCAGACATTTCTTGTGCGTGTGCTCACTTTCCATAGGGTTTGCTTGTGGCATTTGTGCCCCATATCGACGCATATTTTACTAGATTTCGTCGTAAGATGTAGAGAGGCTTACGCTGCTGTACGTCAGAAGATGTATCTGTATCATTCCTCATCCCATAAAAAGACAGTGGGTCAAGTTGCTTGAGAATGAGAATTCGAGTAGAATTTCGTGACGTACTCAAGTATTCAAAGAATTCGGTGATTCAGATTGCGAAGGTTGGCGCCAAATGCATAATTTAATTAATATTAACTGTTTTAGCGTTTATATACGACTCCAACTACATTGTCGACATTATTAACACTGACAATCTCCCAGCCATAATTTCAGTAAGTCCAAAAATTTTAATTAGAGTTTTATATAGTATTGATAGTCATTTGCTGAATAAATCGACCAACCAGAAACGTGCCCAGTCCAGGCAGGTGCGAAAGACCAAAGCTAGCGCACTAGGCAGTCTTGATTCTAGTTTTTGGAAAGACACCACTTATATGCAGTGGAAGGAATATGTTTACATTTAAAAATAATTTAGCGACTAAAAACGTTTCGGGCAACATTTATACGCGAATACAACCTAGAACTGCCGTTAAATTCGTGTGAAAATAACTGTATGAACTTACAGTGGTGCTCGATAAGTGAAGGCTACATTCCATGAACTTAGACTCGCATGTTACCGTTAGACTGTCTCTAAAGACTGATTTTTTCCTAACTTTTATTACAACTAAGGTGTCATTCTCTTTTTCTAGACTTCCATTAAAGTAGTGTTGAGCCTTTCCAGTTTGAAATTTCGTCATTCATAGTCGGTTGTATGCATGATCGGATCAACGACCGCTCCTGAAGAAGACAATTTGAGACATCGACACGGCTTTAAAACGCACGAGGTTACCCAAACTCCGTAACGTCTCATAGTAAAACACATATTATATGTGGTAAAAAAGAAAAGGAGAAAAGAATTATTGAACTGGATAGTTGTAATTACGTGGACAACGATTGTGTGAACTTTATGTAATAAAGAGAAAGCGTTATGTGTCATGTTTTGTTCTTGTATTGAATTATGTACCGATTTTTTTAAAAGATAATATCTGTGTCGGCGAGTACTGAAATCGCCACAGACGATACTTATTAAATATCAAACAAAAATGAGAATATGTGACAAGTATAAATAGTAATGATGGAAGATTAATTTCTCTGTCGTCTTCTTGGAGTTATGCGAGTAGGAAGAGCCTGTGACGTTATATTGTACGCTTGCGTAGGATTCTTTTGTCAAGATTCAGAGACGTACGCCATTACGTACTCATTGTAAAGGTGTGCAATAATTTAATCTGTTTAAATGTTTTGCATAGAGTTACTTAGTGAAAACTTGCATTGTGATTTGTAATAAGCTTGCCTGGTATTTTATCCCATCCTTTTAATACATTTTCAGCTATTTAAATATTATTCGTGATGCACAGCTGCGCTACGAACGAACGAGCCGCCGCCGCGGCGCATTCTAACTGCATTAAATGAAACCAATCATACCGCAAAGAAGCGGACAGGTAATAGTAAACTAAAACTATTTCTTTCAGCTTTCGGAATTGCAGAGCAGAGCAGCATATTTTATGATGTGGTTTACAGGTTGACGAGGGCTGCTGATAATATATTATTAACAGTGCAGAAAGATAATTTACCTTCATAACATAAAAGAAATCTTGCTGTGCGTAGTTCTGGTCTGGCAAACCTTATAGTAAAAACATCTTTTTCTGTGACAATAGTCTCATGTTCTCGTGTTAGTCCTGGTACGTATTGGTGTTTTACTGTTAACAAAAATCCACTACAAAATTTTGATGTTGAACAATCATTGCGCACTGCAACATCAGTATTGATAACGAAATAATTTTCATTAACCTTTCCAATAACTGTAAAGTAAGGAAGATATGTTGAACTTTATGGCGAGTTACAGTAACGAAAAAATGCTTCTTTAAGAGAAAGCCAGATCCAGAATAATAAGAACATGTTACATTTAGTTTTGTTGAAAATTAATAATCCAAAGAAAGTCACAGCACAGCATCACTAAAAGGTATTTCGGGGCTCTTCTCATAGCAACATATTTTGTCTCATATTTTAGTTGTTACACGAGCCATAATAAAACAAAGCAAAGAGAGCCAGCGAAAATTCTTAACAGTGAATTAGAGACCTTGTAAAATATGGAAGGCAAGTAAGATTTATTCCTTCATCTTTGTCTTTAGTGTAAATGATTTTGGACGTTTTCAGCGATTTACTCGCTTTTTGAGTAGTTTATTCCACTGAACAGGCTTTCGATTTACCCGTTTCGTATGTCTACCCGTTCTTTGTGCAGCTGAAAAACATTTCCGATAGACACTTCGTAGGTTACTCTTTTGCTCTATTGTCTTCTGAAGCTGCATTTAGGCTCATGGTACCCGCATAGATGCGATTTTTTTTCCATTCATCATACATTCGGAATAAGCCCATTGTATTTCTCGATAATATCATTTCTAGGGGAGTTATACTACTGGCTTTCTACTTACAGTTAGAATTCTTATATTAAATGGACGACTCAGACTTTAAAGGAAAGGATTGAAGAAAAGAAGCTGAAAAAGGCAAGAAGATAGAGACCATTACAACAAAATTAAGAGATAAGTAAAAGGGTTGGTTACCCGAGCTAAACAGGAGTCGTGGGAGGTGAAATGTGCCGATGTACAACATTTAGTTGGATATTTCACTGGCGATTTATACGTCCAGTGAGAACTCTTGCTAAAATTAGAGAATGACCTGGCAAGATGCCTGTTTATGAACGGAGAACAAATTTTAAAGATCCTCTTACGGGGGTTAGGGAGGAGTTTCGTGAAGAGTAGAATGAAGTGCAGAATTATCCTATGTTAGAGATGACTGACAATTTCTCACACCCTTCAGAGAAAAAAAAAAAGACGTTACATATGTCGACACTTAGCCGAGGATACCTCACTGGAATCTTCTGATTTTTTCTTGTAGTTCGTGTAATTAGTGTAGTTTTTGTTTATTGCTAGCGCATAATTGTAGAGAGAATCTCCTTTGTAGTTGCAGTCTTTCATTGTTGTACAGTCAAACAGTTGTGGCACGCATTTAAATTTGTTCCAAGTATTTCGCAGCTGCGCTTGCAATTAACTAGATATTATTTTCAGTGCTATGTTAATGTGTTCTCTTATTTTTGCTCTTCAAATTGTGCCTTTCTGTGTTATCGTGTAAAATATTGTGACAATAATGGCGTGTGAAAAACGTAACACTAGGCTCCAAAGTAAACTGAGAAATAATAGTGACGACGAGTGTAGCTTACCAGCAGCACTGTGTAATTAATTAACAGACATTCAAAGTAGTAATTTGGTAACTGAGCATAGGGAAATGGAGTGGGCGTCAAATAATGGTGTAGACAGTGAAACAGGTAGTGAACAGGGAAGCATTATCGATCGATCGGTCGGCAACAGCTCGCCTCAGGAATCGGAAATGATTGTTGTTGTTGTTGTCTTCAGTACTGAGACTGCTTTGATGCAGCTCTCCATGCTACTCTACCCTGTGCAAGCTTCTTCATCTCCCAGTACCTACTGCAACCTACATCATTCTGAATCTGATTAGTGTATTCATCTCTTGGTCTCCCTCTACGATTTTTACCCTCCACGCTGCCCTCCAATGCTAAATTTGTGATCCCTTGATGCCTCAGAACATGTCCTACTAACCGATCGCTTCTTCTAGTCAAGTTGTGCCACAAATTTCTCTTCTCCCCAATCCTATTCAATACCTCCTCATTAGTTACGTGATCTATCCACCTTATCTTCAGCATTCTTCTGTAGCACAACATTTCGAAAGCTTCTATTGTCTTCTTGTCCAAACTAGATATCGTCCATGTTTCACTTCCATACATGGCTACACTCCAAACAAATACTTTCAGAAACAACTTCCTGATACATAAATCTATATTCGATGTTAACAAATTTCTCTTCTTCAGAAACGCTTTCCTGGCCATTGCCAGTCTACATTTTATATCCTCTCTACTTCGACCATCATCAGTTATTTTACTTCCTAAATAGCAAAACTCATTTACTACTTTAAGTGTCTCATTTCCTAATCTAATTCCCTCAGCATCACCCGATTTACTTTGACTACATTCCATTATCCTCGTTTTGCTGTTGTTGATGTTCATCTTATATCCTCCTTTCAAGACACTGCCCATTCCGTTCAACTGCTCTTCCAAGTCCTTTGCCGTCTCTGACAGAATTACAATGTCATCGGAGAACCTCAAAGTTTTTACTTCTTCTCCATGAATTTTAATACCTACTCCAAATTTTTCTTTTGTTTCCTTTACTGCTTGCTCAATATACAGATTGAATAACATCGGGGAGAGGCTACAACCCTGTCTCACTGCTTTCCCAACCACTGCTTCCCTTTCATGCCCCTCGACTCTGATAACTGCCATCTGGTTTCTGTACAAATTGTAAATAGCCTTTCGCTCCCTGTATTTTACCCCTGCCACTTTCAGAATTTGAAAGAGAGTATTCCAGTCAACATTGTCAAAAGCTTTCTCTAAGTCTACAAATGCTAGAAACGTAGGTTTGCCTTTTCTTAATCTTTCTTCTAAGATAAGTCGTAAGGTCGGTATTGTCTCACGTGTTCCAACATTTCTACGGAATCCAGACTGATACTCCCCAAGGTCCGGGTCTACCAGTTTTTCCATTTGTCTGTAAAGAATTCGCGTTAGTATTTTGCAGCTGTGACTTATTAAACTGATAGTTCGGTAATTTTCACATCTGTCAGCACCTGTTTTCTTTGGGATTGGAATTATTATATTCTTCTTGAAGTCTGAGGTTATTTCGCCTGTCTCATACATCTTGCTTACCAGCTGGTAGAGTTTTGTCATGACTGGCTCTCCCAAGGCCATCATTAGTTCTAATGGAGTGTTGTCTACTCCGGGCGCCTTGTTTCGACTCAGGTCTTTCATTGCTCTGTCAAACTCTTCACGCAGTATCTTATCTCCCATTTCGTATTCATCTCCATCCTCTTCCATTTCCATTATATTGTCCTCAAGTACATCGCCCTTGTATAAACCTTCTGTATACTCCTTCCACCTTACTGCCTTCCCTTCCTTGCTTAGAACTGGGTTGCCATCTGAGCTCTTGATATTCATACACGTGGTCCTCTTCTCTCCAAAGGTCTCTTTAATTTTCCTGTAGGCAGTATCTATCTTACCCCCAATGAGATAAGCTTCTACATCCTTACATTTGTCCTGTAGCCATCTCTGCTTAGCCATTTTGCACTTCCTGTCTATCTCATTTTTGAGACGTTTTTATTCCTTTTTGCCTGCTTCATTTACTGCATTTTTATATTTTCTCCTTTCATCAATTAAATTCAATATTTCTTCTGTTACCCAAGGATTTCTTATAGCCCTCGTCTTTTTACCTACTTTATCCTCTGCTGCCTTCACTACTTCATCCCTCAGAGCTACCCATTCTTCTTCTAATGTGTTTCTTTCCCCCATTCCTGTCAATTGTTCCCTTATTCTATTCCTTGAAACTCTGTACAACCTCTGGTTCTTTCAGCTTATCCAGATCCCATGTCCTTAAATTCCCACCTTTTTGCAGTTTCTTCAGTTTTAACATACAGGTCATAACCAATAGATTGTGGTCAGAGTCCACATCTGCCCCTGGAAATGTCCTACAATTTAAAACCTGATTCCTAAATCTCTGTCTTACCATTATATAATCTATCTGATACCCTTTAGTATCTCCAGGATTCTTCCATGTATACAACCTTCTTTTATGACTTATGAACTAAGTGTTAGCTATGATTAAGTTATGCTCTGTGCAAAATTCTACCAGACAGCTTCCTCTTTCATTTCTTAGCCCCAATACATAATCATCTACTATGTTTCCTTGTCTCCCTTTTCCTACTGACAAATTCCAGTCACCCATGACTATTAAATTTTCGTCTCCCTTCACTACCTGAATAATTTCTTTTATCTCATCATACATTTCATCAATTTCTTCATCATCTGCAGAGCTAGTTGGCATATAAACTTGTACTACTGTAGTAGGCATAGGCTTTGTGTCTATCTTGGCCACAATAATGCGTTCACTATTCTGTTTGTAGTAGCTTACCCGTATTCCTATTTTTTTTATTCATTATTAAACCTGCTCCTGCATTACCCCTATTTGATTTTGTATTTATAACGCTGTATTCACCTGACCAAAAGTCTTGTTCCTCCTGCCACCGAACTTCACTAATTCTGACTATATCTAACTTTAACCTATCCATTTCCCTTTTTAAATTTTCTAACCTACCTGCCCGATTAAGGGATCTGACATTCCACGCTCCGATCCGTAGAACGCCAGTTTTCTTCCTCCTGATAACGACGTCCTCCTGAGTAGTCCCCGCCCAGAGATCCGAATGGGGGACTATTTTACCTCCGGAATATTTTACCCAAGAGGACGCCATCATCATTTAATCATACAGTAAAGCCGCATGTCCTCGGGAAAAATTACCGCTGTAGTTTCCCCTTGCTTTCAGCCGTTCACAGTACCAGCACAGCAAGGCCGTTTTGGTTAATGTTGCAAGGCCAGATCAGTCAATCATCCAGACTGTTGCCCCTGCAACTACTGAAAAGGCTGCTGCCCCTCTTCAGGAACCACATGTTTGTCTGGCCTCTCAACAGATACCCCTCCGTTGTGGTTGCACCTACGGTACGGCCATCTGTATCGCTCAGTCAGGCAAGCCTCCCCACCAACGGCAAGGTCCATGGTTCATGGGGGGTAAATGATAGAACACAATATTGCAAATACTGTAGACTCAGGTTTTGGGTTCTCACCGTTTTCTCAAATGAGTCAAGACACATTTTCCGCTTGTCAAAATGTGAATGTTGCCGGTGCAAATTCACTGCCGTAAAGCACTGAGGAACATGTTTCAGACACCAGTGCATTGTCATTACAATTAATGCAACAAATGGGACAAAAGCTTCAAACGTTAGACACAATGGAACAAAATCAGAGATAAACACAGCAAAAGCTTCAAAAGTTAGACACAATGGAACAAAATCAGAGACAAACACAGCAAAAGATTCAAAAGTTAGACACTATGGAACAAAACCTTCAAAAGTTAGACACAATGAAACAAAATCTTCGGAAGTTAGACACCACGCTTGAACAAACACGTGAATATTTAACTAATGAGTTACATAACATTGAATCGAAATGTCAAAAAGTCTGTAATGACGTAAAAACAAAAAATTTGTGAGCATTTTCAACCTATTTTTTCGCGGCATGAAAATGCATTAAAGAATCACGAAGCAGCCATAAAAGAACTGCAAACTATTGTTCGTGAAAATTACGACACCTTGCAAGCTAAAATTGACTCAGTTGCATCTACCGATTCGGTTACGCAACTTGCAAAAACTCAAGAAAACTTAAAGGACACAGTAGATACTCTGAACATTGGTTCAGAAAGACACGTGGAGGAAATTAGTTTATTATCAGAGAAAGTAGATGAACTTTCGGATCAGCTAAATAATTTATCTTCGAAGGTAGATGATAATCTGAATAACACAAAACCGGTAGTCTTTAATGACACAGAAGAGTGCGAACAAATTAGGAAATTCAAACAAAATATGAATCAAATTAATACCCAACACCAAAGAGAAATCCGGGAAGTACAAGATCAGCGGACACAGGTTATACAAGAATTACGTATTTCAGAGGACACTCGCGCTCCAACACGGGAAGAGGGACATAGAAATACGGAACAGCCACAATATAATAACACAGGGCATTTCAGGAATTATGAAAGAAATTGGCAAGGTACACCGAATTTTGAGTTGGAACCGCCGAAACGACGTAACAATGACCGACATGCGACTCGCCGACATGATTTTGACTATAAGCTGTTTATTACTACACATAAATTCAAAACATTTAAGAATTCTGGCAACGACATTCATCCACAAGCGTGGCTTCAACAATTCTGTCATTGTTTTCCTCCCAACTGGTCACTAGAGCACAGATTATAATTTATGTGTGGCTATTTAGAGAATGAACCAGCCGTAAGAATGCGATCGGTCATTCATGATTGTCACAGTGAAGGAGAATTTTATCATGCCTTCCTCTCACCATGTTGGTCTCAAGCTACACAAGACCGAGTAAAACATAGCATCATAATGATTAAACGTTTCGAACAATCTGAATTTTCCAGTCTTGTGAAACATTTTGAAGACATGTTGCACAAAAATCAGTACCTGTCAAACCCATACAGCCCTTCAGAACTCATCCGCATTTATAATCAAATTACCTGAACATTTACGGCATATTATTTTGGCAGGACGTTGCAAAGATGACATTGAAGCTTTTCAGGGATTCTTACAAGAATTAGAAATTGACACAGACCGTGGCCGGATACGAAAACAGGAAAACAATCACTACAGGTCACATCCGTCACAATTCCGTGACGACAGAAACAATAACTGGACACGACAAGTCTATTCTTACAACGCAAATCGAGACCAAAACAGACACCACCCATATGACAACCACTGGCAGAGTAATAGTTACAGAGAAAGATCGCATTTCCGTAGTAATGAATATGACAGAGATAACCATAGAAACAGACAATATGGGAACGAAAACAATTATTATCAAGGGAGACAGAATAACTGCAGACGCAACGGTCCAGCGCGCAGTTACGATTCAGGGAGAAATTCTCCACCACATGACCGACAAACAAGAAACTATGTAAACTACCGACAAAACGACAGACCTGAATTCCATCAGAACTGGAGAGCTTCAAAAAGGGCAGGGCCTTCTCGTCAAGGTGAATTTGTAGAAGTTAGGTCTCCTAATCCCAATAACGACGCACGCCAACAAAGAGATAGCAGACAATGACTCGCATCGCAGGCAGCCACGTGCACCGGCTCGCTCAGAGAAAAATAACATAGACGCTAACCTTGAGAAAAATTTGAGCATTCTTTACCGACGTACCATATACCACATGATAATTCCGTTGAAGCTGGAGCTCTGCATAATAGGAAGAGTAAAGGCTTGCACCACATTTCACATGTAAAACCGTTTATTGAAAGATAATCTGCTTTTTAACTTAATCTTTGCCATAACATTTTTCACTTCACGCTGAGAAACAGTTAACATGCAACAATGTTTGAAGTTAAATATCCAGTAAAGAACCAAAAGAACTTATTTAAACAGAAATTACGAATGCATTGTTATTGTGAACAGACGACACAATGTTATTGTGTGTGTACATTCTTTCTTGTTAGTTGCATGATTACGTAACGACTATAAGGCTCACATACTTAGAACATTTACCACACTGCTAATGAGATTTTAATGCAACATTTTGGTTTACTTGAAAATACATTCTGTATTTAAAGTACTTTCTGTGAGATACCAGATGACACAGTGGTTAGCTTATGTGACAGCTACACTATTTTGCCACGACGCTACTAATGAGTGACAATTTACAATGTCGCTTTTGCGGTGTATCTGTTTCATATCTTCACAGTTTTTCTGAATTTTCCTGGAAAGGAAAACATGTTTTAGTAGTAACTTTTGTGGTATACCTACAATGAGGCAGCCTTTTCCGTAACACAACAATACGGTAAGCACAGTCCTTTCTTCATCACGGCAATAAGCGTAATAACTACGATATCTATACGTAAAGCATTTCACTTTCGTTTATGATGAGGTAAGTACATTGACTTCTGCAGAACTTAGCTTTCCGAGGACGATAATTACGACACTTCCAAAGAGATTATCTTACAACAAGACGCACAGTTTAGCGCTACAGTACACGTATTTGAGTGATTAATTTTGTACTTAAAACATTTGTTTTTGAAGATATTTGAAGTACAATGATACAAAGGTTTTCCGTGATAAATTTCATTCCATTGCTGTAATCTGTAACACCTGAGGGTATAATTACATTAATCCTCAGTGGGGTACACGCTTACATTGTGTACCATGTGTGTGGCAAGTACAGGGAGCCCTAGCTAATATGGTATTTGCTTATACATCTTTACACATCGGTACCATATTTCTCTAACACAGAATTAGACAGATATCTGATCATTTAACTGAGAGAGACAAATATTTATTTTAATACATCAGTGACAGATGTTTACGTAATTACACCTTTGGATAACGTCACACTTATGAAATTGAATTTGTCTGTACTTTGTGAACTGTTCATACTTTTTCGGAACCATTGTGATACTATGAGAGCTTTGAATGATGTATTTGGTATCGAATCATGATTTTTAAAGTACGTTTGAGGTAGATGACACTTTTGACATGAGCAGAGAATTTTTTTAGGTTTTGAAATTATTGGAGGAAGCTACGACGATTTTGACAATTTGACTGAGGTGATATGATGATATTATTACAATGACTATGTGTATTATGCTGTTGCGGCATGTTTATGATCAGTAAGCTGAAGCTATATGAGTATCTGTTATTATGTAATGTTGAAGAAGTGTTGACGAATAAGGTAAGGAATAATGAGTAGTGGTTAGGGACTGTGGTTTGTGAAAAAGGTTGTTGGAAACCAAGAATCGTACTTTAAGAGTTATGAAATGTATGTAAATGTGTGAATGTATTATAATGCCGACGAAAATTTTTTGGACACTTATATTTACAGGATTTTGTTTCTACAGGTTTGAAACGCAAATTTTCGCCTGTGAAATATTTTTATATGACACTGCCACGGCAGCGGAAACTGGTGTCGTAAATAATTCGGTAAGAAAGTTAAGTGACCACCTGCACGTAATGCGTCGTGGGCACCCAGCTGCGCGACAGGCGCCTGGAAAAAAGCCATTAGTGTGCCTGTCGGAGGCACAGGTAGAAAAAAAAGAGGCCATTATCCTCGCTATTGACATTCCTTTGCAAAAAGCATCGTAAATACGACACCCTCAAACTTGAAAACATGATTACAATGTAGAGTTCTTAATTTATGATATTTACTGAAATGAAATGATGAGAAACATTTCATGTCTGTTGTCTTGCTAGTTGGAAGAGTGTTTAGTGCATTATGAAATGCCTTATGGCTAGCGAATGACGTTTCACGTCTTGGTTTGCCTATTTTGTTTAATATCTAGTTTCTTGTTGCACCACATCATTGTTTAAATTAAAATTTAATACATGTACTAATATAACTACTTTCTGTCTACAGATCCAGTAAAGAATTATTTTATGATGTACTTTCGTAAAAAAAGGAGGAAAACAAATAGACATTTCCCCTCACAGGAATTGTACAAGTAATTTTTTAACGACTTGGTAACTTTCTTTCAGAGTAAGTTTTTGTGATGCATAACTCTAGTGTTAAGATGTGATATAGGTATTAAACATGATCATTTTTACTGTAATATTTTTTCTGCTTGAGCTTTGTCATGTTTAGATATGAGTTATTGCATTTGCTGTGGCTGTTTGCCAGGCATAGTGTTACTGCATTTGACTTTGTATTACTCTGTTAAGCTAGTTTTGCTACTAATTTATTTTTCTTGTTGCTACACATTGGCTCATATTAGTTGTAATGTTGCATTGCTTGGTAATTTAGATTTACTGTAGCTTGCTTTGACAATTTCCATTTTTTCATTGTTGTTTGTATTAATTGTTTTGAGCGGCTGCATTGCCTCATCCCTTACTTTAGCATCTGAGGACAGTAGATTTAAGTTAGCTTAAGAGGGCGTAGACTATATAAGAGAACGAGTTGTGATGAACTGGAAGAAATGCATTGAGAAGTTATACAAAAAATGCACAGAAAGCAGGTATAGGTAGGATTTTCTTGGAAATAAATGATGAGGTAAGATACTGGAAAATAAATAATGAGGTAAACATATAAATACAGAAAGCATGCTTGGATAGGATTTTTTTGGTGGAAACAAATATTGAAATAAGACGTAAGATCTATGGAATTAAAGTTTTAGGTTGGACTGCAGTACCAAATGTTACACTGAAAACAAACCCTGCCCTTTCCTGTTGTGTTATCCCACTATGTGTTTGTGTACCCTTGGGTATTTGTGTTCTTCCTGTCCTGATGAGAGTTACATTGTAGAATTTTTCTGATAATATGTTATTTACTTTGTAAAGATATTTAGACATTATTTATCTGTTCTGTTATGTTTCTAATATGTGAAGTTGATGTTTCAAAAGTTATTCTGATCTTTATGTATGTCATAATTCTTGTAACACTGATGTATATGTTTATTTCTATTCTTTTGTAAAGTCTGTGTTATTACAAATGTTATCTGTACTGTTATATTCTTTAATGATGTATTTTGTATCTTTGTTATTGTATTCTTATGTTATAAAATTCTAATTGACGCCAGTTCATCAAATTAAGTAACTTGTACGTTACATTTCACTGCACATGTTTCTGTTGGTCATAGTATATGGACAATATGTGAGAAGTAGTGACTGATAGTGGTTGCACGTGTGTTAATAATTCAGCAAGGGAATGGATAACAGTATTGCTGGTTCTTAGGACAATTAAAAAAAAGCTTTGTGTGTGCACAAGTTGTGGTTTATGGACTTGCTATATTGTTCACAAGACTCTTCCATGGTGATTGTGCACCTGCACAACAGATGGTTGCTGGCCGTCTCTACAAGGACTACAGTAGGTCTATACCTTTGATGACTCACCAACACCATTATTTCTACAAGGACTGCAGTGGGTCTGCACCTCTGGTGGCCCACCAATACACTGCTATTTTACTGTGATGAATGATCTGGACTGTCTTTATGGACTGTGAGAAAATTTTAGCTTTTGACCAACACTGTATTAATAACTGTGTGCATTTGATATCTTTCTTACTGTAACTATGAATTTTTTTTTCAAATCTGTATTGGCCAGTGCCCAAAACAATTTGTAAAATTTTTTGTGGGGAGCATGGGGGCTATGTAAGTAGGCTGTTTAGGTTCTTTATATTGGTAACGCCATGTAGCGCAGGGTCGCCATATGAAAAGTCCCCTCGGAAAAATTATACACGACTGTGCTTAAACTGACACACAATATATTTAGCGCAATGCAATCTGACTTTCAAAAATTCCTATAAAAGAATGGCCCTGAGTAACATTAACCTAGACGTTTCACAAATCACTTACCTCACAAGAATCTTCGTTATTCGAACTACTGCAATACAGCGAGCGCCACTACTGCCAGCTAAATAAAAGATTCGAACTACTGAAGGCACTAACTACTGATAGGAATAGTTAGCAAATGAAAGATTTTGATAGAGAACAAACAATGTATTTACCTTACTAGTGTTCAAAAGTCATAATGTACACTCCTGGAAATGGAAAAAAGAACTCATTGACACCAGTGTGTCAGACCCACCATACTTGCTCCGGACACTGCGAGAGGGCTGTACAAGCAATGATCACACGCACGGCACAGCGGACACACCAGGAACCGCGGTGTTGGCCGTCGAATGGCGCTAGCTGCGCAGCATTTGTGCACCGCCGCCGTCAGTGTCAGCCAGTTTGCCGTGGCATACGGAGCTCCATCGCAGTCTTTAACACTGGTAGCATGCCCCGACAGCGTGGACGTGAACCGTATGTGCAGTTGACAGACTTTGAGCGAGGGCGTATAGTGGGCATGCGGGAGGCCGGGTGGACGTACCGCCGAATTGCTCAACACGTGGGGCGTGAGGTCTCCACAGTACATCGATGTTGTCGCCAGTGGTCGGCGGAAGGTGCAAGTGCCCGTCGACTTGGGACCGGACCGCAGCGACGCACAGATGCACGCCAAGACCGTAGGATCCTACGCAGTGCCGTAGGGGACCGCACCGCCACTTCCCAGCAAATTAGGGACACTGTTGCTCCTGGGGTATCGGCGAGGACCATTCGCAACCGTCTCCATGAAGCTGGGCTACGGTCCCGCACACCGTTAGGCCGTCTTCCACTCACGCCCCAACATCGTGCAGCCCGCCTCCAGTGGTGTCGCGACAGGCGTGAATGGAGGGACGAATGGAGACGTGTCGTCTTCAGCGATGAGAGTCGCTTCTGCCTTGGTGCCAATGATGGTCGTCTGCGTGTTTGGCGCCGTGCAGTTGAGCGCCACAATCAGGACTGCATACGACCGAGGCACACAGGGCCAACACCCGGCATCATGGTGTGGGGAGCGATCTCCTACACTGGCCGTATACCTCTGGTGATCGTCGAGGGGACACTGAATAGTGCACGGTACATCCAAACCGTCATCGAACCCATCGTTCTACCATTCCTAGACCGGCAAGGGAACTTGTTGTTCAAACAGGACAATGCACGTCCGCATGTATCCCGTGCCACCCAACGTGCTCTAGAAGGTGTAAGTCAACTACCCTGGCCAGCAAGATCTCCAGATCTGTCCCCCATTGTGCATGTTTGGGACTGGATGAAGCGTCGTCTCACGCGGTCTGCACGTCCAGCACGAACGCTGGTCCAACTGAGGCGCCAGGTGGAAATGGCATGGCAAGCCGTTCCATAGGACTACATCCAGCATCTCTAGGATCGTCTCCATGGGAGAATAGCAGCCTGCATTACTGCGAAAGGTGGATATACACTGTACTAGTGCCGACATTGTGCATGCTCTATTGCCTGTGTCTATGTGCCTGTGGTTCTGTCAGTGTGATCATGTGATGTATCTGACCCCCGGGAATGTGTCAACAAAGTTTCCCCTTCCTGGGACAATGAATTCACGGTGTTCTTATTTCAATTTCCAGGAGTGTATATAGCACTTAATGACATCCAGTCTTACAAATTTAAAAACTCCGCCATCTCTCTCCCCACATCCACTACTGCTGGCGGCTCACCTCCAACTGCACAACGCTACGTACTGTTAACAGCCAACTGCCCAACACTACAATGGCAGACAACAATGCAAACTAGCCACAGACTGCACACAGCACAGCCAGTGATTTTTCATACAGAGCGCTACGTGGCGTCACCAATATAAAAAACCTAAACACCCTACTTACAAAGTTAATGGATGCTTATAAGAAATGGGGATTAGCAGTCAGTATAGATAAAACTGAGTACTGTTTTGTTGGACGTGGTTAATGTGAGGATTTGGATTTTGACTTTGAGCAGATGAGGAATGTGGATACACCAGGTGATAAGAGCGGCTAGTGTGAAGTGTACATATCCCACAGAATAAGTCAAGTAAGGGTAGCTATTAGGTCGTTGAATGTTACCTTATACCGTATGCACACATTCTGACGAACAAAGAAAGTTGTGCTGCGTACTGTTGTTGAAACCATTCTGACATATGGCGCAGAGTGTTGGGCATTGAACGAGAGATTTAGGGGAGGGGGGGGGTGTAAATAGACGGGTTACATCGGAGCATGAGAGCGGCCCACTTGGATCTACTGAGGGATGATAAGAATGGAAGTGGATGCTGTGGAACCAGTCACAGACAGAACTGATGCAAGAAATCTCGAATGGTATGGACACGTCCGAGAGATGGAGCAACAACGATGACCGTAGTGTTTGCTCAGCTGGTCTCCGCCAGGTAGAAGGTATCGAGGAAGACCAGGGGCAACGTGTGGAAGCAGTTCAAGAGCAAAGCCACGGAAAGGAGGTGTCTGTCTGGAGAAGACAGAAGTTTGTGGCATCTGAAAAGAGGCAGCTGGTGGTAAGCGGAAACGCCACAGTAAAAGAAAGTTCTTTTTTCATTCTCTTTAGCCTTTTGTGCCTCTGAATATTGCATTTTATCCTGACTTAAACCAAAAAATGTGTGTGTGAATTCTTAAGGGATCAAACTACTGAGGTCATCGGTTCATAGACTTACATACTACTTAAACTAACGTATACTAAGAACAACGCACACACCCATGCCCGAGGGAGGCCTCCAACCACTGGCGGGAGGGGCCGCGCAGTTTGTGACATGGCGCCTCAAACCGCACGGCCACTCAGCGTGGCTGATTTAAATCATTTTGTACTTTATTAGATTATATTCGTATTCTATTTCTGGGCACTGCCTCCTAAAATTATTACTTCTTGTGTCCCAAACTTTCAGCAGTCCACTATCTCCAGGAATTTAACCTAATTCATTACCAAATTGTAGTGTATGTCCTCATGTGCTTATGCTCTGCAGTCGAGTATTTGATGTCTAAGTCTTTGTCTAACCACCTGATACATTGCGTCTCAGTCTTTCCCAAGGATACCTCTGTCTGTTATCTTGTTTTGAAGAAGGTGTTCACTACGGCAGGATGAAACCACAAAACAAAACCCCTCTGTCCCTTGTCACTTACCTGTATTTTGTCCAGACTACACGATAATTATGCTTCCCATTGTCTCACCTGATGTTGCGTTCCAAGACCAAGCAGCAAACCATAAAGACAGATTGATTTCCTAGAAATTACATCATAGGGAAATTAATCACCCTCCATATATCTCGTCAATTATTTTAGTTCTCATATAGTTAGTAACCCGCCCCTCTCCCACTTCTTTTATAACATTGCCAAAAATCTCACACATAATTGTAACGTGAAACACCCCGGAAAAATATATGATGCTGTTAGCGGTCGACTGATATAGCAGTCTGACCTTTATTTTAATGGCAGTGACCAAATGAATAACTGCCAATCAGATTTAACCGCTACATAATTTATTTAAATCGGATTTGGACTGCTCAGTAATGCTATATTCAAAGAATAGAGGTTTTCCATTAGCCAAACTCGCGAAAGTGCATTACGTTAAGTTGTATATACTCATTAAATGAAATTATAAACAGTCGCTAACCTTGTCATACACACCTATTCACGTTTAATCTCCACACAGGTCAAATATACTACCAGTATAGTATTTTCACACTCTGTTGTAATAATTTATACGTTTATACTCACTAATCCATTGGCCGGCGCGGTAGATGCGACCGCGTAATATAGGCGCTCCGTATTTACAAGAAACTAAAGACAATTGAAGTGGATTTAGTTATTGAATTATTGTTAGTAGAATGTTAACTTTTTTCCAGACTCCAACGCCCAACATCAGTCCCTACGTTATTGTCTGTTCCTCGAGCATAATGAGCTTCCATTCCTCCACTTTCAGACACCTCTTTGAAAGTGTCCCCAGAAGTCTTCAAAGTGTCATAAAGGTGAAGGGTGGACACATTCTACATTGATGTCCGATAGTAGATGTCCAGATACATTTCATGAGATAGTGTATAACAAAATACCGCCAGGCTCGCTAGATGTTCAAATCTCTGTGAGGCAAGGACTATGAATCTCAAATAATATCCAGGGTCCTCTGACTACTTCGTTCTAGAAGATCCATAGTTCGTTCTTTACAACGGAGAAAGCTAGCAAGGGCATAAATGACACAAGACAGTACAAAACATAATGTATATAAAATTGATGTAAAAATTGTTAATTAAGTACTGAGAAAGAAACAAACATATAGATGCAGAACTAATCAAATTTTCAGTGATAAAATCTTGTACAGCTGTAAAAATTATTTATATATGAAAAGGAAAGCCCTACTCGGTTTCAGGACATACGTCCCATCTTCAGGTGAATATTAAAAAGTGAGTCCACAAATGATACATAACTTAGGTTAAAATATGTTAAAATGTGTTAAAACAGTGCATCCCTGGTACATGGCATGCGTGTTAATACCCTCATCAATCCTAGCTCTGCCAGAAGGCCTCTCGCAGAGGAGCACACAACCTTTGCTCTGCATCCTTTGTGGACGCACATTTTAATATGCAGCTGAAGATGAGACATATGTCCTGAAATTGGAAACGCCTTCCTTTTTAGAAATAAATATTTTTACAACTATATCATATTTTATCATTGACGCTGAATAACAGTTCTAAATGTCCCGTCAAGGGAACCGTGTGTAAACCACATTTACTGAAGCTTCAAGTGAACGTATTTCGAGTACAATATTGGGGCAATTAACCAGGAATTTTCTAAGGCTGCTGACGCTACACACTTTCCCACAATACCGCTGCCATTTTCAGAAGCACCACTCCCCGTGTGTCTCTCCCGCTTCTCGTAATTCTCTACAGTGACGTAAGATGCTAAATTGGTGATTTTGCAGAATACAACTCCAGGAATAAGATAATAACGCTCCTCTGACTGAAGGGGCGACAATCATGTGTCTCAAAATTTTAACTGAGTGCTCTATACAAATGGATTTTTCCAACATTTTGACATTTCTGAATACATACTGTCCAGTACCCACAAGCAACAAATTTGGAGACAAACCTAGGAGACTGTATCTCTTACGGCAGCGATGACACGTCACGGAATTACCGAGAATCTTGGCAGCCATCCCCGCCCATGACTGCTTACAGCGTAACAAACAACTTGGATACAACTTGCTCGATAGGGTATCAAATATACGCAGGAGGCTTGTGGTGTGTCATATGAGTCCGAGAAAGAAACCGGAAATCCACCGACACGAGTTGTCATAAGACATACTGAAATCTCGCCACAGGAACGTAGTACGACTGTAGAGGAACGAAAAAAATAAGGCAACCCACTCACGAAGTGTATAAAACCATACAGTAATTCGTCTACTGCAGCAGGGGAAACGTTGCAAGTCGGGCCAATCCAGAAAACTACAAGCCTTCTAGATTAAGCTGATACAGCTGCAACATTTCCACTGCTGGAAATAAAGTCCTACGCTTGTTGACAAAGCGTAGGAAAACGATGCGAGAGACCCGTAATAGGTAAGTTCCTAATTCAGGTGGTTTGCCGTTGCCTTCCTCCGACTGTAATGGGGATAAATAATGACGTTTAAGACGATCCAACATCACATAGTTATCTCGGGCAGGTGAAAGTCCCTGACCCTGCCGGGAATCGAATCTGGGAGCCCCTGCTCGGCGACCACGAGCGGCGGACATTTCCACTCCTGTAGAAGACAAATTACTGCACGAGACTCCACTCTGTCAGTGGGCTAAGCCATCTCGTTATGCCTCTTGTAGTGTTACAGTACTGTGTCTCGGAGATTTCCATGTCTGCCAGGGCTACAGACATGTACCTAAAAACAAGCAAAAAATTAATTTCTAATATTTAATTTTCCGAGATAATAGTAATAACATAATGACTGAATCTCGTAAACGGTAATCTCGCTTTCCTTCTCGTTTCCTGTTGTTCGTGCAGTATTATGATATACTGTTCACGAATGGGTTTGTATCCCCTCCATCTACCCCTCCTACCAACTTTGATCCTCCTCTACTGCACCCTGTGTTTTGTCCCAAGGGCACCCTCTCTCCCTTCTCTCCCTCTTCCCTTCCTCCCTCCCTCCTCCACCAGGCTTCCCCAACCCTCCCCTACATTCTTTCTTCCCCCTCCTATCTTGTCTGCCACTAGCATCTACACACTCCCCTCTCCCCCCTCCCCCCTTTTTTCCCCTTTTGGCAGGTCCCGGACTCACACACATATCGTGAGCTTTCGCGCGGGGGAGATCATCGCCTAGTGTGTGTGTGTGTGTGTGTGTGTGTGTGTGTTACTCGTTTGTGCTCCAACGTTCACGTGGGCCATTTGTCATCTCTGTGCTTGTCCATGTGTCTGAAAATTTTTATTTTTGTCTCTGCGTCCGTCAACGTTTCTGTGTATTTTAATTTTGTATGTCTACATTTGTATATCCACCCTGTCTGTTCTGCAATTGTCTTCTTTGTATCATTAGTTTTATCTGTGGCCGAAGAGTGGCGTAATGTGCCGCTGCTGGCCTACCTGTATTATGTGTGAAATTAACAATAAAGAAGAACAAAAAAGGTTTGTCAGCGAAGGGGTGCCCCATCACCACAGTAAAGGCAAGGGTAAGCTGTAGGGTGATGTAAGTGACTGCAAGGATGCGCACTGTCAGTTACTGGGTGCAAGATGTTGTGACCGTGAGTCGCACTTCTGCAAGCCAGACATCCCTCAAACAGGGGAAACAGGCGGATGAGTCCGCAAGTTGATTCTAGTAGCCAGAGATGGAGATCGGTAGTGAACTATGACTCACATCATCACGTGGAGCAGATAGTGCGGAACTTTGTATCACTGTGCACCAAGACATAAGCCGCCATCTGCGTCATAAATGGCAGAATGCGTTCAAGATTGTATTGCAGCGGCGGTTCCAGCGAGAGCCAGTCGGACTTCCAGTCGCCGCTACCGCTACGGCTCCAGTTCACCACAGCTCAGCTGTCCAAAGGACAACATGCCGCTTTTTAGCAACCCAAGACACCGACACGGTAGTGCCTACGCCAGGGTGACACTACATTGTACACTAACTTAACTAAGCCTCAGAGATGGCGCAGTGGCTATCACACGGGACTCGCTTTCGGGTGGACGACGCTTCAATCCCGTGTCCGATAATCCTGATTTAGGTTTTCCGTTATTTCCCTAAATCGCCTCAGGCAAATTCCGGGATGGTTCCTTTGAAAGGGCACGGCCGAGTTCCTTCACCATCCTTCCCTAATCCGATGAGACCTATGACCTCGCTGTCTGGTCTCCTCCACTGAACAATCCAATCCAGTCCAATCCAAGCCTCAGAGAAAGACAGTCACAGATTATGAATATTGTACAACGATATCTTAAAGTTCGAAATTTGTGGGTCATTGAATCACCATGTGTCTTTTGAACTAGAACTGTGTCCGTATCAGTAGTTACGCTTATAGGTATGTGTGCCTGATGATTTGTTGTGAATAGAATCCCTTTTTTCTACTGATGTCAGTGGCACCTGGATGTTTGTTGACAACATACCTGTTGGCGACGAAGTATAGTTACAACACTAGACATTACATTCATGGCATTAGGTAATAGAACCAAGAAGGAAGATTAAGACTGGGAGACCAAGACAGAAGTGCTCGCCTTAAAAAGCTGTAAGACTGTGATGTAGTCTTTCTTCTCTGCTGTTAACGTGTATCCCTAAAAAGCAGTGTAAGGCATAAAAGAGAGTTCCAAGAATGAGATTAAAGTTCAGGATGAAAGTACATCAGTAATAAGATTCGCTGAAGACGTTGCAAAATGCAAGACCTCTTAAAATGAAATCAGTATACAACTCTAGCCTGTCGTTATACGTCACTCTTTCCTAACAACCGAACCTGCTATTCTTGTCCTGGGAAAAGCCACGTATAACGCTAACTTGCCGTGAAACAAGCTAATGTTACCCTCTGACAGGATTTTGAAACATTGAACGCGCGTGTGTCTACTGGATAAAGGTATCGGACTATAATTTTGAATATGGTGAACTTAACAGAAAAACTAAACAGACTTTAAACTCGGGAGTTGACGAAAGTGGTAAAATTCGGATGTGAATGAATTAATGAACAGTAGCCAGCCCAATTGCGGACATTAATTTGAAAATATATGTTTAATGAAATTGGACATTGGTTATTAAAGCTATTTTCATTACTATTTCACTTTAGATAGTGCACAAGATACAACTGACATAGGGCACTCTGAGCACTCAATAACGCACGTACCGGTAATTATGGAGAACAAATTTGTACCAAGCTCTTACTAATAACAGGTACACTCAAGATCATATATATCAGATTTCTTTAGCAACAGTAACAGTCCAATTATCTACCTAAAATGCGAAGAATATGTGAGGACCCATAAACAAGTAGAGTGTCACTAGTCAACCTCTATGATTATTTCAGAAGAAAGACTAATTCAAACAAAGCTAATCCTTAACTTCACTTGCAATAGTTTATAGTTCACTGTGCAAGGCAAAATATTCAACACTGAGCTCGGTTAACTTGAAAAAATAATCATTCATGATAGTAATCAATACCACATTATGTTTAAAATGAGCTCAACTTATTTGCATCTTTTATCACGTGTGAAGCAATTATTTTAGACAATAACCTTCATAAAATCTGGCATTGTATTCCTGCAAAACTCTACATTGCAATAAACTGAGAGTACTTTAGCAAAATTCGATGTGACTTCACTTTTGTGGGCCTAGTTGAACTTTTGCTATTTCTTTCAAATTTGACAAGCAAAAAGAAACCACACTGAAAACACTTGAAAGCAAGAACAGTTCATTTAAAACAGGGTACTCGGTTTTAGTACCGCTTAGGAGAGGTCCCTGCATAGGTTCGTGATCAGGATAGAAGATTCGGTTCCGAACACAGATTTATAGCATTTGGATTATTATTAAAACCAATCACACAAATTAACTGGTCCATGCCCATATACATATCTATATGCATGACGTTAGTGAAGCAGTGGCGAAGTTTTGGTGGCAAGCGACATGGCGGCTAATTGTACTCTCGGCTCTTGATGTCGAATGCTCTATAAAATTTCATCACATTAGAGCCATTCTTTTTGCCGAGAATACCTAGTAATAGCCATATCCACATGCGAAACAAAAATCTTTTGCAATGCAGCTTCCAAATGCCTCTCTTGGCGCCGTCGAAGTGTACTGTGACAGGGCTGGCCACTTACTGCCTACAGTTCACACCAAAAAACTGCCCAGTTTGAAGGAAGCAAAGATGAGATAAGAAGCAGTCTAGTACAGGCAAATAGCATCGGACAGCCTGATATATTTTGCTGTTGAAAATTATGTAGAGGAGGTTCTCTGCAAAATCTATGAGGAACAGATTTTTTGGAGGAAACGACTGGATGAGACTGTAATAATTTTTTTTAAATATTATATTGACGACAGCTTTGTATGTGGAATGTAACTGAACTTTGATGGTATTCTCATGATACTGATAAAAGGAACTTCATGGTTAAAAAGTAATAAATAATTATTGTCAACAACATAATTTAATATTTTGTAAAAGAATAATATCGCAGTCAATAGCCATGTAAAAAGATAAAGAAAATCTCAATCTATTGTTATTTACGATTTCTGTAGAAAAATCCTTCTTCTGTTGTATTGTTAGTGTGTGATAAGTCTGTAAAAAACTGTACTAAATTATTGTTATGTTACTGATTGATATATGAAAATAGAGTTTATGTGTTATTGAAATGAATCTTCTTTGTTTGGAGTTTATTTCATTGCAATTCTCGTCCTATATAAATGTTAAGTTTTCTGCTCAGCTACCAAAGAGCGCGCCCATTAGCGCTATTGATCTACAGCGCAGTTTATTGATAAATAGTGAAATAAGAAATATTTTTGAATGTTAATGCATATAGTGTAGGTGAGAAAAGATTTAATATAATTATATTATTTATTACGAGTAAAATGCAGTCTGAAATAGACTCTATAAGTGATTGTGTTATGTTAGTCGCCATCTTATGGAAATATTGCATCGGCAGTTTTAAACTGATTTCCCATCAAGATTTAAATGTTTTTATGGTTATAATTGCAATAATAATTGTGTATCTGTGGCCGAGAACCTACTCTGAGTTAGTAAATTCCAGTCAGATGGAGAATACATCCAACTTCCATGGATGCAAACAGCATCTTACTTGGTATAAATTCTTGTCTGTTGATGTTTGAAGCCTAGTAATAACTTTTATGAAATATTTCAAAAAATGTTCAAATGTGTGTGAAATCTTATGGGACTTAACTGCTAAGGTAATCAGTCCCTAAGATTACATACTACTTAACCTACACTATCCTAAGGACAAACTCACACACCTGTTCCCGAGGGAGGACTCAAACCTCCACCGGGACCAGTCTGAAATATTTCGACAGGAAAATACATTAGTTTTGTGTACGTGTGGTATTGTGTGACAAAACTGTTCATTTCGCTTAAAGAAAAGTGTTGCCACCTCAACATTACAGTGGCGTTAATTTTGATAAACGCTCTGCAACCAGCAAAGAGTCTTTTAAACAAAAGCACTGAAACTACTAAAAATCATTACTCTTATTTAGTTCAGATTACTTATCATACATTTAGCTTGTTTATTGATTTTAAATGATCACTTTTGTGAATGAATTTAGAGATATTTACACTGCTTGAAGACAACATTGCTACACTTTCCCAGGTGGAGATTTCATTAGAAAAATAACGTTCATTTGCCGGGAAAAGTAGTAGTTAAATAAAACCTCATGTTACATTAATAATAAGTAACTAGTTTTATTGTAATCTTGCTGAAATTGTACAACACAACACACGCAATTACACCACACTCCCCAACAGGACATGTGTTAAGACATCTGGAATAACTTCCACGGTACTAATTCAGGTGACTGCTGAAAAAAATGTGGTACAAGAATGAGAGAAGATAGGAGAGAAAATCAAGACTCTTCTTTCATGACAAAAGAACTGGCTCACCACCGCCTTGCCCATACAGTGCTGGGCTGTCACCCCTATGGCCAGTACAGCGTCTGAAGAAATTCCTGTCGAGTGACGCGGTGAACCTGACGACAGAAGAGGTCTTAATCGAGACCAAGTCCTTATGAATGTATTTAGTCCATTTACACTACTCTTTTCGTCTTAGTGAGAGCAGTGAAAATAAGGCTTTTGAATGTTGCAGCTTCAAATTGAGCACCCAGTCATTTATTATCGCATCTATCACCAATTCGTTGAAGAGCAAATTCACTATAGCATTTAATTCTGTTAATAACTACAAACATCACAGTGACGGCTTAATCTATATAAAAGCTAGCAGACATTCTCGTTCTAGCTCGTTAAACCGACACTCAAGTTGTCTTAGATTCGAACAGAACAGAAATGTTAAGTTGTCGGCCAAATGTCACAACGCTACCTAACCGACGCAGCAGTCAAGTGTTGTCTCATCGATCCGATTCAAAAGTCACTGTCTTGACGTACATTTTAGCGAACAGAACAACGAAGCAGAGAGAATAATGAAAAACACACCCTCGGGGGGGCTCAACACTCTTTAGCCACATAACCGGTTGGAGCTGGTACACATTACCTACAGGTCCAAAACTGGGGAAAAAAATACGAAATGAGGATAACAATAGTAAAACTTCTCGAACTGTAGCTAGTGTACTTTTTTACAGAAGCAAGCAGTTTTAAGTAAAACATCTTTGCCAGATGGCATTGGGAATACCGTTTCTTTAACAAAGGACTCCAATGAAAGATGATTCGAGCTGCCGAGCTGTGGTATTATTCACTTCTCCCTAATCACAAACTTTATGTCCCATTAACTGTGTTCTTGGTGATTATATACACTGCAACCTCCTCGGACATCTGCGCTGAAATGCTAACACGTCTGCAGTAGTCGTTTCATACCAGACTGAAAAAGTTTATTGCCGCTGCCGGCAGTCATTTTGAACACAACCTGTGATTGTCAATTGTCTCTATACTGGTCAGAATCCACATATATTGTGTATGTAGTTGTATTGATTTTAGTTTCTGCTACCATAGGTATATACACTCCTGGAAATTGAAATAAGAACACCGTGAATTCATTGTCCCAGGAAGGGGAAACTTTATTGACACATTCCTGGGGTCAGATACATCACATGATCACACTGACAGAACCACTGGCACATAGACACAGGCAACAGAGCATGCACAATGTCGGCACTAGTACAGTGTATATCCACCTTTCACAGCAATGCAGGCTGCTATTCTCCCATGGAGACGATCGTAGAGATGCTGGATGTAGTCCTGTGGAACGGCTTGCCATGCCATTTCCACCTGGCGCCTCAGTTGGACCAGCGTTCGTGCTGGACGTGCAGACCGCGTGAGACGACGCTTCATCCAGTCCCAAACATGCTCAATGGAGGACAGATCCGGAGATCTTGCTGGCCAGGGTAGTTGACTTACACCTTCTAGAGCACGTTGGGTGGCACGGGATACATGCGGACGTGCATTGTCCTGTTGGAACAGCAAGTTCCCTTGCCGGTCTAGGAATGGTAGACCGATGGGTTCGATGAGTGTTTGGATGTACCGTGCACTATTCAATGTCCCCTCGACGATCACCAGAGGTGTACGGCCAGTGTAGGAGATCGCTCCCCACACCCTGATGCCGGGTGTTGGCCCTGTGTGCCTCGGTCGTATGCAGTCCTGATTGTGGCGCTCACCTGCAGGGCGCCAAACACGCAGACGACCATCATTGGCACCAAGGCAGAAGCGACTCTCATCGCTGAAGACGACACGTCTCCATTAGTCCCTCCATTCACGCCTGTCGCGACACCACTGGAGGCGGGCTGCACGATGTTGGGGCGTGAGCGGAAGACGGCCTAACGGTGTGCGGGACCGTAGCCCAGCTTCATGGAGACGGTTGCGAATGGTCCTCGCCGATACCCCAGGAGCAACAGTGTCCCTAATTTGCTGGGAAGTGGCGGTTCGGTCCCCTACGGCACTGCGTATGATCCTACGGTCTTGGCGTGCATCCGTGCGTCGCTGCGGTCCGGTCCCAGGTCGACGGGCACGTGCACCTTCCGCCGACCACTGGCGACAACATCGATGTATTGTGGAGACCTCACGCCCCACGTGTTGAGCAATTCGGCGGTACGTCCACCCGGCCTCCCGCATGCCCAGTATACGCTCTCGCTCAAAGTCCGTCAACTGCACATACGGTTCACGTCCACGCTGTCGCGGCATGCTACCAGTGTTAAAGACTGTGATGGAGCTCCGTATGCCACGGCAAACTGGCTGACACTGACGGCGGCGGTGCACAAATGCTGCGCAGCTAGCGCCATTCGACGGCCAACACCGCGGTTCCTGGTGTGTCCGCTGTGCCGTGCGTGTGATCATTGCTTGTACAGCCCTCTCGCAGTGTCCGGAGCAAGTATGGTGGGTCTGACACACCGGTGTCAATGTGTTCCTTTTTCCATTTCCAGGAGTATATATATATATATATATATATTAATGGAGCAACGCCTATACTGTCATTAACAAACTAAAAGTAGTGTAAATTAGAATGCCAGTGGTGTTTGTTGAAGGATTATAGCGCGAGTTGTTTACGACATATTGTATATTGAAAAGTTCCCACACCGATACTTGTACAATACCTATGGTAGCAGAAACTAAAAAAACAATACAAGTACATACACAAGATATGTGGATTCTGACCAGTACAGAGACAATTGACATTCACGGGTTGTGTTCAAAATGACTACCGGCAGCGGCAATAAACTTTTCCAGTCTGGTATGAAACGACTACTGCACACGTGTTAGCATTTCAGCTGTCCGAGGAGGCTGCAGTAATACGTCATTGCATGTTACCGAGTGTAATTGGTGTGCCCTTGTAGACAGCATCGTTCAGCTTTCACCTTTGTAAAAAGCCTACAGTAGCAAATCCAGGGAACGGGCAAGTCACGGTAGAGGTCCTCTGTGTCCAATCCAATATTACGAAAATAATTCCTGAAGTCATGCTGAGTTATGTGTGCTCTATTGGCTGCACAACCATCGTGTTGGTACCACAGGTTCCTCCAGATTTGCAGAAGAAAGTCTTCCAGCATTCATGGAAGATGTCCTGTTAGGAGGCTGCGGTACGTGTGCGCGTTCGGTGCTCCGTCAATGAAAAACGGGGCTATGAACTGTTGTTCCACTATCTTACACCACACGTTTACACTCCATGGACGATGACGTTCTACCGGATGAATTAAGTAGTGATTATCAGCTGATCAATAGTGCATGTTTTGGCGCTTTACCTGGTCATGATAGGTAAATGTGGCGACATCATTAAACAAGATACGCGATTCATCTTGAGTATCCTCTCTAATGTCCATTGTCAAAGGTGAACACGATTCTCACAAGCGTTTCCTTGCAGCTGTTGATGGAGGGGGATGTGATGAGTGTTTTGGCGTAACCACAAGCGCCGGAACGAAGACGAAGAACACAAAAACGGAGAAGGCGGTGAAACGACGTCGGTCAGTGATGCGCTGATTAAGACCGCGCCACGACAGTAGCGACACCTGCAAGAAGTGAATATAAGCGCCGCTGCTGCCGGCCTCGGTCGCTCAGGTCGGCTCAATAAACGGACATTAGTGGACAGTAGAGGCACAGTCGTAGACTGGCAGCCGCAGGTAATTTATTAGTACCGTGCATCAAACTTGCAGAAACATTGCATAGCCAAGATAATTGCTCTTCGCATTTCGCCCATCGTTTGCGACTACTCCTTCTAAATCTCCAAGTTATGTATTGTTAACTTGCTTTATTGAAATAAAAGTACTAACGTTATTTGCTTGAATTGTTGTATACCATTCCGAGAAAGCCTCATCCCGTAAGCACCTTATACGAGACGAGTGGACAACACCCAACCATAGGCATGTAAGCTATGTCTATGGAAAGGGCTTCAAACTGACCTGAGCACTATGGGACTTAACTTCTGAGGTCATCAGTCCCCTAGAACTTGGAACTACTTCAACCTTACCAACCTAAGGACATCACACACACCCATGCCCGAGGCAGGATTCGAACCTGCGACCGTAGCGGTCGCGCGGTTACAGACTGTAGCGCCTAGAACCGCTCGGCCATTCCGGCCGGCTATGCCGATGGAGAATGCGTGGGACACATGCCTCACTCACGCCATTTCCTCGTACGATAGCAAGGGAGCTAACGTCCAAATCAACTGCAACAGCAGTAAGAACATTAAGTTCCCCCTTTTCTTTCGTCACTTATTTCCTTCTGTTACGTTGTATAGGTGTTACACTGTCACTTTCACGTAACTGGTTGAAGAGTGTGATAAGTAACTGCCGAGACAGCTGACGTCTATTGGGACAACTTGCCTCACACATTGTACAAGAACGAACTGCATTCTTACTACACTCTCCAAACACCTTGAGCATGTCTGCTGTTTCTACGTTGGTAAATCCTATCGTGCACTCACGACCCACGGTTTCAGCTGTCACACATTAACTGACTACCAAGTAGCAATGCACTCAAGGAACACACAAGCACACTGTAAGTAAATGAAACAACATTGTATCTAGCAATTACGCTGGTTTAATGGCACAAAAAATGTCGATGTCGAAACATTTCAAAATAAGGTATCTAATAATTGACTTGCACCAGAATACTGCAACAAACACCACTGATATTTTAACTTACACTCCTTTTATTTTGTTAATGGCAGTAGGCGTTGCCCTGTTTAAAAAAGTTTATGTCAGCTCAAAAATACACCTTGTATGTATTGTTACAATCTATTTATTGGCTAACAACACGAGCCCCTGACTTCGAATGCATACTGAACCACAGTTCAATGACACTTTCCATTTCCGCAATAACTGCAGTGCAAGGTTTGGGTGATTGTCCAGAACACAGCTGTTAATGGGAAATAAACAGTATTCCTCGACCAATCGAGAAATTTCTGTGTTTTGATGGATTACCAATTTCCCTTAAGGAATACATAGTTGTAAGCGAAAAGTACACTATTGAAGAGCGACAATAATGTTTTTTTTTTCCTTTATAATTATGAGGTTGTTCTACCGAAAAGCGACGGAAGAATCAGTTAACATAAAACTAAGTCGATTCCGTGGCCTCTCCGCAGTAAATTATGCGCTTGCGTGACGTACAAAACACAATGAAAAATGAGTTATTGGTGGAATGTTATCGTTTAAGGTACAAATATATTGTTATTACAATATCTGGAGATCTAAATATTACCGAACACATGATTGTATTGAGAGTGCGATTAACAGAATATGTGAGACATCAAATGGTTCAAATGGCTCTGAGCACTATGGGACTTAACTTCTGAGGTCATCAGTCCCCTAGACTTAGAACTACTTAAACCTAACTAACCTAAGGACATCACACACATTCATGCCCGAGGCAGGATTCGAACCTGCGACCGTAGCGATCGCGCGGTTCCAGACTGTAGCACCTAGAATCGCTCGGCCACCCCGGCCGGCTGGGAGACATCTCATCGGTTTCACCTCCATCGTGTCAACGCAGTGAACGTTCACACACGGCAGCTGATTACTCTCTTTGAAAGTTAGATTACTGAACTGCGATAGCAGATTGGGCTCAGAACTCTACAGTGGACAATGGTATGTGACCTTTATTCTTAAACAGGAAGCCAAACACATCAGGGATGTCCCAATTCACTGAACAGCAAGGGAAACTATGTCTTAAAATCCAGCATTGGAAATCAAACTCCTGTTCGGGGATACGTTTGATTATATTTCGACGCATCATTTTACGACTTCCAGTGCCAATCAAGGTTTTATCACTTCTGCGAAACGTTTATATTTGCGCCAAAGGCTGAGCACTGTAACTTTCGTGCGAATAAGTTCGTATAAGAAGCTAAACTCCGTACCAGAACAGCCCTCGAGCGCCGACCCATTTCCTGAACTATTCCTTCGTTCATGTTATTACGTAGATTCCATCAACAAGAAGAACCTTCACGGACGTGCAATGAGTCCAGTTATACATCTGTACAAACCCAATCTATTCATTGCATTATCGTTGACAATAACACTGTACTGGTCACAGTATTTGTGCCTACGTCTGTTCATTATAATCTGGTAAATTAGGAGGGAACATATGTAACAACAGAGACAGGTCGGCACCACGGTACTAGTTGTTACGCTGTTACTTGCCACCTCGCTAATCGTAGTCTTAAAACACTGAATTCAGGTATCCGTAAATTGTAGAGAAGATACCACGGTGCCAACAGTTTGCTGTCTCCCTTAGTCGTACGCTGTATGTTTCGGCTGATCTGTCCTCTAAAGTGTTAGTAGTGGGGGAACTCCATACGTGAACTTAGTTTCTGCTTACGGCTGTCTCTTTAGAATCTGATGTAGAAATAAGAGACGACAATGGTTTTAGGTGACTAACATTTGAGATGTGTCCTTACTTCTCTATACTATGGAAAAAATCATAACAAGGTAGCCACCATCCACCACAGACTAACATGAAACTCGTATAGATATTCGTGACAAATTAAAACTTTGTGCATGAAGGAACTGGAATGTAGGCCTTTTGCCTTTCGCTGGCAAGTGCTCTATCGACTGAGAAGCGAAACTCATACCTTAGAGTTCACTCCACGTACTGCTTACAGCCGGCAGACAGAAATACTGTATGACACGATCTGCTCTCACATCACAGGACGTACGTTTCTTTGCTACTGTTCAGCTTTTCAGCATTCTTAGTTGCACAGTACTCAACTAAGATGTTAGATTTAACAAAAAATAGACGTTAAGAGTAAAGGAGAGAGCAAAGGAGATTTCACAGAGCCCAACATGAACAATTTCAGTGGGGTTCAGCAATGAGGTTGAGCAATGAGATGTGATTTGTACACGACGGATATTATCATGAATACCCCTTGAAGGAGTTAAAATTTGTCATATCTGTACATTTAGGTAAAAAATGACGCATTTATCTACATAGATCCACTTGAAAGTGCAATCATCTATAACTTTTTACTGTGTGATAATGAAATGGTTTCGGACAGTCTGGTGGAATTTTGTGCGCATGTATGCAATAAGAAATATAGGAGAAGGGAACGTTTAGCAGTGTTAGATACGTTTGTTTTATAAGGCACTGCGTTCTTTGTTATCCTACACGTCAATAAAATGCTGCCAAATGGCATCAGGGAAATGCATCTGAGTGATGAAAGCTTGTCTTCATGCAGACAGCTTGACAACGAACTCGTTCTGAATACATTGTAGAGGCTTTGCAAATCAAGCGAACGGACGTGCGTCAGACACGTTTTGCTGGTGCTCCATAAATCACAATACTTGTTAGCGGAGATCTCAATTAGGTCAGCAGCGCTCTCCCGTTCAAATTCATTTCTCGCATGACAGCGAGAAAACGACACGTCAGCTGCTGTTCGTTTACTCTGCCACGCTCAAATCCCCCCACCCCCCTCTTCCCCTTCTCTCTGTTGCCACCACTCCCGAGTCGCACTGTCCCCTTTTAGCCCGTAAAGCAGCTGACAGCAGGAACATTTAGAGGTGGCGTGTGCTGTCTACTGGTAACTGTGGTATATAGCTGGTCTGCACGAAATCTGCACTCTAGGCCTGCTGAACACTGCGATTTGACGGGCGACGGAGACAATTTTAAAGGTCGACACACGACTAGCGCATTGTCCCATTATGCATCTAATTCTTAGGAGATACCAATCCTCGATGTTCTTCGCGGCGCGCCTGATCGGTCTGCTGCCTGTCACCATGGATTTCAGCCGGTACCCTCCCAGGGCGCGGCGATCCAGGCTGCTGATGGTGTACTCCCTGCTGCTCGTCTGCTCCTGCAGCGCCGTATGTGTCGTCAAAACCAAAGCCGCGCTGCACCGCCGCGATGCGGCCAAGGGGGACGCCTTCAGACAGCTGCTGCTCAGTTTCGTCACCACTTTCCAAATAGCCGTTCCTCTTCTGAAAGCGGACGAGTACACGGCTGTCGTCAATCAGTACATAGAACAATACAAACAATCTGAGGACACGTGGGGCAGTGGACTGCCTCACTCGTTCACCAGAACTGTCAAGGTACTCTGCTGCAGCACAGTTTTCCTGTACATCGTTCCGACGATGCTCATTCTTGTTTTGATGTACGTAGAGAGCAGGCACGACTGGGTTCCGATTGCTATGTACTTTTCGTCCAAGTTCAGCACACACGTTCAAGACGCGCACCTAATGATCATGATAGCGAACATCCGAGCGAGGGTGCAGTGGTTGAACAGCGTTCTTGAGGACCTGGTGGACAAGGCGGACGCACATTTCTGGTTAAGCGGCTCGTGGAGGGGGCGCATGTTGACCTCCATACAGGTGAGTGTCACTCCGAAACCCTGCAAAAACTTTTGGGTACATAATACACTATTGGCCATTAAAACTGCTACACCACGAAGATGACGTGCTACAGACGCGAAATTTAACCCAAAGGAACAAGGTGCTGTGACATGCAAATTATTAGCTTTTCAGAGCATTCACACAAGGTTGGCGCCGGTGGCGACACCTACAACGTGCTCACATGAGGAAAGTATCCAACCGATATCTCATACACAAACAGCAGTTGACCGGCGTTGCCTGGTGAAACGTTGTTGTCATGCCTCGTGTAAAGACAAGAAATGCGTACCATGACGTTTCCGACTTTGATAAAGGTCGGATTGTAGCCTATCACGATTGCGGTTTATCGTAACGCGACATTGCTGCTCGCGTTGGTCGAGATCCAATGACGGTTAGCAGAATATGGAATCGATGGGTTCAGGAGGGTAATGCGGAACGCGTGCTGCATCCCAACGGCCTCGTTTCACTAGCAGTCGAGATGACAGGCATCTTATCCGCAAGGCTGTAACGGATCGTGCAGCCACGTCTCGACCCCTGAGTCAACAGATAGCGACGTTTGCAAGACAACAACCACTTGCACAAACAGTTCGACGACGTTTGCAGCAGCAATGACTATCAGCTAGGAGACCATGGCTGCCGTTGCCCTTGACGCTGCATCACAGACAAGAGGGCCTGCGGTGGTGTACTCAACGACGAACCTGGGTGCACGAATGGCATAACGTCATTATTTCGGATGAATCCAGGTTCTATTTACAGCATCATGATCGCTGCATCCGTGTTTGGCGACATCGCGGTGAACGCACATTGGAAGCGTGTATTCGTCATCGCCATACTGGCGTATCACTCGGCGTGATGGGATGGGGTGCCATTGGTCACACGTCTCGGTCACCTGTGGTATCGTGTTGAAGCTGCATCGGCAGCTGTACCTGTAACCGATATCCAAGCTCTGTTTGTGTCAATACCCAGGCGTATCAAGGCCGTTATTACAGCCAGAGGTGGTTGTTCTGGGTACTGAGTTCTCAGGATCTATGCACCCAAATTACGTGCAAATGTAATCACATGTCAATTCTAGTATAATATATTTGTCCAAGGAATACCCGTTTATAATCTGCATTTCTTCTTGGCGTTGGAATTTTAATGGCCAGTAGTGTATTTCAATTCAGAATGGTCATTGAAGATGTAGTATCTACATGAACTGTAATATAGACTGACCCCTGGTGCCATATAGTTTCATTTAGTTATAAGTTCGTATGCTTGCGTTTCAGGCAGGCTGCCCCGTTTTGTTTGATAGTGAAGTGTCAGTACAATATAGTTGGAGAACCTCCGCAAAGCTGTACGAGATTAGGAGGAAAACAAAATGGGCTGAGCCACGAATAGAAATTTAAACTGAGGATGATGATCATTATGTTTCGTTTGTGGGGCAGTCAAGTGCGTGGTTATCAGTGCCCATACAAATTCCCAACCTTTGCTCTTTCAAATCTCGCACTTCCATGAATGATGATGAAATGACAAGGACAACACAAACACCCATTCATCTCGAGGCAGGTGAAAACCCCTGACCCCAAAGTGAATCGAACCCGTTACCCCGTGCTCGTGAAGCGAGAACGCGAAAGCCAGACCACGAGTTGCAACTTAACCGTCAAAATTTTGCATGTTGCTCAGTGATATGTTCTGGATATTCTGATATAAAAGACCTGTGGTCCGCAGGATAATACTGCAGTTATAATTTATTCAGTTTGCTACCCCAATTGTCTCTATTTCTGTGATGATACTTTTACGACACTAAAAAACCTGCTAACATGGCATCAAACAAAACGTACAACACAAACACAGCCCTCTGACGAGATGTATACTTATGTCACCAGCGTAAACAACTCCTTCCTCACTGATAATTTTCTATTTAGAAACTCTTAGCAAGGGTAGACAATAAAATAAAAGTAAATAAATAAAATTAAAAAATTAAAATAATCGTTGTTTCTAAGTGTGGTAGCGTGTTGTTGTTGTTGTGGTCTTCAGTCCCGAGACTGGTTTGATGCAGCTCTCCATGCTATCTTGTGAAAGCTTCTTCATCTCCCAATACTTACTGCAACATACACCCTTCTGAATCTGCTTAGTGTAGTCATCTCTTGGTCTCCCACTACGATTTTTACCCTCCACGCTGCCTCCAATGCTAAAATCCCTTGAAGCCTCAGAACATGCTCTACCAACCGGTCCCTTCTTCTTGTCAAGTTATGCCACAAACTCCTCTTCTCCCCTATTCTATTCAATACCTCATCATTACTTACGTGATCTACCCATCTAATCTTCAGCATTCTCCTGTAGCACCACATTTCTAAAGCTTCTATTCTCTTCTTGTCCAAACTGTCTGACAGAATTACAATGTCATCGGGGAACCTCAAAGTTTTTATTTCTTCTCCATGGATTTTAATACTTACTCCGCATTTTTTTTTTTGTTTCCTTTACTGCTTGCTCAATATACAGATTGAATAACTTTGGGGAGAGGCTGTAACCCTGTCCCATTCCCTTCCCAACCACTTGCTCCCTGTATTTTACCCCTGCCACCTTCAGAATTTTAAAGAAAGTATTCCAGTCAACATTGTCAAAAGCTTTCTCTATGTCTCTAAACGCTAGAAACGTAGGTTTGCCTTTCCTTAATCTTTCTTCTAAGATAAGGCGTAAGGTCAGTATTGCCTCACGTGTTCCAACATTTCTACTGAATCCAAACTGATCTTTCCCGAGGTCGACTTCTACCAGTTTTCCCATTCGTCTGTAAAGAATTCGCGTTAGTATTTTGCAGATGTGACTTTTTAAAAAGATAGTTCGGTAGTTTTCATGTTATTCAACACCTGCTTTCTTTGGGATTATATTCTTCTTGAAGTCTGAGGGAATTTCGCCTGTCTCATACATCTTGCTCACCAGATGGTAGAGTTTCGTCATGACTGGCTCTCCCATGGCCGGTAGTAGTTCTAATGGAATGTTGTCTGCTCCCGGGACCTTGTTTCGACTCAGGTCTTTCTGTGCTCTGTCAAACTCTTGACGCAGTATCGTATCTCCCATTTCATCTTCATCTACATCCTCTCCCATTTCCATAACATTGTCCTCAAGTACATCACCCTTTTATAGACCCTCTATATACTCCTTCCACCTTTCTGCTTTCCCTTCTTTGCTTAGAACTGGGTTTCCATCTGAGCTCTTGATATTCATACACGTGGTTCTCTTCTCTCCAAAGGTCTCTTTAATTTTCCTGTAGGCAGTATCTATCTTACCCCTAGTGAGATAAGCCTCTACATCCTTACATTTGTTCTCTAGCCATTCCTGCTTAGCAGTTTTGCACTTCCTGTCGATATCATTTTTGAGACGTTTGTATTCCTTTTTGCCTGCTTCATTTACTGCAATTTTATATTTTCTCCTTTCATTAATTAAATTCAATATTTCTTCTGTTACCCAATGATTTCTACCAGCCCTCGTATTTTTACCTACTTGATCGTCTGCTGCCTTGACTACTTCATCCCTCGAAGCTACCCATTCTTCTTCTTCTGCATTTCTTTCTCCCATTCCTGTCAATTGTTCCCTTGTGCTCTCCCTGAAACTCTGTACAACCTCTGGTTCTTTCAGTTTATCCAGGTCCCATCTCCTTAAATTCCCACCTTTTTGCAGTTTCTTCAGTACTAATCTACAGTTCATAACCAACAGATTATGGTCAGAGTCCACATCTGCCCCTGGAAATGTCTTACAATTTAAAACCTGGTTCCTAAATCTCTGTCTCACCATTATATAACATATCTGATACCTTTTAGTATCTCCAGGATTTTCCATGTATACAAACCTTCTTTCATGATTCTTGAACCAAGTGTTAGCTATGATTAATTTATGCTCTGTGCAAAATTCTACCAGATGGCTTCCTCTTTCATTTCTTATCCCCAATCCCAATTCACCTACTAAGTTTCCTTTTCTCCCTTTTCCTACTCTTGAATTCCAGTCACCCATGACTATTAAATTTTCGTCTCCCTTCACTACCTGAATAATTTCTTTTAACTCATCATACATTTCATCAATTTCTTCATCATCTGCAGAGCTAGTTGGCATATAAACTTGTACTACTGGAGTAGGCGTGGGCTTCATGTCTATCTTGGCCACAATAATTCGTTCACTATGCTGTCTGTAGTAGCTTACCAGCACTCCTATTTTTTAATTCATTATTAAACCTACTCCTGCATTACTCCTACTTGATTTTGTATTTATAGCCGTGTATAAACATGAGCAAAGTCCTGTTCCTCCTGCCACCGAACTTCACTAATTCCCACCATATCTAACTTTAACCATCCATTTCCCTTTTTAAATTTTCTAATCTACCTGCCCGACTAAGGGATCTGACATTCCACGCTCCGATTCGTAGAACGCCAGTTTTCTTTCTCCTGATAACGACGTCCTCCTGAATAGTCCCCGCCTGGAGATCCGAATGGGGGACTATTTTACCTCCCGAATATTTTACCCAAGAAGACGCCATCATCATTTAATCATACAGTAAAGCTGCATACCCTTGCTTTCAGCTGTTCGCAGTACCAGCACAGGAAAGGCCGTTTTGGTTAGTGTTACAAGGCCAGATCAGTCAATCATCCAGACTGTTGCCCCTGCAACTACTGAAAAGGCTGCTGCCCCTCTTCAGGAACCACACGTTTGTCTGGCCTCTCAACAGATACCCCTCCGTTGTGGTTGTACCTACGGTACGGCCATCTGTATCGCTGAGGCACGCAAGCCTCCCCACCGATGGCAAGGCCCATGGTTCATGGAGGGGAGGGGGGGGGGCGTGAGTAGGACAAAAAACTTAAACTGACTCGTTCCACATCATTTCGATAAAAGAATTGTTAAAATGATCTTTTGTCATGTTTTGACATGTGTTTATAAAATATACTCTAGAATGAAAAATTTCGTGTATGTAGGTAAACATGTTTACTCATACTGTGCTTGAAAACAATGTATCCACTACTGGAACAAGGCCAGAATTAAGCTAAATTTGAAAAAAAAAAGACGATGTATGCTATCAAAGCAACTGAAGGTGAGCCCTCAGCTCTCGAAATGAAACGTGTATTGAAATATAATCACGATTGAGACTGAAACCTGTTGTTCTTTATTTTACGTAAGTAATGAAGCCACAGAAGAAACACTGACAGTAGTGGATAAAATTAAGTTTCAAATTTTGATGATGCGTATCAAAAATGGCTACATACTAGAACTTAGGTAGACAGAGAAAGTTATGTTGAAGGAAGAAACAAAGCCAAAGAGATAATTGCAGCATCCAAGAAGAAATCTTGGGAAGACTTTGGAAATAGGTTGGAGACTATGGGTCAAGCTGCTGGAAAACCATTCTGGAGTGTAATTAGCAGTCTTCGAAATGGAGGTAAGAAGGAAATGACAAGTATTTTGGACAGGTCAGGAAAACTGCTGGTGAATCCTACGGATGCCTTGGGCAGATGGAGGGAATATTTCGAAGAGTTGCTCAATGCAGGTGAAAATACGATCAGTAATGTTTCAGATTTTGAGGTAGAATGGGATAGGAATGATGATGGAAATAGGATCACATTTGAAGAAGTGGAGAAAATGGCCAATAGATTGCAGTTCAATAAAGGAGCTGGGGTGGATTATATTAAGTCGGAACTCATCAAATACAGTGGAATGTCAGGTCTTAAATGGCTACACAGGATAATTGAAATGGCCTGGGAGTCGGGACAGGTTCCATCAGACTGTACAAAAGCAGTAATCACACCAATCTTTAAACATGGAAACAGAAGACATTGTAACAACTACAGAGTTATCTCTTTAATCAGCGTTGTGGGTAAAATCTTCTCAGGTATTGTTGAAAGGAAAGTGCGAGTATTAGTTGAGGACCAATTGGATGAAAATCAGTGTGGGTTTAGGCCTCTTAGAGGTTGTCAGGACCAGATCTTTAGCTTACGGCAAATAATGGAGAAGTGTTATGAGTGGAACAGGGAATTGTATCTATGCTTTATAGATCTGGAAAAGGCATATGACCGGGTTCCTAGGAGGAAGTTATTGCCTGTTCTACGAGATTATGGAATAGGAGGCAAAATTTTGCAAGCAATTAAAGGTCTTTACATGGATAGTCAGGCAGCAGTTAGAGTTGACGGTAAATTGAGTTCATGGTTCAGAGTAGTTTCAGGGGTAAGACAAGGATCCAACCTGGCGCCACTGTTGTTCATATTATTTATGGATCATATGTTGAAAACAATAGACTGGCTGGGTGAGATTAAGATATGTGAACACAAAATAAGCAGTCTTGCATCTTCGGATGACTTATTTGTGATGGCAGATTCGATGGAATGTTTGTAAAGTAATATTTCAGAGCTAGATCAGAAATGTAAGGACTATGGTATGAAAATTAGCATCTATAAAACGAAAGTAATGTCAGTGGGAAAGAAATATAAACGGATTGAGTGCCAAATACACTCCTGGAAATTGAAATAAGAACACCGTGAATTCATTGTCCCAGGAAGGGGAAACTTTATTGACACATTCCTGGGGTCATATACATCACACGATCACACTGACAGAACCACAGGCACATAGACACAGGCAACAGAGCATGCACAACGTCGGCACTAGTACAGTGTATATCCACCTTTCGCAGCAATGCAGGCTGCTATTCTCCCATGGAGACGATCGTAGAGATGCTGGATGTAGTCCTGTGGAACGGCTTGCCATGCCATTTCCACCTGGCGCCTCAGTTGGACCAGCGTTCGTGCTGGACGTGCAGACCGCGTGAGACGACGCTTCATCCATTCCCAAACATGCTCAATGGGGGACAGATCCGGAGATCTCGCTGGCCAGGGTAGTTGACTTACACCTTCTAGAGCACGTTGGGTGGCACGGGATACATGCGGACGTGCATTGTCCTGTTGGAACAGCAAGTTCCCTTGCCGGTCTAGGAATGGTAGAACGATGGGTTCGATGACGGTTTGGATGTACCGTGCACTATCCAGTGTCCCCTCGACGATCACCAGAGGTGTACGGCCAGTGTAGGAGATCGCTCCCCACACCATGATGCCGGGTGTTGGCCCTGTGTGCCTCGGTCGTATGCAGTCCTGATTGTGGCGCTCACCTGCACGGCGCCAAACACGCATACGACCATCATTGCCACCAAGGCAGAAGCGACTCTCATCGCTGAAGACGACACGTCTCCATTCGTCCCTCCATTCACGCCTGTCGCGACACCACTGGGGGCGGGCTGCACGATGTTGGGGCGTGAGCGAAGGACGACCTAACGGTGTGTGGAGACGGTTGCGAATGGTCCTCGCCGATATCCCAGGAGCAACAGTGTCCCTAATTTGCTGGGAAGTGGCGGTGCGGTCCCCTACGGCACTGCATAGGATCCTACGGTCTTGGCGTGCATCCGTGCGTCGCTGCGGTCCGGTCCCAGGCCGACGGGCACGTGCACCTTCTGCCGACCACTGGCGACAACATCGATGTACTGTGGAGACCTCACGCCCCACGTGTTGAGCAATTCGGCGGTACGTCCACCCGGCCTTCCGCATGCCCACTATACGCCCTCGCTCAAAGTCCGTCAGCTGCACATACGGTTCACGTCCACGCTGTCGCGGCATGCTACCAGTGTTAGAGACTGCAATGGAGCTCCAAATGCCACGGCAAACTGGCTGACACTGACGGCGGCGGTGCACAAATGCTGCGCAGCTAGCGCCATTCGACGGCCAACACCGCGGTTCCTGGTTTGTCCGCTGTGGCGTGCGTGTGATCATTGCTTGTACAGCCCTCTCGCAGTGTCCGGAGCAAGTATGGTGGGTCTGACACACCGGTGTCAATGTGTTCTTTTTTCCATTTCCAGGAGTGTAGGAGGAACAAAGTTAGAACAGGTGGACGGTTTCAAGTACTTAGGATGCATATTTTCACAGGATGGCAGCATAGTGAAAGAACTGGAAGCGATGTGTGCAAAGCTAATGCAGTGAGCGCTCAGCTACCATCTACTCTCTTCTGCAAGAAGGAAGTCAGTACCAAGACTAAGTTATCTGTGCACCGTTCAATCTTTCGACCAACTTTGTTGTATGGGAGTGAAAGCTGGGTGGATTCAATTTACCTTATCAACAAGGTTGAGGTTACGGATATGAAAGTAACTGGGATGATTTAAGGTACTAGTAGATGGGAACAATGGCAGGAGGGTGTCCATAATGAGGAAATCAAAGAAAAACTGGGAATAAACTCTATAGATGTAGCAGTCAGGACGAACTGGCTTAGATGGTGGGGTCATGTTACACGCATGGGAGAAACAAGGTTACCCAATAGACTCGTGGGTTCAGCAGTAGAGGGTAGGAGGAGTCGGGGCAGGCCAAGGAGAAGGTACCTGGATTCGGTTAAGAATGATTTTGAAGTAATAGGTTTAACATCAGAAGAGGTACCAATGTTATCACTGAATAGGGGATCGTGGAAGAATTTTATAAGGGGGCTACGCTCCAGACTGAACGCTGAAAGGCATAATCAGTCTTAAATGATAATGATGATGATGATGATGAAATTTTGTTATTGGAGTGTGAGTACACCCTGTGTCAGAGGAAGATTAAAAGTAAACGTACTTTTCGTACCCATCATTAGCATTTGTCTTTATACTATGAGTGGCTCGCTTGTGGCGACACCTGCACAACCCACCAGTATTAACATTATCCGGCAACTCCCGCCACAAAATTGTTAAAACCTGCACCATTGCGGTGGTTCTGTGCTACTGCATGCTGACAGGCAACCCGCACAGGGAGACAACTGGATACAACTTGCGCAACAGTCATGCCATCATACCATCTCTTAATACCAATTGTAAGTTTTTTCTTGATGCACAACGTGTCTGTAGTAGCATCTGACGCAAACTCTTAGATGTGCAACTCGGTGTCGCACTGGAATTTATTAAATAAACCCAGGACTAAATGAATCGCTGCCGGCCGCGGTGGGCTCGCGGTTCTAGGCATGCAGTCCGGAACCGCGCGACTGCTGCGGTGACCGTATCGGTCACGCGGTTCCAGACTGAAGCGCCTAGGACCGCACGGCCACACAGGCCGGCTTGAACATTAAACATTGATGAGGTTTCCTGCGAGATGTGCTGAAAAGTAATGCCTCCGAATTTTTTATGCGAAAACTCTTAAAACTTTTGAAATAAAACAAACTTTATTAACTTTCTGTATCTTTATTCTTCATGTCTACATATTTATTTCTCAACATTATCAACCTGGGGACCAAAACATTTCTTCCAGTGGGAGACTAGTTTGTTCATACTGTCACTGCAGTACGTTAACGTTTTGCAGTGAACACATGGTGTGTTGTGGGGCGATTACTCTGTTTTTAAATAATTGAAAAGCCACGATCGCATCAATCGTTTATTAGATGACCGGTTTCTGCACTCTGAAGGTGCCATCATCAGATCTGAAACGTGGATTAACATTTATAAAACCATATGAACATCATGGCATATCAGATGGTCTGTCTCTTATGCCATGATGTCCATATGGTTTTATAAATGTTAATCAACGTTTCAGATCTGATGATGGCACCTTCAGAGTGCTGAAACCGGCCATCTAATAAACGATTGAAGCGATTGTGGCTTTTCAATTATTTAAAAACGTTAAATTTTGTTGACAGAGATTCAACCGTTCCTCTGCTTGCACATTTTTTCATTACTATGAAACTGAAATCATCGTCGGTGTTCTTTATGTTTTGGAAATAGGCGGAAATTGGATGGGGGCCAAGTTGGGACTGTTTGCACGGTGATCGATGACAGTGAACCGAAGGCATTGGATTGTTCCAGATATCGTAGCGCTCACGTTTAGTCTAACACTGTCATGCTGGAGGAGAGGGAGCTCCACGTGTGGACGAATTCTTCGAATTCGAAACTCTGTTACAGAGCGTTGTTTCTCATGCACCGACATAGTTACGTTACACTCCGCCATGTTATACCCTACAATTCTGAGCCCTCTAGCGCCAGAGGTGCTTCAGAAGCTGATCATTTCGTCCTGTCACGCACGACCTGCAGAGTTATATCTAATCAAACATCAACTTCATGTCATAAGTTAAGACACTGGCATCATTCCGACTACTCGACTGTTTCCAGGAGACGAGAACACAACATTTCTCGAACGCGCTGCTGGCCCGCTCCATCGAAACGGCGTACGGCCCACAGCTGCTTGTCTCACTGGCCATCTTCTTCGTGGACGCTTTCTTCACCTTCTACTACCTGCTCCTCAGCTCTGCCTACAATCTTCAGCCTGGCTTCTCCGACAACTTCAGCGCAGTTGTCCTGGTCTACTGGACCATCGTCACCTTCATCGAGATCCTCACTGTCGTCAGTGTCTGCGACGGCGCTGTCACAGAGGTATGGAAAAAGAAGCAAAAGCCACAGCACTGAGACACAGCACATCCCTATGCAGGGTTATGAAAGCAACAATATCAAGTCCAACGATCAATATGGCTGAAACAGACCATGTTGCTCTTCAAAAGGGCGACACATTACGTTCACTCTATTTTTCAATGTATTCAGTGTACTAGAAAGTGTACTTGCAAACAAAGTCTCTATCGTGTATTTTATGTCCCTTAAAAATATTTAAAATGTGAATATCTATTCTTCGCTCCTTTTGTTCCAACGCGATACTGAAAAATTGGAGTGTATAATACGATTTATGATCTGCACATGCTAGGGATTTTGAGGAGAAAAATATTCACTTGGAGGAGTCACCTACTTATTTTTTAAAACTATTATACATTCTGTGGAAAGGTGAGTCCACTCACCTAATGAAACTAGAAGAGGATTATGGCATAGGGTAAAGTTTCATTTTCCTACAGTGTACCGAAAATCGGCCAACGCTTAAGGAAACTCGTGCTTCCGTAAGCAGGACAGCTCGTGAAACAAATAATTTATGAACTCATATCCCGCGTACCACGAAAGGGTAGAAACTTCTGGTCTTTGATAAAGTCATTTAAGAGTCAAACCTTTCCATTCAGTCTCTCGATAGGTTGATATTAATTTGAAAATAAAGACCGTAGGCAGAAAGTGGAGCACTGTATTCACGCTTGTGGATACTGCAGATCAGAGGCACTGGAATACTTACTCCCAGAACTGAAAATTAATACCACTCGAAGCGAAGAAGACACCAGTCCTCTTAAAGAATCAGCATGGGTTCAGCAAGTATCACTCTTAACGATACAGACAGCTTTACCCACACACCGTATTTTGCAAGCAGCGGTGGCTTTTGATTATTTATAGAGGAGAAATGGGGGTATAAAGTTCTTGACTTAGTGCCAATATTCTGGATTAATTGCAAATGTGTCCTCAGTGTCTCATGATGTGGGACCTGTGACACTGTTGAAGCAAAATACAATCACACAGGTTGATGACAATTATTGAACTATATGAAATAAAATCGTCATAACTACTGAACGGCTTGCATTAGGACGTTCAAATTGCACGGTTGGCCGCTGGGCATGATGGTAATTAGTATGGTTTAGTTTAGCGGCGAAGCCCACTTTCATCTGGATGGGTTCTTCATTAATGAAAAGTGGCGCGTTTGGGGGACTGAGAATCCGCATTACGCGATCAAGAAGTCTCTTCACCTTGAACGGGTAACTGTCTGGTGTGCAGTGTTCAGTCACGGAATAATCGGTGTGACATTCCTTGATGGCACGTTGACTACCGAACGTTACAAGAAAGTTTTGGAAGATAATTTCATCCACATTATCCAAAGTGACCCTGATTTCGACGAGATGTGGTTCATGCAAGACGGAGGTCGACCCCATCGAAACGGGCAATTTCATTCACGGTATGCCCACTCCGTCAAGTCTCCCGTCAAGCCATCTTACTGTGCTGATTACATACAAACGACTGACGCACACACATCATTTCATTGCCGTGATAATGGCAGAGGATCACGACATCTGCACCATCTACAAAACTCCAAATGGATCAGTGCGCTCCTTAAGTGGACAACTAATATTTCGTACAGTGAAGTTACTTCTTACCAATATTTGGTATCTTTTGGTATACTCCATTTTGTTGGAGCGAGTGAAAAATGTAAACTCTTTAAAGTCTCTCATCTTATTCTCACATTCCTTACTCAAGGTATGAGATACAGGCGTCGGATTGCGGTACTATCCTTCTCTAATAACGGTTCCACAAAAAGCAAGAGGCTTCAGCAGGAACAAAGCTTCCCTGTTATCTGAGTGTTACACTTCCTCATTTGTTATTTGGATCTGTTACTGCATCTGAAATCATCCAAAAACTGCTATGAAGCCGACTCGATAACAACTTTAAACGCCGCAGCATTACCAGAGAACTGGACAGCAAATTTTGCAGAAAATCGAAATTATCCACTCAGCTTCTTTACAACTGGTTTGACGTGTTTTTCACATGTCACATTACTTCCTACTACTAAACGCAATTATATAAATGGTTTCAACAACTTTGAAATCTGGGAGTGCCTTGATCGCACATTTCTTTCAAGACCTCTCCATATCTCAGAGTTGTGCCAAATCTAAATGGTCGTCTGCCTTTACCAAGGTTGTATTTCTCCAATAAGCAATGGGGTTTGATGAGCTCCAGAAAGTAACCTCTAAATCACAATGAACTAGATCGGGTTTTGTCCTTATCGTGCAAACTGTCCAGTCACATTAATGTGAGCGCCTCTCAAAAGCCTGAATAACTACCTTTTGCAGCGTGGGCCTCTACGAGATTGCGGGAAAGGGCTGAATGAGGGAAGTGGAGCCATGCCGACTTCAGTGCTGCACTTGGTTTCTAAGATGAGGGCCCATGGCACGAACAGTCCTATTCATGTGGTCCCATAGATTCTTGATTGGATATAAACCCGGGGAGTTTCGTGACAATCGTAGTACGATAAACTCATCCTGGTGCTCTTCAAAGCAAGCACTTACACTGAGAGCTGTGTAACACGTTGCACTGTCGTGCTGGTAGATGGCATCGTGCAAAAGCAAAACGCGTGAAGGGGAGGACATGATTCCAAGTATAGATGGATACTTGTGTTGATCCATTGTGACTTCAGGAATGACTAGGTCACCCAGAAAACGCGAGTCAATAAAGCTCCCTCTTACGGCCTGGACTCTTCGAAGACTTGTGAAGGGTGTTTCGGCCATCAGTCCGACTGAGCATAAAACTGACTCATCTGGAAAGGTCAGCAGTCGCCACTCTGTAGGCGTCTAGTTCCGGTAGTGACGTGCAAATTCCTACCTACGTTGCCGGATGAACAGCAGTCAGTAAGGGTGCGTGAATGTGGTACTTGCAGCGAAGGCCAATAGGCGGCAACGTTCGCTCACCAGTTGTTGAGAAGTCTCTGTTGGCAGCGTCTAAGCTCGTACACATCTCCACAGCTGTTGTTCACTCCTGCCCCTATCGCACCACAGTTGCCTCGGCACTGGTTTTGGATATCGCCATTTTGCTTGATTATATTCTTTGAGGCTGTCTACAAGAAATGGTGTACCTGCAGAGTCATCGAACAAGAAGAGGTTGTCAGGGGTGATACCGAATTTTTGATATCATCGGTAACGTAATGTAGGTTAAGATCCCAAGTATTACACCCTGAGCCATTCACCCTTGTTGGATTCGTTTGCAAGTAACAGACGAAAAAAATATCGGAATTTTCCGTACTATTATAGAGCCTTAAAAATATTAGTATTACACAGAGTGGTGTTGTAGCATAGTGACTGGGGAACAATACTGACATACAGAATGTTGTGGGTTCGGATCTCATCTGGTGCTTTAAATTTCTTATAGCAATCCCTCATTTAAATGATTTCTATGATTATTTTCATTAAATTAATTGGTTGAAATATAATTTATTTAATTTTTAATTCTTTGTCACGTCATTTTAACCATCATATGAACTATTTCATTTGCTCCTGTATTGTCTTGAGAAAAGAGTGTTTGGAATCCTTGGGCATGAGATTTTAATTATTCTAATTTATCTATTGTAATGTTTATATGTCCGGAAATTCCAGTCTATCTATAGAAAAAGAAAAAATGGAATAAACAAAAAAGCATAAAACAATCCTTTGAAACTGGCTGTGCAGTGGTGTCAAAAATGTGTTTTTCGCTACAAGATGTAAATTTTTTGGACAAGTTAACACAGAGAATGGTTTAAACGAAAGAAGGAATTATAAATGAAACGAAATTCAAGTAACATGAGGAATAGAAGTAAAGGACGCAGTAGCACTGACGACAACATAAAATGATAAAATGGAAGAAATCAAATAAAAATTAACATATAAATATAATTGAAACACACAAAAATAATTGAATTTAAAAAGAAAGATTGGAAACCAAAATAAAAGCAGGTGAAGTAATTAATATGACGATTAAAATAACGTGATAAAAGATTAGAAATCTAAGAAAATACATTTAAGCCAATTAACTGAATAAAAATAATGATCGAAGTCACTTCGATAAAGATTCGAGAGATTTGGAACACCTGATCAGTTTTAAATGGACAAAATTTTTGCATATCACGAACATACCTTAACCACTAAACTACAATGCATCTTCTCTATCACCATCATTTTCAAGGCTCCAGAATACCACGCGAAATTCCGACTCTTTTTCTGTCGATTACTCGCAAACGAGGGCTATCAGAGCGAATGGCTGCCCGAAGAGATACCACAGACCCCAACCAACAGGATCGTATGGACGATTTCAGAGAGTCGATCCTATCCCCGAGAAGTTCTCCTTGCAAGACGTTATAGGAACAGTAGTCGTAAAAAGATAATGACCGACAGAGACCGTGGATGAGTTCCTCACCTTGTCAATAACAATCGGTATTACACCCGACATGATTCTCTGCTTCCAGTGACTGTAGATACATTGCAACCAGTTTTAGAGCGAAAATTGCGAGAGGAACTCCTGAAAACTGACATCTGGATTCGGGTACCTCGTAAAAGGCTATTGCTGGCAGCAACACATGAAGCTGCACGTCTTCATTTTACGAAACAACACGGAAACTGGATAGCAGCTGACTGTAGCCGTATAGTGTGGTGCGATAGGTCGTGGATCCGCCTCTTTCAAATGATATCAGGTGTCACGTCTACCGGTGGCCCTATGAGGCATTTAATCCGCTGTGCTTGGAAGGTGTAGTTCTAGCTGCAGGTTGTTAGTCGATGTTTCCGGAGTATTTCCCATACGGTAACACGAGACCACTCAGTCAGGTTGCCATAAACACATGCTAGTTTCTTTAATTCAACATTTTAGGTAACCACAAGATTTGTCGACCTGGAAAAATCGTTCCACAATGTAAACTGGTGTTTGATGTTCGAAATTCCTAGAAAAACGTGCAAGAGAAGATGGGTAATATACAATATCTACAAGCCTCGTAAATAAATAAGACTTGGAGACCAATAACGAAGTGCTCGGATTAAAAAGTGTGTCAGACATGGATGTAGACTTTGGTTCCTACTGTTCAGGCAGTACATCGAAGGAGGCAATCAGTGAAGTACAAGATAGGTTCAAGAGTGGCATTAATATTCAAGTTGAAGGAATATAAACTATAGGATTCGCTAATGACATTTCTATCGCCAATGAAAATGAAGAAAAATTAAATAATGTTTTGAACGGAATGAATAGTCGATGAAAACAGCATAAGCATTGAGAGTAAATCGAACAAAGGCGAAAGTTATGAGAAGTAACATAAAGGAACAGCGAGAAACTTAATATCAGAACTGGGAATACGAAGTAGACGAAGTTAATGAATCCTGCTACGTGGGCAGCAAAATAACCTATGTTACGCTGAGGAAGGAGGACATAAAAAGCAGACTCCTGCAAACCACAAGGGCATTCCTGGCCAAGAGAAGCCTACTAGTATCAAACATAGTGCTTAACGTGTGAGAGAAATTTCTAAGAATGTACGTTTAGAGCACAACATGGTATGGTAATGAAACATGGACTGTGGGGAAAGCTGAGAAATATATTTATCGAAACAAAGTCATTAACATAACACATGAACAGCAAGGGGCCGAAGACATTCCCCAGGGGCACATCCGTAGTTACTTCCACTTCTGTCAATGACTCTTCATCCAAGATAATTTGCTCCGGCCTCCCTAACGAGAAATACTAGATCCAGTCTACTGATACCCCAACATGATCGCACTTTTGACAATAACCGTAGGTGTGGAGCTGAGTCAAATATTTGTCTCAAATCGAGAAAGATTGTATCTGCCTGATTGCCTTGATCCATTGGTTTCAGGATGTCATGTGAGAAAAGTTCGAGAGTGGTTTCACATTATCTATGCTTTTGAAGTCCATGCTGGTTGGCGTGTAAGAAGTACAACAAAAGGACGTCAATGATATTGGATGGTAGTTGCGTGGATCATTTCTGCTACCCTTCTTGTAGGTGAATGTGACCTGTTCTTTCTTCCTGCTACTGGGATTTGTTTTCGTTCGAGGTTTCTACGATGGATTATTATTAACAGAGGGTCTAACTTAGCTGGAAATTGGGTATAGAATATGAAGGGGATTCCACTGGACCCTTTAACAATTACAACTGTTTCTCAACGCCTCTGACACTGTGATACCGAAGAACGCTGAAGGTGGACTTGATGGAGGTACGGAATAGAAATCGAGAAAAAAGATCTTTGTGGCGCAATTCGACTAAAAGAAACACCAGTTGGTAGGATACATCATAAGGCATCAAATAATCGTGTTTGGTGTTGAAGATAAAAGTTACAGAGGTAAAGCAAGCTATTAACACAATAAGCAGTTCAAATGGACGTAGGATGTCGTAGTTATTCGGAACTGAAGAGATAGACTACCGTGGAGAGCTGCATCAAAACCAGCCTTCGGACTGAAGACCATGATAGAACTGACATTCAACATTTATAGTATTTACTTTGTTATGAACCCATGTTCTGTTTTACTTTTTGTTCAAGTGAATATTGTTAGTAGTAAAACTTTTCTTTACATTACTCAAAAACATTATTCACTATCAGTACTCACTATTACTTGTAGACACTGTTTATTGTCGAACTGAGGTCGCCGCGCGGTATTAGCCAAGCGGTGTGAGGCGCTGCAGTCATGGCTTGTGCAGGTGATCCCGGGGGAGGTTCAAGTACTCCCTCTGGCATGGGTGTGCGTGTGTGTTTGCCCTTAGGATGATTTAGGTTAAGAAGTGTGTAAGCTTAGGGACTGATGACCTTAGCAGCTAAGTCCTATAAGATTTCACAAACATTTGAATATTTTTTTGAACTGAGGTCATTATCGAACCCAGAGGCGACGTTACATGGTATGAGCTTAATGTGTCCAGAGGGTGATCTTCTTTTTTGTCCATTGTACTTAAAGCATCTTGGTGATTATTTTTGCAGGTGTCGATGTAGACACTAACTGTGCTGACTCATAGCTCTGCGGAAAGTTTCTGATCAAGTAAGTTTTATGAATGGCCGAGAGGCATTCTTGTGAAAATGTTGGTGAGGATATTTACCCCGTCAGGCAAGTGTCAGATTCAAGCGCTGATTCTCCATACAGTTTGCATGTGGCAGAAGTTACAGCTGAAAATCCCTCAGCAATACTTTAGGTACTTTTGCACAAAAAAAACCTCAACATCAAGAAAGCAAAGCGAGAAACTACCGGTCATTCGGCATGTAGGCCGAGTTATTTTATTATTTGGTGAAATGGAATCACAGAACGTTTTCTGTTCCAGGATGCAGCAACGTCTCATCTGGTTCGCCGGCTGTCATGGAAGATAGACGATCCAGAACTTCTTTTCGAGGTGAGTTTATTAGTTGAAACGGTTTCTTTATAATAGTATTACAGAATATTTGTGATTGGATACCTGGGAGAGTACAATTGTTGAATAATTTTCTGGATTTCCGTCTAGTAAAAGATTTTAAGCAAAATGCCAGCATTACCCAGACGAACTATACGTGCGTTCTTGCGCCTAGAATATAAATTCATAGGACATCATGTACAACTACGTAAGATCAAACTTTAGCAAGTATTACACTTTATCTTCTCTTCAGTAAGACTGAAGAAGAAATCCGTAATTGAATACCGCAGTGATTGAGATGTACAACCTGATTTACATCTGTAGGCGCAACACAGATAATTGTCTGTGGAATATTTCATTATACAATTAGAAACTCTCTAGTAATAAAGAAATACACTCTAAGAAAGAAGAAAGGACGCACCAAGAAGGAGCTACGCCTCGCAGACAGGGGCATGAACAATATACGATGATGCATTTATTTGAGGTGAGTGTAGTTGGGCTCAAAGAAGCCGGTTGGAATAATCGGAGAATCGGAAGACTTTTTAATAGGAGCGACACCACTGTTCACCGATGTTTGTATGAATGGGTAAGCCATGCCCGGATTTAGCGTCAGGAAAGAAGCGGTCGACCTAGAGAGACAACAGAAAGTGAGGATCGAGCAATCGTCAGAGAGGCACACAGAGCCCCACTTTCATCGTTATCATCCATATGACGTGCAAATGGTGCTTTTCTGACCACAAGGACGATTAATGAGCGGCTCACAGAAAGGAGGCTGAGCTGACAACCTGTGACCTCTGAACATCAACAAGCCGGTTTGCAGTGGTAACCGGCACATTTGGGCTGGAATCTCATTGACGAGCGCACTGTTCTCTTCAGTGATGAGCCCCGCGTCGAACTGAGCGCCGATGACCCGCGAAGGCGTATCTGGTGACGTTCCCGACAGCAGTGCGGTACCAATCGTATGGACTGACAACCAGGATTGGTGGTCTATCGTACCATTTCGTTTCATAGCAGGATCCCTTTCGTCGTCATCGTCGATATTCCAAGCCCCGTTTTGTTGCCCATCATGGTCAAGCCAAACCAGGTTCATATTTCAGCAAGATAAATACCACCTGGCATGGCTAGAGTTTCTACTGCTTGTCTTAGTGCTTGCCAAACCCTAATTTGGCTAAGAAGGTCGCCGGATCTGTCCCCAGTTGTGAGCGCTGGGAGCATTATGGGCAGGGATCTCCAACCAGCTCAGGAATTTTTACGATCTAACGTGCCAATTGGAGAGAATTTGGGCGTGGTATATCTCAGGACGCCATCCAAAAACCATCTATGCCAAGCCGAATAACTGCATGCATAACGCCCAGGGGTGGACTAACGCGTTATTGAGTTGTTCAATTTGTGAAGCTTGGCTGAATCATGCTATTTTTCTGAAATTGTAATAAGTTGTACGTTGTCTCTACATGTGCATCACATCTAAAGATTTCCGTCCCATTCGGATAATTCCTTCGCACTGCATCTTTTTTATTGTCTTAAAGTGTACAACGTCATATGCTAGTGCCATTAGTTGTGGGCTGAAGATTCAACAGAAATAATAAAGAAATGTTGGGTACTGTAATCTAAATGAAAAATGAGGTAGATAGCAACGAAACAGGTCGCAAGTGGCAAAGCTCTTTTAGGTTAAGCTGTGAAACATTAACAACAGTAGCTAAATAGAACATAAATGCTACTGCATACAGATCTTTCGGAAACTCGAATACCGATCGAGTGGGTGGCATCCATGACAGTCCTCCTACATCTACTGCGTACGATCTTAATGTAATTTGTCGTGTATGTAGAGGGGTAAATAGGGCAATACTTATGTTTCTGTTTCGCCAGATTTCACTTTCAAGGGGTAAAACACAACCTAAAAGGGTATTTAACATATTAACATTAGAGGGAAATGATTATATATATGTTTTTCATGTAAAAGTTGGTATGCAATTAACGTTTTGAAATTGTCTAATCAACTTCTTTAATAATTTGAAGATTGGCAAAGTACCCCACCACTATTAATTAATTCTGAAAAATAAAACTTTTATGACAACAAAAATTAAAGAAGCTTTAAAGTCACGTGCATCTCAGTGTAGTAAAACTGACTTCTGAAATATAATTTTTGAAAAATAAGTTATACGCAATGTGCTGTCGGAGAATTTTCAACAGACCTAATTAATATGTTTAAACATCCATTATCAGTCTCATGACTTGTTTTACTTATATTTCTTTTTCATTCTAAACTGTTGTATTAGGTTTTAGACTCAGATTTTTTTCATAGTCTACCGTTTCATATATGTGTATTTTGCTAACTGAAAATAATAAGTAATCATTATTATAATACAATATCATTATAATAATGATAATCTATAGAAAACCACTTAAAACATGAGGTTCTTTTAAACAGAACATATAAAATGTACGAAATTTCTTCGAATGATATACGACGGAGAACAGGATTTCAAATTGCCACGGGAGTTTTCTAAATATCCTGATTTGTATTAGGCATATTTCAGTGTATTGGTAAGCCTTTGCAAAGCGAATTGATTATGAACTAGTGGCTGCAGCTTGATTATATTCTTTCTCAAGTGGACATTGATATCATAATTACTCAACAGAACTAGATCTGAAAATCTTCACACGTTCTTCCAACAACAAAAGCCATATACGGCTCATGGCTGTACCTGTCGAATCGAGCACTTCGGGGTCACCAGATGACCACGTTTCTTGTACTGCGATACTACGCTCAAAACAGTATTTTCACACTGACCACACGTCTCTTCATAATTTTAAAAGACACTAATGGTGAGTTTGGACCGATAATTCCTGGAGAGGGAGAAAAATCTGTATTATTGTTAGATTCTTCGTGTGGTCAGCGTGAAAGAACTGTTCAGACCACCATACCTGAAGATAAGGAAACTGTTCATCTGGTGATCCCAAAGGGCTCGATGGCCCAGGTACAGTCGTGGGGCGTATACTGCTTTCGATATTGGAAGAACTTTGTGTGAAGATTTTCAGAGCTAGTTGTGTTGAATGATTATGACATCAACCTCCGCTTAAGGGGTAATATAATCACGCTGATGTCACTAATTCATAATCAGTTCTCCTCATCAAGGCTTGCCAATGTACTGAAATGTTCCTGACACAAATCGGGATATTTAGAGGATCACCCGCGACAGTTAGAAATTCTGCTGAATTTTATTTTATGATATGTTCTCCGCCGTCGATATTGTGTGAAGAAATGTCATTCATTTTATGTGTAAGGTGTACAAAGAGCTATGTTTCAGGCGTTCCTATAAAGATTATCGTTACTGTAATGTTCTTGTGTCATAATCTGGAGGTAGATAAGTACCTTAGACAGAGCCAATGGAAGATATTAATGTGCGTTCTATCTCTAAAAGCTAATAACTTCAAAACGCCTTAAGCGATGATAAAAACCAAATTGTCTACCGATAGTGCTTGAATACAGATGTGGGAAGTGTTACATTTTTTAATTAACGTAGCACAGTTTAAATAATGAGACAGAATGTTGCTTCATACGGTTAAAAAAGTGTTTGAGAATTAAATATCTTGGGTAACCAATAAATAAAGCGTCAGAACTGGAAAATAAATCATAATATCTATCTGCAGTTGTGTTATTCTCCTAAGATTTAAATAGTTAACGGCGAAAAATACTGATTTATCATCTAGTGAAATGCAGATAACTGACAAACAAAGTACCCCAGCAAAACACCGATGTCAGCACGTAAAACCCGTTGACATTCTAGTTTTACTTTATTCATAATACTTGTGTAGCCGAAAGCTGAAAATACTTTTTATTCGTTGCAAATTATATACATAATCGACGAGACACATTATCCAAGATATACCTATTAAAGGCAATGGTGCATCTCAACATATCAGACATATCAGAGCGGAAGCACGAGTTACATAAAATTCTGATATGTACATTTTTAACAACATTATGTACAATAGATGCATTCTTGTGAGTCTTGCTACAACAGATGGAATACTATTTAATGGTATTGGCCATGTTGGCTAGGGTCAGCTGGCTGTATGATCTCGTCGCGACAAGACCTGAGCTGATATGCAGCGGGTCAGTCACTACCAAGGTTCTTGAAAAATTTTGTAGCGCAGACCTAGGAACACACAAAATTGTGTGTATGAGTTCATGGACTAAAAACGTTTCCGCAACAGATTTTTCAGACTTTCGTTCTGAACAGAAATATTATGTTCAGGAGTTACCACATTCTTGAAGAGTTCGCGGATCAGTCTGTCGTTGCATTCACAGCAGTCCAGCAGGCGTGAAATAAACATTTCCATCCCTTAATCAGTACTAACATTGTATTAAAAATGTTTTTATTTCACTAATAATATAGTATCTCCATTTTAATAAGTTGTCTAGAAGGCAGCAGAACAGTGGTCTGGCAATGCGACGGACGTGTGGCTGTCCCCTACACACCTACCCAACCATCCACACCTACCCTACTTTCATATTGGATGGACACTTTTTGAAGACCTCGTACGCGAAAAGTGTATACGTTGAGAGACACAGGTGTTCACAAGCACGATATGCGCTGTGAGCTGGGCCTCTATCATGATAGAATCACTTACATGCACCAGAATGACTGAAATATCTTCTAGCATCGTGGGGACTTTGTCACTCAGAAACAACGTACGAGCTGATGAACTAACTGCTAAGGATCAGTTGATTATGCACTGACGGTATAAGTTCAGCGCAAAGAATTTGTTACTCTTCGCAGCGTGGGGATACTTAGCCACTGAGATTACTAAACATTCCAACCGTGGTGAAACAGTCTTCATCCGAGAAAAGTACATTATTAAGGGAAGCGTGTGTATACTATGCAGTACTACATCATCCACGGCTTAACACGTCGAAGGGTTTGTGGTCAGCTGCAGTTGAAGCTTGTACTTTCTGCAAATGGGAGGAGAGTACTTTCGACAGGGCACCGTACGTGACATCCATCACACGTGTAGGTGAGAAATCTACATCCATCCACGCCTACAAGCATTGTTTCATCCAGGAAACGATTCCATATGATTCGTTGCACTCGTATATTGCTACGGTTTACCCCGCTTCCCCTACTCTCTGTAACAGACTTTGAAATAAGGTGTGCGTCACAAGCATCCTACGTGGGTACTTGGCTTCATACAGTCTGTCAGCTTCTCTACAGTTTCCTTTTGCTTGACCGTACACGAAAAAAGAGATTTTGCTCTTCTGTAGTTTTTGGTCTTCTGTAGCGGAGTGCAAAATAATTCCACTTCAGCATATAAACACAGTCCCCAAGCTTACAGACCCTGATGTTAGGTCTGATCATGTTACTGTACACATGTCACCTCCAGTCCATCAGTGGAGACTCCTGAACCATCCCATATGTGAATCCCAAAATGTTGGTCGGGTTTTCAGCAACTATGGCGTAACTGGTCATAGCTTCATGTGTTGTACACTACTCGCAGCGATGTCCCACATCATCTTTAACTGCATAACTTACGCCTGTGCGGTTTCCAGACCACGGTTCCTTATCATTAACTCTTATATTTGTTTTACACAGTTACGGATAGTTTTGCATCATCATGATAGATACACGCTGCATACGAATAATAAGCCTAAGGGTCATCGGTATATTTTGATTGCGTATAGCGTTAACAGGAAATGCAAACATCTTAAGTCAGAGATGAGAGATACGTAAAGAAATCGAGAAATATATAGTCTTCGTCATTCAGGTGGACTTATCTCAACATTGAAATAGCAAAACAACGAGTTCCGGATAGGTGCCACAGAAGGGAGGTCCGATAACGAGCAGCAGCACATCAAAGATCTTAAGATGTAAGGGAGCTGTTTGGAAATGTGAAAGAGGTGGTGAAGTTTTATGACAAAGAAATAGTTTATCTAGTAACGGAGTGAATATTTGACACAACGCTGCGTAGCCTGAGGCCACATAAGCCAGCAACAGCCATGAAGTACCTTTGGTTTTTCTGAAATTAGTGTCTAGAAAGTTAATAGATATAATTTACAAAATTACAACAGAGAACTTAGCATCGTTCATCTGGAAAACGTATTAATCATAATCATAAAAGTACTGAAACAATTCGCCCGGCTTCCCCCCGTCGGAGATACGAGTCCTCCCCCGGGCAAGGGCGTATGTGTTGTACTTAGCGTAAGTTGATTTAAGCAGTGTCTAAGTCTAGCGACGGATGACCTCAGCAGCATGATCCCATAGGAACTCACTACAAAAAATTTCCAGAGCATAAAAGTACACGTGACAAGCTGGAACGGTACCACCGTCTACCAGGGCCTTATAGAAAGAGCGGGGGTCACTAGTGAATGTTTCAAATTATTCCAAAATGCTAGTGCTTTCGATAGCAACTGACACGCCCAGAAAACTGTGGAGGTTAGAATGGTCTTCCACTGAGCTTCCCTAAATTTTGTTCAAACGGTAGATGCCGCTTCAGACACTGGATGACGAATTCAGAATCTGTTTCTTACATTAAAGCTGCTACTTCTCTGGCCTGGCCATTCATGTGACGCTGTCAAATGAACATGTAAGTTGCAATGTCGGTCAGTGGCTCTCCCAGAGCCATTGTCTAACACTTCCAAAATCGCATCGCAAGTATCTGCAGTGCAATTTCTCAGATTTTCGTACTAGTGAAAATTTTGTAGCGTTAACTGAATGCCTCTTTGGCACTTGGTAGAATACGGCAGTAACAATGAAAAACGAAATTCTTATTTATTTACATTTTCGTTACTGAATAGTGAGCTTTTATAGTGTAGCTCAACAGCCTGCAATCCACCTCCCTAGCTAAGTGGTCAGAGTATTTGACTGCTAAGCAGTGGACCGCGATTCGATTCTCGCTACTGTTAGGTACATTTCCTTGGTGAGGGGTCTGGAACGGGGTACAGTCAGCTTCGTGATGCCTGCTGAGGAGCTTCTTGACTGAAAAATAGCGGCGCCATGTTCTGGAAAGCCGATAACGACCGGTAGAGTTTTGTGCCACCACATGCCCAGCCGTACTGCATCCAAATGACGCCACTTGTGGAGGATGACACGACGGTCTGTCGGCTCTGAGTGGCACGTCTGATCTAAAACGTATAACTCTGCTCTGCTCCGATAAATTGTCTAGCCATGGTTGTTGTAGATGAACCACATTTCATTCACATTTTCAGATTTCTTACCGGGTTGCAACTGTTATAAACCAGTTTTAGTGTTTGTGGTGTATGAAAGAAACCGCAAATATGGAAAACAACTATAACTGAAATTGAAAGAGAAAATGTAAAGTTATAGAACTGGTAAGAATATTATTTGGTCTGGAGATGCAATGTTGTTGTGAACAACATTTCCTTCAAACGTCAACCCATATTAAGTTGGTTGTTCCACTTTCGTTTCCAGTTGGAGGCCTTCTGGTTACAGACCCGGCACCAGCCAGTACGCTACCGTGCTGGTCAGTATTTCCACATGAACAACAAACTCATCTACAAGGTACGTAGCTAGGTAAAGTATCATAGCAAAATCCTACCGCCAGTGAATGGAGTCTTGAACTAAACCAGTCCACCTAAAAGTAAAAAAAAAAAATATCCTGAGATCAGAAATCTTACATGATTGAAGCCATTCTTTCACACTATATTGGCAGCACGCAGTGAATCATCGTAACCACAGTATCGATTTCCGTACCTCGTATAGCTTTTTCTACCAACAAACAAAATATTGCAAATGTGGCATACAGACAATCAGGGAGGTGCTACATCATATCTCCTTGGTACTCTACACTACTTCACCCTGTTGCACAGCCGCACAATGCGGAAGTGCAGGAGGGGGGGGGGGGGGGGGGGGTAGGGGGGGGGGACCAATATTGCAGATCTCCCCATTGTGACTGATACGCTCATTAGCGAAAGGTATTGTATCTTTATGTAGACGGGGTTATCGCAGATTTGGAACAGTGTGATAAGTAATATACTGTACACGACCAATTAGAGCTGTAATTATATCCTTTCGCTGTAGGGATTGCATCAGAACTGGGCTGAATGTTATTTTAGCATGCATACTGCATCCTTCAAGCATCTTCTCAACAAATTATCTGACATAGTGATCTACCGAACTCTGCATGAGTCTCACTTCAGCGTCTGTTGCCCCGATATATATGCATCAGTGTGTGCTGGACTATTTAGCAATGAACAAATATTTTTCCTTCAGAAGTATCTACGATTGTGTGATGGGTTGTTTTGCATTTTTCACCGTTTGTTTCAGGGGTGAATTATCTTCTGGGCAGCAGTCCTACGGTATTGATTCAGCTGAAGTAATAATTAGTATACTGTGCTAAGTAGCTAACTGCAGCTATTGGAAAAACCTCGGAGTTCTTACATTCAGTTTTCAGTACGCTCACACATTAATGGTTTTTATTGCTGGCAATAAAAATCAGTTTTAGTTAAATACGAAAAAATGAAGATTAATGCAGAAGAGTAAAATAAAATCCTGTAATATTCGAATACAATAGAAACTGGGTGGAGCTTCACACGGAATCGTTGATTGAATTCTCTGAGTAACGTTAGAAAGCGGCATAAATCAGATAGAGCATGTAACGTCAGTTGCAGGGAACATGAATGGTCGCGTTTCACTTGTTTGGAGACTTACAGGAATGTGTCACTTATCCGTAAAGTACATCGCGTAAAGTACACTTACGCTATCAATACTCAAACACCGCTTGAGTACTTGGGATCCCCGCCACGTCGGCTTAAAGGAAATACTTCCGAGCGCTTCAGAGATGTTGTGCTAGATTTGTTACTAGTTGGTTCCATCAAGACGTGATCATTACGAAAATGCTCTGTGCACTCAAATGGGAATATCTGGAACGATTGTGCTGCCAGCGAGGTACAATGACGCGAGAACCACGAAGACAAGCTTGGTTTATACGCTGATCCAGGACCAAGCTGTGTACAGCTTTCGTCCGGAAAGAAGACAACAAGTACATACACGTTTGTTAGACCAACATCACCCATACTGCTACACAGCTGACGCCTCGCAATTAACGAATCAGTTAATTCGATGACACAATTACAGAACATGTCTCAAATCACGATCATTTCTATGTTCAATTGGTGACATAATTTGCGAGACCCTTCGCCATAGCATTATTCCGAACTGCGCAGCTTTACAGTCTCTTATACAGCGGAAGATGCAAAAAGACAAAGTGGTACCACATATTGTCCACAGGCGTGAAGTCGAAAAACTTTCCGAACATTATCTGTTTTAGACAGTGTGGGAGAGTGTATTGGTGCTGATTAATTTTATCTCTTGCGCTTATCAGTTGCTTTCACAAAATAACGAACAAATTTTAATACATATGAAATACAACTTGTCATAATAATGTTACAAAAAGATTTTGAAATAAACAAAGTACAGCAAATTGCAGCGAATTGCAGCGAATTACCAGGATAATATTCACTATCGCGTTGAAAATGGTGTCTGTATACGTTCAGTCCACATTCACAATGAAGTATTGCTACATGAATGACAACCACGAAAGAACGTAAATGTAACTGTAGGGGTGGATACATAATGAAAACCAGTGAACAAAGCCCGCATCTCGTGGTCGTGCGGTAGCGTTCTCGCTTCCCACGCACGCGTTCCCGGGTTCGATTCCCGGCGGGGTCAGGGATTTTCTCTACCTCGTGATGGCTGGGTGTTGTGTGATGTCCTTAGGATAGTTAGGTTTAAGTAGTTCTAAGTTCTAGGGGACTGATGACCACAGATGTTAAGTCCCATAGTGCTCAGAGCCATTTGAACCAGTGAACAAATCATTTAGTGCCACACTTCAGCAAATGCAGTTGACGTAAACAGACCATAATAATTAAGAAGTGTTTTATTTTGTACGTTCTTCACCTCTGTATGTACAGGATATGCATCAGTCTAGCGACAGAACTTATGGAGGAGAAATTGTATTAATATTTCTTCACGAACTATCGATCTGACAGCCAGAGGCTGTTTCATAGAAGAGTTTAAATCAAAGAACTGATGCAGACTTCACCTGGAATACTTCAATATAACTCTGAACTGGACGTAGACACAGAACGTTTCGAAGGCGAAAGTGTGTGTCATCCCACTATCTAGTGAAAAATGTTTTATTCACAAAGATTTTTTCGTAACGTTATTATAATAAGTTGTAATTTATTTGTATCAGTACATGCACAATAAATAACGTTTCTTCGTTATTTTACGAACATAACAGATAGATTAATCAGCAACTATATACCGTAGTTACCACATTATCTACTTCAGTCTAACAATGCCCGTTGACAATATGTTGATTCCGTATAAAAGAGAGTAAAAGTGAGCAGTTCAGCGTAACAGTAAGGCGAGAGATCTTGGGAATTCTGCCACCGTAATGTATTTAGTTACACTACATCTACATCGAATTACAGAATTCATTAAATCCTGAATTTATACATAAGGCAGGATGTTAGCAGTGTGAAACACAAGTCCATGTACCTTGTGGAGCATAGACGTTGGAAAACGGTGCAGTTAAAATTTCTTGAAATTTTGTATGGTAGTTTAATTATTTGTATTTTTACGAATTAACCCATCGGTACTGCTTAACGTATTGTCGTTTATTTCTCAACGTCATCAGATCAAAAGGAATAACTTGTAAAGGAAGTACCGCATCAGTTGCAACAATATAACCTAGGTAAATATTGATAATGATCGCAGAATCATTCAGGTCTGTTAGGCTGAGCTACTTTCGCAAGGGCATATACAGTAGCTATGTAATCAATCTGACTACCCCATTTAGCCTTACGCCCTGATAACCTGTATTTCGTTAAATAAGTGTGAGCCACAACAAAAGTATTTCGGATGTAACTAAAAGAGCTCAGTCATTTAATCTTCATACCATAAGATAAATTCCCAATCTTGATTAGGTCTGTGATAACTAAGCACACTCGATAAATTTGTCGCTGGCAGGACGCATAACGCTAGTGTCATACAGTCCTTAAAACGGCCTTAATTCGATGACGAAAATAGAATTTTCACTTGAGGACGTTCCTTGAGGTCATGTAAGCCACGAAACTGCTGGTTTGCTGATTATTATGCATCAGTCGCTGTTCCAGGTACTCTGACGTTTCGTTTCGTATGTGACTGACATCGGATAATTTAGCGACGCAGTCGAGGCGCGTTAACTGTCCTGAGTATTCGTCAAGCAACTAGGTATGCGTGCAGCCCTGTAAACACATCGGTTGTTCTCAGCATGCCCATCCTGAAGGCATAGAAGAAACAAACATACTTAATCACTTAGAATGTTGAAACAAATATGCTGGTTCATATTTATGGTAACCTGAAAGAGTGGGCTTAAATCGTGAAATGAAAAACATCCAGAAAATATCTCAGAATTTTTTGCGGCTTCAGCTACACTCTACACGCACTTTAGGTTTAACGTTTCATTGGAGCATCTGTGTACTCGATGCTCTGCGTCATTTGACAAGAGAAGGATGTGCGCCTTGTCCGACCATAATACACTATCCAGTCAGCCACTGTCGTGTTCCTATATTTTTCGGTCCACCTGAGACATGCAAATGTCTATCCACGCACTTCCCTTCGTACTGAACGCGTAGAAACTAGTTGTGATGGACCCGCATTCACTGAAAACAGCAATTTCTGTCGCATTTGATACCGACTGTCGTTGACCAAGCATCACACTCGTTTGTGATACCTGCCGGTTAGGAACTTTTTAAGCTCACTGTTGTTGATAATTCTTCCGGGTTATATGGCCGTGGTCCATGTAACTCTCCTATTCCTAACGTTTCGTCCAATACTACGTTGGAGATCCGACAGTCGGCAGGACTCAGCAGGACCAGCGATACCTCTGAGGATCTCCAACGTAGTATTGGACGAAACGTTAGGAATAGAAGAATTCCATGGACCACGGCCATATAACCCGGAAGAATTATCAACAACAGTATCATCCGGCCGCGAAAGCCTTCATTGTGTGTTTATAAGCTCACTGTTATTACGCTGTGTTATATTACTGTGGGTGATCAGCCGTTCATAGTTGGCTAGTGCACCATGATAAGCCAACAAACCGGGCAACATCACTGTTGCCACAACGAGATTTTCACTCTGCAACTGAGTGTGCGCTGATATGAAACTTCCTGCTACATTAAAACTGTGTGCCAGACCGAGATTCGAACTCAGTGCCCTTGCTTTTAGATGATGAGTGCACACTTGCCAGTGAAACGCAAAGGTCCTGAGTTCTAGTCTCGGTGCGGCACTCAGCTTTAATCTGCCAGGAAGTTTAACATTATTATTGTGTAGTCTTGGACGCGTCCAAGCTCCATGGCTCATTTCTACATTTACATCTACATCTACATTCATACTCCGCAAGCCACCCAACGGTGTGTGGCGGAGGGCACTTTACGTGCCACTGTCATTACCTCCCTTTTCTGTTCCAGTCGCGTATGGTTCGCGGGAAGAACGACAGTCTGAAAGCCTCCGTGCGTGCTTGAATCTCTCTAATTTTGCATTCGTGATCTCCACGGGAGGTATAAGTAGGGGGAAGCAGTATATTCGTTACCTCATCCAGAAACGCACCCTATCGAAACCTGGCGAGCAAGCTACACCGCGATGCAGAGCGCCTCTCTTGCAGAGTCTGCCACTTGAGTTTGCTAAACATCTCCGTAACACTATCACGGTTACCAAATAACCCTGTGACGAAACGCGCCGCTCCACTTTGGATCTTCTCTATCTCCTCCGTCAACCCGATCGGGTACGGATCCCACACTGATGAGCAATACTCTAGTATAGGTCGAACGAGTGTTTTGTAAGCCACCTCATTTGTTGATGGACTACATTTTCTAAGGACTCTCCCAATGAATCTCAACCTGGTACCCGTCTTACCAACAATTAATTTTATATGATCATTCCATTTCAAATCGTTCCACACGCATACTCCCAGATATTTAACAGAAGTAACTGCTACCAGTGTTTGTTCCGCTATCATATAATCATACAATAAAGGATCCTTCTTTTTATGTATTCGCAATACATTACATTTGTCTATGTTAAGGGTTAGTTGCCATTCCCTACACCAAGTGCCTATCCGCTGCAGATCTTCGTGCATTTCGCTACAATTTTCTAATGCTGCAACTTCTCTGTATACTACATCATCATCCGCGAAAAGCCGCATAGAACTTCCGACACTATCTACTAGGTCATTTATATATATTGTGAAAAGCAATGGTCCGATAACACTCCCCTGTGGCACGCCAGAGGTTACTTTAACGTCTGTAGACGTCTCTCCATTGATAACAACATGCTGTGTTCTGTTTGCTAAAAACTCTTCAGTCCAGCCACACAGCTGGTTTGATATTCCGTAGGCTCTTACTTTGTTTATCACGGACAGTGCGGAACTGTATCGAACGCCTTCTGGAAGTCTAGGAAAATAGCATCTACCTGGGAGCCTGTATCTAATAATTTCTGGGTCTCATGAACAAATAAAGCGAGTTGGGTCTCACACGATCGCTGTTTCCGGAATTCATGTTGATTCCTACAGAGTAGATTCTTGGTTTCCAAAATCGACATGATACTCGAGCAAAAAACATGTTCTAAAATTCTACAACAGATCGACGTCAGAGATATAGGTCTATAGTTTTGCGCATCTGCTCGACCACCTTTTTCGAAGACTGGGACTACCTGTGCTCTTCTCCAATCATTTGGAACCTTCCGTTCCTCTAGAGACTTGCGGTACACGGCTGTTAGAAGGGGGGCAAGTTCTTTCGCGATAATTTCACTGTGTGGTGTGTCCACGTTCAGCTGTCTTACTGCACTGGTCCACACAAGTGACTGACACATTACTTGCTACCATTTCTTACGACATTGGTGGAAGGTCTAAATCAACGCCTAGTACCAGTTCTACACTATCTATATCGCTCCAGTCTGCTCTTATAAGTGATTGTGAGTTTACATTAATTTTCCAGCAATAATTTTCATTAGGTGTGCCTGTGGATATCAGGAGTGACGTGTGCTGTGCAGATGGTGAGACTGATGGCGTCCTACCTGCTGTGGGCGACGCAGATGCGTGTCCAGAAAGTGGCTCCCAGCAGTGCCCACTGAAGCTGCCGCGTTGCTACCACAATCTGTTTCATGAATCGTAATATTCATGGTACTGTTTATTTTCGTTTCTACGCATGTGTTTTACACATTGCTAACTAAAATAATTTGTCTTATTGATCTGAAGATTACACAAAGGATAAATGTGCAGTTATCATCTCTTTATGATAGATTGCTTTGAAATAAATAAATATGTGTTATCGTGTTTTCATTAAATCTCTGCTACTTGTGCTATCCTTTCCCCCAACCCCTTCCATTCCTGAAAGCTGTGAAGTATCTTCCGACCACACAGCTTCCGGGTAAGTGAAGTGTGAATTGCGGCTCTGTTTTCAGTTGTGTGTGTGTGTGTGTGTGTGTGTGTGTGTGTGTGTGTGTGTGCTGTGTGTGTGTGTGTGTGTGTGTGTGTGCTGTGTGTGTGCTGTGTGTGTGTGTGTGTGTGTGTGTGTGTGTGTGTGTGTGTGTGTGTGTGTTAGGTTTATAGGTGACGTTATCAGTGCCCTTGCGATAATTTGTGGGAAGACATGTGGCTAAAACTTCGAACATGTGAAAGGAAGTAAGAAGCAATATGATATAAAACTGCACTCAATCTTTCACAGTCTCACTCATCATCACATGCAAAATCAAACTAGCTCTCAACCTGCAAGATTGCACTAAAATGGTCGCCTGATCGAAACCTGTCAACTATAAGTAAAGCAAGAGGAAAACTTGTTGAGGTTTGTGTGTAGAATGTATAAGTTTGGTGACATACCATCTGACCTTCAGAAAAATAGCATCCACAAAATTCCGAAGACTGCAAGAGCTGAAAAGTGCGAGAATTACCGCACAATCAGCTTAACAACTCATGCATCCAAGTGCTGACAAGAATAATATACGGAAGAATGGAAAATAAAATTAAGTATGTGTTAGATGACGATCAGTTTGGCTTCAGGAAACGTAAAAGCACCACATAAGCAATTATGACGTTGCCGCTGATAAAGGAAACAAGACCTAAGAAAAATCAAAATACGTTCATAGCATTTGTCGAACTATAAAAAGCGTTCGACAATGTAAAATGATGCAAGGTGTTCGAAATTATGAGAAAAATAGGGGTAAGCAAAGGCAAAAAAGGAAATATACAACATGCCTGAAATCTGGTTTCGTAGGACAGGGCGGATCAGGTTATGGTTGTGGAAAGGGGCCAACATCAGTTACTGTTAGCTGCACAAAACACACAAACTTTAGTTTCCTAACGAAAATTTTAAAAGTTTTAAACAAGAGAATTTTCAAATTTTTATTTAAGAAGGCTGAAAGCCTTATCTTAAAATTATCTTACATAAAAGCTCGGATGAAGGCCACATACTAAGCATTGAAGAACTGAAGGCCTAAGGACTGAGTCAGAAACATTTGAAATAGAGAAAAATCTCCGTTTGTGAAATACGTTTTCAGCAATTCAAGCTTGAAACCTTAATTTAAGTCGGCTGAAGGCCTTATTTTAAAATTAAAACGAACTAGAATTAATAGATGGCTGAAGGCCTCGCACAGTACTTGACACAAAATAAAATCACAATCTAAAACCAACAGAATAGTGATACTCAGAAGTGGTCCAAGGGTCGGCCTGAGGAGGTAACTCTAACATAAGTTTAGGTGAGACAGCCAGCCAAGAACAAGATTAAGTAATCAGATGGCAACCTGACCCAGGGACTGCTGAAGGACCGACCAACAACCTAATCAATTCCCTCCCGCCTAACAACGGCACGACAACGGAAAACACCAACCGAGGAAGAAGATACCAGGAGCACTACGTCTTCAAAATTGGCGTCTAGAAACAGCCGGAAACGTAATAGGATTGGAAACCTCTGCATTAAAATCACTGCACTTGACTGTTGAGATGGCCGTGTTGGCACTGCCACCGTTAAGTTTGATCCGTTTTATTGCGGATCATCCGCCCCAATGTTATTCACTCTGATTGGAAGCTTCCTCATGGGCGAAACCTGCCACGGCAGCCATTGCCCAGAGTCCCCAGTACCCAGAAGCTGATAGGCAACTACTACTTGTCTCACATGAGGAGGTTACAGCTCAGACATAGGCAGTGCCATCCTTACATTGTCAGGGGACTACATCCTAGAAGGTACATGACATGCCCACCACCATGGACTAGCTACCGCTCTGGCTTTTGGGTGCAGAGGTAGATCCACTTGAGTGGTAGGTGCAGAAGATAAGTGGAGGTCAAACTCAAAATCTGGACCAGAATTCAAAAAGCCAGAAAAGATAAAGGAAAAGACGTTATAAAAATACGGAAAGTTCCAAAACCTTCTGAAGTCACAAGTATAGTCAAAATACCAAGATAAAAATGTAACCAAATAACAAGACATCTGTTAATCACCTTTTTTGACAGCAAAGAAAGGGGGAGGGGAGGGAGAGAACAAACCACTTTCACAGAAAAATAAAACAAAAACAGATCTAATAATATGAGGGGCATACCCTGACACTCGAGACAACGAAGATGGGAGGGCACACTTAGTCTGAAGGACCAAAAATCAGGGATAGTCCAGCAAAATATGGATCACCGTGAGTGGGGCCCCACGACTACAAACGAAGGAGGGGTGAGGTGACACACCAAGGATTAAAAAGCATGAGTCAACCTAATATGGCCAATGAAAAGACGGGAGAGGCAGGTAGGTTCCCACTGGGAGAGGCCGAGGGAGAAATAACACATGGTGGGAGTCTCCTTGACCTTAGTTTATTGCGGGGAGTAGCTTCCCAAGAGTCAGCCAATGACTGATGGAAAAGGGATTTGATGTAAAGCCGCAAATCCGCCCCTACAGCGGCATGGATAACATGAAGCAGGAGGTCACCCCTCCCACCCCCCAACAAGTTCATTACCTGGGATATCTACATGGCCAAGAAGCCAAAGGATCAAATGAACAACCAGCATCACCAAGATCAGTGAGGAGATCGTGTATGACAGAGACAAGAGGAGTGGTGGGAGAAACACTGAGCAGTAGCCAGAAGGCCACTCATTGAGTCTGTGCATAACAAAACTCAGCTGGTGAAGACTGTTTAATAAAACGGAGTGCCTGATAGATGACCATTGTTCCACAGCAAACAGCTCACACATGGCAGGCAAGAGACAGAGTTCTGACGAACTGAAGGCGTCAAGGCATATCCCACATAATCAGCTGATTTAGAGCCATCAGTGTAAATTATAATGGCATCCTGAAACTTCTAATGAACCTTTCTTTTATTTCGATCATTGCTTTTCCGACGTAAGGACTGAACAGTAGGAGCGAAAGGTTACATTCTTGTCTTACATCCTTTTTAATACGAGCACTTCGTTCTTGGTCGTCCACTCTTACTATTCGCTCGTCGCTGTTATATATATTGTATATGATCCGTCTCTTTATAAAGCTTACCGCTACTTTTTTTTCAGAATTTCGAACATCTCGCACCATTTTAGATTCTCAAACGCTTTTTCCAGGTCGACAAATATTATGAACGTGTCGTGGTTTTTCTTTAGTCATGCCTCCATTATCAACCGCGTCAGAATTCCTTCTCTGGTGCCTTTATCTTTCTTAAAGCCGAACTGATCTTCATCTAAGACACTTTCACTTTTCCATTCTTTTGCATACTACTTTTGTAAGAAACTTGGGTGTATGAGCTGTTAAGCTGTTTGAGAGATAATTCTCGCACTTGTCAGCTCTTGCAAAAAAATTGTTAATTTGTTGAAGGTCTTATGGAACCAAACTGCTGTGGTCATCGGTCCCTAAGCTTACACACTACTTAATCTAACTTAAACTAGCTTACGCTAAGAACATGCCCGAGGGTGGACTCGAACCTCTGACGGAGGGAGCCGTCTGAACCGAGACAAGACGCCCTAGACCACGTAGTTACCCTACGTGGCTGAGCATTTGGAACAAACTACTGAACACCAATGGAGTGATAGAAGCTTTTGGCCCCAGAAGAGATCCATCTGAATCTATTGTTGAAGAATTAACCAAGCAGAAGTGGTCTGGAGACAACGAGAGGTCCAGGACAAGAAGGGGAGTTGGAAGTCACAGAGGTGAGGAGCGAGGCAGAGCCCAACCAGTAAATCCACCCAATGGTGAGCACTAGGTGGGTGACGGCCTGAAGCTGTGAAAAGAATAGAACAGGAAGGATGAGCAGAGGAAGAGCGGATAGTGATGAGATAGAAAATCAGGAGCTGGGACTGCCGAATCGAAAGGGGAGAGAGCCCAGTGGGAACCAGAGGACTATTGACAGGACTAGTGCCAAAGCCATCAGTGGCTAAACAGATGCGATGGTGGTGAACTGGGTCAAGAGGAACACCTTGGAAGGGGCAGCTGATCCACAAACTCGACAACCATAGTCCAGTTGGGACAGAATTGATGCCCAGCAAAGGTAGAGAAAGGCCAAATGACCTGTGCCCCAAGAGATGTTACAAAGAAGTGAAGAACATTGTTTATGAAGATAGAAAATCTTCAGATGATGGATATGGGGCAACCAAGTAAGCTTGTTGTCAAAAGAAAGACGCAACACAGGCCTAGACTCAGGTGTGGGGCATTGTGGAAGCTTTGATGGACCTTTGTACGGCGGCAGAAAAGCACTATCGTCGACTTCAGGGGAGAGAACTGAAAACCATGAGAGTGTGTCCATGTGGAAGCTTGCCAGAGGTCGCCCTGGAGCCGTCGTTTTGCAGAGGCCCAAGTACAGAAATCACCCACTTACATAGAAGTAGTGACTAACAGTCCAGAAGAGGGCACAAGTCCGTTAATAATGATTAGAAGAAGAAGGACACTTAATACGGAGCCCTGTGAAACGCCATTCTCCTTGGTCGACAGAGAGCTGAGAACAGTGCCAACCTGGACTCTGAATGTCAAGTGCGACAGGAGTAGCGAATGTACATCGGTAGGGGGCCCCAAAGGCCTCGCTCATGGGTCATAAGCAGGATGAGATGACACCAAGCTGTGTAACGGCCTTTTGAAGATCGAAGAAATCTACGACAAGGTGGCACAGAGGAAAGGCTTGCAAAACAGCAGTTTTCAATCGAAGCAGATGATCAATCGGAGACTCTCCCTCTCTAAAGCCATATTGGTAAGGAGATGAAAGGACCCAAGGACCCAATCGAGATGACGAGTCATCATCTACTCTAGTAATTGTTGGGGACATTTGGCTGGCTGATGGGCCAGTAACTATCAAGAGACGACGAATCCTTGCCAGGTTTAAGGGCAGGAACTACAACACTGTCTCTCCATTGAGAGGGGAAAATGCCTGAGCCTGAAGGAGGTATTGCCATTGTGGAGGTTTGAGGTGTTGAAGCAACTGGTTATGAATAGGGTCAGGGCCAGGAGCTGAACCGTGAAACGAAGAGAGGGCCAGAAGTGCTCCCATTTAGTAAAAGGATAATTGTAGGATTCCACCTCACAAGTGGTAGAATGTAAGCAGGAAGCTTCGGCTCCCTGCTACTGGTGGAGGAAGGCAGCTGGATATGAGGCTGATGCCATTCCAGATTGGGTTGTGAAGTATTCCACAACAACTGATGGATCCGTATTACAAAGGCCACTTGGAAGTGGTAACTTCCAGAATGGGAAACTGCTGCTGACAACCTTGGAGGGTGCAGAGGCCAGAAAGTCCTAGAGCGGAGACAAAGTGTTCCCAACACACTCATTTTCCCTTTTTGATTGAGTAATAGGCTTTAGCGCGAAGAAACTAAAAGGTAATAAGTCTGGCTGAGGATGGGTGTCGCTTAATACGTTACAAATCGCGACGACGATCACGCATAGTGTTGGCTGTAGCCATGCTGCATCATGGAACTAGCTGATAGTGAACAGGGCCTGTCATGAGGGGGATGGTAATGCTGGCAGACTGGGTTATCTTATTGGACACATCATGGACAACTTCATCAATACACCCTGACAAAGAAGGTGGAAACATGATCTGGGGGGAGGGGGATTATATAGAGGCCAGCACGATGGAAAGCCCAGTAGTGAAACCTAACCCTCAGTAGATGGGTAGCGAACAAGGGAATCAACAGGAAGTGTCACTATCACAGACATCATTGTGTGGTGACCAATGTAAGGAAGCAAGAAGGGAAGGGAAGACAGTGGAAGATTTGGTGGCACAGGAACTGTCGTATGCAACACTAAAATGAGTAGGGGAACCACCATTAAGAAGTCAAAGCTTGTGGTCCACAAGAAACTGGTCAATGAGGAGCCCCCAATTAGATGAAGAAGCACTGGCCCACATAGGGCAATGGTCATTAAAATCCCCAAGGAGGAGGGAGGGAGAAGTTGCTGAAGGAGAGCAGTTAGGACAGCAGATGCAGGTGGCCTGTCAGGGGGGACATGGAGATTACAAACCATGATGGCAGAGGCCAAGTGGATCTGAACAGTAACTGCTTTCAATGTGGTACGAAGTGGGGTCCATCTATTAACAGTATCGAATGAAGAACGAGCAGATTGCACCAGAAGCCCTCAAAGGGCCGACCCAGTTCTGACAGAAAGCATGTGACCCCTCAAGGGTCGGTGGGTGAGCATTAGTAAAATTAGATTCCTAGAGAACAATATAGGCTATTAAGTAAAAGGCAATAAGGGATTTCAACTGTGGAGGTGTCCATTACAGTTCCATTCAAAAATCATGGAGCGAGTATCCAGATGGGATGTGAAGAAGCTGAAGCCAATCATGCTGCTGGGTCATCTTCTATCATCAATGACAAAGGGGGTTACATTCACACATAAGATGTCACCGGTTGTGATGGGGACGTGGCACTTCTGGGGACTTCTGCAAGAACCAGAAGCAAAAAGAGCAGGCGACCTGGGGTGCACAGACTGTGTGTCCAGTGGTCAGATTGTTCAACCATGCCTCCAGACTGAGGGACACTGTGGGCAGGGGAGGGGGAAGGGGTGTCGGGAGAGAGCCCAATCAGTACCAGGTGGTAAAGAATGGGGTCATTTTTTTGGCTGGGGCGGGTGAGTGATTTTGAAGGGGAGGGTGTGGGAACTGCAAGGGAGCAGGAGAGGAAAGGGCCATGGGACTGGGGTAAGGAAGAGGGAAGAGAGGGAAAAGAACAGAAGCAAAAGAAGAAGTCATTTACACCAGGTAGAGTCAGTCATATTTTTGATGAGCGTCACTGTAAGAGAGACGATCGAGGGACATATACCCCTAGTCTTTTTATCTTTCTTATAAGCCAGGCAGTCTCATAGTGTGGAGAGTGATAGTCCTGACAATTTACAGACATAGATGATGGAACACAGGGGCTCCGCTAATGGATTGCCGTATCCATAGAGGGTCCATCATACATGGGCTGGAAATGCAAGCACTGAAATCACCTCATGGTGGTGGAATGTACAGGTTCACGTTACACCGGTAACACATATCCTTGACCTTGTCTGGGAGGGTATGTCCATCTAAATCCAGTATAAAGGTTCTGGTGTCAGTGTGGTTGTCCTCACGATCTTTCTGTACACATCGAGCAAAATGAATGCCTCATTGTTCCAGATTAACCTGGAGTTGATCAGTTTGAAGGATGACGTCCCAATTCAAAATGACCACATGGACCACATTAAGAGCCTGGTGAAGTGTAATAGATTCCAGGACGTCACCGAAACGATCACAACCATGAAGGGCTTCAGATTGGGTGGCAGAAGAACTTTTGACCAACGCGGAAACCAACTGTATCTTACAGAGAGACTCCACTTTTCCAAACTTGTCTTCCACATTTTGCCCAAAACACAACGTCTTTGTAGCCGCGAACATGTCCCCATCCATCCTAGTACAGGCCAGGTAGCGGAGAAAGTGTTTCACTCCAAGCCAGAGAACCTGGCCTTCCTCCCAGGGTACAGCCAGGGAAGGAAAGGCCGCAGCATGATAAGAAGCATTATTCAATGACCTGTTACCACTCTAAGAGATGGCCATAGGAGAACGGCCAGAGTCTTGGAGCTTGATACGCTTCATGCGGAAAGCATCCGCCCTGATACCATCCACTCCAATCATGGGCTCTCCTCAAGGGCGCCATCCAGCTGCAGCGGGGCCCGCCTTGCAAGGCGTCCATTACAGTGCTCGAGGATAACAAGCAATCACTCCTAACCATACATGGGGAGGCAACAGCTCGTGTATCACAGGTGTGATTCCAGTGTAGTCAGGGGTCTCAGCCAGATGAGTACATAACACGTCCACCACATAGCCGGCTAAACGTTCTGGTAATCTATCGGGTTGGTGGGGGATATGGCAGGGATGAAATAAGGGAAGTAGGAGAGGAGAGGAATCCACGCCGTAGAAGCTATGGAGGGAGTTCTTCCCCAAACGGCTCAAAGAACAGACAGAAAATTTAGAAGTGGAGGCGGGCCAAAATCTCCAATATTGGAGCAGAAAAATTTCCGGGTACTGACGTGCTTTTCATTGAATTTTATCAACGTTATCAGCGCACTGTCGTAGACTCAATATTGAATTTGGAGAATGATATTGACCCACTGACCGAGAACGCAATTAACCTAAAGAGGGAATAGTTGATCTAATACCCAAAAAGAGAAACTCCAAGAGGACAGAGCAGACAGAGCCTATTAATCTCCCCAGTGATGATTTCAAAATAATAACGCGAACAGTGAAACTGAAGAGGGAAAAGCTTTGGAATTTAACTATGCCGTATCTGAGCGCTGTGCTATAACCGCAGCATGTGCACCCAGATATGTCAACTGCAAAAGTGAAGAAAGTAAAACATAAGGTGGCTTACTATTTATCGACTTTGAAAAAGCTTACGATCGCGTTAGCCGTGAATGCCTACTACAGACGCACCGGAAAAAAAGGTGACAAACTTCACTAGTAAACTTATCACGAACCTTAGATCGAAAATCTTATGAATGGACAATTGAACAAATATTTTTCTATTGGCAATATATGAGGCAAGGGTGTCCACTCTCATTGCTAATGTATGCTATCACTGTCGAACAGTTGAATGGATGGCTGGAAGAACGTAGTATGTTGCCCTTTCTCGGCATCACCTTTTCTTGTGGGGCAGCGTGGTGTGAGCCCCCTCTGCCCTATGTCAGTTTGTGGTAGTTCTACAAGGCACTGTGTGAACACAGTAAAATGGCTGTAGCCTGCAGAAATAACGGGTGTCCACTGGAAGAATGTGGAATGTAGCCGAGACAAGTTTGATTCAGAGTCAGTGTTCAGTGCTCAGGTCTTCTGCGTCATGACCTGAAGCATGAATTGCTTGAACCTTATTGCCAGTGATCTGGCGTGTGTAAATAAGCTGAAAAAGTATCTAAATACATTGGAGTGGAAATATAAGACATGTGAAAATCTAAGGGACATGGGAAGTCATGTGTGAAGTGACATGAAAATGAATGAACTTGCTACGTGTTCTGTGTCAGTGAGCAGATGTTAGATGGAGCGCCTATTTCGTTAATGACTAACAGAGATTCTGATGTAATTAATAATTTTGAACATTATTCAATTGACGGACATATATGGAACAGCACTATATCCACAGGAATTTTTTATCTGTTGTGTGTTCCGTTTTAAAGTGTGCAGTGCCGCATATTGGTTAGTGCGTTTTATTTATTGCTGTCCAGTATGTTTGTAATAATATACGTTTCAATCTGAACTGCCTTTGTGTAATGGTATGACCCTTCACAGCATCCACTAGAGTGCAGTGAAAAAACGTGGTCTGCCGCCACTGCAGTGCTCTCCAACTTGTAAACACGGAATAATTGCGCTTCCTGTAAAATCACAAAGTGTGACGTACTACTTTCTTCCACCCGTCCATTCGTGGATAGGTTACCGTAGCATCTCAGGTAAATATGAAACGCTGCAAAACATCGTGCGTAAGATATGCGGAACACATCTGCGTAACTGTACGATCACCTGAAAACCTGACGGATCCGGCACATAGCCCCAGAGACTTCAAGACAGCGACAGGTGCATAGCTCAATATAAAGGACGTCGGTCAGGGTATCAACATCAGCTGCTGCTGCACTGTAAACTGGCACATCGCGTAGTCACCTGGCCTATACGCCAATGCGTTTCCAGTTCAGTTGATAGTCTACAACTGAAAATTAAGTCTAACGAGGAACTTACTTCAAAAGTGAAGCCGAAAACCATATCAATAGCAAGTAAGCTGCGATACATGGCGCAGATCCAGCCTATCAAAACCTACTTGTCAGGAACATTCAACGAGCCTTTTGATGGTTCTTACCCAGAAATGAATAAGTTTCAAGTTCAGTTCGACTTGATGACTCTACCATTTGCAAAAGGAGGCCTAACGTAACACTTTTAACTGATCGCATAAAGTAAAGAGTAGGAAAGCAAAATCCGAAGCCTAAACCAAAGGAAGATACTCAAATAGAAGCCGGTAGTACCATGTGTGGCGGTACGTCACATAAATTGACATTTTAGTAAAAGAAAAAAGGTTTTCACTTGTGTCAAGTGTGTATTATGAATTATTTCAAGACTGTGTACGTGTGCGCGATGTATAAGAAAGATTAAAAAAGTTAAATAATACCACCAAAAATCACAAACAGCGAGGTGATATAAAAATAAAAGAACATTCTTTTTATCTGTGCAATGAAAATGAACATGACCAGTGACAATTGCTTTATTGAAAGCCCTCCTGCTTTCTTTAGTCTTGCGGTAGGCCGCCATTGTAGTGCTGTCTGATAATTAACGTAGGTTTTATCTGTATTTTTGAAAAATATAATAGAAATTGTTATTAGAAAGTGTGTGTTATTGACTTAGTTATCACCTCTCATGATCGCAATCATTAATTATAATTAACGAAGTTGTTACAGAACGTCGTAGTGCAGCGAGCTCATCTCCCGCAGCAGGATTTAGTCGGCCATTAAGCTGACTGTGTTATTTAATTAAAATTTCATGTCATAATATTAAATGTGAATGTAAGAGGTTTCTCTACCTTGATCTTACAATAGTCTGAGAGTTAACAGAGTAAAAATAGATTTCATTTGTTAATATTTAGAATACTGAATGAGTCCAGTATGTTTCATTTTGGCCGCCTAACGGCAGATGAGATTCTCTCCAGTTTTGCCTTGCAAATAATGAACAAGAAATATTGAAAAGCATTACATTCCGCAATATCTCAGTTAATCTTTGTGTTGTTTGGTACATAAATAACCAGTAGCCCCTGAGACCCATATTAATAATTACAGTTTGGGTAAGAAAACGCATAGTTTCTTTTCAAAAAGCAGTGCTCACGCAAACTATTTATTAGAAGGCGATGAGTCGCGCGTTGTGTTTAAAAAATATTATATCGTACGTACTTCGGGGCAGCCGATGTCCGTACGAGTGTTATCGCGGTATGAGTTAATTAAAAGTCTCATGCTAGCCCACAATATTTAAGGCCAGCCCAACCAAAAGCATAAAATATACAATTATAAAAATAAAAATATATAATTATCTCAGGATAAGTGGCCACACATACAAATACATATACACTTATACCGTTATACATGCCATCGATAGACAAGGTGAAATCAACATTTGGCAGTACCATTATTAGCTCAGTTATACAAGCAGCGAGGCAGCCAAACCGAAACTTCTTACCAATGGAGACATTTACAATAATCTGACGGCAGCAGTCCACTGTAGCTGAATCCAAGAAAAAGACTATCGATCGATATGGAACATCATCATCATGAATGTACATTACGTTCATCTCACGTTGGCCGTTAAATCTAAATGGTACAACATCGTCAATGACAAAATCCCGACCAATGGGAAATGTGCAAAATACAGCTTAGTCAGTCCAATCTGCAATGTTGACACATTAATACACAGATTTACTTGTGGACACTCAGGTGGCGTGTGGAATTTCGTCCGTCAGAAACTGGCAGTGATCGACGGGATAAGCCCTGCAGATGGAAATATAACTCAACTGATACGACCGAAAAGATTCAGATATCCGAAACAAGGAACTGTGACGCAATCTGGATGCTTGCGCATACTACAGTATTATAATACTTCATGAAGCAGCAACGTACTCCAAATATTTATCAGAGATTGAAAACGAACAATGGAAAATCACAATATATGCCAAATATACGGAAAGCTTTGGTGACATGCTAACAATAAAGGCAACACCAAAAACAAAGTGCAGTCGAAAGCACGCCTACAGTTAATAGGAGAAATCGCTCTCAGTTAGCACCTATTTCCATCTACAGTTTTTGGTTCAATGATATTTTCATTTCCATTTTTAAATACTGTCTGTAGGAAAAGAGAGACAAGGTATGAAATTTTCGTCTGCGTACGTAATATTTTAACATCCTGTGTTTGACGAAAATTTATTTTCCTTGTGGAACAATTGAATGAGAAAAAGAGGAAAAGCTCTGATTTTCTTCACAACTAACCTTTTCTTCCCACACTTAATTGACGACACAAAGGTAGAGGACAGTTAAGTAGCCAGAATAATAATACGAAGAAGGAGAAGATGATGATTGTAAAGTGATGATGATGATTTGGTTCTAGCCACTAAACGAAAGAAATGCCGATTACTATGATACCAAATAGCTGTAATTCATATAATATGTCGACAGCAAAAGAAAATCTCGTGCGCTGCTTAATGAAAATATGTCTGTATCATGGTGAAATATTGTACAATAATCATTAATAAATTATTTTTGAAGGAAATAAACCGTATTGTCATAGCTGTTATCTGTAGCTTGACGTAGTTGGTTTGCAGCGCCTGCTTGTGCACAGTCTGAGACAAGGGCCACTGACGTATTTACCCTGAACATTTGTGTATACGGTGTCCTAATCTGTGGCTCGTGCGAAACAGTTTCTGTTCATTGAGAGAAGCGATACATTTCAAGGCTCATTCACATCGTAGCGGAATTTTTCTGATGTAGTTCAACCGTTATTCACATCAAAGCACAATCCTTGTAGTGGTCAGATCTGATACAATGCGTGTGCATTGTTTCACTAGCGACGTACTGACTTGCATCCACTGCACACTCGAAAACTGTCTCCGTCAGTCCACGAATAAAAGCCCAGCGCACGTTGGCAGTTTTTACAATAGTAAGCACTGTTTACCCAAATTCACGCTGATCCAGTGCATATATTAATTTAAATGGCTTAACTGCACCCTCATACACGAGAGCCAACGCATCAGCCATGCTCTCACGTCAACGACAATCGTTTCTTTTCTAAGTGACTCTACAGGGCGATTTTTCAGTTTCAATAGATGACAGTGACTCTTTTACAGCAAAGGCGCACAACAATACATTGAAATATTTTTGTGTAAACAGATGTTTAAGGACGTTATTTTAATAACTATAGTGAATCTCTACAAGGACTACAGTGGGTCTACTCTGTGACGACCTACCTACCAATATTATTTAAAACTTCGACTTACTCTGCTGTGGGTTTGCTCTGTTGTAGCCCATTACCTGTGTGCATGTCAAGAGTCAGCACTGTCTTTCCGTTGGAAGGACAACACTACTTCTTCAAGTCTGCATAGAAATCCACTACTTCCGTGTGCATTTTCTTTTACTACTCAGACTTTGAGAAAAACATTGCAATTTTACTTTGATGAATGATCAGGACTGTCTTTATGGACTGTGAGAAAATTTTAGCTTTTGACCAACATTGTATCGATAAGTGTGTGCAGTTCATTTCTTTGTTATTGTAATTATGAAAAAAAAATTTCAAATCTGTATTGGCCACTGCACAAAACAATTTGTAATTTTTTTGTGGGGAGCATGGGGGCTATGTAAGTAGGATGTTTAGGTTTTTTATTTGTAACGCCACGTAGCGCTCTGTATGAAAATCACTGGCTGTGCTTTGTGTAGTCTGTGGCTGGTTTGCATTGTTGTCTGCCATTGTAGTGTTGGGCAGCGGCAGCTGAATGTGAACAGCGCGTAGCATTGCGCAGTTGGAGGTGAGCCGCCAGTAGTGGTGGACGTGGGGAGGGAGATGGAGGAGTTTTGAAATTTGTAAGAATTGATGTCATGAACTGATATATATATATATATATATATATATATATATATATATATATATATATATATATATATATATATATATTATGACTATAAGGTAAATACATTGTTTGTTCTGTATTAAAATCTTTCATTTGCTAATTATGCCTATCAGCAGTTAGTGCCTTCCATAGTTTGAATCTTTTATTTAGCTGGCAGTAGTGGTGCTCGCTGTATTGCAGTAGTTCGAGTAACCAAGATTTTTGTGAGGTAAGTGATATGTGAAAAGTATAGGTTAATGCCCCACCCCCCACCCCCATGAACCATGGGCCTTGCCGTTGGTGGGGCGGCTTGCGTGCCTCAGCGATACAGATAGCCGTAACGTAGGTGCAACCACAGCGGAGGGGTATCTGTTGAGAGGACAGACAAACGTGTGGTTCCTGAAGAGGGGCAGCAGCCTTTACAGTAGTTGCAGGGGCAACATTCTGGATGATTGACTGATCTGGCCTTGTAACAATAACCAAAACGGCCTTGCTGTGCTGGTACTGCGAACGGCTGAAAGCAAGGGGAATAGTCACCCATTCGGATCTCCGGGCGGGGACTACGAAAGGGGGCGTCGTTATCAGGAGAAAGAAAACTGGCGTTCTACGGATCAGAGCGTGGAATGTAAGATCCCTTAATCGGGCAGGTAGGTTAGAAAATTTAAAAAGGGAAATGGATAGGTTAAAGTTAGATATAGTGGGAATTAGTGAAGTTCGGTGGCAGGAGGAACAAGACTTTGGTCAGGTGACTACAGGGTAATATACACAAAATCAAATAGGGGTAATGCAGGAGTAGGTTTAATAATGAATAGGAAAATAGGAATGCGGGTAAGCTACTACAAACAGCATAGTGAACGCATTATTGTGGCCAAGATAGACACGAAGCCCACACCTGCTACAGTAGTACAAGTTTATATGCCAACTAGCTCTTCAGATGACGAAGAAATAGAAGAAATGTATGATCAAATAAAAGAAATTATTCAGATAGTGAAGGATGACGAAAATTTAATAGTCGTGGGTGACTGGAATTCGGTAGTAGGAAAAGGGAGAGAAGGAAACGTAGTAGGTGAATATGGACTGGGGCAAAGAAATGAAAGAGGAAGCCGTCTGGTAGAATTTTGAACAGAGCACAACTTAATCATAGCTAACACTTGGTTCAAGAACCATAAAAGAAGGCTGTATACATGGAGGAATCCTGGAGGTACTGATAGGTTTCAGATAGATTATATAATGGTAAGACAGAGATTTAGGAAGCAGGTTATAAATTGTAAGTTATTTCCAGGGGCAGATGTGGACTCTGACCACAATCTATTGGTTATGACCTGTAGATTAAAACTAAAGAAACTGCAAAAAGGTGGGAATTTAAGGAGATGGGACCTGGGTAAACTAAAAGAACCAGAGGTTGTACAGAGTTTCAGGGAGAGAATAAGGGAGCAATTGACAGGAATGGGTGAAAGAAATACGGTAGAAGAAGAATGGGTAGCTTTGAGGGATGAAGTAGTGAAGGCAGCAGAGGATCAAGTCGGTAAAAAGACGAAGGCTAGTAGAAATCCTTGGGTAACAGAAGAAATATTGAATTTAATTGATGAAAGGAGAAAATATAAAAACGCAGTAAATAAAGCAGGGAAAAAGGAATACAAACATCTCAAAAATGAGATCTACAGGAAGTGCAAAATGGATAAGCAGGGATGGCTAGAGGACAAATGTAAGGATGTAGAGGCTTATCTCACTAGGGGTAAGATAGATACTGCCTACAGGAAAATTAAAGAGACCTTTGGAGAGAAGAGGACCACGTGTATGAATATCAAGAGCTCAGATGGCAACCCAGTTCTAAGCAAAGAAGGGAAAGCAGAAAGATGAAAGGAGTATATAGAGGGTCTATACAAGGGCGATGTTCTTGAGGACAATATAATGGAAATGGAAGAGGATGTAGATGAAGATGAAATGGGAGATGCGATACTGCGTGAAGAGTTTGACAGAGCACTGAAAGACCGAAGTCGAAACAAGGCCCCCGGAGTAGACAACATTCCATTGGAACTACTGATGGCCTTGGGAGAGCCAGTCCTGACAAAACTCTACCATCTGGTGAGCAAGATGTATGAGACAGGCGAAATACCCTCAGACTTCAAGACCAATATAATAATTCCAATCGCAAAGAAAGCAGGGGTTGACAGATGTGAAAATTACCGAACTATCAGTTTAATAAGCCACAGCTGCAAAATACTAACGCGAATTCTTTACAGACGAATGGAAAAACTAGTAGAAGCCGACCTCGGGGAAGATCAGTTTGGATTCCGTAGAAATGTTGGAGCACGTGAGGCAATACTGTCCCTACGACTTATCTTAGAAGCTAGATTAAGGAAGGGCAAACCTACGTTTCTAGCATTTGTAGACTTAGAGAAAGCTTTTGACAATGTTGATTGGAATACTCTTTTTCAAATTCTTAAGGTAGCAGGGGTAAAATACAGGGAGCGAAAGGCTATTTACAATTTGTACAGAAACCAGATGGCAGTTGTAAGAGTCAAGGGACATGAAAGTTAAGCAGTGGTTGGGAAGGGAGTGAGACAGGGTTGTAGTCTCTCCCCGATGTTATTCAATCTGTATATTGAGCAAGCAGTGAAGGAAACAAAAGAAAATTTGGAGTAGGTATTAAAATCCATGGAGAAGAAATAAAAATGTTGAGGTTCGCCGATGACATCGTAATTCTGTCAGAGACGGCAAAGGACTTGGAAGAGCAGTTGAACGGAATGGATAGTGTCGTGAAAGGAGGATATAAAATGAACATCAACAAAAGCAAAACGAGGATAATGGAATGTAGTCGAATAAAGTTGGGTGATGCTGAAAGTAGTAAAGGAGTTTTGCTATTTTGGGAGCAAAATAACTGATGATGGTCGAAGTAGACAGGATATAAAATGTAGACTGGCAATGGCAAGGAAAGCATTTCTGAAGAAGAGAAATTTACTAACATCGAGTATAGATTTAAGTGTCAGGAAGTCATTTCTGAAAGTATTTGTTTGGAGCGTAGGCATGTTTGGATGTGAAACATGGACAATAAATAGTTTGGACAAGAAGAGAATAGAAGCTTTCGAAATGTGGTGCTACAGAAGAATGCTGAAGATTAGATGGGTAGATCACATAACTAATGAGGAAGTATTGAATAGGATTGGGGAGAAGAGACGTTTGTGGCACAACTTGACCAGAAGAAGGGATCGGTTGGTAGGACATGTTCTGAGGCATCAAGGGATCAGCATTTTAGTATTAGAGGGCAGCGTGGAGGGTAAAAATCGTAGAGGGAGACCAAGAGATGACTACACTATGCAGATTCAGAAGGATGTAGGTTGCAGTAGGTACTGGGAGATGAAGAAGCTTGCACAAGATAGAGTAGCATGGAGAGCTGCATCAAACCAGTCTCAGGACTGAAGACCACAACAACAACAACATAGGTTAATGTTAGTCGGGGCCATCCTTTTGTAGCGATTATTGAAAGTCAGATTCCGTTGCGCTAAAAATATTGTGTGTCAGTTTAAGCACAGTCATGTAATAATTTTTCCAAGGGGACATTTTCACTAAGTTAGCATAGGAGTTGTTACTTTCTCCGTCATAGCCACCATATCGTTGTGTTTGTTTGATGTTTTCTTAAATAGTCCCAATACTGGTTCCCACGCTTTGCTGAGATTATAGCTGCAGTCCTGGTTTATGAGATTGTCCTTAGTGCGAATTCAGTTGGCCAAGCTAAAAACGTTATCCCAGTATTCCGAAGAGTGCTAAAATACTGATATGTTCATGTTCCACTGCATGTTCTCGGAAAAACAGTGCTCTGCCTCTGGCGACTTGTTAGGATACATTAGTCAAGTGTGCTGCTGATGTTCTCGGTTTCGCCTCCGTTGGTACGTATTGTTTGTCCAGTACATGATTTCCCACATTGGCATAGAACCAGATACATCCTTACCGTCCGTGAACTGAGCCCATCTTCGACGCTCTCCAACAATGCCAATGCCAATGTTCTATTGGGCGGACGAAAGACACAATTGTTTTGCAGTATGCATCCAATTTTACTCCAGTAGTGCATTGGTGTACGGTATAAAGACAGTGGCTGTCTCTTCCTCCGTGAGTTTTTCCGTCTACTCAGGTTGGAATGTAACTGTGGGATGGAGATAGTGCCTAATCTGCCAAAAGTGTTCTGAGCTGTCGCTCCTGGGGCAGATATTCTGTGTGTAAGATGGTGCATACCCTATATACTAGTGTGTCTAGTACCTCATTCTTCTGCACAGGCTGGTGGCAGCTGTCAGCGTGTAAGTGCACGTCAGAGTGCGGTTTCTTCTGCTCTTGGTGCCATCAGCTCCTCTCTTAGCCATGATGCCAAGGAAATTTATTTTTCCATCTGTTTCAGTCTCGATACTGAACTAGATGTTAGGATGTATGGAGTTGAGGTGTGCAAGGCATCCAAGGAATTATTATATGACGAACATGTCAACTAGGTACAGATTAAGCCAGGTGGGTCTCCATTTGGATCACGTCAGAATTTTTTCCTTGAAATGCTGCATATACAAAATTCGCAATCGCAGGGCTGCCCATTGGGAGTCTCTGCGTTTGTTATAGTGTTCTCCATTAAATAGAAAATCCGTGAAGATCAGAATGTCGCAGAAAAATTCAGTGTCTTTCCATCAAATTTTCAATCTATGATTTGTAGTGACCCTCATACCCTGGTGAATTACGAAACCACATCAAAGCTCACCAGGATACCTGATTCCTAGAGCCCGAAGTTGTTGAGGTGATTCACAAAGTAGCCAGAAATGCGGGTTTGAGATGGGCACTTACCAACATAAGGGTTTATTACTTCTGTAAGGTGGAAATTTGTAGGAGCTCTAATGTGGCTATGGGACGTAACGGCATCCCATCTTTGTGAACCGTAGGGTGTCCATAAAATCTGGGCGGCACATGTCCTTCTGGCAACAATTCCCTGATGGACGGTCTGACTAATTCAAGTGCCTCAGAAGGGACCTTGTTTTACTCTCTACCTTCTTGATGAGATCCGTGTGGATCTTCCAGTAGGAGTCGTCATGTAGCAGAATCAGTATCTTCTCAGTGTTGTCCCCGTAGCAGAGAACAACACCAGCGTTATCTTTGGCAGCAGGTGAATCAACAATTATAGGGCATTTTCTCAGGTCTCAAATGGCCGCCATTTTTTCTCTTGGTAACGTTTGACTTCATAAATTTAGTTATCGTCAGAGGGGGACAAGTTTCACGGCATACTTCTTCAGTTACTTCAGGCGGTAGTCGCGCCTCAATATGTTCAATTATACTGACGATGTAAACGACCTCTGTCTACTTGGGGGTGCAAGTAAAGCTAACTCCGTGTCTTTTGCCCCGCGGGATTAGCCGAGCGGTCTTAGGCGCTGCAGTCATGGACTGTGCGGCTGATCCCGGCGGAGCTTCGAGTCCTCCCTCCGGCATGGGTGTTTGAGTGTTTGTCCTTAGGATAATTTAGGTTAAGTAGTGTGTAAGCTTAGGAACTGATGACCTTACCAGTTAAGTCCCATAAGATATCACACACATTTTTTTAACATCGCCACTCAGCTGCGTGCTAGTCGGATTGAAGACAGTCGTGCATGGGGCTTTCAGTTACGGTTTGTCAATGAGACTTAAAAATTCTGATGCTTGGCATCCTGTGGCCTTTCTATTTGCGGAATCGGCTGCTACACTATCAGTGCAGTCCCTGGTCCAGAGATTAATATGATCGACCAGTTTTATATGTAGTTTAAATCGTTCCTGGGAGTTGTACTGAAGACCCCAGTTAGTAAAGTGGAGAGGGGACTTAAGTTTACTTCCATCCTCAAGTTCGCACTGGTCGCAGACATCGCCAGTGCAATTGAACAGATCGTGGCACAACTATCACCTGAAGCAGCTGAAGAAGTACGTCGTAAAATGTGTCGTGTTCTGACAGAAACTAAACCTACAAAGTCAAACATTAGCATCAGACAAATGGCTGTCATTTCAGAGCTAAGAGAGTGCGCCAAGATTGCTGTCTTACCTGCTGACAAAGGCCACACAACTGTTTTACTCTTCCGCGAGGACAACATTAGGAAGATGCAGAGCTTGCCAGATAACGACTCCTACAGAAAGATCCACGTTGACGTTACGAAGAAGGTGGAGAACAAGACCAAGGTGCCTGTCAACCAGTCGCCTTAGGCGTAGGGCGTCATCAAGAGATGACTACGACAAGTACCTGTAGCGCCTAGACTTTAAGGACTTCTCTAGTTCCACATAGACGGGCTATCCCTATACACCATTGTCATTTACTTCAGAGCTCCCATATACTTCCTCGGAAAGCACCTAACAGAAATACAAAGCCCTTATATGGGTAAATGTTACCCACATCAGCAATTACGTTGTTTTTGTGAATCTCCTCAACTACTTCAGGCTCTAGGACTCAGATAGTTTGGTGAGCTTTCAAGTCGATTCGTTATTCACCATGTTGTCACTAGAATTCATTGGTCAGAAATTTTGCCTTTCAGGCGTGTTCTGACCAGCATATATTCTTTTATTTAATCGACACACTAAGAACAAACGCAGTGAGCCGCAATGGGCAGCTCACACTGGCCTCTGACAGCACTTCGAGGAAGGACCGTGCTTTTGCCGTGATGTGGGCGAAACGTTCGTCACCAGGTCGCATGAAAGGATCAGCTGCCAGCACGCTATAAAGATCAATGGGGTACTAAAAACACTAGTACACACGGCGCGCACCATCTCAGACACAGAGAGCCAATGCGATAAGATATCTAATGGACAAATAGTGCTCACCATCGAAGATCGCTGCCGAGCACACCTGAGGCACACTCGATTAACGTATTGCAACAAGCCGCCAGACACAGAACACAGTTTGTTCAAGAATATGTCAATGGAATACGTCACTCCAGGATTTTAGCATGGACCTCGAAATATTGCGACTGCGTCCTTATAAAGCCCATTGAAATTCGCAACAGAAGCAATCTCATCAACCGGCACTGCGGCTATTATTTCAGCTACGTTTGGGAGCCAGAACTGGTTCTAATTAAGAAGACGACGAGCACAACAGTTTGAAGGTCCGGGCAGACAAAGTAACTACAGCTACGCTACCACAGACGTCGACGGTGTCGCCTCCGCTACGCTGACGCGTCCCTCGTTCGTCGACGGCATAGAGAGCGGCTCGCACGGGGACGGGACGTAAGTTGACAATCGAAATGGCGCATTGGTTAGCACACTGGACTCACATTCCGGAGGACAACGCTTGAAAACCACGACCGGCCATCCTGAGTTAGGTTTTGCGTGACTTCCCTAAATCACTTCAGGCAAATGCCGGGATGGTTCCTTTGAAAGGACACGGCCAACATCCTACCCCATCCTTCCTTAATCCAATAGAACAGATGGCCTCGCTGTTTGTTCCCCTCCCGAAAATCAACCAACCACCGTAAGTCGACAGTACGTCCCCAGGAGGTCAGTTTGTCAGCCGACCTGACGATGCATTGTGCGCTTTGGAACAAGCAGCACACCCGTACTATGTTCGATTAACAAAACCGAAGGGAGGAAATGGAAACACACATTACCATTATTATTTCAGTGAATAGTTATTGCCACGCGGGTTTAGCCGCTGATGATCTTAGCAGTCAAGTCCCATAAGGTTTCACACACATTTGAACATCTTCACTGGAAGCCTGCAGCTACGGACCTCCAGAGAGTGGCAGAAGTACAAGCGGCACATTGGTTGTTCATGCGTGTTGTGTATCTGACAGAAAAGCTATAGCCATCGAAATCAACCTAAACAACACCAGCGGAGCTTACGCTATGCCCACATTTTATAAGTATTACAATCTACTCATACACTTGATACCTTAAAATTTTGAAAATAATATTCATTGTTTCTAATGTATCCTTCTACTACAACCTGTATTTCAAATGGTTCAAATAGCTCTGAGCACTACGGGACTTAACATCTGAGGTCATCAGTCCCCTAGACTTAGAACTAATTAACATAACTAACCTAAAGACATCACACACATTCATGCCCGAGGCACGATTCGAACCTGCAACCGTAACAGGAGCACGGTTTTGGACTGAAGCGCCTAGGACCTCTCGGTCACAACGGCCGGCATCTGTACTTCGCTTAAACTTGATACAACATTTAAGTCTAGCTAGGGGTTGATAAAATCCCCTCATCCCCTCCCTGTCACCGGCCCTCTCGGCACCATTCCAGGTAGAAGATACAACTTTACACAGTTAATTTCACACAACTGGCCATTAAAATTGCTACATCACGAAGATGACGTGCTACAGACGTGAAATTTAACCGACAGGAAGAAGATGCTGTGATATGCAAATGATTAGCTTTCCAGAGCATTCACACAAGCTGGCGCCGCTGGCGACACCTACAACGTGCTGACATGAGGAAAGTTTCCAACCAATTTCTCATACACAAACGGCAATTGACCGGCGTTGCCTAGTGAAACGTTGTTGTGATGCCTCGTGAAAGGAGGAGAAATGCGTACCATCATGTTTCTGACTTTTATAAAGGTCGGATTGTAGCCTATCGCGATTGCGGTTTATCGTATCGCGACATTGCTGCTCGCGTTGGTCGAGATCCAACGACTGTTAGCAGAATATGGAATCAGTGGGCTCAAGAGGGTACTACGGAACGCCGTGCTGGATCCCAACGGCCACATATCACTAGCAGTCGAGATAACAGGCATCTTATCCGCATAGCTGTAACGGATCGTGCAGCCACGTCTCGATCCCTGAGTCAACAGATGATGACGTTTGCAAGACAACAATCGTCTGCACGAACAGTTCGATGACGTTTGAGGCAGTACGGACTATCAGCTCGGAGACCATGGCTGCGGTTACCCTTGACGCTTCATCACAGACAGAAGCACTTGCGATGGTGTACTCAACGACGAACCTGGGTGCACGAATGGCAAAACGTCGGATGAATCCAGGTTCTGTTTACAGCATCATGATGGTCGCATCCGTGTTTGGCGTGATTGTGGTGAACGCACATTTGAAGCGTGTATTCGTTATCGCCCTACTGGTGTATCACCCGGCGTGATGGTATGGTGTGCCCACTGGTTACACGTCTCGGTCACCTCTTGTTCGCATTGACGGCACTTTGAACAGTGCAAGTTGCATTTCAGATGTGTTACGACCCGTGGCTCTACCCTTCATTCGATCCCTGCGAAACCCCTCATTTCAGCAGGATAATGCACGACCGCATGTTGCAAGTCCTGTTCGGGCCTTTCTGGATACAGAAAATGTTCGACTGCTGCCCTGGCCTGCACATTCTCCAGATCTCTCACCAACTGAAAACGTCTGGTCAATGGTGGCCGAGTAACTGGCTTGTCACAATTCGCCAGTCACTACTCTTGATGAACTGTCGTATCATGTTGAAGCTGCATGGGCAGCTGTACCTGTACTCGCCATCCAAGCTCTGCTTGATTCAATGCCCAGGCGTATGAAGGCCGTTGTTACGGCCAGAGGTGATTGTTCTGGGTACTGATTTCTCAGGATCTATGCACCCAAACTGCGTGAAAATGTAATCACATGTCAGCTCTAGTATAATATACTTGTCCAATGAATACCCGTTTATCATCTGCATTTCTTCTTGGTGTAGCAGTTTTAATGGCCAGTAGTGTATATTCGATACCTTCAGGTTCTGGACCGAATTTACGTATCAGTATCGCTTGAAAAAACGTGTTCTTAGAAAAACTGAAGAACAATTGAAGGTACTTGTATTTTTTATTTCATTTCTGTTATCGTAAAATACGTATAGTAGTGTATGTTATTGAAAAGATAGATGTGTAGCAAGTAGAGAACTTAAGAAATCTATATTAGAACAGACTCACACAATCATTCAATGAAACACCAACTAGTGAAGACTTAAACGAAGACTGGTCTACTATTAGAAACGTTGTAAAATAGGTAGCAAGTGAAGTTCTAGATGAAAAACATAGGACAAATCGGAAAATAGGTTTAAAATATGGAACGAAGAGATTCAAAGAGCGACAAAAGATAAACACGAAACATTTAATTCATACCTACAGAAGAAATCATTAGAAGCTAAAGAGCAATGTCGTCAGAAAAGAAATGAGGCGAAAGCGTTAGTAAGATAAGCACATAGCAGATCGTGGGATGTGTTTGTAAGCACAGGTGGACATAGTATCCATAGGAGACAAGAAACAGCATGCAAATTAATTAAACACATCAACGAAGGAGAAACTGATTCCGTAAATGTAAATACAATTCATCCATGTGACTGGATTACATATTATAAAAAACTTAGATACAACCAAGAAATGAAACTAGCGTATAAAAAGGAACAATTGTAAGGAATAGACAACACTGACCTGACGGAATTTAAGACAGTTTACATAAAAATGGGAAACCAAAATTCACCAGCATTAGATGGAATAAATACTGAACATATTAAGCAGGAAGGAATTTTCTTAGGAGTAAGAATGCTACATCACTTTAACACGTACTTGGGGAAAATAGGAGATTCCAAAGAAATGTAAAATAGCAAAGGTCGTTTCAGTATATAAGAAAGGCGAAAGAAGTAATACATCTGACTACAGGGGCGTAAGTATTCTGAATATTGCTTACAGAATGAACAATAAAATAATAAATGAAATATTGGGAAATTTCGGATATAATTTTACTCGAGGAAGTAGCAGTTTTCCGAAAGAGAAAATCTTGAATACCTGGTGTTTTTTTCTCTGAAACAATAACACAAAAGAGACGAAAATTTAATCTAGAAAGTCACCTAGAATTTGTGGATTATGAAAAAGCGTTTGTCGCAATTCAAAGAGACAAGCTATGGGCAATAGTGGATAAAGCTAAATCTCTAAAAATCTGATCCATGTGGCAAGAAACCTATATATGAAGACCAGACTCACAACTGACACGAGTAAAGACATAATACCTTAAATACCGACGAATTAAGGAGTAAAACAAGGGTGTAGCTTGTCACCAAAATTATTCAATCTTGCAGTCTCTACATAGATGATATCATCAGAGAATGGAAAAGAGATAGAATACCATCAGGCACAAATATTGGGAGGAATAAAAATATTAACGCTATGTTATTCGTAGATGATCAAAGTTACCTTATAAAACAGTGAAGATAAATTACAAGTGACAATATATAAACTAAATGATATAAGTGCAAGCTACAATCTCACTATATCTATAAATAAAACTAAAACCATGGCCTTTCTAGGAATACCCAATACGAACAAAAGTTGTCTTCAACAATTAAGCGACAGAACAGGTAGCTCATTAAAAGTATTTAGGATTCCCCCAGGGGCTCAGCATTCACTTGCTGAGTACGGGCTTGGCGACCCCGGGGTCCTGAGCTGGGGACTGGTCAGCGCCGCCAGTCTCCTGTCACCTTAACCCCCGGACATGCTTCAGCGACCACCGTACGGCGCGGCGGTGAAATGTTGTGTGCTGCGGGGAATGGTAATCTTGGCTTGACCGCCTGGATTGCGAGGAAGGCCAACCTCTATAAAAAACCCTCAATCTTTCGGTGTGCTACACGCCTAGAAGATGCATGGCTGTTGGGGTGGAACAGTCGCAAGCGGGCAACCTCTGAGGCACCTGTCGCACCCCAGTTGTATAAGGCTTACTCAGGCACGCGGGGCTCTGTCTGAGCAGACCTTTAGTTCCCTAGCTGCTCGTGGGACCGCAATGGACCCTTCGACCTCTACATTCCCCCCTACCAGTGGCTTGGGTGGGCCACTGGTAGGAAAACACACCCCATCGAAAAAGCGGCTACGCACTGCGAGTCCTCCAGCGCCTGGTGTTGCTAGAGATTTAACAGACTGTCGTAACGGAGCACATGCTGATAATCAGAATGTGTTTTTGAGTATTAAACGGAAGGATGGTAGCTTTGAGAGGGTTTCTCCCTTTTACATCCACAAGGGTCTTGAGGGAATTGCAGGAACACTGAAATCTGTGAAGCGACTGCGCAATGGGACTCTGTTAGTTGGGACTTCTAGTTCCCGTCAAGTCGCTTCCCTTCGGAAAGCAACCTGTTTAGGACAGTACGCTATAGAGACCAAGCTCCACTCCACTTTCAATTATAGTAAGGGTGTTGTGACGTGTAGGGACTTGGTGGATATCCCCATAGACGAGTTAAAATCTGAGTGGGCTGACGAAGATATTGTTGACGTGAAGCATATTATGAAACGAGTCGGTGGGGACCTCGTCAAATCTGACTCGTTTATTCTCACGTTCAGTTGCCCGAGACTCCCAGAGCATGTTAAAGCGGGATTCTTACGTTTGCCAGTACGGTCATATTTCCCCAACCCAATGCGCTGTTTTAAATGCCAGCGCTTTGGGCATACTACGTTGGGATGCAATGGGATAGCCACTTGTGGTAAATGTGGTCAGCCTGCCCATGACGGAGCCGATTGTTCATCGCCTGTGAAGTGCGTGAATTGCTCTGGGAGTCACCCTGTCTGGAGCCGGATCTGCCCCATCTGTCTCGAAGAACGGAAGGTACAGGAGATTAAAACATCTAAGCGCATCCTCTATGGTGAGGCCAAGAAGCTCTTTAAAGCCATGTAACCTCCTGTGTTCTCAACATCTTTCGCTTCCACCCTGAAAAAACCGGTACAAATGGCCACTGTTGCTACGCAAACGGAGGTTCCTAGTATTAGCACTAATACCTGCGTTTTCCAGTGCACTTGTGCTGCTGCGGTTGTTTTGCAACCTGCGGCTCTCCCCGCTACGTCGGACAAGGCCGTGGTTGCTGACATTGGGGTACTTCCTGCCTCTCCCCATATGGCGCCTTCTGCCCAGGCGAGTAAAGCTCCAACTGTTGACAAGGCTCTGCATTCTAAGCCCCCCAAGACAAAGACGCAGAAAATGAAGGTTTTGCCACCTGAGGAGACTAGTCAGTGTCGGTCCGATGACGAGGCCATCGTACTGTCTGACATCCCCCGTGGGTCGTCATCAGAGTTTATGGACATTGATGTCGACCGGGGGCGATCTTCTCGCCCCAGGAATAAATCTCCTGCCAGTACGGGCTCTCCTCCAAAGCACAGAGGCTGATCACTGGCTCCCATCTTACAGTGGAACCTGAATAGGTTCAGGACGCATGTGGCCGAATTACAACTCCTTGTACGAGAGTGCCCCTTGTGCTTATGTCTCCAAGATACACATTTTCGGGCCACTGATGCTCCTTCTTTACAGGGCTATACCGTATATCGAAAAGATGATCTGAAAGGAAAGGGAAAAGGGTGGTGTTGCGGTTTTTGTCCGTGACATGCACCCCTCATCTGAGCTCCCTCTCGACACCGACTTGCAAGCAGTTGCAGTTGACATTCTTGTGGGTCGGAGGCTCACAGTCTGTTCAGTTTATTTACCGCCTCAGGATGCAGTAGACTCTGAGGCTCTCACAGACCTTATTAGCCAACTCCCCCGCCCATTTCTTCTTCTGGGGGACTTCAGTGCTCATAATAACTTATGGGGCTCTCCGAATACTTGCCCCAGGGGTCGCATTCTGGACAGCCTCATAATGTCTGAAGAACTGTGCATCCTCAGCTCTGGTGCTCCCACTCATTTCTGTACTGCTTCCGGGTCGTCATCGGCTATTGACCTTTCCTTTTGCTCTCCAGCACTCGCGGATTCTGCTCTGTGGGAGGCTGCAGCTGACCTCCATTCTAGTGACCACTTCCCCCTTTGGATTCGCCTCCTGGATGAGGCTGTGGCATTACCAGTGCCGCCCCGGTGGCACCTCTGCAGAGCTGACTGGACACTTTTCAGCCAACTGGCTGTTTTGGAACACCGTGCCAGCGTCCACGAATGGGTAGACCATGTTACAGCCGTGATCTCCCATGCTGCTGAATTGTCAATCCCACGGTCATCCGGTCATCCCAAGAGGCGTCCTGTCCCTTGGTGGACCACTGAGTGCCGCTCAGCCATCCGAGCACGCCGTGCAGCTCTGCGCCGCTTCAAGTGCCGTCCCTCAGCTGACAATCTTGCGGCCTTTCGGGTGGCAAGGGCCAAAGCGCGGCGAGTGATTAAAGAGAGCAAACAACGGTCATGGCAATCGTTCTTTAACTCCATCTCTCGCTCCACTAGTTCTACGAAAGTATGGGAAGCCATCAGGAGGATTTCCGGGAAACTCAGCCAACTACCTGTCACGGCATTGCTGCATCAGGGATGTCTCCTCACGGGGCCGAGAGACATTGCCCAGACACTGGCCATGCATTTTGCGGCTTCTACCGCCACTATTAACTGTGATCCAGATTTCTGCCACTACCGCACTGCCATCGAGAGGGGTCACTTGGACTTCCGATCTCTAAATTCTGAACCCTATAACTGCCCCTTCACTATGTGGGAACTGGATTCTGCGCTGTCTGTGGCTCATGATACTGCGCCTGGTCATGATCAAATCCTGTACAGCATGCTGCGGCACCTGTTGCTGCCATCCAAGGAAGTTCTCCTGAACTGTTTTAATATGATATGGTTATCCGGCACGTACCCTGACTCGTGGAGGGAGGCGATTTTGATTCCCCTCCTCAAACCAGTGAAGGACCGAACGCATCACGGTTGTTATCGCAGTATTGCTTCGACGAGCTGTGTTGGGAAGACGTTGGAACGCATGGTCAACCGACGCCTGGTTTGGCTGCTCGAGACCAGGCAGCTCCTTAGCCCCTCTCAGTGTGGCTTTCGGAGATGTCGTTCCACTATCGACAACTTGACCCTGCTTGAGGCCGCCATCCAGCAGGCCTTCCTACGTAACCAGCATTGTCTGTTTGTCTAGATGTCTTCTTTGACATTAATAAGGCGTATGACACTACTTGGCGCCGCCTTATCCTCAATCAACTCCATGAGTGGGGCTTTCGTGGCCGTCTCCCCATCTTCATTCGGTCCTTTCTTTCTCACCGCCTCTTTCGGTATTGGGTTGGTAATGTGCTATCTGATTTGTACGTGCAGGAGAATGGTGTTACTCAGGGCAGCGTTTTAAGTGTCACCCTCTTTGCCGTCGCTATTAACAGCATCACGTTCACTATCTGGAGTCCTGCCCAATGCTCCTTGTTTGTGGACGATTTTGCTGTTTTCTGTTCTTCCTCCAGTCTTGTTACTGCTAGTCGGCAGTTGCAGCTTACGATAAAGCGCTTAGAAGCATGGACTGCAAAGACGGGTTTTACCTTTTCTGTAGACAAATCTGTGTGTGTTCATTTTAATCGTTCTCGGCGTACTTTTACCTCCCCTGAACTGCGTCTGAGGGACACCGTTCTTCCTTTTAGAGAAACTGTGAGGTTCCTGGGCCTCACTTTTGATTGTCGTGGTTGCCTCACCTTAAAGACCTCAAGGTGCGGGCCCTGAGGGCACTGAATACTTTGAAGTGTCTGAGTCATCAGTCCTGGGGAGCAGATCGGGCGCGTCTGCTGCAGTTTTATAGGGCTTTCGTCCGATCGCGTCTTCAGTATGGTTGCACCGTGTATGGGTCAGCGAGGCCTTCATATCTGAAGATTCTTGATGCAGTACACCATGAGGGTATCAGGCTTGCAACTGGTGCCTTCCGTACCAGTCCCATCCCCAGCCTGTGTGCTGAGGCAGGGGAACCGCCGCTCGCCATCCGGCGGAAACTTCTGATGGTGCGACGGGTGTGTCATTTCCTTGCCTGTCCTACCTCCCCTGCGTACCCCACCGTTGCCCGACCGCCTATGGAGCGTCTCTTTTCAGTCGTCCCAGGGCAACGAGAACATTTGGGATTCGTGCCAAGCATTTGCTTGAGTCCCTTGGTGTGGAGCGTGTGGCCCCCCAACGACAAAGTTTTACCCGCCTGCCTCCCTGGTTGCTCCAGAGGCCCAGTGTCCTTTTAGACTTGTCGGAGTACTGGAGGAGCTGCACTCCTGCATTTGTTTTTACCTCCTTATTTTCCGATATTTTACACCAGCATCCCGAACATGTACCAGTATTTACGGATGGCTCTGAACAGGGGGACTCTGTTGGTTGTGCTGTTGTTTTCCCTGATCGAGTCGTCAAGTTACGTCTTCCTGCGGCGTTTACCATCTTTGATGCCGAATTGTTTGCGATCTTGCGAGCATTGGAGGAGTTGAGATTTGTTCCTAGTCTTAAGTTTCTCATCTGTTCTGACTCCCTGAGTGCCCTTCAGACCATGCAACACTTGTACCCAGCGGATACGGTCGTCCAGAACATCCATGATGCCCTACTCAACCTGCAACGGCAGGGGAAGGAGGTTTCTTTCTGCTGGGTGCCGGGGCACATGGGTATTAGGGGAAATGAACTGGCGGATGTGGCTGCCAAAAATGCATGTTCCCTCCCTCACGTTGTTGAATGTGCCGTCCCCCTCCATGCTGTTACCTCCCTCCTGCGTTTTCGTGTTATGCTTCAGTGGGAAGAGGAACGGCTGGCAATCGGTGAAAATAAGCTGCGTCTGGTCAAGGCCACCACGTGGCCATGGCGTACGTCCTATCAGTCATGCAGGCGAGATGAGGTTCTCCTGACTCGCCTTCGCATCGGGCACGGTCCCTTAACGCATGGTTTTTTACTCCGCCACGTCTTTTATTCTCTGACCAGAGGGCGGTGGTTTCTTTGCCACCGGATTTGCCCTCTATTTTGCAAGACGACGCAACGACTGTGGTTAAGGTCTTACGGTTTTGTGTCCTGTCCAATTTGTTGCCTCGGATTTTAGGGAGAGTGTTTTAATGTGCTGCCGGGTGACTGGCTCACCCAGGTTTTAGGTAAGAGGTCCTTCAGTCGCGATTACCTCCTTGTTTCCCTTCAGTTTCTGTTCTCTTTTACTTGTGTTTCCTATCCTTTTTAGTGTGTTCCTTCTCCTCTTGTTTTGCCCGTGTGTGTGAGGATTTGGACCTGCGTCAGGTCTGTGTCTCTTAGCTGTTGTCCTTGTTCGCTGTTCGTCTTAGTCCCATTACTGCATGTGTTCCTGTTTTTATGCGTTTGGGCGCTGATGACCACGCTGTTTAGCGCCCGTAAACCTCAAACAAGAATCATGAAAGAAGGTTGTATACGTGGAAGAACCCTGGAGATACTAAAAGGTATCAGATAGATTATATAATGGTAAGACAGAGATTTAGGAACCAGGTTTTAAGTTGTAAGACATTTCCAGGGGCAGATGTGGACTCTGACCACAATCTATTGGTTATGACCTGTAGATTAAAACTGAAAAAACTGCAAAAATGTGGGAAATTAAGGAGATGGGACCTGGATAAACTGAAAGAACCAGAGGTTGTACAGAGTTTCAGGGAGAGCATAAGGGAACAATTGACAGGAATAGGGGAAAAAAATACAGTAGAAGAAGAATGGGTAGCTCTGAGGGATGTAGTAGTGAAGGCAGCAGAGGATAAAGTAGGTACAAAGACGAGGGCTGCTAGAAATCCTTGGGTAACAGAAGAAATATTGAATTTAATTGATGAAAGGAGAAAATATAAAAATGCAGTAAATGAAGCAGGCAAAAAGGAATACAAACGTCTCAAAAATGAGATCGACAGGAAGTGCAAAATGGCTAAACAGGGATGGCTAGAGGACAAATGTAAGGATGTAGAAGCTTATCTCACTAGGGGTAAGATAGATACTGCCTACAGGAAAATTAAAGAGACCTTTGGAGAGAAGAGAACCACGTGTATGAATATCAAGAGCTCAGATGGCAGCCCAGTTCTAAGCAAAGAAGGGAAGGCAGAAAGGTGGAAGGAGTATATAGAAGGTTTATACAAGGGCGATGTACTTGAGGACAATATTATGGAAATGGAAGAGGATGTAGATGAAGACGAAATGGGAGATACGATACTGCGTGAAGAGTTTGACAGAGCACTGAAAGACCTGAGTCGAAACAAGGCCCCTGGAGTAGACAACATTCCATTAGAACTACTGACGGCCTTGGAACAACCAGTCCTGACAAAACTCTATCAGCTGGTGAGCAAGATGTATGAGACAGGCGAAATACCCTCAGACTTCAAGAAGAATATAATAATTCCAATCCCAAAGAAAGCAGGTGCTGACAGATGTGAAAATTACCGAACTATCAGTTTAATAAGCCACGGCTGCAAAATACTAACGCGAATTCTTTACAGACGAATGGAAAAACTGGTAGATGCAGACCTCGGGGAGGATCAGTTTGGATTCCGTCGAAATGTTGGAACACGTGAGGCAATACTGACCTTACGACTTATCTTAGAAGAAAGATTAAGAAAAGGTAAACCTACGTTTCTAGCATTTGTAGACTTAGAGAAAGCTTTTGATAATGTTGACTGGAATACTCTTTTTCAAATTCTAAAGGTGGCAGGGGTAAAATACAGGGAGCGAAAGGCTATTTATAATTTGTACAGAGACCAGATGGCAGTCATAAGAGTCGAGGGGCATGAAAGGGAAGCAGTGGTTGGGAAAGGAGTGAGACAGGGTTGTAGCCTCTCCCCGATGTTATTCAATCTGTATATTGAGCAAGCAGTAAAGGAAACAAAAGAAAAATTTGGAGTAGGTATTAAAATTCATGGAGACGAAATAAAAACTTTGAGGTTCGCCGATGACATTGTAATTCTGTCAGAGACGGCAAAGGACTTGGAAGAGCAGTTGAATGGAATGGACAGTGTCTTGAAAGGAGGATATAAGATGAACATTAACAAAAGCAAAACGAGAATAATGGAATGTAGTCAAATTAAATCGGGTGATGCTGAGGGAATTAGATTAGGAAATGAGACACTTAAAGTAGTAAAGGAGTTTTGCTATTTAGGAAGTAAAATAACTGATGATGGTCGAAGTAGAGAGGATATAAAATGTAGACTGGCAATGGCAAGGAAAGCGTTTCTGAAGAAGAGAAATTTGTTAACATCGAATATCGATTTATGTATCAGGAAGTCGTTTCTGAAAGTATTTGTTTGGAGTGTAGCTATGTATGGAAGTGAAACATGGACGATAACTAGTTTGGACAAGAAGAGAATAGAAGCTTTCGAAATGTGGTGCTACAGAAGAATACTGAAGATAAGGTGGATAGAGCACGTAACTAATGAGGAGGTATTGAATAGGATTGGGGAGAAGAGAAGTTTGTGGCACAACTTGACTAGAAGAAGGGATCGGTTGGTAGGACATGTTTTGAGGCATCAAGGGATCACAAATTTAGCATTGGAGGGCAGCGTGGAGGGTAAAAATCGTAGACGGAGACCAAGAGATGAGTACACTAAGCAGATTCAGAAGGATGTAGGTTGCAGTAGGTACTGGGAGATGAAGCAGCTTGCACAGGATAGAGTAGCATGGAGAGCTGCATCAAACCAGTCTCAGGACTGAAGACAACAACAACAACAACAACCTCAAACACACACACACACACATACACATATAATATAATCAAGACAAGGTTATAAAGAAAAAAAGCTAATACTTACTAGATTATATGTGGTACAATAAGAAGAACACTTAAGGGTAAAACAAGGTAAGAGAGACAACGGAAATTTTATATGGTCATGGCAATTTCTACTTTATTATATGGGACAGAAACATGGCCGCTAAGAAAGAAAGATTTAGGGTAACTAGAAGCAACAGAAATTAAATTTCTAAAATCTGTGAAAGGTTGCACTAGGAGAGACAAAATCATCAACGGAGTAATAAGGGGAGAATTAGCAAATGCAACGAATAGCTCAAAAGGCAGTGTAATAAAAAGAAACAAGGAAAGAACATGTGCTTCGTATTTCTCCACAAAGACTTCCTAAACTAGCAGTGGATAATAAACCATGGGGCAAGAGAAGTGTGGGAAGATAGAGGATCAGACGGTGAGGTCGAATCAGGCAATATACCCAACCCTTGAGTAGCAGAAGAAGAAGGAGTAGAAATTGAAAATACACTCCTGGAAATGGAAAAAAGAACACATTGACACCGGTGTGTCAGACCCACCATACTTGCTCCGGACACTGCGAGAGGGCTGTACAAGCAATGATCACACGCACGGCACAGCGGACACACCAGGAACCGCGGTGTTGGCCGTCGAATGGCGCTAGCTGCGCAGCATTTGTGCACCGCCGCCGTCAGTGTCAGCCAGTTTGCCGTGGCATACGGAGCTCCATCGCAGTCTTTAACACTGGTAGCATGCCGCGACAGCGTGGACGTGAACCGTATGTGCAGTTAATGGACTTTGAGCGAGGGCGTATAGTGGGCATGCGGGAGGCCGGGTGGACGTACCGCCGAATTGCTCAACACGTGGGGCGTGAGGTCTCCACAGTACATCGATGTTGTCGCCAGTGGTCGGCGGAAGGTGCACGTGCCCGTCGACCTGGGACCGGACCGCAGCGACGCACGGATGCACGCCAAGACCGTAAGATCCTACGCAGTGCCTTAGGGGACCGCACCGCCACTTCCCAGCAAATTAGGGACACTGTTGCTCCTGGGGTATCGGCGAGGACCATTCGCAACCGCCTCCATGAAGCACGGCTACGGTCCCGCACACCGTTAGGCCGTCTTCCGCTCACGCCCCAACATCGTGCAGCCCGCCTCCAGTGGTGTCGCGACAGGCGTGAACGGAGGGACGAATGGAGACGTGTCGTCTTCAGCGATGAGAGTCGCTTCTGTCTTGGTGCCAATGATGGTCGTATGCGTGTTTGGCGCCGTGCAGGTGAGCGCCACAATCAGGACTGCATACGACCGAGGCACACAGGGCCAACACCCGGCATCATGGTGTGGGGAGCGATCTCCTACACTGGCCATACACCTCTGGTGATCGTCGAGGGGACACTGAATAGTGCACGGTACATCCAAACCGTCATCGAACCCATCGTTCTACCATTCCTAGACCGGCAAGGGAACTTGCTGTTCCAACAGGACAATACACGTACGCATGTATCCCGTGCCACCCAACGTGCTCTAGAAGGTGTAAGTCAACTACCCTGGCCAGCAAGATCTCCGGATCTGTCCCCCATTGAGCATGTTTGGGACTGGATGAAGCGTCGTCTCACGCGGTCTGCACGTCCAGCACGAACGCTGGTCCAACTGAGGCTCCAGGTGGAAATGGCATGGCAAGCCGTTCCACAGGACTACATCCAGCATCTCTACGATCGTTTCCATGGGAGAATAGCAGCCTGCATTGCTGCGAAAGGTGGATATACACTGTACTAGTCCCGACATTGTGCATGCTCTGTTGCCTGTGTCTATGTGCCTGTGGTTCTGTCAGTGTGATCATGTGATGTATGTGACCCCAGGAATGTGTCAATAAAGTTTCCCCTTGCTGGAACAATGAATTCACGGTGTTCTTATTTCAGTTTCCAGGAGTGTACATTGGCATTGTTAGAGTTAAGCAGTGTGGAAGTGACTGTAGGTCACGTTGTACAATGAGTCAGCCAGTTGGTCTGAGCTCAACAGGTGACGTCAGAAGCTGAAAATCCACAGGCTTTTGTTATCTTTAACTCTTAGTTAAGTGAGCTTCGTTCCCAGTTAAGTGAGATTAGCTATGATCTAAGTAGGTTTAAGATCAATGTAAATGTGGGCTTAAGATTAATGTAATCCAAGATGTCTTAAAAGTGAAATAACGGATCTCGATCATAAGTTCACATAAAATAGAAATAATAATTATTATTAGTAGTAGTACTGAGTTCCACTTACTTAACGGTCTCAGTACCCGGAGGCAGCCAATACACACGCTTGAGCAACACACTGTGAACACCTCGTAGCCTGGGTTCTTGGCCGCTACGGCTACTATTATCTTGTTGACAAATACACCTAAGAGTATCGGCTTCCGGGCCCAACAGTTTCCTTAATAACATTTACGAGGGAGCATGGTCCGTTGCTTGACACAAGTCCAGAGGCACACACTTTAATCGGCAATGTGATGACAGTTCGTGATTTTAACACAGATTGATCATTGATAATAGTTTTACCAATAGAAGGCTGAGAGGTCTACCCAGCCACGCCGATTATTACTCTGTGGCATTCTGTAACAGCTCCCTGTACCACATGTCACAGCAGTATACACACCAGGCCGCGTGGGATTAGCCGAGCGGTCTCAGGTGCAGCAGTGATAGAATGTACGGCTGGTCCCTGCTGAGGTTCGAGTCCTCCCTCAGGCATGAGTGTGTATGTTTGTCCTTAGGATAATTTAAGTTGTGTGTAAGCTTAGAGGCTGCTCAGCTTAGCAGTTAAGTCACATAAGATTTCACACACATTTGAACACAGAAGACGCCACTTACAAGTTGGGAAAAGGGTTTTTTGAGTCTCTAAACGTCTTCAATAAAAGCAGCTACTGTGGACCATTGGACTTTTCATTCAGTTTTACATTTTAATTATTTTAACATCTGTTTATATGCTCCTAATACGCTATATGAATTAGCCAATCAATAGTGCATTATTACAGGGAATTAGAAACACTGTTGCCGAAGTAGCGCCTAAAATAGCTAAGGAAGTTGAAGCCTTGGAAACGGAGTTGCCTCGATGGACAGACTTTAGTATACACAAAAACAGAATAAGAACTTAAATAGTTTCTCAGACAAGTGTAGAGATTATTTTAACTTAAAGAATGACAATTTGCAAAAGCAAGGAAGGAAGGACAAGGAGCATTGTGAAAATCCAATTAGGAAGAAGGAAGAAGTGATAAACGACAATTCACTTGACCGGGTTGGCGTAATGATTCGTTATAATATGGACCAAGTTACAGGAACTGCAGATAATTTTCAGGGGGTAAAAAGTAACATGTAATTAAATTTTTGTCTCTATGTAAAGATCATTTTACTGAAAGTATGCGCGATGTTGTTAAATTTCGTTAACGTAACTTAGATGTGTCTTTCTACAGTTGAGTGATGCACAGCTCAGCTTCTTTTAAACAGTTTGACAGTTTGGCAATTCAGAAGTAATTTTGTTGGAACATACTGGAAGGTGGGCGGGCAGGGAAATAAGTATGGTTTCAAAACGAATTTCTGAATGCACTTCCAAACCAAAAGTGAAGAGGCAACATGAGAAAAAATAGTTCTCTACTTTAGGGATGCTTACCGAAATTTCATCATCTACATCTACATCTACATCTACATCCCTACTCCGCAAGCCAGCTGACGGTGTGTGGCGGAGGGTACCCTGAGTACCTCTATCGGTTCTCCCTTCTATTCCAGTCTCGTATTGTACGTGGAAAGAAGGATTGTCGGTACGCTTCTGTGTGGGCTCTAATCTCTCTGATTTTATCCTCATGGTCTCTTCGCGAGATATACGTAGGAAGGAGCAATATACTGCTTGACTCTTCGGTGAAGGTATGTTCTCGAAACTTTAACAAAAGCCCGTACCGAGCTACTGAGCGTCTCTCCTGCAGAGTCTTCCACTGGAGTTTATCTATCATCTCCGTAACGCTTTCGCGATTACTAAATGATCCTGTAACGAAGCGCGCTGCTCTCCGTTGGATCTTCTCTATCTCTTCTATCAACCCTATCTGGTGCGGATCCCACACTGCTGAGCAGTATTCAAGCAGTCGGCGAACAAGTGTACTGTAACCTACTTCCTTTGTTGTCAGATTGCATTTCCTTAGGATTCTTCCAATGAATCTCAGTCTGGCATCTGCTTTACCGACGATCAACTTTATATGATCATTCCATTTTAAATCACTCCTAATGCGTACTCCCAGATAATTTATGGAATTAACTGCTTCCAGTTGCTGACTTGCTATTTTATAGCTAAATGATAAGGGACCTATCTTTCTATGTATTCGCATCACATTACACTTGTCTACATTGAGATTCAATTGCCATTCCCTTCACCATGCGTCAATTCGCTGCAGATCCTCCTGCATTTCATTTCAGTACAATTTTCCATTGTTGCAACCTCTCGATACACCACAGCATCATCTGAAAAAAGCCTCAGTGAACTTCCGATGTCATCCACCAGGTCATTTATGTATATTGTGAATAGCAACGGTCCTATGACACTCCCCTGCGGCACACCTGAAATCACTCTTACTTCATCACTGAAGAGTCGCCTGCAGGAGAATCTAGAATCTACACTGGAAATTGAAACGTCACATCACAGACTCGATATAAACATTCTCTTATCTCGCTGACAAAGTGCATCAGGCTCATGGTCACAAAGAGTCAGATACGGAATGGAATAATTTTAGGAATAATCAAAAAGGAATTGGAGAGAAGACAGAAAGGTAGTAGAAATGAGACTGAAATCAGAAGTAATGTAAATAACGATAATAAAAGAAATTTGTTACCATGGTGGGAAGATGGAAATGACTAATGGTAGTACAAGCTACACCTTAGCCAGACACGGTACGGTCGCTTCCAGGATATGTATGTATATCTAGAATACCTGCTGCAGCAGCAGTTAGATAGGACATCGAATATAGGTGACGGCGACACCTGGCCGGGAAACTAACTTTCCTCCAACAGACATATTACGAGTTGTTGACTATGGTAAGATCAGAAAATATTCTGGTTCATAGTTAAGGCTTACAACAGAATTTCTTCTCGGTGCATCACTCGCCAGTGTATTAGGAAGTGGCGAGAAAGAGTGATGTACGATGTGTACCTTCTGCCAGAAACAGTATGGTCGCTTGCGAATTGAATATGCAGAATTAAATAACTAGATATAAAATATATGTCTGAACTATGATGCATCAGTTACCTTCTGACAACTCGCATTTCATTCAGAATGAATATTTGCCTCCAGGCCCTCTGGTAATTGTCAGGAAACACTGTCCCCTAAAGATGACGATCTTAATCATAATATTATAATAATAATAATCATATTTTGTCAGTATCCCAGTTGACTCCAAGGGATAATGTAAGGCCATATAACTAACTGTACACGTTCCGTGTTGAGGTGAGATTATGTTATTTCATTACGATGTTGCCTTCAAAATAGTGAGAAATGTCCTTAGAAAAACATGATATTTTTGTTACATCTCCTCGTATTCCATCACTTGTAATTCTGAGAAAGATTTATAAATGTATTTTATACAGCTTCTTAATTTCTCGTAAGGAAACACGCCCATGAACGGAACGATAAAGCAAAAGCCGTGAACTTCCTAGGCATGTTGTTTCCGGGCACCATCAACAAGGACATTTTTATTTTATTTCGTACGGCTTCAAGGATACATTACTTAGATCCAACAGCAGTTGTGTTAATAGTAATTGGAAATTTGTGGAAAGGTCTTATGGCACCAAACTGCTGAGGGCATCGGTCCCTAAGTCTACACACTACCTAATCTAACTTAAACTAGCTTACGCTTACGACTTATAAAATAGATTAAGAAAAGGCAAACCCAGCAGGCCGGAGTCGCCGTGCGGTTCTAGGCGCTACAGTCTGGAACCGAGCAACCGCTACGGTCGCAGGTTCGAAGCCTGCCTCGGGCACGGATGTGTGTGATGTCCTTAGGTTAGTTAGGTTTAAGTAGTTCTAAGTTCTAGGGGAGAAGAGAAGTTTGTGGCACAACTTGACAATAAGAAGGGACAGGTTGGTACGATTTGTTCTGAGGCATCAAGGGATCACAAATTTAGCATTTGAGGGCAGCGTTGAGGGTAAAAATCGTAGAGGGAGACCAAGAGATGAATACACTAAGCAGATCCAGAAGGATGTAGGTTGCAGTAAGTACTGGGAGATGAAGAAGCTTGCACAGGATAGGGTAGCATGGAGAGCTCCATCAAACCAGTTTCAGGACTGAAGATCAGAACAACAACAACGCTAAGAACAACATAGACACCCATGCCCGCTGGAGGACTCGAATCTCCGACGAGGGTATGATGATGATGATGATGATGACGATGATGTTTGATCTGTGGGGCGCTCAACTGCGCGGTTATTAGCGCCCGTACATATTCCCAACCTTTTCTCAGTTCAATCTCGCCACTTTCATGAATGATGATAAATGATGAGGACAACACAAACAACCAGTCATTTCGAGGCAGATGAAAATACCTGATCCCGCCGTGAATCGAACCCGGGACCCCATGCTCTGGAAGCGAGACAGCGACCGCGGCACCACGAGCTGCGGACCGGACGGGGGCAGCCGCACGGACCGTTACAAGGTTCCCGAGACAGCGCGGGTGCGTTAATGGTAATTCAGTATACATAAAGTGCAGATAAAAAATTACATTCGTTTGTTGGTTAGGGAAGTATTAGATTAAGTTGATAAGATAATATCATCTATGTGAGTAGAATAAACTAAAGAAGCACTTGAATGAATTACACATAAAAGAATACAGATCATTTTTACAATCAGAATAGATAATTAGGTAGATATCTAAAGTTTCGATCCAGGAGGCTACATCCTCATAGATTTCATGTATGCTAGACAGAGCTGCAGTATATTTTCGTAAACGTAATTCTGTGATTATATGGTGTATTTTTTTCCCCTGAGGGACTGAACTGCTGAGGTAATCGGTCCATATATTTACACAATACTTGAACTAACATAAACTAACTTATGCTAAGAACAACACACACACACAAACCAATGCCCAAGAGAGGTCTCGAACCTCCAGTGGGAGGGGCCGCGCTATCTGTGACATGGCGCATATAACCGCGCGGTCACTACGCGCGGCTGTGGCGTATTGTTTGTCGCTGGTGCCCGCAGAAACACTCGCCAGTTTCAGTGGTTCCCCACTTGTGCTTCAAGTCGTGACATCTTCCGTGCTTGGTGCACATGTGATTTAGGATGGTTCCACCATCTCCTATGTAGGTGGAATCAAGGAGGGGTTCTGTCCGTAAGGAATAACCGAGCTAGAAACTAATAAATCTATTATTACAGTAAAAAGGTTAAAATTATATTAGTAACAAGGAACGCTGTAACCCAAATACTTCATCATTACTGCTATTGCGCAGGTACGTACATTCTTGAACTATCAGATATCTGACATGACAGCACGAAGTACAGAAACAATCTTGAGGTAGTGATTCAGGAAGAAACTGCGCAATTCCAAAAACACGTATGAGCTTTTATTTATATATGGGAAAATGGTGTAAGTCACATTTTAACGAAAGTGAGTTAAGTACTAGATTATATAGTAAAAACTGGACTCTTTTGCATGGCACAGTGATGTATGTCTTTGTATGCACAATGGCATCACAGATTGTACAACAAGTTCTCCTGTGAAAGAGTTTGTAGTATCCATGTTACGACGAAAACAAGTAAATCTGACTTCTATCACAGTGCCATGAAACAAAGTTAAATTTTCTGGGCCACCGCCAATAGGTTTTCCTACCTTTATTATCATTATTATTATTATTGTTATTATTATTATTATTAATACTAATATTTTCAGAAAATTTTGTTTCGCTTTAAGGTTATCGAAACTGTTTAGGTTACTTTTGTGTAACAATATTATCAAGTCGGTTTTCAGAGAAGTTTAATATTATTATATTATGGTCTAAAGCGTTTGTTGATTCTTCGTCAGTTGTTAATGGTGTTTGTACAAGCATATGTTCGTGGTAACACAAATAATTCAGAAACGCCTTGAGAAATTGAAGGAAGAGGAAGATTTAATATTCTGCTTCAGAGTATCACCCATTCGAAAGAGAGTCTAATGGAGAAGAAGCGCAACAGCAATCACGTGGAAGAAGACGATAGAGAGAAGGTAGCAGATGAACCTGGAAAGGAATCTACGGGAGGCATAGAGTACCAGAAAAGATAAAACAGTTCGTTTTAAAATATATTATAGTAATGACTGGTGCTGTAGACTACAGCGAGCTTCAGAAATAACTGAAAGAGAAAGGAAATTATGATAGTTCTTGGACTACGGGACCTTTTAACTCTCAATATGTCGACTAACTAACTCAGAATCATGTCCAAAATAATTCAGATAAAGTTTGTAAAAAGAATTTTCCGAGAATTTCTCACATTTTTGATAGCATGATGAAGTAAAGAAAGGAGAGAAGCCCGACTGTGATTTAAGAAGTCGTAATAAACTTCCAACAAAGCTCCAGAAATATTGTTAGTTCTATTCATTGCAACATTAAAAATTTTCCATGTCATCAGTCACACTATTCTGGATCAGAAAACGCTAATGCACATTACGTGAGTTCTGAATTCAACATCAGAGTTATTCACAATTTATACAAAGAAGTAAAATGTTTTGCAAAGGATATTTACACAACATGTGATATTTACCAGTTGCACATATCAGTTGCTGAGGACGAAAACAATATGAATTACATTTAAGGACAGCCGATTCTGCATAAATTTCGATGAAAATGCGTAAGTAATTACCAAAATATAATTGCGAAGGTGCTTATGCTTTTACATTGGGTTTGGAAGAACCCCTGGCACTTCCAAAGTTAACATGTTCAGTAGCACATTGTAAACAGCTGTTAGGACCACAAAATGGTCCAAATGGCTCTAAGCACTAGGGGTCAGTCCCCTAGACTTAGATCTACTTAAACCTAACTAACCTAAGGACATCACAAACATCCATGCTCGAGGCAGGATTCGAACCTGCGACCGTAGCAGCATCGAGTTCCGGACTGAAGCGCCTAGAACAATTCGGTTACAGCGGCCGGCTTAGGACCACAGAACAGACTCTGTTTTGACATATGAATGGAACGAAACTACAGCTTTGAGACGATTGTAGATAATATCATCAACTGAAACGCCTCAAGGAAGTGGCTAAGTGGATGTTCATGGCCATGTTTTTATAACAAGTGGGCACCTATCAAACGACGCTGATTTTGGCTTCGTAGAACACCAGGAAAAAGCAAAAACTACCTACGCACCGCCAGATTGGTACAAAACCATTACTCAGTCGCAAATGGCTCTGAGCACTATGGGACTTAACTGCTGTGGTCATGAGTCCCCTAGAACTTAGAACTACTTAAACCTAACTAACCTAAGGACTTCACACACATCCATGCCCGAGGCAGGATTCGAACCTGCGACCGTAGCTGTCCCGCGGTTCCGGACTGAGCGCCGGAACCGCTTTTTTTTATTTTTTTATTTTTTTTTAATATTACAAAAAAAGAAAAGAAAAAATCAGTCTGTGCATAAAATAACCTCCCATCTTTTTGGTTACTTTCATGGAAATGCGATGACAAAGCCACAAAACTGAAGTTGTACTAAGGCACTTATGCAAATAACATGTACAGAAATATGTCAATGAATACTTAAAGAAAATGGTGTTTCTACACACACTAATTATTAAGCTCAACAAAAATATAATCACAGCCTACAATGCTTATTTCACAAACTACTAACTACTTTTTTTTTTTTGAGAATGCATTAAAAAAAAAACAAGGCAGCCATGCGCAAAAAGTTGCCAATAAAGTGAACTAAAAAGGGCCATCTTGCTCGCCGCGGTCACATTGCTAGGCGGGCGGCCAGGAACGGGCGGTCGTCATTGCATTGGACATCACCAGCCACCAATCGTTGGAGCGCCCGGGGCCGCTGCACACAGTCAGAGACTGTTTCTGTTACCATAGGGGAATCGTGGAAAGATCACATCTACAAGTTAATGTCTTCTCACACCCGGCACACCCCAGCTGGGTGGTGGGTCCATGAATGACGAACCCAAATAGTTCGCAAAAAGGTTCCGGTAAACCTGTCTGTTCGTTAAGACCAGAAACTCGTCGATCATATAGTACCATAAATCGAGGACGTCTTTGTCTCCATCGCGGTATATGTAGTGTATCGCCATTCCTCGTACCCAATTAACCGCATTCATCCGGGTCATAGGGAAATAGACAGCGTCGGGATGAAAGAGTTCTTGGGGTAAAATCGAAACGTAGGGGCGGCGGAGCAGGAAAGCCAGGATCTGGCGGATCAGTTTCCAGCACTCACGCGCGGGGCCACAGTTCAGTCTATGTTCGTCCGTGTCTAACGTCGTGCAACGGGGGCACACAGGGTCGTCAATTAGGTGAATGGCATGCAGCCGTTGTCGGGTTGGAAGTTTCTCGTTGACGACCACATACCACGTCGATCGCACGAAAGTAGACAGGAACGGCGCGTGGATGGCTCGCCATACTCGTGGCCAGTCGACCGTAGGGTGGCGCCGTACAATGTCGTTATCCGGAGTCCAGTGCTGGAGAGCACTATAATAAGTCTTCGCTGTCGGATTCCGTGTCTCCGATATAACCCGCAACACATAGCTATGCTCTACGAAAAACGTTCTAATGTGTGACAGCGAGGGCGATAAAGGTCCAACTGGTACCGGTGGGTACAGCGTACGTGGGGCCACTTCTTCAATCAGTAGGCCGGGGAGACTGGCTGTTGGTGAAAGCCAGAGTCGCCTCATGGAACGGAGATACAGTGCCAGCGCTCTGTGCTTGACGTGAGTGAGTCCAACACCGCCTTTGTCGAAGGGTAAAGTAAGCGTAACAAAACGGATCTTGAAAACAGCACCATCGTTCACCACGTGTCCAAACACTGCCTGTATCCTGGAAGCCATCGTGTCCGTTATCGGCAGTACATGGGCGTAATGGTTAAGGTGAGAAGCCATGTACACATTAACGTATTGGGCGCGTTGCAAAATGTTCAATGATCTGAATTTATTGAGACGAGCCTCTAAACGGAGTCGTCGTAAGACCATACGATACGTAAAGGCCGCCGTGCGTTGTATTTGTCGATGGAGTGATATCCCTAAACACTTGAGCATCGGGACCTTTGTCAGAGGTACGGCCAGACCTGCAGGCATTCCTCGTCCTACCTCCATGTAGCGTGATTTCCGAAGGTTGAGCACACTGCCTGCCACCGCCCCATACTGGTGGAGCCAGGAAAACGCCGTGTGTATTTCGTCACCAGACCGTGCTAAGAACATCACATCGTCGGCGTATGCACCACATCGAAAGGTTACGGAACGGAGGGTAAGTCCTTCTAAGCGTCGCCGTAGTCCGTGAAGAGCTGGTTCGAGGGCAACGGCGAAGAGCATGTCAGAAAGAGGACAACCCTGCCGGACGGACCTGTTGACACGGACGGGGGCGGACCGACAGCCGTTGATCATAATCCTCGTGACAGCCCCATGGATCAATCGAAGCACAACAGACGTCGTCAGACGCGGGACACCGATGTGTTCCATAACAGTACGCAGGAAACCATGGTTAACGCGGTCGAAAGCATGGTCGAAGTCCAGCGCAACAAGAGCGCCTTGGAGGCGGCAAGTTTGCATGAGCGCCACCACGTCTCTATAGGTGCTTAAAGTCGTAAACACATTAGTGTCTCCCCCGAGGCAGGTTTGATCAGTGTGAATGGCCGCCATTACCGTAGGTTTGAGCCTCTCACGGAGCATGCGTGTCAACAGCTTATAGTCAGTGTTTAGCATTGTCAACGGGCGAAAATCAAGAGGGCGACGGCCTCCGCCGGGTTTGGGCACAGGGATCAAGAGACCCTCAGTAAAGTCAGATGGTACCTGAAAATCGGCGTCCAGGAGTTCACTGTACATCCTGACCCACATTGGGCCCATGAGATCAAAGAACCGCTTGTAAAATTCAAGAGGGAGGCCGTCAGGGCCAGGCGTTTTGTTGGGAGAGCCACGCAACAGAGCCTCTCGCAGTTCTTCCAAAGTCACCGCCGACAAGAGCGTAGCATCATCTTGTAGGTTCCGATAGACTGGTAGGTCAGATAGGACTTCCCTGACCCCTACATTCATGTGGGACTCCCTCTCGTAAAGAAGTTTATATGACTGTGTGAACGCTCGGACGATATCCATTTGTGCGTCAACGCGTCGCCCGTCCTCCGTCTCAACCTCGGTAATGAGCTGCCTCTTGCGTCTTCGGCGTTCTTGAATGATATGGTGGAGGGAAGGTCGTTCACCACGAACATCATCAGTCGTCCTCGCTCGCACCCGCACACCCGCAAGACGTACGGCGTTGATACGAAGCAATTGTGCCTTGACGCGTTGTACTGCTGATTGTCGCTCTGGCGACGGCGGTTGTACAGCCAGTTCGCGGAGCGCAGTATAGTAAAAATCAGTAGTCGCAGTATACCAGCGCGCTCGGTCGCGTCCATAGCTGACTAATGTTCGGCACAGTGCGGGTTTTGCACACCGTAACCACCATTGAAGTACAGAACGGTAGGCGGGTAAACGCCGGTGGCAATTGCTCCATGTGGACTCGACTGCGCGTCTGCAATTTATCTCATCAAGAAGGGCCACATTGAGGCGCCACGGACCCCTACTTCGGCGGACGCGCTGGCGGGGAAGGGTGAGAGTACACACATATGCGAGGTGATCCGTGAACGCTGCCGGCCACATCTCAGCGTCGACAACGGCCGATCGTAGGCCGCGGGTGACGTAGACTCGATCCAAACGGCTCGCGGAGTGACTAGTAAAGTAGGTGTGTGCTCGACGGTCGCCGTGTTGGATGATCCAGGTGTCCAACAAGGCCAAGTCCTGTACAAGTGCCTGGAGTGCCGGGCAGGTGGTATAGTGTGCCTCCTGGTCAGATGGGCGGAGCACACAATTAAAATCGCCGCCTACTACCAAGTGGTCGGTATTGCCCTGGAAGAGCGGGGCTATATCTTCGGCAAAAAAGGTGCGCCGTTCTCTCCTTTTGCCGGTTCCTGAAGGAGCATATAAGTTCACCAGACGTACTGTACCAATCGTGAGTGCGACCCCCCGGGCCGACGGTAAATAGGAGACATCAGTGGCCATTATCCCTTCCCGCAGTAGAATCGCCGTACCTCCGCCGCCCACATCTGCAGGCATAGTGTAGGCGTCATATCCGTAGGCATCGAGACAGAGTCCTGATCGGACTTCTTGAAGGAAAACAACGTCCAGATCCGCAGCGCGTAACGTATCCTTCAGCATACGGGTCTTGACTTCAGATGTAATGCCATTGACGTTGATCGTGGCGAGGCGGTATGCCTGGTCCATCAAGTCTCGGGAGGTGACCATGGTATGACAGGAGGGCAGTAGTCGTGACGTGGAGCGCCGGTCTTGCGAAGTGCTAGGCAGCGACGAGAGGTGCTCATGCCGTCCTAGGCGTCTGTCGCCGGCCGCGTAGACGCTGCCATCGGCATCGGTGTATCGTCTTGGTTCTGAAACGCATCCTGCAACTCCATCTCCTGCGCCCAGTCGCCCAGGGACGTTGACACCACTGGATCTCGAGAGGCAGACGGAGGCAAGGGTGCATCCCCGGTGTCGGAGCTGCGGTGATCTCCCGCATCCCCATGTGGTCCAGACCCAGCGGTAGTGGGAGAAGACGTCGAACCGTGTGAGACGGTAGGGTCGCCTGTGTCGGCGCGGTGGAGCGGTTGAGGCACCTCGTCATCCAGCGGTGTCGCCTCGGGCTGTTCTACGTCGTCGGTTGTCTTGCGCCGCTTCTTATGACGCTTGGGTGATTTCTGCTTACGCTGCCGCGCCTCTGTTTCCGACGTAGGGCAAGGGGAGGACGCTGCATCCTGTGCTTCAACTTCCATCGCACCGTCGGCGAGCCGTTGTGACGGTGCGCCGGGGTCCGACGAAAGGACATCAGTAGCATCAGCACTGAAAGACGCTTGGGGCTCCGTGGAAGCTACTGCAGGGTCCTCCAAAGCTCGCACCAATACAGTGGGGTCGTCATATACAGCTGGCGTCTCCCGTCTCGCCGCCGCAACATACGTAATCGGCAGAGAGGTCGGTGTCGACGGACGAATCTGGTCGGTCGAGGGTGTCTGCACGAGACGGCGTTGCAGGCATTCGGTACGCATGTGTCCCGTCTGGCCACAACCGGAGCAGGTTCTCGGCTGACCGTCATAAATAATTATTGCCCTGCAACCAGCGATCGTGAGATACGAAGGAATATGGCGATGCAGGTCAATACGGACTTGTCGCACCCCGTTAAGGACAGGGTAGGTGTCGAAGGTCTTCCATTTTTCGGCCGTGTGGCCGAGAACTGTTCCATAGGGTCGAAGAGCAAGGGTGACCAAATCCGCTGGAACTTCAAAAGGGAGCTCGAACACGCGCACATTTTGGATTCCCAATCCAGCACGTTCAAGCGTCACCACACCCACGTTTCCGTCTGAGTGGCAGAACCGATAACCTGCCGTCGAGCGTCTGAGAAGTTTGTCACATGCTTCGTCGTCAGTGAACTTAAGATATACGACGCTGGAGACAATAGATAAGTGGATACCGATCAGCTCGTTAGGATCAACATGTACCACATCGCGTAAAAAACGCTCTACTTCGAGGGCCTTGGGTCTAGAGTACGTAGTGTCGAACTGCAGCTTGATCGTGGCTTTCCGATACGAAAGAGCCATCGTATGTCAGGAACGTGACGGCAATACGTAACACTAGCGCGCCGGCGCGGTAAACAACAACACACCCGGAAACGCGACACGGAGCGGTCGGGACGTACCGCACCGCTCCACAGCCAAAGGCCGACTTCGAACCGCTAGACCACCGCGGCCGGCTCTCAGTCGCAAAGAAAGAAGTCATTTACAGTAGTATACATGGAGCAAGAAGAATATGTATCGACGGCAGCTTCACAAAAGGTAGTAGTTAACCACAAAATTAATATGTTAAAGTATCCATTATCTTGGCTACAAATTCTGTGGTTGTAGTAAAGGTGATCTGAACCTATAAAGATATATTATCAGAGAACTTTGAATGCTGATAAGGATATTTTCACTAAGGACATACAAAAAAAAAAGAGATGAGACGTCCAGTCCAGTACAAGAGTATAAAACAGGAACCACTCTACAGTGAAATATTAACAGACGGTAATTTGAAGGAGAAGGAAATGCTACTTCGTTACCATACATCCCACCTGTCCACCTTGTGTTTCTTCCTTCTGTGAAAGAAGGGCAAAGATGACTGAGAACTACCTTTGTATTAATTCAATCTGAAATTCACGCGATTTATACACACTTATGATATTGATATTAATATTAATCCACTTAATTTTGCTCAACTGCCTGCCGTGGTGGCCGAGCGGTTGTAGGCGCTACAGCCTGGAACCGAGCGACCGCTACGGTCACAGGTTCGAATCCTGCCTCGGGCATGGTGTGTGTGAAGTCCTTAGGTTAGTTAGGTTTAAGTAGTTCTAAGTTCTAGGGGACTGATGACCTCAGAAGTTAAGTCCTATAGTGCTCAGAGCCACTTGAACCATTTTTCCGTGGTCAACTGTTGTTAATTTAAAGTGAAATAATTACGATATTGCACCATGCCGCAGGTGAAAAATAGATGCGCAAGTTGTTTTATAACTCAAATAAATACAGGCGATAGCCTATATACAGAAACTGTCCCTGTAGTGATGATCAATGCGGCGCTACGGCTAACTCAACAACATTACGCAGACCATATGAGATGGATATTAGGGAAGGGAAATAGTTAATTCAAAGTGAAACTCACGGAATTTATAATAATTATGTTGAAAATATTAATATTACTACACTTAATTTATTCTCCAATATCAATACTATCCCTTATTAGACTCAATATCCAGATATGTCCTTCTACAAGGCTTTCCTGATATTCCTGTACAATATTTCGCTAAACATTCAACTTCTCAAAATGAGCAAAAGTGACTTGCACCGTTGTGCCATAAACCCCTTCATACAGGCAATTACTGGAGCAGACTGCAAAAAATTCTTCTACATGCATTAGCCGAACGAATCCTCAACAGAATTTAAAAATATTGCCCGTGCCGTAATTAAAAGAAACACTAATTAGTCGTATAAAATAGAAAAGAAACATAAGATTAAATCTTCATTCAACAATATAATGGTAATAATGTCATTTGCAATTAAAGAAGTCTTCTGTCCTGCGACTAACGATTCCTTACAAATGGCCCTCCGGACAGCTTTCAGGCATCGTAAATCACAAAATATATTAGCAAGAAATTCGTCCGACGAAACTGTCCGTTACTCATTTCTCTTGGGGAAGCAGTCGATGTGGACAGAAGTCGCGGTTCGCTAATTGCTCCGCCTCTTGACCCCGTTACCGTCCGACAAGCAGTTGACAGCAGCTGGCTACAACTGCGCGAGGCCACAAAGCAGTCGCCGTTGATAACTTAACTTGCTTAGACCCCTTGCGTGTCGCGCCATTGCCACGTAGCGCAAAACATTTTCCAAAGTGATTTTCAACAACGAAATTTCGCAGTTGTTAATACCAACAGCGTCGAAGCATTTTTAACAATCCGTCCCTACATTTTTCTCCAATGTCAGCTGTATTACGGGCCATTCAGTCGTTCATGATACTATTATTATTTACTTTGCGCCTCTTTGGCCAGTTCCCTGTGACGATGGACAGGAAGAGTACACCCCCAAAAGGGCGAGTTTCCGTGCTCCTCATGCTATACTCCTCTTGCTTAGTATTTCTCATGGTAGCGGTTTCCGTTTTTACGTACTTTCGTGCCTTCCAGTGGCATGTGATGGGCACAGACGATGCACTGAAGGACCTGTTAATGAATTTCGTTGCCGGTTTCCAGGCGGTGGTTCCGCTTCTGAAAGCGAAATATTACGCAGAGCTCGTTACAAAGTACTACGGGCTGGACACTACGTTTGGCGGAATTTCCGAAGGGAACTCTCGTACCTTTGTCAGAACCGTGATACTACTAATTTCATACGCGGTTTTTCTGTATGTTGTTCCGACCGTTGCTACTTTTGTGTACATATACATACAACACAGGTCGGAAAGCTATATTCCAGTTTCAGTTTACTTCGTTGCCAAGTTCGGTACATATGTACAAGACACACAGCTCATGATGATGATAGCTAACATGACAGCACGGACGAAGCAACTGAACGACAGCCTGAAGGAACTGTTGAACAAGGACGGACAGACCAAATGGACGAGCTACCACTGGAGGAGAAGTTGGCTAAGCACCGTACAGGTACTGGATACGTGACTCCTGACTTACTGTCCAATAGCTTTACTTTGTTCTTCTACATAATTTTCCCTTAGCTACGGTCGCAGGTTCGAATCCTGCCTCGGGCATGGATGTGTGTGATGTCTTTAGGTTAGTTAGGTTTAATTAGTTCTAAGTTCAAGGCGACTGATGAACTCAGGAGTTAAGTCGCATATTGCTCAGAGCCACTTGAACCATTTGAACTTTTTACGTATATAATACATCCATTTTCATGTACTGCAGTCATCTTTTTCTCTAGTGTATTGTGTCAACCATGTACTAACTTCCTTTGCTTGAGGATTGCAGAGACATATTATTTGGTAAAAGAAAGGAGTGGAAACACAGAGAATTTTTGGGATTAACGATGGTGGTGACGCTGGTGGTGGTGGTGGTGGTGGTGGTGGTGGTGGTGATGATGATGATGATGAGGATGGTGACAATAATGATGATTGTGGAGGATGATGATTGTGGAGGACTTACGTTCTCGCAGCATCTAACCTTACTGCATTCTTACATACCATCTCGTGATTTGAATGATGTATATTTTCAGAGTCGAAACTTTCTTTATGAACTCATATCAACAAATTTATTCGGAATATCTGGTCATGTAAACAAAAAATTTAGTTCTTATCTCTTACAAGCTACAGTCGTTTTTACAAGATTTTGTGGGAAGCTCCATGTATTATGAATGGTAGACTCGTTGAAAAAAAATTCCGTCCATTCAGAGCTCACTGATTTCCCCCTACACTTTAGGTAAGAGGCCTGACACAATAAAACTCTTGCTATTGTCAGATGAGAAGATGGACAAGCAATCAGTTAAACAGAGTGAATTGCATGAGGTTAAAATATGTTGTCCCGAGAAAGTGGTATTAAATTAACTGAACATAGTGGAGAATCATTTCGGCGTAGGAAGAAACTGTTTGTCAGTGGACAAGCAGCCTTTTCTGAAACCAGATGTCACTTCCGACATCAATTTGTACAGACAGTGTACAACCTAGAATTGTACAAGGACGAAGAAGATAATAGAAGGTATCAATTTGTTTTCAAATAAAACATCCAGAAAATCCACTTTAGATGATGTAGCAAAAAAATGGAAAACCTGAACCTCATTTCCAGTACGAGCTGTTAAATATCGATCACCTTTAAAACGAATTAACCAGTTTAATCATACGGTCTCCGCGCTTGGGTTACTATTCGTAGTGGAGAGCACCTCCACTGTATGAGTGTTTCTGGCTAGCTATAGTAGAGTTATCACGTGGTAGCGGAAGTGTTGATCGGCTGTCATGAAACGAACCAGATTTGAGGATAAGGAGCCAGAAGTACATATATTATACTAGTTGTCGTAGCTGTGAATTTCGGATGCGCAACAACCGAAACACTGGTTTTAAGTACACAAAATACGAAATTACTGGATCAGATTTTGGCCTTAGAACTCTTCACAGGTAATGCAGGACATTTCCAAATGCTTACGGCACACGTTGAGATTGTTGGTAGGAACCAGTGTTAGGTACAATTTCCAAAAGGACCTGAGGTGTAAACACGTAGCGTTTCTGTGTTGCAGCTAAGAAGTGTACAGGATGGGCGTATGGGAAGGAAGTGAGCATTATGGAATGAATAGGGTAATTTTTAGATAAAGGCCATTTATTGGCGAAAGCATGTTAAAAAGGGCCACATGTGCCGACGGAGGCGAGGGTGAGCCAGAGCGTAGAGTTTGGCGAAACATAGTTCGCGAAACTACCGAAAGCTGTTGTCTGCCAAGACTAAGTCCAGAGTGCCGCAGCACCGGGAGAAGCGGGAGATGTTCAATGCTACAGGGCGCGCATCCGACTCGCGGTTGAGCAAGAGAGCGGGCCTGGAGACGGGCGGCCGGGCATATTAGACGCACCACGCGGTTTCCTCCGCCCTGATTGGTCAGGACCGAGAAAACCGTGCGGGAGGCATGGAACTTTCCAGAGCGTCGCCTGCTAAGCGACGCCTGGAGAGGCGTTACCTCGTAAGCACATGAGAGAGGCGCGTGGCCAAGGTGCCTTTCCTCGGTGCTGACTTCCTGTTGCTAAACCGTGGGACGAAAGAATTTACAGGCAGATAACACTGCCGTCCGTGGCTCGGTCGTAATGGAAAATGAAGTTACCGTTTGGAATCTCATATAATGAAGTAAAATCTCCTATTGTCTGGCTCATCCTTTACAGAGGTATGGCATGGAAGGTCTGGTTAAGTGCGACATTACAGAAGCACTTGGGATTATCACGTGAAGGCACAATGTTGCGAGGCTAAAGTGTGTTCTCTCTAAGTATAGTACTGTAATGTATGTCGGACATAGTAAGGGCTAACATGCTTCACACTGTCTGTGCCTACTCTAGATGCTTGAACTCTGTTCTAAGAAAAGAGCGTATGTACGGTAACTGTAAGGAAGACGTAGAACTACTTAGGTTTTTTTCATGGATTTAGCAGTTAGAGAACATGTGTAATTTAAATTTCAGCATGCGAGAGCGAAGCACTTCGCAATTTCGGCGCTGGCGCGAGACTTGGAATCGGCATACAGCCCGCAGCTGCTGGTATCGCTCGCCATCTTCTTCGTGGACGCATCCTTCACGCTGTACCACCTGCTGCTGGCGGGCGCCTACAAAGTGCAATCGGAGCTCCAGGACACCTTTACGACCGTATTCCGCGCCTACTGGCTGGTCGTCTCACTCGTCGAGATCGTCACTGTCATCAGCGTGTGCGATGGCGCAGTCAGTGAGGTACTGGCCGCGCCGTCTCTATTCACATTTACATTCATTGTCTGTATTTGGATAGGGCAAACGTTGACGATTTAAATGTTTTTCCCACCACTTGGACCAGAACTAGCGGTTAAGACAGTCGTTATATTAATGCGGCACAGGACATATTACATAATGATAAGACAGAGATTTGGAAAGTGCAAAACTATTCCAGCAGCAGATGTGGATTCCGACAATAATTTATGGGTTATGAATTGCAGTTCAGGTATGCACGCCGACGTCGCAAGGTGAAAATGAAAAGCTAGACAAATGAGGACCGGAACGTGTAATTGAGCAATTAAACGGAGATGAAAATCTAATATTCGTGGACGACTGGAATGCGGTTGTACGGGAAGGAGTAGAAGAAAGGGTTACGGGAGGACAAGGACTTCGTACTAGGAATAAGAGAGGAGAAAGATTAATTTTGTCCTGCAACAAATTTCTGTTAGTAACAGCGAATTCTCTGTTCAAGGATCACAAGAGGGGGTGGTATACTTGAAAAAGGCCAGGAGGAACGGCATGGTATCAGTTAGATTACATCGTGATCAGACAGAGGTTCCGAAATCAGACCCTTTATTGTAAAGAGTGACCAACGGCAGACACAGATCACAATTTAGTAACGATGAAAAATAGGATCAAGTTTAATAGATTAGTCAGGAAAAATCAGTGGGCAAAGAAGTAGGATGCAGTAGTATTAAAGAGTGAAGAGGTGCGCTTCAAGTTCTCTAAGGCTGTAGATCCTGCGACAAGAAATAGCTCAGTTCAGTTGAAGAGGAATGGACGTCTCAAAAACAGAAACTGGAGACAAAAACATAGATACAAAGAAGGCAACTCCGAAGATACAATAGGTAACCGACAAAGTACTTCATTTGACCTATGCAAGAAGGAAGCACAAAAATGTTCAGCGATATTCGCGAATACCGAGATACAAGTCACTTAGGAATGAAATAAATAGGAAGTGCAGGGAAGCTAACACGAAAGAAAGATCGGATAGGGAGAAAGAGTACACTGAAGGCCTTTACGAGGGGAAAGATTTCTCTAATGTGATAGAAGACGAAACAGGAGTCGATATAGAAGAGACAGGGAGTCCTGTATTAGAATCAGAATTTAAAAGAGCTTTGGAAGGCTTAAGATCAAATAGGGCAGAAGGTATGGTAAACATTCAATCAAAATTTCTAAAATCAAGGGGGGGGGGGGAAATGGCAAAAAAACCGACTATTCACTTTGGTGTGTAGAATGTACGAGTCTTGCGACGTAGCATCCAACTAGCTGAAAAACAACATCCACACAATGCTGAAGATTGCAAGGGCTAACAATTGCGAGAATTAGCGAACAGTCAGCTGAACAGCTCATGCGTCCTTGTTGCTGACAAGAATACTATACAGAAGAACGGAAAATAAAATTGAGGATGTGTTAGATGACGATCAGTTTGACTTTAGGAAAGATAAAGGCACCAGCGAGGAGCTTCATACGTTGCGGTTTATAATTAGAGCAAGACTGAAGAAAAATCAAGAACGTTCATAGAATTAGTCCACCTAGAAAAGCGTTCGACAATGTCAGGTGGTTCAAGGATTTAGAAATTCTTACAAAAACAGGGGTAAGCTATAGGAGGAGACAGGTGGTATATGAGGTATACAAGATCCAAGAGAGAAGAGTAAGAATGAAAGACCAGAACTAAGTGCATGTATTAAACATGTGTAAGACACACATGTAGTCTTTCTCCCCTACTGTTCAATCTATTCACGGCAAAAGCAACGACAGACATAAAAGAAAGGTTCAAGATTGGAATTCAAATTCAACGTGAAAGGGTATCAATCATAAGATTTGCTGATAACATTGCTATCCTCTGTGAAAGTAAAGAAGAACTATAGAATCTGCTGTAAGGAATGTACAGTCAACCGCGTACAGAACATGGACTGAGAGTGGCAGAGTGAGAGCAGCGTGAAATTTAACATCAGGACTGATGGTCGCAAAGTTGACGAAGTTAAGGAGTTCTGTTACCTACGAAGCAAAATAACTAATGATGGACAGAGCAATGAGGACTTAAAAATCAGACTAGTAACGACAAAAAGGGCATTCTGGCCAAGAGAAGTCTACCAGTATCAAACATAGACCGTAAGTTGAGAAAGGAAATTCTGAGAATGTATTTTGGAGCGCAGCATTGTATGGTAATGAAAAAGGAATTGTGCGAAAATCGGAACAGAAGAGAAGCGAAGCATTTGAGATGTGGTGCTACAGAAGAATGTTGCAAATTAGATGGACCGGTAAGGTAATAAACGAGGAGGCTCTACGTTGAATCGGCCAGGAAAACACTGACAATAAGAAGGGACAGGATGATAGTACATTTGTTAACGTCTCACAGAATAACTTCCACGGTACTAGAGAGAGTTGTAGAGGATAAAATCTGTGGAGGAAGGCAGAGATTGGAATACACCCAGCAAATAATTGAGGACTAGCTTGCAAGGGGTACGCTGGGATGAAGAGGTTGGTACAAAAGAGGAATTCGTGGCGGCTGGCATCAAACCAGTTGGAAGACCAGAAATAAATGTGTGTTAGATTAAAACCGAATAAATCGAAGGAAATTTGGAAACTAAAATGGGAAAGAACCAGGGGTTGTGGAGAGCGTCAGCCAACGACTGACAGAAAAACGTGAAAATACACTCCTGGAAATAGAAAAAAGAACACATTGACACCGGTGTGTCAGACCCACCATACTTGCTCCGGACACTGCGAGAGGGCTGTACAAGCAATGATCACACGCACGGCACAGCGGACACACCAGGAACCGCGGTGTTGGCCGTCGAATGGCGCTAGCTGCGCAGCATTTGTGCACCGCCGCCGTCAGTGTCAGCCAGTTTGCCGTGGCATACGGAGCTCCATCGCAGTCTTTAACACTGGTAGCATGCCCCGACAGCGTGGACGTGAACCGTATGTGCAGTTGACAGACTTTGAGCGACGGCGTATAGTGGGCATGCGGGAGGCCGGGTGGACGTACCGCCGAATTGCTCAACACGTGGGGCGTGAGGTCTCCACAGTACATCGATTTTGTCGCCAGTGGTCGGCGGAAGGTGCACGTGGCCGTCGACCTGGGACCGGACCGCAGTGACGCACGGATGCACGCCAAGACCGGAGGATCCTACGCAGTGCCGTAGGGGACCGCACCGCCACTTCCCAGCAAATTAGGGACACTGTTGCTCCTGGGGTATCGGCGAGGACCATTCGCAACCGTCTCCATGAAGCTGGGCTACGGTCCCGCACACCGTTAGGCCGTCTTCCGCTCACGCCCCAACATCGTGCAGCCCGCCTCCAGTGGTGTCGTGACAGGCGTGAATGGAGGGACGAATGGAGACGTGTCGTCTTCAGCGATGAGAGTCGCTTCTGCCTTGGTGCCAATGATGGTCGTATGCGTGTTTGGCGACGTGCAGGTGAGCGCCACAATCAGGACTGCATACGACCGAGGCACACAGGGCCAACACCCGGCATCATGGTGTGGGGAGCGATCTCCTACACTGGCCGTACACCTCTGGTGATCGTCGAGGGGACACTGAATAGTGCACGGTACATCCAAACCGTCATCGAACCCATCGTTCTACCATTCCTAGACCGGCAAGGGAACTTGCTGTTCCAACAGGACAATGCACGTCCGCATGTATCCCGCGCCACCCAACGTGCTCTAGAAGGTGTAAGTCAACTACCCTGGCCAGCAAGATCTCCGGATCTGTCCCCCATTGAGCATGTTTGGGACTGGATGAAGCGTCGTCTCACGCGGTCTGCACGTCCAGCACGAACGCTGGTCCAACTGAGGCGCCAGGTGGAAATGGCATGGCAAGCCGTTGCACAGGACTACATCCAGCATCTCTACGATCGTCTCCATGGGAGAATAGCAGCCTGCATTGCTGCGAAAGGTGGATATACACTGTACTAGTGCCGACATTGTGCATGCTCTGTTGCCTGTGTCTATGTGCCTGTGGTTCTGTCAGTGTGATCATGTGATGTATCTGACCCCAGGAATGTGGCAATAAAGTTTCCCCTTCCTGGGACAATGAATTCACGGTGTTCGTATTTCAATTTCCAGGAGTGTATATGGGTAGCTTCGAGAGATGACAGCAGCGCATCAAATAGGCAGAAAGACAACGCCCAGTATAAATCTTTCGATGACCCATGAAATATTATATGTATTTGACCAAAGGAGAAAATACAAAATTTAGCAAGTGAAGTAAGCAAAAATGAATTCAGATGTCCAGGAATTAAGTTGACAGAAAGCGCAAAATGACTACGCAGATGCGGTTAGATGACAAATGCAATCGCGTAGAAGCATTCATCACGAGGGGTATGGAGCCTCCTCACAATAGAAAAACGCTAAGATCTTAGGAAAAAAAGAGACTAAGCTGTATTATTTTCAAGATTTGGAATGGCAAGCCAGTACTAAATAAAGAAAGTTGAGAAATGGAAGAAATGTTAGAAGCACTGTAAAAGAAAAATGATCTTGAAGATAATATAACATAAGGGGAATAAAATGTAGAAGAGAGATGGGAGATATAATGTTTCAGGAAAAATTTGACAAAGGACAGGAAAAATTTGACAAAGGACTAAATACCTGAGGTGAAAATGGCATGGGCGGTTTACCCCCAAAGGAGTTTCTAGGAAAACACTCAAATGGAAAGGCATGACTTCATAATTGTTCAACAGCGTTCACCGTTTAATTTCAAACACGAATTCCCTCTGAAATGGTAACACACAACAATGTGTTGAGTTGCAAATATTCGGCCTAGTAATACAGTATATTAAATTTTTTGTACCAAAACCTTCCACCAGGACACTAAGCTTAGAACTAAAACAAATTTAAGCAATCGCCTGATATATCTGGGTCTTACGAACTCTGAACCTCACAGCACAAAAAATTTACAGAAATATTAAATATATAATTTTCAATAAAATATTATCCACTTGTCGTCATTGGATTTATTTCAATTCCCGATTGTGGCTGAGGTCTGACTTTCTCCTACATCATGTATAATACAGCCGCTGGGAAAAAAGGTGTATGTTGTTTCGGCCACGTCCTCTTCCCGACACGTCCGAAAAAACAGACATCACACATATGTAGTTTTAGAGTCTCATTTCCGAATTTGACTCACTCAGCGTAGCTCAATTTTATTCGACTACATCTACATTCCATTCCTCTTGTTTTGTTTTTGTTGACACCCATCTTATAACCTTCTTTCACGACAACTTCCATTTCGTTCAATTGCTCTTAAAAATCCTTTGCTGTCCCTGGCAGAACTAGAACATTGTCGGTGGACTGTAGTTTTCTTATTTCTTCTCCTGGAACTTTAACGCCTTCTTCTAATTTTTCTTCACTGCTAGCTCAACGTACAGACTGAATAACGTGGGGAATATATAAAAAAAGAAAAAAAAATAATCACGTGAGAAAGAAATAAACACAGAGAAAAGATGAAAAATAGCGCACACTTCCTCGTAAACAGTGTGGCCAAAGCTCGGTGCGCTCGCCTCATTGCTGCTACGCCAACTTTCCCTCGCTTCGCTGCCTCCAGATCCCAAGGCGCCAGTTAGCCACCCGTCACTGCAGCGAACCAAGGATACATTAGCGACAATAGAGGGACGAACCACCACGGCTCAGAAACAAGGCACCTGGAGAAGATATTCCTTCAGAGTTACTTATAACCTTTGCAAAGCCAGTCATGACAAAACTATTGCATGCAAGATGTATGAGACAGTTGAAAGTCCATTAGAGTTCAAGAAGAACGCAAAAGTCAGGTGCTGACAAATGTGAATATTACCAAAGTTGCAGCGTTGTGAGTCACAGTTGCAAAACACTGACACCGAATTATTCACAGTTGTATGAAAAACTGGTCAAGGCCGATCTCGTAACACATGAGTTCACGTTTCGGAGAAATGTGGGAAACACCAGACAATACTGACCCTAAAACTCATTTTAGAAGAGCTTTAGGGCAATCGTAAGGCGATCTTTAGTTTAGAACATTTGCAGGTTTAGAGAAATCGTTGTCAACCTTCAAACTGTTCGAAATTCAGAACGTAGCTGTAATAAAATACAAGGAACGAAAAGGATTCACTACTTGTACAGAAATGGTAAATAAGTAGTCGAGAATGGAGTGTAATAAGCTATCATCTCATCTCCGATATTATTTAGTCTGTACGTTGAGCAACCTGTGAAGGAAACCAAGGAGAAATTTTTATAGGCAGTTAAAGTTCAGGGAGAAGAAATTAAAATTTCAAGATTTGCAGACAGAGGCGCCAAATGACTGAAGAGTAGTTGGACGGAATGTATTGTATCATGAAAGAAGGTTTTGAGATGGACACTAGCGAAAGTAAAACGGTGGTAATCGAATGCAGTAGAATCAAATCAGGCGATGTTGAGAGAAGTAGATTGGGAGCCACTAAAAGTAGTAGATGGGCTTTTCTTTTTCTGCAGTAAAGTAAGTGTTTATGGCAGAAGTAGGAAACATAAAAAAATGCAGACTGGTGATAGGAAGAAAGTGTTTTTTAAAAGAAGAATCCGTTAACATCAAACACAAATTTAAATGCTAGCAAATATTTTATTAAGATATTAGAGAGAGAAACATTAACGTTTCTGTCAAGAAGAGAATAGCTTTCGAATCCAAGGCCTGACAACGGTAAGCAGTTACAAATGAATGCTGTAGTTTCGCAGAAATGAAGAGGGTTGCTTATAGCAGATTAGTGTGGAGAGCTGTATCAGAAATGACTGAAGACCAAAATAACGTCAGAACACATATTAAAGTCGTATTAATGCATAACTATGGCATTTGTTTTGGTTGTCTGCTTTTAAATCATGAAAACGACGTACTTGAAAGTGGTAACTAATGAGCACATTATAAAGTATTTTAAAACCGCCAAGCTGTACCCATTCATCTACTACCAACCGTTGAAAATAGCAGTTGTCCTTAAGTAGAGTCTCTGATTGGACACCTCTTTTCACACTAGTTCCCTTCTAATACAATAGGAGGGAACAGTTGGTCGATGTCGATTTTAGATTTAAACGCGAGGAGTCACACAAGAGGGAAACTCTCGTAACACGTAGTTATGGGTTAACATCGCTTTGTTGCGATTTGTAACCTGAATCAATTTAACAATGCTCTGGAGAATTGTAAGAACAGTGTTAGATTTTGGTTTCTTACGCTATCATTAACTCACAAATTAAGCATCATTCACACCGTACGTAAGCGTACAGATAATGCCTAAAAAACAGTTTACCGTTTCAGAGTTTATAGATATCACTATTTCATTTTCAGTGAAAAGATATTGTGTTCTGGGCACTTCTGGGTAAAAGATAGAGTATCTAGTTTGTGACGCGATTGGAAGATTGTTAATTACTTAATTCAGAAACTATCCAATACTAATACACTGGTTTGTCAAACTTAAGAACGAAAGCAACTTTCGTTTGAGGTGTCGCCTCCAAATTACATAGTGTCACTGCCAAGTAACATAGCTCTAAGAAACCTGGGCAACACATAGAAAGAACTGCTTCAATATAGTACAAAAGGTAACTGAAATAAATACGCAATGGGACTGACACGGCACTTTCATTCAAAGACAATAGTTATACTGAAGTCACAGCGATTTTTTGATGGTACCCTGGACATTAAAAAAAATTGGGACATTATTTTTCGAATGGGTTTGTAATCTTTACGGACAGGAATTCGCGCTTTGAAAAGTGCTCTCGTATTAACCACAAGGTTGATAAGACTTTCTTATGGTGCAAATGGGCGTGGTGCAAAACGTCTCACAACGCTTCCTAAACGTGCTCCTAGGGTTAACTCGGAGGAACTGGGACGCCATTCCTTCAGCGAAGGAGTACAGTTCACAGAAATGTTAAATGTGTAAAACAGTTCGTGTATTGTCATTCATAAAAGTGAAATCAGGTCCGAATGTACTCTTCGAAAGCCACACACATGAAAGGAGCACAGGGTCACAATAACGTTGACCGATGAGTTTACCGTGTTCAAGGATTTGGGGGTCGGCAGGCTCATGTGACATTTACCTCCACATACCACAACACCTTGACAACACGGTGCTGCTGGTATCCTCTTATGGCGAGAGGTGGGACAGCGGAATGCGCACAGAAACATGGTCGAACATGATAGTTCTGATAATCCCGTTGTTATGGTGTAGGGACGCGTAATGTTGCATAGGCTTACTGACCTCCAAATCCTTAAAACAGTTAACAGTACATTACTCATTTTCGGATGGTACGTTGTAAAGTACCTCGTTCTTGTTTGCTCAAGTGTTTCATAATTTTGTATGTTTCGGTTTGTCTTTCATTAGTATCATTTTCTAATTCACTCACATATCGATAACAACTCACCGTTTAATTTTTAGTATTTCTTTGTTCACTAAAGGATATTTACTTCTATAATCCTCTGTATAATTCGCATTAGTAAGTAGTGAAAAGATTTTTAGATAAGCCTCCTTCTTGCCTCTTATAATGGAATTATCTTTTCGTATCATAAATCCGTTATTACGTTTCTAGAATATTTCGTGTTCCTTGTTCCTAAGGCTTCAGAAGGTAACTGCGTCATAATTTCTTCGGTGGTATTCTATTCTACATTTATGATGTTTCTTATGATGGTTTGGTACTGTATTCTTCGAGTAGGTGCACATAAGTCCTTCCATCAAACTGGGTGTTTATGCGTGGTTTCTTCCATCTATTTAAAAAGTTATTTTGCTTACTACTATAAGTGATTTGATGACACATCCAGGCTTATTTAGACTCTTGTGTCTTCTATTCTTTCTCATATCTTTTCATGTGCAGGGAAGCTGTATGACAAGCTACTCCTATAAATTTATAGATGTCACGATGTTTAAAAGAGGTGTTTGGCATTCTTAATTTATAATGTATGGCAAACAGTATTAATTTCTTTCCATTGTTATTCAATGAACTTTCATCCACTGTATCTTATCTCCTCGGGTGTTTAAATCTTCCATGAGAAGCATACAATAATTTTTCTTTCTTTTTCGTATAGTGTTCTGTAATATGTCATAAAATTCATTATCATTTTGAGTTATTCCTTCTTCTAGAGCAGATAAGAACAATTTGGAGACGTACGAACTTGAAGGAGTACAATTATCATTCTATCATTTATAAAAGCGCATGCACGATTTTCGATCTTTAACTCTTTCCACACCCAGATGAAGACTCCAGCAGCAGCTCTTTGTTCTTGTGATACTCCGCAATAGGTCATCACATAATTCCGAAATTTGATCGTTCACTGTAATTTCTCTTCCGCTTCCGATGGCAGCAGTATCGATTTTAGGTTTGCCTATCTCTTCTTCCAATTCCATTTCTTTATGTGTCAGACTTATTACATTCTATATTGCTGTTTTGAATGTTTCTGACGTATATGATTTGTCCGCACTCAGCATCTTATTTGTTTCATGTTGTACCGTATAATGATTAGTCCAGAGTGAAATTTTCTTTGGATTTTTAGCAATTTGATTGTGCTCGTGCTGTGTCAGAAACGCCTAGAGGTCTGTCGTCCCGTTGTGGTAGTTCTAGTCAGCCCTAAGTATTTTATTTTCCCTGTGCCCACCATGGCTGATGAGCATTTCCCTATCCACAACCTGGCTGGGTGCCCAATGGAAGACAAACTCCACACGCATTCATATTGCATTGGTAGAAGACACGCTGTTACTTAAAAACTGTGCACGTTGTACCCAGGTTGTTGACAGTGAAACATTCTATCTATAGTCAAGACGGTAGTACCGATAACCAACACCGTACACCGACTGGGAAGCCTCAAGCGAAGCACCTTCAGACTCTAAGCACTACTAAATACCCACCAATTAGTATCCATGTGAAACTACGGTGCCGCAGTAATGTCCTTACAGTGAATATGAATCAACGGTCCGAGATGGCCTGAGTTATTCACAGAAGAGATCAGATTGCTTCGCTTTGTCAACCATTACCTGTTGACTATATGACAAACTCATTCCACTTAACGAATCGCGCGCTACCTCTAACTGCATCTCTGTTACCAGTATGGTGTGTTGCTGTCTGTCAAGAGCTGCAGGTCAGAGGCAACTGTAGGGGTAAACGCCGTGCTTTCTTCCCAAAGACGTTGTCGTATCTGCGACGATCCTCCGGCACCGGGGAATCAAATAGTGTAAGCATCACAGCGTTTGCTTTATTCGAGCCTACGTCCGATCTCAACATACAGGGTGATTACAATTAAACTTTCAAGCCGCTAAAGGAATAACACCACTGGTCAGAATGACGTCAAATTGCAATGGAATATTATCGGAAAAGAGCGATAACGTATGGCAGAAGAAGAAAAATAGAGTTACGAAATGTAGTAATAGATGGCTGTAAGCATCATAATTTAATACTCGTCGACTACGATTGACAAATGAATCGAACAACAACGTCTAAGGTGTACGTTTGACGTTTAACAACCTGTACTACACAGTGTGCATGGGTGTACAGGTGTGATACTGTTAGTTACGTAAGCACATCCACCACGGCAAGGTCATATCACATCGGAAGGGAAATTTAGGTTTTCATTTGTATTGAGCACAAAAACCACATAAAAAGCTTCAATCATATCGTTTTTTAATTGTCCTGAAGCCAAAAACCACATAAAAAGCATCAATCAAGATCAAATCGGGTTTTTAATTTCCGTGTAACTGGTACAACATATTCAATACGCTGTCCACCGTTTTCTGCAACAAGTTGAAATCTGGAAACAGCATGTTCCACAACCAATCGAAATCTTTCCGGTGTCACGTTCAGACTGTGTTGCGCATTGCGTGCTTTCAATGCAGCTAAGTCTGCAATCGCAATGCTGAACACAAGATCTTACAGATAGCCACACACCCAGAAGTCACACGGAATAAGATTAGGTGATCGGAACGGCAAGGCTGTAGGGAAATGGAAGCTGATAATTCTAGCATTTTCGAAACGGCGCTTCAGCAGCTGCTTAACTGGATTTCAAAAGTGCGGAGGTGTGCCGTCTTGCATAATAATGATCCCATCCACACATCAATACTGTTGGGGAGCTGGAATGACGTCGTTGCGCGAAAGACACTCATAGCGCTTACCAGTGATGGTGCAGGGAACGGGACCGGAAGCACCTGACTCTTCGAAAAAATATGGTCCTATGATAAATGATGTCGTAAACGCGCACCACACAGTGACCTTTTCAGGGTGAAGTGGTCGTGGCTGACTTGTGTGTGGATTTTCCGCAAAAAAAAAGGTCCCTCTTGCTGGCAGATTAACAAGAAACAACTCTTGCACATGGGTAGTTCTGAATGTATAGCAGAGAAGGATATTTAATAGGATTTTACGCACGGAGCTCACGGATATGTCCAGTGTTCGGGCAATCCTCCATGCACTACACGTTTGCGCTCTACCACTCGTCTCCTCCTCCATTGCTGTCGCCATTGCTTCCACTGACGTCGAATCAATTCGTTTCGGTCCTCTACCAGGTTGCACACCTAAAGAACCCGTCAATTTCCAAATTATTTTCTCCATACGCAGGCAGTCATCGGATCAACGTCTTTTTCCAACCCTTCAGGGTCCGGAACTTTTGCAGAGCGACATGTGCACAGTCATCATTCGTGTAATGCAACTTTACAAGCAGAGCGCGATCCTGCATTGAGACGGTCATGGCGAAAGGAGGAAAAGCCGTCTACCCGGCGTGTTTATACCAACTTCAATGGGTCGTTCCCATGACAGGTGTTATCATTTACGTATTCTGACACATACGGTACTATCTATTGACCAATTTTCGCACTATTTTTTTCCTTCTCCCATACGTTCCACCCTCCCACGCCCCCCTTCTCCGACAATATTCTGTTGCAATAATTTTACGTCATTCTGATCAGTGGTTTTATTTCTACACTCACCATCGCTCCCACTTTTCCTGTGTTTCTCTCTCTGTTCATCTCTTCCAACACAATTTACAAACTTTTCTTATTTTACACGACTGCTTGTGCAAATGAGATCAGTTTCAGTTCACTTGTATGATGAAAGCACCATATGCAAAGCTAATAATTAGTTAAAGAACCGCAAATGTGCTCTAACATCGAGAATTACAAGTGGTAGTCCGAAACCAATAATGCGAAGGTTTCGAGATCGCTTATCACATCAAATGGAGACCCAAACCACTGCAGCTAGCGTTTTTCTGTTCCGCCGATGAACGAAGAAAGTCGCCGGACCACCATGCTCATCGCCAAAACCTGCGTCCATCACTGTACAGCAGGTCCTCCGTTTCATGTGCATGTACTGGACCTAAACGCGTTTAACCACGCAGATTTACACCCCTTCAGTTCTCCAACGTCGAGTCAACACTTCAGATACTACTATACGGCCAGTTACTATCAAACGGACAAGATAGCAGTCATCCCATAATGGGAGGTAAGATTGCTTACGACCGTCTTCTGCCCACTAATTCCACTCACATTAACGTACTACAAAAAATCCCTGTACGAACCAAAGTGACATAATTTGCCAATCTGTTACCCATTGGTTGCTGATTTTGGCTGGTGCCAAAGGGCAAACTAGTAATTCGTATCGGTAGTCTTCCACATCATTTGAGGATTCTCCATCACTGTTATCATTTTTCCACGAGAGGGGACACGACTCTGTCTACGTACGCCCGAACTCTTCACAGTCGTATGCTATTCACCTGTTTACTCGATTAATTTTTTGTGGTATTAAAATTTTTGCAAACTTCAGTTTAGGTAAATCGTTAATTTAGAGAAATGTATTTATGCGATTGAAACTGAACAGTTGAATGCAGTATTGCTGTACACATCTGTACATCTGTGTTTGGTGATATCTCATGCAGTATTGTGTTTCAGAGTGCCGAAACATCCCACATTATTCGCCAGTTGTCATGGGACGTACAGGATGCACGACTTCAGTCAGAGGTAAGTAACGTGTGGGTTGATGTGATAAATGGCGTATGATATTGTAACAGCACCCTTCACTGGATAATACATCACCAGAACGTTACCAGCTAGCACCTATAGATAAAGGATTAAAATGGCACATAAAACGCCATAACAAAATTCTCTGTATTGCATTTGAGGATTTATTCGTGCAGTTGATCCTTGATTGCGTATATCTAACCGCCACGGCCCCACTCTTGGTCTTCCAAACTCTACAGATGGTCTCTTGCTAATACTACATGATCAGCTTGGCTGCGTGGCATTTCCGTCCTATTCTGGGCAGCGGCTTTCAAAACCTATAAACACAGCCAGATTAGGTTCCAGTACTTCCCTGGCCAACCTCAACCCCATATTACATCTACTGAATATTCATAAAGCACTTTTAAGCACCTATGCCATGTATATTGTGCACCTAACAGCAGATACCTGCATTATAACATTAGCGAATGACTCCCAGCCTGTTTGAGTTCTTGCTCTCGCGCTGGTTCCTCTGGATAATAACTGATTTCCAAAACAGTGTAAGTTAACGGTGTTAATTTACCGAACTACTGTGGAAATGTAGATTAGTGTTCATGTCAGCAGCGTCTATGTTAAGGGGATTACGAGATAATTTCATCTAACGAAGAGGGTGACCGCACGACATGTTTTGTATTTCTGGTATATTGATCCCATTATTTCGAATATAAGACAATGTCTGTCAACCTAAGACTTGTCCCTCCAATAACCTATCACTCCATGTCCATTCAGCAGCAATATCTACTCTCTGTCGTTCAGGCTCTTCGTTTACCACAAGTGATGGAACGAAATGGTTAATCCATATTTCACTGAGCCCATAGCAAATCCGAAGTTGAGAGACTCATTGGCACACGTTTTCCGGTCGTCTCTTAGTTCAAACGTAGAGACTAATTCCATTTTATTTAATGTATTATTCCGTTCGATTTGCATCACAGTGTTAATTAGTCTTCTTCGAAGTTCTGGTTTTACTAAGTAACATTTTTTTTTAATGCTGTAAGTCCGGCTGTTTTGGGAGGAAACACTTTTTGCGCTGAAACTTATAGGAGTGATTTAAGAAGGAATTCTGTTGCTCAGGAATGAAATTATATCTGATTCTTGGAAAATTAAGATTATTTAAATATTATGTAATTAAAAAACTGCAAACACTAAATCTTATTGCGGAATAATACAATTCTACAGCTGTACGTTACGGCACAAAACATTAGGTGTAAAAGTTTTAAAAAAGTATTAAACTCACTCAAATTGGATGAGAAAAATTAGAGACATGCAAGAGAAAGAGGCACAAGAGGGAAGCGAGCTATTATGTCGCAGGTGGGTGAGGTGACGGCACTGTCTACCGAGTAAGGAATAAGCGTACAGGAGAGAAGAGGACGGAAAACCAAATGAAGCGAGACAAGCATAATCGCTAGCATCTAAGGCATGTTGCAAGAAACCTATCTGCTTCATGAGCTCATAGAAAGGGACCGGCACAGCAGTTACCAGCGTGGTAAGTGGATGAGCAGAGTAAGGAGGACACATCTGTCATTACGAATCGAGCTTTGCTTCATATGTTCTAGCTAACTCCGTTTAAATATTCAACTCTCGAGCTCTTGTCATGAGTTGGAGATCGATGACATTCACAGTAATAGCACTCGATTCCATGATTACGATACTGTAGTGAATCTATCACCTATCTGGTCCAGCGTAGTCTCTGAACTAGCCGAAAACGTGCTCAATATGGTGGCCTTCACCAGAAGAACTTCATGCGGCTCAGCTTCTACCGTCTAACGATGAAGAAAGACTTCATCTAGACGTTTAACATGGTAATTATATCGTCAAGCTATGCCATATATATCAGTCAAGACGGAGTGAGGAAGAATCCTCGACATACTTCCTCTGTAAATGATTTTCCGACGCCACAAACTACTAAACACTTACAGTCGTTTATTGGACTAAGCAAATATTATCGTAAGTTCGAGAAAGAATTTGCTGAAATTGCACAGCCGTTAACTAGGTTACTACGAAAAGGTGTTAGTTTTCAGTGCACAACGCAGTGTCAAGAAGCATTAGAGAAGCCCAAGGAGATATTAACATCAGATCCTGTTGTTATATTCCCCGATTTTCAACAGGAAGTTATATTTGCGTCTGATGCATCCAACTCTGCTTTGGGCTCTGTCCTGAATCAGAATGCTGATGGGACAGAACACCCGGTTGCAGATACCTCCAAACAAACAGAGGAGGCTGAAATTAATTTTTGGACTATTGAAAAAGAAATGTTAGCAGTTATTTACGGAATCTCTTATTTTCGTTGTTATTTTTACGGAAATTCAAAGTGATTACAGACCATGTGTCCATAAAATGATTATTAAGGTTGAAAGATCCATCAGTTCGATTAATGAGATGGGCATTAAAATTATTTGAGTTCGATTATGAAGTAATTTGCAAGCCAGACGTCAAATACACAAATGCAGATAAGCTTTGTAGGAAGATGGCAGTTTAACAAACGTTACATAAAATACAGGAAGATTGGATAAAGGCACAGTCAACTGGCAGTGAGTGTCCGAAGTTTAGAAAGCAACATATGTTTGACATGCAAGAAGGATTGCCATGCTGATCAATAAAATATGGACCTGGCGTTGCAGTCCCTGCAGTTGTAAGAACGGAAGTACTATGTGTAGCACACGACCGCGTCGTATCAGGTCACAGAGGAAAATGAGAAACTGTCAGACGTGTAACTGAACACGTGTCGCAGTGATGTAGAACGTTATGTAAGGAAGCGCTTCCCTTGTGCACAAAGAGCAGATTGGATTCATCAGAAAATTCAATTACAGAGACTACCAGAGGTTGACAACGCAATTTCTACGTTAGGATTGGATGTTTTAAGATCTTTAGAAAGAACAATAAAGTTTATACTGGAAATGGCCTCTCGCTATACCATGCGGGCGAAAAATACTGTTACCTTTTAATGTAATTCAGCAAACCAGAGAAAATTTTTCGAAGAAATTGAAATTGGCAAAGGGTAAAATGCGCCGACGCTAAAGCTTTAAAGAAGCAAAAACGAATTGCGCAACGGAGAAGCAATCTGACACAATACAGAATAGGGCAGAATAGTTAATCAATATAACCCATGTTGTTGTTGTTGTCTTCAGTCCTGAGATGGTTTGATGCAGCTCTCCATGCTACTCTATCCTGTGCAAGCTGCTTCATCTCCCAGTACCTACTGCAACCTACATCCTTTTGAATCTGCTTAGTGTATTCATCTCTTGGTCTCCCTTACGATTTTTACCCTCCACGCTGCCCTCCAATGCTAAATTTGTGATCCCTTGATGCCTCAAAACATGTCCTACCAACCGATCCCTTCTTCTAGTCAAGTTGTGCCACAAACTTCTCTTCTCCCCAATCCTATTCAATACCTCCTCCTTAGTTACGTGATCTACCCATCTAATCTTCAGCATTCTTCTGTAGCACCACATTTCGAAAGCTTCTATTCTCTTCTTGTCCAAACTAGTTATCGTCCATGTTTCACTTCCATATACAGCTACACTCCAAACAAATACTTTCAGAAACGACTTCCTGATACATAAATCTATATTCGATGTTAACAAATTTCTCTTATTCAGAAACGCTTTCCTTGCCATTGCCAGTCTACATTTTATATCCTCTCTACTTCTACCATCATCAGTTATTTTACTTCCTAAATAGCAAAACTCCTTTACTACTTTAAGTGTCTCATTCCCTAATCTAATTCCCTCACATCACCCGATTTAATTTGACTACATTCCATTATCCTCGTTTTGCTTTTGTTGATGTTCATCTTATATCCTCTTTTCAAGACACTGTCCATTCCGTTCAACTGCTCTTCCAAGTCCTTTGCCGTCTCTGACAGAATTACAATGTCATCGGAGAACCTCAAAGTTTTTACTTCTTCTCCATGAATTTTAATACCTACTCCAATTTTTTCTTTTGTTTCCTTTACTGCTTGCTCAGTATACAGATTGAATAACATCGGGGAGAGGCTACAACCCTGTCTCATTCCTTTCCCAACCACTGCTTCCCTTTCATGCCCCTCAACTCTAATAACTGCCATCTGGTTTCTGTACAAATTGTAAATAGCCTTTCGATCTCTTTATTTTACAACTGCCACCTTCAGAATTTGAAAGAGAGTATTCCAGTCAAAATTGTCAAAAGCTTTTTCTAAGTCTACAAATGCTAGAAACGTAGGTTTGCCTATTCTTAATCTTTCTTCTAAGATAAGTCGTAAGGTCAGTATTGCCTCACGTGTTCCAACATTTCTACGGAATCCAAACTGATCCTCTCCGAGGTCCGCATCTACCAGTTTTTCCATTCGTCTGTAAAGAATTCGCGTTAGTATTTCGCAGCTGTGACTTATTAAACTGATACTTCGGTAATTTTCACATCTGTCAGCACCTGCTTTCTTTGGGATTGGAATTATTATATTCTTCTTGAATTCTAAGGGTATTTCACCTGTCTCATACATCTTGCTCACCGGCTGGTAGAGTTTTGTCATGACTGGCTCTCCAAAGGCCGTCAGTTGTTCTAATGGAATGTTGTGTAATCATACAGTAAAGCTGCATGTCCTCGGGAAAAATTACGGCTGTAGTTTCCCCTTGCTTTCAGCCGTTCGCAGTACCAGCACAGCAAGGCCGTTTTGGTTACTGTTACAAGGCCAGATCAGTCAATCATCCAGACTGTTGCCCCTGCAACTACTGAAAAGGCTGCTGCCCCTCTTCAGGAACCACATGTTTGTCTGGCCTCTCAACAGATACCCCTCCGTTGTGGTTGCACCTACGGTACGGCCATCTGTATCGCTGAGGCACGCAAGCCTCCCCACCAACGGCAAGGTCCATGGTTCATGGGGGGGGCATATAACCCATAGGGCAACCCAAAAAAGTTTTAATGAAATGTGGTGGACCTTACCAAGCTACTGAAACGACTTAGCCAATCAATGTAAAATTACATTTGCAAACTAGAACTTGTATGGGCCATGCAAGTAGTCAACGTTTAGAGGTGATATTCCTTCAACTGTCGCGTAAAAAGAAGAATTACCAAGGCAGAAGGAACATCATAGACATGTAGCTTATACACTTATGTCTAGGAAATAGCGTAAATTTCATGTAAATGAACATATGGTATTTGTTAATTACTCTAGTTAGTTTAATTTTCTTTACTTGTCGTGTTCTGTGTTTATGTTCGTGTATAAAGGAGGGACACGATTGACGGTACTTCCTTTCTCTCAGGTGGCGTACCAGACGTTATCCGACAAACTTTTTATGAGCTCAGTATTCCTGTGCTATAGCAGAGGAGATGTGATACGGAATCAACCTCTGTACAATGGAATTTTAATTGTTTGAAAATCATATTTCCTACTAATGACTCACAGATGGGCCGTGCCGTTTACATTCAATATTGGGGAATTTAGGAAGTAAGGAATGACGTACGAAGACTACAGTATAGGTCCACAGCGTTACATCATGAAGCACATAAAGGAGGATTATTGGAAGGTATGTAGAACGAGTATCAGGAATTAAAACTGTCTTATGAGAATTTGAGGGTATGTTGCAACAGTTTACAGGTGTAGTACGAAGAACGATAACACGTATAAAATAAGGTTGGTTAGATCATGAGGGAAAATATAAAAAACGTGTTCGGAAAACCAAATAATGACAATATAAAAAATTTAAACAGCGCACTTGGAAATGTACTAGAGTAAGCGGAAAATACAAAAGCAAAAGTAGATTGACACACAACACGCATAGGAAACATAGGACAAGGAACAGGCTACTCAACTCTTCTAAAACAATAGGAAATTTAACCACAGAATTAGAAAGACATGTGCAGAGCACAAGCCATGTCTTACACATAATTACGAACCTTAGCAGACAGATCAGAAGACACAAGGACTGAGTCGAAACTTTGCATGAAATAGTCCATTCTAGTACTCATGTTCAGCTGAATGCGACATTATTAAATCATAGCAAATTTTGATGGCATAATAGGAAGTGCAAAGAGGCTTTCCAGAGGAACCACAACACGTCGTGGCTATAACCAAAGAATGTACTTTATTTTATCGCAAATCTGATGTGAAAGTGGATACTGATCAAGCCAGTTTCCACTAGTAAATATAAACGCGCGATACCAGTGTTACGCGGTACATCTTTATCGCGTTAAATCGAATACAACTGAGAAATGGCTACATATGCAAACTCACGAAGTATTATTAGTTTCCAGGCAGCCAGATGCTCATATCCTTATGTCTGTAGCAGATATATAAGATCATATTAGAGAAAATGTTATATGTCCAACATGGGTGATACAAACTAACAACCTGTCATATGAATGATGTTCGATACAGTTCCTCACAGTCGTTTAATGAACAAAGTAAGAGCATATGGACTATCAGATTGGATTGTGTGATTGGATTGAGGAGTTCCTAGATAACAGAAGGCTGCATGTCATTCTCAATGGAGAGAAGTCTTCCGAAGTGAGAGTGATTTCAGGTGTGCCACAGGGGAGTGTAATAGGACCGTTGCTATTTACAATATACATAAATGACTTGGTGGACGACATAGGAAGTTCACTGAGGCTTTTTGCATATGATGTTGTGGTGTATCGAGAGGTTGTAACAATGGAAAATTGTACTGAAATGCAGGGGGATCTGCAGCGCATTGACGCATGGTGCAGGGAATGGCAATTGAATCTCAATGTAGACAAGTGTAATGTGTTACGAATACATAGAAAGATAGATCCCTTATCATTTAGCTACAATATAGCAGGTCAGCAACTGGAAGCAGTTAATTCCATAAATTATCTGGGAGAACACATTAGGAGTGATTTAAAATGGAATGATCATATAAAGTTGATTGTCGGTAAAGCAGATGCCAGACTGAGATTCATTGGAAGAATCCTAAGGAAATGCAATCCGAAAAGAAAGGAAGTAGGTTACAGTACACTTGTTCGCCCACTGGTTGAATGCTGCTCAACAGTGTGGGATCCGTACCAGACAGGATTGACAGAAGAGATAGATCCAACGGAGATCAGCGCGCTTCGTTACAGTATCATTTAGTAACCGCGAAAACGTTACGGAGATGGTGGATAAATTCCAGTGGAAGACTCTGCAGGAGAGACGCTCAGTACCTCGGTACGGGCTTTTGTTGAAGTTTCGAGAACATACATTCACCGAAGTGTCAGGCAGTATATTTCTCCCTCCTACGTATATCTCGCGAAGAGACCATGAGGATAAAATCAGAGAGATTAGAGCCCACACAGAAGCATACCGACAATCCTTCTTTCCACGAACAACACGAGACTGAAATAGAAGGGAGAACCAATAGAGGTACTCAGGGTACCCTCCGCCACACACCGTCAGGTGGCTTGCGGAGTATCGATGTAGATGTAGATGAAATTCAGTTATTCTTGGAGAAAATGAAAGCAGTAGACTGCAAGAAAAAAGTTTTAGCTCCTGTGTCAAAATCCCAGAATATTCGAGACCACTGGATTTACTCTATATTTACACCTGAAACAGTAATTATAGCTTGCTATAAAACGATAAATCCTGGATTATGACACTAGAATTACAGGCAGTAGATTATTAATAAACGGAACTAGACCTGAAGTTAGAGGAACACAATTTCACCTTCAAGCTACCATCACTGGCACAACAATGATTAACGTCTCCCCACCAGTGTTGTATTCGCCGGAGAAACCTTCGCACATATTACCTAAACAAAACATAATCTTTGTTAACGATACTTTGGATTCCACTTTGCTGAAATCCCTAAACGAATTATTAACTTCAGAAAAAGTACAAATTACAGTCAATCAACTAATGCAACAAGTGATACAATATCGCGAGGAACGTAGACAAAATAACTTATTTTCATTGTACCAACAACAACCATAATCTTGAAACTTCCTCCTGGACGATTAAAACTGTGTGCCGGACCGAGACTCGAACTCGAGACCACTGCCTTTCGTGGGCAAGTGCTCTACTTTTTTATTTATTTTTTTATTTTATTACAGTGGGGAGCTAACTCTCTGATAGAACACGCTGAGTTACCGTGCCGGCTTGCCGTCTGAGTTACCCAAGCACGACTGCCGCCCTCTCCGTACAGCCTTGCTTTTGCCAATATCTCGTCTTCTCTGCAAGGTTCGCAGGAGAGCTTCTGCGAAGGTTGCAAGGTAGGAGACATGGTACTAGCAGAATGAAATCTGTGAGGAGAGGGCGGCACTCGTGCTTGGATAGCTCAGACAGTAGAGCACTTGCTCACGAAAGGCAAAGGTCCCGAGTTCAAGTCTCGGTTCGCCACACAGTTTAAATCTGGAAGTTTTATATCAGCGTACATCCGCTGCTGAGTTAAAATCTCATTTTGGAATTATGATCTTGATTCTAGTGCTCATTTAAGCAACTTATTTTTGTGTAAGGCGTAAGATACCTCATTCGAAAGAGACCACCATCCGTCCTAGATACCTGAACAATGGATACAGACTAGCAATGAGTAACGAAAGTGTAAATATTGTATTGATCCAGTACAGCATGACAAAGTAGATAAATTAAGCTAACTAAGATTAAAGATAGGTTGAGAACCAACCCAGAAAACAGTTAAACAATTACTTCTTTTAAAATACAAGGCAGCTATAGACTTACTAGTATTAAGTGAGAAGAAAGGAAAATTCGGAAGGAATTATTTTTAGAGAGGAGGGATGTGTTATGGTACAGAATAGTAAGGGACGGAAATCAGAAGAAAAATTATTAAAGCACCTTCATATGCCTCAGGCAAATTCAAGTCATGCCAGAGACAGAGGTGAAAGCAGGAAGCGAGCCACTATGTCGCAAGTGGATCAGGAGGACGGCACTGTCTGCCCGAGTAAGGAATAAGCTTTCAACGTAAAAGAGGATGGAATAACCAAAGCCGGCCGGAGTGGCCGAGCAGTTCTAGGCGCTTCAGTCTGGAACCACGCGACCGCTCCGGTCGCAGGTTCGAATCCTGCAGGTTCGAATCCTGCCTCGGGCATAGATGTGTGTCATGTCCTTAGGTTAGTTAGGTTTAAGTAGTTCTAAGTTCTAGGGGACTGATGACCTGAAATGTCCCATAGTGCTCAGAGCCATTTGAATAACCAAAGGAAGCCCGATAAACACACAGTAGTGAGTGTCGCTGGGCGATGATCAGGTAAAAGAAGCTGTTGAGTCTAGTTTCTTATACTGTAAGTTCAAAACATGGCTCTGAGCACTATTTGACTTAACTTCTGAGGTCATCAGGCCCCTAGAACTTAGAACTACTTAAACCTAACTAACCTAAGGACATCACACACATACATAAATCCATACCCGAGGCAGGATACGAACCTGCGACGGTATAGGACGTGTGGTTCCCGACTGTAGCGCCTAGAGGCGAATGGCCACCCCGCCCGGCCACTGTAAGTGTTTCTTTCTTGTGTGGTGTATGTTGGTTGCTCTGTTTCAAACACTCATTGTTCAGTATAAAATTAAGTTAGTGGTAAATTGCACAAAAATACAAGGCAAAACTGTTGGATTGTCGCTGACGTCCGTCCAGTTAGCTCAGCGTTTATACGCATAGGATGTGCTGTCAGAGACTCCGGCGGCGCGGCGAGTGCAGGAGAAAGGGGCGGAGGCCGCCCGCCGCGAAGAGTTCTCGCGCCGGCTGCGGAGCTTACTCTCTCCCACGACAAATTCTACGACGGCCCTTGCTGACCCATCCGCGATGCACCTGCTGTCGAGAGCCGTGTGGTTGTTTGATCATCTCCCTGCTCCTGGTAGGTTTCGGCACCCGAAGGCGCCTGAGTGTTTAACACGAACTTGGACCCCAAAGGCTTCCGCATTGAATTACGGCAATGGCAGCACTCTGCTATGTGGTCAGTCAGTTTCTTCATCAGGAGCCAGTGAGGTGAAGGTCATCATATTGATTACGTCTTCGGCTACTTCATAGACTGTCCTAGTGCACCTAGGGCACAGATTCACTACAGTATCGTAGTCATGGAATCGAGTACTATTAGTGTGAATGCCGTCGACATCCATGATCGACTCATGACAAGAGCTGGAGCATTTAAAGGAAGCTAGCTTGAAGCTATGACGCAAAGCTCGCTTCATAATGTCCAAATGTGTCCTCATTCTGCTTCATTCACTTAACAGGCCGTTAACTGCCGTGCTGGTCCCGCGTTATGCGCTCTTATGAAATAGATACAGTTTTTTTCACAACATGCCTTACGAGCTAGCGATTATGCTTGTCTCGCTTCGTTTGGTTTTCCGTCCTCTTCTCTGCTGAATGCTTATTCCATACTCGGCAGACAGTACCGTCGACCTGACCCACTTGCGACGTATTGGCTCGTTTCCGACCTCTACCTCTGTCTTTGGAATAACTCTAATTTGAATGAGGCAATTTGAATGAGTTTTAATAATTTTTTTCTAATTTCTACCCGTCTCTGTACTGATTTTAAGATAGTATAGAGAAATAATTACGAAAAATAGCAAGAGAGAACTGTCTATTACTGTAATTCATTTTGACTACTTTGCGAACATGAACAAGTACAGTGATGATTCCTATACATAAAAGTAAAACATAGGTAAAAATAAATCTTTCAAAAGCTGTTATCAAAAATGACTGATTAAATGGAAAATAATATCAAATATATTTTCTTAGCCAGATTTCTCAGTCTACAATCAGGGAATGGAGAACAATTTTCGAGAAGGATGTCTATAAAGAAATGAGGAAAGGAAGACGAATCGTAATTTCAGTATCATATCAAAATCGCGTATTTTGTGGCATCAAATGTTGAGCTCTTTCTTGGCATGTGCGAGTTGCAGTCAAACGCAGCCACGTCACTGAGAGATAGTATGAATAATTTGGTAGAAAGAGTTAAAGCCGTTGTGTCGTAATGTAGAAGACAAGTGTTGGAGTAATTCAGTCATTTTGCGGAAAGGCACGCATGATTTATTAATAAAATTATGGTTGAAACTCTATCGTGTCTCACAACCAGGAACTGTCGTAGAGAAACGAACTGATAATAGAAAGAAAATTAAACGATTTCCGTTATCAGTGAGTACTTATTTAGTTAGTATAGAAACGTGAAATAGCAATGGTTACTTCAGTGTGCAAGGTTACCTACTAACAGGTGTCTAGATGACTGTAGGCAATGTTAGGGAACTGTGTTATGTGCTCAGGGGGCAGTAAGGCATAGTAATTTCGTTTGTATCCTTGATTCACCTAAAGAGACGTTATTAGTATCGGCGTTTGAACTGTCTTGGCATGTGGTACAATTATGCAATACCTGTAATTTGCAGTGCCTGTACAGTACAGTGCAGCGTCTTTCAGATGTGCATGCATTTCTCAAGGAGCACACATTGCTGACGATCTACATCCATATGAAATAGAAAAGACGTATCTCGAAATTGTGAATTTGGTTATACATCAACTCTACGATTTATCAGTGACAGATTAAAATTTGTGTCTGCATACACGCATGTCTGTAGGGCATTGTGTAGTACTGTAAAGACATTGTACAATATAGACATTGCAGAATTGTATTACATGCCAAATCAGGCCCAAACGACGACGATTATAAGGTATCTCCCTCTAAGCCAACCACAGAAACTATGCGATCGCAAAGGAAAGTGGACACCGTGACATATGGAGGTTTTCGAATTGGTCGGGGAGGCGTGTACGGATAGTCGAAGTGGTTAGCGCGACCGTTCTCGTTAAGCGGGAAACGCGGGTTCGAATCCCGGTACACCACAAGTATTCAGGCGTCACTACTTAACTGTAAAACTAATGTTCGATCGTGCTTTCAATTTGTGAATACTTCTGTTTCATACAGCTTAGGTTATCATCAGTGTCTGCTGCACCTATTGCGCAGTACTAGGACAGACACTGTAAAATATTGACATTGCAAAACTAAATTATAATACAAGAAGTATTGTCCACACATTTCGAAACATTTATATTTACGTTCTCGAGGAGGTATATACACATACGTCAACCAACTTTCAGAAAGCGATATATATATATATATATATATATATATATATATATATATTTAAAGCGTATTTACTGCGTTCTTTACGTCTTGATTTTTTTCTAATTGCAAATAAAGCCGAAAAAAATTACTTTTCTGCGTCAGTACAGACGACTTTTTACAACAAAAATTGTTTTATTTTATTTTGTAATCTAGTTATGTACTTATTTGTGCACAGTGTAAGCTTTTTAGTGATGCAAGTTTTGTCAAATCTAATTTCTCGTTTTCAGATATTTAGTGTTCCTCATAAGAAAATGCTCGTAGGAAGCAACGTGTAGAACAAAGAATTCTAAGACCCAAAGGCCGAAAATTCACTACTACAGTGCGAGTAAACGCTGTTGGAATGGTTCAACTGCCAATATTAACAGACGACGTCAGCGTAAAAACTTCCTTCTCCAGAAATCTAGGCGGTAACGTTCCGTTGATGGCCTCTACGAATTCCACCGTTTGAAATGGTTTGTGAAATGTTTGTAAGTTCCGTTCCGTTACTTGACGTCCGTTGTGGACCGACCTTAAGGTAGAGGCAGTGACGTGACACCTCGGAGCAGAGCTACGCTGGCTACTGTAGCGGGCCGCAGAAGTCGAGCGGCTAGCAGAGGCGTGTAACTACCGTGGTTTCCTCCGCGTTGTAAATGACCGCTGCTTAGTCTGGCGTCTCTGGTCGGTCGTGTGAATAAAGCTATGAGGTTTCTGGGCACACCGAGCTGAATGCGTAGCAAACACGATTGAAATAAAGTAATGGCACTGTTTCCGGTACAAAAAGATAATGGCCTACATATGTTTTAATGCTGCACATTTATTATTGCTCTTGAATGCATGTTGACAGAAAGTTATGTACATCCATCCGAAGGCATTCTTACATAAAATAATCTCTCTGCTGTACGTGTTAATATCCGATACGTTTTGGCTGTGCTTCCACAACGAATCAGGATGTGGACAAAAATACGGAAACAACAATAAACGCAACAGATTACCAGGCGTACTGTTTACTTATTTATTGCTTATTTATGTGGACCAGATTTGGAAATTAAAGCCCTCTCTCACATGTAACCAGGAACAGCACATACAAGAAACAATATTACATAACAATCAAAATAATAACAATTTGCTTTATTAATAAAGTAATAATTCTGATTAATACCAGCAACAATAACAGTAATACTAATACTACTGATAAAATAATGGGGAATTAAGAACGATATTAATGAGCTATTACATAACAATACATAATAATAATAATTTATATTATTAATAAAAAGTAATAATTTGCAATAGTAATAATAATAAAATAATAACATAATGGAGAAATTAAGAGCTATAATTATTAGCTTAGCGCATTTGAAAGCTTGTTTAGTATTAAAAGAAGTGGAAGAAATAATATAAGAAGAGATTAATTAAAGCGATAGTAGCTGCTAGGTAAGAAGAGAATTTGAGCAGAGAACTCAGTAGGCAAGACGAGGGAAAATGGTGGGGCCGGACGATTAGTGCGATTGAGCTGTAAAAAGAGATAGCTATTGTGGCGGAAGATGGACCATTAGCTGTCTTTTGAAGTTTGGAAGGATTTTAGTTTCCACAACATTGTGAGGAAGATCGTTTCAACAAAGTCGGGCTATTGACAAAGAAAATTATTTATACAACATGACAGTGTTGTATAGGGTACAAAGAGGATCTTATTTTGTTGCTCAGATAGTAGTGTAACGGTTGGGCCATGATAATTGTCCACAGGCAGGAGTGATATGGTCGAAACAGCGTACAATGTGTCGCACACACACATTCGTGGCCAGTACCAATCGACGTGAGCTCTCATACGATAATCCTTGAAAAATAGGATCATCATAATGGAGGATGGGGAGTATTAATGACTCTATGAGTTTCTTTTTAAGCTCGAATTTTTTTTATATTTCTGTAATGAATGAGGTGATGCTTGACCGCCTTATAGACTGCAGCTGTGTGTTCAGTCCAGTCTAGGTGATGGTTCAGAATTATCTCCCAATTTTTATGCAGGAGAAGATACCGGGATTTCTGTGTTGTTTAGGATTAAGGACGGAAAAGATGGTCTGAAATAAGGGTAATAAGTCTGCTGTGAGCTAGTGTCTTAAATGGATTAAATTTCAAATTTATGTTCCGAGCCCATTCTCGTAAAGCAATGGCGGTACACAAATTTTATTGGGCCTGCATTTAGATGTAAACGAAAGTCAATAGCATATAAATTATATTTGCAATAGGAGATAAGAGTCGACACATCATTAACATGTAATGAGAAAAGTAATCGGCTCACTACTGATCCTTGTAAGATCCCTGATACTGCATTCTTACATCATGATCTCTTCGTTCAGATCATTGCACACTGCTGGTGCAATGTAAGGTATGAGAGGAACCATTGTACAGCATTCGAAGAAAAGTTTTGACTTTTGAGTTTAGCAAGTAGAACATCAAAATCGACTGTCGATAGCTTTGCTTACATCCTAAAACCATGTAGCAATGGCCTGTTGTTTGTCCATGGCTTGTTTCAGTTTGTCAGTCACTTTTACAAGAGCAGTAGTTGCCCTGCGATATTTCCGGAAACTAGATTGATATTCACCCAGATGGTTATTTGATGTTAAGTAACTGTAAGGTGATAATGAACTATGTGTTCTAAAGTCCCAGATAATGCTGCTAGAATGGTAATGGGCCCGTAGTCATAAGGCTCTTTGGCAGCATCGTCTTTGGGCAGGGGGTTTTATGAGTCCCTTTTTTCCTCGCGATTCAGAAGAAGCTGGGCGTCTAAGAATGGTTAAAAATATACCTTATTGTCGATAGTAATGTATCGACCGGGAACTGATCATTTCTATTGTAATAATGTCGTGTCCTGCCGCTGCAGAACTAATTCACGCGATTGACTTCCCAACTGTGTTAATCCTTACAGGCTGCAGAAAAAAAAATCCTTTGTACCGACCGCAGATACTTTATTGTATTCAGTTGTTTGCGTCCTTGTACATTGGTGAAGTAGAGATAGAGGCATGGAAAAATAATCATTTAGACCCTCAATACGAACGAGAGGCTCAGCTGCAGATTAAAGTTTCCTTGTCTCTAGTCCTGAGAGTTTTTTCACAAGTCGGTGGGCCTGTGAAAGTCCTCGGTTAACGAGTCGGTGTGTCCGGGTGTACGAAATCCTTTGGGATTCTAAATAGCGTCCGCGGGTGTCGGAATGCATCAATATGTTTTCCAACGACTCCTATAACATTCTTCCAGCAAAACAGTGGCAAGTTGTCATGACGACGATGGTGGTTGCGAGCTAACATCCCAAAGATATTCCGGCTCACATGCGGTTCCTCTTCGTGCAAATATCTTGGCTCAAAGTCGTCTAGGCGTTGAACCGCACGTGTCGCATTACACGCCCTAAATTAGACATAGTGACCCTTTGGTTAAATTGTCTGGCTGATGGCAAGTTTGTGAAAAACCAAGTTTTAATAACTGTAATAATAATATCGGGAACTAAAATTAACGATCCATAAATTATGCATTTGGTTAGAATAATGTTTATGCAGAAAGCAACTAGCTCTAAGCACTATGGGTCTTAACATCTGAGGTCATCAGTCCCTAGACTTAGAACTACTTAAACCCAACTAACCTAAGGACATTACAAACATCCATTCGCGAGGCAGGATTCGAACCTGTGACTGTAGCAGCCGCGTGGTTTCGGACTGAAGCACCTACAACCGATCGGTCACAGCGGCCGGCTTCAGAAAGGAAACTAATAGTGACAGTGGTCGTATTCATAGTTCCTGTTACACACGAGCACACATCCATTTGAAACAGTTTGATAATTCATAATCTCATCGCGAAATACAAGTTATCTACACGAAAAGCTAGAGTTCACACCAGGCGCACGGCTGCTCACCACTCAGAGACTAAGTCCCATGATACCACACAACGCGAAGTTTTCTAAGTCGTGTCACTTCCTGGCTGCCCAAAGAACGACTGTCCGCTTTCGCGTCTCAATCTGAACTGTACCCTTCGGTGTCTCCAACCGAACTTCTAGCCGGCACGGTAGCTCGGCATGTTCGGCCAGAGGGTTAGGTGCCCTCTGTAATAAAAATCTAAAAAAAAACTGAGTCAACAGATCCATGATGAATTTTAAGATGTGTCATGGGACGTCCGCCCCGAACAATTACGAACGAGGTCAGAAAAAAAACTGTCCTCTATCTCGTTTGCGCCAGCACTGTCCCTCTGCCCGGCCCCAGCCGCCTTTCAGGCGTGCCGAGCACCGTCGCTCAGCTGACTAGTGCAGTTCCCTTCCCTGAAGCCGTCCACCTGGTTGGCTACAGCTTACTCTACATTATTTCACATTTTAACATATTTAAATAATCAAAGCTTGACCACTTTCTCGTCCTAAATAAAGTAACAATAATATCCATTACATAATAAAAGCTAAATTCTTTTACATAAAACCAATGCATTTTCCTTCTTAGCTTTGATTGCCACGGCCAGTAGCCTTGCACCAATATTCTTTCTGATAAATAAATAAAGAACAAAAGTAACTATTATGCACTAAACTTTACAACAAATATTCTGTTACCTAATGATTATTAATGTGTCATGCTGTCATCGTTCAATATGTTTTCTGTGGAGGAAATGATGATCTTACGCTTAACTATAGATACTTATAATTTAAATTTACTATATATTTTAAATGAATAAAGTTACAGAGTTGATATTTACAACGTTTGTCATTTTAATGGTGCCCTTCTAAATTCAATGTCGATTCTTAAAATCGACCAAAGCATTCAGAATTTAGCATTCGTGTCTTTGTTACAAAACCTTTTATTTTCACTTTCACAGTAAATCCTAAACTATTATAGATATGATCAATATTCAAGTTTTATTTGAATCACCATGAACATTTAAGAAGGATGGCAGATTAAAATTACTGTAGGTTGATTCGCTGCATTACTACAGAATTAAATAGTTTTCATAAATGTTTCCCTTTACAGCCGATCTTAGGTCCGCCATATTTAACTCACCCACAAAAGCCTTCTAATGGGTTTCCCTATGACGTAGGTTCTCGTCTGTCTTACTCGCACACTACAACACTTAGGCCTCAATAGACAATAGACACCTGTTTGTTTCCCCATCTCGTGGTGAATCTGCGCCCTTTGTGGCATCCGGTCCTAGATGACAGAGATCGTTTCACAATTCCTGAAGGCTGACTCTTTAAGCCATATACTTAAATCATAGCGATATGCTCGTTAACTCACATGGTGTATAGCAGCCACACACCCTTCTCTCCAGAAAAGACCATAAAAGCTTAACAACAACGGGATCTAGCGACTATGGTGGATGGTGCTCACAAAACTGCCGCTGGACGATATGAGCTGTGTTACCCGGGACCCTGTCGTCTTGGAACACAGCATCAGCACTGGGGAACGAACATTATACCACGGGATGGATCTGGTCAGCCAAAGTGGTTACATAAACTTTGTGAGTAACACGACCTTACAAGAGTAACCATGAGGCCCATGGAACACCACGATGCGGCTGCCCAAATCATCAACAAACCCACACCATGTTTCGCTCTTGGGATGTAAACTGAGTCATAAGTCGGAAACAGAGTACAACCGACCACATGACTTTCTTCCATTACATCACAGTCAAGGCCATAAAGCTCTAAAGGCTTCAGCACCACGTTTTCCTGTTACGGGCATGCCCGTCATTCATGTGTGTTTGTGCAATGCCAGCTCGCCTTGCAATTCTCTGCTGCTGGAGCTCCTTTCATTTTGGCTGTTCAGGTAACGCTCCCTCTCAGAAACAATTTCGCCATCGTGGTGATGCTTTCCCAGCAATGGTTTCTTCACCAGAGGAAAGAGGGGAACCACTGGCAGTTGGGTGAGGAGAATATGAGAAAGGGGGGCACAAAATTTGGTGTGTGTGTGTGTGTGTGTGTGTGTGTGTGTGTGTGTGTGTGTGTGTGTGTGTGTGTGTGTGTGTATGTGTCCTATTCAAAGTCAGCTGGGGCGTTGTTGTGGAGCAAAAACACGTACCTATACAGCTTCATGAGAGCTTCGTCGCGAGATTCTGTTAGTAGGCTACTGTGACGCTTTGCACCTTACAAGGACATCCTAACAGTATCACATCCCAACAGTCCTAAACAGCAACCACTTTTACCGAGTAATTATTGGGCCATTGTCTTCTTCGGCGGTGTTGAATTCAGCTAATCCAAGACCCTATTTTCCTCCTTTGCCAGAGAGTCACTGATGTGCCCTACGTGGTAGCACACATCAATAACTGATCGTTCTAGGTCATAAGCATTTAACATATATTTATAAGTTCAACACAAATATGCAGAACACTACTAAATAAACCTTCTTGACTACTGGAATAAATTCAGTAAAGATGGAGTTTACCGCAAACTAATGCCTGATAAACCAATAGATTATTAAGTTTCTATGTACAAACACAGGAATGCTGTTACTTTCCACATATGAAATCGAGAAGTTCAGAATCACTTAAGTAGTTACGATCGGGATAATTCCTAAGCCCAATTAACACTGGCACTTAATAATGGAAGTGAAAGTCGGTTTGGCACTGTAATGACAGCGGTCACAGAGAATAGTCATTTAAGTTACAAACAGGAAGAGCAGTTTGGGAGCAGCAGTCCCATGGGATGCCGAGTCGAAAGAGGCGAAGTTCCTTGGCCGACGTCTGATTGCTCGTAATGGATGGAGTGTGGTTTATTCGAGCGCTGGCTGCTGCGAGAACTGTGTGATCTACTCGTATGTCCTGTAGGTCACTCTGCATCAAAACTACATGCAATGTCTCAGAAAACTGAAATGGATGAGAGCAGTCGGACGCCGTCCAAAATACACAGCAAGCCGAATGATACGTGATTGATGCATGGACAGCATGTGATTGGCAGAAGCAAAAGAGTGTCCCCAATTGTGACGCTGTTGACTGGGATGCGCACACGTCTGGTCTCGCGGGTGGCACCCCTCGTGGAGACACTGGCGCCGCATGGTTCCGTGCTGCCTGCCAGAGTCGTACTTCAAACCAAATTAGTGTGTTTCGGACGCACTCCATCTCTTTGTAATCAATACGCCACGCTTGTGATACTGTTGATATCGGGTCTGCCAAATGGGTGTTCCCTCGCGAGCTGAGTTCGGGCAACTTGTCGGCCATGTTTGTGATGCAAGTAGCCGCAGTCGCAGGCGGTAACACTGAATTTTTCATCCTTCTTCCGCCCCCCACCCCCCCTCTCCTGCGAAAGGGTGGTAGTGTCTTCTTGATATCGGACAGACGTCCGCGAGTGAAGATATGGCGACGCCATCTTGAAGGCCGATGTCTCTGCGGTAATGGGGTGTCTGAGCAGATGATGTACCTATGAGCTGTCCGCGGCCGTGGGTGCCCTTTGTGGTCATACCAGTCCTTGGACTGGTAGACCCTAGGGCTTAATGAACCTTCCGAACACTGTTAAGGACACCCTGGATGAGGCTGCAAAGCTCAGATGTGAATCATCCGTTGCGAATCTGGAAAACAAATTGTAGTCTTCGTATTAACCTCCAATTATGCTGGGTCCACGCAACATAGTGGACTCTTTTCATTTCCAAGACGGAGTAACGATGGGACCAAGGACGTCCGACCCAAGGAACAACTGTGGCTAACCTGAGAAAGGCAAGCGGACCCTGGAGGTGGCCACGCTGCCGTACAGCAAAGGTCTCGGATTGTAAAGACCGAATCAATGTGGACCACAGCCTGATGGGCTTCATTTTGCGGAGTCCTCTCCAGAAAAGATATGGAACTGCTTGAGACCAGTAGAATAAAGAAAAATGTGGCGACTGTGCCCGATAGAAGACGAGCGTCCCTGTGGTGTCTGTGACTAGTGAAGGAAAAAGGACATGAAGCACGATGACGGACAGCATTAAAGTCGACACAACTCCTAGGTGCAGAGGGCTAACCGTAACAAATCAAACGTTAAGTCATTAAAATGCAATCCAACCACTATGCTAATTTAGAGCCACAACGTTCGTAGTCCCTCTGGTGGACAGCAAGAAATGTATCAAGAGGACGTATGCGTCCATGTGCTGCTGCCATAGTGAGAATGGGGGCGGCTGGGTACCACGCTCTAGGAATCTGTAACTCTAATGGCAGATGGACGGGGTCTTGGAACTAGGAAAGGAATATCACCAGAGGAATGTGTAGTAGATCACTCGACACAGGGGTTGACAAGTTGTCATGGACGTCAGCTGGAGGCGAGGGGAGATCACCATTGAGAGGCGTAAGGCAGACACAATGTATGACTTTGCATTGGATACAAGAAGAAAAACGAAGGAAATTAATATTTGGGGTGATAGAATTTTATCGAAAAATGACTGAATGCCAAAGTGGTGCCTCAGGAGAGTTACGTAATTTTAAGGAAGTATGTAGAGGACACCTTTTAGGGGAAGCTCCAGAAGCTGCTTCAACCTTAGGGTGTCTGGTAGTGCGAACGCACATTGAAATGAATGGTAATAAAAACAAGCGCTTGGAGCGTTTATCGTGATCCCATGGCAGCTGAACGCTGCTGGTTTCAGTTCAATTTCAAAAGAACTATAGATAAGGACGATGTCCCAAAAAGCGGCAAGTGTGGTGGAGCACTAAGAGAATGGGAGGACGGAAATGCAGGCAGGAGTTCAACTGCTCCGTGGGAGACTGGTGTTGTGTGGAAGAGGGCTGAGGTTTGGCAAGGAGTCCAGTTGTCGTGGAATACGGAAGCGTGGCTGGGCGCTCGAGCACAAAGGATTGGCAGGGAGTCTCACTGCATCGCGGAAGACGAGTAGAACCGTGACTGAGAGCTGGAGCACGTAGGAACGTCCTGAAAGCCGACTTGGGAGGGGAATGTGCGCTTGGGAACCGTATTTCATTTGTGAAGCATTAAAGGTGATGACATGAGTTTTGAGATGCGTATGAGGCTCTGCATTAGGTTTCAGATCGAGAACTTCATGGCCATGAGCACCGTAGTAGGCTAACAGAAAAGTTCTTTGGCGTGCGACCACTTAAAGAGCGGAAGCTACGAAGCGTTGCTCTTACCTGGTGATGAAGGGGGGGGGGGGGGGGCTATAGCACCGTCTTCACATCGAACTCTTAAAACGGTGGTGGTAGGATCTAACTTGGCCGGATCCACGTCTGTAACAAAAGCTCTTGTTGACGCTGAAGTTGCGGGAAGTCTGAAGTATGGCAGCGTCCGGACGAGCCACAGCTTTCAGCAGCGTCTTCTGTTCTCACTGACGTCACTGTAAGGCACGCAACAGCTGCATCTCGTCTTGTCTCTGCGTAGCCGTGCTGGAACTAGAAAAGTTGCTCACAATACTCGAACGTCTGGGACGAAATGGCTATATAGGTCGCTAAAGACTTGTGGATCCACTGATGGCACTAATAATGTAAACAGTGTGATGATTGATGTTGGCATACCGGTGTGACCGAGCGGTTCTAGGCGCTTCAGTCTGGAGCCGCGCATCCGCTACGGTCGCAGGTTCGAATCCTGCTTCGGGCATGGATGTATGTGATGTCCTTAGGTTAGTTGGGTTTAATTAGTTCTAAGTTCTAGGGGACTGATGACCTCAACTGTTAAGTCCCGTAGTGTTGAGAGCCATTTGAATCATTTTTGATTGATGTTGTCCCCGATGAGAAAAAGAGACGAAATTGGAAATTAAAATTCTCCTCATAGTCAACCGTTAGATCGAAACTGGAAAGATCGTTGCCAGCTGCGGTGTGACACAACGTTATAAACCGTAGCCAGTTGTACCGCGAAGCTGGAGGCACAAGAAAAACACATACCCGACGACTAATGCAAAACAATTCTAGTAGAAAATACATGAAAGAAAATTACCACGGTAATCACATAGTACGGACAACTGTAACGCACAATAAAATTTAATTCAATCAAAACGTCTACTGTTGGCATATATTACCCATTAAAACTGAGTTCAACATACGAACACCTCGCCGCCAACTGCTTTATCCTACGTAGTAGCACAAATCAGTAACAGATTGTCCAAGAGGTATGCAGTTAACATTTTTTCAGTTCAATTGTAATACTCAAAACACTATTTAACGTTTCTTAACTACCGGTGTAAATTCAGTCCTAATAAATATTGGTAAACCAGTAGATTATTTAGTGTCAGTCTTTGTCCAAAGCAGATGCGTTTCACCGATGAATAACGAGACCAGAGTCACTAACTGGTTACTACTCCTACGTCCAATTAGTACTGTCTGACTCTTATGGTGAAAGTCAAAGTCCATTTGGTCGCCCGCCGGAGTGGCCGTGCGGTTCTAGGCTCTGCAGTCTGGAACCGAGCTACCGCTACGGTCGCAGGTTCGAATTCTGCCTCGGGCATGGATGTGTGTCATGTCTTTACGTTAGTTAGGTTTAATTAGTTCTAAGTTCTAGGCAACTGATGACCTCAGGAGTTAAGTCGCATAGTGCTCAGAACCATTTGAACCATTTTTTTCCATTTGGTCCTATAGTTACGGTAATCACAGGGCACAGTTAGCAGTCCAAGTTTCACACAAGTATACTAGTCACGGAGAACCCGTGCGTCGGGTGGACAAGCGGGAAGAAGTGAAGTTCCTTGGCCGATGTCTGGTTGCTCGTGGTGGATGCGGTGCGGTATTCTAGAGTCCGGGCTGCTTCTGGAATCGTATGGTCGCTCTGCATAGCAACTGCTTATGCAGTACTTAACCACTTTATCGTGTGATAGTGTATTGTTGTGATACATCTCCGTAACTCAATACGGATTGTTTTATGTATGTATCATTAAAAACAAAACATGTATGATCTCAAAATGAGCAGTGTGACAATAGTATCTGTGTATGTGGTTACAGTTACCATTCTAATATTTGAATAACCGGTTACATAGAAATCAAATGAAAATGGAAATTGGCTTGAAGCGAGATAGTCTCTTGAGTTCTGTACATACTTCCAGGTGTAATACATTTTAGTCGGATTCAGTTTTTGGGTGATGAAGTAGCATCGCATTCTCGAGGCTAACTGAAATTCGTAAGCAGTGCTCAAAAAATTTTTGGGAAGTCAGCTGTCTATTAAGCTTTAAAGTGGTATATGACCAAAATAAATAAAAAGACACGAAACTCTTCTGTTCCTAACGTTTCGCTAAGAACTGCGCTGGACGTTGTCATAGCGTTACTCCTCTACTGAATCTATCCGACTGAAGATGTCCAGCGCAGTTCTGGACGAAACGTTAGGAACAGAAGAGGTTCGTGGAACACGACCTTACACGCCGAGATGTTCACTAGTAGCAACGTCATCCGGTCGTGAAAGCCTTCATTCTCTCAAAAAACAGTTGAAGGTTTTCACCACGAATTTTATCGACATTGTGCTGAAGTAGTTGAAATTTTTGTATTTATTTGTGGTACTCGGGCTAAAGCAGTCGAGTCTGTTAGCGTATGTTCCGTTCAAGTCAAGTGAACAGAGCATTTATTAATTTCAGTAAAAGGTGTCCTTATTGTTTTCAAAAACAGTATCACAAATGGATATAAGATATTTCATAGGTTTTGTGTAACATATTACTCATCTGCAGCATCTCCTACTGCGTTATTTGGTACATAGATTGAGTGCTTTGTTACGAACTGCACATTATCAAAAAACTCTCCAAAGTTGCCTATACTTTTCCGTTAATTTTAAGGTGGAGGCCTTCTGGTTGCAGACGCAACACCAGCCAGTATGCTACCGTGCCGGTGGATATCTACATATGAATTACAAACTGATCTACAAGGTAGGTAACTTTCTGAGACGATCACAGTCGTACATTGTAATTGATACTCAAGACCTTACATTTTAAAACGATGCTACAGATGTCTTGAGCATTCAATAGACATACTGCTGTCCTAGTCATTACGTCAGAAGGTGCCTCCAGAATTATGTGGAAGACATCATCATAGTAAAGGAACAAGAAACAAAGATATTCAGGAAGGACACTTTTGCGATGTATCGACAATAATTTTTAAAACATGCATCATCAAGAAACAATTCTAGGAAAGGATTGCAAGTGCGTATATATTATGAAATATACTGCTTATACAACGTGATCAGTCGTTAATGCAACGGTCGGCCATTGAGGTCGGATGCTGTGCCTGTGGCGGTGGTAACAAGAGGCCGCAGTAAGTACAGTACGGTATGTCTCATAAGTTGGCTCTAACGCACATAAGGTAAACAATTTAAAAAAGTAAATTACTCAAGTATATTAAGCAAGGAGATGTTGGAACTGCCTCCCTTCGTTCTTCAAGCATTTCTAACACCTTCTTAGGACATTGCTCATTACACTCCGCAGAGGAGAAGCAGCAATTTTTAAGGAATGTTAATTTTATGTCCATCGAAAATTTGTGAACTTGATTTGAACTCTTACTCCATTAATGCTCCCCTCCCTCCCCCCCGACCTCCCCCACAAGGGAGAAAAATCGCGGTGGATTAAATCGGGGAAATGAGGAAGCCATTTGTTGTTAATGATAACTACCTTGAAACATATGAATTTCCTCTAATGAGAAGTTGTCTGTATATGTCGCCGCGGATTCCTACTAAAAGGTCGTGAAACCAAGTTCTGTCTCATTAAATCAGCCAATAAAAGGCTGCAAAATATTTTTCACGTACCTCACCGTAAATTATTTTCCGGAAAATAGGGTCTACGGTACTCTCACCGCTAAAAGTTCACCACCTTCCTAATTTTTGGAACATGCAGGGGTGCCTCGTGTATTATGTAAGGATTTTCAGAAGTCCAATAATGACTATTTTTGCTATAGCCGACCTTTTCGTCTTGAGAATTAGTTAAGATAATTCTTCTCTACTGCAAGCCACGTATGAGAGTACTCTGATATGTGGTCTTGAGTAGACAAGACGGGTTGCTGACGCAACTACTTAGAAGTGATGATGATCCAGAGTTATCTAACATGTAATATAATCAAAATGTCCGACTGAGGCAGAAAATAAATGAAAATTATCTTAAATGTTTTGTGACTTAACGTACCAATTGGACGAAACTACGTTTCTTCAAAAAAAATTACAAGTAGGTCAATTTCTCTCTACTAAGAACCCATTCACAACACGGCAACCATTTTTCAGGGCCAGCAGGTTTAAGTTATTCCACTCTGAAGTCATTTGAACGGAGCCATAGGAAATTCTCATTTGCTGAGAAAAAGGTCGAGCTGATTTTTTAGGAAAGCACAGCAGAGCATACCCAGTATTATCCAGAGTTGCTTCAGTTTGAACTATACTTGGTTGACTATGTTTCCTGTCAAGAATACATCCCGTTTGATGAAATTTATTTATAAATTAATGAATCGTACTCAGATGAGGAACTTGAACATCACGAAATTCATCTCCTTACTGTATGCCTTGATTGTGTACGCGTGTATGAATCATACATGAACGGTGTCTGACGAATAGAATACTTGTAATTCGCCATTTCATCTGAAAGACTTTTACTCAATACACTGTACTGCATCGTCTAACAAACACGTGGTAGCTGCTAGAGATCTCTACACAAGCAAGGCCCTCGCAGCGGAGGGGACACGCACTGCTCAGCAGCGATGCAGCCGGCAGGTTGGCGGCGGCGGACAATATCCCCGCCAGGTGGTTGCATTAAGGATTCATAACTCTGTAGTATGGCCATAGGGTAGGTGTAATGTCAGACATCGTAAAGACATGAGGCAGGTGTAAAGGTTTGTGACCGAGAGTAGAGGCGCGGATGTAGGTCACCAGTAACAAAAGAAACTTGGTCGTTTATGAAAATTGTATTCATCTGGCACTGTTAGCGCTTCGGCTGATCTGAGCATCAAATGCACATCCTTAGGGTCACATTCAGTGAAGTTTCCCTATCGAATTGCTGGTTTATGAAGATTAATTTCCATTTTCAAATCTGCACGATAACTTCATATCATGATACTAAAGTATATTAAAGAACTTGCTTTGGTGTCAGTGTTGACAATCACATAATACACAGCAGGCGACATGGAGCCATTACATTACACTAATGGATTTTTGTCAATTTTATTCATAGAGGACATAATATTTACAATTAAGTTAACAGATCGCTTATAACCGACTAAATAGTGAATGCAGTCCGCGGCTCGTGGTCTTGCGATAGCGTTCTCGCTTCCCGCGCACGGGGTCCCAGGTTCGATTCCCGGCGGGGTCGCGGATTTTCTCTGCCTCAAAATGCCTGGATGTTATGTGTAGTTCATCTTCATTCACTCGCAAGTCGCCGTAATGGCGTTAAGGGGGGTAGGACGTCAAACGGACTGACTTGAAGCAGGAGAGGCACCAGAGCACATTTTAATTTCCATTGTCTATACTTTTACAAGTAAATTCATAAAACTTTGTCAGCATGACCAGGAAGGATTCAGGATTCACAATCGTAGCAGCGAAAGTTCAAAAACATAACAAAATAATTTTTTCACTTACTATTGGCTGCATTTGTTGTAATAGGTACACTTTTCGTCATAAGTATGAGAGACTGTTCGATGAATTTTGCACAGCATACAAACCAGATGTATGCTGTTACGTTTTAAACTTTACGTTTAGAAGAAAATCAAATTTTGTAGTTAATTATCTCAATTTTTACCTCAGTTTTTAATAGATTTGGAAAATTCTAGAGTTTCATTTACCTGTAAGTATGGTTTGTATCCTGTGCAAAATTCATCAAACAGTCCCTCTTATTTACGAAGTAAAGTGTACCTATAGCAATAAATGCAGTCAATAGTAAGTGAAAAAATGATGGAACTTCACATGTAAAAAAACAATATTCTGTTATGTTTTTGAACTTCCGCTGCTACGAGTGAGAATCCTGAATCCTTCCTGGTCATGCTGACAAATTTTCATGAACTTATTTGTAAATGTATAGACAGTAGAGAATAAAATGTCCTGTGGTGCCTCTCCTGCTCCAGGTCGGCCCGTTTGACGTCCTACCCCCCTTAAAGAAGTTGTGGATCGGCGGCCGAACAGCCCCGTGAGGGGTCTCTCGGCCACCAATGCCATACCCTCATTATTATTATTGTTGATTGCAGATGGTTATTATTACAACATGAAAGTAAGAAGACAAATAGTTAAGCAATGTTATATGTTTACTCAACTGACATTACCTCTCCACAACTTTTGTGGACCTCTAACTTTGCGCTGTGTTTTAAGTTTTAGTTAAACTCCTAACAAAACTCTGAGACCTGTTCAGATGCCAGAACACTATTAGGTAACCGTACGAAGTGTCTGAAACTGTCGTGCTGACTGTCTGGTTTGCCGCACAGATGCTGCGCCTCATGGCCTCCTACCTGTTGGTGGCGACACAGCTGAAGAGTCAGCAGTTGTCTGCCAGCACCGCGTCGTAATGGCGACATGCTGGGGGCGAGCTCAGTATCTATCATCCGCTGTACATGATTCTGAATTGAAATTTCTCATGATGTATAGTAATTAGTAATTTTATTTTCTTGTGAGTCAACATACACTGTGAGATCAAAGTATCCGGACGCCTGGCCGATAATGACTTACAAGTTCGTGGCGCTCTCCTTCAGTAATGCCGGATTTCAGTATGGTGTTGGCCCACCCTTAGCCTTGAAGACAACTCCCACTCTCGCAGACATACGTTCAGTCAGGTGCTGGAAGGTTTCTTGGGGAATGGCAGCCCATTCTTCACGGAGTGCAACACGAGGAGAGGTAACGATTGCGGTCGATGAGACTTGGCACGAAGTCGTCGTTCCAAAACATCACAAAGGTGTTCTACAGGATTCTTGTCAGGACTCTGTGCAGGCCAGTCCATTGCAGGGATGTTATTGTCGTGTAACCACTCCGCCACAGGTCGTAAATTGTGAACAGGTGCTCGATCGTGTTGAAAGATCCAATTGCCAGCCCCGAATTGCCCTTCAACAGTGGGAAGCAAGAAGGTGCTTAAAACATCAATGTAGGCCTGTGCTGTGATAATACCAGGCGAAACAACAAGCGGTGCAAGTCCCCTCCATGAAAAACAAGACCACACCATAACACCACCGCCTCCGAATTTTACTATTGGCACTACACGCGCTGGTAGATGACGTTCACCGGGCATTCGCCACACTCACATACTGCCATCGAATCGCCACATTATGTACCGTGATTCGTCACTCCACACAACGTTTTACCACTTTTCAATCGTCCAATGTTTACGCTCCTGACACCAAGCGAGCCGTCGTTTGGCATTTATCGGTGTGACGTGTGACTTATGATCAGCCGTTCGACAATGAAATCCAAGTTTTCTCACCTCCAGTCTAACTGTCGTAGTACTTGGAGTGGATCCTGATGCTGTTTGCAATTCCCGTGTGAGGATCTGAATAGATGTCTGCCCATTACACAGTATGACCCTCTTCAACTGTCTGCGGTCTCTGTCAGTCAACAGACGAGGTCGGTCTGAACCCTTTTGTACCGTACGTGTCCCTTCACGTTTCCACTTCACTATCGTATCGGAAACAGTGGGCTTATGGAAGTGTAAGAGTGTGGAAATCTCGCGTACAGACATATGTCACAAGTGACACCCTAACACCTGACCACTATCGAAGTCCGTGAGTTCCTCGGAGCGCACCATTCTGCTCTCTCACGGTGTCTAATGACTACTGCAGTCACTGACATTGAGTAGCTGGTAGTAGGTGGCAGCACAATGCACCTAATATGAAAATGACTGTTTTTGGGGATGTCCGGATGCTTTTGATCACACAGTATATATGTTGCAATAACAGATGAAATAAAATTGGTATGAAAAATAACGTTATATGTAAAATTAAATATGCACTTCCAGTACATATCAAAGATAAGCGCAATAATATATGTACACATTAATGCTATGAAATAACTATGCGTTATGGTTAAAATGTCGTTTATCTTCAATTTCCTTTTTCTTAAAGATACAAAAATTCATATTATACATCTGGATATCCCTAATACCTGCAACATAGAAGCTTCAAAACATGACAATGAAACTACTTTATATTGTAACTACAAGGTTTATTTCAGTCAATGCTCACACAGGAATTCTTTTATAGGTGCACTAGTTTCAATAGACTGGACATTAATAATAGGCAATAAAAACGTATTTTATATTTCTCTTAGAAACAGAAGCACATTAGCGAAAATATTACTTGTCTATTTCCTATACTGCAAATATTTTAAAAATAAGAAAAATATAACTCTTAAAACAATTATTCCACATTCATGATGATAAAGTTCTGTACTAGTTATACTATGAGTACAGTACATAGTAAATATATTCTGCAATATGTAGAGCTGTATCTATTGAAATATTATTACAATTTTCCCATTCACAATTATCTTTAAAATTTTATTTGGCAGATCTAGATTACACATGAGTTGTTAGCAACTCCAGCGTCAGGCTTTCCTTGCGTAGATTAAATAGTTACATGGAAGTATACTTCAGTAAATGGTCTTCAAACTATAAGGAATATACCAACTACAACCCTTACATAATTACATAAAAATTAAACACTTATTACTGTGAAAACCTATATACATAAAACTTCCTCCACCCAGATGCCACCTCTTCTCCCGTAGCGTCCTGGCACACACACACACACACACACACACACACACACACACACACACACACACGCACAATCCCCACCACCACCACAAACAACAACAATAACAACAATAATAAGAACAAAGAAAGAAAGAGAAAAAATGAAATCAAACTGTAGCGACACAGCACAGCAACACAAATAAAAGATGACAAAGAAATACAGCGTATCTACTGGTAGGGTTGCCTGTGAACGAGGCGAAACATTCGAACCGTTTATGTCACAGTTCGGAAAACCTCTGGTTCTTCTCGATCTTTCGATTGGCCCGCGGCCGTTGTTGGTACTATGTCCACCAATTGTCTTTGCCTTTCTAATGTATTACGGATTTTAATAATGTAAATAACTCCAAAAACACGGACTGAAATATCATTTAGTGAGTATGGCACACGAAACAACTATAAATTATAAATAAACAGAAGATTGCAATCATGATTCCGTCCATTTCTCGAGATTTCGCTCATCCTGCGATCTATTGGCGCCTGATGGAACTATTTCCAGTAGTGGCGTTGATGTGATGGACGCAGGACAGCAATTACAATCTCTTTACCACTACATATTTCATTTGTTTGGCATTTATTTCTTGTTTAATTTTCTTCTTTGTTTCCTCTGAATGTTCCCATCTTGTTTTCAAACTGTCAAACTTCCGGTAATATTTTTGTTTCTTATTATACTCTGTAGACAGGGAATGAAATGCTGTTGCGAAGCCTACTTGGTAAATAAATATTCTCTGATAACCAAATAAAATACAGCACTGGGTTCAGTACTTTTTCGGAGGGACTACATTTTCGCTTTTGTTCTTAACTTCAGTTAAAATCCACCATAAATATTTATACTGTATATTCATACTTAACGGTACTGATTGAGAACTCTCAATAGGTATTTGTTCAGATACAGCAGTTTGTGCACCTCTAAGGCTCAATGAGATTCTCCTTTGAGTTTCAAGAGATGTCGTTAGACCGTACCGTCTAGTACACACCTTTCCCTCGCTGCGCACGAGACAAATGTCACGAAATTGTGCCAATAGATACGATACTGTACCCTGAGTTGGGAAATCTTGAGCCCGTCGCTCACGAGTACCGTTTGTTCACTTCCTGGTGTACCCATCGGTACAGAGATTTGACACTAAAAAGACATTAATGAAAATATGAAGTATATGCGGCTCAATGTAGACGCAGTTGTCAAGAATAGGACATACTTCATAATTTGAGAAAACCAAACAAAGTTCCACGGCCGCATATACATAAAGAAAGGACCACGCTAACCGAAAGTGAAAGACAAACCTGGAGTAACTGGTAGACCAAAAGTTGTTTTTATCCTAAAATAGCCAAATAATTTAACGTAGAAACATATTCATAACTATTTCAAGGCATATCTAATGTTTCGGAAATGAAAGAAACAAAAGACCTCCTGCAACCAGGGAACCAGCCATCTACTTAGTCAAGAGACGGAATTCACGTTCTGAGAATGTGATGATCATCAATTTCGCGATTAAGGGACGACGAAGTATATACAAAATAATGGAGTACTCTGTTTCCTGGTGGACAGAGAAATCACATCGGAACAGCAAAACGAGAGACTTTCGGAAAATAACTCATGTTATGGACGTTAGCAACTGGTTCAGAAATTTTAACGTAAAGGAGAGACCAGATGAATTACAATGGTCAGTAGGCTGATGCGTCTTCATTAGTTTCTTTCAGAATCCAAGGATGAAGAATGTGGGAACTAACTAACATTATTGGCATGGGTTTTCCACTCCACATAGTAATGAAAACACGAGGTTAAACAGCTATAAGACAAACTACCAAGTAAATCATAGACATGAAACAAATTGTAAACAAAACTGTATAAATTAACTAAATGTTGTAATATAATAAGTATTGCAAAAGGGAAGACAGGGACACAATGGAGTTAGTTTTACGGTGTTACTTCCATGCTGGTACGGGCATCTAGGCAACTCTGCATTACGGAGGCAATGTTCTTCTTCATGACACAATTATTCATCGGAGCCGGGCTCTCACAGCTCATTCCTCACCACTGTTTGTTATTAATACCGAGGGAATAATTACACAGCGGCGGTGCTCGTGTTTTGCGGTGGACCTCGCAACAATAAATTTGTTTTCATTTACTGCAGTAGTAGCATTAAACATGCTTCAGCCATTTGCACTTCATGTTCAGTGAAGGTAAATTTTTCGTCCTATTTTCACCCCGTGTTAACGTTACATGGACACTCGCGTATTAGTGCGTAAATGAGTTTCAAGAAGCAAAAAGGAAGAGACTAGTCTTTCCATGAACATGAAGTTTCTAGGAAGAGAATGAGTGAGCCTCATATCGCTAGATCAGAAACTAAAATACGTACCCTATTGACATAATCTACAGAATCGTATCTTCACAACTTAGAACCTCAGTCAGTGGTGCGCGTATTCCGAAGAGCTGTCTCAATACCTGTACTTTCGGTTCTGTGATGTTTCTCTAAATCACGTAAGTCTGATTGTGGGACGGTACCTTGTAAAGGGACACGGGCCGTTTAGTTCCATATCCTACCCTAATGACTATGGTGGGAATGAGACATCAATCTATAATCTTCCTTCTACCGCGAGTGTCGCACCTGCTACTTCCACGTACTACAGAAGCTCCTAAAATTCAGAACAAAAAGAGATGTCATTAGCCATTAAAATTGCTACACCAACAAGAAAGTCAGATGATAAACGAGTATTCATTGGACAAATATATTATTCTAGAAAAGACATGTGATTATATTTTCACGCAATTTCGGTGCATAGATCTTGAGAAATCAGTACCCAGAACAGCCATCTCTGACCATAATAACGGCATCGATACGCCCGGGCATTGAGTCTGAGCTTGGATGGCGTGTACAGGTATAGCTGCCCATGGAACTTCAGCACGATACCACAGTTCATCAAGAGTAGTGACTGGCGTATTGTGACGACCCAGTTGCTCGTCCACCATTGACCAGACTTTTTCAGTTGGTGAGAGATCTGGAGAATGTGTTGGCCAGGGCAGCAGTCGAACATTTTTTGTATACAGAAAGGCCCGCACGGGACCTGCAACACGATCTCCGAGCTGATAGTCCATGCTGCTGCAAACGTCGTCGAACTGTTCGTCCAGATGGTTGTTGTCTTGCAAACGTCCCCATCTGTTGACTCAGGGATCGAGACGGGGCTGCACGATCCGTTACAGCCATGCGGATAAGATGCCTGTCATCTCGACTGCTAGTGATACGAGGCCGTTGGGATCCAGCTCGGCATTCTGTATTACCCTCCTGAACCCACCGATTTCATATTCTGCTAACAGGCATTGGATCTCGACCAACGCGAGTAGCAATGTCGCGATACGATAAATCTCAATCGCGATAGGCTACAATCCGACCTTTATCAAAGTCGGAAACGTGATGATACGCATTTCTCCTCCTTACAAGAGGAATCACAACAATGTTTCATCAGGCAACGCCGGTCAACTACTGTTTGTCTGTGAGAAATCGATTGGAAACTTCCCTCATGTCAGAAAGTTGTAGGTGTCGCCATCGGCGCCAACCTTGTGAGAATGCTCTGAAAAGCTAATCATTTTCATGTCACAGCAACTTCTTACTGTCGGTTAAATTTCGCGTCTGTAGCACGTCATCTTCGTGGTGTAGCAATTTTAATGGCCACTAGTGTACATTTACACCTGTAGTCTGCAAACATCGATGAAGCATGTGACAGAGAATATTTTTATTGCACTACTGGTCAATGATTTCTTCCATTTCATCCACGGCAGGAAAGCGTTTTTCTTTGCCTCTGCGTAAGATGTTATTCTCCTAATGTCATCTTCCATACTTATACGGGAGCGACGTGTAGTGACCTGATTAAGTCTGACAATTTCCACCTTGAAAACTGGTTCTCGGAACGTAGTGAGTTGCTTTCCTCATTTTACTAGTGTGTTCGAAATGAGATTTTTCGGAATTTATTTTTAATTTGCAAACAAAGTGCACAATACCGTTGACGATACAGGGTACCTCTGCAGTACACTCTCCACATATCCTAGCATTAATTCGGAACTCGTCTTTTGTTTTTCCTGTAATTGAGCTAACGTGATGTTTTTGCTTCGTATCTCACTGTTATTCCCTTCAATGACCTGACATGGATGTCATTAAACGTGCAGTGAGAAGCTACTGTATTTTTATGTTTCTCTAAATTCACAACTTCATATTTTTGACATTAAGAGTAAATTTACTAAAATTACCAGACTAATATTTTGTAAGTATCTAACGCCGTAATTCTTCTTCATAAATCTGCGAAAAGTCTAAGAACCATACTAATATTATTCGTCGCGTCAGCAACACAGCAGTATGACAGTAATAGCGAAACTGAAAAAGAAAAAGCATATAAACTGCGTTTATCAGAACCAGGTGACATTTAGCCCATGTAAAAATCAAAAACAAAATAAACTGAAATTCGTCGTGCTACAACGAAATCCAGGCTTTTTCGTTATGATGATAACTATCTCCAAATGACTATGAGCCGTGTGGCTCGACGAGCGATATTCCCGCCGCCGGTGTGGGTCATCTTTCCGCTGGTGTGCACAGAGCTCGCGGTGGCACCACCTGCCAGGCCCATCGGGGAGCGAGCGGTAAGCCCTAGAACTTAGATCTACTTAAACCTAACTAACCTAATGACATCACGCACATCAATGCCCGAGGCAGGATTCGAACCTGCGACCGTAGCAATCGCGTGGTTCCAGACGGTAGCGCCTAGAACCGCTCGGCCACTCCGACCGGGATCTGCGGCGCCTGGCTTTGTCGAACAAGCAAGGGAGTAAGGGCCTTGCTTGTGCTATAAATTGTGGCCGGAATCGACTACTGGGTTCAGTGTTGTTGACTTCATTTTCTTTGCCGGCTATTGCTACTCCTACTGAGTCTCTTCTCGAATACGTTCATTTTAACTTGCTTAGTACGCAAGTCACATGTGATGATAAACATTTACTAGGAACTGGAGTGCTGATACATTCTGTTTGTAGATTGCTACTGTCAGTGGTAACCGCCATTGAAAACAGTTTGGCTGGTCCATGTCTAATTGCCGCCTCGTTATTGTATTTACATCACACAACTGAGTTAAACTGGCCAATTGCCATAGATATACATGGATAGAATTTTCCCTGGGTATATTTTGCCGCGAATTGCAATAACATTACTGTTACGTTTCTATCTGAAGTGATAGTGTGTCTGAGAGACACGTGTCTAACACTAAATGAGTAGTGTCATAAATTCTTACTAGTTACTGAGTGGTCAGTCGTTATTGTGTATTTAAATAGTTTGAAACTGATGCTTTTAATGAAAGTACAAGACTTCCCTCAATGACAGTATGTGGACATGGTAATTAATTCTGATATAATCACACATTTAAATGTGGCTATTTCCTGTAAGTCATATTGTGTTTTGCGTCGGGGGGAGGTGGGAGAGGGGGTAACGGGAGTAGGGGCAGTCCCGATATACCGTTAGCGTGCACGCTAGTTACTTGCACTTGATTTCGTTTTATCGGTACTCATCCTGTTTGTCTTGGTAGCGGATGCGGGGTCCTGGGTTGCGTCCTGCTTGTGCTGTTGTATATTTTCCGCCCCCTTTGCCGGTGCGTGTCGGCTGGCCGTGTATCTAGTTCTCTCGCGGCTTTATATATAATTTGCCTTACACTCATAGGATAATAGATTTTTACTGCTTAGCTGATGTCCATTAATAGGTTGATTAATTCTACAGATGACTTGCTGTAATGAATTGTTTCTAGTTACTTAAGGCAGATGTCAGTCTGTTGTAGATACCCACTAGTTCTGGGAGTTTTGTGCCTATTCGTGACCGTTGCTGCTCCCGTTTGGGAGTCCATGCCGATTCTGTGTTGGGAACAGTGCGTGGGCGTTCGCTTCTGTGCGTAGTCTGTTGAATCCCACCATGTTGTTTGGTCACATGAAATTTTATATTTTATATCCTATATTTAAGTAACGTGATTGTGTTCCGTGGTATCTGATTTGTTGCTGTCTGTACTCTGAAATACTTTTGGTAATACCAATCTCTGCAGTAACGAAAGACTACATTTCCTCATTAAATTTTAGTAAATTGTTCAAGTTGTTCATAGTTTTTGAGTAAATAATTTTTAACTCATTTCACTAAATGTGTAATAGGACATACGTGCCGTGGTTTATGAATATTTAAATTTTGAAGTAACGAAAGTTTAAATTTTAAAAATGTGTTGATGGTTTTATTTGTTATTTGTCTTGTTTAAATGTGCCAAATAAATTTTCAGTGCAACTATCGATGGTGATTGTCTGATGTGTCACTTGGTCCAGTCCTACCACCACACAGCCTGTTGTGCTGAGCTTGCGTCGTTGTGTAAAAGTTGAATTCCATGCTGTACTGACACATCATTGACCCATCAGACTAGTTTCCTAAAAATAAAGCATATTTGCAAAATCAAATTAAAAAATATTAATTAACAATCGTTCACTCTTCCACATTATGCATAAAATAACATAAGCCATATTTTTATTATCTGAATCACCAGAACAACGACAGCTACAACAATATATTAGTATTTCTCCTTTTTTCCTGTTTTAGTAGACCTATTTTTTCTAAAAGCTAATGCGATGAATGTATTGTGAACAACTTCATTGGTGATGGAAAAGTCTTATAGTAAAACATGACTCCATAATGTTTTAAATTTGGAAGAATTAGTCGCATTTACGGTATCTTTGTAAAGCAACTGTGATATTCTTTAGTTATTTCCTTCTTTGTCCTTTCCCCCTCCTGGCTTTGATCAGTTAAGAAGTATGAATCACTGTAAGTTCCTATAAGTGAGAATAAGCATTGACTCATGTTCTATTATCTTCTACTTTTCATCCTTTTAATATGTAACTGAAAGGTTTCCAGGAGGAAGTATGGGTGAGTAATGCTGCATGAACGGAAATAGCTGGCTTGGAGATATCTGTTTAGCCGCCATTGTGGCCATCTCAGCTAGATAACTATGAATTGTACTCATCATTTACAGCCTGCTTGTCATTAAATTCTCAAAATTCGATTATTCAGTGCGACTAAAATTGGTGCTCTTAAGATATTCCAAACTTCTACTGTTGCGAAAGTACGAAGCCAAGTCAGTTATTCCGAGACAGCCATGTTTTGAGTCTTGTGAAACTTCTCGTCAATATAATCCACCCACTGCAAACAAAGGGATAGATCACCACCCGAAGTAGCCCACTCAGCATCACCGGTTGTTGCGTACTGGCTAAACTGTCACAGTATTTAGGAAAGTTATAGCAATCCATGACGACTATATTAAGTGCTCCATCACAGAAACATGCGCTTTTAACACACTCATTTAAAATAGTTACCATTCTGTAAGTGTCCTACCACTCTTCGCCTTTTCCTGCACTGTAATTATATTTTCGTGTATACTTGCCTGATACACCCATTAACACCGAAAATCAATACTGCAAAAAATTTTATTTTTTTTTTTCATTTTCTTCGCGCTACTGTTCGTTCTAACACCAAGTTACCGATTGCATGATGCATTATCTGCTGTCCCACCCTCTCGCCCCTTGTTCTTGTGAATCCCTCTTTTCTAGTATCACTTACTTCACACGTTATGAAACAGAGTAAAAGTTACTTTCAGCGTGTCGTACTGAAAATATTGTAGGGAACGCTTTCTGTTGCTATAGACTACATTGTTGGCTGCTTTAAAATGTACTCGCGAGCATGTTCTGGAAAAAAATTGTTCAAATGGCTCTGAGCCTATGGGACTGAACTTCATCAGTCCCCTAGAACTACTTAAACCTAACTAACCTAAGGACATCACACACACCCATGCACGAGGCAGTATTCGAACCTGCGACCGTAGCTTCTAGAACCGCTCGTCCACCCCAGCTGCCCATGTTATGGAAGAAAAACGTATAGCTCCACATAATATGCATTATCAGTGCATTATCAACGACGACCCCCCCCCCCCCCCGTGAACCATGGACCTTGCCGTTGGTGGGGAGGCTTGCGTGCCTCAACGACACAGACAGCCGTACCGTAGGTGCGACCACAACGGAGGGGTATCTGTTGAGAGGCCAGACAAACGTGAGGTTCCTGAATAGGGGCAGCAGCCTTTTCAGTAGTTGCAGGGGCAACAGTCTGGACGATTCACTGATCTGGCCCTGTAACACTAAGTAAAACGGCTGAAAGCAAGGGGAAACTACGGCCGTCATTTTTACCGAGGGCATGCAGCTTTACTGTATGATTAAATGATGATGGCGTCCTCTTGGGTAAAATATTCCCGAGGTAAAATAGTCCCCCATCCGGATCGCCGGGCGGGGACTACTCAGGAGGACGTCGTTATCAGGAGAAAGAAAACTGGCGTTCTACTGATCGGAGCGTGGAATGTCAGAGCCCTTAATCGGGCCGGCACTTAAGAAAATTTAAAAAATGAAATGGATAGGTTAAAGTTACATATAGTTGGAATTAGTGAAGTATGGTGGCAGGAGGAACAAGACTTTTGGTCAGGTGAATACAGGGTTATTAATACAAAATCAAATAGGGGTAGTGCAAGAGTAGGCTTAGTAATGAATAAAAAAATAGGAGTGCGGGTAAGCAACTACAATCAGCATAGTGAACGCATTATTGTGGCCAAGATAGACACGAAGCCCACGCCTACTACAGTAGTTCAAGTTTATATGCCAACTAGCTCTGCAGATGATGAAGAAATTGATGAAATGAATGATGAGATAAATGAAATTATTCAGGTAGTGAAGGGAGACGAAAATGTAATAGTCGTGAATGACTGGAATTCGACAGTAGGAAAAGGAAGAGAAGGAAACGTAGTAAGTGAATATGGATTGGGGCTAAGAAGTGAAACAGGAAGCCGCTTGGTAGAATTTTGCACAAAGCATAAATTAATCATAGCTAACACTAAGTTCAAGAATCATGAAAGAAGGTTGTATACATGGAAGTACCCTGGAGATACAGACAGGTTTCAGATGGATTATATAATGGTAAGACAGAGATTTAGGAACCAGGTTTTTAATAGTAAGACATTTCCAGGAGCCGATGTGGTCTCTGACCACAATCTATTGGTTATGAACTGTAGATCAAAACTGAAGAAACTGCAAAAACGTGGGAATTTAAAGAGATGGGACCTGGATAAACTGAAAGAACCAGAGCTTGTACGGAGTTTCAGGGAGAGCATAAGGGAACAATTGACAGGAATGGGAGAAAGAAATACAGTAGAAGAAGAATGGGTAGCTTTGAGGAATGAAATAGTGAAGGCACCGGAGGATCAAGTAGGTAAAAAGACGAGGGCTAGTAGAAATCCTTGGGTAACAGAATAAATACTGAATTTAATTGATGAAAGGAGAAAATACAAAAATGCAGTAAGTGAAGTAGGCAAAAAGGAATACAAACGTCTCAAAAATGAGATCGACAGGAAGTGAAAATGGCTAAGCAGGGATGGCTAGAGGACAAATGGAAGGATGTAGAGGCTTGGAGGGTTAAGATAGATACTGCCTACAGGAAAATTAAAGAGACCTTTAGAGAAAAGAGAACCACTTGCGTGAATATCAAGAGATCAGGTGGAAACCCAGTTCTAAGCAAAGAAGGGAAAGCAGAAATGTGGAAGGGGGGATCTATACAGGGGCGAAGTTCTTGAGGATAATATTATGGAAATGGAAGAGGAGGTAGATGAAGATGAAACGGGAGATATGATACTGAGTGAAGAGTTTGACAGAGCGCTGAGAGACCTAAGTGGAAACAAGGCCCCAGGAGTAGACAACATTCCATTAGAAATACTGACAGCGTTGGGAGAGCCAGTCATGGCAAAACTGTACCATCTGGTGAGCAAGATGTATGAGACAGGCGAAATTCCCTCAGACTTCAAGAAGTATATAGTAATTCTAATCCCAAAGGAAGCAGGTGTTGACAGATATGAAAATTACTGAACTATCAGTTTAATAAGTCACAGCTACAAAATACTGACGTGAATTATTTACGGACGAATGGAAAAACTGGTAGAAGCCGATCTCGGGGAAGATCAGTTTGGATTCCGTAGAAATGTTGGAACACGTGATGCAATACTTACCTTACGACTTATCTTCGAAGAAAGATTAAGGAAAGGCAAACCCACGCTTCTAGAATTTGTAGGCTTAGAGAAAGCTTTTGACAATGTTGAAGGTGGCAGGGGTAAAATACAGGGATCGAAAGGCTATTTGCAGTTTGTATAGAAACCAGATGGCAGTTATAGGAGTCGAGGGACATGAAAGGGAAGCTGTGGTTGGGAAGGGAGTGAGACAGTGTTGTAGCCTCTCCCCGATGCTATTCAATCTGTCTATTGAGCAAGCAGTAAAGGAAACAAAAGAAAAGTTCGGAGTAGGAATTAATATCCATGGAGAAGAAATAAAAACTTTGAGGTTCTCCGATGACATTGTAATTCTGTTAGAGACAGCAAAGGACTTGGAAGAGCAGTTGAACGGAATGGACAGTGTCTTGAAGGTAGGGTATACGATGAACATCAACAAAAGCAAAACGAGGATAATGAAATGTAGTCGAATTAAGTCGAGTGATGCTGAGGCAATTAGATTAGGAAATGAGACACTTAAAATAGTAAAGGAGTTTTGCTATTCGCGGAGCAAAATAACTGATGATGGTCGAAATAGAGAGGATATAAAATGTAGATTGGCAATGGCAAGGAAAGTGTTTCAGAAGAAGAGAAATTTGTTAACGTCGAGTATTGACTTAAGGGTCAGGAAGTCGTTCCTGAAAGTAATTGTATGGAGTGTAGTCATGTCTGAAAGTGAAACATAGACGATAAATAGTTTACACAAGAAGAGAATAGAAGCTTTTGAAATGTGGTGCTATAGAAGAATGCTGGAGATTAGATGGGTAGATCACATAAGTAATGAGGAGGTATTGAATAGAACTGGGGAGAAGAGGAGTTTGTGGCACAACTGAGTAGAAGAAGGGACCAGTTGGTAGGACATTTTCTGAGGCATCAAGGGATCACCAATTTAGTACTGGAGGGCAGTGTGGAGGGTAAAAGTCGTAGAGGGAGATCAAGAGATGAATACACCAAGCAGATTAAGAAGGATGTAGGCTGCAGTAGGCACTGGGAGATGAAGAAGCTTGCACAGGATAGGTTAGCATGGAGAGCTGCATTAGACCAGCCTTAGGACTGAAGACCACAACAATAACAATAACAATGGATGATAAGAGGCTTAATCCCGAAAAGAATAACAGGGAAGTAAGTCGCCCACTCGAATGATTCCCATATTCTGAACTGGAAATCTTATCGTTTCACGAGTGGGGTATACGTTGTGTCTAAAGTCTTGTCCATAGTATTCTTTCTTCTTGGATTGCAAGGTGTGCTGTAGATCTTTTCAGGAGCCTGGGAAGCATAACAGAGCTACTGGCAGAGGAAGGTGGGAACAGGTCAATTCCATGAGTGAATTGCTCGGGCATGTTGTACATCCCCCACAAAAGGTAAGTGTTCAAATAGCTCTGAGCACTATGGGACTTGACATCTGAGGTCATCAAACCCCTAGAACTTAGATCTACTCGTACGTAAACCCTACACATTCATACCGAAGGCAGTATTCGAATCTGCGACCTTAACAGTTGAGCGGTTCCGGACTGAAGCGCCTAGAACCGCTCGGTCACAGCGGCCTGCGAAAGGTAAGTGTCCTGTCTTCAGTATCGGTCCGGCACACAGATCAAAATACGTGAAGCGAATTTTAACGATATTTGGTTTGGTATGTATACATGGATGAAAATGTGACAACAGGATAGTAAAATATGGATACACTCACGAACAACAATTTTAAGAGAATATTTAATTAAGACAATAGGCTATCTCATCGATTCATAGGTAACATAATACTGCTTTCTAAAGAGGTTTTCTGAACGATGTAATCAAAGTTCTAGGTAGCAAAATAAACTACATAGCAAGTTAGAGTATACGACAAGACCTAAGGTTTATACTACATTGTACTTTTTTGATCAGGCTCCTGTTCTTTTCACCCCAAGGATGAGAGCACCAGGACATTTGGCCGACGGATGGCCATCAAAGAGGTGTGTGTGTGTGTGTGTGTGTGTGTGTGTGTGTGTGTGTGTGTGTGTGTGTGTAAGCCACGAGTGACGGCCCCTGGCCATTCCGGCGGAACCAATATCGCCTTTGGAATGTTTAATAATGGGGCGCGCGGGCACCTGGCACAGTAGCCGCTGGTGGGCGCCCACGTGCTCCGCACAAGAAGCGGCCGCTCCCTGGCGGCCGCGCAAGTAACCCGGCCGCAGCACCGCTCCCTCACTGATAACCAGTCTTATCGCCTCCTGCGTTGCACAACAATGTGAAAATGGCTTTCTAAATAACGGCACCAAATCGATAAACATGGCTGGGGTGGCGATAGGTCATCCAGCGAGATATGGTCACTACATACTGCACAAAAAGTACATGTAAACAAACACCTTTCGTTCGAAAAATATGCATGTTTATTGCGTAGTAATGCGTGTCTTTGCTGTTTTTGTATAAGGTTTACCACAAATGGTAGCGAAAACTGACACAGGTGAAAGCACATTACAATACACGCCTAAACGATCCAGTAAACATTGGTCCACGGAGAGTCACCTGTTTATTCATTTCTTCATTGTGTTCCGTAGATGCCATCAAGATATGAACCTTCAGGGGTGGAGTTGATATATAGATTGTAAGACGTCGTGGTCTTCTGACCTTCATTGCTTACATATTGCGCCCTCACAATCATATTCCGCACATTAAGACTCTTCATTCGAACCCAAAATCGATAAGATAAAGTGAATGTTGTATGAATTCATGTAAACGATAAGCAAATAACTAGTAAATCGCAGGTATGCACCAAGATTGAAATACTCGAGGCTGGCGTACACACACACGTTTAAGTCACGACGGTTGCAGGGGCTTTTAATTCGGGAGAGGTAAACCGCACGCTGGGGGACGGGTCCCTTCAGAGGACGAGTCAACCTATCTACGTCGGCCAGCGACCGTCCGTAAAGCAGACAGTGTTTGCCCGAGTGAAAGGAGAACGACCTCGTGTTTGGCTTAAAAGCAAATTCCGCTACATTGTGTGGGAGCGCCCAGCCTACGCTTTCTTTACAAACATAGCATGCAGTTTCAGAGGTTTTCACTGGGAGACAGTAAACGTCAAACGACGATGCTACAGATTTCCGGATTGTTCTCCTTAAACGAAACGACATTCTCCCGTTTTAGAAGAGCAATGCTGATTGGCAGACGACATTCATGACGCCTTGAGCTGAAGGAATAATGGAAGAGACCGAAATATATACCCCGTCACGTCTAGTGTGGAGAGGGGCCATTCTGTTGTCGCTCTTGGAGCGAGAGTACGTAACGAGAGCGTGTGCACTCGTACATGTACTCAAAGAGCGAGGAACAAGTCTCTCTTCAGTATTTCACTGGGAGAGCACCTCTGTAGACAGCGAATCGGAGTGCGACTCTATATTGAGTCCTGACGATTAAGTGTTGTTCACTGTGTTGGCTGCCACACTTATTGTGCTGTGTGAATGGACAGAGTTATAGTTAAAGGCCTGTGAGCGAATGTTTGAGTGGCATCGCGGTGGACTGGTTATCTGACCGGTGTACCACGCCAATAGTTAGGCTAGGGGCGAATAGGAGTCCTTGACTTCATGAGGGCGTAGGGAGAGTATGACTGGCGAAGGTCAATCCAGATAGAACGAGAGTTATCATTTATGAATGATATTTAGTGTCAGCTAGGCAGATGCTTAACTACAGAATATACTAACGAGTCTCGTAATAAGTTTACTCTATTATAAATTTAGTTAGGGAAAGATAGTCAAAATTATAAATTAATAATGGCATACGTAAAAGTAACACTGCGAACAAAAAGACCACAATCATCAACAAGCTCTTCCCGGCACAACGTGGGACCAGTCATACATACAGATACATAAATAGTTTACCAATTCCATTGTGATATAGTTACCGACAGAAAGTCAAATTTGTAAAAACCAATTGGAATCACTTCTGCATGACAGCTCCGTCTGCTCGTTTCGATGTCTGTCTTCATTGTACTCGCTAATTTCATTGTAGATTAAAATAAAATGCCAGTCCGATAAATTGTCAGTATGTAGCCTTAGTTTCACACAGAAAATGTATAATAATTGTAAAATCCCAAGTTTTCCTGTATATGTCCATCGAAACAAGCAAATAAGCACACTAAACTAACTACACTGGCTGTAGTTCATTAAATGGTGCGCAGTCTAGATGAAACCCAAACATGACGTGTCCTGTCAGAGGAGCCATTGTAGAGCTGTTCACCAATCCTTACAGCTCCAGTGCCTTGGCGGTCGAGGGCTTTCTTTGTGGTCCACTTGTACTTTTTTTTTTTTTTGGCGTCTTACTGAATATTAAACCAATTCCTCCTCATTATGACGCCTGCCTTTAGTACTCAGGATAAATGCCAAGATCGGTAAGATAATAGCAGATTATGATTTAGATGCCTCCCACGGCTTCACGATATTACTTAAAATTGAATGACATCTTCTGTTAGTGCATTTCAAGAAACGGATCGTCTTAAAGCCTTTGCTATCAGTTTATCAATGAGACATGCTCTTATACATCCAGGGTCGGACGTACGCACTGCAGATAGCGCACTTAGAAGCCACCACTTTGTCACCTCTGTGAACTAAGCTTCAGAATGCTATTCTGTTTTAGGACGGTTGTGGTCTCACCACAATTTAACTTCAGGAGCAGGTTCAAATGGTTCTGATGGCTCTGAGCACTATGGGACTCAACTGCTGTGGTCATCAGTCACCTAGAACTTAGAACTACTTAAACCTAACTAACCTAAGGAGATCACACACATCCATGCCCGAGACAGGATTCGAACCTGCGACCGTAGCAGTCGCACGGTTTTGGACTGCGCGCCTAGAACCGCTAGACCACCGCGGCCGGCTCAGGAGCAGGATTTGTCTTTATCTAACAGAGCGCGGTAACGCATAGTTGGCACGCTGGACTAGAATTCCAGGTAACGACAGTTCAAATTCGCACCCGGCCATCGAGATTTCGGTTTTCCGCAATTTCTCTAAATCACTAGAGGTGATTTCCACGATGGTTCCTTTGAAACGGCGCATCCGCTTTTCTTTACTGTACTGGAAACAATCAGAGATTGTACTCCATGTCTAACGCTGGCCGGCTCGGAAAACTTACAGCCTTCACACTTTTTCACCAACTTTCTAACGTCTTTGTTTAGGGATGCCTAAGTGATCTATTCCTTAATTTTCTGAATGATGTTTCCAGGTACCCTCCAAACACGGAATTGTGGAAATATTTGAAAAATGCTGATACCAACTGCCTTGGAAGGCAGATCTTCAGCCTTCTATCCCCACAAGTAATGTAGCAGAGCAAGCTCTTTAGTAGGTGGTAATCAGGCACTTCCTACCCAACAACAAGCCTGTGTTTCACCTCCTGAAGACCAGGGTCTTATCTTTCTCTGAGATCTCCAAGTGAATGGGTGTTTCAACTAATACAGCGAAGACCCAAGACACGCCCTCGGTTTCTTCAGGATTACCAAAAACCCGACTACCTCGTCAAACATGTGGCTTTGACTGTCGACCACCAGACTGTCGGAGTCTTTTATGTGTCCGACTGAGAAACAAATCCCGCAACGGGCAATGGACCTGATTTACGTGGTCGGGCGAGGACTCAGCCTACAGCCTGATTACAAGTTTCGTGGGAAAACTCTGGATGCCCTACATAGAACTTGAGTTTTTCTAATACTTAGAAGACTGCCAACGCCTCTGCTTCGTAGTCCGAATGTTTTACCTCGGCAGTAGACAAAGACCTGGAAACACAAGCAACAGGACGTCTGTCACCGTCTTTTCTGCATCAAAACCGCTGCGATGTCTGAATTAGACGCATCGGTCTGGACTATGAACTGCTGGTCAAAATCCTGAATAAACAGAACAGGGGCTTTGCTGAAGGCCGATTTCAGTGCATTAAATACCGCCTGCTGCCTTTCAGACCAATGAAACGGCTCTCGATTCTTACTTACGTGGCTCAAAAGTGCTGCCAGCTGGGCAAATTTAAGCAGAAATTTCCTAAAAACATTCAGCATCTCTACGAAATTGGCAACCATAGAGCGATCCCTCTTGTGCTCTCAGTGTTCTGACTCCACTGGTCAACACTAAATGCCACAGGAAGCAGATTTCCTCAAGGACCAAATTAACCTTAGAGGATTTACTGTGAGACCAGCTCTACGCAAACGCACCAATGTTTGGCGGTCACGCTCGACATGCTAAGAAATTGTGTTACTACGTATCACAGCGTCGTCTACACAGTTATTAAAAAAAATTCAGATACCCAAATAAGAACACATGAGCCTTGAAAGTATAGTCGCTTCGTTAAATAAACCAAAGGGAACCTCTTAAACTTATAAGTTCCAATTAGTGCAAAAGTCGGCAACAGGAATCCTCAGTCAAGGGAATTTGGTGCTAAGCTTCGTTAAGGTGTAGATCGGTAAAGTACCGCGCCCTAGCCAACCAAATGAAGCAGTACTGGAGATCGGGCAAAGGAACCGATTCCAAAGGTCATTTTGATTTAGGGCTCTGCAATCCATAATTGGCCTCTACATCGTACAATTACCCTTTATCACCAGAAACAGTGATGCATAAGGGGAGGTCTATGGGCTAATCACCCTGTCACGTAACATGTTGTTAGTCAACTGTCGCAGCATCTTCATTTCCGGCGGCGCAGACGATACCTGATCTGACAGCTGTATCCGATTCTTCATTTTGTCCGTCACCCCTAGCTTGTCACCCAAAACGTCGGGAAACTCTTTAAGCGTAAACTTAAAATCCGCCGACGTGCTCAGGAGGATCCAGCGGTACCAACCGGCCGCCGTGGCATCCACAACACACAGGCTTAACCTGATGCGTATATGGAGGGGCATGTGGTCAGCACACCGCTCTCCCGGCAGCATGTCAGTTTCAGAGACCGGAGCCGCTACTTCTCAATCAAGTAGCTCCTCAGTTTGCCACAAAAGGGCTGAGTGCACCCTGCTTGCCTCGAAAGACCGAATGGTCACCAACACAAATGCTAGCCCAGCCCGACAGCGCTTAGCTTCGCCGATCTGACGGGAGCCGGTGTTACCACTGCGGCAAGGATGCTGGCAAACTCCCTAAGTACCTGGAGTAATAGTTGCACCTAACCAAGTCGTAATGAACAAGTTCTATGACGAGGGTATTCGATAGTTGGTACAACGCTACGACAAATGTCTTAGTCTGAGTGGTGACTATGTAGAGCAGTGGCTTGAAGCTGTAGCTAACTGTTGCAGGTAAAATATTTCTGATTTTCAAAGTGGTTTCCATTTCGCGATCAATCGGAACTTACTTTCCAAATAGCCCTAGTATCTTAAGCTTACAGCTTCGTTTTACAGTATAATGTAAACTGAAGCTGGAAGCTTCAGATGCGTGCTCGAATATGACCAAAAGTCGAAATTGGTTCGTAGCATAGATAACAAAAAAAGTAATCTGCTTTCATCCATAAAAAAATGAGGCTGTGATCCTAGAAAAATAAAAATTTAAAAAGTTATACAGTAGTCTCGTAACCAGACAGATAATGTAATGATTGACATTCCACAGCACGAAAATCCTGACTCAAAGGTTGCAGTGAATAAAATCTACATATGCTAAGATTCGTCAAATACTAAGTATGATCGAGAATAAGAGACGCAGCTCTCAGAATCCAGTAAAGCACAAATAGATTTTTGGTTGAACAGTGCACACACCAAAGGAAGTCTTTATCTTGTTAATGCGTTAATGAAATTAGAACCTCTTGATACGACTTTAGATCAACGCCGTCCGTAGCGTCAGCTACCTGTCAGTTCCGTCCTAGGTGGAAATCTAGTCCAAAATGCCCAGACCAACAGCAGTCGTAACAGGCTTCCCTGGTCGAAGTAGGACTTTCATTGCGTCGCAGGCTCAACAGTATTCGAAGGATCCCTGTGGTGACTTCTTTCATCAGCAAATCTGATGCATTTTATGCTGACGACAACCTTATCCAAATCTGCAAAAGTTACACGTTGCTCAAAAAAGGAACTCGCAAACGGTCATACAGTCGCATCCCTTCTAAGATGTCATTCACAGCCTCGCCATATATGACCTGATCGTTCAGACACTCACTGGCCGTTATAATTTGTCGTATATACTCTGCAAACCTCTAATGGAAATGGAAATGCCGCGTGGCAAGGGCCTCCCGTCGGGTAGACAGTTCGCCTGGCGCAAGTCTTCCGAGTTTACGCCACTTCGGTTACTTGCGTGCCGATGGGGATGAAACAACGCAACACCCAGTCCCTGAGCGGGAAAAATCTCCGACCCATCCTGGAATCGAACCCGGGCCGTAAGGTATGACAGTCCGTCGCGATGACTACTCAGCTACCAGGGGCGGACACCTCTAATTATTCTCCTACACACAAAATAAATGTTGACCAACCAAATAATTCCTAACCCTAGATGATAATTTCTACTATACAGGTCATTTTCGTAGTCCTGTCAATGTGTCACGATAGTACAAGGTGGCACTAATTATTCGGCTCAAACAATCACGAGACAAGGGATATCGGTTTGGTTTTACAACGTAACAGAATACCGCAAAAATCTGACTATTTCTTGTACACTCTCGACTTACAGATTATCAACGCCACGGAGCATAGGCAAAATTGGGACGGATGCCCTATACGCTCACTAACAGCCCCTTTCATCCCACTGTCAACCTTGCACGTATTGTCATGAGAGAGAGCGACCTCGTTAACAGCATATGTAGCGGCGCTCACTCTAACGCATTCAGCTTCATCTGTAATTCCAAAGCTCTACTCTGCAATGCATTCTGCCTGTTTCTCGTTAATAGTGACTACTTCAAATTCTTGAATACAGTCATATATGTTGCTAATTTGCACTTGTCTCAATAATCCTACACACGGGGTAGATTACTTCATTCCCAGAACTGAACTTTTCCACTACGCGCCAGAGAGTGGCAGCACAAACAGTTGCCCATGCTAGCTTGCTGCAGACACGCCACAGGCCGCGCACCCAGCTCAGTGACACTTCCCCGTCTCTATTGGCCAGTTCTCTGTGCTCGCACAGCAGCTGCGCCATCTTGTACGTCACCCAAAAGACACCTCTTGGCTCCATAGCACACAGGAGTACACCTAAAACATACAAAGCGACAAACAGATTCTGTCAACAAATATTTTAAGATGTTGTCCTCTTCCTTAAAAAAAGTCACGAATGATGATTGATTGAAATTTTTAATTTGCCCAGCTCCCAGAGAACCGCACTCTGGTACCATTGAAACGGGCACTGAACTTTGTGTTTGGGAAAGTGATAGGGCTAGGCCGTCAAATAAACATCACTGGCAAAATAACAATTGTATTAAAATGAACCAACTCCCTGCTGATTAGCTAACAAGATGCAAATGGCTGCCCAGAAGTTTACAGCATAATTATAAACTCCAGCAGGTGTCCAGTTAGATTCATTCTACAATCAACAGAATGCGGGCAGGTCTCAAACCTGGCACCACTTCACACCACAGTACATCGAAAGGACGCTGGCCAAACAACGTTGTCATTGGCACTTCTTAAACGTGTAAATGGATACATTTAACAAACACACCACATCCCGTTCATCAAATCAGGCAATCCTTCAAAATTTCATAGGATTACACAGTGCTTTGCTTATGCTAAGAAATGTATTTAAAATAGCCTTTCACAGCACTAATAAATAATTTGATTAACAATCAACAAACTCTGAAAAACGTGATACAAGCCTGATACAGCTAGGTTGAAATTTGTCTGATGAACGAAGCCTAATAGAACAGAATCAAGCTAAACACGCAGCGTCATTAAGGACCAGTTACAGTGCCCACATAATAAATTTTAAAAGTGGATACGCTCTAAAAGGAAGATCAGATCAGGTGTATGCTAAAGCCTATTCTCCCTGCACATTCCAGTACTCAAGCGAACAAATAGCCAGTTTAAAAATAAAAATTTAATTCTGACCCATGATAACAAGAACAAATTGACTGGCAGCAACAATTTAACATTAAACAGTAAATAATCAACTCTTTTCAAGACAGCCAGAGCCAAAAAAAAAAAAAAAAAAGCGGACTGCAGACCAATAGGCAGTGAAGTTCCAGCAAATACAGTAAATCAGACAGGTCTGTGTGTTGAATTCGGTTCCAGAGCGCAAATGCACAGTAACAGCCAATGTTCTGAAACATGCTAAACAAGTTCAGTTCCTTTTGGTAGAAGAGAGTCTGTTCTAAGTGATAACTGGTACACCAGCCCTCCTTTGGTCGCGCCCCACGACCCAAAGATTTCTTCATCTGATGTACAGCCAGCCATTTTGCCTCCTGTCCGCAAGCTCACATAGGCGCCATGCCTGCGTCGTGCAATTCTTTTATTTCTTCATTTTCGCTTCGGGATACAAGGACCATACAGCCAACATCGATTCTTAAGTGCTAAAGGAACCTTATCGCAAAAAAGCAGAATAGCACAAAATTACGAGGTTAGCATACAAACACACTTTTGAAGTACAAGGAAAGCGCCAGTAGACAAATACTAGACAGCTGGCGGCAGTGATAACAATGACACTGGGGCAGTATTACAACAGCACTATGCACAAACATTATGACAAATATGCATATGCTGTTATAGTAAAAAACAAAAGAGGAGAGGGCAAACACCGTGCATCATACAATAAGTACAACAATAATTGAAGAACAAAACTGCAAATAACATCATATAACAATGTAAGGAGTGTAGGATACAGACAACCTAACTTAAAACAAAAACCCAAAATGGCATAATACAACCAGCGGGATGTACAATAGGGCCAATGGAATACTGGCAATAATGAAAATTTAATGTACAAATAGAGGCCTGTAGGAGAATTAAAACACAAAATTACGCACCCCGTTACTAATCGGGCTGATGCCATGTGAAAATAAAGACCTCGGCAGCGTCGTACGCTTATCCACGTCCTACTCTAGAGGTGCCCGATCTGGTTGTCCGCTCTGAATGGACTGCTCCCGACTATAATCTCGAAAGTCGCCACACACGTCCTCTCGTGAGCCATGTATGAAGCTTTTGCTTAGTAATAGCCAAGCACCGTAATCACGGGCAATATCGACGAGAGTTGTGATGGCTCAAGCAGAGTAACAGATGGAAACAAATCTAAAAACGATGACACTAAGAAAACAGTGTTTCAAACAAGGGAAAATTATTTTCGTGAATGCAATGTGGACGTAGGCTTCTAAAATAACATTTTGCAATTGCGTCTTCGTCACAATATTGGGCAGACGCGCAATAAATTTTCTAATTCAGGCGTTTACAGTTTCACTCGTGACGATGCCAACTGCTTTTATATGGGGGGAGATGGGACGTAGTTTTAAAACCAGATTTAGAGAGCAAACATATACCAGCAATAAAACAGTATTTGATGTTCACTTTAAAAATCAAAAAACATAGAATAATGGGTATAGCACATAATCTGACACGTTTCCTCAGCACTGCAAAAAGCAGAAGAACATTTTGGAAGAAATGGCGTTGAGAAATAGCACGCATACTTATCATATTCCCAACGAGTAAAGTGATTTCAACCAAAACTCTTGTTTCGAAATCTATGAAAGGATTTATGACGTATGAGTTCCTAGTGAGAAGAGTAGCCGTGCGCCATCCAAGACCTGATGAGGTCAACAGTACCGATGTCATCCGTGTGGACGCAAACAACGCAGCAGAGCGCAGCACAGCAGAGGAACGTCCTCTACACTGAGCAGCACAAGAAGAACTGTAGCCAAGATAAAGTATGGAACTACGCGTAACCTGCACCATATAGCGGCGACTACTATCCTTCACTACCTTTCCATTATAAATTATGCTATCTCTTTCTTGTTTTATTGGAATTTACTGTAATTACTTTTTTTCTCCCTTCGAGTCCGATTTGCTTGCCATGTTCATTTTTATTAACTATTGTCCTATATAGATTTTTGTATAGTTAAATATATTTTAAAAATAATTTTTTTCATACCTACGTGTAAGTGACAATATTTTTAAGATCTGTACTTCTAAAGCAACCTTTAATTGCTTTGTGCAGTTGTCTATGCATTACGCCTGCTTCAACGACTTCTAGGATAACGCTTGAGTCTTATACGTACTGGTTGAAGCATCACTGGCAACTCTGACTCGTGTTACTTTTCATGGTGATGACGTGTTGCAATGCAGCAGAATGACAGGTACATCGTGATTATATTATATATATATTTTGTTCTTATAAAGGTCTTAATGTAGCAGACAATGACTATTTCTCCTTTTACTTCTATTGCAGATTCTGAAGATGGCTATTGCACGTCCAAAACCGGTGACTGAGTTCAAAAAACCTTTCAATGAAGACAATTAAACCAACAGAGGTCCTTTATAAGAAGCTTACTTGACGTAAGTGTCTTAAGAAAAACCCGAGAATCCTAAATTTGGTAGGCTAGGTGGGGTTTCGAAGTGACGTCCTCCCTAATACAACTCCATCGTCGACCTTCAAATTTCTTTTTATTCAATTTTTAAAATTTTGACTTACCGGAAAGTCTATTCATTTCTGACACTGGAGTATTCTGTGCATGGCACCATAGCAGTTTTCCACTATAGGACGTGAAACAAATGAACTGTCCCTCCCTTCTCATCAACAACATAGAACATGAATGTGTAAAGCTTCGTTGAGACGCAACTGTGTGTATATATTAATTTAGCACTAAACTTCACCCAAGGAAAATACAGCCCAAGAACAATAATAAACACAAGAGAAAGGACAGTATTACATCCAAACTCGGGGGTGCTAGGTCGAGAGGCAACAAAATTTTAAATTCACTACAGTTTGTTACAAAACTTCACATTAATGAAACAGCTGCAACTGAAAAACATCATTAATCACAAAACTTACAAAACCGACACAACACGCCCCCAGGACACGTATTATGCCGACAGCGGCCACATGCAATATCATGGTTACAGGTTGAATACTGTAACTCTCAAATTCTCCACAAATCATCGATAAATATAGCTAATCAGAAAAGCAGACTTGACGCCTGCCTGGGAGACAATCTCTATTCCTTCCAAATAAACAATGTAAGTGTACACCAGATGTGGCCTGAATTCAAAGAAAGAGTATCGGCAGCAATTGAGGGATTTCATGCTTTCCCTACGGTGGTGTTATAGGCCCTTTGCTGTTCCTTGTCTGTATAAACGATTTAAGAGAAATTTGAGCAGCCATCGTAAGTCGTTTGTAGATGACGTTGTCCTTTATTGACTAGCAAAGTCATCAGAAGACCAAAACAAATTGCAAAACGAAATGTGATTGTGGTAAGTTAATGGGTCAATAATTGCAAATTAAAGTAATCAAGCAAGGGTCTGTTTCAATAAGATAAACACTTGTTAAGATAGCTCACTAAACTCTAAATCACCAACAGCTGTAAAACAACTCTAAGACAACATGAATGTAGCACACAATGTTAAATACTTTTAGAGGTTGTAGAGGTTGTTTAGTAGATCGAGTTTTACATGGGAACCTACGTCCGGGAACCTCATCCAACGACGCTACAGAGCTGCTCAGCAGCAGTTACCGTTCGTGGAGTTGTAGCACCTGCTCTGCCCACTGCCACCACCTACCAGCGTTGTGTGAGATCTGAAGATGACTAAAACAGAATGAAACCGGTAACCTCATAAAAAAGAGGTTCCTTGTGATTGTGACATGTTCATTTTAAATAACAAAAAGAGAATCAGCTGCTTGGAAAGCAAAAGTTCTGAAAAGTTACTTTTACCTCTGAAAATCTGCAAACATTCAGTGCTTACTCCATGGCCTTATACACGCTTAAATTCTATCGGATACAAGATAATGTTTACTTTCATACTCTAGTAATCCAATCTGCTTGGAACTGTACACAGAGTTTCCAGAAGACGTGGGATACCTGCTACTATCGTGTTGGACCTCCTTTTAACAAATGCAGTGCAGCAATTCGACGTGGAAAGTGCTCGACAACTCGTTGGAAGTCCCTTTGTCTCTTGCAGAAATGCTGAGCCATGCTGCCTCTATAGCCGACCGTAAGTGTGGTGGCGGAAGGTGTCGCCTACACACCGGTCGGCAAAGAGGTTGCAAGAAGATCGATAATAAGCGCTGGAAGAAGCGCGCCTATCAGGAGAGAGACCAAAGACAGCCAGTATTTCGATCGCCGTCGTGGACCAGAGGGCCCAGTCAGAGTCACAGTCCCCAGCTCAGAGTCAGCTCAGTTACTATTCTAGTCGGTGTCTGTCAGTTTACATTATCGGCTACCAGAGTAGTTTACGTAGCGCGACTTGCACTTCGCCAGAAGTGAGGCTAATGTCGACTATTACGGAAGAGCTCTTACTACAGCACATGGACTAGCTTAAAGATAAGAAGCTTTCTTTTCTGATAAATAAAGAACCGTTTTTAAACATGTGTGCAGTTCATTTATAGAAAGAGGATACTGGCCACCAAACAACATTCTCTTTTTGCTTCCAGTGGTATAAGACTCTAAATTGGCAACGAGACAACAAAAAGGTGGCGATGAGGGTGGGATTCAGTGCAGAAGATTTTGCTTGCTTCTCTAGTGTTTTTGCTTGTAGGGGTGATCATTTTGCAAATTTTTTGTTGTGTTCTTGCATTCATACCAGGAGGGGAGCCGCAGAATTAATCAAATTCCTCTTCTCAGAGGCTTTTCTTGCTTTTTTTGTTGCTATATAATATTTGTGTAAACCATGGCTACCCGCCCGCTCCACCCCTCGCCATCCCCCCTTCGCCTCAGCCACTGATGTCCAATGTAGTGGATGTAACATAAATTTTTCATTTTCAGAACCTACAAATTACTGCCTCAATGACAAAGGTACAACTGCTGGCTGCACTAGCAGCGTTGGCCGCACAACCGCAACCGAACGATCGACCAGTCCAACAAGAGCCGCCGACCAGCATACCACCGTTCCGGCAATTTAACGACACAGAACAGGAATAGCTCGAATACCTGACACATTGTCAAGTTTATCGTGTCGAAGGTACTGTAAGACTACAATGCTTTCTTTCGAATGCAGTGTCCCCAATGTTCAGGTTAATACAAAAACTATGTTCAACGGCGTCTTCCGACGAACTCAGTTATGACCAAGTAATCGCTACATTAACTCAGTATTATGACCAGCAAATTCCGAATAGCTGCAGACAGATACCAGTTTTTTTCGCTTGCAGAAAAAGCCAGATCAGACGTACCGCCACAGGTACGCAGAACTAACTGGCGTGACGAGGAAGTGTAAATTCAAGTGAAGTTGTGGCAACCTTTACAGTGATTTAATGACCGGAGATGCAATAACATTCAATGTCCCAGAATACGGGTACGGATCCTAAAGTACTCAGATCCATTGTTTCCTCAAGTATTGCAAATCTTAGAGCAATATAATGCGGGTATCATAGCGGCCGATAAGTTTTGTAATACCCCACCCGTTGCTTGTCCGATTTTTGCGTGTGTTCGCCCCTAACAAACAACTTACAGAGAAATTGGGAGTGGAACTGTACGCAAAAATGGATAACGCTAGATTTAAATGTGGCCCTGTCACCCCTAATTAATCTGCTGTGGTAGTGTTGACGATAAATCACACCTATTTCTACTTCAAAACATGAACTATCACAAACACTTAGGGTGTTCAATGACATCAAACAGATATACAAAAATAAAATAAAGCAAAAGGGTGAATTCAGGATCAACTACTGAAAGTAAAGGCTCTACTGAATCGCAATAATTTTATTATAACCTTCAGATCAATGCTGAATAAAACACAATGAACAATTTACAAATTATCCTCCTAACTGGCATTGGCAGTTACTGTGTTAAAATCGGTATGAAACGAGATCTCTCATAACATATATACGAAGAATCACTACGCTCCCAAGTACTGTGAAACCTATGTGGAAACAGCCATTGCAGTTGATCCAACCACTTAACGTTACTCCTAACACATGCCGAAGCGAGAGCGATCTCACCGTAATATTCATGTTGTAGCGGCGGTCTCCGACGGCGACGGAGCGGCCGTGCGAGCGGCGTGTGGCGTCTCGGAAAGTACAATCCTACAGTATTAGAAAACCAAACTGCTGGCCGTAAATTTCTCTAATTGCGACAATGTTTCCGTGCGCAATGAGCTGGCGCGGCTAATGTCCTCTCAGAACGAAAGACTAAGACGGGAGACGACTTGGCTAACGACCTCTCAGTACGAGAGCCCAGAACGGAAGACATCTACTGAGAGTCGAGCAAGATCGCTCTTCACCTTTGTTTTTTCCCCTCAACTTTTATCGAGCGATTCACATTACTAGAAGCTCTCAAAGTACCCAGTTTACCAGTGCCGACCAATGTACGGCCTGCGAACAGAACTCCTTTCCACTATTCTTTTATTTCTACAAAATTTCACAAGCAAATTCCGCCCTCGCCGGCTGGGCAATAACACGTTTACTGAAAGTTTTCTCCCAAGAGACCGCTCGAGATTCCTCGTCGCAGCGAACACAGATTCTTGCATTGGAAGTTTGTTATTCGGAACTCCTGGCCTGCCCCACTTGAGTTACTCGAAGGCGTAAAATTAGTGGGACATAGGCGAGAGCACGCACAGGAAAGCCCGTCCAGCTATCCACTGCTCTGCTTTGGTAAACACTTGAACACCTGCAGCCGCGCGTCCCTCTGAGGTTGGCGGCCGCTGTGGCCTCTCTAAACGGAATACAGAAATCTCCCAATTCACAATTCATACCGTAAGGCTGTGGCCTTCGGCGGTTAAGCGGGGAAGTAGCCGAGCTCTATCTCGCATACTGCCTTTCCGCAAAATCTTATAATTACAAAATCGCGGACTCCTCGCGTGCCGATGCGTTTCCACATAGATTTCCCACACCGTAATTTAGAGTATTACTCCAACAATACCTAAAGGGTCGCGTTAAATGGACTCGTGTAAGGTGCAAGGCCGCTGCCACCTTACAGTTCGACCAGGCACCGGTTTGTTGGGTAGAGTCGCCCCCTGCCCGCGACCGCCCCAAGCAGCCGCAACATCGAGCGCGAACAGAGTATCGCGGACAGCCACGTTGAAGTGTAAACAGACCTGTGAATTTAGTGAAGTCTTGCCCTAGATGGTTTGCTCGCCATAAAACACAGGACTGCCCATCACGTAATGCAACGTGTTACATGTGTGGAGAAAAAGGCCATGTTCAAGCAATTCGTTTGCAGTGACACAAAAACGCCAATTTTGCCCGCTCCCAAGGGACAACAGGTTCATGCACATGCAGTGTACGTTGTGTTTTCTTAACCTACAACAGGTTCTGACAAAAGTAAGATTAAGGTTGCGCCTTATTCTTGTCCTAGTGCTTTGCAATTACATTCTAACAAACTATTTATCTTATTACACGTTGCTGGCAGTTGTGTGAACTTTCAGTTAGACACCGGTGCCTCAGTAACTTTACTTAATCATGCAGCGTACGAACAGTTTAGCTCACCGCGCCTTTCTAAACCTAGCAAGCACATCACTGTTTACAGCTGACAGGAAATTCCAGTGCTTGGACAGTTTAGTTTGCCTCTCACTTACAAATCTCACACTAGGACAGTGAATTCCACTGTTCTGAAATCAACAGTGAGAACATTTTCGGTTTAGATGCCTTTGATGTGTTTGGACTTAGCACCCACGACAATGTACTGTCAGTATCTACATGTGCACCAAAAGAGAGTGTCGCTAGCTTATTTAAAGAATATCTTATTTTGAGAAGGAAAGAGAAAAGTTAATAACTTCGTAGCACATGTTACATTGAAACACAATGCACAGCCTAAGTTTTTCCGCGCCCGCACCATTCCAATTGCTTTACGAGACAAAGTAGCCAGTGAATTGAAAGAATTGCAAGATAATAGTGTAATTGCTCCCATTCAAGCTAGTCAATGGGCAAGTCCTCTCGTTTTGTTGCCTAAACCTTGTTGTCGCATTCGCATTTGTGTCAACTTCAAGTCAACAGTTAACCCACAGACACTAGTTGACATTTACCCTTACTCCGCCCTGAGAAACTCATATATTTTCGTGATGCCTACTAGCAAATTCCATTAGATTGTCGTAAATATACACTTCGGGCTGTTCAAGGATTTGCGTCTGCCTTTTGGCGGTGCTTCCCCATCCACCATTTTTCAGTGTTACTTGGCACAGCCGACAGAAAAAGTGCCATTTTGTTCAAACTACCTTGACGATATTGTCGTCTCAGCTAGTACACCAAAGGAACGCATAGCTAATTCGCACTCTTTTTCGAGTGTCGTCAGAAGCTGTACTCAAGTGTCGTCTCGAAAAGTGTGACTTTCTTCACACTGAACTACAGTGATAAACGGTCAGGGTGTGCACCTTCTCTAATCTCATCTGCTTGAAATCCGTAACCTGCTTGTTCTTTGCAAGGTTCCTGAACTGCTGTCAGTACTAGGCAGTGTGACATACAACATTCGGTTCACACCGAATGCCGCTCAGATCGCGGCTCCATTGCATCGCTTGCGTTGAAAAAGCGAACCTAAGGTGTGGATTAAAGACTGTGAAGATGCATTTCAGAAACTCAAAAATGTTTTGCTCACGGATATATGCGTAGCGCTTTTTTATCCTGCCAAGCCATTATGTCTGCAAGTCGACGCTTCTTCCTACGGAAATGACGCTGTGCTTTCGCACAGAATTGGTGCACAAAAGAGGCTTATTGCTTTTGCCTCAAAGCTGTTAACTCAAACTCAGTGTAGCTATTCTCAAATAGAAAAAGAGACTCTCGCTATTGGGTACGGTGTGACAAAATTCCGTTACTATTTGTATGGTCGCAAGTTCTATTTAGTATAGATCACAAGCCTTTATAGCCCTTGTTTTATCCGTCAAATCCGCTCAAAAATTGCAACGTTGGGCTTTGTTGCTTTCGAGGTATCAGTATGAAATTGTGTACAGGTCTACGGAAAAAAATTGCGATGCAGACGCTCTATCTCGCCTTCGGATTGGTCCAGACTCTTATTTTGATTCATCTGCCGCATCTTTTTGCCAGATCAATGTGCAGGAGTCTGAATTGCTAGAATCTTTTCCCTTACACTACAGAAAAGTGGCACAGGCCACGGAAGCAGACCCAGATCTCAAGATTTAGTTGTATTATATTCGCACTTCTTGGCCTCGTTCATTGGATAGTATTCGGAAGTCAGTTGTGCACCGATATTTTGCACGTCGGCATAACCTTTCATTTCAACAAGGTCTAATTTTAGTTCAAAATGACAGTGGATAATCATGTGTGATTATTCCCAAAGTGTTGCGAAAGGATGTGTTGCGATTGCTCCACCAGGGACATTGAGGAATTGTTCGCACTAACCAGTTAGCGTGACGGCATAGTACTTGGCATGGCATGGACGCCGAGATTGAACGAATGACGTCACAGTGTCGCGAAAAACCAATCCGCTCCGCCAAAAACATTCTCAGCTCGGCCTAAGACGCAATCACTATCGCAATGAGTGCACACTGACTTTGCAGGACCATTTCGGAACACTCGTTGGCTCATAGTGGTAGACACTTTTAGCAAGCTTCCATTTGCGGCGCCTATGGCTTCTACCACGTCACGTAGCACCATTCAAGCGTTATCCTCAATATTTTGCATCGAAGGATTACCAGAAGTACTTGAGTCGGACAACGGATCACAGTTCGCTTAACGTGATTTTGAAAAGGCGTTCGTCATCTAGCAAGTGCTCCGTTTCACCCACAGTCCCACGGAGAAGGAGAACGCTTCGTGCGCACTTTCAAGCAACAGACGGCCAGGCTTCGCACCACCCACACACGAGAACAGGTGCTGCGACTCTTTCTAGTCTCCTATCGTTCCCACCCACGAGACGGTCCATCACCGGTGGAATTTCGGCATAGCCGCCGCCATCGGACGCTGCTACACTTGCTACATCCACTGCAGCATCCGGCGCCGCCAGTGGTCCTCAAGTATCGCTTTGCGCCGCGCGATCTTGTTCTTTCCAGGTCTTATGGCAACCATGGGCGATGGGAAATTGATTGCAAGTCCCGATGGTTTGGAGGGCCGTCACCAGAACCAAATTTGTGCTTGTCACTGGCCCCTTGATTTTGCTGCTTTTTCCCCCAGATTCACGGACTCACGAGACTCGCAGTCACCCCCTGGTGCCACAAGAGGAATGGGTGGACGATTTCACTGGCCCCCGCCATCCACGCTCGCTGATCCAATGGATCTGGACCCGCCTTCGCTGCCGCCTTCATCGCCCCAGGACATGTCCTCAGGCCTGGACGTGTGTGCCTTGGCAGCAGTTTTTCAGAGGATGTTCCTGTTGCCTCGCAAGCCAGACCGCGGGGTACAGTCGGAAGTATATCGTCCTGCCTCCCTCCTCTTGTCGTTCGCAGCCTCACTACACGACAACGGTGCGGCATCCCTCTGGGGGGGGGGGGGGGGGGGCGGGGAGGTATATGGTGGCGCAAGCTGTCAGTTTGCATTACCGGCTACCAGAGCAGTGTACATAGCGAGACTTGTACTTCACAAGCAGCGAGGATAACGTGGAGTATTACGGATGAGCTTGTACCACAATGCATGCACTAGCTTAAAGATAAGAAGCTTTCTTTTCTGGTAAATAAAAAACCCTTTTAATACATGTGCACAGGTCTGTTGTAGAAAGAGGATACTGGCCACCAAACATCAGCTTCTTCTTGTTTCCCATGGTACAGGACTCGACAGTGGCAACGACACAGAAATAAGTACGAAAGTGTTTCCAGTGCAGGATTTTGTGCACGAACTGACCTGATTATTTCCTGTAAATTTTCCAAGGGATTAATCTCGAGCTAATTTGTTGGCCAAATCTTTCACTCGAATTGTCCATAATATTCTTCAAACCATTCGTCAACAGTTGTGGCCTGGTGACGTGGCATTGTTGTTTGGGAACATGAAGTCAATGAATGCACGGGTGTATTCTCACATACAAACGTTCATAGAGGTGCCAGATAGCATCCTCCTTAGACTGACCCAAGCCTCATACGCCTTTTGTTGTAGTTTATCATTTCTATTATGTGTTCTATTTACGAGAGGTCTTTTGACCTTGCTGTCCAATGCAGTCATTATATACCACAAAGAGTACAATGCTTTGCAACTGTCTAAATGGACGTGCGTTGTTCAGCTGAAATACCGTATCGCCTTCCATTTGAAGAAATTACTGTAGACCGGTAAAACAACATGTGTATTGTACTGGTCACTGCTCACATAGTCCTGCGTAAACACCGAAGTGACCGCGAGATGCAACTGATGACCGCCACACCATGATAAATGGGATGAAACCTGTGTGTCGTGGGCGCCTGGTACAGGCAGCCCACCAGGTGTACGTCCATAACTCGCATACAGACAGGACTTACTCTCGTCAATAAAGACAACAGAGTACAGTTCCACTCTCCAGTCAACTCTTTCACACCTGACGAACAATGCTTGTCAGTTTCACAGTGTCAGCAGTATCCTGGCCAGAAGCTTACGTCATCTTAATACTGCAGCAAGCAGACAGATTCACAGTGGTCCCTAACGATACGTCAGGTGCAACATGTGCCCATATTTCACTCCTGGATTACGTTCAGTCAGGCATCCATGAGAGCACAATACATTGACCTTGACATGGGTCTGTACACTGAACCTGTGGGAATGTTTCACAGACCACTACTGAATGCAGCGACACAGCAACGATACATTGCACCCAACATGTACAGTAATAAGTCGATATGTCCATCCAGTTTCCCGCAGCCCCACATTTCGGCCCAGATCAAATGGTTAAAGCTGCTCACCAGATGTATCTACTTGTCGGTGGTTGTATGCTAGAATTAATGTTGCAAACACTGTTCACCTCTAAACTCAACAGTTACCGCCTGCAGGGCCAAAACAGACGGGCCACAGACACGCCTCCTGAGCGCCAACCGATGGCCGATGATCGCGACAATTCAACCACTAAAACTACAACACTGTATGTACATATTTTACACTGGTGCCACTGGACACAGTCCTTAAGGAGGTCGGGATTTTTTCCGGCAGTGTATGTACAAACGACAGTACAAAGACAGAAATGAAAATCTCTTAGTGCATAGCTAACTACCTGCATGCCCTCCTCTGGCATCGCTGAAGCTTTCATCCTATTTCAGTAGTTTCCCATTTAATCAATCACTGTTTCTATTTATTGCGGGCAGGAAAAGGTGAAATTAAAAGAGTTTACTTCGGTTGTGACTTTCACCCAAACAAACACAGAGTGGAGTGGGACAGTGTTAAGACATTGGACTCGTATTCGTGAGAACGGCGGTTCAAATCACGGTCGCCTCATCGTGCTTTACGTGATCTATTTTTCCTGTGAATCGTTTTATGCAGATGTCGGGATATTGTCTTCGTAAGTGATACAGACCATTTCCTTCCGAATCTGACATAATGGTCTGCCTGCAGTGACGTCACTGTCGAAAGGATTTTAAACCCTGCTGTGTCGACCGAACAAGACACATCCAGCGCAAAAGCACCACAGGCGCAAAGATGTGAGCTGATGCCAGTGCCATAGAGATTCGCCACTTGCGCGAGTTCCACCAGCTCCATAGTCGGCGCTGGGAATGAAGATCGACTTCGCCTCGGCCAATAGGCGGGTCGGTACAATTCTCCAATGACCGAACGACAACGGACAGAAGCCTGCTTGGCTAGAGATCATCCTCCAAGGTTGAGTTAGACAGAGAACGTCGTGGAGTGAATTCTTAGAAGCGAACAGACAGTAGTTGAAATTGCATTTTCTATGTACTGTGAAGTTTACTTACGACTCTTTACACTTAGACATTGAGGGTTTTTTGTATTATAATACAAGCAGTATTATAAAATTCATTATTCAACAAAAGTCACGAAGATAAGTTAACATTTTTAACTCATTTCTGTGACTTGGTTACTAATTTGTTGGAGTGTTGTAGAACCTTCGTTCTCCTATTCTGTTAACTGACCCTAGGGCATAGCTGTGTAATAGTGGCAGGGAGAAATTTTCTTAGCGGTGTACTGCAAGAGAAGCCGCTTCATGAACTCATAAACACGGCCTACCATAGCAAAGTGGGAACTCGGCCACAGCAGTAGCGAAGAGGCCTTATAAAACGGGAAACAAGGGTTCACAAAAAACCTTGATGCTGATTTTCTAAACTTTGTGGAAGCTGTGGTCTACGGATAGCGTATTTGGAAGGTAATCAAAAAATCGTCGGTCGTGGGTTCGAAACTTGCCACCGTTTAAATTTTAATTAATAATCAGCATTGGCGGCCATGACTTCCACCATATGATGACATCCCCTTTCTGCCAAAGCCATTGTCAAAGAGGACGGAAGAGCGGACGGAGGTTTAGGGCATTCTCTTGTCCTTGGAGTAGGAAACTGCCCCACCGGCATGAGGGTGCAATAGAAGCCACTGCATTAAAGACACATAATGCGTATGCGCAGAACATGTGGCCTATAACTGAAAAAGTGTCATGATGATCTCACCATTGCCAAAAGATTCCGGAAGAGCCGTATCTCCGGGAGGGGACTGCCAAGGAAGAGCTGACCATGTGAAAAATACTGATAACCAAAGAAATGAAAACGTTCTACGAGTCTAAACGTGGCAGACAAGCAAAAAGATCTGTAAAGGAAAATGCAACGACTCGATCTAGACACAGCAATAGTCAGTAAAGTGAAACGGAAAGAAGACAAGGATTTCTAATGAGATGAGTATAGGGTAGTACCAACAGGATCAGAAAATGGTATAACGGGAGTGGGGTTCATTATGAATACGAACGTAAAGCAGAGAGTACGTTACTGCGAACAGTTCAGCGATAGGGTTGTTCTTATCAGAATTGACAACAAACCGACGCCGACAACGACAGTTCAGCTATACATGCCGACGTCGCAAGCTGAAGAGGTAGAGAAAGATTTGGGGATATTGAAAGGGTAATATAGTACATAAAGGGAGATAAAAATTTAATAGTCATGGGGACTGGAATGCAGTTGTAGGGGAAGGAGCAGAAGAAAAGTTTACAGAAGAATATAGGCTTGGACAAGGAATGAGAGAGGAGAAAACGTAATTGAGTTATGTAGTAAAATTCAGCTAGAATAGCAAATACTTGTATTGGTAGGACGGATAGTCATATTAAAAAATCTGCTCATTTCACTGACAAGTTAAAGGAAATGAGCGTGGGCCGGATGATATTCTCGTCTGTTTTGATATTGTGTTGTTATTTACCATGGTATGAGCAGGTGTTGTAGAGGGCAAAAAAGTGTAGAGGAAGACAGAGATTAGAATACATCCCGCAAGTGATTGAGGACGTAGGTTGCAAGTGCTGCTCTGAGATGAAGAGGTTAGCACAGCAGAGTGATTCGTGGCGGGCCGCATTAAAACAGTCAGGAGACTGATGATTCAAAAAGAAAAAAAAAGAATTAATATTGTCTCCAATTGAAGGGAATTACGACAGGATACCCGTGTTACAAATCTGTCAAAACACAATGTCGTTCAGTTAGGCATGTGAGCAATGAAAACCGAACACCAGCCACAACAGGGTCATAGAATGGTTCCATTCAAAAGTAATCACCTCACGCCTGAGACATTCATCCCTCTGGGAAACGAGGCGATCAGTTCCTGTTTCGTAGAAGGTTGTCGGCTGCTGACTGACACACAATCTCACCCACTGTTGCACTTAATCATCCGACTGAAACTGCGTATGTTGTTCTTCACGTCGCAAAGGTGTGAAAATCACACGATGAAAGTGTGCGATTGGCAGTGTGGGGAGAGGGCGTTATCGTGCTGCTTGCTCTGCTCGTCGAGTTCCTCGAGCGTGGAACTAGAATCAGTGCGTAGCCCTATGAAGACACTGAGCAGAAACTTCGATGCGCTACAAAGTCAAAATGCACGAGATTGCTGTGCGGCGGAATCATCTTGCTGCACGGCACCGCCCGCTCCCTCACTGCCAGTCTGATGAGGGCTCTGCTGCAGCGTTTTCGATGGGAAATGTTGCATCATCCTCCTTACAACGCGGAGCTGTCACCGTGTGATTCTCACATCGTTGACGACTTGAAGGAAGACATGGATAAACATCGGTCTCAGTCGAAGAAGGAAGTGCAAGAATGGGTGTGGTTGTGCATCCGTCAGCGGCCGACCACGTTCTACGAGACAAGATTTGATAGCCTCGTCTGTCATTGTTTTTGATAAATGTTGTAACTCCTGTGGTGATTACATTCAAATAGAACTATTTCCTGGTACCGTTGTGGCGGGTGTTCGGTTTTCATTTGCCTGTCCTTCATAGTTTGGTCAATGCAGGGTGAAATTACTTCATTCAGCGTGAAATTTTGATTCGTTACAAGTATACATAATTTTTCCTTCTAGCGGTCAATTTGTGAACATCTCCATTGTTTTGATATTCAGCGTGTATAAATATACTGTTAATATTACTAAGAGGTCAAGAAGATGACTACAATACGTACGCTTGTTAATTCGACAAATACATCTCATTACGTAACAGTTCCGAGGAAGTTAGGAAATTCCGAAGTTAGGAAATATTAAAAAACTTTTTCCCTTACGAAATCATTGAATAAAAATATACAGAGGTGTTATTTATATGTCTAGGAAGTTGACATCTGTTTTTATGGCAACAGTGACTGAAACTGTCGTCATTGTACACACACAGAACTGAATTTATTTCACTTGGTTCACTACCTTGGTTACACGTGATGTAATTTTCTTTTAATTTAGAATTAGCCAATGTCTGCCAAACCAGGTAATTGTTTTCACATATTTGCCATACACTAAGTTTTTACAGTATTTTACTCGTCTTCGATTAAATATCTAGGAGTATACGTATGGAAAGATTTAAAATGAAACTATCAAGTCAGACTAATTGCAGGAAAGGCAGCTACAAAAGGTACGAGATTGAGAATCATTGCAAGAATCCTCAGTCCACCCACGAAGGGGGTAGCCTACAAAACCCTCATACGACTGACACTGAAATACTGCTCCTCAGTCTGGGTATGATCCATATCAGAGTAGCGCGTTTCGCCATAGATTTCGTTAAAAAGCGCGGTGCGTTACGGAAATCTCACCTAACTATAACTATAGACGAAGCAAGAGAAGCGTTGTGCATGACGGCGTGCTTTACTGCGAAAATTCGGTTAGCGCACGATCGTAGAAGAGTCAGCCAACATATCGCTTCCTCCAACACATAGACCATGAAGGTGAAATTACAGATACGAGCTTGCACGGAGGCTTACCAACTATGATTCTTTCCGCGCCCCCTTTTGCGACTGGAGCACGAAAGAGGAGAAATGACAGTGGTACTGAAAGTACTCTCCGTCACACGCCGCAAAGAGGCTTGTGAAGTATAGGTGCAGATGTAGGTGCCTTGACAGATTAGTGGCCTCTACGGCTGTTACGTAACGCGCATGACTCAGTAAGAAATGAACAGTTTACGACGTTCTCTGCGTGCAGTTTACCTAATGATCAATTCATCTTTATATATTAAAAATGAAAGAACATTCGGCATAGACTTCAGGAATGGTATTAAATCAGCTTATTATTATATTCAGGATGTTACATCACCTCTGATAATTAGACTGCGGTGTAAAACAACGGGGTTTATACCTGTTGCAGACCATGGGACAGAATCAGCGTCTTCTGCTCGTACCCTAGCAGCGTACCGGAGCGGTATCTGGCCATCATCCCCAACTGCTTCGCCGACAGCCCGGGGGAGGTGGGAGGCGCTGATGTCGCGCGACAGGTTAAGTGCCCGCCAGTCGCCACGCCAGAGGCAGCGGTTGGCCGCCGACAGCCGTGTCGCACCTCGTCACCAGCAGGTGACGGGCAGCTCTCCGCTGCAGCCTTTCAGGCTCTTTTCACATGCAGCGGTCTGCATGTCTGACGTGGAAATACGTATCTCTACTTCTTCCAACAAGGAAAAATATATATTTACTTGAAGGAGAAACCGGTGGATAAATGTCTCTGTTACTCAAACTCTGTCTGCTATCTGAAGTTTTCAATCTTCTGATTAAGAGAACAAACAACGGGGAAAAAAGGAAAACTAAAGCGTTACTTCGAAGGTATAAATTTGTCTCCTATAAAGAAATGGGTACCACAGAAGAAATTATGATTCTGTGTTTATTATATGTAGAAACGATAACCTTCGCGAATGTTTTCGCAATGCAATGTTCAATATGTTATCGATAGTCAGTGACTATCTAGGACACATCTAAAGCTCAATGCTCCACATTCTAAGATATATAAAAAACTTTTGAAAGCTATAAAACTTTCCTATGTTTGATAGGATTCCGGACAGTCTTGTGATTTGTAAGTAGTATCTTTTAATCTGTACACTGGAAAGCAAGGAAAGACTTGAAGAAAATTTCAGGAAAGGAATTAAGGCTGGATACCGAAATGAACATTAATTGGTAACTTGTTGTTGTTGTTGTTATTGTTGTGGTCTTCAATCCAGAGACTGGTTTGAAGCAGCTCTCCATGCTACTCTATCCTTGCAAGCTTCTTCATCTTCAATAAAATACTGCACCCTACAACCTTCTGAACCTCTTTAGTGTATTCGTCTCATGGTCTCCCTTTCCTTTTTTTACTCTCCACGCTACCATACTAACTTGGTGATCCCTTAATGCCTCAGAACCTGTCCTGCCAACCGATCCCTTCTTCCAGTCAAGTTGTGTCACAAATTTCTCTTCTTCCCAATTCTATTCAATACCTCCTCATTAAAAATGGTTCAAATGGCTCTGAGCACTATGGGACTTAACATTTGTGGTCATCAGTCCACTAGAACTTAGAACTACTTAAACCTAACTAACCTAAGGACATCACACACATCCATGCCCGAGGCAGGATTCGAACCTGCGACAGTAGCAGTCCCGCGGTTCCGGACTGAGCGCCTAGAACCGCTAGACCACCGCGGCCGGCACTTTCTCATTAGTTATGTGATCTACCCATCTAATCTTCGGCGTTCTTCTGTAGCATCACATTTAGAAAGCTTCTATTATCATCTTGTGTAAACTATTTATCGTCCATGTTTCACATCCATACATGGCTTCACTCCAAACAAATACTTTCAGAAAATACTTCGTAACACTTAAATCTATACTCGATGTTAACAAATTTCTCTTCATCAGAAAAGCTTTTATTCCCATTGCATGCTTACATTTTATATCCTCCCTGTTTCGACCATCATAAGTTATTTTGCTCCCCAAATAGCAAAACTCCTTTACTACGTTAAGTGTCTCACTTCCTAATCTAATTCCCTCAGCATCACCCGACAATTCGACTACATTCCATTATCCTCGTTTTGCTTTTGTTGATGTTCATCTTATACCCTCCCTTCAAGACTCTGTCCATTCCGTTCAACTGCTCCTCCAAGTCCTATGCTGTCACTGACAGAATTACAATGTCATCGGAGAATCTCAAAGTTTTTATTTCTTCTCCATGGATTTTAATACCTACTTCGAACTTTTCTTTTGTTTCCTTTACTGTTTGCTCAATATACAGATTGAATAGCATCTGGGAGAGGCTACAACCCTATCTCGATCCCTTTCCAACCACTGCTTCCTTTTCATGTCCCTCGACGCTTATAACTGCCATCTGTTTTCTGTACAAATTGTAAATAGCCTTTCGCTCCCTGTGTTTTACCCCTGCCACCTTCAGACTTTGAATGAGAGTATTCCAGTCAACTTTGTCAAAAGCGTTCTCTAAGTCTACAAATTCTAGAAACGTCGGTTTGCCTTTCGTTAATATTTCTTTAAGATAAGTCGTAGGGTCAGTATTGCCTCACGTGTTCCAACATTTCTACGGAATCCAAACTGATCTTCCCCGAGGTCGGCCTCTACCAGTTTTTCCATTCGTCTATAAAGAATTCGCGTTAGTATTTTGCTGCTTTGACGTATTAAACTGAGAGTTCGGTAATTTTCACATCTGTCAGCACCTGTTTTCTCTGGGATTGGAATTATTATATTCTTCTTGAAGTCTGAGGGAATTTCGCTTGTCTCATACATCTTCCTCGCCAGATGGTAGAGTTTTGTCAGGACTGGCTCTCCCATGGCTGGCAGTAGTTCTAATGGAATATTGTCTACTCCCAGGACTTTGTTCCGACTTCGGTCTTCCAGTTCTCTGTCAAACTCTTCACGCAGTATGATATCTCCCATTTCATCTTTATCTACCACCTCTTCCATTTCTATAATATTGTCCTCAAGAACATCGCCTCTGTATAGACGCTCTGTATACTCCTTCCACCTTACTGCTTTCCCTTCTTTGCTTAGAACTGGGTTCCCATCTGAACTCTTGATATTCATGCAAGTGGTTCTCTTTTCTCCAAAGGCCTCTTTAATTTTCCTGTAGGCAGTATCTATCTTACCCCTCGTGAGATAAGTCTCTACATCCTTACATTTGTCCTCTAGCCATCCCTGCTTAGCCATTTTCACTTCCTGTCCATCTCATTTTGTTCATGTTCATCTTATATCCCCCTTTGAAGACACTGTCCATTCTGTTCAAGTGCTCTGCCAGGTCCTTTGCTGTCTCTGACAGAATTACAATGTCATTGGCAAATCCCAAACATTTTTTCCTTCTCCATGGATTTTAATTTCTACTCCAAATTTTTCTTTTGTTTCCTTTACTGCTTGCTTAATACGTAGATTGAATAACATAGGGGATCTGCTACGAAGTGATGTTGTTCGGACATGGAGGAGATACAGAGAGACAGGAACTGCCGATGACATGCCTTGCTCAGCCCACCCAAGGGCTACTACTGCCGTAGATGACCTATGGATTATGGCTCGGAGGGTCTCTGGCAACAACGCCACCATGTTGAATAATGCTTCTCGTGCAGCCACAGGTCCTCGTGTTGAGACTCAAACTGTGCGCAATAAGCTGCATGATGCACAACGTCACTCCCGACGCCCATAGCGATGTCAATCTTCGCAACCACGACACCATGCAGCGTGGTACAGATGGGCCCGACAACACGCCAAATGGACTACTCACGTTCTCTTCACCAATGAGAGTCGCATATGCCTTCAACCAGACAATCCTCAGGTTCGTGTTTGGAGGCAACTTGCTCAGGCTGAACGCCCCAGACACACTGTCCAACGTGAGCAGCAAGATGGAGGTTCCCTTCTGTTTTGGGTGGCATTCTGTGGGGCCGACATACGCCACTGATGGTCATGGAAGGCGCCGTAACGCCTGTACGATACGTGAATGCCATCCTCCGACCGAAAGTGCAACCATATCGGCAGCATATTGGCGAGGCATTCATCTTCATCATAGACGACAATTCGAGTGCCCATCGTGCACATCTTGTGAATCACTTCCTTCAGGATAACGACATCGCGCGTCTGGACTGGCCAGTATATATTCCAGACAAGAACCCTATCGAACATGCCTGACATAGATTGAAAAGGGCTGTTTATGGACGACGCGACCCACCAACAACTCTGGTGGATCTACGCCGAAACGCCGTTAAGGAGTGGGACAATCTGGACCAACAGTTCCTCGATGAACTTGCGGATAATATGCCACGACGAATACAGGCATGTATCAATGGAGGAGGACGTGCTACAGGGTATTAGAGATACCGGTGTGCACAGCAATCTGGACCACCATCGTTGAAGGTCTCGATGTATTGTGGTACAACACTCAATGTGTGGTTTTCATGAGCAATGAAAGAGGCGGATATTTATGTTGATCTCAATTACAATTTTTTGTACAGGTTTCGGAAGTCTCGGAACCAAGGTGATGCAAAACTTTTTTTGACGTGAGTATTAAATTCTTCTTGAAGTCTGGGGGTATTTCGCCTGTCTCATACATCTTGCTCACCGGATGGTAGAGTTTTGGCAGGGCTGGCTCTCCCAGGGCTATTAGTAGTTCTAACGGAATTTTTTCTACTCCCGGGGCCTTGTTTCTGCTTAGGTCTTTCAAAAAAAAAAAAAAAAATGTTCAAATGGCTCTGAGTACTATGGGACTTAACATCTGAGGTCATCAGTTCCCTAGAACTTAGAACTACTTAAACCTAACTAACCTAAGGACATCACACACATCCATGCCCGAAGCAGGATTCGAACCTGCGACCGTAGTGTTCGCGCGGCTCTAGACTGAAGCGCCTAGAACCGCTCGGCCACACATGCCGTCAGGTCTTTCAGTGCTCTGTCAGATTCTTCACACAGTGTCATATCTCCCATCTCAACTTTACCAACGTCCTCTTCCATTTCCATAATACTGCCCTCGAGTACATCGCCCTTGTACAGACCCATCTATATACTCCTTCCACCTTTCTGCTTTCCCTTCTTTGCTTAGAATTGGTTTTCCATCAGAGCTTTTGATATTCATACAAGTGATTTCCGTATGTGTGGTGGTACGTCGCCAGTCTCATAGATTCTACAGGCCAAACTGAATAGCCGTGTGGTTTCCAATTCACCCAACCAATTTAGAAATTCCAGTGGTATGTTGTATGGTATATCCCTTCTGTGTCATGTGATCTCATATCTTCCAGAGTTGTTTTAAATTCTGACTCTGACTCCTCTGTCATCAGTACCAACTCCGGTTTCTTCTTCTATCACGTCATCTGGCAGGCCTACAAATTACTCTTTCGACCTATTCCATTTCTCTTCTGCTTTTAGGGGGTGCAGGGCTTCAAACGGGCTGACTTGAAGCAGGATAGGCACAACAGGACATTTTAATTTCCACTGTCTACACTTTTACAAATAAATTCATAAAACTTTGTAAGCATGACCAAGAAGGATTCAGGATTCACACCAGTGGAAGTTCAAAAACATAACAAAATAATTTCTTTACTTGTGTAATTTCATCATTTTTTCACCTACTATTGGCTGTAGGTACACTTTTCATACATAAAGGTGTATGAAACTCCAGAATATTCCATATCTATTAAAAACTATGGTAAATATTGAAATAATTAACTACAACATTTGATTTTTTTATAAAAATGAAGTTTAAAATGTAAGAGCTCATTCAGTTTTTCATAAACAGTGCGCCTACAGCAACAAATGCAGTCAATAGTAAGTTTAAAAAATGATGAAATTTTACATGCATAAAAATTTATTTTGTTATGTTTTTGAATTTCCACTGCTATGAATGTGAATCCGGAATCCTTTCTGGTCATGCTGAAAGTGTTTTATGAATTTATTCGTAAAAGTGTAGACAGTGGAAATTAAAATGTCCTGTGGTGCCTCTCCTGCACCAAGTCGGCCCGTTTGACGTCCTAACCCTCTTAAGTGTGTAATTCCCGTTACACTCTTAACATTACCAACGTTACTTTTAATTTAACCGATGGTTATTTTGATTTTCACAAGCACTGAGTCAGTCCTCCAGAGAATCGTTTGTTTTACGGTTTCCTCAAATTTTTACAACAACCATTTGAAGTATTTCATCTGTTACTCAAAGTAGCTTGACATCTTCCTCTTACGGTTCTAAACTTAAGACCTGGCCGCTGGCAGGACACCGCAGAGACTAAATTCAAGTCGTTCTCTCAAAGCGGCCAATAAAACAGACCGCTCCTCAGAATTCTAAGAGCAGCTGTATGCGTTATGTGGCAACACCGTAGGATGAGAATGCGTCTGGAGGAAGTGTTGCCTTCTTCTCCAACTTTGATAGTGCGAATTAGCTTGTGCTCTCGTGGTAAACGTCGCTCAATGTAGACGCAAAATTACGAATTTGAATCGAGTATTTTCTTAAATTGAAAATATTAAATCGCATATCGGCTGTCTGCTAAAGTTATGTCTGATAGAACGTCAAAGATAATTCGTTTCACTTTCTAACCGACCTGTGATAGTAAAATCTTCCAGAAACAATTCCGCAAAACAGTTCGTGGCTGCGTCAAAATCAGAACAATTCCGCTCCAGAGTAGCCTCCGCCTGCAGCGGCCACCGGCAACTGGCGATGTATCACCAGGTGACTACGGTGCTGCACTATCAGAGTATTTATTTATCTTACTGTTATTTATTGGAGTCGGAGGAGGAAAAATGTCTCACATTTGCGACATATTGTTCGCTTCCTATGTGATCCTCCATTTGATTGCTAAAATTAGCTTTCAGAAACCATGTGTGTGTAGGAACAAACTTCACTTTCAAAAGTCGTCTTGATACTTCCAGTATTTCATTGTGTAGCTCGTCTCCCTATTTGTATACTCCTCTCCTTCTTTGTTACGTTTTATTCTTAAAGAAGAACCGATCCTATCATAAACCTTTCTGAGGTGCGGAAATCCATGATAAGTGGCCTTATGTTTATTTTCATCTGTGTTCGTACTTGTCAGTGTGTTAGAATGACTATTGTGGAATGGAGGCCGTAATCGGAATCATATCCATTACTGTAAGCAATATCCTGTTGTCTCTGGGAAGCTAAATAGTGGCTCTAGGTTTTGGAGAATAATAGTTCATTGGAAGGATGTTATTGAAGAAAACATTAGTCTTATTGGGCGTCTTTTGTAAAGTAACAACATATTTAGAAGGAGTATCAAACTTGCACTGAACTATAATTTTTAAATTTTTTGAAGGAAGTGAGCTTCATTAATTATGACAGCGGCTTTACTTTTATCTGCCACACGCTCCTCAAATTAAGTTTTTATATAATTAAGCAATGCTTTTTCGTTATTGTCAGTAAAATGATCCGGTTCAGAAGGCTGTGTACTAATTAAAACGTCTCAGATATATTTGTTTACTGTTACTTTATTACCCTAAGCTGATGAAAGAATAGCACCTTACAAAAAAAGGCTCTGAGCACTATGGGACTTAACTGCTGTGGTGATCAGCTCGCTAGAACTTAGAACTACATAAACCTAACTATCCTAAGGACATCACACACATCCATGCCCGAGGCAGGATTTGAACCTGAGGCCGTAGCGGTAGCGCGGTTCCAGACTGTAGCGCCTAAAACCGCTCGGTCACACCAGCCGGCATAGCACCTTACATTGCAGTAAAAATATGTGAAATATGTGTACTTATTTGTCGTTGTTAGGGAGTTACGTGAATATTGTAGGTCAGACCTTTTCCTAAAATGTTTGTTTCACCATCACTGAACCTTTTCCTACAATGTTCGTTTCACCATGACTGAACGTAAGTTCCGTTAAGTTACAAGCTTTTGGAAAAAAAATACGTCTAACTCCTCAGCGGCTTGTGTAATAGGCTGTGGATTAGGTGCACATAATTCACTTTCCTTTGAGGGATTTTTGTGAGTTTAAGACCAATTGTAAAATAAATAATGCGCTCATATACCTAACCAAAGTGTTCAGAAATCTGGCGAGCTGGGGAACCCGCACATCAATTGGAACCCACCACAGTGCTCCTCGAAGCACCCCATCACACTGTTTGCCTTGTGACATGGCGCATTAGCTGGATGAAAAATTCTGCTGTCGACGGGAAACATGAATGTCAGGAAGGGGTACACGTGGTCTGCAACCTTGGCCGACATGGTGCCTTGAAAGAGCTCTACTGGACCCGTGGTTGCCTACTTGAATATTCCTCCAGAATGGAGACGCCACCCGCTTGTCTCCACCCACGACACATGTGTCAACGAGCTGTTCCCCTGGAAGTAGACAGGTTTGTGTCCTCGCATCGGCATGATCAAGAGGGTATCGAGATTCATTAGACTGTGCAACGCACTGCCAATGTGCCAACGTCCAATGCAGATGCTCACGCACCCATTTCAATCGTAGTTGCCGATATCGTGATGTTTACATTGGCACAAGCATGCGTCTTTGGCTCCGTTACCCTTCGTTAGGAATGTTAGGTGCACTGTGTGTTCAGATGCACTTGTACCCTGCTCAGCATTCAAGTCTAATGTTAGTTTCATCACAGTTCACCTCCTGCCTTGTTTTACCAGTCTGCACAGCATACGACGTCCGACATCTGTAATGAGGGGTGGCCACCCAACCCCACGACGTCTGGACGTGGTTTCACCTTGGTTTCGCCACGTGTTTGAGACACTCAGTACATCACTTCTCCAACAGTCGACAAGTCGTGCAGTTTCGGAAATGCTCGTCCCGAGCCTCCGGACAATCATAATCCACCCTCGGTCAAATGCAGATAGATAGCGCGCCCTCTCCATTCTACATACACCAAAAAAGTTTTGCATCGACTCAAAATCCAGAGTTCCGAAACCTGTACAGAACATTGGAATTGAGATCAACATAAACATCATTTCCGCTCTTTTTATTGCTCATCAAAATTACACATTGCATGTTGAACCATCATTCAGAGAGACCTTCAGCCTGCTGTACACACCGGTACCTCTAATACCCAGTAGCACGTCCTCCTGCATTGATGCATGCCTGTACTCGTCGTGGCATACTATCCACAAGTTCATCAAGTCACTGTTGGTCCAGATTGTCCCACTCCTCAACGACTATTCTGCGTTGAATCCTCAGAGTGGTTGGTGGGTCACGTCGTCCATAAATAGCCCTGTTAGATCTATCTCAGACATGTTCGATAAGGTAAATGTCTGGAGAACATACTGGCCACTCAAGTCGAGCGATGTCGTTATCCTGAAGGAAGCCATTCATAAGATGTGAACGACATTGGCTTGAATTGTCGTTCATGAAAACGCATTCCTGGGCACTATCCTGCCGATATGGTTTGCACTATCGGTCGGAGGATGGCATTCACGTATCGTACAGCCGTTACGGCGCCTTCCAAGACCTCCAGCGGCTTACGTGGGCCCCATATAATGCCATCCCAAAACATCAGGGAACCTCCACATTGTTGCACCCGCTGGGCAGTGTGTCTAAGGCGTTCAGCCTGCCCGTGTTGCCTCCAAACATGTCTCCGACGATTGTCTGATTGAAGGCATATCCGACACTCATCGCTGAAGAGAACGTGATGCCAATCCTGAGTTGTCCATTCCTCATGTCGTTGGGCCCATGTGTGCCGCGCTGCATGGTGTCGTGGTTCCGAAGGTGGACCTCGCCATGGATGTCGGAAGTGTAGTTGCGCATCATGCAGCCTGCAGCCTATTGAGCACAGTTTTAGTCGTTACATGACGTTCTGTTATTGCACGAAAAGCATTATTCTACATGGTGGCGTTGCTGTCAGGGTTCCTCCGAGCCATAATGCGTAGGTAGCGGTCATTCATTGCAGAGTAGCCCTTGGGCGGTCTGAGAGAGGCCTGTCTCTCTGTATCTCCTCCATGTCCGAACAACATCGGCTTTGGTTCACTCCGAGACACCTGGATGCTTCCCTTGATGAGAACCCTTCCTAGCACGGACGCTATCGAAACATGGTACTGATCGTCTAGGCATGGTCGAACTATAGACAACAAGAGCCGTGTACCATCTTCGTGTTGGAATGACTGGAACAGTAAATGTCGTGTTATTAGGGCCTCCCGTCGGGCAGACGGTTCGCCGGTTGCAAGTCTTTAGACTTGACGCGCGTCGAGGGGAATGAAATGATGATGGACAACACAACACCCAGCCCCTGAGCGGAGAAAATCTCCGACCTAGCTGGGAATCGAACCCGGGCTTCTTTTTTTTTCACGCTGACCACTCAGTTACCGGGACCGAATGACGGGAAACTTATCGGCTGTCGGACCCCCTCCGTCTAATAGGCGCTGCTCCTGCATGTATTTACACCTTTGGGCGGGTTTAGTGACATCTCTGAACAGTCAAAGGAACTGTGTCTGTGATACAATATCCAAAGTCAACGACTATCTTCAGGAGTTCTGGGAACCGGGGTGATGCAAAACGGCTAGCACTGTCACTGATACTACATGCACCGTGCTTGCAGTCTTTCTTCGTTAGGTGAAGCTACTAACTCCTGCACGGGTTTGTATGGATATCAGGTCGGTGGTCGTAATGTTCTGGCTTATTAGGCTAAGATTTCGTAACATGGTGAAAGAAGGGAAAGATAGTATCCTCTACAGTGACATCTGGCAAGTCTTTTGCCATCGTTCTGTGTGACTTCAGAATGCTGTTCCGCACAAGATGTTGATTTTTCTGTTGAAGAAAATCAATCCTTAGTTATAAGATCCTGTTATTGTATACAGTGGGACCCGGGACGGCTGTGACGGCCGCATGCGAGCCGACGCTCGCTATGTCTCAGTTTTGCTCGGTCCTTCTCGGAAGTGCCTGGTACAGGGCGACATTTCATTTGGTACTGTGGTGTGGCATATCCCGGTCTGACATCATTCTTCAGTTCGGCAGAGTCGTGGTGTCATCAATTTTCACGCCTTCGTTATTTGTTCATGGTGTGGAGGACAGTCACAAATGCAGTGGCTGTCTGTTCAAAAACAGGTAGTCTAGCGATGTAGCGTCACAAGCCTACAAAAAGGAATGAGAATGGCGGAAGAGAGGGATGAGTGTCCTCAATAACTATTTCGCAGTCGCATAAGCGGTGGTTACTGCAGGTTTGCTATGAGACGACAATACAAAATAGAAATAATTAAAGATTTAGTTGATAATGAAAAAGCAAAAAGTTACAGCGATTGACAGACAGGATTCATTGTTCAGTACATCAAGAAGCACTTTATGCTTAACTTGCAGGCATGCAGCACGTGAAGAAACTAGTGGTATGAATAGTAAAATTTATAGCACTGAACGAAGAGTATGAAGACTATACATATTACTACAAAGTACGTTTGTTAAGTCGAGGGGCATGCCCGGAACTATTTTTCGATGTACAACACGCTATTGTTGAAGCTATGGAGGAAGAAGGAGTGCAGGGACGAAAAGTGGAACATCCGGAACGTATTGCAAAACTCGCATTTTAAGTGGACTTGACTCCACGCTTCCGTCAGTAACACGCTGCAAGGTGGCAAACAACTTCCTTCTGATTTGATGGGGATGAATTTAAAGGGAAAACAGCGCTATAGAAGGGCCACTTTCTGACAAACGGAGTGCGGTTCCCTAATATCACTGCCGTTAAATAAAATGCAAGATCTCTGCCCTTGCAAGAATTAGACGGATATTTTTCTAAACGTTTTGATGACACTGCCAATCTTACATCTATTTCAGAGACGCTTTTCTATTTCAGTTAAGAGCGCTGTGTGCATGTGCTGATGTAGTTGACTGATCTATTTTAAAGACAAATGTGTGTGAAACACCTTTTTTCGCTGCTGAAAGTAAGGCACGACCTCAGTGCGAAAATCCGTTATGTGATTTGCGCCTGTTTATATCCCAAGTTTGTACCAGATAAAAATTATATTGTATCTTCATCATGTCAAAAATAATTCAACAACATTCAAAACGTGTTTCGTTTGCGATCTATGATCTTGAGGAATATGAAACCAAGTAGGCTCCAACGTGACTGCACTGTTAGCTAAATTCGTCATTTCCCACTCCTCCAGCTCACTGTGGCTTGGTGGTGGGGGAAGGGTGTAGCCACGATGAACGTTGTGGTAGGCGAGCAGTGCACGACTCGAGAGCTGGATTCTAGGCTGGCCCTGGTATACAGCGTAGGGTCTGTGTAAGGGACTAGAACGAGACAAGATATATAGCAGCGAATGGCAAGCATGTCGTGGAAACTTAATGTGCTTATAGCAGTAACAATAAAGAAACACTGTGAAGATCAATACTGTCACGATTATTCCAGCTAAATTTAACCTAGCTAATTAACTAATACTGTAGCTTCCTCATTTGTATTACTTATTTTTGTTAAGTAACTGCTGTTTATCAAATGTTGATAACATTTACTGGATTGTACAGGTGTTTTTCTTTAGCGGAACTGGAATCTCGAGTGGTGGTACTGGATATGAGGTATGTGCAAATTTCAAAACCCATTTATCTGCTCTCAAGAGAATCGAATCAAATACCACACAGAAGGAGTGCGCACATTTATTATTTAAAAGAGTACACTCATAAAAAAGTAAAATATCAACACAACTACATCGGTTCAATTTCCGATAACGACAGAAGAACAACAAATTAAACACTTAGTCGAATTTATTTTCAAGTAAATGAAATTCTTACTAGCTAAAGAATAGCGCATTTGACATGAATGAATATACTTAAAATATTATGTCTCTTAACTCCCTTAAAACACTTACCAAAATTCCCCCAAAACAGTCCACAGTCATTAGCAATTACAGCATAAAATACCAATTGGTTAGATACTGTATTGACTATCAACCACCAAACGAAATAGTGCCCAAATGTGGAATAACTAGACTTAACATTAGCCATGTTGTGTAACAACTTAATAAACATCTTACAGAAATCTATCTGCTGGCCAACAGTGAATAACTCTTTCAGCAAAACTTATGCCGATTTGCAAGCAGTGATTCACGTGCCGTTACGTAGATTTGTATGTCCCCTAGCTCACGGTGAACTAAGCAGTTTAACACAAATTCTGTCCTGCTGATCTATGCAGAAATACTTTAGGACTTATCACAGCAAGCGAACCAACATTAGGCGAAGATCTCCCGCGTTACGCAAAATTTTCTATCGCGCAGCACTGGAGCAGATCGATACCGACCAAAAGCAGTTTTCTGTTAACAAGTCCAGTCCATGGGCCCAACTCGGCGGTGACTCGGTACGTGGTGGATAATTGTTGAGACCCTGCTGTCACTCCAGGCGGTAGACTGTATACCATCGCGTGGATGACCCCAGAAGGAAGACGACAACTGTCCTCCTAGAGCCCGCAATCTTAGGAACGCGCCAGGACGTTACTCGGACCGAGCGCGCAGTACACGCCCAAACTGGCAGCGGGAGTTTTGAATTCAGACCGGACCGTGCTGGGGTAATACCACCACCGTATGATGGAAAATAGAGCCTATGTTAGTAAACGCAGAGGCCTGTTTGCAGTATACAACTACTGCTGTGTAGCTTTACAGTAAACTACTACTACTACCACCGTAATAAAAGAATGGCTCAAATGGCTCTGAGCACTATGGGACTTAACATATGTGGTCATCAGTCCCCTAGAACTTAGAACGACGTAAACCTAACTAACCTAAGCATGCCCACACACATCCATGCCCGAGGCAGGATTCGATCCTGGAACCGTAGCAGTCACGCGGTTCCGGACTGAAGCGCCTAGAACCGCTCGGCCACCGCGACTGGCTAGTAAAAGAAATGTTCAATCTTGGAATCTACATATTCACATTAACAAGGAATTTTCTTTAGTTTCTTTTGAATATGTTGACAGTCCCATTGTTGCATTTTATGTTACATGGGACCCTGTTCAATACCTTTTCACTCCACTCAGGACCCTATAAATGAGGCAAAGTATATATGAAAATTGTTTTTGGTGTCGTTTGTAATGATGAAGATCACAGTTCAAATGAACCAGGTTTTTACTATAGTCATAAAAATAGTTAAGGAATAAATGAGCCGTGAAGTGAGCACGAGAATCCCAAGATGCCGGCATCAGCATGAGGTGTTCTTAGTACTCACTTCTGCTGAAGAAACACTTTTTTTCGTTCCGGCACGTTTCCTTTTTAGGTAACTCGAAAGGAAATCAGGAACTAAAAGTAAGCCAACACTCTCGCCTTTAGGTCAAGACAACGGGAAACACATCTAACAATGAACCACTTGAGCGCGAGGTCGCAAGAGGCCGAGGATGTTTACGGCATTCGATGTCCCACATATTGTCCAGCATACAACCACAACATTGGCTGCTAATAGCAAGAGGTGGCGGAAGTGGACGTATCCAATGGTGATCGCAGAATGAGGCTATTGAGCGTAGCTGAACAGCTTAGTCGACGAGTAACTCTCGACAGTGTTACAGTACTAATGATGCTGCTAGTAATCAGAGCAATGACAACGATAAACAAAGCAAACATTGCATTATATCTACAACAATAGTTCCTGAAGTCGACATATCATCAGAAAGGAACAAAAGAAATTTCGCAGAATGAGTAAGAAGCCAGATGAAATAGTATCGTTTCTGCCAGATGAGTCAGTGGAATGCGCAGTGTCGTATACACCCTACGGTGCCCACAATGTACATGAGGAGTACAATGACCAACAATATGTGCTTAACAAGTGCTTAAAAAGAGACATTGAAATAGGTGTCGAGACTTGTAGTTCATAATCCTCGTCGTACAGGGAGCCATGAATCCTGTCTCTAGTGAAGTATAGAAAAGGACAATCGTTGTCCATTTAGCGAGTACTAAACATAATTATGTACATGTTAGATCATCTGCAGCGTTGTAAAAAAATGTTATCAACGGATATGGAATGCGCCGCAGCGATATGACCGTGTAATGCATAAGAAAAATTACGCATATTCAAGGGAGGACAATGCGCACTTGTTACAAAAACTGGTATTTGCGCGTTTCAAGGATGCTCGACACAATTTACAGGATGTACTTGATAGTGACCTACTACGTTACGCACATCCAGTTGCGCGCGCCATAGATTACAGTGATTTCAAGAGAAGCAGTGGACGGTTGCTTAACTTCAAACAGTGTTACAGAATTGGAAGATGTAAGATGACGAAACTTCATACTTGATGAGGCACAGCAAACTGTGGAATGGGAATGAAAATATGTAGATGAGATAAACAAACTTATCCAGTCGTTCAGTAATGAATTTGTTTTCAATTCCGACCATTGGAAATTTGAAGAGGAAATGTATATGAAAGGAGCCCTCTAAATTAGAGCTACCATGAGATTTGTTTCAGGATCAACTGACGCCAGTGCCTTAATGCATTTGTATACAATCATGCCGACTGGTAATCTGGATGGTAAATTGGCCGGAAAGTTATTTATTGTGTTGGCAGAAGGTCGAGGTACTCTGTCCTCTACGATTCTTTCTTGTGTGCGTGATCTTGCAAGGGCAATCAAGAGTGACAAAATGGGCTTAAGAGAACTACAGCTATGATATCAACACTGCTTTTAGCCAATAGCTGGTCAAAATAAATTTTTTGCGGTTGATTCCTGGTCTGCTTATAAAATCACACTCCTTTAGAGTAAACTATCCCTCCTGAAAAGTGTGTGGCATTGCAGTTCATACGAACGGGAACCTCTGGAAAAAGTCTCTGAATTTTTGTTCTTGCGCTGTCTATAAAACTATGCAGTTACACCTTGAAGTTGCCAGTTGCATGATAACCTCCACGACAGTTTCACATTCTGTTGTACGCCGCCACATTTCATCAGTTCTTATCACCCCGTTACACCAATACGATTCTATATGCTTTCTTCTACAGTGGATGCCTAGCTGTAACTCCCAAGAAATCAGCCTTCGATCTTGATGGTGCGTATCTTCATGATGACTGTGGCGTGCTGTTTTTCATTCGTTGTTCATGGTGCAAGTTAATAGTTTGTTTTGAACATTTCTTTAATGTCGGCGATGTCCCTTTTGTGAAGTGTAATACATGCATCCGGTAGAAGGTTGGCCTGTGCACCGCCAGGGCACTAATTATCTGTCGCCCTCCTGATGCACAGGTTGAGCCACTAGCAGGTTTTAGCTGCTAATGATTGTTAACCCAACACTTTCAAATCAGCCCTACTAAAGACTGAATTTGCTACTTCACACATCTACATCTACATATAAATGAATACTCTGCAAATTGCATTTAATGCTTGGCAAAGGGTTCCTCGAACAACCCCACAATCAAGGAGTTCTTTGTAAGGGCAAAACACGATCAACTTTCTTGATTAGTTTATTTAAATTCTGACTCAATACAGCACTTGTTATTCAGTTGGTCCACAAGAAATTTTGCAGAGGGTGCATCATTTCGTGTGCGACAGTTAATGTATACTTATGGTGCTATCATATAATGTTTCGTTGTTGAAATTGCGAAATATGAATTCTTCATGAGATTTCGACTTAATGTGTTTCCTGTTTCTGTTTCAGACTACATCTGTGCGGTGTCTAGAGACTTTCACTATGGTCCCATCGTTGGCATGCTCGTGCCGTCAGCAAACATTACAATTTTTTAACCATACTTAAGATGTCGGGAGATCATTTGTACAGGTTAACAGGTTAGGAGAACAAGAAGGCGTTTTTGTAATTATGTGTCCTGTTGTACGTGCTGCATCCGTAGTATCATCCGGCAATTTCTTTTCTTCCCAACTTGAACATAATCCATTGGTCGTCTTATCTGCACGCCAGTTACAACAACATGATTCAAAACCTTGAAGAATACGCTCATACTATATTTATTTAAAAAACAAACTGTGACCTCATTGAAAAAATTGATACTCAAAGTATTTTCATGCCTGCAGGATATTCTCATTAATATTTAGCCATTATGTAAACTTATTTCCGTTCTTTTCAATACAGAAAACGCCATTCCAAAAGTTGAAGAATGACGTGATTTCATGACGTCCATTCGCCATTACCTCACGATAGTAGACCTATCAGGTGGAGATAGTAAAAAACATACCCAGGACAGTCACATATACGCTACCTTTTAGACACAGAAAAGTCGAATCATTGGCAAGGGGGATAAGGTAGCATCATTCCAACGCAATGTACAGAAGATGGTTATACCGCAATGATTGCAATATGAGTGGTGGTTAGATTCAGGATAACAGGGTGGCCAGCAGAGAAGCTAGGACTTTTTCCAAGAACGATACTTCACGGGAAGATAGCAGGATTGTCCGACTGATTCTGACGAAAGTGGGGATAACAATAGCTACAATACGTGCAGTGGTTACAGAGTAGAGATTACGGAGTATTAACGTGTAACCTCAGTAACAGAAAAGTGAGAGCTGCGTTGAGGTCTCAAGACGCCATGCATCGTTTACTATCGACATCATATCACAGACAACAGAGCCAAACTGGAACATTGAGCGGCATTCTCTTCTAAAGAGGAAGGGGTTTTGATTTTCGGTCTGTATTATTCCTTTCTTCTTTGCTCGGTCCTCTTTGATTAACTCGGATCGCATTTACGTTCTTTCGTCTACGTCACGTTCATGCTCGTCATATCAGTTTAGTTAATGCTATTGAACTGGCGCAGTAATTACGGTGAATGTAATTGCTATGTGCAATGGATAGCTAGAGCGAATCTTGTTTAATCTTTAATCGTCGACATATATATGTGGAAAAGGGAGGTGACGTCATGGAAGATACGTTAATTTTTAGTTCATTAAATAGTCTCCTAATCTTGATTCTCTCTCTCTCTCTCTCTCTCTCTCTCTCTCTCTCTCTCTCTCTCTCTCACTCACTCTCTCTGTGTCTCTCTCTCTCTATTCAAGATACACATATGGGTGCATGCATCTCAATGTTTCGGATAGTTCATACAGCACTTATATGGAAATGACATTATACAGTATGGCGTGCATCTGAGTGGAAACGAAGTTCATTGATAACAATTTTGTATTGAGTATTGAATCGGAGACCTAGAAACGACGGAGAGGCTTCGCCCCGCCGTAGCCTTCAGTGGTTCACAACCCCATAACAGGCTACAGCCGCCGCTGCCCCACACCGAACCCAGTGCTGTTGTACGGTTCGGCCCCCACTGCATTCCCCCGGGAAGGTCTCATACCAGACGAGTGTAGCCCCAAATTGCGTGGTAGAGTAAATATGGTGTACACGTACGTGGAGACAGTGTTTGCGCAGCAATCGCTTACATAGTGTAACTGAGACAGTGTAAGGAGAACCAGCCCGCATTCGCCGCGGCAGATGGAAAACCGCCTTAAAAACCATCCACGGGCTGGCCGGCATTAGATTCGTAGATTTAATGCTTTGCAGAAACTTTCCTCTAAATCTTTCTCTTGTACAGTGGAATTATATCTTCAGATAAGATAACCTCACGTAGTGTAGGTTGAATGACTTCTTATGCTGGGTTATTTTTGAACGTCGTCTCCTTGTTGGAGCTGCGGAGATTTACCCCAAAATAACTGCGAGGATTTGCCGAATTTCGCTATTTTCTGAGAAACGCACAATTGTGGATTTTTTGAGACCAACTGGAAAAATTATTTCGAATAAAAATTAAGCTTAAATGCAGTAGTGCCCATTAGTAACTCATTGATTCTTCTTTTCAAACCTTGCATTATACAACGTTTTAGTGAAGCGACAGAATAGCTACATTGAGTAGTAAAAAACAGAGTTACCTCATTTTCTAACCTCTGGAGCGACCTGCTGGGGCAAACTGTCATAAGTTACAAGAAGACGAACCAGCGAGCTGGTGGTCAACTCCTGAGTCGATGGCATTCAATTAAAAATATCGGTGCGTGTTATTACCCCAGGCAGGGCTTTACCCCCACTTACGCTATTGGTGTCGAGAGTGTACCGTTAGAGGTGAATCAAATAAACCTGAAGTAAGAAGAAGATAACGCTCGAAGACACGGACAGGTTTAATCAACTCTGCACTAAAGAGCTTATGTGAAAGATACGCACAGCAGTCAGCAGGTAATGTCGCCGGACCGGACGAAGCAGGCGTTAGTTGTAAGGCGGACACATACCCCTGGGCTGCTGAGCACAGGCGTCGGCTGCCGGCGGCGCATTACGTAATTACGTTATTATGTAAAGGCCGCGCTGCAGAGTTATGTGCCGCATTACCTGTAATGAGAACGCACGCACCGGGCGCTCGCTGCGATAAATCTGCCGGCACGCCTTCATTTGCGACGACACCGGAGCCTCCGAGGTCGCACGCCTCGCTGCCTCCAGCCACACGTGGCACGCGGGATCAGTAGCGCTCTCCACCCCTCAACTGTTACTACCTGCAGCGCCACCCGCACATTCCAGTTTCCATCACGTCGTACAAAAGAACGCAATGAAGACTTTTGTAGCTCCTAGCGCACATTGACATTTCTGGATGGCAATTAGGTCGGTGTATAAGTTCGTAGCGTTTTTGTTTTACATGTTGGTATCCCGGTTCTTGTTTGTTTGTTTGTTTCATTTTTTTGTAGATTGCTGTCTTATCTGTAATTCACTGTTGCTGTTTGAATTCACACATTGCTATTTTATCTTACTTACGGAACGGAGCTGTGGCCGCTAGAAAATGGAGTGGCAAGTGGAAAAATCGCAACATTTCCGACATATTCTTCTGTTTGGCTTTAGTAGAGAGGTGACAGCAGCGGAGGCAGCCAGAATGATTTGCGCCGTGTAGGTGGATAATGCCAACGGACAGAGCGCGGCAAGAAAATGGTTTTCTCGTTTTAAGAATGACCGTTTCGACATAAGTGACTCTCCGCGTTCAGGTTGACCTTCAGCGTTTGATGGTAATCGTTTCAGTGCATTAATACACAATTCCACCATCGTGCAATATTTGTGTGCAATGCGGAACGTTCATAAATCCGTTGTATGGGCACCGCATGCCGTAAGCCAAAATCGCAAAAATCTGTGCATCTCTGCTTGCTCTTCATGAACAATACTGACCATTCCTATCTTCATGCAAACATAAGGAAGTGAAAGGAATTGTTGAGCCCAAACAAAGCAACAAGTCCTCGTACAAAGACCTGCGAGCTCCCAGAGAAGACAATGGTCTGCATCTGGTGGAACACGTCCCGGAAGTCACTGCTGACATTTATTGTTAACAACTGAGACATCTCGCAAACGCAGTGCAACAACAACGACCAGGAAGACTGCATGATATTGATGCTGCTCCTCGATAAAGCCCACCCTCATTTTGATAGACTGACAAAAAGAAACTATACGGGAATTGTGTTGAGAAGTCATTCCGCACCCACCTTATTCACCTGATCTTGCGCCCTCATATTTTCACGTTTTCCGATCTCTATCGAACAATCTTACTTCCTTTCCGGATGAAAATGCGCTCCGAACATGGCTCGACGAGTTCTTCGCCTCAAAACCATAAGATTCCTACAGTGGCGGAATCAAAAAGTTACCCCAGCGTTGGCAGACCGTTGCGAATAGTGAAGAACAATATATTATTGACGTCTGAATTCTGTTCAAAAATGTTCAAATGTGTGTGAATTCCTAATCGTCCAAACTGCTTAACTCGTCAGTCCCTAGACTTACACATTACTTAAACCAATGCTTAGAAGAACACACACACACACCCATGCCCGAGGGAGGACTCGAACCTCGGACGGGAGGGTCCGCGGAGTCCGTGACATGGCGCCTCAAACCGCGCTGCCACTCCGCGTGGTCTCAAGTCTGTGTTACATGTCTCTATTGTGTTTATTAAACTGATGGAAAAACGCAACTAACTTAGGCACCAACCCAATATTTCAGTTTGGTCATGATTTAGTGGAAATCTGCCTTCAACTGAAGTAAGAACCCAGATCATGGATTCCAACTGAGAACTTGAATCTGATCTCACTAGATGTGAGTCCACTGTCTTAATTACAAACGGTACGGCTCCATTTATTCGTTTACTTTAAATCATAAAATATCATGCACGGATCCAAGGAACGGTTCTGAGAGGAGGGGACACATTTTGCTACTGTTTTCTCCCACCCCACCCTCTTCGGATATAACTTGCTGTCACCCCCATTTTTACGTGAAACCGAGGTCTGTGATTTTAATAAAAATAACAGTTAAATATATAAATATGTTGATATAATAATACTAAAAACAATAGTAACAGAAAGATTGGATCAGTACATTGTTCAACATCACTTCCAAGAGACTCCAGTTTAAAGAAATTCATGATTAGAAAAGCAAACTGTCAGAATAATTGATATCTGCTTGTGTCGTCCTCTTGACTAAGAACCAAAGTAACAAGAAACTCTCACAACTGATAACGTCAGATCACACAGCATACAAAGTCGAAGCATGCATTCATCGTGAAAGGGATTTGTTAGATCTCATCCATAATAGTTAATCTTGCTGTTGTCTCTACCTCTCATTATATGTTTGCGGTAGTAGCTGACCTCGAGGAAGGGAAAGACTTTTCTTTCTTTATTTTCACCTCCGTGAAGATAATATCAGCAATATCGGCTTTCCTCCAATCTTGTGTCTGTATCTGAATGCATGGTAAATTGATTTGAAGGTATTCTCTTGTGGGTGATGGAGTTCGTAGTCTGCTAATTCATGTTTTCCAATCTTTGGGTTACCAACGAGGCAGAGAGATTAACTGTAGCGGCGCCACAGGTACCTTGGTGAGGGCAGCTCCACTATGTTGGCAAGGAATGGTGAGCCTCTGTCGAGTAATGTACCCCTCCCCACCTCAGCTTTAAGCAAGCAAGCAGGCGGTAGGACTTTGCATCATGCAGACGACGTTGCAATTCACTCTGCAGTGGGTACCACGAAGGAATTAGAACTATGTTTAAGTAAATTAATATACTGACTTATATTCTTTCATTACCACTATGTTGTTATAGGTTTTACTTGTTTAAATGAATGTTTTATTGCTTTTACGTGAATTATTGTGACTGTCGCAATAACGCTTTGTTTCCATGATAAATGCCGTGTGCTTTTGATTACACAAAGTAATTGTACTTTGTTTGTTGCTCAAAGTAAATTCCTTACTATCATGTAGAATACTATGAAGCAAAGAAAGTACGCTTTATGTCGATTGATCTTATGTAATTTATAATCTATTATTTTATGTGTGTGCAAGATACCATTATTACGTAATTTTGAGTTGGAATGTTGAAGCTTTTCTTGTTATGGTTGACTAGTGTTCAGTCACAAGCCCATCTGATAGTCCGAAGGCCACTGTAATGTTGCTTAATCAGTAGAACTCTGCTTTATGACTCTATTTATACCTACACGAGCGGTACATTCGTGAACGGCTTCTGAAATCTGGAATTTAGCTTAGCGTTTTGAGCTACAACCATGTCCAGTCATATGCACATCAGACAGGCCCTTGAAATGTTTCTTAATGAGGGGAACTCATCTTTCTGAGCCTGTCTAATACCTTCATGTATAGTAAAATTTGTGTACTTTCGTAATTCTTGAATTACTTTTTTGCCCGACTTTGCCACCTCCGTGTGAACAGAGTTGTACCTCTGTCTCGTGCGTATTGTAACGTTTACATAATCCAGTACTGTATGAGAAAACTCTTTAGTGCATGCGCTTACGAATGCTGTCCTTTTTGCGTAACTCTACGACTAGTTCATCCTCAGTCCCTTGATGCAACGCCGGCTTCTGTGGCCGAGCTGTTCTAGGCGCTTCAGTCCGGAACCGAGCTGCTGCTACGGTCGCAGGTTCGAATCCTGCCTCGGGCATGGATGTGTGTGATGTCTTTAGGTTAGTTAGGTTTAAGTAGTTCTAAGTTCTAGGGGACTGATGACCTCAGATGTTAAGTCCCATAGTGCTTAGAGCCGTTTGAACCATTTGAGCCTTGATGCAAGCGGCACCATAAGGTACAGACACATATAAGAAAATGCTACCCCGTCTATAAAGTATCGTTCAGTAATTTCTCTGTCCTTTCTGTTAAATCAGATTTGCTCCTTTAGTGTTCAATAAATCCCAAGTGAAGATTATTATGACCCTAAGACTACTATTTCTTGAGCTCCTGCCAAATTCACGGTCAAATTTGATAATATGAACCATCATTTGGTGTATTAAGCACATCTTGGCCCGGCGAACTCCGGTTGGTCATGGCCACGGATAAAATAAGATCGAAGGGTTGCTCCTGATTGTTGTGAGATATTAATAAATCGTTAATTGTTTCCAGATAAGAACGAAATACACTTGTCTCATCAACTAATTCAGTGTTTCTGTATCAGCGAGTTTATATTTATTCCACATGGTAGAAACGATCTCATCGTTAGACCGGCAGCCGTGTGGTCCTCTGCCTTGTGGCATCATACAGATGCCGCGAGGAGAACTCTCCTGACTGTTCTGCAGATTTCTCAAACCATGGAGTCACTACTGTTCGGTCAAACAGCTCCTCAAATGGCATCATGAGGCTGAGTGAACTTCGTACCAGTTATCCCACCACGGAAATATCCTGGCCGTACCGGGAATCGCACCCGGGTACTCCGCATGGCAGCAGTCATCTACGTTTATCATTCCGATTCAGTGGCGTCTAAATAACCTCATGATACTTATACACTGAAGCCAAAGAAACTGGTATTGGCATGCGTATTCACATACAGAGATTTGTAAACACGCAGAAGACGGCGCCGCGGTCGGAAACGCCTACGTAAGACAAGAAGTGTCTGGCGCAGTTGTTAGGTTCGTTACTGCTGCTAGAATGACAGGTTATCATTATTTAAGTGAGTTCGAACGTAATGCTACAGTCGACGCACGAGTGATTGCATACAGAATCTCCGAGGTAGCGATGAATTGGGGATTTTCCCGTAGGACCATTTCACGAAAGTACCGTAAATATCGGGAAAACGGTAAAACATCGAAACACCGATATCGGTACGGCCGGAAAAAGATCCTGCAAGAACGGGACCAACGACGACTGAAGATAATCGTTCAACGTGACAGAAGTGCAAACCTGAAGCAAATTTCTACAGTTTTCAAGGCTGGGCCATCAACAAGTGTCGGCATGCGAACCATTCACCGAAACATTATCGATATGGGCTTTTTGAGCCGAAGGCCCACTAGTGTATACTTGATGACGGCACGACACAAAGCTTTACGCCTCTTCTGGGCCCGTCAACGCCAACATTGAACTTTTGAAGTCTACAAACATGTTTTTTCGTTGGATAGTCTTGTTTAAAATTGTATCGAGTGGATGGACCTGTGTGGGTATGAAAACAACTTCACGAATCGATGGGCCCTGCATGTCTCTGTAACGGTGTGCGTGAGTGCAGCTGGTGCGATATGGGACCCCTGATACGTCTAGACACGACTCACATGTAACACGTACGTAAGCATCCTGTCTGATCACCTACATTCATTCATGTCCTTGTGGAATCCGATTGACTTGGGCAACTCCAGCAGGACAATTCGACACCCCACATGTCCAAAATTGTTACAGAGTGGCTCCAGGAGCACTCTTATGAGTTTAAACGCTTCAAGTGGCCACCAAACTCCCCAGATGTGAACATAATTGAGCACATCTGATGCCTTGCAACGCGTTATTCAGAAGAGACCTCCACCCTGATTTACTCTCACGGATTTATTGACAGCCCTGCAAGATTCATTGTGTCAGTTCCCTCCAGCACTACTTCAGACATTACACGAGCTCATGCCACGTTGTGTTGCGGCACTTCTGAATGCTCGCTGGGGCCCTACTCGATATGAGGCAAGTGTACCAGTTCCTTTGGCTCGTCAGTGTATTTTAAGATATTTTTTTATTGAAAATGAAACTACTCCAGCAGTATTTAAGATTTCGTATTTATTTGCCTACTTGTTTCGACGTTGCGTCAACGTCATATTCAGGCCCCATGTAACACACCATACATAAAGTAATGTTAGACATCAGTAGTCTATGTGCTATTGTACATTATAAACATATTATATAAAGCATGACTTCATTAAAAGTAGTTACATTTCGTTCACTTTCCTTAAGGTGCATTTTTCCTTGACATTAGCAATTTACGTGGTTTAAACAAGTACGAATGAGGTTACATATACAGAGTTATTTCCATTAAAGGTCAATACCATACATTTGAATAAAGTGCGGGTATATATAAGTCTAAGTGACAAACTGTTACTCTTAGAGATAATAATACAGGCATGAAACGGTACTAAAATATGTGTTACAAGTGAATAATGATACCCCAAACACTTCATTGTGTGCACAATTTAACTAACAGGAAAGAAAAATGCTTTGCCAATCGGACACATGTAAGGCATGATTCCATTGTTTATTGCTGGGTGGGAAAACCAGTTTTATTTGTATAAAACATATGTAAACTGTATACTAGAAAGTTAGGGTTGCGTTGTGCGAGTAGACTTCTGTAAGGAATGGCTGAGATCGAGCAAACCAGTAGGTAACCTAATCAGGGGGAGGGGGTGAAGTTAGACTAGTAAATAGTGACCGAGGGAGCAAAAGACGGAATGGTCTAATAAAGTGGACGTATGTAAGGGTACATTTATCGTGGTCGTAATCATAGCGACATATACAGAGATGAAGACATATTGAAAGAAGAACTGTAACATGGGACTTCATGTGTATAATGTAGCAATGTGTTCTCAACGTACGCCCCTCCTGTAGAGGTGTGGGTAAATACTTCTTACTTTCAACGACAGATCAGTTATCTATGCATGTAAACTAATCCGTACATGAAAGTCTCTTCGGGTTTGCTGCCGGATCCTAAAATCAACTTGACTCGATATTTCGGCGATCCAACTGGTCGCCATCTTCGGGAAAATGCTGCTTCCGCTGATAAGTCCCGCTGAGAACTGACGCCAGGTTGCAAATCGACGTCCTATATAGTCCACCGTTCAGTACAAGGCGCATGCTCCGCCCATCACGGTTTCTGCCTTCCAAAACACAGATGGCAACGATATATCACAATCAAGGCCGCACCGAAGAACGTTCAGTTTTGATGCGAGATAATACAGGATTCCACGTTTGAGGAAACCCATTGTCTCTGTTGATTAAATTATCAGCCAACCTAATTTCAGTCGCCTCTTTATAGACACTGTTCCAAAAACCGGAAATGTTGGCAATCACAACAGTTTCCTCAAATTTCATTTTGTGTCGCTCTTTTAGGAAGTGTTCTGCTACCGCCGATTTTTCCGGCTGTTGTAGCCTCGTATGACGGCGATGTTCCACACACCTGTCATGCACTGTGCGAATAGAACGGTCAACGTAAGCTTTCCCACATTGACACGGGATTTTATACACCCCGAATTTCCTAAGCCCCAAATCATCCATCACAGAGCCGAGCAGAGCCCTAATCTTAAAAGATGGACGGAACACACTCGTAATGTTAAAATTCTTTAAAATTCGTCCAATCTTAAACGATAAGCCTCCAGCATAAGCAAGAAAGTCCACAGATCTATGTTCTTCTTCATACACCTCCGGAGATGGTCCAAACTCCATAGTCCGACGAATCTGCTTCTCGGTGTATCCATTTTCCTTAAAAGCAGTCATCAAATACTCAAGGTCTTGGGTTAAGCTGTCGGCGTCGGAAATGGCATATGCTCTCCGTACCAAAGTCCTAAGGACGCCACTACGTTGGTGTGGTGGATGACAACTCTTAGGGTGCAGATACCAATCTGTGTGTGTTGGCTTTCGGTGAACACTGTGTCCCAAAGTTCCATCTGGTTTTTTATAAACCATTACGTCTAAAAATGGAAGCATCCCATCATTTTTAACCTCCATAGTAAATTTGATACTGGGATGAAGACAGTTGAAGTGGTCCAAAAATCTGTTAAGAGCATCACGTCCATGCGGCCGGACGAAGAAGGTATCGTTCGCGTATCTCCAGAAGCACGTTGGTTGCAAAGCTGAAGTCCTCAGTGCCATGTCCTCGAAGGCCTCTATAAATAAATTGGCGACCATGGGTGACAAAGGACTACCCATAGCCACTCCGTCATTCTGTTCAAAAATGTTACCGTTAAATCTGTACATGTCTCTCTCACCAAGTGCAAATGTATATTACTGTAGTTATAAAGTCAAACATTGGTCGTCACCATCGTATCAAAATTTGAAAACGGGAATAAAACAATGAGGTGTGGACTAATGCCAGAGGAGGCCGATATTAGATGGAGTATACATATATTGACAACATATTCAAGATCTGAAATCCAGACGTTGAAGTAAAACACATAGATAATACCGTTATGTATGAGTATTATGTTCAGAATAGTAAAGTAAATATTCAAGAACTACAATCCAGACGATGAAGTAAGTACGAAGATAATACTGTTATGTGTGGGTATTATGTTCAAATGATCACATAACATTTAACATACTATGGATAAATTTAATAATGGTTAAGTAAGGATGTACTCTCAGAATTTTGACATAGATGGCTGACACAGGTTATTAATATCAGGTACACTATCGGGATGTAGTAGAAGAGACAAGAATACTTTACGAAATGTAACTACCTTTAATGAAGTCATCCTTTATATAACATGTTTATAATATATTTGATTTGCACAATAGCACATAGACTACTGATGTCTCACATTGTTTGTTTTATGTATGGTGTGTTATATAGGGCCTGAAGATGACGTTGACACAACGTCGAAACTAGTAGCCAAATAAATGTGAAACCTTAAATGCAGCTGGTGGAATCTCATTTTCAATAAAAAAATACCAGTTGATGTCCCACCATCTTCAAATTTAAATATGGATGTACGAAGATTTAAGGCTTTAGTTCTCGTTAAGACGTTTTATCCGTAATCAGTGTGGTGTCTTGCCCACACGTCGCTAATAGGGTGTCTACGTGATGCAGCGTTCTCGGAATGCTATACAACAAAATACTTGACTATAGCAAATGTCGCTAGCGAGAGGCGACATGAAGACAATGCAGTCTGATAGCGAAACACTAAACGCAGATTCGGGCAGATCTAAGCGGCCGAGGCTAGCAGGAGCTGCGTATATATTCACTTCATGCAGGGGGCGCGTATATATTCACTCATGCATGGGGTGCGGCGCGGTGCGATTCCGCACACCATTCGCTGCCCTTTCTTCATTGCCTTCTCTGCCCTTGCGTGCCGCCTCTTCCTTCCGGCGTTTGTGGTTACGCCGGAACAATCAGTATTTCACTTAGCTCTACACTCCCTCTATGGCTGCGCGAGGGTCTACGTGATAGGAATGCAGTTACTTCCAGTAGTTGCAGCCTACATTTGGGAATGTCAATCTTCATCATATTTTTTCCCTTAGTTGTGGAGAGTTTTTCCCTTCTTACTTGTCTTGGTCAGCTTCCTGCGGACTACGGTTTCTGCCTGTGGTCTCACGTAGAGTATCGGATTCGTGGTTGGCAAGAGGTACGGTAAGAGGGCGCAGGCGCCCATTTACCTGCCTTTTATGTTTTCTGCAGCCAATCAGGTTGCAGTGAGCAGTGTCTCTGGCAAGCAAGTGGGTTTAACCCGTGTTAAACATAGCTTTCAGATTTCCGGTATCTTTGTCATTCTCGACGCTCTTCGTTTTCACGCTGATTTATTCTCTGAAAACTGGCTAAGAAATCCGGAGATTAGTATATGTGGAAATATTAACGCGAACAGTAAAATTTATTGTTGTGGGAGTGGGGGGGGGGGGGGGGGGGAAGGAGGGTATAGGTAAGTATCATGACTTCCATAACCTCCCCTGTCGTCTGGATCGGGACCAGTAAAATGTCGACTGAATATACAGGTTGTATACATGTAATATCTTTGGATCAAATCCGACATTTACGTAAGATTTTAATTAAGCTGCTGTTGTACATGGCATAATAGTTCTCAAAGTACCTTACTTTTGCTGGTAATTTTCTTATTTCTGTGATACCTGAAAATTAAGTACAGTTACTGGAGTGGTTGCCTGTGAGTGAATCGAATACACACATCCCGTTATGTGTTACGTCAAATTATACTATGAATTATTGGACACCGAGACATATTTCATAATGATATGTTTCATAAGAAGCTACTTACTCAAAACTACCCATTATTACTATGTCGTGACTCGGATTGGTCGTCTTATCTCGTTTCGTTTGCTTCATACATAAGTGTTTTTTTTTCTTCGTGTATGTTGCACAGTCTCAATGTATTGTCTAAATGATAGAACCATTTTAACCACAGTAGGCTGCCAGTTTTAGTCCTGTAATGCACTAGCGTATAAATGGCATTGCTGGCCAGTTTCGAGCATTCTTGTAAGGTAATTGGTTTATACAACACCGTATGTGTAACTTTCGACTTGCGTATGTGTGAGAACGTGGCTGTTTTCACATAATACGGGAAAAAATATCTAAGAGTGACACATTCATCATCAGTAACTTCCACTTGACCTGTGGCCGAAACTGGCAAGTAATGTAATTTATATGCATGTGGCATTAAAGGAATAAAACTGACAGTTATAACATTTCAGCTCCTCAACACCAAATTAAAACGTTCCACTTCAATTTGTTTGCACTTATAGCGATCCCAGCTTCCTCAACCAAATTAAAACGTTGCATTAGGAGATGTCTGCTTCGTGCAAAAGGTCTTGAGTTCATATTGACGACAACAAGTAATTCTTCATTACAGACGTTTATTTACAAACAGAACTGACAGACTTCACAGACTCAACAACTGACTCTCCGAGCTAACCGCACTGCATATCCGAACTGGCAACTGACAACTCCTAGGTGTATTAATATCTTTCCAAACAATGAGAGTCTTTGACAATGTTTTGTTTACAATACGATAGCAATTCACGACTTAAAACTAAATTAGACATTACAGAATTTTAATACAGATTAAAGTAGGCAAAAGGATCAGTACATATAAATTCTTACAAGCATAATTTCCAAATAGATTTTATAACATTTTTCTACCAGCTTTTGGATAACCTTCACCAGATTTGTACCGATGTTTCCAGAAATATCTTGACATTTGATTCTGGATATTTCTTGAGCGATTTAGAACAACTATTCATATGTAAAACGATTCAAATCGTGTTTCAAAACGTAAATAAATCTTCCCAGCAATACTTCTTGATACAAATCGTCTTTCGAAATCAGGCCATGAAACAGCTTTCACAAGTTTTCGTATTTTTGCGATCATAATATAGAATTTCTCCATAGAAAGTTCCAGAAGTGTGCATTAAACGTTCATTTTCAGACTTTCTCTTTAGCTGGTGAGTTTTTAAAAGTATCTTGTCCATATTATACGAAATAATTTAGCTCAAAACTGATAATTTATACAATTAATCAGAGCTACAGCAAACAGTGAGTCTTTCTTTTGCAAAATGAAATATAATTACAAAATGAAATGAAAATAGGTTACTAACACTAATATATATTTACATTAATTCTATTTTTGTTCTTTCTGTGCAAAATGTCCTAATATTGACACAGTACAATATTTAAACATCACCAAAGTTTCCCTTTACATTTTGCATATCTGTATCGACATCCCCTAAAAGTCTACAGTATCGAATACTTAAATATGTCCCAATATGTCCTGTAATGTTACACAGTCTATTGTGCTTGAATTGGTTACATCATTTTGACATATTAGGGTGGTCACACTATTGCAGCCGAAGTATGGTTTCAGCAATTGAAAGTATGTAAAGAGCTACATTTTAATTACTAGCAAATTCAATTACACAGCTACACTGAAGCATTGATTAGTTCGCCAGCATTCTTAAAATGAGAATGTTAATGCCGCAATAAACCTTTAAACAACGTGTCAGCAAATTATTTGAATCATTTTAAATTTTAGGGGAGAAATATTTATTGTTAAAACTTACCCATATTATCTTCTTGTAGTCCTAGCTGGATCAAATAATAATAAACAGTGATTCCATACGAATCGTGTAAATCTATGATGCACAGCATTTTAAATGGTAATCACTTTATCTACGTTTCAACCTTGCCTTCAACCAAAATACGAGTTACAAAAATTTATGATCTGCAAACAGTCGCGCACTTTGGTGCTCAGATATCATACAAAGTACACTAGTGTTCGTTATCGATCGTCTTCTAAATCAAGAATTGTTTGCTTTTTTTTAGTTTTGTTTACAAAATCACCATATAATATTCATCAAGATTTATTTTAATTAATGAGAGCTCAATGAAACGAATTTTCAATTAGTGAAGCTAAGAACTTCCTGCTAGACTCTGCAATATAGCGCAAAGATTAAAGCATACGGACACTTGCCTAACAACGTCTCAGAACTATCAAAAGCATTGCACCCCAGCAACATTTCTCCCGGTCACAGAAAACGGTCCTTTCCAAAAAAAAAAAAAAAAAAAAAATCACTCAGTACCTGACTTAACTGATTAGACGGACAGTGATTTGAACCGCCTTCCTTCTCCATGGTCATAAAGGTCCCTTTCGTTTCTTTCAACAGTTTCGTTAACTGTTGAGAGTAAACAACAATTTGTAAAGCCTTTTCTTGTTTTCACGCTGTATCGACCATGTGACGCACATCATCTCTCTCAGAGACCTAGATGTGAGCCCCCATACAGCAGAGAGGACAGGCTTTGTTCAGCAACGTCCAAAGCGGAAGCGTTAACAATATAGGCCAGTGTGATGGCAGTGTTTTAACGTGTTGTCAACGTTGCTGTTCTTTACTTCATCGAATTTAGTATAGCACGATACGTATGAAGGCCTAAGAGCTTGGCCGTGGTTTCTTCAATTCATTACTCCCGACGTCCTCTTATCCCATTCAGGAAACCCCATGTAATGAAGTTTTAGTTAACAGTAAGACCTCTGATCATCATGTCCGTGGCACACTGACGTGTCACGGCTATAAACAGTAATATAAGCCTCAGAAAACAACTGTTTATGCAATTCTTTTTATTTAGACTATAAATTGCAGGACTTCACGATCATAAGAAATACACCAAGCGATATAATTATTATATTTAATTTCTGAATTCCTCGGTTTAGGCTTTCATCCGACTTCAGTTACGTAGCTATTATTGATAACTGTCAGTATTTTGAATACTCCAAATATCCCAAGAGGAAGAGGATTCTGCTTTACACAGAAGAGCTACGGTATTCAAGACGCAGTAAATAAAATAGTGTGTGTGTGTGTGTGTGTGTGTGTGCGTGTGTGTGTGTGTGTGTGCGTGTGTGTATGTAGAGACAGAGAGAGAGAGATTGCTTTTTAGTTAATTATTCGCCAGTTATTCATACATACAACATTTGTTACGAACATATGACCCAAAAATAGCTATACAATTAATTAACCTGTCAGCAGTTTTGTGTGTGGAGTAATGGTAGAATTTTTTTTGTTCGTATAGCTCATGTTGAGGTAGCTCACTCATTCTACCTTCGTAATACACTCCTGGAAATTGAAATAAAAACACCGTGAATTCATTGTCCCAGGAAGGAGAAACTTTATTGACACATTCCTGGGGTCAGATACATCACATGATCACACTGACAGAACTACAGGCATATAGACACAGGCAACAGAGCATGCACAATTTCGGCACTAGTACAGTGTATATCCACCTTTCGCAGCAATGCAGGCTGCTATTCTCCCATGGAGACGATCGTAGTGATGCTGGATGTAGTCCTGTGGAACGGCTTGCCATGCCATTTCCACCTGGCGCCTCAGTTGGACCAGCGTTCGTGCTGGACGTGCAGACCGCGTGAGACGACGCTTCATCCATTCCCAAACATGCTCAATGGGGGACAGATCCGGAGATCTTGCTGGCCAGGGTAGTTAACTTACACCTTCTAGAGCACGTTGGGTGGCACGGGATACATGCGGACGTGCAATGTCCTGTTGGAACAGCAAGTTCCCTTGCCGGTCTAGGAATGGTAGAATGATTTGTTCGATGACGGTTTGGATGTACCGTGCACTATTCAATGTCCCCTCGACGATCACCAGAGGTGTACGGCCAGTGTAGGAGATCGCTCCCCACACCATGATGCCGGGTGTTGGCCCTGTGTGCCTCAGTCGTATGCAGTCCTGATTGTGGCGCTCACCTGCAGGGCGCCAAACACGCATACGACCATCATTGGCACCAAGGCAGAAGCAACCCTCATCGCTGAAGACGACACGTCTCCATTCGTCCCTCCATTCACGCCTGTCGCGACACCACTGGAGGCGGGCTGCACGATGTTGGGGCGTGAGCGGAAGACGGCCTAACGGTGTGCGGGACCGTAGCCCAGCTTCATGGAGGCGGTTGCGAATGGTCCTCGCCGATACCCCAGGAGCAACAGTGTCCCTAATTTGCTGGGAAGTGGCGGTGCGGTCCCCTACGGCACTGCGTAGGATCCTACGGTCTTGGCGTGCATCCGTGCGTCGCTGCGGTCAGGTCCCAGGTCGACGGGCACGTGTACCTTCCGCCGACCACTGGCGACAACATCGATGTACTGTGGAGACCTCACGCCCCACGTGTTGAGCAATTCGGCGGTACGTCCACCCGGCCTCCCGCATGCCCACTATACGCCCTCGCTCAAAGTCCGTCAACTGCACATACGGTTCACGTCCACGCTGTCGCGGCATGCTACCAGTGTTAAAGACTGCGATGGAGCTCCGTATGCCACGGTAAACTGGCTGACACTGACGGCAGCGGTGCACAAATGCTGCGCAGCTAGCGCCATTCGACGGCCAACACCGCGGTTCCTGGTGTGTCCGCTGTGACGTGCGTGTGATCATTGCTTGTACAGCCCTCTCGCAGTGTCCGGAGCAAGTATGGTGGGTCTGACACACCGGTGTCAATGTGTTCTTTTTTCCATTTCCAGGAGTGTAAAAACACTGCTTAGTGCTTTTTTTATATTTTTTGCTACCGCCGAGGTTGTACTTTCTATTACAATCCAGCGGTAACGGTAGTTAGCAAATATTGACAGGATTTTTTCTGGTCCACCCAACCTGATATAGAATTGTCTTCTGGGTTCCAACCCACTCAGAGCGAATAAAGTGAAGTGGATTCAAAGAAGATAAATTTTGTGGCCAAGCTACAAAAATATTTTAAATTAGTGAGAATGTTTGAAGATTACATGACACACATAGTCCAGTTTCGCATCAATCGATATTTCGGTATCACTCATGAGTACTGCAGTTACTGATTACGACTGTCTTTTGAGCTGGATCACTTTCCCTTTCATGGACCTCCCGTTTTTGTGGCAGCACTGGCCTTATAAACAATTTACACAGTAAGGCTGCCAATCAGCACAAGCAGCAATAATAGACCTTGGAAGCGGGAAGAAAGGCCAACAGAAGGGGAAACCGAGGCAGCAGCTTCCGATTGTCAGTCGTCGCGAGTCCCGAGTCGTGAGGCCGGCTGTTGTGGGGAGAATGGGAGCTGCGGACGGTGATCTATCTATTTTCCGCACGAATTCTTGCCGCCGGGATCCAATTACAGATCCAGATTGGCTGCGCGACCGTCCGTGGCGTTCCGCCGCCTGCCCTCCGCCTCCACTTCCGCCCCCGGGTCGCGCTGCGCGTCTTGGTGCTGTCTTTTCCGTTCACTGATCCCGCGCACACAACACACAACGGCTTCAGGGCCCGCAGCCAGCTGCAAGTAGCAAGAAATGTCCAGGTGGGCAAAATGAACTATCCGATATCTTGTTCCTTTTCTCATTTATGATCTTTACATTATAGTCAAACATCATATAAGGAGCGATCAAAAAGTTTCCATTTGAGAGAATTGCTGCACAATATATGCAAACCCAGTGCGACTCCGATGCGGTGTACAAGCACTGTCACCTAGAAAATTGGTTAATATAACCTTCAAACGGGAAGTTTTTGATTGCCCCCTGTATTTCACAATAAACGTCTTTCATCCAATTCTTTCACATCTGAATAAATAAAGTACAACAGACAGAAATGGGTCTTATCTATATTTATCACCATTGGTTTTTGTTTTATATTTTTCGGTAAGCACAAACTGAGATATATGCAGTTATTCAAAACATTCAAAGTTTTGCATTTGTGGGGATCCACAGCCGTCAGATGTTTAATAAACGTTAACGTGGTCTGTAGTAGGCTGTAACGTGATCTTTACTTGATCTTGCGATTAGCTAATTTCGACTACTTGTCATTGTCAAGCACCTCTAAAACTAGCATGGAAAAGGACTACATTGTCTGCATACAACGCTATGTATAAATAACACTTTACATACCTCACATTGACATAAAACATTACTGCACAAATTTATTACAACCAATCTCAATTTGAAGTGTGTAAAGTGTTATTTATACAGAGCGATATGTGCAGACAGTATTGTATCTTTCCATGCTGGTTTTACAGGTACTTGACAATGACAATTAGTCGAAATTTGCTAATCGCTGATTAAATAAAAATCACATTACAGCCTACTACGGACCATGTTTACTTTTATTAAACTGTTACTTATTGTTCATCACTTCATGTTTACAAAAAAATAGCTGTGAGCACTATGGGACTTAACATCTAAGGTCATCAGTCCCCTAGAACTTAGAACTACTTAAACCCAACTAACCTAAGGACATCACAAACATCCATGCCAGAGGCAGGATGCGAACCTGCGACCGTAGTGGTCGCTCGGTTCCAAACTGTAGCGCCTAGAACAGCTCAGCCACCCCGGCCGGCCTTCATGTATACATTTGTGATATAAATAACATAAATAGATTCGCTGAAAATCGTGTACATAGAGCAACATACCGGTAACTGAAAATGTAAGTGTAGACTGTATTACGCATTATCTCGAGAAAGTTCGGTAGCAAAACCAAATTTAAATTGAAATGAAAAGACGACTATTGCGTAACATGTAAGTTGAAAAGTCAGAAAGCTTGTACGTGAACTTTAGCCAGGGTCGATAACGATATTTTTTTTTAAAAAAATTCCTAAAGGTACCTTTTCTGGGATTTTCTGGAAGAGCGCCAAAAGCTGCCACAGTACAGTTACTTCATTTTTAGTTCATCCTGGGCACTTGTTTTTAATTGTGATTTTTTCTGGAAACTACTTTAGAACAGTTTGGTAGTAATAGAAGCTGTTATTTCAACATGGTTTTGGATGAAAGCATCGGAATAAATTATGAGATGGAGAACAAACCCGAATTTCAGTCTGTTACCATAATGGACCTGAATATTAAAAGCAGTTAATCTGGAGACATAAAAATCGTATCCTGTACCACTTGAGCCAATGAACCACAACTAATTATAGTAATTGCTATGAACATTCTTTAGTAGAAGGGCTATTTGGAAAGTACGACCGAGCGCGAAATTGAATCCGCGGAGGTAAATGTGAAGAATCTTTGCACGGATGTGTTGGCTGTGTGTCTAGTATGCCCTTCGATCGCGTCACGTCGCTCTTTTCAGTTCTGAGTGCATAGTGAGTAAGTGAATAATGCTTAGAACAGTAGTGTCTCCTGCCAAGTACGCGGGGCTGCTAAGAGATTTCGTGCAGCCCCAACAACGTAAAGACATGCGTTTCCTTCTTCACACCACAGAGAGCCTAGAATTGGCTACCTCCCTCCCAATTCCATCTTTGTTCACATGAACCGCTGGGTATGAAGACATTTTGGTAAACACGAATTCTATACCAGCGTAAAGAATTGGCAGAAAGCACAGGTGGTTGCATTCTATGAGGAGGGGGAGGATAATGGAAAATTGGTACAGCGCTGCGACAAATGCCTAAGTCGGAGGGGCGACTATGTAGAGAAGTAGCTGGGAGGTATGAGTGAAAGTTGTACATTAAACATTTTTTGATTTTTGACAGTGGTTTCCATTTCGCGACCGTTCGGATCTTACTTTCAGAATGAATAGCCCTAGTGCATGCAATATTGGAGATGATCACTACGATTGCATAGAAAATATTGTATGTTTAAATGAATGATAACACGTGGGGGGGCTATGAACTGCATGGTAAACTATTCTTCGTTGTCTGGCTAATGTCCACTCCACAGATTTCGAGACGTCACTTCCGTGAAAACCCGAAATCATAGAAACAGCAAGTACTCAGATTTGAAGACAAGAGAAAATATTAAAGTTTAACATTTCGTTGAAGCCTAGGCGATTGTAGATGGATCACAAGCTTGGATTGTACAAGGATGGAAAGGTCTTGTCCTCTCCAGGGGGACCACCTTGTCGATGAAATTCTGAATGTGTAGTTACGGACTACCTCAGTTTGACATGAAATAGTGTCCGAGTTAGCATAAATGTACACTCCTGAAACTGAAATAAGAACACCGTGAATTCATTGTCCCAGGAAGGCGAAACTTTATTGACACATTCCTAGGGTCAGATACATCACATGATCACACTGACAGAACCACAGGCACATAGACACAGGCAACAGAGCATGCAATGTGTCGGCACTACTACAGTGTACATCCAGCTTTCGCAACAATGCAGGCTGCTATTCTCCCATGGAGACGATCGTAGAGATCCTGGATGTAGTCCTGTGGAACGGCTTGCCATGCCATTTCCACCTGGCGCCTCAGTTGGACGAGCGTTCGTGCTGGACGTGCAGACCGCGTGAGACGACGCTTCATCCAGTCCCAAACATGCTCAATGGGGGACAGATCCGGAGATCTTGCTGGCCAGTGTAGTTGACTTACACCTTCTAGAGCACGTTGGGTGGCACGGGATACATGCGGACGTGCATTGTCCTATTGGAACAGCAAGTTCCCTTGCCGGTCTAGGAATGGTAGAACGATGGGTTCGATGACGGTTTGGATGTACCGTGCACTATTCAGTGTCCCCTCGACGATCACCAGAGGTGTACGGCCAGTGTAGGAGATCGCTCCCCACACCATGTTGCCGGGTGTTGGCCCTGTGTGCCTCGGTCGTATGCAGTCCTGATTGTGGCGCTCACCTGCACGGCGCCAAACACGCATACGACCATCATTGGCACCAAGGCAGAAGTGACTCTCATCGCTGAAGACGACCCGTCTCCATTCGTCCCTCCATTCACGCCTGTCGCGACACCACTGGAGGCGGGCTGCACGATGTTGGGGCGTGAGCGGAAGACGGCCTAACGGTGTGCGGGACCGTAGCCCAGCTTCATGGAGACGGTTGCGAATGGTCCTCGCCGATACCCCAGGAGCAACAGTGTCCCTAATTTTGCTGGGAAGTGGCGGTGCGGTCCCCTACGGCACTGCGTAGGATCCTACGGTCTTGGCGTGCATCCGTGCGTCGCTGCGGTCCGGTCCCAGGTCGACGGGCACGTGCAACTTCCGCCGACCACTGGCGACAACATCGATGTACTGTGGAGACCTCACGCCCCACGTGTTGACCAATTCGGCGGTACGTCCACCCGGCCTCCCGCATGCCCACTATACGCCCTCGCTCAAAGTCCGTCAACTGCACATACGGTTCACGTCCACGCTGTCGCGGCATGCTACCAGTGTTAAAGACTGCGATGGAGCTCCGTATGCCACGGCAAACTGGCTGACACTGACGGCGGCGGTGCACAAATGTTGCGCAGCTAGCGCCATTCGACGGCCAACACCGTGGTTCCTGGTGTGTCCGCTGTGCCGTGCGTGTGATTATTGCTTGTACAGCCCTCTCGCAGTGTCCGGAGCAAGTATGGTGGGTCTGACACTCCGGTGTCAATGTGTTCTTTTTTTCATTTCCAGTAGTGTATATGAAAAGTAAGATTCTTGAGTAATCCGCCATTTAATGGCTCGTTCACCATCCCTGGTTCACACAACATTAACTCAGCAAGCTTCCAATGATAATCTCATACTTGTGATGATCTATTGCACTTTCCAGAATGACAGCATCCAGGCAATTCCACGAAAATTATTTCCCCGAATATAACGCTCCTTCGTGCTCGAAGGATGCTTTCAGGCGTTTTTCGCCGTGTACGCCAACTACCGTCCGTCTGATGGAGCATAACACGTGACTCATCTGGAGAGGCCACCTGACGCCACTCATTGGACGTCCAGTACAGATGCTGCCGTGCAGATTCCATTCTTCGTCGCCGTTGAGAAGCAACCAACAAGGGTACACGAACCAGGTTCCTGTTGTGGAGTCCCATACGCAGCAACGTACTGTGATCGGTCGTTGAGGAGACACTATCGGTAGCTGGTTGGTTCATCTGGTCGGTCAGTTGCTCAACACATGCAAGTCTCTTCGCCCGTATACACCTCCACAGCCGTCGTTCACCATGCACTTTAACCACGGTGGCACGAACTCAGTTTAAAAAATTAACTGTATAGAAAATGCTTCCGCTTAAGATAATAGCTGCACTTTTTCCCGCTTCCCCTCCCTTCCCCCCTTTCCCCTCCAAGTAGACACGCTTTATATACCCACCACGACTAGTGCTGCCACCAGCAGACTGGGGTACTTATTGTACGTCGACGTCGAACATAGGCCGTAGTCGTATTGATGTCATTGGAGCGTGTAGTAAAGCTTGACAGAACTATACAATTCGGGGTTCCAGTTCTTCAAGTGAATGAAGGGGAGTGCCGTGCACTTTACGGGTGAGACGTCGCTAGACAGGAAAATCCGTAGGGCTGAGGTTAGGTGATCCTAGAGGCTGACGCACAGACCCTACTCAATCTATTCATTCTGGATACGGAGAACTCTTCTCGGTTTACAAGCCGCGTCGTTTCGAACAAAACACTCAAAATTTGTGTGGCTATCTCCACCATCGCCGTCAGGAGTAAAAGTCCACTGCCTGTGGTTTTCTACTCCTTAATGACGAAGACAGCCGCAAAAAAGCGTTTATTCAGGCACGCCGCCGACAAAGAATCCAAGAACATATCCTGGATAGTATTGGAGTGTTAGGCGTCCTCTTACAGGCGTCATCTTTACAGCAAAATGTGCTACGTTTCCCATTCATAGGGCGTAAATGAAAATTGTGCGCAATTAGATGGAGACTTAAGCGAAAAGTTTTAATTATATTTGTACTAACTTTCTCCTCCGAGTGCGAAAATATTTTGTTGACGCAGACCTGCATAGGGAGAAACGATCATCATAATAAAATAAGGGAAATCAGAATGAGATTTTCACTCTGCAGCGGAGTGTGCGTTGATATGAAACCTTCCTGGCAGATTAAAACTGTGTGCCGGACCGACACTCGAACTCGGGACCTTTGCCTTTCGCGGGCAAGTGCTCTACCAACTAAACTATCCAAGCACGACTCATGCCCTGTCCTCACAGCTTTGCTTCTGCCAGTACCTCGTCTTATACTTTCCAAATTTTGCATAAGCTCTCCTGCGAACCTTGCAGAACTCACTCCTGAAAGAAAGGATATTGAGAGTACATGGCTTAGACACAGCCTATGCGATGTTTCCAGCATTAGGTTTTCACTCTGCAGTGGAGTGTGCGCTGATATGAAACTTTCAGGAGTGCTAGTTCTGCAAGGTTCGCAGGAGAGCTTCTGTAAATTTTGGAAAGTAGGAGACGAGGTACTGACAGAACCAAAGCTATGAGGACGGGGCGTGAGTCGTGCTTGCGTAGCTCAGTTGGTGCCGGCACGGTAGCTCAGCGTGTTCGGTCAGAGGCTGGCCGGCACGGTAGCTCAGCGTGTTCGGTCAGAGGGCTGCGTGCTCTCTGTAATAAAAAAACTGAGTCAAAGAATCAACGATCAACGGATGTCTTGTGACGTCCGCCCAGACCAAACGCAACGAACTACATCGAAGAAAAAAAAAAAGAGAGCGTTAGCTGCCCTCTGTAAGAAAAAACTGAGTTAATCGAGCAACAACGAACATAAACGGATGTCTCGCGACGTCCGCACCGAGCAAATACAACGAACGAAAACGATCAAAGTGAGATTAAAAAAAGCGAACAAAATAAGATTTTTTTAAAAAAGTTGGTGGAGCACTTGCCCACGAAAGGCAAAGGTCCCGAGTTCTAGTCTCGGTACGGAATACAGTTTTAATCATCCAGAAAGTTTCATGGAAAATCAGAGTTCGCCTGAAAGATACAGGTATTCGTTTTTTCGCTTGCTGTTCGAGATTGCAGTAATAGTGAATTATTGTGAAGGTGGTTCGATGAACCCTCTGCCAGGCACTTACTGAGTATTGATGTAGATGCAGTTTTACCAGTGTCAGTTATTACTACCAACTATAGTACGCTTTGTGTGAAGTGTAACAAAGCAAGAGGGCAGTTACCTTCAATACTGTTTGACTGGTTTTGGAAACGAAACTGTAAGGTATTATTTCAGTTTTTCAGATATTATTAGTCCATCACAAGTTACCAGACACCGAAAAACAAAATTTATTCCACAGCAGCCAGTATGTTTTCGGGCTTTTAGCGAAATGGATGATTCCAATTCTGCACTCAGTGAATCGACGCTGTGCTGCGAGCCGCTTTCAGATATTTGCGCATTGCGTTACTCCTACCAGACTGAAGTATTACTGGTGCCATGCCCCTCTTTGTAGCCGAATTTCAGTTCAGGACCCTTACACAACTTTTTCTGCTCCTCTGTGACACACACATCCCTCAGTGTTCTCCGACCGTGACGGATAATATCAGGAAGATCATAAAGAGCCGTAGCGCAGGACTGGCTTAGATTTATTACTATACCTTTGTTTGTTACGTTTGACGGCCTTGTTTCGTATGCTTCCATTATGTCTACACCTCAGTACTGTTTTCGTCCCATCTGATATAATACCTTTACTCCAGGCAGCATTCGGCGACAACTGACTTATGGTTGTATTGTTCCTTCTTATAGCATGACACATTTCGATACGCTCCGATATAGGTTGTTGCATGATTATGACACTGGACTCGTATTCGGGAAGACGGCAGTTCAAATCCCGGTAAATCTAACGGGATTATCCCAGGTTTCCTGCCCCTTGATGGTGGTGGTGGTGGTGGTAGTTAGTGTTTAACGTCCCGTCGACAACGAGGCCATTACAGACGGAGCGCAAGCTAGAGGTAGGGAAGGATTGGGAAGGAAATCGGCCGTGCCCTTTCAAAGGAACCATCCGGCATTTGCCTGAAACGATTTAGGGAAATCACGGAAAACCTAAATCAGGATGGCCGGAGACGGGATTGTACCGTCGTCCTCCAGAATGAGAGTCCAGTGTGCTAACCACTGCGCCACCTCGCTCGGTCCTGCCCCTTGGCCTCTCTTAATGGCCTAAGACAAATGCCAATTCCCTGCCCCATCGTTCCTCAATCCACTTTGTCCTAAACTCCATTCCAACAGCAAAAGGCAGATCTTATCAGAGCAGCATGTGTAAAATATGATACGTAGCACTCACTCACAGCTAGACAAGAATTCTTGCTGTCAGGTGTTCTTTCACATATTTTGCGAACGACAACGAGAATTATCTGTGACATACCAATTGTATCTGTAAGCTTATGAATTGTACCTGCCTTAGTAGTAACTGAGGATACCGAAACATTTTTGACAGAAGTTAATATATGACGATAAAATGATAGAGATTCGTTAGTATGTGCCATAAATTTCAACTTGATACGTCTGTCCGTTCCTGAGAAAGAGAGTTCTGAACAGTCGGACTGACTGACAGACCGGCGAATAAGAGAGCGGTCCTATAAATGTTCTTTTTTACCGGTTGAGATATGCGACCCCTAAAAAAATAAAGAATAAAAGAAGTAAACTATTTTAGTTTCACGGTCAGCTTCAGAAGATGTTCAAAGAGTGTCAGCAGAACAGAAATTATTATTTTAACATTCATGGTGGTCTTCAAGTAATATTGTACTTTGTACAAAAACTCTAATAATGGTTAGCACGGTAGCGTTTGCCGCGTTATTAGTATCAGTGATGGAGAGTGGGTCGCATTTCCTTTCAATACTAAGAAGAAGTGAGATTCCTCTGATAGTATCAAGCTGCTATGAAGACTCTGGCAAAGCACTACAGCACAATACACAACTTTAGTAGGACACATGCATCGTATCGACAGCAACTGCCGTGAAGTTTATCTTGGATTTCGCAAACAGATATAAAAATGAGTGTTGCTGCCCCGTATAATAACGATAGTGTAGTAGTCGCGATTTACAGTGTACTCTGTCTTCATAAATCTTATTTTGTGAACAAAACGCTACAGATAGTGTCACAACGCCCTTTGTTTTATAACAGATTACTGCCGGAATCGGTTCTGCAGCGTAAACGAAGCCATGTCCGGCGATATTTTAAGCGCCGAAAGCTTATTTTGGCAGACGTAAAATAACAGCCCCCTGCTAAAATTTTATGCAGATCTTGACGCAAAATTCTTGAATGTAATTTTAATATCCTGAATGTGATCAATGAGTATTAATGTATCTCTATATTTTTTTATCTGTAACGTATTTTCGATCTAACTGAAGTTTCCTCTAAATTTTGCTCTTGGCATGGAAATAACATTACCTCTAGTGGGACAAATAGCTGCAGTTATTGTCCCGAAAGTTATTATTTTTCAGCTTTACTATAAAGAAGCAATAATATGATTGAAGAGTTAATTATACAGTATTTTCTCATCTTTTTAGTTCAGAAGAGTGAAATCAAAGACGGACGGTGATTCACTTTTAAAAGGCTCTACGCACCAAGAACGGCCACTTCACAAGTTACTCTACTAGTATCAACTAATAACGCTATTTTATTACGAAGTATGGCCAGTGAATGCTGATCTCATTATATCAAGTACAAAAGAGGGTTTACAAATTTGGCAAGGAAATAACTCTTTAAGAGAGCATACTCTCGATTACTTATTCAAGAAATAATACAGGCTGGCGCGAAATAGGCCATTTTTTGACCGTTCTAACTGAATCAAACTCGTTTAAGCAAATTGACAAGGAATTTAGGAATCAGTTTGTGGCTTTAAGAGAACTAATTTAACAAACTGTTTAACAAAAATTATTATATTCATTCCTTAAAAACGACTCGTGTGGCTGCAATACCTATTACTCTTCTGATTACTTGAATTAAATAAAAAGTCTTGCCTTGAGCATCGCAGTCATAGTTGTGCTGCAGGTGGTGGTTACAGAATGGTAATTGGATAGGTTATTCATGTCTGCATGAGATGCAATTAATTTGCTACTACCACCCTGGATGTGATAGCCATTTTCCTTGAAGTTGTGTTGACTCCAAATTCCATCTTACATAAAAGTTGGATATTCTTGCTGTCCAAAACCCACAATCTCTGGACACGATTTTGGGACACAAATGCCACTGCCTCACCAATTTTCACTCGTGTAAATACCGTTTTAGCACTGACAGAATGAGACTCTGTACGTCGCCAGACATAGTGCAACCACATACATGCAACACGATACCCCGCCTGCGATTTCTGTATTTCGTTTCATTCTTTCTTTCCCTCGCGCCGCTAACTCAAATGTGATCCACGCAACAGGGGGCTGAAAACCCGAAGTGGATTGCCGACATTTTTTAGATACAGTGTCAAAATGAATTTACAGTTTTAAATAACTTATGAATATTACTGTCAACATGTTTATAAGAAACATTCGTTTCATTAAACATAATCTACCACTTAATTTGCTTTTTACAGATTTTTAGAGACCTCTAACATAGTTTCTGCACAGCGACAGTCATAAGATAATTTAGAAAACATCGAACATTTTATGTACCGATTTCTGTAATCCCAGTTCAATCGAAAGTTTTTATTAAATTTGTAAGTGAAATTTAAGGTGATACGTTACATACTACACCGTGGTAATTCGATATCTTTTTAAATTTGTGCCTGTAGTACTTTAAAATTCTGTATTCAACTGTTAGTCTCTTTTTGGTCGTAAAAATTTGGCCGTATACTGACGCTTGCTAAAAGCGGATAACTACCAAATGAGTAAGCGTAACATCCACAGCGCTCAACCTGAGACACAAAGAGTGACTAATCGTGACAGTGACCGATATTTCGTATTACATGGTCCACGGAAGAAGTTTGTAGCTGCTAATGATGCTGCAATTGAACAATATACTTTAATCAGTGAAGATATTAGCAAAGCCTTCTTAGTAATGGACTGAACCCGAAGAAAGTATGAATTCCAGCAGCTGTATTTAAGTAAGTGCTGTTGCTTTAAGTTACAAACTAAATAAATAAAGAACTCAAATTACAATTACGGTCTAGTATGTACAAACGTGTCACCTTTGCGCCGTAGACAGTCTTAGGAGAACTGGTATCATAGTGCTGAAATCTAGTCCCAGATGAGTTTGTACACATCTCGCTGTACTAGGGTACGTAATGCAGCAACGTTGTCTAAAGTGATTGTTTTGGCGCACCATGTGCGGGGAGTCACAATAATGCAAAAGAGAACTGATTTCTGCATCTTTGAACACTGTTCACTCACAGGCCAACGTCATTTTGATACTGCACTACTTCCCCACGTGCGTCATTTCTGGGATGCAAGTGTGCCACTGCATCGAACAGTACAAGAGTAAAACAGTCAATACCGTCACTGCGCGTTAGCCATGGAAATTGTGCCGATGATGGTGCCACTAAAGCGGAATTACTAAATACAGTTTTCCGCAATTACTTCACGAAAGAAGATGAAGTAAATATTCCAGAAATCGAACCCAGAACAGCGGTTAGCATGAGTAACATAAAAGTAGACATCTTAGGTGTTGCGAAACAACTCAAATCACTTAAGAAAGGCAAGTCTTCCGGTCCAGATGATATACCAAGTAGGTTCCTTTCATTGTATGCAGACACAATAGCGCCTTTCATAGCAATCATATTCAACCGCTCACTTGAAGGAATGTCTGTTCCTAAAGACTGGAAAGTAGCACAGGTCACATCAATATTCAAGAAAGGAAATAGGAGTAACCCATTCGATTCTAAGCCCATATCACTGACCTCAATTTGCAGTAGGATTTTGGAGCATATACTGTACTCGAACATTATAATCACCTTGAAGAAAATGATCTACTGATACATAACCAACACGGATTTAGAAAATGTCGTTCTTGTGCAACACATTCCCATTAAGTAATGAGTGCTGTCGACAAGGGATCTCAGATCGATTCCATATTCCAAGATTTCCAGAACGCTTTTGATACCGTTCCTCACAAGCGACTATTAATCAAATTGCGTGCATATGGAGTATCGTCTCAGTTGTGTGACTGGATTCGTGATTTCCTCTCAGAGAGGTCACAGTTGTTAGTGATAGACGGTAAATCATCGAGCAGAACATAAATGGTATCTGGCTTTCCGCAAGGTAGTGTCATAGGCCCTCTGCTGTTCCTGATTTATTTAAATGATCCTTGCGACAATCTGAGCAGCCCCCTTAGATCGTTTGCAGGTGAAGCTGTAATTGACCGTGTAGTATAATCATCAGACGATCAATTCCAATTAAAAAATGATCTAGAGAGAATTTCTGTATGGTGCGAAAAGTGGCAATTGGCACTAAACAAAGAAAAGTGCGAGGTCATCCACATGGGTACTAAAAGGTCTGTCTAAGTTCTGTCTAAGGTCTGTCAATTCGACTAAATACCTAGGAATTACAATTACGAGCAACTTAAACTGGAAAGACCAGATAGACCATGTTATGGGGAAGGCGAAACAAAGGCTGCGCTTTGTTGGCAAAACACTTAGAAGATGCGACAAACCCACTAAAGTGACAGCCTACTTTACACTTGTCCGTCCTCTGCAGGAATATTGCTAAGCGGTATGGGATCCTTAGCAGGTAGGATTGTCGGAGGACATCAAAAAAGTGCATTGAAGGGCAGCTCGTTTCGTGTTATCGCGCAAAAGGGGTGAGAGTGTCACTGATATGAAACGCGAGTTGGGGTGGCACACTGAAACAAAGGCGATTTCTTTGCGGCGAGATCTATTTACGAGATCACCAACTTTCTCTTCCGAATGTGAATATATTTTGTTGACACCCACCTACGTAGGGAGAATTGATCATCATAATAAAGTAAGAGAAATCAGAGCGCGAACGGAAAGATTGTGTTCCTTTTTCCCACGCACCATTCAAGAGTGAAATGGCAGAGAAGTAGTATGAAAATGGTTCGATGAACCCTCTGCCAGGCACTTAAGTGTGAATTGCAGAGTAACCACGTAGATGTGGATGTAGATGAAGAGGAGATCTTGGAACGACAAACTAATTGGTGAATGGAGAGGACCGCCTGTTCTCCCGACTTAAACCCCAACGAACACATGTGGGAAGCGTTGGGAAGACATAGTGTGGCACGCCCTCCGGAGCACGTTGCAGAACATACGTTGCCGTCCGTGGTGATCACAAACCCTATTAAGAAACACGTCCCACCATTTGATGCATTATCCAGCGTCTTTGAATAACATATCATTTCTGTTCATCTCATTGCGTATTTCTTTCAATTACATTTTATGCTATGCTATAATATACTACACTGCTTTAGTTATTTCTATGAATGGTCCAAGTCTCATCGCCATGTTTTACTTGCTAGTGACGTATCATGTGAAAGTTATTTTCGTCCTTAAGTTTTGCGCACGAATTTACTTCTGTTTGGAATATAAGTCAACCCGAAAAATGAAGGCAGTTGGCGTTCCTACCACAGTTTCAGCCTCACTGGTGTCTAGAATGACACGTGTAGTGTGATTTAAGTAATAAAACACTGAACCAGTTACGTCTTTTCCTACTCAGCACGACGCGTTTCGAAAATGTACTTCCATTATCAAAAACAAATATTTACATTCGTTTAAAATGGTCAAAAACAGTCTTACACTGGTATTTGATGCGATGTTTGCGCGTGTGTTTTTATTCCTCTCTGTCCTGCTGTTGCTTTTTGAGGTTAAACTGCAAATAGAATTCGGAAAGTATAAATCTGCTGGTATTTTACGTGCTAATGTTAGAAAGGAATTTTTTAATCTGTCTGCTTATACGTTTCATCCGTCCTTTATTGTACAGAAATCCATACACACGCAAACTATCACCAGCACTGCTTGTGTGTGTTTAATTGAAATATGAGTAAAGGTAACTTTTGTCCTGTTAAAATGTATATATGCCTTATGATCTATTTTACGCTATTTTGGTACAAATATTGAGTGGAGTGTATGAAGGAACAAACATTTCATGAATTTCCTAATGGTGTTACATAGAGGAGAAAGAGAAGGAAATAAATCATTCCACTGCCCAGTTGTTCATTCCAATCTCTGCTTCTTGCTTTTTTTGTGTATGAAAATTTCCAGCTCTTCCATTAAATTCAGTGTATGTGATTTCTGGAACTGATAGTGTATGTTAATATGACAATGCAAATTTTTGCACTTGGTAATGAGATTAAAGTCTCGAAACGCGTCGTGGTATGGTTGAGAAAACGCAGCTGTCGCACTGTTTTATTACTTTTATCCTGAATGACTCGTACTTTCAAAAGAGATCAATAACGACGAATGAAATTAAAATACATAGTGTAACTAGTCAGTAAATAACTAGAAACAAATAAATTCATTTGTATAAAGTTACCAAGCGGGAAGTTGTTAACATTTGTTACATATCTTTAGAAACAGAGTTAAGCAGAGACCACACAGGGTTTGTAGTAATGTTCAGAAATAGATGCTGCCTGTAGAAGTGCAGTTTGTATGTACATTTCGGCCAGCGCCGATGAAACATTAAATGTAAATTTCATTTAACTGGGACAGAGAAATTACCAGGGGAGACATAGCGTAATTGCTTGTGACAGCTACAACGAAAGGTTCAGTGTTGTCAGGAAGCGCACAATTTCACCGCGGTACATGTTTCACTGTATTGATACCATTAACAAAGCAAATGTTAATGAAAATTCGCGTAATGAGTTGATGTTGGGAGACCTGGGTATTAGCGTGTACCTATTGTTCATGAAAGCAATTTGTTCATTTGAAACTTTACTGTTACCGGTGGTAATGAAAAAAGAACAAAAGACAGCAACGCTTGAAACCAATCAGTTTTGCTAGAAACAGCTGTTCTTACGCAAAGCGAGAAGCCCCGAGGATAATAGTTTTGCCTGTTAATTATAAAGACGCTACTACACAAAATGCATTACAGCTCCTTGTTGTGATATTTTTATGACTGAATTTGATTCTGGATTTCTAATGTGCATACAGTTATAGAAAGACATGATTTCTTTTTATTTGTTCTTTCCTGTCGATAGAGAACCTGTTCTGCTTCGGCAGGATAAGAGAAAAGAGAGCAACAGGTGAATCATTACGCACTTCGTTATTCAAAAAGTTTTGCGAGTAGCGAGCACACGGACAGGCTTACCGAGCCACGCAGTCAACGTTAGATTCTCGTACAAGTGCTTGCTTTCCGTCAGACCATCATTATAGTTTTTTAAAGTTGTGTAACGTGTTGTGAGCTCATTTTTTATCTATTGGTGATACCCGGCGTTACCCAGCTTCTGGTCTGACGCCGTATCTCCTGAGCTATGTGACAATCAAAGATATAATTTTGTATTTAATAAAATTACAGCCAAATAGCCATATACTTTGCTTAACATTTTACTTTTACATTTTACATTTTTGCATATTCATTTATCGATTTCACTCTTTTACTGCACAGTTCTATGTGATATCGTTCACAGGTTTCATTACACAGTTCACATACACATGTTGTGGTTGGGCCGTGATAAGTTTTGTTTTTGCAGATTAGATGATGAAAGCCGTGAATAGAACGTCTAGTTACATGTCGCTGTTCGAAGATTGGTGTTGTCCATGAGCGGTTCGTCATTGCTTCGGTGCCATAGAACTCTGGCCATATTTTTTCTCGTTTGTCCTCCATGATCTTCAGTTGCTTTCTGGAAGCCCTGGTGTGTGGCATCATATATCGAAGTCTGATGTCTTCAATTAGGAATGTCTCTCTCGCTATCTGGTTCACTAGTCTAGACCCTGTCGTCTTTGAGAGACCTAGTGCTCTTTTTAGATAGGTCGATTTTACCTTTTCTAGTGTTTCTAGATTTTTTTCTGTCAGGTGGTCCCATATAACCTCCATCCCACAGGCCAGGATTTGTAAGATTTTTGTGTTGAATAGTTTCATGCCTGTTTCTAGACTGAGTAGGTGGATGTTTTTGATGTCCTATATTGCTATTATTGCTTGGGCTGCACGTTCTGTTGTATGTTTTGTGAAGCATTTGGCCGTTGGTTGCAATGTCACTCCTAGGTATTTAAAGTCTGATGTGATTGTTATTTTTTGTCCTCTGATGCTGATTTTCGCATTCTTGTGTGTTTTGCCTTCTTTCCTGAAAATTTCCATTTCTGTCTTTGTTATGTTTATGTGTAGTTTGTGTTCACTACACCATCTGTCTATTTTCTCAATGATCCTCTGCAGCTTTTGTATATCTGTTGAACCTACGGCTATGTCGTCAGCGTATGCATATACATACACATCTTCTTTATTTTCTCCAATTAGGAGTACTTCTTCAGTGGCAAGGATGTACAGCAAAGGGCTCATTGGGTCACCCTATAAGACTCCGTTCGACTGCAGAATGGGGTTGTCTGATATTGTGATTAAGTTGTATTCGAGGATTGACTTGATTATTCTTGCCCATGTACTATCTCTTTCCAATAGGTCAAAGGCTTTGGTAAAGTCCATGAACACTGTGTAGAACATTTGTTTCTTTTGTAGCGCTTCGTCGATGTTGTTTAGAAGAAGCCTGACTGTCGTAAGTGTTGATCTTCCAGATCTGAAACCCATTTTTCGTTGTGGGAGATGGTTGTCCACAGAGGCTTGGATTTTTGTGTTATTATCTTTGAAAACTTCTTGAATTGAGTATTTTCCTCTGTACTTGTTTGGGTCCATTGGGTCTCCTCTACATTGGTAAAGAACTTTTATTATCGAATGTGTCCATTGTGTCGGAATTCTTCCAAGTTCCAGGCATTTGTTAAATAGTTTGGTCCATATGTGTTGGAGGGCCTCTTTTGCATCTTTTATATGTTCATTATATATATTATCGGGTCCAGCTGCTTTCTTGTTCTTCAGTGGTTTTATTACTTCTTTCACGTCTTCTTCATTTAGAGGTTCCCATACATTGTCTTTTTCCTTAGTTTGATGCTGTTTCTCTTTCTTTGGGGGTGTTTTGATTCCTCGTTTGTTCAGTATCTTACTGAAGTGGTCTTCCCATTCCTTCAGATCTGTATTTGGTGTAAGAGCCATTTTTTTTGGTCTTGCTGCTATGTATGGGTCTCTGCTTCATCCGCTTCTCTTTTTGCCTCTCTTTCTGTGTATTCTTTTTCCTGATCTTCTATTAGTTTTTTGTAGATTCTCCTCTCTTCTGCGTACAGCTTGTATGTTTCCTCGTCATGCTGGTTTCTTAGTCTGTGGAGCGTTCTTAGAACAGTGTTAAATTTGCTGTAGCATTCAGCATCGAACCATCTTTTTGCCGTCCTTGTTTTGGGGATTGTTAGTACCACTGAATTTTTTAGGAGGTCTTCTATTTGGTCTGTTGCTTTTTCAAGATCTCCTTCTTCTATGACAGTTTCTATTTGTCTTAATTGTTGTTGCTAGTTTGTTAATTTTTGTATATCAATTTTTCTTTGTGTGAGTTGGTGGGTCTTTCTTGCTGGCGATGACGTGACGTTATTTATTTTTATCTTCATTGGAATATGCTTTCATATAGGAGTAATGGAGTCATGCCATATTGGTTGAATACTTCCCTCTATTTCCCCTCTTGTTAATGCGATATCAATGGTGCTTTTACCATTGTGGTACATGTATGTAGGTATCTGTCTAGCGTTAAGTACCATTAAGCCATCTTCTTCTAGAGTTTCAAGGACTAGTTTTGTTTTATAGTTTTCTGGGTCTATTCTGCAGTTGAGATCGCCTGCAATAATGGTGGGTTTTCTGTCGCATTGTTTGATGAGTGCGACTATTTCGTCAATTATTTCTACAGCATTTGTGTGCCGTTTAAAATAGGCTGCAATTATATTTATGTTTGCTGCCTCTACCAGAATACTATTTTCTTCCTTTATGATTATTTTTATTTTATTTATTTATTTATTTTTTATTTTTATTTTTTTTATTTATTTTTTTTTTTTTTTTTTGTGGGCGTCATTCAGGGTTTCAGTAGGATAGATATTCCTCCCATGGGTCATCCTCTTTCTCCCTTCTTTGCCATTAGGTGATAATTATAGAAATCTTTATGTTGCCATTTGTCTATCAGGAAGGTTTCTGTTAGAATTGCAAGATCCGAATTTTGCAGAATGTCTGTTGGTGTTAGGTTAAAAGCACTTTTTACTCCTTCTGTATTCCACAAGACTGCTTTTATTTCTTGCTCTTCTGGTTTTCTTCTTAGTTTAGTTGAGCTCTGCTCCCTCGTCCACTGATCGTCTTGGGAAACGAAATCGACTTACTTTCATGTTTTCTGGCCAGAATTCTGGTTTTTGTGTGATTTGTAGCTTTTCAAACTGAATGCCTACTTTGAAAGCTTTTTTTGTCGCCCAGTGCGCGCAGTTCTTCACATTCTAATTGTCCCAGTATTCCGTTCTTGTTAAGGTATTTCATTCTGTAGCAGTTGCGGTGGTTCTCTTTAAGTTATCGATGTATAGCCACGCTGTTGTTTCTAAGGAAGTACATGCAGTACCACATGTGGATGCTGTTTGCGAAGTAAAGAAGTGATAAATTATAACGCCGTGTACTATGCAAAACTTGTACTGCATGAAGAGTGGGAAGGATAAAAATTTTTCCTTTCATCATTTTGTAGGGGTTGTCAGCAAAAAAGTTTCTTAAATGTCTGAAGAAATGTGTAAAGCTTGTTGAAAGTGGTTAAATGCCCTCATTCTTAAATACTGGATGAATGAAGTCTGTAAATTCGCGCTACGCGGGCTACGCTCCTTTTTCACCCCTACATTTATTCTTTTGATATGTCTAGGTGTAGCGTCTTTGATTCATAATCAAAACGTCTTCGGTCCCGGGTTCGATCCCCGCCACTGCCTAAATTTTGATAAATAATCAGCATTCGCGGCCGAAGACGTCCGGCATCAGAAGTCAGCCTCATTCTGCCAACGGCCTTGTCAAAGAGGGCTGAGGAGCAGATAGAGGTTCGGGGCACTCTCTTGTCCTAGGGGTGGGATATTGCCCATGAAGGCGGATGAATCAGCAGTGATCAACGACATGAGGATGCAGAAGGCAATGGAAACCACTGAATTAAAGACACGTAACGTGTATCCACAGGACATGTGGCCTGTAGTTGAAGAAGTGTCATTATGATCTCTCCATTGGCAAAAGATTCCGGAGTAGTCCCCCATTCGGATCTCCGGGAGGGGACTGCCAAGGGGGAGGTTACCATGAGAAAAAGATTGAATAATCAACGAAAGGATAATGTTCTACGAGTCGGGGCGTGGAATGTCAGAAGCTTGAACGTGGTAGGGAAACTAGAAAATCTGAAAAGGGAAATGCAAAGGCTCAAGCTAGATATAGTAGGGGTCAGTAAAGTGAAGTGGATGGAAGACAATGATTTCTGGTCAGATGAGTATCGGGTAATATCAACAGCAGCAGAAAATGGTATAACAGGTGTAGGATTCGTTATGGAAAGGAAGGTAGGGCAGAGGGTGTGTTACTGTGAACAGTTCAGTGACCCGGTTGTTCTAATCAGAATCGACAGCAGACCAACACCGACAACGATAGTTCAGGTATACATACTGACGTCGCAAGCTGAAGATGAACAGATAGAGAAAGTGTATGAGGATATTGAAAGGGTAACGCAGAATGTAAAGGGGGACGAAAATCTAATAGTCATGGGCGACTGGAATGCAGTTGTAGGGGAAGGAGTAGAAGAAAGGTTACAGGAAAATATGGGCTTGGGACAAGAATGAAAGAGGAGAAAGACTAATTGAATTCTGTAACAAGTTTCAGCTAGTAATAGCAAATACCCTGTTCAAGAATCACAAGAGGAGGATGTATACTTGGAAAAAGCCGGGAGATACGGGAAGATTTCAATTAGATTACATCATGGTCAGACAGAGATGCCGAAATCAGATACTGGATTGTAAGGCGTACCCAGGAGCAGATATAGACTCAGATCACAATATAGTAGTGATGAAGAGTAGGCTGAAGTTCAAGACATTAGTCAGGAAGAATCAATACGCTAAAAAGTGGGATACGAAAGTTCTAAGGAATGACGAAATACGTTTGAAGTTCTCTAACGCTATACATACAGCAATAAGGAATAGCGCAGTAGGCAACACAGTTGAAGAGGGATGGACGTCTCTAAAAAGGGCCATCACAGAAGTTGGGAAGGAAAACATAGGTACAAAGAAGGCAGCTGCGAAGAAACCATGGGTAACAGAAGAAATACTTCAGTTGAAAGGAGGAAGTACAAACATGTTCCGGGAAAATCAGGAATAAAGAAATACAAGACGCTGAGGAATGAAATAAATAGGAAGTGCAGGGAAGCTAAGACGAAATGGCTGCAGGAAAAATGTGAAGACATCGAAAAAGATATGATTGTCGGAAGGACAGACTCAGCATACAGGAAAGTAAAAACAACCTTTGGTGACATTAAAAGCAACGGTGGTAACATTAAGAGTGCAACGGGAATTCCACTGTTAAATGCAGAGGAGAGAGCAGATAGGTGGAAAGAATACATTGAAAGCCTCTATGAGGGTGAAGATTTGTCTGATGTGATAGAAGAAGAAACAGAAGTCGATTTAGAAGAGATAGGAGATCCAGTATTAGAATCGGAATTTAAAAGAGCTTTGGAGAACTTACGGTCAAATAAGGCAGAAGGAATAGATAACATTCCATCAGAATTTCTAAAATCATTAGGGGAAGTGGCAACAAAACGACTATTCACGTTGGTGTGTAGAATATATGAGCCTGGTGACATACCATCTGACTTTCTAAAAAGCATCATCCACACAATTTCGAAGACTGCAAGAGCTGACAAGTGCGAGAATTATCGCACAATCAGCTTAACAGCTCATGCATCGAAGCTGCTTACAAGAATAATATACAGAAGAATGGAAAAGAAAATTGAGAATGCGCTAGGTGACGATCAGTTTGGCTTTAGGAAAAGTAAATGCACGAGAGAGGCAATTCTGACGTTACGGCTAATAATGGAAGCAAGGCTAAAGAAAAATCAAGACACTTTCATAGGATTTGTCGACCTGGAAAAAGCGTTCGACAATATAAATTGGTGCAAGCTGTTCGAGATTCTGAAAAAAGTAGGGGTAAGATATAGGGAGAGACGGATCATATACAATATGTACAACAACCAAGAGGGAATAATAAGAATGGACGATCAAGAACGAAGTGCTCGTATTAAGAAGGGAGTAAGACAAGGCTGTAGCCTTTCGCCCCTACTCTTCAATCTGTACATCGAGGAAGCAATGATGGAAATAACAGAAAGGTTTAGGAGTGGAATTAAAATACAAGGTGAAAGGATATCAACGATACGATTCGCTGATGACATTGCTATCCTGAGTGAAAATGAAGAAGAATTAAATGATCTGCTGAGCGGAATGAACAGTCTAATGAGTACACAGTATGGTTTGAGAGTAAATCGGAGAAAGACGAAGGTAATGAGAAGTAGTAGAAATGAGAACAGCGAGAAACTTAACATCAGGATTGATGGTCACGAAGTCAATGCAGTTAAGGAATTCTGCTACCTAGGCAGTAAATAACCAATGACGGACGGAGCAAGGAGGACATCAAAAGCAGACTCGCTATGGCAAAAAAGGCATTTCTGGCCAAGAGAAGTCTACTAATATCAAATACCGGCCTTAATTTGAGGAAGAAATTTCTGAGGATGTACGTCTGGAGTACAGCATTGTATGGTAGTGAAACATGGACTGTGGGAATACCGGAACAGAAGAGAATCGAAGCATTTGAGATGTGGTGCTATAGACAAATGTTGAAAATTAGGTGGACTGATAAGGTAAGGAATGAGGAGGTTCAACGCAGAATCGGGGAGGAAAGGAATATGTGGAAAACATTGATAAGGAGAAGGGACAGGATGATAGGACATCTGCTAAGACATGAGGGAATGACTTCCATGGTACTAGAGGGAGCTGTGGAGGGCGAAAACTGTAGAGGAAGACAGAGATTGGAATACGTCAAGCAAATAATTGAGGACGTAGGTTGCAAGTGCTACACTGAGATGAAGAGGTTAGCACAGGAAAAGAATTCGTGGCGGGCCGCATCAAACCAGTCAGTAGACTGATGACCAAAAAAAAGAAAAAAAGGTAGATGGTTATTACCCCCTCAGCGATTCTCGCCTGACATTAAGATATATGTATACCAAGACTGGTTAAAATTGGTCCACTGGTTTAGAGGAGATGTGGGGCAAACACACACACACACACACACACACACACACACACACACACACACACACACACACACACAGGCGCCCACGCAAAATTCGTAACAATTAACATTATATTCACATACGCGCGACAATAAATTGATTTCCTGGCTGTAACGCACGTAACAATATACAATGTAAAGTATGCACTCCCAAATCGCAAATAAAAGTAACGGAAATTTAAATATATTTGACTGCAACTAATCGTCAATTGCAATACCCTTTATGACGTTAACCTGTAGAGACTTACGTGCGCCGTCATCAGAACTAAATGAGATACGAAATGAGCGTATCCCAGTGATCAACAGCCAATTCAAATGGTTCAAATAGCTCTGAGCACTATGCGACTTAACTTCAGAGGTCATGAGTCATCTAGAACTTAGAACTAATTAAACCTAACCAACCTAAGGACATCACACGAATCCATGCCCGAGGCAGGAGACGAACCTGCGACCGTAGCGACTGGAACCGCACGGCCACTTCGGCCGGCAACTGCCAATTCATCCTATTCGGTTTTCATTATACATTTATACTATTATTTACATATCTACAAATAAGAATTAAGGGGAAAAGATTCAATAAACAACCAAAGGGTGATACTCTAAGAGCCTCCGGGCCATCTCAAATGCCGTCCGTCAAACGCTGATACATTCCACGCCTACCTCATTATACGCATGGACAGCGGGCTCACTGATACTACATACACCGTGGCTGTGTCTGAGCAACAGTTATTCCTCGCCTGGCGACGCTGGTATCTCCCGGATGGGCCTATATCGATAGTATGCCGGTAGTCATAATGTTCCAGCTGGTGACTGTAAGAATGCAAGAGAAATTTCACTGTGACACACCAGGTAGAGAGCGAACAGGGGCCAAGGGTACGTTCAAGTCTTCTCCGATGGGATAAGCTGTTTGACAACATGAGTCTGTCCAGGGCTCAAGTAGAGAAAGCAGTTATAAAGAATTGTTGTGTATCTGCTCTCCCAACAGCTTCCGAATGCAGGAAAACATCTTAAAAATATGAAATCTTAAGAAAGATACCAATTAGCGAGGGACATGCCAAAATTGGTTCAAATGGCTATGAGCACTTCTTCTGAGGTCATCAGTCGCCTAGAACTTAGAACTACTTAAACCTAACTAACCTAAAGACATCACACACATCCATGCCCGAGGCAGGATTCGAACCTGCCGCCGTAGCGGTCATTCGGCTCCAGACTGTAGCGCCTAGAACCGCACAGCCACTCCGGCTGGTATCCACATGCCAGCCCACGCCAGAAAGAAAATTTCTACCCTGCAGGAAGAGGCGTGGCAATGAAACGACGATTGGGCTACATTGAAAATTTTGTCCGCCAATGACAACGCCGAAAGGAATAATGTTACAAAGAGGAGTTGACCTGAGAGATGGATGAGAAGCGAAAAAAGGGGAGTCGTGGTGACACCGCGGAAGCGAGAGGACACTGGCGCTCCGCAACCCATCGCCAACATCCGCCTTCCGACGCTGTGAGAGCAGAGCTTCGGCCACGCAACCGACAACGGGCAGACAACGCCGAGATCGTACCCGCGATTGCTGATGAGGGCAGGCAACCCGTGCAGCAGATCTCCGACGTGGCGCGCTGTACCGACGCAGCGCCTGACGACGACAGCAGTATACGACGAATGATATCGAACAGTGGTGAGACGTTTCGTTCCCTTCTCCTTCCCCTCAATAACAGAGTCGTGTCGCACCCAGTCAAATCGGCCCTGATATTTGTAATTTTGTTTTGTTTTGTTTGAACAGAACGATCAAATAAGTAGTCTTTTACATTCATAAATGAGCTCTTTAATTTTGCACCCTTTGTGTTTGATTTCAAATACTTTATCGAGTTCACTACATTTTTGGATCCCAACGTCGGGAGACGTGATTGGTAATTTTCATGGTATCTGATGCCACACAATAATTTCCTGAGTTGATGGCTTCATTGTAAGGAATGAGACAACAAGAAATGACACTTTTATTGAAAGAAAATAGTAACACTAAAGTCACCGGGATTTGTGATGTTCTCCTGGACATTACAAGAAGTGGGACATGGTTTTAAATAAGGCGTGTGAGAACCACGGATTGCAAAGCATACTCTACAACGTGCTCCTAAGCTGGCCATAGTGTTGCTAAGGATTCACTCTGTCATTGTGTTCTATTCCTCCACCAGCGGCGACTGAAAATTGATGGACGGTTATTGGAGCATGTGGTCATGCTCTAATATGTCTCCCCAATGAACCTCAAATGCACGTGATTAAATAGATTTAAACTTGGAGAACGAGCAGGTCAGTCCATTCGCCGAATGATACCTCTACCTGCGCTGTTCGGCGCCGTCGCGCATTTTCATCCATAAAAATGAATCCTGGGTCTAACGCACACCTGAAAAGACGCACATGGCCAACTAATACAGTATCACAAAAACGTTGACCGTGAGTGTGCCGCGTTCAGATATCTGAAGATCAGTATGCCGAGCCACACTACAACAACTGGACCAACAAAACGATCATGTTCGACAATGCTGGACGTAGCCATATGGCGAGAGGTAGGAGAACGTAATGCTTCGTCGAACATGGTTGTTTGGTACGCCAGGTGTTACGGCTTAAGGAGGCATAATGTTGCATGGGCGTACTGATCTTCAAATAACACGGAACAGCCGCGCTGGGTAGCCGAGCGGTCTAGGGCCCCTTGTCACGGTCCGCGCGGCTCCCCCCATCGGAGGTTCAAGTCCTCCCTCGCGCACGGGTGTGTGTGTTGTCTCAGCGTAAGTTAGATTAAGTAGTGCGTAAGTAGTTTGGTCCCATAAGACCTCACCACCACTACCACCAAAAAAACACGGAAAATTCACGGTCAGCGCTTTTGTGATAATGTGTTAGTTCCCCACGTGTGTCCTTTCACGTGTGCATTTGACCGTGACTTCTTTTTTATGAATTACAATCCATGACCGCTTCGAAACCCGCAGGTATAAGAGCTCTTGGAAGTACAAGACACTCGCCGAATGAACTGGCCTGCTCGTTCCCCCGACTTAAATCCCATCAAGCACTTGCGCCACGTGTTGGGGAATCGTATTGCAGCGTTTCCACATGCACCAACGAGCATACAGCAGATGTCAACCTTGCGGTAGGAGGAGTGGAAGGCCCTACCACAAGGACTCGTTACCAACGTTGGGACCAGCAAGGGAGCACGTTGCAGAGCACGAATTGCTGTCAATGGTGATCACACAGCATATCAAGGACCATGTCCCTGTTTCTGTAATGTCGCTGTGACTTCAGTGTAATTATTGTCTTTCAATAGCTGTCATTTCTCGTCTTCTCACTGTATACAACTTTCAGCTATCTTCTTTACTGTACTGTAGCAGTTCCTTTTACGTATGCTCAAAGTGTCATTGAACTGTTTTGTTTGGCAGTAATAAGTCACGTGAAAGTTACATTCGTGCTTCAGTTCCGCACACCGGTGTACTTCAGTAGCCTCACTAGTGATAAAAGGTCCGGAAATAATGAAAAAATATCCAACCATAACTCCTATCATTATTTTCACTGACACTCAATCTAACAATGTACCCCTTGAGTGCGAGATAACAAGTTCAATAGTTCGTAAGGCTTATTTGAAAGTGTTATAAGAATTGCGACAGGAAAAATATTAACTGCAAGTGACTCATCGTGTGCATTAGGAGGGCGACATAAAATGTGAGGGAGGTGCAGAGATCAACCTTCTATGGGATGTATGTATTATATTTCACAAAATGGATTCAAAAGGTGTTCAAAACAAATCTTTAACTTTCATCATGAACACCGAATGAAAAATGGAGCGTTAGTCATCGCAAAGGTTCGCACCACCAATATAGAAGGCGAAATCTTTGGGAGTTACAAACCGTGTAGGACGTTCAGCTACGTATCCACCCTTATAGAATGCCATAGGATCATACTGGCGTAACGGGGAGACGAGAACTGTTGGAAACTGTTGGCGTGGAACCGAATGCGAAATAATCTGCTAGGCTTTTCAGAATTAAAATTAACACTTTCATAAAGCTTCGCGCAGGTAAGAGGTGAGTTGAGACGTGTATTTCACTCGTCTATTGATTCTTGACTGCAGAGTGGTTGACAATGATGTCGCGTCATCACCATTCGTATTCGTCAGCTGGTGGTGGCAGTAAATACAGGCATACATTAACATAATGATATGAAGATGGCGGCTATGCCCAATGCTTTGTCCGCTAGTAAGGGAATGGGAGGAGAGCAGATAACGGTTTAACGCCTCACTGACGAGGCAGTCATATGATACGGAGAACAAGCTCGAACTGTTCGTGGAGACGAGATCTAAAATTCCATTCTCCACGTACTATCCAAGCACTGATCTCAAACAACTCAGGAAGCGACGAAAACAGTAATTCCGGATCTTTGGACTTCTATGTCAACCTCTCTCCGTGTGCGGGCATAGTACCTAAATCACTGAAGCCTTACGCTGTTTCTGTTACTTCATATGATACTCTGTCTAGGAACATTAATACTTACCACCTGTCAATAGCGTAAATAGCCACCTTTTGCTGCACGGACATCTGCGAGATGTGCGGGAAGAGTCAGTAAAGTTCTGGAAGTTATCGACAGAGATATGAAGCCAAGCTAACTCGAGTGCTTTCTCGGTTGACGATCCGTGGCACGGACAGGTGGTTCAACATGTTCTCGATCGGGTACAAATCCGGGGAGTCTGATGGCCACGGGAGTACGGCAGATTCATCCTGGTGCTCTTCGAACTACGCACGTGTAGTGTGACGCGTTGCATTGTCCTACTGTAGATGCCATCGTACCGAGGAAAAGCAAGTTGCACGAAAGAGTGGACGTGGTCCCCAAGGATAGATGCATACCTCCATTGATCCATTGTGCCTTATAGACTGAAGACACCACCAAGGGAACGTCACGATAACATTCCCCAAACCATAACGCTCCCTCCTGTAACGTCGAGACGACCCAGCCCATGGTTGTTGCAGGTTCTTTGCTCAGATGTTTCATGCCGTCCACGCCAACGGCCATCTGTACGATGTGGCATAAGACGTGATTCAACTGAAAATGACCACTGTCGGTTCTCAGTGGACTCCACCTGTGGTATCGGCGTGCAGACTACAGTCTTCGTCGCCTATGAATAGCAGTCAGCCTGGGTATATGATCTAGGCGCCTACTGCGGAGGCTCATATGCAACAATGCCCCCTGAAAGGGCGTTGAGGAGACACTGTTCACAGCCCCTTGGTTCGTACAGACGGTCAGTTGCTCAACACTTGCACGTCTATTTGCCCATACACATCTCTGCAGCCGTCGTTCACACCTATGGCCGTGGTGGACCACGTTTGCCTCTTCGCCGATTTCGGGTAGGGCATTTTGCTACGCACTGTGTACTTTACCCCGGCGGCATGCGAAATGTTTACGAACTTTACCGTTTCGAGACTGCCTCTACCACTTCGGAGTCAGATAAATCACTCCGTTTCCGCATTACGACAGCGACTAAACTGTTTTCCGCATCCTTTCCTTGGCAGTGCTGCAATCTGCCGTCTGTGAGTGGTTATTGCATTTTGTCTTCTAACACAGACGGTGCTCAGATTAATGCGACTGGACCGTGTAGTTTAAGACTTAAAAACCAAAACGTTTGGGAACACTAGGTTCAACTCAAGTACTTCAGTATCAAACAGTTGCATTTGGTAGACATCTCCATCACAATTCCATTGAGATGTTCGGCATACTCCAGTGACTCTCGACGTTGGTTGCAGTTTTCATAGCGAGACGATTGCTTTGGTGATGGACTATGCAACAAGAGTATTTACCACTTTTCATAAAATTCACAGGCACTATCCCCCAAGGAATGCCAGTTTGCGGAAAGCGCTGAGTTTGTGATACGTGTGGTTGCACTCCACTGATATTACTTTTTGTGAGTAAATTCATTACTGTGACGATTAAAACACAGGTCTTTGTGAGATAAATTCTTTGTCTGGAATTGAGTTTTCATGTTTTATTTATTAAAGGGAAGTGTTTTATATCTGTGGCCCTCATATTTGATCACCGTCATTTAAAGAATTATGTAAAACAAATCGTTAAAATAATGCGTCACAGGACACCTACTAGAAAGTATGTTTGCATATGCAAGGAAACGTTACTTGTTTCCGGGGACATGTGATCTGGCGCTGTGCTGCTGAAGTCAGGCATGTAGAGCTGGCCAAGGGAATAGTTCTTAAACTCCGTAAAGTAGAGCTTCCTTTCCAGAAAATCCTTCAGACGTAAGTCCGAATCGCAGGAATGTAATGACACTCTAATCCGTCACACATTTAGTTTGTACACCAAGTCTTTTAACAACGCTAGTTTTGCAGTTTCGGTCCTGTATTAGTGTCTGACCTTTATACAGCTATTACCATATAGTAAGTTGGATTACATACGACCGAAAACCCTAGAGGTTTCTCGACCCAAGAAGCTGTCAGAGTATCATATGTACCACCAATGTATGTCGTCAAACCAGTGCCCCAGCAAGTAAAAATCCTATACAGAAAAATTATGGAAAAAATGATAAGCATTCAACAGTAAGGTCTGAGTGATCCGGTATCTGCTCGACATTGTCAGTTCACTGGCTTCACACACGACTTAAGGTCGTAGTAGCATCCTCTCCACAAACCCAAAATGGAATGGAATGACGAAATTTATTGCTCACATCCCACTGTTCTCTGTTCTGTTTCGCAAGGAGGCCACGTCCTTCAACTACGTACTAGGCTTAACATCTCTTCGCTGAATGAGCTAAACGTAATGATAACGTTATCTTGGAATACTTCCTTTTGGTCTGTGCTTGGATAGAAAATCAGTAACACAGGAATTGTGAGTCCACCTTGATGAAAAACAATTTTTGTTAAAATAAATAACAAGAAGTGTTTTGCATCAAGGCGGACTCACAATTCCTATATTGTTGCTAAACATAATGACCATTCCGGGGTGCGTATGTGAGACACATGTCCCTCACCTGAGCGTTGAGTCGTAATCTGAATTTTATTTCTTTTATACATAGATGCTAGATGTAGTTCTAAGTTCTAGGGGACTGATGACCTCAGAAGTTAAGTCGCATAGTGCTCAGAGCGATTTGAACCATTTTTTTTTGCTGTATCGGTACATTGTGTTTGCAATAGTGGCCATATTGACTATAGTCTGTAAGTACAATAATAAAGCTTATCTGTCTGGATAGCAGTGTGGGTTAGGGCGCTTCTTCTTGGAAGGGAAAGAGGGCCGACTCTCAATCGAATCCGCCCGGTGGATTAACGACAAATGCAAGTGTGGCAGCCAGCGTGGATGTGGTTTTTAGGCCGTTTACCACATCCTACAAGGAGAATGCCGGTCTCTTACCTAAACCCCACCTCACTTAGATGCTTCGCGAACATTTAGACAACTTTCGCTTACTTTCACGTGAATAACATTATACACACGCAGTGGGGGTGCACATAAACTCAGGTGACAAAAGCCATTGGATATCTCCTAACGTCGTGTCGGACCTCCTTTCGCACAGTGTAGTGCAGCAACTCAACTTGGCTTGTACTCAACAAGTCGTTGTAAGCCCCCTGCACAAACACTGAGCCATGCTGCCGCTATAGCCGTACATAATTGCGGAAGTGCTGCCGGTGCAGCATTCACTGACCTCTCGATTATGTCCCATGAATGATTGTTAGAATGCCCGTCAGGTAATGTGGTGGCCAGGCGATTCGCTCGAACTGTGCGAACGACTGTGGGCCGATGGCACGGGGCATACTCATCCATAAAAATTCCGTCGTTGTGTGGGAGCATGAAGTCCATGAATGGTTCCAAATGCTCTCCACGTCAATGGTTGGTTAAGTCTGACCAGAGGACCCAGTCTCTTCTATGTAAACACAACCCACACTATTACGGAGCCACCGCCAGCTTGCACAGTGCCTTGTTGACAACTTGGTTCCATGGCGTCGGGGGTCTGCCCCGCACATGAACCCTTCCAGCAGCTCTTACCAACTGAAATGTGGACTCATCTGACCAGCTCACGGATTTCCAATCGTTTACAGCCAATCGATAAGATCACGAGCTGCTGACAGCCGATGTCGTCCTGTTGGTAAAAGCACTCGCGTTGGTCGCCTGCTGCCAGAGTCCATTAACGCCGAAACAGCGCCGCATTGTCCTAACGGATACGTCCTTCGTACGTCCCACATTGATTTCTGAAGTTACTTCACGCAGTGTTGCTTGTTTGTAAGCACTGACAACTCCACGTAGACTGCACTGCTTTCTGTCGTTAAGTGAAAGCTGTTGCCCACTGCATTGTCCTTGGTAATGTCTGAAATATGGTATTATCGGCACACTCTCGTCATTATGGATGGTGGAATATTGAATTCCCTAACGATTTCCGAAATGGACTGTCCCATGCGACTAGCTCCAGCTACAACTCCGCGTTCAGAGTCTGTTAATACCGGTCGCGTGGCCATAATGACATCGAAAACCTTTTCTCATGAATCGCCTGAGTACAAATGACAGCTCCGGAAATGCGCTATCCTTTTATACCTGTGTACGCGATACTGTACATGTGCATCCTGTTATCCCATGGCTTTTGTCAACGCGGTGTATTCCCTCCCAAGGTTAACGAAATGGCAACAGGAAGAGCGTCCGGCCACCTCATGAATAATGACAAATCCGTTAATAACTTTGGAGACTCTACGCCAACGCTGGACAAAGGCACAAGAAAAATAAGAACAACAACAACAATGAACGGTGAGCAGACAGTGTAGAAGAGCTTAAAACGAGTGTCTTCTGGCAATATGTACGTGACACTTTTGTAGTGGTGAAGAAGAGCTGTCACGTTTCTTGCAACATCTGAATTCAATTCAATTCCATTCAGTTTACGATGAAAATAGAGAAGGATAGTTGCTTACTGTTTTTGAACGTCTTGGTTACTAGGATAGTGGATGGATGAGTGGATGCATCGTTAGGGGATTCTGTCTACCGTAAGCCCATGCATACGTTTCTTCAAGCATCCTTAGAACTTTGGTGCAACGGGCTCATGTTTCTGATGGAGACAGCCTTACCAAACAGCTAGAGCATCCACTGTCGGTGTTAAAAGATAAAGGTTATTCTCCACATCAGATTAGCAGAGCTCTAAGGAGGAAGAAACGTGACTACCAAAACGTCAAGAAGATAAGGAGCTGTTCAAATCCAGGACGTTGCTTCCATACGTCTGGAAACTTTCATCTAAAGTAGGCAGGATCCTAAGGAAATGTAAATTTAATATTATCTTCAGCCACGAAGATTAATGCCCTTCCAGCTTCGATAAAGGACGATCCGGGTCTGCGGAAGGCCGGCATTTACAAAATTCCTTGCCATGTAGCAATGCTTACAGAGGTCAGACGATACACACTGTACATGAAAGGTGCATTGAACATGAGCGCCATGAGCGCCATACTCGCCTTTCATAACCCTGTAAGTCGGCCGTAGCTGAGCATTGTATTACCATAGGACACTCCATGGATTGCTCTGTCGCAAAAATCATGGCCCCGGACAGATCCTTTTGGAATTCAACAATTAAAGAATCTGTGCAAATACTTCTACGACAAAACTTTATCAATCTGGACCGCGGCTTTCAACTGAACAAGGTTCAAATGGCTCTTAGCACTGTGGGACTTAACTTCTGAGGTCATGAGTCCCCTAGAACTATTTTAACCTAACTAACCTAAGGACATCACACACATCCATGCCCGAGGCAGGATTCGAACCTGTGACCGTAGCAGTCGCGCGGTTCCGGACTGAAGCGCCTACAACTGGACTAGGCTTGGCACCCCGTGATGTCTTCAGTTTTTGAGAGAAAACGTTTCATTTATAATCACGCTTCTGGTGACACTTGACTTTTGGTTTTAGCACCGCGAGCGCGCATTCCGACAGAGATCGGACTCGTAGTTTCACCTTTACCCATGCGCTTACGTGCCACAGGTGGAATAATTTTTGCAGAGGGTGCGTTTTTCGATAGAGGCGACCGCCATGCGAATGCGTTTCCGCGTCAATTTTTGCAATAAAGCCGACACCATGAACTAGCAGTCGTCAGTGGCGGTCGATCGCCTGAAAATGGATGACGGTTGCCAGCAAAAATATTGCGGCAAGAAGTCAACGTGATCCGCCTGCAGTCAAGTTTCAGAGACCGCGACCATAGTACGGAAATACACTAATTAGCTTATAACGAACATTTGAAGGTCCGCGTCTAAATTAATACCTTCTAAGTGAAAGAATTTATTAAAACACACATTTTGTAAACAATTTTGATACCTGATTTGTTAAGAATAATTGTTCAATAGCTTCGATTGAAAATTACACTGAATAGTGGACTGTTGTCCGTCAGCAATGCCATGGTTCCATTGCGAAACTAACAGTAAGGTTCCCTCTTCAATCTGCGACAGTAATGTTGTTGTTGTTGTCTTTGGGCCACACATTGGTTGGATGCATCTCTAAACACTAGTCCATCCTGCGCAAGCCTCCGCATTCTACCTCTATTTGAAACTGCTTACTTTAGTAAAGGTTCAAATGGCTCTCAGCACTATGGGACTCAACTGCTGTGCTCATCAGTCCCCTAGAACTTAGAACTACTTAAACCTAACTAATTTAAGGACATCACACACATCCATGCCCGAGGCAGGATTCGAACCTGCGACCGTAGCAGTCACACGGTTCCGGACTGCGCGCCTAGAACCGCGAGACCACCGCCTTTAGTAAAGCCTTGGAGTCATGTACAATTTTAATTCACTACACTTCGCACCGCGCTTCATCAAACAGACAATTCTTTGATACCTTAAGATGTCTGCTAACAAGCAGTCCTTCTTTTATTCAAACTGTCCTATAAATATTTCCGCCCAATTCGATTTAGTACATCCTAAATAGTTATCCGAGTACACGCATCTAATCTTCACCATTCTTCTACAGTACCACATTTCAAACGCTTCAAAAAAATGGCTCTGAGCACTATGAGACTTAACAGCTGAGGTCATCAGTCCCCTAGAACTTAGAACTACTTAAACTTAACTAGCCTAAGGACATCACACACATGCATACCCCAGGCACGATTCGAACCTGCGATCGTAGAGGTCGCGTGGTTCCAGAATGAAGCGCCTAGAACAGCTCGGCCACAACGGTCGGCTCAAACGCTTCCATTCTCATTGTGTCTGAACTGTTTATCATCCATGTTTCATGTCCGAACAAGGCTGCGATCCAGAAAAGAACTTCCTGAAAATTCCCAACATTTCAATTTATAAACAATGTCTACATTTTTCTTTTTCGGAAACGCTTATCTTCCTACTGGCAATCTTCAGTTTATATCCTCTTTACTTCGGTCGCCATCAGTGGTTTTGCTACGGAAATATCAAATTGTATGTACTATTTTTAGTATCTAGTTCACTAATCTAATTCCCTCAGCATCACCTAATGTAATTTGACTACATTTCATTTCCATTGTTTTACCTTTGTTGTGGTTCATCCTGTAACCTCTTTTCAGGACACTTACTAATTCGTTCAACTGCTTTTCCCAGTTTTTTTGTCACTAACAACTCTCATCCGAGCGAGGTGGCGCAGTGGTTAGCACACTGGACTCGCATTCTGGAGGACGACGGTTCAACCCCGCGTCCGCCCATTCTAGTTTAGGTTTTCCGTGATTTCCCTAAATCGCCTCAGGCAAATGCCTGGATGGTTGCTTTGAAAGGGCACTACCGATTTCCTTCCCCATCTTTCCTTATCTGATAATAACGATGACCTCGTAGTTTGGTCTCTTCACTCCAAATCAACCAAACCCAATCCAACAAAGTTTTAATTTCTTCTCTCTGCATATCAATTACGTTTAATAATTTCGCGTCCGTTTCCTTCACAGCTTACTCAACGAAGAGATCGGGGTAGGCTGCAACCAAGGAGTTGGAAATTTGTGGTAATGTCTGGTGGGACCAAACTGCTGAGGCTAACTTACGCTAAAGACATCACACACACCCATGCCCGAGGGAGGGCTCGAACCTCCGACGGAGGGAACCGCGCGGACCGTGACAAGACGCCTCAGACCGCTACAACCAAGTCTCACTTCGTTCTTAATTACCGCTTCCCTTCCATACCCTTAAACTCTTCTAACTGCAGCCTAGGGAACATGGCATGTCTTTCAACGTCGGATCATAACTGGTACACGGTTACACGGTTCTTCACTTCTTGAGAGTATGAATCGTGGTTATTAGTATCTTTATCCGCTTAATGAAAGAATCAATGGAAGAGTTTCGCGAGTCTTAAAGACTTCACTCAGGAACTGAAACATTTCCACCAGAAATGACTTATGGAGAATCTTGAATTACGAGTATCGGTACAATAGCACGAAGAACATGCATAAGTGGTGGCAGAGCAGCGGGAGGGCAAAAGTGTTTCCAGGAAAAGACTTGGAGTGGATAACGTAATTCGTAGCTCCCTCTCCTTCCACTCTCTGCTCTGACACCACAGGGACCATAGAAAGCAAATGTATTTGAATGTATCAGGGGAAGATGGCAAAAAGTAAGTAAACTATTTATTATTGCAACAGTAATCGCCGTAACCGGCAATACTGTAGAAAAGACTGTCAATGTAGTCATGGAAAAATGTTCGCCGTTGCTTACGGAACAATGATTCTCTTCATCTGAAGAAAATCCTCGGGCACTAATGTCTTTTTTCAGGGCTCCCAAAATATGGAATACGCACGGGGAGAGGTCGAAACTGTATGGAGGACGCTTAACGACTTCCCAGAAAAACGTCTGTAGCTTACAACCTGCCAACAAAAGGGCCACCAACATGTTGTCAAGGTTGTTTCGAGTAGACTGTGGAAGTTTCTCCATTAAATCCCGATCTCTCCCCATGCGATTTCCATATTTTTTGTAGTACTGAAGAAAGTCGTTTTTGGCCGTCGGTTTGTTTGGAACGAAGAGATACACGCCTGGATACAATAATGGTTCCCAAGACAACCGCAAAAAAAAAAAAAAAAAAAAATGCGTATACACTGATTGTCTGCTCTCAAAGTGCGATAAATTTACCAACAGTCATAGCAATTACTTTTGAAATAAGAAACGGTTCACTTACTTTTTTTCCATCTGTCTCGTTTTGATTTGACTGTCCCTCATATTTTGAGTGATAAAAGCAAATAAAATAGGTTTCAAACGAAGGGAGGTGAATTTTGAAGTTTATGTCTGACATGGGTTCCCCGAGAGGCAAAACAAGTGACATAAGGTGTTCGCTCCCCTACGTCACAACTGAAGTCGACTACTGAAATAAGCGCTTTAAATCAAGTGATTAAATCCAATATCCTGTAGGGAGTTGAAAATGCAATCTGATTTCGTTCCGTATTGAGCTAACATCTGTGACAATGATGCGTCCAGAGGTAATCTACGCCATAGGTAAAGTGACACTGGAAACGCCTCATGGATATGGCGGACTGTGAGAGTCTCTTCGCAGATACTCTAGGGAGGCTGCTCTCTCTCTCACATGTTGCAGTGTATGAGGTACGTATGAACAGTTTGGATTCTGGATAAGACGGCAGTTTCTCTTCGAGAAAAGAGTGACATTCTTTATTTCATTGTGGAGAGTCTTTTAGGTCGGATTTTGTCATCCACTCTTCTTCCATTTTAGTAAGGTACGGCACCTCGTCACAAATGAGTTAGGTCCTGGGGTTTGTGTTCAGAGTGGATCCGTTGTGGAGACTCTGAGAGACAATCAGGAAGATTGTAGCCTGCAATACATATATATGTCACCTTCCAGAGAAATGCAACACATCTACATCTACATGGTTACACTGCAATTCCCATTTAAGTGCCTGGTAGAGCGTTCATCGAACCATTTTCACACTACTACTCTACTATTCCACTCTCGAAAGTTGTATAAGAGTTCGTGAGTGGTAGAAACCAACGGATGAATCATAGAAAATTTTCATTTTAAGCTTCTGAAGGTGAATATTTCTGGCAGCAGAAAAGAAATCGAACTTATTTTTGAAATTATTTATTCACGTTTTCAGCACAAACGTTGACCCCTTTCAAAGTACTCTCCACTTTCCTAATTTTTTATTCGATTTGTCAAAATTCTTTGTTAAAATCATATTTTGTAATGCCTGGCAGCTCCCCAGCAATATGAACTCATGCTTTCCTTTAATGTCTCTTTTTGTTCTAGGAAACAATAAAATTCGCCTGGGGCAAGGTCGGGTGAGCAAGGGCGGCGAGGAACACGGGTCATACCATTTTCGGTGAGGATTTATCGTACAGACATGGCCGTGTGAGCAAGGCTTTGTGATGATGGAAAAACCATGCCACTTCCATCGCACACTGTTGCACAATCTTTTCAAAACTTCAAGCAGAAAGCCTGGTTGACTGTCTGACCTTGCGGAACAGATTCTCCCGATGGAAGACTCCTCTCTCATCGAGAAAAACTAGTCAGCATTGTTTTATTATCTGAGTTCACCTGACTAACTTTCTTGGCTCGAGGCAGGATTGAAGTCTTCCACCCGCCTGCTTGTTGCTTTGAATCAGAATTGTAAGCATAGCACCACGTTTCGTCACCAGAGATAAGTTTAAATAGTCTCAGGAGTCTTCTTTCAAAGCGCAGTATGCTTCCACGTGAAGTTTTTGCTCAGAAATCAGAAATCGGGGCACGAATCTGGCAACAACCATTTTCATTCCCAAATAGTCTGTCACAATTGGCTGCAATGAACTCCGAGTCACTCCCGACAACTCCATATCTTCTCAAATGCTCCGTCCCAGATGTTTGATGATAACTGCATGAATGTTTTCAATATTTTCATGCCGTGGAAAGGCAACCATAATGAGATTTGTCAACAATTGACATTTCACCATTTGTGAGACGGAAAAGCTACTAGGAAACTCCAGTGGTCCCCATAGTATCATCCCTGTACGCCGTTATGAATATTTCAATAGTTTCTCTTCCATATTATCCGAGAAAAATGCAGAATTTCACTGCTGTACACTGTGTACGAAAACTATCCATTGCAAAAACGAAAATCACACGAAACAGTTGTCACCATAAACTCTGCCGAAACTGGTCCTGCCCTTCTTTCAGCGACGGCACACAGCTTACTGGATCTGGAATTTTCGCCCTATGTGCTCCTACCGGTAGAACTAGGTACTACAAGAGCTATGAACACCATAGCATCAATTCGGTTTCCTTTGGATACCCCTCGTATTACGTTGTAGTATACGTAAAACGCGTGCTCAAAAGCTCTGCTCTCCAAAACATTAGGTTTATTTTTTTTTTTTGGGGGGGGGGGGGGGGTTCCCCTTGTGTTACGTTGTAATGTACGTAGATTGCGTACACATGGTTGCCACGTCTGGACTTGAAACCGGAGCCTGGGCTTTCCGGGGCGGCAACGCTACCCGCAGCGCACGTAGAGCAGCCGGCAGAAGAGATGGAGCGGCCCGAGGAAATGGTCGACCTGAGCGCCGGGATTGCCGCGCCGCGCCTGCTGCTGTGCTCGTCGCCTACAGCTCTGCACGTGTTCACTGCTCATAGCGGATTCCAGGCAGGCGGGCGGAGGGTGCTGCTTGGAAAATGAAATAACTCAGAGGGCCGCGTCACGGATGTCACGGCTGACATTTGGACGGCGGCGGCAGCACGGCTGGTATTTGGCGCAGACTTCGCCTGCCACCTTCACCTCTAATGAGCCGCGGAGGGGCAGCGCACGGTTGGGGGTGCTGGGGGGTTGGCAGGGCGGACACGGCGGCAGCCTCTAACTTGAGGCGGCAATTCCATGTACATACACACTGCTCATAGTGAAGAGAGAGCTTTCGCCTGTACACGACCAGCCTGAGCCCCAAACTATGACATTTCCTCCAAACTAAGTGGAGCATGTGTATGTTGTTAGTACAAAGACGTTGATTACTTGACTAAGTATAGTCTACAGGCTCACTATTGAGACATGAGTAAACAGAACAGAAGTTGTTTTTGAAGCTATTGTTCGTTCTCGCTCACTCTCGTTTCCGAGTATGTGACGGTAAGAGCTGCTCAGCTTATCGTGTTATTTAGTTATCTGACAAGTAAAATTACCCAAATGATACACTTCAGTTTTGATCGGCTTTGAATATGTTGTACTGTTGATCAAAATAATAGACATAAATTTCTTTTACACGTGCCCCCATTGTCGTTAAGGAGGTGATAAATTTTCTTGAAAAAACATTAACAGGTGTAAGAAATAAAAGTTCCATCGTTTTTAATGCATGTTACACTGATGCAACCAGATTTGTCGAAAAAGCCATTCTTTTCTTGAAATCTCTCACACTATTTTGCTTTTTATTTCGACATTTGACGGACAGCAGAAGTTACAGCAACGTTGATATCAAATTCAGTCATATATGATCAAATTGTATGCCAAAGATGTATAAAAATATCTCTGTGTTGCTGTATATGCTCCAGATATGACTGCTTCAAAGCCAGTTGCAATATTCGAATGTTTCCCAGTTAAATAAATTCTAAATGTATATTCTACACACATTGTTATTTATACATATTCCTTTTATTTATCTTTCAATCTTGTGTCGGAAACATTTCCAGATTTAATAATTTTACATTTGAAATTGGTTTTACATTATTGTTGTAACGTTATTGTAAATCTATAAAATAAATAGAAAGTGCAGAATTGTTTGGGTCAAAAAAATACTGACTGCACTCTGACTTTGTGTACCAACCACAAGGACTTTCGAAAAAAATTACTTTTTTGACAGATCTTTGTACACCATTTTTACGTACATTAAAAACGACATAACTTGTATTTGAAGTGGTTTTTTTATGTTTTACCGTTCCAAAAGAATTCACTCAGATATATTAAACTCATATTTTTTCAGTGTGGTGTTTCACCCCATTAACGACATTAAGTGCGCGTATAAAAAGATAAGTATTTCTTATTTTGCTCTACATTACAATATATTCAATGTCAAACAATACTGAAGTTTATCCCTTCCGTAGGTTTACTTGTGAGAAGGCTGTAACTGAAGTAATTTTACCTAGCTGGGTTAAATGTATTAACTTTTATCTCAAAAAATTAAAATTACTCTATGTGTTTTTTGTTTGTTTTTGCAGTACCTGTGTGACAGTACCGCATCACACTGTTAGAGAGTCAAATCAAAATGGAGGTCGTTGATAAAGTGAAGTATTGTATGATAATTCGATTCTTTCATTTGAAGATGAAGGTGAACTACAATGTAACATTTTATGTTGATTAATAAAGTTAGATTTCCTGGAAAATTCTGAAATCATTGTGGATTTTTGGGAATAAAGCTGTCTCCATTGCTTAATTTATTACCTTGCTTATAATGTCGTTTCGGCTTCTACCACGGTCTGTAATTGATATTAAGGATACGTAAGAGTATTTTTGTAAGTTAATGAATGTGTGTTACTTCATATGTGTGACCAATGGTCAGGCAGCACTTGTATTACTGTAACTTTCGAGCTAAGGTGACTGTAGATGCGCCGCTCAGGCAAAGGTTTTATTGAAGTTGACTCCGATCATTGTTCTACAGTTGCTAAGTTTTGGTACATGACATTTCTAGATTTGTTACATTTTGTTTTCGTATGTTGTCGCTGGGTAAAGTGTAACTAACACTTCTTACTGTGTTTCTTCGATCACACAGATCCGACAATGGCTGTAGCTGAAACTACTTAATATAGAAATCGATTGCATGACATTTTGAACACGACAGAGGTCAAAGACAGCTGGGTTTCGCGACTGCTCACACACATTTAATAAAGTCCGTCGAACAGAGGCCGCAGTGTCAGGCAAAATTAGAGTATTTCTTAAGCTGATTAATCACCATGGAAAAGTGCTCCTCACAGTGTCATTGACACCGACACTGGAAACGTGTGAATTCATCACCGCCGAAAAGACGAAGAGCCAACATCATCTGGGACGGTAGTGCTGGCCCGACACCCAGGAGCTTCTGGCTCTCTCTTCGAATGAAGAGACCATTTCCAGAACGACAACAAAGTGATCGTTCAGGTGGAACATTTCGTGAACACCAAAAACACAAAATCCTACAACCAAAGTAACCGCTAACTCATTTATTTTGAGGAAAAATGTGTCACACTCTAAATGTTTCATGGTGTTGCTTGACTGTTTTCCAGATAATAAATAAACTCTATGCTATATCTTGTAAATATATTTCATAAATAAGTCGAGTTATATTTTTATTTTACTTTTTGTTAACCGATGTGTTCTATATGGATGTCACGGTTGATTCGGCAACATCCTGTCATCCTCTATAGCCACTGCAGAGTTTCAATTCAACTGACAAACTTATATACGTTCTCAGGTCTGGATGCTCAGTAGTTTATTGTAAAGAACCATTGGTCTCTTGTGGCTGACTGTAGACTAATTCGTTATGCATTTCTCTGTTATCCTTGTGATCAGTTACACTGTCGTTAGTGTTAAAATAGGATAAACGCTTGGTGAAAAATGTTTCAGCTGTTTTATTAAAATGACGTAGGTCATTTACTATGTTAACAGGGTTGCATCATTAATAGGGTAATATAAGTATTGAAATTTTAACTACACCATCCTTATTATGAAAACTGCAAGAACACTTTATCAACTAAGTCGTTTTAGAATAAGTTCCTCTACAGAATTTTATGTAGCTATTTTGACAGCAAAAAGTCGTGAAATAAATTTGTGTGCTCAAACGCTTACTACGGTTTATTTGTTGCCTGCTTCAACAAAATCGGTGTATATGAAATTAATTCTAGTTTATGGTTTTGGTTAAAAGAATTTAACTGCGGACCATTTTCTGAACTGTAAACTGTCGTTCAAGCAATGACTGCCTTATTTGCACTGTTTTATTACTTCTTTTAATGTAACAAGGTATTTATACGACACTGATAACGAAAACGTTTCGCCGGCTGGAGTGGCCATGCGGTTCTAGGCGCTGCAGTCTGGAACCGCGCGACCGCTACGGTCGCAGGTTCGAATCCTGCCTCGGGCATGGATGTGTGTGATGTCCTTAGGTTAGTTAGGTTTAATTAGTTCTAAGTTCTAGGCGACTGATGACCTCAGACGTTAAGTCGTATAGTGCTCAGAGCCATTTGAACCATTTGAAAACGAAATTGATCGACAGCACTATTGAACACCTCCTTGTCGCTTCTTCCTCGCGTTTGAGTTCTGATACCCTCATCTGTACAGGAACAGAGTGAAAAAACTTACGGGAAGAAAGAATCTGCAAGAAATTATCAAAATACAATACAGCACTTCACAAATTGTTTCTTTGCAATAGCTGTGCAAATTGTCTGCCATCCTGACGTGTAAGGATTATACAGCATCTTACTCGCGTGCTAAGGTTATTAATAAAATTGTTGTATATTGCATAACTTTAGCGAGAGGAAAACACTGTATTCTGCTTCACGTGATTATCTAAACTGGGCTCTTCACGTCACCCCAAAAAGAACTTCGTCAGTGCCAAGACTGGCCGTTCGTCAACAACGAATGTTGTGGCACGAGTTAAAAGAATAGTTGGCCATGTATTGGATGGATAGATATAGATATATATTCTACAGAAGTTGTCCTACATGCCTTAGTGGACTACAACTACTGAGATAAAGGATACTGCGAAGAATGGCAACAGGTAGGAGTTGGTTCTCATATCTGGTCTTTCATCCTGCATCGGAGTGGTGAGTCATAGTGAGGTGGGATCGTGGCGAAGCTTGCACAAATTATTCAAGAAAGCATTGATCGCAGAAGGTAATGATCCATATTTGAGTCATTCTATTGAGTAACGTTCACTCTACAGCAAAGCGAAAGATTAAATTTCCACTTCTTCGACGCAACTAAGCATAAAACACGTAGCACCACTGCGTCTAACAACATGGATGTTGCTTTAAAAGTGATAAATATTAGAACAGCATCAAAACTACACCAACATAGAGCATGACTTTTCTTTTCTCCAGTGCGGATCTTAATTATATGGGCTCAGTGTAGTTTTTACGTCAGCCACGTAGCAATTTATGAGCGGAAATTTTTCTATCCCGTAACACTTCTCCTGAATGACAATATGGTAGGGACCATTTTCTGTCGGTCGTAAAAGAACCCACTCACCAACGGGAAACTTGTTGAATGAACCAAAACCGACGAGTCCCCATATTTCTTGCACAACATGCATCTTTCGCTGCTGCATTTCTCTATTTACAAACCCACACTATATTTAGCAACGTTAGCTCCTTTTTACCTGCAGTGAACTAAACTGATACACCCAATATAGGAAAACACCAAAGTACGTTTCTCATTTAAATATTATTCTCATCTCAATAGTAATGGGATCATACGGTATTTTACATATTATGTAAATATACATTTTATTTCAGCTCTAGATCACAGAGTTTATTCTTCTGGATATTGTTTTGTATACGCCATCATAGGCAAACCACATTAACGAGCCAAATCGTTATGACCATCTGTTTTTAGCTTGTTGGTCCACCTCAGGATTACAATACATCAATTATTGTGCGTGGTATGGGTTCGCAAGTTTCCGGATGTATGTGGCATTACATATTTCCACACAGGTAACACAATTCGTGTAAATTACTAGCAGGTGGTGCGTGGAAGTAGAGCTGGCGCCCAAAAGCATTCCAACTGTGTTCCATCTGGCCAGTTCAGATAAACATGGTGGCCAAAACACTAATGTGTGTTCACTATCATAGAATTCAAACCACTTTAACACCAGTCTGGCCTTGTAGCACAGACAGGTACGTTTCCGTTGGGAAGACATCCAGCGTGAAGAGATGCAGATCGCCTGCAGAAGAAGTTCATAACTGCTTTCCTGCCTAAACCTACTATCACAGGTGACATAAAATCCCAGGTGAATTTCCCTCACAGCATCATACTGCCCCCACCGGTCTGCATCCATGGCACAGTTCATGCCAGGAGCAGCTCCTCGCCTAGATGATGGCGTGCCTGGGCAATACAGGGCGAGTCAAAAGTCCTTGGATACCTTCATAAGTTGAAAGATTAAAGGGAAAATTGAAATGTGATGATGGGAACATAGGTTTGATGTGGGGCCGTAGCTTTTGGAGCGAATGTCATCCATGGCCGCCATCTTGAAATCCGCCATTTTGGACCCAAGTCATTTTTTTTAAATGGGAAGGGGGGTGTATGACACATAAATAACACTCGCTTGAGCTTCGGAATTTAGTGGTGTAATTGGTTTTTGTCTATCTTGTACAGTTTAGAAGTTATTAATGTTCAAAGTTACCTTGATATCGACTCATGTCTTGTGGACAACACGTAGAACATGTGTTGTAGCAGTCCGTATGCAGGTAATTTCCCAAATTTGAACATAAATAACCTCTAAACTGTAGAAGATAGACAAAAACAAATTACACCACTAAATTCCGAAGCTCAAGCGAGTGTTATTTGATGTGTCATAAACCCCCCTTCCCATTTAAAAAAAAAAAAAAATGACTTGGGTCCAAAGTGTCGGATTTCAAGATGGCGGCCGTGGATGACATTCGCTCCAAAAGCTGCGGCCCCACATCAAACCTATGTTCCCATCATCACATTTCAATTTTCCCTTTAATCTTTCAACTTATGAAGGTGTCCAAGGACTTTCGACTCGCCCTGTATTGTCGAACTGGTGTAGTAATTACCGTGGTTCATCGGGTCAGGTGACACCTTTTGATTAATATACAGTCCAATTTTGATGACTGCGTGCACACTGCAATCGCAGTTGCCCATGTCATCGGGAACATGTATGGGTATAGTCTGCTGAGGGCCATGTTTAACAGCGTGCGCTGAATGGTGTGCCTTGGCTTCTGATACGTACTGATGAATTAATGAAAGATGTTGTGTTATTCCTAAGAAATACAAATCACACAGCTGCGAACAGTAGTGATGAGGCTGGAGAGAGTCATACGTAGTAAACGTTACTGAAGTTGACAACTCAAGACGAAAATGATATCGACAGCAAATAGGCGGTAACAGCCTACGAAGCCACTAACACCATTCCGACTAGGGTACAGAGAATGCAGTTAAACTGACACTTCTCAGAAATATTAAAAAACGACTGAATGGAATGGTTTTACAGAATGGCATCGTTCAATACAGGAAATATGGAGAGCAGGCCAAAATGCGAATAATGGGGCAATCGGTCCATAAGGAGCGGATGCTGTGATGTAAGATGAGCATCGTTTAAACTTCTGCATTCCGTAACAACGGCTTGCTACATTCCGCACACAAGTAAGAATGCAAATGGGAATAATACGGACTTTCCTTGAGAAAGGAACTGTAGAGTCAGCAGGTGGCAACCGGAGATCCTTAGATGACATCGGAGGTTTGCGCATTTCACAAGGTCTCTCATTTTTGCAAGCTGAAATATAAGAGAACTCCTTGTGCTACCTTCGAGGAAAAGAAATAATTTTTATTTAAATATAAAACTGCGTAAGTTAGAGTGTGAACTTGTTATGACCCATCGCATTACTGGCTGCCAATTGATTATAGAGTAATTACAAAATGTCATTATGTCATCCCAGTTATTCGTTTAAGCCGATACATTACCAGTGTTCCAAATTTGTGTGATATACAATCATTTCGTCACAGAGATGTAATTTTCATTAATCAATGTATTTATTGTGGTATTAAATTACAGTGGATCTGAACTTTTTTGACTACAGGGCTGCATCACTGGTTATAGCACAGCAGATTTCCTAAGCGACACAACATATTCCGTATCTTTTGTATATTATCGTAGAATTTCGTCTACTACAAACACGACAAAACATTAAACCATTTACATATGGTAGCCAACAGAAAGTCACAAATGACTGGACTAATGGCATTGTAGTTTTTTTTTTTTTTTGGCAGCAAACTAGCATAAATTCACGGTGACGACAAACGTTAACAATGAATATATTGCTAAAAATGAGTAATCGTAGTTTGTTGATACCTATTACAAATTACGAATATTAATTGACCAACATGATTTAAACCCTTCGCTGTACGAAAAACTTCTGTCTGGGACCACGACTTTTATCGCTGAAATTTTTGCAACAATGCTTGAACAATTTCTATCAGTGACTAAAAACGTTTCTAAACCCTATTAGTATCGTATACTTACTTACGACTAACGTCAAAACCATATTTAATTAAATGAAATCTGAATACAGATAGTTTAAACTGTAGTTAATTTTGATGTGATTCAATAAATATATAAATAAAATGAAACATGACAAATATAAAAAATGCACCAAAATACAAAGAAACACAAATAGATGAAATAGAGCGAGTAAATAAATTTAAATATCTTGGAGAAACTATACAGCAGAATGGACTAGAAAAATCTGCAATAGATGTAAGAATCAACAAAATGGAAAGAGCATATGGTTTGACCAAAAATATTTACAACAACAAATGTATATCTAGAAAAACAGAACTAAAACACTACACCACAGTGGTACGACCAGAATGTTTATATGGATCTGAATACCTAACGATGAACTAGAAGATGGACAAACCAGAGGTACTGGAAAGAAGGATTATTAGAATATTAATGGGTGCAATGAAAACTGCAGATGGTTGGAAAATGAGAAGTAATGAGGAGATCTACAAAAATATAGAGAAAATATCTTAAGAAATGGACAAACGAAGATTAACCTTTTTTGGATGGGTGGATGTAAATTGACTAACAAAACAAATACTCCTATATTTCTGGAAGAAGAAATCGACAGCAGCATGGATTACAGAAATAAGAAAATATCTTGAAAGAAACATCAAAGAATCAGAAATAGCAGAAAGAAACCGTTTTAAAAACAAAATACTAAATTTGGAAGACTTTCAAAGCAGAAGAAATAAAAAAATCGGGAACAACATGGACAGAAGACAGGAAGAGACTTGATGGGCAGAAAATGAGGGAATACTGGAAAAACAGGAAACAACAACAAAGGAAGAAGGGGAACTGAAGTTGTTAACGTGATCCTAGTTGGTCAATATGATGGTAAAAAAAAATGAAAAGCACATTGTCATTGTGTATATTCTCATACAGTGTATCTAGCGTCTAATACATGATCATTAGTAATGTCCCTTGTTGTGAGCTATTACAAAAATCACTTAGAATTGGTTCAGTGTAAAACGTATTAGCCACAGTCATTGGCAAATAAAGAAACTCTCAACTGACTTGTATCTCATATTAAATTAAGACCATGGCTGTAAACATTGGTAAAGGTCACTAGGATGACAGAGTTGTTACTTGTACAACTTTGTACATGGTGTTCTTTACTGATATTAGTTGATACCTCTACGATAAATCGAGAAAATCTGTCTCTAATTTCAGATTCCCATTAATAGCCGGTTTGTCAGGATGAGTGCATGCAAACAGTAATAAATGCCAAAAAATGGCAGGTATTAGCAGCAACGTGCACGGCATTTATGCCAGTAAGGTGCTTTCCAGGAAGGTTTTGAGAAATCAGAGGTTGATGTGAATAACAACGACTCAGATAAAGATTCTGAATATGTTTCCGATTGGAAACGCGCTTCAAAAGTTGTTGCTCCACAGCTGAAAGTGAATAATCCGTTAAGCAAGTAAATAGCGTTGTGTCCCTATCCACTGTTTATATGAATTTATACAACAGTGGCATGGTAGAAACGTTAAGAGACAAGTAGCTAATACCACCTTAGCTGTTTCAGAAGCCTGGATTTAGATACGTTGTAACATAGAAAAAAAATCAGAGCTACTATTTTTCTTTTGAGTCATCAGTCTTCGGACTAGTCTGATGGAGCACGCCACAAATTCCTCTCCTGTGCCAACCTCTCTAACTCGGAGCAGCACATCCAACCTACGTACTAAACTATATGCTGGATGTATTCCAATCTCTGTCTCAACCTATAATTTTTACCCTCTACAGCTACTCTAGTGGCATGGAAGTTATTCCCCTACGTCTTAACATATGTACTACTATTTTGTCCCTTTTTATTGTTAGTGATTTCCATATATTCCTTTCCTCTTTATTCTGCGGAGAATCTCCTCATTCCTTATCAGTCCACCTAATTTTCAATATTCTTCTGAAGCACATCACAAACGATTAGAGTCCCTCCTTTTCCGGTTTTCCCACAGTCCATGCTTTTCTGCCATACAGTGCTGTGCTCCAAACATACATTCTCAGAAAATTCTTTCTCAAATTAAGGTCTATGTCTCTAACTTCTCTTGGCCAGAAATGCTCTTTTTTAGAGTGCTAGTCTGCTTTTTATGTCGTCCTTGCTCTCTCTGCCGTGGGCTATTTTCTGCCTAGATAGTAGAATTACTTAACTTCATATACTTCGTAATCATAAGTCTTATTCTTCCATATTCTGTACTCATCAAGGACGCCGACGTTCCAAAATTTCTGTGGGTGAATGTCAATGGTGGAATGCCATATGTGTTCCCTTGGGAGTCCCGGTATTTTTTTAAGTGATAACTTGTAATTTGTAATCTCTGTCATAAAGATCTCTGCTGTGATAAAGTAAAATATATCAGTACTATAACCATTTGTAGATACAGCACTAGCTCAGTCGGTAACACTGCTAACTTAAAAGCAACATATATGAGATCAAAGCCAGGTTCGAATGTACGTGGACGAACACACAGATCCAAAGGCGTAACGTACGCGATAGTGCCCGCCTGCAAAAATAAAAATCCAACCACCATCATAAAATGTATAAGCTATTATTAACTAACTTAACTTTCATCACAATAGACAGAAACAGAAATTAAGTGGACCGCGTAGGACCCCCGCGAGCGGGTGGAAGTGCTGCAACACGATCTCTTCTAAACAGTGTGTTGCCAAGACATCGTAGATATGCTCAGTAATGTTCATGTCTGCGGAATTTGGTGACCAGCGGATGTATTTAAACTCAGAAGAGTGTTCCTGGAGCCACTCTGTAGCCATTCTGGACCCGCTGTTCTGCTGGAATTGCCCAAGTCCTTCGGAATCCACAATGGACGTGAATGGATGCAGCAGAACAGACAGGATGCTTACGTACTTATCACCTGTCAGAGTCGTAGCTAGACTATCATATGTCCCATATCACTCTAGCTGCACTCACCCCACACCATTACAGACTCTCCACCAGCTTGAACAGTTTCCTGCTGAAATGCAGGGTCCATGGATTCATGCGGTTGTCTCCTTATCCGTACACGTCAATCCGCTCGATACAATTTGAAAGGAGACTCGTTCGACCAGCAACATGTTTCCAGTAATCAATAGTCCACTGTTGGTGTTGACGGTCGCAGGCGAGGCGTAAAGCTGTGTGTCGCGCAGTCATCAAGGGTACACGAGTGGGCCTTCGACTCAGAAAGCCTATATCGATGATGTTTCGTTGAATTGTTAGCACTCTGACACTCGTTCATGGCCCAGGATTAAAATCTGCAGCAATTTGCATAAGGGTTGCACTTCTGACACACTGAACGATTCTCTTCAGTCGTCGTTGGTCCCGTCCTTGGTGTATCTTTCTCCGGCCACAGGGATGTTGGAGGTTTCAAGTTTTACTGGATTCCTAATATTCACGGTACACTAATGAAATGGTTTTACGGGAAAATCTCCACTTCATCGCTACCTCGGAGATGCTGGGTCCCATCGTACGTGCACCGACTATAACACCACTTCCAAACTCACTTGAGCTCGATAACCTTCCACTGTAGCAGCGTTAACCGTTCTAACAATTGCACGAGACAATTATTGTCTTATATAGGCATTGCTGACTGCAGCGCCGTATTCTGCTTGTATAAATATCTCTGTATTTGAATATGCATGCCTATGTTAGTTTCTTTGGCGCTTCAGTGTATAATCGCATGTTATATAAATAGGGAGATCATTTGCAAGCATTGAACAAAAAATTTTAGTACTGATAAATGTTATTAAAAATTAAACACGTTATGGTAATTGACGGTCGGTATCAATAAGCGTAGCCCAGTATTCTGTCTGTTGTATGATTTGTACTTGCAAACCCTCATTTTACTTACCTTGACCTCTAGTGAAACTAGACCATGCGGCGCACTTTCTACGATGGAAGGTATTGATTATTTCACTCGTATCTGTAGATCACTTTGGATACAGGCTTAGTTCACTAACACACACACACACACACACACACACACACACACACACACACATACATATATAAGCTTCAAAAACAATGTAACAAGAAGATAACAAAAGTTTCCATCTTTTAATTTTATTATTGACGTAAAGACACAACGCTTCCTCTGCGTCGTAAAAGGACCTGATTTCTTAAATCCACGTATAGGTAAACTTAAAGAGTGCACTGTACAGTGCTCATATTTTGCAGTCTTTGGCTTTGTTGAATTCTCCTTCTGATAGCTCTGTGTATGCCTGACATGTTGGCACAACCGTTATAACCCTCACCAGAGCATTTAGTTAAAAATGCCCTTTTCATCTGTCGCACTTAATATTGTCCCTTCATTTTCTAATGAATTTTGATCTTTCATTTCACGAAAATCAAAAAAGTTTCCATTTATCTTCACATCAGAAGGCTTTCTACTGTAACATATTTAAATATCTGAGTTAATTAATCCCTTTTTGTATTGTCCTAAGTTGCAGGTGTAATAAGAGAAAATAATGAGGCAGCGTTAATGTCATCAATAATTTCTTTTTTGGAACCGCACGGGATAGGACATTTTCAATTGAAGGGCTAAATATTTTTGCGTACAGGCCTATTTTGGTATATTTATTATATCGAGTAATACCGGAGCGTACTTCGCGAAAAGTTTGATGGTTGCTAAAAGGTTTCCACCGTTTGATTTTTCCTGTTTTCTCCCTATGGCCCCAAAAAGTTATGTTATTGGACTGCAATGTATCGTCATATTGAGAATAAACTGAAGCACCCATTTTCACACGTTCTCACTTTTCCTCATCTATGAATACATACCGTCGTCACTGATCACAACGCATGCCTTCAGACGTACGTATAGCTTCGTGTCACTCTATAGGCCTATACTTTCAGTTAGCCACCTCCAATCTCGAACAGCTTCTCTCGTAGCTGAAGATTTTGTCAAACAAAGAACATTTCAGTTTCATCATTTACATCCAACTGATAAACTGCGCGATCATTTGAATAGTCTGCGATATTAACAGGTCCACTTACATTTTTCGTCTTTTCACTTCAGAGTAGTACTCACTTGTGGCACTTTTGACACTGGTAACTTCGGTAATAGCTGCGCTAAACTGAGTAGTGTGTGTGTGTGTGTGTGTGTGTGTGTGTGTGTGAGAGAGAGAGAGAGAGAGAGAGTGTGTATGTTTGTGTGTGTGTGTATGTTTGTGAATTCCTGAGACCAAACTGCTGAGATCATCGGTCCCTTAACTTACACACTATTTAAACTAACTTATGCTAAGCACAACACGCACACACACCCATTCCCGAGCGAGGACTCGAACCTCCGGCTGGAGGCGCGGCCACTCCGAAGGGCAAACTGAGTAGGCTACCTTTTATTACATAATTACTTCTTATTAGATAATTGACAGTGTTGGCGGATAAAGGTATGACAAAAGTTAAATGTTCAGAAAAATGTCCATTATACAGTCGCGGATTTACTAAACATCAAGAATGGATAATTTTCTACCTAAATGTGATAATTTGATATACATTTTCATTATTGTCATTGCCACATAATAAATAATTTGCGCCGTATTTCTGTGGGGTCCGAAGAACATGCTGCAGGAAGTGGTTTCGAGAGACGACAAAGACAAGCATTGTTTAAATACTCTGTGATAAACTCATTTTATTGTTGGCTGAATCTACGAAACTGTGTTGATTTGACCATTTCTATGCACTTGACCTTACTGTTTATCATATACATATTCCTTTGCTAACATGTGTATATATTTTAATCCTTTTTATTTTTATTTTTATTCTTAGTAAAATAACAAACTTTTATCTCAACGCGCCGCTGAAGTACCAGGCCGGCTCGAAGTGCAGGTTATAACATTATATCCTTTCACACTTGCTCAGGCCTTACGTTTCAGAGGTCTACTCAGTCTGAAATGAGTTCCGGGGCAACGCGGGAACCAAAGCGACTCATTGACCACGTGTCTGCCAACATAAAGGCCTCTGTGATAGGCTCTGGCCTGCAAGGGCTGTAAGGAATATTTTCAAAATAGTTCAAATGGCTCTGAGTACTATGGGACTTAGCATCTGAGGTCATCAGTCAGCTAGACTTAGAACTACTTAAACTTAACTAACCTAAGGACACCACGCATATCCTTGCCCGAGGTAGGATTCGAACCTGCGACCGTAGCAGCAGCGCTGTTCCAGGCTGGAGCGCCTTGAACCGATCGGCAAGGAATATTTTCAAAATATGTAATCGTGACATCTTTCTGTATTAAATTATTTGTCCGTTTTCAACGTTTATTTCTCTAATAAAATGCGAGTTACATCTGTATCAGGTATTCTATACTTTGAACAACTCGGATGTATAGTGATAGCAAGAGGTAACGATGTTACTGAAAGAAAATAACGCATTTCTAAGGATTAAAATGAGAAATCTTCATATATCAGATATTTACTATTGAACAGATCTACAAAATAACTCACCTGCCAAATAATAATCATGACATATTAACTTTCGGTATAAAACACTTTCCTTCTTCAGTCATTTGCACATGTGAATTTGTTTGCCATCTTGGTAATGTCAATATTCTAGTGATTTCTTTATGAACATGCAAAAGTGCCAAATCATTAAACATTTTTTTGTCACTGTTGACCGTAAATCGTTTTCAATCGTCTAAGGGCTGAAAACAACTGCTCAGATGTACAACAATTAACAGGTATCATTAAAATCCCCCTAAAAACTTTACAAATCCTGTGAGAATTTCACGCATGGGACCACTGTTTTCTCTATTTTAAATGTTTTCAGTATCTAACAAGTTGGTCATTTCCTCTTTCTTCATTATGCATACATCTAGAAACATATCCCTACGCAATGTTAGCGTGCCTTTATCAAAGTCTGTCCCACAGAACTGCAGGATTCGATCAGCACCAATTTGATCGATAGCTAAAGCTTCAAGTTGTGAAATAAATTCCAGTACCATTGAGTGAAGTCTACGATTTGGCGAATCCACAGCCACATCAACTGTTTCAAAAAATATTTATCTGTACGTTTCCTCTGGCGTTTGATACGTATTACCTTCGGCGTAGCGTTTTGTCATCTTCCTATTTCTAGGCAAAGCTGTTATTCAGTGTTAAGTTCCTCTGCTTTCCTATGGTTTCATTCCTCAGCTCAAAAAATACATCTCTTTGTGAAGCTAATCTTGCAAAGTTTCCCCCATTGTTTTTATTTCTGGGTATGAAAATGATTTCTGCTGAAAATAAGATTGAGGTTTCTTGATCGTGCCAAAAAAGGAATGAACATTTTCAGGGAAATAAGTAATGTAAACTGACGTAGGTTTGAAAAATATTAATTTTAATTTTAATAATCAGCTACCCTTCCACCGACTTCACTTTTTTCTTCTCGAAGATCTTCCAATAATTTCAAGAGAAAGACAAATTACTTTCCAAGGATTTTAGTGATCGTACCCAGACACACCACCTCGTAGGACAGAAAGGTAAACTCAGTCTGTGAATATTTTTTAGAACACCACCTTCGTTGTCTTCTTGTAGCGATTGAAACACCACTAGCATCTTTGGCGAATATCTTACAAATGATATTAATTCACGAATAATCACCAGAAAGTCTCTTACATAACTAATAACTCGCATCGCATATTTTACTACCAGATTCAAATTATGCGGCCAACAATGAATAAAAATATAACAGACTCTCGGCTCCAACTGAGTAATCCTACTTCGTAAACCTGTTAAATGTCATTCCTGGGGCCATCATGACACTGACCACGACAGTATTTTACGTTGTGGAGATAAACGACTTATGACATCCTGGACGACTTCAGTGAACTGGAGCCTGCTGAAACCCATAAAAATTTCTTCAACCTGAAGATTTTTGTCAACATACCCGAAACATCTGGGCAGTTCCTCCTTCACTCATACGTCGAAGTATCATCTATGATAAGAGATAAATATAATGCCCCCTTAATAGATTTCAGAATGTTTTGCTGTACATCGATGGATAAAAACGAAATAATTTTATTCAATATGCCCTGAGAGACCCATTTATATTAAGTTCGCAGCAACCAAGATTTCAAGTCAGGAGCATCTTCTGCTCTAAGCAGCAGCAACTGATTGACATTTGATGCTTCATCCGTGTGACCACGAACTCCTATTCTCTGCTGACTTAAAAACAGGAGGGACGTTATTATCTTTCAAATCACCTTGCATGCATTTTTCGTATTTTCTAATTTCAGTCACTGACGAACGATGAAGTGTACATTTCTCATGAACTCTGAAACGTTAAATTGCCACTGGAAAAATCCATTTAGGACAAATGCATTACAGGAATCCCTGTCTGCAGAAGTAGCAGTTGCCGACGGAAGCACTACACGGGAATCAAAAGCGTTTCTACACACAATGCAGGACACTTCCTCCAATTATTTGTCGTAATAAGTCTACGGAAATGTGTTTTTCCATCTTTCATGGTATGTCCTGCCTGACAATTTCTTGACACTGGCTGATGTACGGCAGGTACTGGCAGAAGACACCATCTTGGGTCATTATTTTTGGCTGAGCATACTTTTCACTACTGTCTCTGTTAGCAATACCTACTGGTAATATTGACGACAAACGTACGACGAATTTATCCAAGACGGCTAGGAAACTGATCGAATTCGAAAGTATGTATAGAAGCTATACTCAATATTTTGCTTCAACTCTGCATGCGCGCTCAGTAATCCCGCAATGATTGAAAGCAGTAAAACTTTTGCCCAGGCATTCCTTCAGTAGACCCTGTACTAGCTATTAATGCGGTAACATCCTTCCAGTGTACAATATACGCTCCCGAGTCCTTCAAAGTCATTATCTCAAGAAACGAAACGATAACAATCCAGTTTACGTGAAAACAGTTTCACTGAAATCATAAACCACACCGCTGTTACATTAAACAAATACCTACTAAGTTGGTCTGTAACAATTGTATTCCAGATTATTCTTTATTATTGCTCAATAATGGCATTCAGATGTTTTACAACAGTTGTTAACAAATGAAGTGGGGGTATTGTAGTTTGTCACTTGTGAAGAAACGTCAAAGCAAGCCGAAAACATCTACATCTACATCTACATCCGTACTCCGCAAGCCACCTGACGGTGTGTGGCGGAGGGTACCCTGAGTACCTCTATCGGTTCTCCCTTCTATTCCAGTCTCGTATTGTACGTGGAAAGAAGGATTGTCGGTATGCTTCTGTGTGGGCTCTAATCCCTCTGATTTTATCCTCATGGTCTCTTCGCGAGATATACGTAGGAGGGAGCAATATACTGCTTGACTCTTCGGTGAAGGTATGTTCTCGAAACTTCAACAAAAGCCCGTACCGAGCTACTGAGCGTCTCTCCTGCAGAGTCTTCCACTGGAGTTTATCTATCATCTCCGTAACGCTTTCGCAATTACTAAATGATCCTGTAACGAAGCGCGCTGCTCTCCGTTGGATCTTCTCTATCTCTTCTACCAACCCTACCTGGTGCGGATCCCACACTGCTGAGCAGTATTCAAGCATTGGGCGAACAAGCGTACTGTAACCTACTTCCTTTGTTGTCGGATTGCATTTCCTTAGGATTCTTCCAATGAATCTCAGTCTGGCATCTGCTTTACCGACGATCAACTTTATATGATCATTCCATTTTAAATCACTCCTAATGCGTACTCCCAGATAATTTATGGAATTAACTGCTTCCAGTTGCTGACCTGCTATTTTGTAGCTAAATGATAAGGGACCTATCTTTCTATGTATTCGCATCACATTACACTTCGCTACATTGAGATTCAATTGCCATTCCGTGCACCATGCGTCAATTCGCAGCAGATCCTCCTGCATTTCAGTACAATTTTCCATTGTTGCAACCTCTCGATACACCACAGCATCATCTGCAAAAAGCCTCAGTGAACTTCCGATGTCATCCACCAGGTCATTTATGTATATTGTGAATAGCAACGGTCCTATGACACTCCCCTGCGGCACACCTGAAATCACTCTTACTTCGGAAGACTTCTCTCCATTGAGAATGACGTGCTGCGTTCTGTTATCTAGGAACTCCTCAATCCAATCACACAATTGATCTGATAGTCCGTATGCTCTTACTTTGTTCATTAAACGACTATGGGGAACTGTGTCAAACGCCTTGCGGAAGTCAAGAAACACGGCATCTACCTGTGAACCCGTGTCTAAGACCCTCTGAGTCTCGTGGACGAATAGCGCGAGCTGGGTTTCACACGATCGTCTTTTTCGAAACCCATGCTGATTCCTACAGAGTAGATTTCTAGTCTCCAGAAAAGACATTATACTCGAACATAATACGTGTTCCAAAATTCTACAACTGATCGACGTTAGAGATATAGGTCTATAGTTCTGCACATCTGTTCGACGTCCCTTCTTGAGAACGGGGATGACCTGTGCCCTTTTCCAATCCTTTGGAACGCTTCGCTCTTCTAGAGACCTACGGTACACCGCTGCAAGAAGGGGGGCAAGTTCCTTCGCGTACTCTGTGTAAAATCGAACTGGTATCCCATCAGGACCAGCGGCCTTTCCTCTTTTGAGCGATTTTAATTGTTTCTCTATCCTTCTGTCGTCTACTTCGATATCTACCATTTTGTCAACTGTGCGACAATCTATAGAAGGAAGCACAGTGCAGTCTTCCTCTGTGAAACAGCTTTGGAAGAAGACATTTAGTAATTCAGCCTTTAGTCTGTCATCCTCTGTTTCAGTACCTTTTTGGTCACAGAGTGTCTGGACATTTTGTTTTGATCCACCTACCGCTTTGACATAGGACCAAAATTTCTTAGGATTTTCTGCCAAGTCAGTACATAGAACGTTACTTTCGACGGGATTCCATTCATAGTATAATGCGACTGTTATTCTGTGGAATGCCAAAGAATGGGAAGTGTGTTGTTTTTTGCCTTCCAACAAAAACACCTGAAACTGATTGGTTTAGAGTTCGGAAATTTTAACTTCCATCTCAGTGTTTTAATAGTTTATTACTATTACGAGTTTATTACTTTTTGAAAAAGACATGTGACAAGTATTATTTATTTTGTTTTTGTCAAACTAAAAATTTTGTGGCTGCAGCCACCCACAAAATCATGTATGTGGGTAGCCAAACCCCAGACCACCCACGTAGTCGGCGCACATGGTTCTCATTAGACTGTTCATTCCATTCAACAGATCCTTTAATTATCTTCACTTTCACTCAGTACAGCAATGGCATCAGTGAATCTTTATCACTAATATACTTTCACCTTGAATTTTAATTCCACTCTTGAACCTTTCTTTTATTTCCGTCATTACTTCTCCGATGTAAAGACTGAACTACAGGTTTGAAAGACTACATCCCCGTTTTACATCCATTTTTATCGAGCACTTCGCACTTGGTTCTCTACTCTTATTATTCTCTCTTTGTTCTTATACATAATGTATATCACCTGCCTTTTCCTACCTCTTACCCCTATTTTTTCAGAATTGCGAATATCTCGGACCATTTTACATTGCCGAACTCTTTTTCCAGGTGGATTAATCAAGTGAACGTTCTTGATTTTTCCTTAACCTTGCCTCCATTATCAAGCTCAACGTTGGAAATGCCTCCCTGATGCCTTTACCTTTCCTAAACCCAAACAGATCATCGTCTAACACATCAAATAGATTCAGAAATACGGTGTCAGACTGCAAGGAGTACCCATAAGCAGATCGCAATTCCGAAGTGTAAATTTTCAGAAAAATTATCCGGAAGGATCAAAGTGAAAAAAATGTGAGATGTTATTGCACTGAGAAATGTTGGGGTATAATTTAAGTTCTCTGGGACTGTAGGTACTGTTCAAATGGCTCTCAGCACTATGGGACTTAATGTCTATGGTCATCAGTCCCCCAGAACTCAGAACTACTTAAACCTAACTAACCTAAGGACATCACACAACACCCAGCCATCACGAGGCAGAGAAAATCCCTGACCCCACCGGGAATCGAACCCGGGAATGTAGGTACTGTGATAATGGATATCATAACAGGCAACTGATTTGAAGTGAATAATCGCAAAAGCTGGAGGTACAGATATAGTTACAAGGTAGGTAACTAGGCACGTCGAATTAATCTTGAGTAACAGAACAAATACTGCAACTAAACGACGAAAGAAATGCAGAAATGCTCATGGAAATGCCGTAATTCAGAAATACAACTCACTTAGGAATGAAATAATAGGAAGAGCAGGAAATTTTGGGTGAAATGGCCGCAGAAAAAATGTGAGGAAATCTAAAAAGAGGCGGTTGTCGGGAGGACGGCATTCAGTATTGTCCTGTGAATCAGGAATTCACGGCACAGATTAGTTCACCCTTCACGACAGATGGCGCGAGCATTCGTTACGCATTCCTGCCATCGCAGAGCAAGCGCAAAAATGCAAAATAGTAGAATACAGCGACACAGCGAGACTAGGAGGGGGCATGAGTGACATTGGAGAGCAGTCTGTGCTGGGACAAGGAAACAGCAACAACTTGGAACCACCACTGGGGGTTATGGGTAGAAACTCCAGGAGAGAGCTTCACGTGTGGTACCAGACAATAGATGACATGCCAAGTGGTTCTCTTTACATCTCGGGGTGGCTGGTTCAGGGAACTGTCCAGCAAGTTACCTGGTAAGATGGGGAACGATTGGTTGCTTTCAGCCGGTAATATTTGGAAATTGTGTCTTGAGCTAAAACATACTTTTTTTCTTTTTTTACACCCTTTTCAGCTTGTGTAGCTATTAGCGGTGTGGTTCTCAATTGTTCTGTGACCACCTTGGCTTTGTATAGCTACGACTTTTGTCGGGTAGAAATTTTGGCATGTTATGTGTATTTGTAGACTGAGCGCCGGCCAACTTGTATCTGTTTTGCGGTTGCTCATAGAATATGATTTATTGAATTCTATTATCAATGAATGAGTTTAAGACTTACTTAAAAATTTACATACCAACAATCATCAGCCATGTTCCCTCCCACTGTTTCCCATGCCACAGCATATAGATAGAGTCAAAGCCAACTTCTGCGAAATTAATATCAAGGGCATTCGCATTAAGAGCGCAAGTGGCATTCCAATGTTAAACGCAGAAGAAAAGGCAGATCAATAGAGGGGTACGTTGGAGGCGTTCGTCACGCAGTGGCGTGTAGTATCGTCTTCTAAAATCTCTTTTACACGTTATGTTAGGCGACATGAAACACACTTATCTATGTTACTGGGGTTCTCACCTTATACCATTATTAATATACGCCGTACACTTCCTTATCTCTGCCGTGATAAGCTTTGCACGCGACCTGTGAGTCACTTGAAGTAGGGCATAAAAGGCCGGTTTGCCGTCATTAACCTTCATGCCAAGTGGAGCCGACAGCTGCAGTTTTTCTCAATTACTATTACTGATGTCAGGCGCTGGCTTTAACAGTTAAACGACTTGTGTTAGTACTACACGTGTAGTAGTACAGTTAACCGAATTTCTTCGGAACTGCCAAAATTAACTCAATGGTCATCTATTTCGCATCTGGCCAGCTGAAACGGTAATCACATCACCCTGGCAAAGCATTTAATTTTCAAAAGCGTTTATATTTTATGACTTTTGCTGACACCGAAGTAGAATCAAGATAAGATGTTTAACACATTAGAACAGGTCGATTCTAGAGAAACCTCTTGCAGTGAGTTGTATATTAACATTCTGTCCTCTTAGAATCTTCAAAATTCATCGAATTTAGACCTGGGGACTAAATTATTTTTACAACATACATAATGCACGTAGCACTCAGTTTGTAATAACTAGACAAAACAAACACTATCAAACGAAAGAGCATTCCCACAATCTTGGTAACGGTAAGAAATCTTAACTTCAACTGTAAATTGACTCACTCACTCCCGAAAAATGTGTTCGTAGTTTCTTTTTCTGTGCTCTTAAAACAACTTTACAACAGTAAAGGAAATCAGTGAAAAGGTTCAGATATTTGCATAAAAATTAACATTGCCGGTTCGTACAGTTACGCACAGTGTATATAAAATGTAAATGTCATATGACCACGGCCTACCGTCGGGTAGACCGTTCGCCTGGTGCAAGTCTTTCGATTTGACGTCACTGCGGCGACTTGCGTGTCGATGGGTATGAAATGATTATGACTACGACAACACCCAGTCCCTGAGTGGAGAATATCTCCCACCCACCCGGGAATCGAACGCGTGCCCTTAGGATTGATATTCAGTCGCACTGACCACTCAGCTACCATTGGCGGACAGAGTGTAAATGCAGTAGTATGAGATCCAGAATAAGGACAAATGCAGTAAAATGGTATCGCATTTGATGTCAGTAGTACACTGTATAACAAGACATCGACGGTTAAGATGGTAGAGGCTGGAACGCAGCATAAAGGCAGTCGGCTCTGAGCGGCGTTAACGTGTGCTTACGTGCCTTTACTGCAAAAATGAAACAGACATTATTAGTGACAGTGCGTGTTGTGTACCTAAACTGCCATTATAACAATAACACGAGGGAAACAGTGATCTGCGATGGAAAAGCAAAAATTTTCGAGTACGTCTACATAGATACTCCGTAAGCCACTGTACAGTGCGTGGCGGAGTGTACCCTGTACCACTACGTCATTTTCTTGCCTGTTCCACTAGCAAATAGAGTGAGGAAAAAACGACTGTCAGTATGCCTCCATACGATCCGTAATTTCTCGTACATTATCTTCGTGGTGCTTACGCACAGTTTATGTTGGCGGCAGAGAAATAACTCGACAGTCAGCTTCAATTGCCGGTTCTCTAAATTTTCTCAACAGTGTTTCTCGAAAAGAACGAGATCCCCATTTGAGGTCCCGAAGCATCTCTGTAATATTTACGTGTTGTTCGAGCCTACTGCTAACAAACCTAAAAATCGTTCCATGTCTTCCTTCAATTGTCTTCCTTCAATCCGACTCTGTACGGATACCAAACCCTCGCGTTGTACTGAAAAATACGTCACACTAGCGTTATATATGTTCTACCTTACAGATGAGCCATTCTTTCCTAAAAGACTGCCAATAATCACTATTCGCCTTCCATACAACAACTCTCAAATGCTCATTCAATTTCCCATCACTTTGCAGCGTTACACCCAGACATTTAAGCGATTTGGCTGTGTGAAACAGGGCACTACTAGTACCGATCCGAACATTACTGGTTTGTTCTTCCTATTCACCCGCACTAACTTGTATTTTTCCACATTTAGAGTTGGCTGCCATTCGTCAAACCAATTGGAAATTTTGTCTAAGTCGCCTTGTACCTTCCTGCAGTCACTCAACTTCTACACATTACCGTAAATCACAGCATAATCGGCAGACAAACGCAGATTGCTGCCCACCATGCCTATCACATTTTACTGGACCACTCCTGACGATACGCTTCTCTCTGATGAACGCTCGCCGTCGAGTGCAATGCACTAAGTTCTGTTATTCAAGTAGTCTTCGAGCCACTCACATATCCGTGAACTTATACTTTATGCTCGTACCTTCGTTAACAGCCTGCAACGAGTCATCATGCCAAATGCTTTCCGGAAATCTAGAAATATGGAAACTGCATGTTGTCCTTCATCCACAGTTCGCAGTATACCATATGAGAAAAGGGCAAGCTGAATTTCTAAAACCATGGTGGTTCGTGGACATAAGCTTCTCAGTCTCAAGAAAATTTATTATGTTCGAACACAGAATATGTTCAAGGATTCTGCAGAAACCGAAGTTAGAGATATTGGTCTGTAATTTCACGACTCCGTTGGTTTACTCTTCTTATATACTGGAGTCATCTGCTTTTTTCCCCCAGTCGCTTGTGACTTTGTGCTGGGCGAGAGATTCACGGTAAATCCGAACTTGGTAAGGGGCCAATGCCGTAAAGCACCAAATTGGGATTCTCTACTGACCTGGTCATATATTTGCTTTCAAATCTTTCAGTTGTTTCTAAGCCGAAGGTTGCTTATTACTATACCGTCCATACAGGAGTCTATCCCATTGTCAAATGACGGTATGTTCGTACGATTCTCCTGTGTGAACAATTTATTGAACGTGAAATTTAAATCTTCGGCTTTCATTTTGCTGTCTTCAACTGCCACACAATACCGATCAACAAAGGACTAAATCGCTTAGAGATTTTAAATAGGGCGAGAATTTTGTCGGGTTCTCTGATAGACCCTTTGTTAAGGTATGACGGTAGTTGTACGCTTTGTGCATAGATCTTTTCACAGACGCACGAAGCCCTACCAACCTTTGCTTGTCGTCATTTGTGCGTTCTCTTTCGGACCGAGTTCAATAACCTCTGGTTCCTCAGCATCTTCCGAATTTCGTTATTAAACCAAGGTGGGTCTTTTCCATTCTTTATCCACTTACTAGGTGCATAACTCTCCAGAACACGATTTACAATCTGCTTAAACTTTGCCCATAATTTCTCTATGTCCGTCTTACTGGTACTAAGTGATGTCACTTCACTGTCTAAGGGAGATGCTAACAAGTTACTATCTACCATATCTAGCAGAAACACTTCCCTACCCTTCTTGAGGGATTTATTAACTTCCGTATACATAGTTGCTAAAGTGTCATCATGATAGCTAATACCCGTTTCTATACTGACATTGCCGATAAGGTGCGGTCTATTTGTAGCTACAATGTGAATGTGGGCTGCGGAGCTAGCTGCTCGAGACAGTTTTCTGAGAATCGTGTTCAAAAATATTTCGCATGACTGTCTGTCTATAGCTCCCGCAATGAATCAATGGACATTTGTACTCGGTAGGTTAAAATCGCCTCCAACTGATATTGCATTATTTGGGTATTTACGCGCTACTGACTGCAGACTTCATTTTAATGACTCCAGAATTGTCACAGTGGGATCGGGTGGCCGTAAAAAACATCCAACAATAAACCTGGTTTCACCTACACCTCTGATACGCGACCCCATAACTTCACTGTCTCAAACTTCAGCCTCAACACAGACAATATCTTTGTCAACTGCAGTGAACACTCCCCCTCATATGGCTTCTAATCTGTCTTTCAGAAACATGTTCAAAGACTTGCTATATATCCCAGAGTTTTCCACTTTGTGTTTCAGCCAGCTCTCCGTCCCAAGAATAATTTGAACGCAAGAACTTCCGTGGAGGGCAGTACATTAGGTACATTTATTACCTCGACAGTTAACTGAAAAATTTTGACACTCAGGGTGTCTATACTCTGAACACAGACTTAATTCCCTTGCTGAGTTTTGACTGGTGAGTGTTGATCAGAGCACCATCTAGACTGAAAAACCCTCATGTGTACTTAACAGGTATTATGCTGTTTCCTTTGTATAGTGCGCCCCTAAGGTGTCCTGCAAATATCCAGCCGATAACGTAGATCTATAAATCTGCAGCCAAGATTGTCACAGATTCGACGAACCCTTTTGTTGAGATCCTCCATTCAGTTCCAAACCAAAGGACCCCATCAACTCTGGGAAGAATGCTGAAGATGTCAAGCTTTGCTTGCATCCCCATATGTAAGGCCAACAGTCTTCACTACATCCGCCTGTATGAACAGAGGATGGGCGTAGAACCCATGCGTCAGCTGTCGTTGGAGTCAGCTTGAGCCAAATCTTGCAGACGGACGACTGCTTCCTGCACGCTCGATAGCCGCAGGCGAGGCCGCTTTCATGTCTAGGTTGAGGTCCCCCGGCAGACAGGCCAAGTGTACATTGGCTTTCTTTCCAGCCTTGAATGCTATCTGCCTGAGGGTCTCCATAACCTCCCGATAACTACTAAGCCTCTTCCCCCATGTGCCTGTTCGGTCCCTTCTGAAGCAGTGGCCTCCTGTCCGCTCATAGGCGGCCAGTCTCCGCATTGGCCCTCTGTCTACAGCAACGTGAGCGCGTTACCACGTGCCATTCATTCTGTTGTGAGGACGGATCCACTGCACCGGGTACACAGAGGTTAGAAGATCGCGTGTTAGTCTGTGGGCGAAAGAAGCCCATGCGATGGGCCAGATTCTCTGCTTCAGCTACACCCTCAGGCAGCAGCCTGGAGATGACTGACCGTAGCCAAAAGTGCATTCAGCTGTTCGTGAACTGCGTCCGACTCCTCCTGCATCAGCGTACAGCATGCACACATCCTAACCATCCTGGCAAGATTACCTGGAGAAGTAAACTATAAAAGCAGACAGAATCATAAATATGCAACTTACTATCCTCCTGAAGTGTCACCAATGGACGCTGGTACGTTAATGATGTATGTAGCTGACCGTTCAGTGAGCAACTATCGTGCTATATACTGAATGAATTTATAAAAACACGAAATAGAACTTCTCAAACAGGAAAACGAGCATGTCATTTGATAATTATACTACACGAAAAGAGCAAAAAAGATAAACACTTTTAACTAGCCGCTCTGTAGATGTGTATCATCCGAGAGCTGTGGCCTGACTGACTACAAAGAAATGGGACTCTCTAATCGTTAAATCGTCAATAACGAACCGTTCACATACAGTGATTGATAATTTCATTAGACTGGGCGCACCATTTGGACAGAACAGGAAAACATCAGCAAAGTGGAAAATTATTTGAGGCATTCAAACGGTTACAGTTGCGCAAATTGAAGGCCATATACCGTTATTCTTCTCACTTACTGTTGATTTACAGTTGCCAGCAACTAGAGACGTGTTCGACAAATTTTGTCACATGACAGATACCTTGCATTCAAGAAACGACTGCAGAAAGCTGCTCCAACACCCTAAATAAACAGGGTAGATTAAAGTTTGCTAAAAACCATACGTCATGACTTGAGAATGGGTAAAGTGATCCTCAGTGATCAGAAGTAGTTTAACGTAGATCCGCCAGGCGTATTTCAATATTATTGGCACTGTCTGAGAAAAGAGCAGCAGGTAAGGACGAGGAGAAATTTTGGTGGTGGAAGTATTGTGATTTGGGCAGGCTCCTGCGATAAAGGTACATCACAAATTGCGTGACTGAACACTGACTGAACTCTAAAATGTAAACTGAGATGCTAGAGACAGAACTGAGCAGAATGTACGAGGATTTAGTGGACGAAGTCGAATATTTAAACAAGATAATGCATCTATACATGTTCCTGCTTCGACCAAAAGTGGTTTGGAGATAAATATGTCGATGTCTTGCCCTGTCCTGGACTTAATCTGGATTTGAAACTCATAGAAAACATTTGGGAAATACTTTCCACGCGTTTTAATTACAGTGGAAGGTCATTTTAGGCCGTATGTGAGCTGAAAAGAGCGAAACGTGAAGAGTGGGCGACAGTTTCACTGCAAAACTACAAATCCCAGCAGAATGAATGCCCAAGATAATTTCTGAGGTAATTAGGAAAAATGGGGTTTCGTGAAAGGGCACATCTGAACAATGAGGTCCTTTATACCAATTCCCATGCAAGAAATGCAAACGCATTATTTCTTTTACTCGTGTTATGAAATAAAATTTGCAATTCTGTCATGATTGTTTGTCTTATACGTCCCTGATACCTTCATAATAATTTCGGTAGAGTATGCTTCTTACTGGACTATTATTTTAGTAGAAATTCTGCCTTTATACTGATTTCCACTACTGTATTGAATGAAATATTGTTTCTTTTTTACATATCTTTAATTACATTCAAACGACGTACAAAATTTTACCATTTTCATAAATAAATTTCAATTAAAAATGCTATTATTAAGATAAAAATAAACTGAACAGTATTCTAGATGTCTTTTGAGAATGGTTGCCGCCAATAACATGTTGGTTTCAATATACCTTTAGCGGACCATATGAACTAAGGTCTAATCTTCTTATGCTGCAACACTGCTTTGATATTTTAGCTTTTTTCCTTCATAAAGTTAACGTAACAATTTAGTTTTTAATTCTGCTTAGTTTTCTTATTTATAGATCTGAGGACAGCTGGAGACAAGTGGAATCGGTAACCATAAAGGAATAATCACTAATGGATCGTTACATAAAAGAAGAAAAGAATTATCGTATCAGGTATTCTCAGAAACAGTAAACATGTTTTATTTCCGAAATCATACTTACATGCGACAGTCTAGGAATGTAAGTACAAATGCGATCAAGTTAACAATATTTTGCTTTAGTTCACAATCTTTGACGCTCCTCGGCATTATTTCCCACTGAAAAAAATAAAACAATGGAAATAGGAACAATCCGATTTCCGTCTACAGGCTGCAATACTGACAGCGTAATACAGCGAAGCAAATCGCGCCTGTAATCAGTATACTACAGTTATGTTGTTAGAATTGTTGACAGCGGGAATAAATAACTCATTACGTAGCTCTACAGATTTGTCTTCGGCCCTTTATGTGTGCTACGAAGTGGAAAAAATTAGAAGAACTAGAAAGAACAGAAATAAAAGAAAGGAAGAGACGAGAAGAAGCATCGGGATGCTGCTGGCGAGCTGCTGCTCGTTTCCAGCGCTCCTCCCCTCCCATAACTCTCGCTGGAATTTTCTTCTGTTCGACTCGTTCCATTTGATTGCTTTATTACTCATTTGTAATTTTGGCACGTATCCTTTCTCATTCCTTCAGTAACGAACTGCTCTAACACAGCTCCGATGTACAATACCGAAATGCACAGGCCAATGGTTTGGCCCTTCATTTTTGTTTTGCTTTACGTAGATTCTTTAAAATATCACTCAAATGTCTCTCTCTCTCTATCGAGTGTTAGTAGTTTCAGGTAAAATACTGTGTTTTTATGATTATATTACTCATGACAATGAAAGAATTTAAGATTTGAGTCGTCCTCCTAGCCCGTGATCAACAATAGTACCTGACAATCGTGCCCCACAAATTACGGTCCGTAGGCACCCCCGAGTAGAATGTGACACAAAAGCGCGCTGTCTTTTGGAGGCCACCTAGAGGACTGCGCCGACCCGGACAAAATGCAAGACGATTAGGAACAACAGTACAATCACTGCAGCACGACGGTGTGCAAAGATGACACCCCAAGAACACTTGGATGAATAATTTCTGGTCCTCTTGTCCGACGAGCGCAAGATTTGCTTAACGCCTAATAATCGAAGTAGAAGAGTGTGCACGTGGCCAGCCAGGACACAATGAACGTCTGAGGCGTGCAGTCCCACGGTTTGCGCTAGGGTGTGGGCCACTCATATTTTAGGCCAGTACCAAGCATGAAAGTACCTTACTGGCCATTAAATTTCTACACCAAGAAGAAATACATATGATAAACGGGTATTCATTGGACAAAAATATTACACTAGAACTGAAATGTGATTACATTTTCACGCAATTGGGGTGCTTAGATCCTGAGAAATTAGTACCCAGAACAATCACCAATGGCCGTAAGAACGGCCTTGATACACCTGGGCATTGAGTCAAACAGAGTTTGCATGACGTGTACACGTATATCTGCCCATGCAGCTTCAACACTATACCACAGTTCATCAAATGTAGTGACTGGCGTATTGTGACGAGCCAGTTGTTCGGCCACCATTGGCCAGACGTTTTCAATTTGTGAGAGATCTGCAGAATGTGCTGGCCAGGGCAGCAGTCGAACATTTTCTGTATCCACAAAAGCCCTTACAGGACCTGCAGCATGCGGTTGTGCGATATCCTGCTGAAATGTAGGGTTTCGCAGGGAACGAATGAAGGGTAGAGCCACGGGTCGTAACACATCTGAAATGTAACGTCCACTGTTCAAAGTGCCGTCAATGCGAACAAGAGGTGACCGAGACGTGTAACCAATGGCACCCCATAGCATCATGCCGGGTGATACGCCAGTATGGCGATGACGAATACATGCTTCCAATGTGCGTTCACCGCGATGTCCCCAAACACGGATGCGACCATCATGATGCTGTCAACAGAACCTGTATTCATTGGAAAAAATGACGTTTTGACATTCGTGGACCCAGGTTCGTCGTTGAGTACACCATCACAGGCGCTCCTGTCTGTGATGCAGTGTCAAGAGTAACCGCAGCCACGGTCTCCGAACTAGTAGTCCATGCTGCTGCAAACGTTGTCGAACTGTTCGTGCAGATGGTTGTTGTCATGCGAACGTCCCCATCTGTTGACTCAGGGATCGAGACGTTGCTGCACGATCCGTTATAGCCATGCGGATAACATGCCTGTCATCTTGACTGCTAGTGATACGAGGCCGTTGGGATCCAGCACGGCGTTCCGTATTACCCTCCCCAACCCACCGATTCCATATTCTGCTAACAGTCATTGGACCTCGAACAACGCGAGCAGCAATGTCGCGATACGATAAACAGCAATCACGATAAGCTACAATCCGACCTTTATCAAAGTCTGAAACGTGATGGTACGCATTTCTCCTCCTTACACGAGGCATCACAACAACGTTTCACCAGGCAACTCCAGTCACCTGCTGTTTGTGTATGAGAAATCGGTTGGAAACTTTCCTCATGTCAGCACGTTGTAGATGTCGCCACCGACACCAACCTTGCGTGAATGCTCTGAAAAGCTAATCATTTGAATATCACAGCATCCTGTCGGTTAAATTTCGCGTCTGTAGCACGTCGTCTTCGTGGTGTAGCACTTTTAATGGCCAGTAGTGTAGATAGCGAGGGTAATTACAGGGTCGTACAGTACTGGGATGGTAACCTCCAAAAATCCTCGAGAAGCACAGACAGTTCAATACAGAGACACATTCACTATTCATAGACTGTATATTTGATAAAGAAATGCTATTAGAGACAATGAAAAAAAATAAAACCTCTGCACATAGTAAAGCTGATGAAGGAATGTACTAAGGATCAGGTATCTCCATTGCAAGAAATGGAAAGTATAGGTACAGGAAGAACTTGGGAGTAAGACAAGGATGCTGTTCATCTCCTATTCTATATAATTTTTATACTGACGCCATGCTGAATAAATGGATACATTAATTCAATTTTGCACTAATGACTTCAATGAAACGAAATATTGAACGACTTTACTCTTTGCTAACAGTAAAATTGTGATCGCTTATAGTTAGAACACACTCTAAATAGCTGCTCATATTTCATCCACAAAATCTATGTTACATAAATCACTATTAGCTTCATCGAAAACAAAAGTAATGTGTTTCTTGGACCAATTCCCATCAACATAATAAATGATCTAAAAATACAAACGTTGAATTACTTCAGCTTCTTAGGAAATGTTGTCTCATTCATGACAACATACAAAAGAAACTAGGAAGTTTTAATTAGATTAACGGTAAATTTCAAACACTCCACAGAAATAAAATAAGAAAGGAAATTATACTGAAGTTCTATAGCACGATGAGACTACCAAAAGTGAAATATGGAAATGACTCGTGGACTGTAACAAAGACAAATAAAAGAAGGATTCAAGAATATGAACTCCCATAATTGGTTCCCCTCGATGAGCAACGAATCCACCACCTTCAGTGCGGATGCACAATTTCGTTCGACCTCTTACAGGAATCTCAAAGCAGCGAGTCTGGAGAACGTAGATAAGAACTGTGGATAGGTGGTGCTAAGTGGGAGTGTGGGGCGATCGCGTGGCGTACCGAGACAGTCTGCACAATTGCGATGAACACTGTACCCTGGTGGCGCAGCTGCCTGGTAAAATACATCGGCTTTCTGCCGCGGTCGTGTGCGGACCTGCCTCGGAGCTGGGCAGTGCTCGACTAACGGAGTTGTTTACTTCTGCCTCGTGATGTTCGAGTTGCATAGCGCCCATCAATATTGTACCACACTGCGCGCTCTTACCGCCGAGCGGCACTTAAAGTTACATTCCAAGCCGAACATGCACGACCACGCGCTTTTGAAATCAAAACATTAACTGGCGAACAGCGACCCACAAGAAATGATAGGTGTTCACTTTTCTATCACTAGCAGTATCGTCTACATTACAATGACAGCGGAGGAAGCATGCACTGCCGTCATACGACCACACACACGGACTAAAATTCAAACATTCTGGCCGGCTTACTTGGGAGGTGAAAGTAAAAGACATTGGTTTCGGTCTTAGAACAATTCGAGTGTTACAGCTCTCATTCAAGGTGCCCCAAGTCGTGGCCATTGAAGCCTTCCGACCCTACAGTACCGTTGGGCCCGCATTGCAGAAAAATGGCAGATGTTCTCGATATACCACGTGTTAAATGACGCCCAACAGATCAAGATTAAACTGTCCAAATACCTACCATCTTATCTGCTGATAGGTAGTGTGCGAGTCATAGTCACAAACGATGGCCAACTATTATGCAGGATGTGGACAAGAGAGTCGTGTTAGGTCCTATTGCGCCTCCATCGCCGTTTGCTCCAGATTCCGACCACTGGTACAGCTCCCCCCCCCCCCCCCCCCTCCAAGCGACAACTTCTTTACCAACTTTACCAAATACCTACACCTCGGCCGTGTGCAACCCGGATGCGCCACTTCAGGATATCTGTGTTCTCCCGCCAGCATTACTCTCGGGGACAACGTTGTGCACGAGACTTCACCGGTATCATATCCTCTGATCGCGACGAGACTAACAAACCTCCAGAGATCGATGAACGGACTGCCTGCAGCGATGGACAGTGGAACGAGTGTTGTCTCTACTTTTCTTCAGACAGGCATGACATCGGACGATGAACGGCTGCATTCCGACATGGAACAGCACCTACAAAAGCAGTCGCCCCAAAACTGGAAGAAGCGAAATAAAATGCCTTCCGACGACACTCTTCTTCTTACGGCAGGCAGTGATTTCTATTTGGAGCGCCCAATGGCAGGAGTGGCTGCTTGCAATGTCACATCTGGGGTGCATCCTTTCAAATGTCAACTCACACCCAACGACGACGGATTCCATCGAGGTTCCCCAGATCCCAATGTGGCAGCGTCACCATCCCTAGCCCTCGATGGGTGCGACAATCGCCAGCCACTGGTTTCTGTCTCCTGGGCTATGGATGTCGATAACGATGCGTATTGGGGTGATAGCAAATCCATTGGGGAGTGTCCCACTGTGGCGACTGACCCACCCTTCACCCAGTGATTGCGGCCACAGTGGCCGCGTCAGATGTTTCACGGGAGCCTGACATCTCCACAGGACGCTCCTTGCTCGTAGGGGAGCACGTCCGCAAAATACCGCATCACAGTAATGAATCTGGTCACCATTCAGGCTCTACAAAATTTTCAGAGACACAATTTAAGGTGCTAATGTTCGACACTGTCCTCCTCCAAGAAGTGATCATCGCTGACTTCTCTGTTCCCAGCAGATACACGGCCCATATCTGCCGTGCCTCTGACAGTGGTGACAGGGTGTCCATCCTCCTGCGTACAGGGCTCCCTGATGAAGTTTTAGTGTACCTTCCTAACGCTAGAGGTACGGCCTTCAAGTTGTTTGGCGTTAGCATCTTAAACGTATACGCACAGCCAGGGTCTAGTCGACTATGCGGACGACACACCTTCTTTGCTGCCGAGGTAACGCTGCTTTTTGAGGGTTTGCGGCTGATCTCGTTCGTGGAGAGAACTGTAATTATACAATAAGGCCTACTTATCAACTCCTACAACATTCCCCATGTGCAGCCGTCTCTGCCTTCGACTGACCAGCTTATCGACACATGGATGCAGATTCATGGCACATGCATAGATTTTTCATACTATACAGCGCAGTCCCCTCGACCGTATCTAGCGCACATTCCCTTTCTGGTGACACTCGACATGCCAAAGTTTGGCATCTGGATTTTTCCAACAACGAGGCCTATGTCTGCTATGTCGCCCTCACCCGCCAACAAGTGTGGCACTGTCGTGGCCTGTGAAAGTTAAACGTTGCCCACCTGACTGCCCATGACTGCCACCGATGGATCGTTCAGGACGCATGGGCCCTGTGTCGACGACGTCGCCCCGTCTACACATCCTCCCTATTCTTGTGGCTGTCCTGCGCGGAATCTGTTCTACACAGGATTCAAAATGGTTCAAATGGCTCTGAGCTCTACGGGACTTAACATCTGTGGTCATCAGTCCCATAGAACTTAGAACTACTTAAACCTACATCCATGCCCGAGGCAGGATTCGAACCTGCGACCATAGCAGTTGTGCAGTTCCGGACTGAGCGCCTAGACCCACTAGATCACCGCGGCCGGCTCTACACAGTGCGTTGGTGGGATGTAGCAAAGATGTCAAGACTTGGCATGTGAGCACCGTGGATTTCATTACGCAGTCCTGCGATGGCATTCTCTACCACCCGTCAGGTGATAGAGTACCGTGCTAAAGAGCAGACCACTCATATGATGCCGCTTGGAAGGGACCCCAGCCATCGTTGCCGTCAAGCACTCAAACACCTCACCGACACATAAGGACGACGATATACTATACAACGCGCATTGGTTAAGCTTTTAGTTCCCAACTAGCTGTATATTGCCAACCGAATCACCCGATCATAATTGAAAAAGTAGCGGCACCTGCCGTAAACGCCATACTGGCGGATGTAGCTCAAGAACTCCAGAAAAACGTGATCACAAACAAAGTCCTTCAAGCTATAAAGAAGAGAGTTGCCAATAAGTCCCCCGGACGTGATGGATGTGATTGTCTCCCCTTGAATTTTACAAGTGTTTTAGCTGTTAATACCTGTTTGAACGTCGATCTGTCGTGAATTGGTGTGCCCAATAACGACGATCCCAGCCACCTTCCTTCATGGGGTCGTTATCCCCGTCCCTAAACCGCGGATTTGTGATAACCGGCCCATCATTCTGCTCAAAAGCGACACGAAAATTTTCACCCATTTGTTGCCATCATGACTGAAGAAGGCAGCACAATACATCACGTCCCTTCATCAGACTTCCATGTGTGATGACAACAATATTCATATTAGCCCTTGTGCTGACGGGGACATGATAGCACTCAACAGGTCGCGACATCTGCCTGGTGAATTGCCATCGCTTGACTTCAGTCAGCGTTTGGACTGTGTAGATCACACCATTTTGAAGGTGCGTCTCAAATTAAATACCTTTCAGCCGTTTAATTTTCAAACATTGTTTTATTTGGCCGAGTCCCGCAACCATCTCTAAAAAGATGAACATACAGAGACTTTTTTGAAGACGGTCCCGCTCACTGGTAAATCGCCTCTTGAGCATTGCGACTTCATCGCGTCTCTAGCGATCGAGCACTCCGCACCCACTTTGCACGATACTGGATGCTTTGGCGTTAAGGCCCCTACGCCAGGGAGTTTGCCAACGCCTTGTGGGCCCGTCATTGCTCGGACGCCGTCATTGCACGGACGGCGCTTCAGTTGCAAGCCCTATGTAGATAATATAGTCCTCTAGCTATGCAATGAAGATGATGTCCGTGCTGCTCTGACATGAGTGGCGACATCGGGCAATTCTTTTAAAGTTTCCAAATTGCGCGTGCTGCTCATTGGTGAAGACCACCTGAGAGGTGTGGCCACCACAGTTTGCTGCTTCGGCATTCATTTTAAAAATAATCACTGTCGTTTGGCAGCAACAAACACCAGACGTCTCCTCCAAAAGATAAGGGCTAGCCTCGTTGATCACCGCCTTACATCCCTCGACATTGTACAGCGTGCGCAATATGAGTGTGTCTGCCACGTCTCTGGCATCCCATTCCTGGTTACCCTCGCCCATCGTATGTCGATGGTGATAGGGTCCTTTGTCTGTACTAGGATGTTATTCAAAGTTCAATCTGCGTAGCTTGCCCTCCAATGGGAGCGAGGTGGAATTCGCTTAATCCATGTGCCAGACCGAGTTACGGCAGTTTCCTTAGCTTGCAAATGAAAGTGTGAGGCCGTTGCCCAACGAGCCTCACTGGACTGCTTCTACACGAACATGCGCTAGTCTTAAAGTTAATTCCTGCCATGTTATCAACTATTCCACCCCCTTTTATCATTTCTTTCTGGAATTAAGTTACATACTCCACTCCTTCGCACTTCCATGAATACCCCGGACAAAATCTGTTAACGATGCATTACAAATTCATTGGGCCCCCAAATCCAACCGAAAACAAATTTCTCCAGATCATATGGCGTCATTTACGGAAAGTAAATGAATATACATCTTAAATACGTTATTGCGGAAAGAGAAAGCACATCAGAAGATGTTTAGAGGTCCTATGGTGAACGAAAAGGCAATTTGGAAAGCAACGATGCTAAACAAATGCTGCATATCTCTGCATACAAACACAATGTTGATACGCCATTTAGCCATGACAAATTATCATCTGCAATTTACAATAAATGAATCTGCTGTACTATATAATGAAAAGTAAAAGTGTAAAATAAATTCCGTTTAATACACGAAACACATCCTGAAAGGCATGCAAGAAACAATATTTTTCACGCATTTTTGTTCGTTAAGAATGTAGCTCTTAATGTAGTGCACAAGGTTGTAGATTTCAAGTTCCTCAAACATGTTCAAACGGGTACCTTTCTTTGCAAAACTGTGAGGTTATTGGCAATAATGATTACACTGTCGTTCTGGAATTACGTGAGAAGCAAAGGTTCATTTGTCTTCTGCGTTCTTCTTCCTTACTTCTCTATGCCTTTGAATCTAGTTTTAAGGTTTCTGCCTATCCAGGCAACATAAAGGGCGTTTCAATCAGTGCAGCATATTTTATAAATGCCTGCAGTTGTAAATTTTTTGTTTTTAGCTTTAATGTTGTGTAAGAGCAGCTGACCTAGTGTGGTTTCGGTTTTGACGGCAATTGTAACATTAAATCTGAGAAACAGTGCACTTATACATAAGAAACGCTCCCATAAAACGAAAACGAAAACGAAATAAATTTTGTTCTTTCTTCAGCATCGTCACTCCGTTGCCTCTGTTTAGAAGAATGTAAAGTTTAGAACTATATCTTATCCACTATGGAGAAAATAGCCTTTCTGGACTCAGTCTGGTGCAAATATATAGTTTTTTGTTACGTTCTGTAGTATTAAACCGCAGTTTAATTAATCTGCTTATCATTGCTTGAAAAAAAGTTTTCTTTTGCTGCTCTGGTCGGTAAGGATCCTGAGAAATAATATCAGTTGTAGGCTTGTGATAAATACCAAATGAATGACTCTGATAGGTGTTAATAATGTATTAATCCAAACAATTAACGACATACTTTGCTAAAGTTACAGCAGAATGAACATTAAGATGATGTCTGTTCACTTACAAGCTTCTTGCACAATATCATCTTTAGATTCTAGATGCAACGACAGAATGTCTCCCACATATCTTTAATACTCAATTATTTTCTGCACCTCTTGTAAATTCTTATTGAAGTTCTGGTTTTCAAGGGTAACAGAGGCAGCAAGTAGAGAGCCAATGGTCAAGCTCTTTTTCTACATAACAATTTTATGGTTGAAGGAAACGTAATTGTTGTGGAGCACTAACCTTCATAATTCAACTAGCTTACACTGTTGTACTTGTGATAATGTTCTGAAGCTGAGGAAATTATTTTTAATTATCTGAATGGTTTTACCCACAGGAATATTTGTGTGAAGATTGAAAATGTCAAACCACCCAAATTGCTCCTTGTGGAATGATAATGGGTCTAATTGGCTCAGCTATCTCATAGCAGTTTTTTACTAAATAATTGCTCTCAAAAATATAATGCATTTGCAGCAGTGTATCTAATTTTTTTAGAAATTAAATAGCTTGGGTTGTTATCTGCATTAACAGTCTTATTGGCACATGTCTTTTACATATTTTGGATTGAGCTCTCATTCAATGGTTTCATAATCTTTAGATAACTTTTTGCAAATTCATTAAGCCAAAAATTAGAATTTTCAATAGCATTTCTGATGTTTATTTAAAATCTATTGGTATGAGTAGACTTCACCCCAGTTATGTTGTTTTCAGCAAAAAAGTATTGTCTTTGAAATAAATTCTGTTGCATGAGTAGTGACCTATATGAGCTTCTTGGTTGTTAAAGTAATTTTGGCAAATAACAATCCTGGATACACCATTGCAACTGGCTGTTATGCCCCGACTGAAACAGCTTCAAATCTTGTTAACAAGTACCGTCAACCAACCACTGGGAACCTAGCCTCCCATATCTAAGGCACCAGCCAGTTACTTCACTGAGTCTCCACCATCCCCAGCCCTTTGTCTCCTGATTCCATACTCTTCAATTTTGATCCCATCTCTCTTTACACCAACGTTCCTGGCACCCACGACCTTGTCACCATCGATTCCTCACACAGCTAATTTTCCTTTGAACTAAGGGTACACAAACAAATTCAAATCATAGCCACGGTGAGGTATGTGGTACCTTCGTATGCCAGCCATTTTATCCTCTTTATGGGTCATTCATAGGATAATATCGTCATGATTTGGACTGAGAGTCAAGACACGTTATCCTCATCCCTTCACAAACTCAACACCTTCTCTCACATCTGCTTCATCACGTTCTCTTCACTCATACATACCATCTTCCTGGACGCTGACCTGCAAATCTCTGTTGTCTCTATCCACAGCTCTCTTCACGTAAAACCCACTATCAACAGTACCAGAATTGCGATACCTGCCATCCCTTCTACACCAAAATATCCCTTCCACTTTTTGATGACTTATCTGCAGTATGAAGCGCCCTTTCCTAGTATGTTGAGGGTCTTGCAAAGACCTTCACAGAGATGCACTACCCTCTGCCCCCCCCCAAAAAAAAAAACTATTCCACCCCACGAATCAGCTACAAAGAAGTCTCTCCTATCACACCTCACTCAGTATAAGCCTGGACTGGAACAGCTGAACCTATCCTTCGTTTTGGTTCTGATTATCAGTCATCATGCCCTTAAATGACGGAGATGCTACCAAAGATGAATCACCCCCCCCCCCTAAGGTGATGTTTTGTCAACCACCCAGCCTACACAACATCCTAGTCAAGGCCAAAGTGCAAGGCATACCGAAACCAACGATCCAGAACTTCCTAGTCCAGTCCTGTCAAAGGCTTTTTCTATACCATTAGAGGCCAGGCCGTCTGTGAAAGCGCCGTGCATAGCTTTTTATGTCAATATTAATATCAACCAGTTATCCACCAGGAAGCATGGCCACTGCCTGCCCTGGACAGAAAGCGATGTTCTTTTCGAGAAACACTACTGACGAAATTCAGAGAACCAGGATTTTGAAGCTGACTGCCGGACGATTCAGCTGCCGCCAACGTACATTGAGCGTAATGACCACGAAGCTTAACATATAACTGAGCATCACACGCTTCAAAACATGTTTCAAAACCTGGATCTTCCTCTCAACCACCTGCTTCTCTCGACTACAGTGGTGGGAGTTATACTTGTTACCCATCCTTAACTCCCACAACTGTCTTGGCACCAATCTCCGGTAACACACTGCCCCACACCCTCAACTCAATAGTTTCCCCTTCCTCCATCCTACCACCATCTTCCAAATCTTGTCTTCTAGTCACCTTCAGCATGTGCCACTTCACACCGGTTCCATTTATCATGCACCTGCCATCCCTTCCTCCTACATTCCTAGCTGGCAAACTTGCTACCTCCCTCTGAGCCGCTAGCCGCCCCCCCCCTGCCCCTTCTCGCTGCCTCCTTCCTCTGCCTCCCTCTACTGACTCAAACGAACACAGCCCCCACCAGAGCTTATTCACCTCCCGAAATATAGCATTGTGCGCCCAGACAGCACTACGCACTGGCAGAGGCGTGTATGTTTATACCTTTGTGTGTGTGTGTGTGTGTGCGTGTGTTTATATTTGTAACCTAGCTCTAAATAGAATTACTCTGAGAGCCAGCAAGTTTTCTTTCTTTTTGTGTGTGCCTTTGGATGACTCAGTGCTTTTAGCTTTCAGTGAGTGGTCTCTTTTAATCCAAAAGTATTTACATTCTGTCAGAACCTGTCTACGAAAACATATCCATTTTAAAAGTAGATGAATTCAGAGTAAATAACATTTAATTTGTTTTTATGAAGCGTGTGCACGAGATGTTCGTTGTTGATGATGCCTGCTGCTAGGTTCTTCGCAATTGGCTAATTCTGTTGCACTTTGTTGCTTGATACTATGTAGAGGTCACTAGATTATGGAGTTGGAGGCCAAAACCGATCGTGGTTTAAACTAAAAAGTGAAGTGAAACTGATACTGACAATTTCTTCAACAGCATCACTAAGATGGTGAATATGATGAACAAAAAAATAAAATCAGTAATTTCAGGCAAGAAGAAGTGTCAGGCAACTTCCTAGCATATGCAGAAGAAGGAACATCCTCCAACCTATTTTCCAACATTATACACTAATGGTCATTAAAATTACTACACCAAGAAGAAATGCAGATGATGAACGGGTATTCATTGGACAAATATATTATACTAGATCTGACAGGTGATTACATTTTCATGTAATTTGGTTGCACAGATCCTGAGAAATGAGTACCCAGAACAACCACCTGCGGCCATAATAAAGGCCTTGATACGCCTTGGCATTGAGTCAAACACAGCTTGGATGGCGCGTACAGGTACAGCTGCCCATGCAGCTAGAGCACGACACCACAGTTCATCAAGAGTAGTGACTGGTGCATTGTGATGAGCCAGTTGACCGGCCACCATTGACCAGACGTTTTCAATTTGTGAGAGATCTGCAGAATGTGCTGGCCAGGGCAGCAGTCGAACATTTTCTGTATCCACAAAAGCCCTTACAGGACGTGCAGCATGCGGTTGTGCGACATCCTGCTGAAATGAAGGGTTTCGCAGGGAACGAATGAAGGGTAGAGCCACGGGTCGTAACACATATGAAATGTAACGTCCACTGTTCAAAGTGCCGTCAATGCGAACAAGAGGTGACCGAGACGAGTAACCAATGGCACGCCATACCATCACGTCGGGTTATACGCCAGTATGGCGATGATCATTACACGCTTCCAATGTGCGTTCACCGCGATGTCGCCAAACACGGATGCGACCATCATGATGCTGTAAACAGAACCTGTATTCATCTGAAAAAATGACGTTCTGCCATGCTCCCAAGTTCGTCGTTGAGTACGCCATCGAAGGCGCTCCCGTCTGTGATGCAGCGTCAAGGGTAACCGCAGCCATGGTCTGCGAGCTGATACGCCGTGCAGCTGCAAACGTCGTCGAGCGATTCGTGCACATGGTTGTTGTCTTGCAAACGTCCCCATCTGTTGACTCAGGGATCGAGACGTGGCTACACGATCTGTTACAGTCATTCGGATAAGATGCCTGTCATCTCGACTGCTGGTGATATGAGGGTGTTAGCGTCGAGAACGGCATTCCGTATTACCCTCTTGAACCCACCGATTCCATATTCTGCTAACAGTCATTGGATCTCGACCAACGCGAGCAGTAATGCCGCGATACAATAAACCGCAATCACGATAGGCTACAATCCGACCTTTATCAAAGTCGGAAACGCGATGGTACGAATTTCTCCTCCTTACAGAAGGCTTCACAACAACGTTTCACCAGGCAACGCCGGTCAATTGCTGTTTGTGTATGAGAAATCGGTTGGAAACTGTCCTCATGTCAGCACGCTGTAGGTGTCACCACAGGCGTCAACCTTGTGTGAATGCTCTGAAAAGCTAATCATTTGCATATCACAGCATCTTCTTCTTGTCCGTTGAACTTCGACTCTGTAGCACGTCATCTTCGTGGTGTAGCAATTTTAATGGCCTGTAGTATAGTTACAATTCGGGGATGGTTTATGCACGAGAATATAGCGCCCACCTCATGGACACCTGTGTCCGGAAGACAAGACTCAACAGAATGGAATGACCTGCTTATGTTCAGATGAAATTTTGCACTGTGGTGTTGACGTCAGGGTGTCTTCCGCTGAAGAATGTGTCAAGCTTAAGTAGCAAGTGTGTCACCTCGTGGACAGAATAGCAGGAAGAGTCCAAATATGTTACCAACCACGGGGAGGAGTAACATGGTACCGAATGTCAATCAGCAGCAGATTTTGATATTAACACTGTTGAAAGATTCAAACGGACTGCCATTATTTTTTTGATTATTTCGTTTTATTTCGCTATAAACAGACTCTTTTAGCTTCATAAGGGTTATTCTTTCAATCCCTGCTCCTCTTTGATGTGAGCACAAATACGCCCAGCCGATAGACATTTCTCACAAAAGTGTTCCAGCAGTCTCTAAGTGCGTGTCCGGTGTAAAAATCACTTTGTTTTTAAGATGAGGAGTTTTCACCTGTCACGTACTACGTCGGTTGGGACTACGTGTCACATACGACCTACCTGTCCCTTGGAGCGTTGGCTGTCGCATGGCGAGTGACTGCAGTGAGCGGCTGCGATGCTCGACGCAAGTTGCTGTGCTCGCGAAGCCCGAGACGGCGCGGCGGCCAAAGAGGAAACTTTGTATCTCGCCGCGATTCGATTAGTTCTGGCGCGCCGCACGTTTCCCCGGGGAGCAGGAGCCGTGCACCGCGATCCTGAGGTGGAGGATCCGGGACCCCGGGGGGGGGGGGGGGGGGCGAGCGTGCGTGGCTGCTGGGATGAGACGCAGCGCCGGAAATTGCTTATCGCTGACACGGACATTACTGCTAATGCGTTAACTTTGATTAGAACCGCCCGCTCTTCCAGGCCGCGGAACGCCAACCGGCTCCGGGAATCCAGCCGTATGATGGCGGGCGGCGGTCCCTGCGAGTGGAAAAGGGAAGCAGAGGAGGGAAGAACTACGCGAAATGCTACCACGGTGGTGTGAGATATGGCTCTCCAGTACTCCGTGATACGACATCGACGACGTCTCAAAAGCACGTGTGCAGTGTATGCGAATGGAAAATAGAATATGTGTTAGTGGAACAACAATGGACTATTGTCATTTATGCAGTGTGCTGAAAAGAAGTATTCCATATTTGAAAGACCGAAACAAGGTAAAAGTGTCAATTAAACATGGACTATAAAATTCAGCTATGCGACTTGTTACTCTTCGCTGCTGCTATGCGCACTTGTAACTCTTTGCTACTGCGAAGTTCATCCTTTATACTGAACGATCTTTGCTGTCGCTAACGACCTACAGAAAGTAGTAAACAAATGTGGATACATGCCTATGTCCATAGACACATAATGCAATAAACATAATTTAGTGTTGTTTCTCTAAACTTTCACAGTACTGGGTAACTGCAGCGCATTCACTGCTTCTAATGAAACGGGTTTGTTAAAGGCGCTACAGTCTGGAACCGCCCGACCGCTACGGTGGCAGGTTCGAATCCTGCCTCGAGCATGGATGTGTGTGATGGAAGCAACCACTGACTCCGTTTCCTGTACGCTGAAAATTATACAGAATGCAGGGTGCTGCCTGCACAATTATTTAGCCGTCTTTTCAGAGTCTATCATACCCTAGCTCCGTAGCTCTAACGTGGCGGATTGTGGGACACCTCGAGGAGCGAGTACTGCAATAAGTGGAATAGATCCTGGAACGAGTGTAGTAGAATTTCAGAACGTAGCAGGATTAGTGAACCTGAACAGTTGCTATACCTATATTATGAACAGCATGTCGAAACCCTGAGGCACAAAATCCGCCTAGAAGAATATAGGTCTGCAAATGGTCATTCATCTGAAAAAATGACGTTCTGCCATGCTCCCAAGTTCGTCGTTGAGTACACCATCACAGGCGCTCCTGTCTGTGATGTAGCATCAAGGGTAACCGCAGCCGTGGTCTCCGAGCTGATAGGCCATGCTGCTGCAAACGTCGTCCAACTGTTCCTGCAGATGGTTGTTGTGTTGCAAACGTCCCCATCTATTGATTCAGTGATCGAAACGTGGCTGCACGATCCGTTACAGCCATGCGGATAAAATGCCTGTCATCTCGACTGCTAGTGATAGGGGGCCGTTGGGATCCAGCACGGCATTCCGTATTACCCTCCTGAACCCACCGAGTCCATATTCTGCTAACAGTCATTGGATCTCGACCAACGCGAGTAGCAATGTCGCGATACGATAAACCACAATCTCGATAGGCTACAATCAGACCTTTATCAGAGTCGGAAACGTGATAGTACGCATTTCTCCTCCTTACACGAGGCATCACAACAACGTTTCACCAGGCAACGCCGGTCAACTGCTGTTTTCCTCAAGTCAGCACGTTGTAGGCGTCGCCACCGGCGCCACCCTTGTGTGAATGCTCTGAAAAGCTAATCATTTCGCGTCTGTAGCATGTCATCTCCGTGGTGTAGCAATTTTAATGGCCAGAAGTGTACTTTTTATTCGCAGTAGGGGGAACCTTCCTCCCGTTTCCATGCTTGATATGTGTTCAGTTGTTGACGGACTGTCCACTGAGTCCCCTTACCACAAAATCTGAGGTTGATACGATGGGGTGTTACCACTGTGAGAGTGGAGCTGAAGGCAGCGGACAGCCCCCCCCCCCCCCCCCCCCCCCTGGTGCCAAATGGACTCATGTGGCGCAGATCAGTGGTCTCGGGGACTGCGTGAGTAGCCCCTCGCAGCCTGCTTCTGTTACATGGCAGGGACATATGGGCCCCCGTTGTTCGATGGAGTCCAAGCGGGAGTGCTATGCCTCCAAGGTGGCGAGTGTTCGTAAGTTGTCCTGACTTCATGATGATGTCCTTGCAGTCGGCTAGGACGGTGTCTTCTTCACGCATTTGCAACTTATTGGTCGCGAAGATGGTGGTGCCATCTGGTTGCGTTAAGTCATTGCACCCTGTGACCCAGTGCTCGGAGGAGCGGATTTGTGGACTGAGCGGACTTCTCATAGGAGAGCCGTGCAGCCTGACGGAACCTATCACGGACAGTAGGTATGTTTGAGACGCGGTTGTGGTCGGCTGACGCGAAGTCCCGAGATAGGTGAAGAGCCAGCCGCAGGATCCGGTTCTGTGGCCGTTGTAGTCGTCCGACGATGGTCGCTGCAGGATTGCACTAAACCACAGCTGCGTAGTCGGCCCCTCACAGCGAATCAAAAACATATTCGTGTGTTTATTCGCTTGATGTCATTACGTTTTGTCCTAGCTTCATCGCCAACAATGATTATGCCCAAATGCAGATCTGAGGTTTGGTTCTAATGGGTCAGAGTTTGTCTATGGTGAGTTTCAAAAGCGTATCTCTCTCTTCGCGGAAGGTGGGACGACACTGAAGCACACACCCATCTCTGCAACTAGCAATGTGTCACAAAAACAAATGTGTGACAGTAGTTGTTACGATGACCTCCCAAACCCTTAAGTACTTCAGTTCTAAAAAAATGTCATAATGAGCCGGAATCATAATGATCCGGTATTCTCAAATGTCTATCAGAAGTACAAAGAGATGTATAGGAGGGTTTTGACAGCTGCCAAAAATTTCATTTATTTCCAAAATAACATTCAATATAGAGAATAAAGACAGTAACAGGGAAGGGGTATGTAATAATAAATGATCCACACTATCTAGCTAACTATGTAAATGGGAATTTTCCAAGTGTTGCAGAGAAATTACAACAAGAATTCCCCATAACCAATATATACCTCTCTGAAATAAGTATGCACAAGGTACAATGATATTACTACTGGCCATAGAGTACGAAGTCAATCGTTGTCGCCGTCGGTGTCGTCGGGTGTAAGTTGATTCCGAATACGTAGGTCTTTTTCCTGTACAGAGTGAGTATTTCAACTCAACTCATGTATGTGTTTCAGAGGGCTGGACACTCCAATCCTAGCTTAAATTATGCACCCGCACAAATGACACTGAATGGTTGGAGAAGGGCGAGGATGACTTTCCAAAACAGTTAAAAGAGTTATGTCCCTGCCAAAGAACGGTAATGAAGAAACCATAGAAAACTACCGGCGCTTTTCTATTTTTTATGACTTTCAAAAATAACAGTTATAAAAGACAGTTTAATGAATTACCTGAATAAATACAACTTTCTAAGTGGGTCACAGTTTCAATTCCGAACTGTTACAAGAACAAATCAGCCGTAGTTGAATACTCGAAAGTACTTCTTGTTGTTCTTGAGAAGAATGAATGTATTGTCATAATGTTCTACGAAATAAGCTAAATCATTAGGAACAACAGCTGTAGCTAAAGACAGATGTGATCATATCTAGCAATAAGATAAAAGAATAGGCACCAAACAAACCTTAAATATAGCTAAACGTTTCGCGAAAATACAACAGCAGTTCCTCGGCGTAGCATACTAGACCAACACCTATTCTAATATTTTTTCTGCTTTTGACGCAGCTGCTGTACGAATACTGTAGTGAGAAGAGCTTCTCTACAACTTACCCTGCCACCTTACGAGCAGCTTGCTATCATTCAGTTAACGGTGAAGGCAAAACGTGTATCGTATTGCCTATCGATGATGTGGAAGTATACAGACTGTCATACGCTTCTGTTCATAGGAAACTCATCAGAGCGGTTACGCACTTGTAAGCCAACTCACATCACCACGCAAAACAGTGAAACTCCGTTACCCACATGATAACCAGGCTGACACACGCATCAGCGAATCAGGAATGTTGACGCAAACGAAAAAGTTACTTTTCACTTTCCGAGCCAGAGGTTACGAGCAGAAATCGATTCACAATATTATGAAAACACGAAATAAGGTCAACAAGATAGTGGAAATGGGACCACCTCATCGCCTTCCTACCTCACATGCAGTGATGCAGGAAGCATCTCAGGAAATTTTCTTTCCGTTAGGTATCCAGTCGCTCTATACTGCCAGCAACAAGAGAAGAAATCTGCTGGCTCCGCCTAATACTCTGATTTTATGATTTTAGAGATAGACTAGGCCACCAACAACAACACCTAGCAGAACGCAAGCGACGGAGAATATGAGTGTGACAGGATATAGAATTTAGTCTTATCAAGAATTAACTACTGACGACATATGAGGTATGACACATTTCACCTGCCGGCCGCGGTGGTCTAGCGGTTCTAGGCGCGCAGTCCGGAGCCGTGCGACTGCTACGGTCGCAGGTTCGAATCCTGCCTCGGGCATGGATGTGTGTGATGTCCTTAGGTTAGTTCGGTTTAAGTAGTTCTAAGTTCTAGGGGACTAATGACCACAGCAGTTGAGTCCCATAGTGCTCAGAGCCATTTGAACCAACCACATTTCACCTTCGCCGCAAATGTTCCTGTTTGATTGTATTACATTCTACATATAGGCTCATTTGCGTTTTACCTACATCACTTGCGCTTCCTTTACTCTTGGGCGATGTGGAATCATGGAATGGACGTTTGCGAAAGGAGAATATTATGTGCAAAGTTTTTGAAAATGTAAGTAAAAGAAAACGAAAACAAGCAAAGAAAGAAAGAGAGAAATGACCTGTACGAAAGAAGCTTTTCTTTTTTGTGGGGGAGAGTGGGAGAGGCACATGTCTTCTCTCCTCCTCACCTGACAGAACCTATTAATATCAGAATAGCACTTGCACCAAACGTCATCAACTATTTTTTACTATATTCCAGTTTCAGTGTCCCACAAAGACATTTTACCCTGCTACACATCCCTCTAGTACCATGAAACTTATTCCGTAATGTCGCAAGTCACGTCCTGTCACCTGGTCCCTTCTTCTTTTCAATGTTTTCTACCCCAAGATTCTACAGCGACACTCATTTCATATCAGTTGGTATGATTTTTAGCATCCATCAACATCTTCGATTCTCTTCTTACTCGGTTTTTCCCACAGTCCATGATGCACTTCCACACATCTACATCTACACTCCTGGAAATGGAAAAAAGAACACATTGACACCGGTGTGTCAGACCCACCATACTTGCTCCGGACACTGCGAGAGGGCCGTCGAATGGCGATAGCTGCGCAGCATTTGTGCACCGCCGCCGTCAGTGTCAGCCAGTTTCCCGTGGCATACGGAGCTCCATCGCAGTCTTCAACACTGGTAGCATGCCGCGAAAGCGTGGACGTGAACCGTATGTGCAGTTGACGGACTTTGAGCGAGGGCGTATAGTGGGCATACGGGAGGCCGGGTGGACGTACCGCCGAATTGCTCAACACGTGGGGCTTGAGGTCTCCACAGTACATCGATGTTGTCGCCAGTGGTCGGCGGAAGGTGCACGTGCCCGTCGACCTGGGACCGGACCGCAGCGACGCATGGATGCACGCCAAGACCGTAGGATCCTACGCAGTGCTGTAGGGGACCGCACCGCCACTTCCCAGCAAATTAGGGACACTGTTGCTCCTGGGGTATCGGCGAGGACCATTCGCAACCGTCTCCATGAAGCTGGGCTACGGTCCCGCACACCGTTAGGCCGTCTTCCGCTCACGCCCCCAGCATCGTGCAGCTCGCCTCCAGTGGTGTCGCGACAGGCGTGAATGAAGGGACGAATGGAGACGTGTCGTCTTCAGCGATGAGAGTTGCTTCTGCCTTGGTGCCAATGATGGTCGTATGCGTGTTTGGCGCCGTGCAGGTGAGCGCCACAATCAGGACTGCATACGACCGAGGCACATAGGGCCAACACCCGGCATCATGGTGTGGGGAGCGATCTCCTACACTGGCCGTACACCTCTGGCGATCGTCGAGGGGACACTGAATAGTGAACGGTACATCCAAACCGTCATCGAACCCAACGTTCTACCATTCCTAGACCGGCAAGGGAACTTGCCGTTCCAACAGGACAATGCACGTCCGCATGTATCCCGTGCCACCCAACGTGCTCTAGAAGGTGTAAGTCAATCACCCTGGCCAGCAAGATCTCCGGATCTGTCCCCCATTGAGCATGTTTGGGACTGGATGAAGCGTCGTCTCACGCGGTCTGCACGTCCAGCACGAACGCTGGTCCAGCTGAGGTGCCAGGTGGAAATGGCATGGCAAGCCGTTCCACAGGACTACATCCAGCATCTCTACGATCGTCTCCATGGGAGAATAGCAGCCTGCATTGCTGCGAAAGGTGGATATACACTGTACTAGTGCCGGCATTGTGCATGCTCTGTTGCGTGTGTCTATGTGCCTGTGGTTCTGTCAGTGTGATCATGTGATGTATCTGACCCCAGGAATCTGTCAATAAAGTTTTCCCTTCTGGGACAATGAATTCATGGTGTTCTTATTTCAATTTCCAGGAGTGTACATCCATACTCCGTAAGCTAACTGACGGTGTGTGGCGGAAGGTACCTTGAGTACCTCTATCGATTCTCCCTTATATTCCAGTTTCGTATTGTTCTTAGAAAGAAGGATTGTCGGTATGCCTCTGTGTGGGCTCTAATCTCTCTAACTTTATCCTCATGGGCTCTTCGCGAGATATAGTGAGGAGGGATACGTCGGTGAAGGTATGTTCTCGAAGCTTCAACAAAAGCCCGTACCGAGATACTAAGCGTCTCTCCTGCAGAGTCTTCCACTGGAGTTTATCTATCATCTCCGTAACGCTTTCGCGTTTACTACACAGTGATGTGCTACAAACTTATATTCACAGAAATTTCTTCCTAAAATTAAGAAATGGTTCAAATGGCTCTAAGCACTACGGCACTTAACATCTGAGGTCAACAGTCCCCTAGACTTAGAACTACTTGAACCTAACTAACCTTAGGCCTGCCCGAGGCAGGATTCGAACCTGCGACCGTAGCAGCCGCGTGGTTCCGGACTGAAGTGCCTAGAACCGCTCGGTCACAGCGGCTGGCTAAAATTATGAGCCATGTTTAGTACTAGTAGGCTAATTTAGGCCAGGAATGCTTTATTTGCCTGTGCTAGTCTGATTTTTACCAGATAAAATACACTCAAGCACAAAAAACAAAAACGAACCACGAAGGAATTACCCGAATGGATAGAAAATCGGTACATATGATGTATTTCGAAAGACGAACAAATGATTACAATTTCAGAAAAATCTTCATAAACTGAGCAAGTCAATAAGACTTTGGTTCACCTCTGGCCCTTATGCAAGGAGATATTTGGCTTGGCATTGATTGACTTGTTAGATATTCTCCTCAGGGATACTGTGCTAAGTTACAAGTACTGCGTTAGATCGTCAAAATCCCGAGCTGGTTGGAGGCCCTGCTAGTAATGCTCCAAACTTTCTGAATTGGGATGATATCGGCGACATTGGTGGTCGAGGTAGGACCTGGCAAGCATGAAGACTAGCAGCAGGAAGTCTTGCCTTTTGCTAAATTATCTTGCTGAAATGTAAGTCCATGATAACCTGCCACGAAAGCAACAAAAGGGGGTACCACTATGCTCTAAAGGTGCCACGGATTATAACCAAAGGGGTCTTGCTATGAAAAGAAACGGCACCCGAGACGATCACTCCTGGAGGATGATAGTCTGGTTGGTATCCCACAGCTGTCGGGAGAGCTTCCAGACACGTCTTCGGCCTGGAGTCTCGTTGACTGCAGTAGAATTGTCTTCAGTGATGAGTCCCGCTTCAAACTGACGCCCGATGACCAGCGAAGGCATGTGTGAAGGCGCCGCAGACAGCGGTGGGGTGCCAACCTGACCGTCTCCCGCGATGTTACCCGAAAACCAGGGATGATGGTCCGAGGTGTCATTTCATTTTGTAGAACGTCTTTGGTTGTCATCCGAGGCACCCTTACAGCACAGCGGTACGTCGACGATATTCTATGCCCCGTTTTATTGCCCCTCGAGGCAATCCATCCGGGTCGTACTCTTCAGCAAGGTAATCGCCGCCCGCACACAACGAGTGTTTCTATCACTTGTCTTTGTGGCTGTAAGGACAACTCCCCTTTTGTTTCAATCAGAATACTTAAAAGAGGTAAAGGTTGTGGCTCTGCTAAGGAACGATTACGAAAAAGACTCGAACCTGGGATCTCCTGCACACAAGGCAGACGTTTTCACTCCACGCAGCTGATCCGCAGAAAGTTCCTTCACTTTCCTTTCCTTTCTCCCCTATCCACCTACAATTTACATAATATGTATCACAGCTGCGGATTTCACGTGGTGTTCGGAAAAAAATAAAACAGACATAACGCATTCATATAATTATTGCATTTAAGGATCTTCTACCTCGTATTCCTCATAGAAGAGTAGCATTTACATCTTCTCTTAGTTGATGTCCGTTGTACAAACGATCAAGTGGACAGGGCTGAGAGGGCTGAAAGGACGATCGGTGAGCATTTTCCTTGTGTGTTCGTTTCTCTACTGTCAACTCAAGCACATGGACGAGTTATTTTACGCCACGCAACTGCACGGTATGCTAGTACAGGAGAGCCAAAGTCAGTTTTGAGTTCTGTTTTTGATAATGTCACGGTTACATAATTGGTGCACTGAAATACATTTATGAACAGGTCTTGAGGAGAGGAAGTGGATTGCTGAAAACAATATGAAGCACTGCTGTTCTTATCTTCGTAACGAACGAAGTTAGAGTAATGTTGGTTAATGTCCTCGTGATAGTTAAAACATTATTTGCTTTATATAAAAAACGGTTCAAACGGCTCTGAGCACAATAGGACTCAACTGCTGAGGTCATCTGTCCCCTGGAACTTATAACTACTTAAACCTAACTAACCTAAGGACATCACACACATCCATGCCCTAGGCAGAATTCGAATCTACGACCGTAGCAGTCGCGCGGTTTCAGACTGTAGCGCCTAGAACCGCTCGGTCACTCCTGCCGGCTGCTTTATATATTTCCTGTTTTATTTATGGATAAAAAGCTATTTTTTGTAATTGTCCTATGGCAGCGAAACTCGCACAGTTTTCGCAATGCAAAAAAGACAAATGGAAATATTTCCCTGTGTCATGGATTAGGAATGGAATGTGGGCAGAAAAATTCAAACGAGTGAGAAAGGCACAATAATGAATTTATTATTAACCACAGCTTTCACATCTTGTTCAGTATGAGCCTCTAAGACGTCGATGAGATACTGCACAGCGAAAGATTTACACGTGGTGGCCAAAATAGGAACAAAATTTTTCCAGCGTAAATCGGTTCCATGTAAACGCATTAGCATATCTACCACGTTTCTCTACCATACGATAATTACGTTAAGGACGTTGATCAAGGTAGGGGGCAAGAAGTGAAGATGCTAGAGTAAATGGATGGTGAATTAAGGAGTGGAGGTCAAATAGTTGCATCCTATGTGGTCTGCCATGTCTCTTTAGGTGAGTTTATCCACAGGAAAAGAAAGACACCACTATGTCTAGATGTTGGTTTCACATGGGAACAGCACTGGCCCTAGGCACTGCTCCGATATTTGGCTACAACAAAAGATTGCTTTGGCCACGCTCCCCAACTAAGCCCACTATATCACCGTAATACTTGTGCTATTCTGAGCCTCGGTGCTAGACATGGCTGTCTATGCTTGTCGCGTTTGTTACGTATTAACTGTATGGTAACTGTAGTTGCTGTCCTGTGGTTCTTGCTCCTCCAGTGTCGCGGGGATGGCGACGCCTTTGTATGAGGGGAGTTAGCGGCGCGAATTAGTAGTTTTCGGCACCGTTAATTTTTCTCCCGGCCTCTTGGCGGTGCCAGTGAGCCTCTTAAGTTCCTGCACACACTGAAGACGCACAAATAGCAAGCTCTGCAGTGTCAGTACCGATCTGAAGTGAGTTCTTAATGTTTGGCGTAGCATTGGGCAATATGGTGACTGGAACTGTTGCTTCAACTGGAGTCAGCAAGTGAAGGCTGTCGACAGCGGCGGAAAAGCCTTGGCTTCCGCGCCACGGTCATGCAGGGCAGTCCGAGGTTAACAGGCATTTTCTGTCAACACGAGGTATTCTTTCGGCTGGAGCAGTGCACGGTGCTGGGCTTTGCGAATCCAAGCAGTGCAGTGTATCCAGGAGAACTGATTGCTGTGGAGTGTTATCAGAAACGACTGTTTCTGGCTGCAGTGCATACGAGGCGAGGCACGGCTGGTTTGTTCGAGTTGCTATTGATTTGGTGGTGAAACACGAGTAGGCTTCTATTGGGCCTAGCGTATTCGACTAAAAGACGACTACCTGAATGAAGTGTGACTAGTGATAATTAATTGGTCACTGCTGTAGGATTTCGTTGCTGTGCTAGTCTGATATTGGACAATATGGTAGTAGAAATTGTGGAATGTGTGGACCGTTTACTTCATTGTGAATTCTGTCTTGTGTGGTCGGTTTAGTATTAAGAAGTTTGCTAATTTTCTTTGGTATTTTTCGAATTTGGCCTCGGGTGATATCTGGTATTGAGTCTCCCTTATGTATCGCAATTGATGCCCTGATGTTTTAGCTTGAATGAATTCGGAGGTCCTGATTTATTAATATTCTGTCTATTTTATACATTTTCTACATCTACATCTACATTTATGCTCCGCAAGCCACCCAACGGTGTGTGGTGGAGGCCACTGTCATTACCTCCCTTTTCTGTTCTAGTCGCGTATGGTTCGCGGGAAGAACGCCTGTCTGAAAGCCTCCGTGCGCGCTCGAATCTCTCTAATTTTACATTCGTGATCTCCTCGGGAGGTATAAGTAGGGGAAAGCAATATATTCGATACCTCATACAGGAACGCACCCTCTCGAAACCTGGACAGCAAGCTACACCGCGACGCAGAGCGCCTCTCTTGCAGTCTGCCACTTGAGTTTGCTAAACTTCTCCGTAACGCTATCACGCTTACCAAATAACACTGCGACGAAACGCGCCGCTCTTCTTTGGATCTTCTCTATCTCCTCCGTCAACCCAATCTGGTACGGATCCCACACTGATGAGCAATACTCAAGTATAGGTCGAACGAGTGTTTTGTAAGCCACCTCCTTTGTTGATGAACTACATTTTCTAAGGACTCTCCCAATGAATCTCAACCTGGTACCCGCCTTACTAACAATTCATTCTATAGGATCAATCCACTTCAAATCGTTCCGCAAGCATACTCCCAGATATTTTACAGAAGTAACTGCTACCAGTGTTTGTTCCGCTATCGTATAATCATACAATTAAGGATCCTTCTTCATATATATTCGCAATACGTGACATTTGTCTATGTTAAGGGTCAGTTGCCACTCCCTGCACCAAGTGCCTATCCATTACAGATCTTCCTGCATTTCACTGCAATTTTCTAATGCTGCAACTTCTCTGTATACTACAGCATCATCGGCGAAAAGCCGCATGGAACTTCCGACACTATTTACTAGGTCATTTATATATATTGTGAAAAACAATGGTCCCATAACACTCCACTGTGGCATGTCAGAGGTTACTTTAACGTCTGTAGACTTTTCTGCACTGAGAACAACATGCTGTGTTCTGTTTGCTAAAAACTCTTCAATCCAGCCACACAGCTGGTCTGATATTCCGTGGGTTCTTACTTTGTTTATCAGGTGACAGTGCGGAACTGTATCGAACGCCTTCCGGAAGTCAAGGAAAGTAGCATCTACCTGGGAGCCTGTATCTAATATTTTCTGGGTCTCATTAACAAATAAAAGAGAGTTGGGTCTCATACGATCGCTGTTTCCGGAATCCATGAGTATCCTACAGAGTAGATTCTGGGTTTCCAGAAATTACATGATACGCGAGAAAAAAACATGTTCTAAAATTCTACTACAGATCGATGTCAGAGATATAGGTCTATAGTTTTGTGCATCTGCTCGACGACCCTTCTTGAAGACTGGGACTACCTGTGCTCTTTTCCAATCATTTGGAACTTTCCGTTCCTCTAGAGACTTGCGGAACACAGCTGTTAGAAAGGGGCAAATTCATTTGTGTACTCTGTGTAGAATCGGATTGGTATCGCGTCAGGTCCAGTGGTCTTTCCTCTGTTGAGTGATTTCAGTTGCTTTTCTATTCACTGGACACTTATTTCGATGTCAGCCATTTTTTCGTTTGTGCAAAGATTTAGCGAAGGAACTGCAGTGCGGTCTTCCTCTGCGAAACAGCTTTGGAAAAAGGTATTTAGTATTTCAGCGTTACGCGTGTCATCCGCTGTTTCAATTCCATTACCATCCCAGAGTGTCTGGATATGCTGTTTCGAGCCACGTACTGATTTAAAGTAAGACCAGAACTTCCTAGGATTTTCTGTCAAGTCGGTACATAAAATTTTACTTTCGAATTCACTGAACGCTTCACGCATAGCCCTCCTTACGCTAACTTTGACATCGTTTAGCTTCTGTTTGTCTGAGAGGTTTTGGCTGCATTTTAACTTTGCAGTGAAGCTCTCTTTGCTTTCGCAGTAGTTTCCTAACTTTGTTGTTAAACCACAGTGGGTTTTTCCCGTCCCTCACAGTTTTACTCGGCACATACCTGTTTAAAACGCATTTTAAGATTCCCTTGAACTTCTTCCATAAACACTCAACATTGTCAGTGTCGGAACAGAAATTTTCGTTTTGATCTGTTAGGTTGTCTGAAATCTGCCTCCTATTACTCTTGCTTAACAGATAAACCTTCCTCCCTTTTTTTTATATTCCTATTTACTTCTATATTTAGGGATGCTGCAACGGCCTTATAATCACTGATTCTCTGTCTGTGCTTACGGAGTCGAAAATTTCGGGTCTGTTGTTATCAGTAGGTCCAAGGTGTTATCTCCACGAGTCGGTTCTCTGTTTAATTGCCCGAGGTAATTTTCGGATAGTGCACTCAGTATAATGTCACTCAATGCTCGCTCCCTACCACCCGTCCTAAACATCTGAGTGTCCCATTCTATATCTGGTAAATTGAAATCTCCACCTAAGACTATAACATGCTGAGAAAATTTATGCGAAATGTATTCCAGATTCTCTCTCAGTTGCTCTGCCACTAATGCTGTTGAGTCGGGAGATCGGTAAAAGGAGCCAATTATGAACCTACGTAGCTCGGTTGTTGAGTGTAACCTCCACCCATAATAATTCACAGGAACTATCCACTTCTACTTCACTACAGGAAAAACTACTACTAACAGCGACAAACACGCCACCACTGGTTGGATGCAATCTATCCTTTCTAAACATCGTCTGTGCCTTTATAAATATTTCGGGAGAATTTATCTCTGGCTTCAGCCAGCTTTCCGTACCTATAACGATTTAAGCTTCGGTGCTTTGTATCAGCGCTTGAAGTTCCGTTACTTCACCAACGCAGCCTCGACAGTTTACAATTACAATACCGATTGCTGCTTGGTCCCCGCATGTCCTGACTTTTCCCCGCACTCTTTCAGGCTGTTGCCCTTTCTGTATTTGCCCGAGGCGATCGAACCTAAAAAACCGCAAAGTCCACGCCACACAACCCCAGCTACCCGTGTAGCCGCCTGCTGTGTGTAGGTGGACTCCTGACCTATCCAGCGAAACCCTAAAGGCACCACCCTATGGCGCAAGTCGAGAACTCTGCATCCCACGTTGTCGCAGAACCGTCTCAGCCTCTGATTCAGACCCTCTTATGGTAACGTAGGTTGATTCTACTGACGGAAGTTCAGTAAAAGTGAATTATCTGCATTAGATCATAAGGCATATTTAGTTTTCCTGAGGCTGAGTTCTTTCATCATTGCTCATTCTGTACGCGCTCTGGATTACTCATACTTATTAATAAACTGAATTACACTTGCTTAATAAGTTACACCAATAAAATTCCGACACACTTACCACTTCCATTGGTTCTTACGTTGCAGAACATGAGCTGCATGAAAAAAGGCAGAAACGGCACCATAAAATATATATATATTAGTCTCATCTTGGTGAATCATTCCATCAAATACTCTTTCAAACGTGCACATGAATCTGTAATTACTAAGTGAAGAAGGTTAAAATGTTTGGCTACGAAACTGCTGTATCTGCTCTACACTCTCTTAACGACTTTGTAATCTTACAGCGGGCCGCGGTGGTCTCGCGGTTCCAGGCGCGCAGTCCGGAACCGTGCGACTGCTACGGTCGTATGTTCGAATCCTGCCTCGGGCATGGATGTGTGTGATGTCCTTAGGTTAGTTAGGTTTAAGTAGTTCTAAGTTCTAGGGGACTAATGACCACGGCAGTTGAGTCCCATAGTGCTCAGAGCCATTTGAACCATTTTTGTAATCTTACAGTTTTACGTTGTGCTGCTACTTGCGAGAGCAGATGTGCGCCGAATCATTATAAGAAATACTCTTTGCTCTTCGGAAAAGCGAGTTCTAACCACGACGCTGGTAGTTCGGCGGCGCGTCCGCCCGCTGGCAGACAGTGAGGGCGGCCATAAACACAAGAAATGAAGCGGCGGATGTTGTGATCAGCAGGAGCGCTTGCCTTCCCTTGCGGTTGCGGTCCGACACACCCTGAGCTCCGGGCCGCCATTAAGCCGGACGCTATCCGGCTGCCTATAATCCTTCGAAAATTGGACGCCGTCCGCCCCAAACTAACTACGGCGGGGTGAGCTGTCATTAGTGGGGCAAGCCGGAAGCACTGCTTTCTATTTTGGTGCGGGGGGGGGGGGGGGGGGGGGGGGGGGAGGGGCGGTGGCCTCCTGCACATGCCTCGTACTTTGTTCTTCCTTCTCTATGACAAACAAGTCTCACAGATCTGGAAGGTAGCTTTTGTTTATTGCGATCTTTCATTTCTCCTGAATTGTTTATTAACCAATGATAACTACTGTTTTCTCTACGAGCCCTACACGATTAGGACTTTATGCAGATGATAAAAGTATTACTGTTAAGAAGAGCAAGAAGCAATAACAGCAAAAATAATGAATTATGTTTCTGTTGAAATTATTCAATTGTTCTGCTCAAATGGAAAAGCTTTAGGCTATTTTCAAAATATTTGTTCATTTAGTCTTGCACTGTCAACAGCTAGAGTGAAGTGTACTTTACTTTTTATTTATATATACCCAGAACAAAAACACACACGTATATATATATATATATATATATGAGTAGGTGCTGGTGTTCTTGATGTACACCACACTCACATAGCTCGTCCTCGGAAATGTATCCCCATATCTTCATGTTTACCTTACACAGAGGTACTCCATTTCTCAATCTACTGAGGACCTTCCATGTCTCGGAGCTGGCAACATTCTATGGTGTCATCCCAATATTCCTCTGATGACGAACTACGCGAGAGTTGTATTTTGTACTCATTACAGGTGGTGTCGGAATTGCATGAGTTGTCTGCAAGAAACTTTCTCTCGATTTCAGTGTAGGTGACTGATGTTAATGTCCCAACAAGGGACGTCTCGGGTCTGTCTTCTGCTTCTTTATTTCCATTTCAGCTGCATTCTCCTTCGGATATCTGGAGGTGCTATACCTAAGAGATAGTAGATTTTGTTAACACATTGTGTCGTGTTTCATTTAGGGCAATATTTACCTATTTGGCATGGCTGGGTTCTGCCAACAGCTGCTGCCTAGTCTGCAGCTGAGAAGCACAAAGGAAGGGCAGATGTGCGAAGGAGATCCGGATGTGCTCCCCAGTTGTTGCCTGTCAGTTTTCGAATAATATTATTCCTAGCACAGTTTACTAAAAATAATATTATACAGTGGACTAAAAGTAACAGAAGTAATGGATAAGTGAAGATTAATCTTCTTTGAACATCTCTACCGGACGAGCCTGAACAGGCTACCGAATCAAATGTTTCTATACTTCTGAAAAGTGAAATCAAAAATAGCTTTGAGTATATAAATGAAAAATTAATAAAAAGAAACAAAGCCAGAGAATCAGGAATAGTGGCAAGAAAGATTTTTATGACTAAAGTATTAAATTTAGGAAGCTTTCAAGGCAGAAAGAATAAGAACGAAAGGACGTCATAGGGAGAAGACGGCGTACTGCAAAAATAGGTAACGAAACATAAGGAAGAGGGACTGAAGATGCAACGTGATACTTGTTGCGGATTACAAAGGCAAAAAAAGAGATTGAAATATCTCAGACCATTAGTGTGTATGTTGATGAGAACGAAAATTGGAAATACCATATAGTAAATCTGCTTAAACGTATAGTTTCATCTACATCTACCATTATAATAGTACAAATTTTAGGTACACAAAAAATCTGTGATCTAAGATATTTTATAAATTTCCATTTCAAATCACTTAGAGGTACGTCTTCACTTAGAGTAAGAGTATTTGTCGCACAGAGAAAACATTCACCACAATTGATGAACCGGGTTATCATCAACCGGTTCTTAGGTGTTAACGGTGTGAGCAAGTATTTGAGACCGGTCTGTTCATAAAGATGGTAAAAAACTGGAGTAAGTTACATCATCCGCCAAAAACGTACAGGATTAAGTCTAGAGATCGTGGAGAGCATGACAATAATATTCTATCCTTGTCCCTATCACAACCGGCTCATCGGTTTTGAGATGATGTCTTTAAGAATTCATGGACGTCGATATGGGAATGGGATGGATAACTGTCCTATTGATATGTTACGTCCATACCGATGGACTCAATTTTGTAACGTTTTCATGTATGCTGTAATTCTTCCTAACAGGGCGATACTTTTAACGTTTGCTACCTTTTATCAGATATGCGAAGCAGTAGGCTCATACTCATTGGCCCACGTAAAATAGAACAAGGGACGCAATGTCGATGTCTGTGTTAACATATTAAATGTACTCCCCGTGCCCACCTTTAATTTGACGTAGAAAGACAGACGGTGCATTTGTCACTCTTTACGATTTCGATAATTATTTAGGGACATCTTCAGATTCGCTAACTCAGTCCTCTGAATTGCTGTTCGCCAGAAGGGCAAACATTCAGTTAAAACTACGAACTTGCTGGCGAAATGCAATTCACAATAATTAGCTATGGGATCAGAAGATGACTTGAACGAATTTCGAAATCGGTTACCAGAATAACAACAGAAAGTGAAAAGTGAATTATGTGGAATCTTTCTTCATATTCAATGATGATATATTGTAATATGATATTTCTTGCAGGAAAAATGGGCTGTGAGCTGATATTTCATATTCATAGTTATGTTCTGAAGCTCAAGGGGTACTAGTTGCAATGATAGCTGTAGGGTGAACGCATACCAGCGAGGCGAGTTTCCGTCTGTAGATCCATCATACCTGGAAGTGGTTTCTTATGTGTCTACATCTACATCATACTCCGAAATCCACCTAAGGGTGTGTAGAGGAGAGTACTTCTGGTACCACTACTTGATTCCCCCTTGCCCTGTTTCACTCGGGAAAGGCGCGTGGGAAGTTGTTCGTAAGTCTCTAAATTCTCGAATTTCCTCGTCGTGGTCATTTCGTGATATATATGTGGGAGGAAGTCATATGTTGTCCGACTCTCCTCTGAAAGTACTTACTCTAAATTTCAAAAGCAAACCTTCCATGACACACAACAGTTCCCTTGTAACGTTTGCCACTAGACATTGTTCAGCATCCCTATAACTCTCTCGAGCAGACTAAATAAACCAGTGACGAAACGTGCCGCTCTTCGTTGCATCTTTCTACCTCTTCTGTCACACCTATGTTGTAAGCGGATCGGATTGATGAACAATACTCAAGAATCTGTCGAACAAGAGACTTGTAAGCCACTTCCTTCATGAGTGAGCTATATTTCCTCTGAATTTCACTCTGGCGCCTGCTTTCCCTAGTCATTCTAATTTTAAGATTCTGGTCTTAGGAACTGCATAACTTACTGGGGAGCTGTACAGACCAGAAAATCTAACTTCACATTTGTGCGATTATGAATGACGTGTTAAATGTTAAAAGATCGCTTATGACTTTGCAGAGGAGTTTGTGGCACAACTTGACAAGAAGAAGGGACCGGTTGGTAGGACATGTTCTAAGGCACCAAGGGATCACAAATATAGCATTGGAGGGCAGCGGGGAGGGTAAAAATCGTAGAGGGAGACCAAGAGATGAATACACTAAGCAGATTCAGAAGGATGTAGGCTGCAGTAGGTACTAGGAGATGAAGAAGTTTGCACAGGATAGAGTAGCATTGAGAGCTGCATCAAACCAGTCTCAGGATGATCTGTGTGTGGAAGGAAAGTGCATGCTGTTTCTGGCAGCATCCCAGAAGAGCGTTATTGTGGACTGGACAGAACAGTACAAAATCAGGTTTCGTCAAAAACACAGACCGCTGAAGATCATATCTGCGGGTATAATGAGAGACAGGAACAGTGTGGCATAGGGCCACCAAGCTCAAGCCCTACAATACAATGTTTAACGAAATGTGAAACCAGATACTACCAGGAAGTCTAAACTATTTATAAGTGGGACAGAGAAACATGGCTGTGCTTACAGTGGTCCACTATCATCGGCTGATATGTGAACGTAGACACAGAAGGAGAATACGACACAGCTTTTTAGTGCCAAGTGACCCGAAAGCTGTTATTGATTATACACTTGAAATGACAGCAATGGAAGGATACCAGCGTCTTTTAAAACAACTACTCACGGGTCGGCGCTTGGAATATTTACCATACAGCCAATCAAAGTTTCGTGACACTACAAAAACGCATAGATCTTCGTCTTTCTTGTAGGAAACAACGGCCGAAAGTTACTCTTCAATTAGGAGCCATCTTGAGATTTTCCACGGACAGGGGCCACCTTGGGCAAATTTGATGATCAGACGACTTCCTTGGCAGACTTCCCTTAGGCACTTTTACGATTGACTTGAACTTAGGCACAGATGCGAGTTGTTCGTACTGTATACGGGTTAGGATCCTTTCAGAGTATGCTGATAGAATAGCTCCATACTTAACAATCATATACAACCGTTTGCTCGACGGAAGATCCATTCCCAAAGACTGGAAAGTTGCTCAGGTCACACCAATATTCCACTACATTACAGGCCCTTAACATTAACGTCGATATGCAGCAGGATTGTGGAACATATATTGTGTTCTAACATTGTGAATCACGTCGAAAAAAACGGTCTATTGGCGCAAAGTCAACACGGATTTAGAAAACATCGTTCATATGAAACACAACTAGCACGTTACTCACATGAAATGTTGAGTGCTATTGACAAGGGATTACAAATTGATTCCGTATTTCTAAATTTCCAGAAGGCTTTTGAAACTATACCACACAAGCGGCTTGTAGTGAAACTGAATGCTTATGGAATATCGTCTCAGTTATGTGACTGGATTAGTGAATTCAGAGGGGTTACAACTCGTAGTAACTGACGGAAAGTCACCCAGTAACACATGTGATTTCTGGCGTTCCCCAAAGTAGTGTTACAGGCCATTTGCTGTTCCTTATCTGTGTAAATGATTTAGAAGATAATCTGAGCAGCCGTCTTAGGTCGTTTGCAGACCATGCTGTCGTTTTTAGACTAGTAAAGTCATCAGAAGATCAAAATAAATTGCAAAACTATTTTGAAAAGGTGTCTGCATGGTGTAAAACTTGGAAGTTGACTCTGAATAACGAAAAGTGTGAGGTCATCCACATGAGTGCTAAAAGGAACCCGTTGAACTTCAGTTACACGATTAATCAATCAAATCTAAAGGCTCCAAACTAATCTAAATACCTAGGAATTACAATTACGAACAGTTTAAATTGGAAGGAACAAATAGAAAATGTGAGGAAGGCTGACTAAAGACTGCGTTTTATTAGCAGAACAATTAGAAAATGTAAAAGGTATACTAAAGAGATTGTCCACACTACGCTTGTCTATGCTCTTTTTAAAACTGCTGTGCGGTATAGTATCCTTACCAGAGAGTATTGTCGGAGTACATCGAGAACATTCAAAGAAGGGCAGCTCGTTTTGTATTATTGCGAAATAGGGGCGATCGTGTCACTGAAATGATGCAGGATTTGGGGTGGACATCATTAAAACAAAGGCGTTTTCGTTGAGGCAGAACATTCTGACGAAATTTAAATCACCAATTTTCTCCTCCGAATGCGAAAATATTTTGTTGAATCTGACCTACCATACATAGGGACAAATAATTATCATAATAAAATAAGGGAAATCAAAGCTCGCTGGGAAACATGTAGGTGTTCGTCTTTTCCGCGAGCTATACGACTCTGGAATAATAGAGAATTATTGTGAAGCTGATTCGATGAACCCTCTGCTAGGCACTTAAATGTGATTTCCAGGGTATCGATGTAAATTTTGATGAACCGTAGAAGAGCGTCACCCGGAAGCTGAAAGATTTGAATTGATGTACGCTTGAAGACAGACGGCGACTACCCCGTGAAAGTCTACTTGGAAAGTTTTAAAACTGACGAATCTACGAAATTACTGCAACCCCTGTAGTCCCGATAGAACCGCGAAGACAAGATTAGACAAGTTACATCTTGCATGAAGGTGTTTAAGATGATTGTTTCTGCGCTTCATGCGTGAATGGAGAGCGGAAAAGCCCTAATAACCAATACAATGGAATGTCTTGCTCGTTGCATAGTTTTGATTATTTTCATTTGTTTTAAATGAATTAATAATAATAATTTCGCGTTGCTTACTGGCCTGGTGGAAGTCGTTTTCAAGTGAATAATCTACCACAGCCATCAAATGGTCAAATGGCTCTGAGCACTATGGGACTTAAGTTCCGAGCTCATCAGTCCCCTAGAACTTAAAACTACTTAAGCCTGACTAACCTAAGGACATCACACACATCCATGCCCGAGACAGGATTCGAACCTGCGACCGTAGCGGTCATAGAGTTTAATGTGGAATTCGAAGCACATGTCGTTTTTGGCGATTCGTCACATCGCAGATCGGTGAATTCTAGGTTCAAACGTAACTGAAAAATTCATTGTCTGAGTAGGATTCCTTCCCACGACATCTCTGTTTCCAGGCACTTGCCTTACCGTGACGCCTTCCCATGGATCAAACAAACCTGTGACCATTTGTGATGCTCTTATTTTTATACTTCCACTGCCCCTGTTAGTCTAACATGGTATGGATCCGACAATTATATATATATCATATACATAAACTTCAGTAAGTTTTAAATGGAACGGTGCCTAGTGATCCTCTACATAAATATGTGAAACTCAGATATTATACAAAAATCTAACTTTCTCATTACGAACTTTTGTAAGTACTGATTAGAGTGAAGTGTATCAACAGATCGTAGTTACCACGCTCAGGAGACAGGCGTTGCCAAATTTAAAAAATTCGACCTGCTCCTCTGACGTTTCACGTATCTACAAATGGTGCGTAATATAATCCCGAAAACCAGTATGACCCATCGCGAATAACTGCTAATATAAAGTAAAAACTGAATGTGCATTCGTTGCCGCCAGCCCACAGCGTCGCCTGCCAAGCCTCTGTCGTCCGACGTCGCAGCGGTTCACAAACGAAGGTTCTAACAGCATTGCGCACTTCTGGCCCCCAGCGGGCAATACACGGCTTAATGGAATCAGCGTGTAGGCGCCCCTGCACCTGCAGCCACAGCCTCACATACAGAGGGCACAGTCAACTTCCGCTCGCAGCGTTCCCTGCGTTACTGGTGAGCATCACCTACGGGAAACTCCGGTTGTGGCCGTTGAGTGTGTCCAAAAGCGAAAGACACCTAGGTACACACAGCGCTCCGTTTTGTTTAGGCCATGACGTCTCTATACCATCATATTACTCTCTCTGATATAATACAATCTGCAGTGCAATGACACGTTTTATTGAGTCTATATTACAGGCTTCTCCTGTACCAAACCACGAATGGACTATGAGTAAGAGTGCTGCTTATATGTCTCTGTGCCAAATGCTCTTGGCCTAATTCTAACGCTCTTGGTGGGCAGCAGTATAGGGTAAGTTAAACAGAGTGGTATTTCCATCCTGGAAACAGTTTGTAGTAGTTTTCCCGCCCTTTCTCAAGAGTTTGCATTTTTTTAGCATTTCCAGTCAACTCACGAAATCATCAATAACAGGGTGACCTTTCTTATTTACATCTAGTAGTCCACCTACTAAAGACCAACACCATGCGGATATTCCAGTGCCATTTCACTGTGAGATGTAAACTCTACTGTTGACTGACTGTAGTTCCTCACCATTCAGCTTCTGAATCGGAACCTGGCAATTCCATTGCCTTTATCTTCCAGTTTTTGCTAATCCTTATTCATATTTCCGCGTGTTGTTACCTGGAAGTATCTATATGACTCGCTTGAATTACTCGCTCTGTGGCCAAGAAAACTTCATATTTTCGTTTCTTGAATTCGGAGCTTTGTAGTGGCTGGCTTGAGTGGAGACTGAAACAATGGAGTTGGCGTACTCATCAAATTTAGGTGCGCCTCTCTTATGTCAGCATTAGATGTACAACGCTTATGAAACTACATTAAATATCTTTCAACAAATGAGCTACTGCCATGTCGAAGGTCGCGATTTAGTGAAGTGCCTAAGATGAATATTTGTACATGACGAGTAAGAGAGGAACCCTGTGCACACAGATGCTACGTTTTCACACTGGGACACTGACACTATTACAATACATTCATAGATTCCCCTTGGGACTCATGACATATAAATAAACTGATAACTGCCATTAATATTTATGTGCTCCCACTAGAATGAATTTTTTATGCTCTGCAACAAAGTGTTTCTTAGCCTGTAAAATCGTTAGTGATTAAAACTGTGTGCAAGATCGGGACTCAATCGTGGGATCTTTGCTTCAGAGAACTTGCCTGTGAAAGGCAAGACACTCAGATTTGAGTCCCTGCCCCTGTAGTTGCTTTCGGTAGATACGATTTAAAATCCGTTAGTTTCGCCGACACCACACCCGCAGCGATGATCTGCATATGATCTACAAAATAAATTTGATTACCACCATCTGAGAAATGTTGTCCAATTGCTCTAAATCTGTGTAGTTTGATAAAAACTAATTTAAAAAGTCTTCGATTAACTGCTGCAGCCAGGTCATCAGCAACTACACGACAGCGATGCTAGGCAGAATCCAGAACGGGGTAAGATAAATTCAATGCATTCTATTTCTCTGTGATAGGAACCTGTTATTGTTTTTCGGCAGAGTTCTGTTGTACATTATGTAATATGTCAAACAAATAACACAATTTACATTGAATTCCTGAGACAATTCCAGTTAAATCGATATGTCACAGGACATAGTTATTTGAAATTGCACGAATTTTATTGATATGTAGATCTAACAAATAAAACAGCATTTCATGAAAATAAAACAGTAACACTCACACTAATAATTGTCCACAAGTCATTTCCCTGACGCAAGCTACAAGCCACAGTTTTGAGGGAAGGAGAATTTTACAATGGCGTGGCCGTCCTCCACGGCTGAAGCCTTGCAGTGGGGCATATAGCGAACAAGACGAGACACCGGAGACACCGCGTAGACTGGCGGTTAAAGCATCAGTTCTTTCCGCTTTCAAAGACAACCTGTCAGAAAGCCTTTCTACAGCAACACGTCTGGAGACGGCCAATAAACGTCCAGAGAAACCCAACTCAAAACACTGGTGACTCATTGTGACCACCTGTGTTAAAACTCGCATGGAAGAAAAAGCTGTTTCTCTCAGTATTACGTGGCAGAGGCGCCTGTGATAGGCTACAAAAATTCTAGTGGCTGGAGTTATAAGAAGTACGGGTGCTCTGATTGAGCAGAAAAAAATGCGTGGCCACCAGCTGTGATATAGACAAATTGCAGACAGAGTAATTCACTTGCTCTCTTGCAGAAAATCGTCGAGTGTTTGAGCAAGGCGACTCGCGGCGTACTGAGACGATTGCAAGAGTCATTGTGTGAATATTTGTTCTCTGGCTCGTCTTAACTCGGAAGGAGTTAAACTGATAAGTCTCCTAGTACAGAGAATTGCACCAAGCACTGACGATAATTCTTGCAAGGCATTTGAGGCCAATGACGTACACAATATTCCAGCCAAATAGTGTCTACCATGCCAGTTAACATAGCCAGGGAATAACCGGAAGTCTTGACTTCACCGAAGATGTCGGAAATGTATCCGACTGGTGTTTAACAGTCGAGAGAGATTTAGAATACATTCTCAGGTTTACAGACCGGGCCGCCAGCAGCCACTGCTGCTGCCGACCGAAGGTTAGCACACGCGGTCACGGTACGCCAGCAAGTGATATTCAATTGACACTCAGAATTGTGGTCCTCTCCGTCTCTCCTAATTTTTGTACATTCAGCTGTGACCTGTAGTCAAACATATTCACGATTTTCGGGCTTAATTTTAGCTGAAACGTGAGATATCCAATCTAACATGAAGAACTGATCAGCCACTGTAGAGTTCTTTATACTATGGATTTGTTGAATTGTTTTAATTGTGTACTTCTATTTGACTGCTCTTTATCGACCCCCATTCAATTTTGGGTATTCTCATTGTGCGTTTTAACGTATTTGATATATCTAGCCCTAACTGAATTTAACTTGTTTGTATTATTATCGGCCCCCAGACATGGTCATCAACCATCTTACCATCACAGAACCTTATAATAGTTATGAATTTCGGTTCACAGTTGTGAACACCCTGTATCAATATTTTACCATTCTGTGCATAATTTTCCTGACATTGCTATGTCATGTAGTCGTCTAAGATTTTCATTTTTGCTAACATATACACGCCTGGAAATGGAAAAAAGAACACATTGACACCGGTGTGTCAGACCCACCATACTTGCTCCGGACACTGCGAGAGAGCTGTACAAGCAATGATCACACGCACGGCACAGCGGACACACCAGGAACCGCGGTGCTGGCCGTCGAATGGCGCTAGCTGCGCAGCATTTGTGCACCGCCGCCGTCAGTGTCAGCCAGTTTGCCGTGGCATACGGAGCTCCATCGCAGTCTTTAACACTGGTAGCATGCCACGACAGCGTGGACGTGAACCGTATGTGCAGTTGACGGACTTTGAGCGAGGGCGTATAGTGGGCATGCGGGAGGCCGGGTGGACGTACCGCCGAATTGCTCAACACGTAGGGCGTGAGGTCTCCACAGTACATCTATGTTGTCGCCAGTGGTCGGCGGAAGGTGCACGTGCCCGTCGACCTGGGACCGGACCGCAGCGACGCACAGATGCATGCCAAGACCGTAGGATCCTACGCAGTACCGTAGGGGACCGCACCGCCACTTCCCAGCAAATTAGGGACACTGTTGCTCCTGGGGTATCGGCGAGGACCATTCGCAACCGTCTCCATGAAGCTGGGCTACGTCCCGCACACCGTTAGGCCGTCTTCCGCTCACGCCCGAACATCGTGCAGCCCGCCTCCAGTGGTGTCGCGAAAGGCGTGAATGGAGGGACGAATGGAGACGTGTCGTCTTCAGCGATGAGAGTCGCTTCTGCCTTGGTGCCAATGATGGTCGTATGCGTGTTTGGCGCCGTGCAGGTGAGCGCCACAATCAGGACTGCATACGACCGAGGCACACAGGGCCAACACCCGGAATCATGGTGTGGGGAGCGATCTCCTACACTGGCCGTATACCTCTGGTGATCGTCGAGGGGACACTGAATAGTGCACGGTACATCCAAACCGTCATCGAACACGTCGTTCTACCATTCCTAGACCGGCAAGGGAACTTGCTGTTCCAACAGGACAATGCACGTCCGCATGTACCCCGTACCACCCAACGTGCTCTAGAAGATGAAGTCAACTACCCTGGCCAGCAAGATCTCCGGATCTGTCCCCCATTGAGCATGTTTGGGACTGGATGAAGCGTCGTCTCACGCGGTCTGCACGTCCAGCACGAGCGCTGGTCCAACTGAGGCGCCAGGTGGAAATGGCATGGCAAGCCGTTCCACAGGACTACATCCAGCATCTCTACGATCGTCTCCATGGGAGAATAGCAGCCTGCATTGCTGCGAAAGGTGGATATACACTGTACTAGTGCCGACATTGTGCATGCTCTGTTGCCTGTGTCTATGTGCCTGTGGTTCTGTCAGTGTGATCATGTGATGTATCTGACCCCAGGAATGTGTCAATAAAGTTTCCCCTTCCTGGGACAATGAATTCACGGTGTTCTTATTTCAATTTCCAGGAGTGTAGTTACGCTTGATCCTGTATATCAATTTTTGTTAGTGATACCGTTTCCTTTACAGGGAGTGTAGTGCAACTGACATTGAGATCATTGTCTGATTACGACACTGTCCATAGTGCTGCACTCTTCTGTGCCCTGCATGCGTGAAATGGTATCTTCTTACCTTGCAGGCCATAGGTCCAATAGCAAATTCCTGAAACACTCACAGAAATTCCTTGTGCAACTGTAGTAGGTAGACAGATCAGAAACAGTCTCACAAATGTTAGAATTATAACACTTCCAATTAACAGTAACTAAAGGTGTCGCTAACTCATTATTGGTAACATGAAAATGAGGAAAACGCAGATGATGTGTAAAGTAGATAATGATACGTTAGTATCGATACACTGCAAACTAGCATCGGTGGCTTGACTTGTGGCATTTGGAGTTTCCTCAGTGAGCTCCCAGAAGATGGTGCATAAACAGGGTACCAGGGAGGGGCTTTGTAAGTTTGGGGTGGAAACAATTAAGCTTACGCTATTTGAGTCAGTGTGGACGGAAAACTATTTACCATATGTGTATCGTAAGGCCCAGCCCTGCGCTCATTTGGAAAAATCCCACCACTTTCCATGTAGAACGCTGCCTGTCAATCTGACGCTCCCAGGCCGCTGTTTGTGCGATTTAGGTGTTCATGCAACAGGGGTAATATCACAACGTTATACGGAATGTGGTGGACCTCTGTTCCGTTTAGTGCTTTGATTACTAGCTACGATCAGCTGTGTGTTTGTTCAGTTCTCCTATCGTGCTTTTCACCTTCCGATATTTGAAGTGTTCGGGTGGACTTTTATTGTCTGTTTACGTGCGCTGTCAAAGACCTACTTTAGCCAAGAAACTTATGGATTGGCGGTACAGTACGCTGCTGAAAATGGAAGTGATTTTGAGTTATTCTGTCTGCTATCACATTATTCGCTGTCTAATTTCAAATGTGAAAGTACTGTATATTCTTGCTTATCTTCCACCAGCACCAGTTGTTGCTGGTGGCTGGCAACTCACTTGCAGCTGTCAGTGTGCTTTTGACCATCCAGACTGGTATAGATTCAGAGCTTAAGCAACTGTTAAGCTGATCGTGAACCTCGCATTCTCAAATCTTTGATGATGCTGGTAGAATGCAAATGAGCCTATAGCCAGAACGTTCTTTGACAGATTCCTTTTTGGATATATGTTTAATGAGACCCTTTTCCAGGACATTGAGAAGACATCAGAGGTCAGAGAATGGTTAAAAATGTTCATTAGTATCGACAGTGATGGATTGTCGAGGAAACTGATCATTTGCATTGTAAAAATGTCGCATCTTGCGCCTACAGAACGAATTCGCTTCATTGACTTCCTGATTGTTGTAAGGCTTGCGAGCTGCAGAAAAAAATTTTCGTTTCCACTGTCCGCAGATACTTTACGGAATGTGTGTGCTTGTGCGTTGGTCAAGTAGACATGTAAGCATTGCGGAATACTCCTTTTACCCTTAGTAGAATCGAGAGGTTCAGCTGCATACTGAGGTTTGCCTACTCCTAGCCCTCATACATTTTTCCACAAGACGGAGGGCCTATGAAAACCCTCAATTAATGGGTAGGTGTGCCTGAGTTTTGCATTTCTTTGCATTCCTTTGTTACACACACTGCAGGTCTGAAGTCTCGTATCACGACATTTCTGTTTTTCCCCGAGCATATTTCATACTTTTTAAAGGCTGAAGGTCTACACATTTTCTCAACAATAGATGTAACGTACGTCAGTGGTCTCCCATAACTGAGTTTAAAACATTTGCTCCACGTTTTCATTACCCGTAAGCTAGTTTATTCAAAATTTGTTCATCTAATACTTTCTCTGTTACGTCAGCAGTGTATTTATGTCCCGGGATATGTCCTCTGCAGTGCACTTCTATACAATATTTCATATTAGAAGCTTTTATTACTATTTTTAATTCAGCATCAGTAACCACAACAATTTGAAAATAAGTTTGTACTAATATAACATTATTTAATTTTACCACTATATTTCGCATGTCAAGCGGCAGATTTCAATAGGATTTCCCATTTCCCTCGTTTCTGTTATGCATGTTACAAGGAAAAAGACGATAAATTGTTGATAAAAATTTGATAGTTTCTGGCTTAGCGGTTCTAGGCTCTTCAGTCCGGAACCGCGCTGCTGCTACGTTCGCAGGTTCGAATCCTGCCTCGGGCATGGATGTGTGTGATGTCCTTAGGTTAGTTAGGTTTAAGTAGTTCTAAGCTCTAGGGGACTGATGACCTCAGATGTTAAGTCCCATAGCACTCAGAGCCATTTGAACCATTTTTTTGTGATAGTCTCTTACGTTTCTGGCATAGAGATAATTTTGTTGTGATGTATAAGCGTAACTGGTGCGTCCCAGTGCAGTACTGGCAGGATAGGGTAATCATTCTTCACTTTGTGTTTCTAAGTCAAGTCGCTTCGTTTTCAATTTGCCGAATACGTTATCAGAAATAATAAGGACGCGGAAATCCGGTATTAAGCTGTCAAGCCCATACTTGGCAAACTAAAATTTCGCACTTCATTTTACAGGTCCGTCTTGATCACACAAATTTTTACACTTCACTATTGCCGGTTTCGGCTACTGCCATTCTCAGATCTGTTACAAACATAAACAGGATGTAACCAACTAAGTTCATTTTGCTGACGCTAAGTTTTTCAAGTCCTGGTGCTACATAAGAAAGATAAAAGTGTTTACATGGTTAACAGCTATGTATACCAGCCATACATACCATAAAATATTCTGACGTAGTATCAGCGTCAAGCTAAACATGTAGGTACGTAGTAATTGTTGGTGATGATCATAACGCGTCTGATATTTATACAAGGAAACGGAGGCAAACAGAGGGCACTATAGCTAGGGTACATGATTAATCGATATCGAAAATGTTGTGGTTAAAAATCGGTATGCGTAGTCATTATATAAAAATTACTTCCCATGGCAAAACAAGCGTCTGACAATAAAACATGGGCTGACATACTATGCGTGGAATTGGATCCATACTTAGAATCCACATGAAAGGTACAAATACAAATAATGTGAAGCTCCTAGCCTAGCAAGGTAAAACATACAATTGCATAAAATCCAGTATAAAAAGTATAAGAACAAAATCCATCAATGGTGACTGACAGATCAGTCACCATAAACGTAATCGTAAGGCAATTAACGAAGCAGTGACTATTAATAAAAGTTTAAAAAAAGTGCGTGAGATTCGTACCAAATAGCACAAGCAGGGATAATGAACGTACAAGGAGAAGGGCAGCAAGAATTGTCACGGGTTTGTTTGATCCACGGGAGAGTGCCACTGAGATCTCGAAAGAACTGAAGTGGCGGACTCCTGAATATTGACGGAAACTATCCCGAGAAAATCTACTAATAAAGTTACAGAAACCGGCTTTAAAAATGGTTCTAGGACTCTACTACATTCTCCTATATATGACACCTACAGGGATCACGGCTTTCGTTGTTGATGTTTTGGTCTTCAGTCCTGAGACTGGTTTGATGCAGCTTACTTAGGGTGAACAAAAATTAATAGCAACTGTATAGTGGGATTTTCCTAACTGCCATGCACTTCACAGTGGTTCGCAGAGAACAGATGTACATGCAAATATAAAATGTGTTTGCTTCTATTTGTCGTGTATCATCAAAGCTAATGCGTGTTCCATTGTACCGTAAGTAAATACATATTACTGCAGATTTTAATCGTTTCCATGCTGTCATCTTTCAGATACATTGCACTATTTATAGGAACAAATACTTTAGATTAGGAACAATATCCTAATCTATTTTCTAATGTGGAAATTATAATTATTGAAATTACGACACCAGCCGCACGCGGAGTTCCTTTTTCCTTTTTAGTTTTCTTTTCCATTGTCCTCCGAACACCACTGATACATGTTTTGAAGGACATCATCTTTACACCAGTGACTGTGATATGTTATCTTTTTTGCAGTATTGCAATTTGGGCCTTAGGCCATTATCAAGTAGTACTATGGCTTTAAGCCATATCAACGTAATGTAATCACTCGTACAGACAGCCTTCAAAAATTGATATTAATTGTATTAGGTCGGGAAACCAATGGCCTCCACCATACAACGTATACACAAACGCAGTCATGCCAGTGTTTAAAGAGTGTTACTGTGTTTCAGTTACCAATCCCCAAAGTGATGAGCAAACACAGTGCCCATATGTAGCATTTAAAGCGATTGCTGTCGCTCCTTACATTCATGTTCAAAGAAGAAATGGCTGACGTCCACTTCATGTGCCCTGGAGACGACACAGTTGTGTTACGAACCCTGTCGTTAGAGACACAGTCAGACAGCAATCACTACCACCAACCGTGTCCTCAGAGAAGACAGCCAGACAGTGTTCACTAGCTCCCAGCAGCGCCTGCAGGGGATCGGTTCATCTAAACCCAAAATGCGGCCAAGTAGACGAACAGAGTGTCGACACCACGACTGGGGAAGCGTGTATTACAAGTGTAAGCGATGCCAGAAGAATTACTGCAGCATGGCGCGTTTGCCCACCACCGTGTGGCGGATATTACAGGGGGGACACATGCACTTGCAAATCTCGCCACGCCAGACAATGCAGCCTACGCCGTCTGCTGCCGACGTATCTGAGATCCCCTGCTAGACCCGCAGGACAGGGTAGATAGTTTAAATTGTGGAAAGGGGCAAAAATGAGTGGCTGTCAGTTTCGCTCGAACATACTACTTTATTCATTTGACAAACATTTCAAGAGTAAGGAAAACATTAAAAAAAAAGAGCAAGCCAAATATTAATTTTAGAACACAATTCCCCGCTAAATGCGCCATTCAATCTCACGCCTCAAGCGCAAAACAACTTTAATTTAAAACCGGCCGAAGGCCTGTCACTTAAAACTCAAAACAAGAGTTTGATTTTTAAAAGGCAGAAGGCCTCATCTTTCACGCCTTAAGGGCAAAACACCTTTAATTTGAAATCGGTTAGAAGTCATACATAAACAAACAACAAGGATAAATAAGAAAAGACAGCACATCAAACGGCGCTCAGAAGTTTCCAAGGGTCAGCCTGGAATCCAAACACTAACGCTCGCTTAGGTGAGACAAGCAGTCGGCCCAACAATTCTCAATCCGACGGCAACCAAACCGACAGACAGTCAACGTACCAAGTGACAGGATAACTTCCGCTCCACCCGACCAGCACATCACAGGAACGACGCAGAAGGTATCGGAGCCCACAACGAATTACACATTCAGCTGTCAAACAACACGCCGTGCTGGACAGTCACATTACGTCCAAACTTTTGCAGGAACCGCGTGACGCCGCGAGCAATGTGGGTAATGGAAAGAGGACGTTAGATGTTTAGAGGGCGAGAAGTTGAGAAACTAGGTTGGACTGAAAGTGTGCTCGGATAGTCGGAGTGGTTAAGGCGAGCGTTCGCGTAAAGTGGAAAATCCGTGTTCGACTCACGTTCCAGCACAAATTTTCAGCTGTCGCCATTAGATTTATTTCAATGTCCGGTTGCGGTTCAGATCTGAATTTCTCTTACATTTTGTTGATTAGTATTATTTGCTTGTTTGATTGGCCTCTACGCATCCCTTTAATTTGTCCCTATAATAGTCAATATCCTGTGTGAGTGTGTGATTGTGTGTTTAAAGTGTGCATCGAAACTCTTGATGAATTACTTTCTAGTGGCCTAAAAGATCTAAATGACTGTTTCCGATTCAGTAACTTTAAAAATCAATATTAATCTTACAGGAGCTATATATCCGAATTATTACAACGAATGTACAGAAATCGCAGAAAACGATTCTCTATAAGATCTACAAAACTGGATAAATCAATCATCACTGCAGCAAACTAGTAATAAAAAGAAAAATAATTTAACGTCATCTGATATTTTAGACAGGTTTCCCTGGCCAGTCGGTAAATACCAGATACACCCTCCAACACAATAATAGAAACAAAGACGGTGAACTTAACACAAGACCTTTCACAACTTTTAAATTATGTTCACCCAGCAGAATGACGTAAGTTAAAACTTCACGGAGCAGAATGCCTTCCATAAACGCTTCACCTTCCATTTGCAAATACGACTGACTGTTAAGTAAAGACGTTTCCGCAGTGTCCGCTACCCTTCTGTAGTAATATAGATTTCATTCTCTTTGTCATATTATTATTTTTGTTGTTATTTTGTCTTAAAAAATGTGTGTGAAATCTTATGGGACTTAACTGCTAAGGTCATCAGTCCCTAAGTTTACATACTACTTAACTTAAATTATCCCCAGCACAAACACACACCCATGCCCATGTGAGGACTCGAACCTCCGCCGGGACCAGGCGCACAGTCCATGACTGAAGCGCCCCAGACCGCTCGGCTAATGCCGCGCGGCTATTTTTTCTTCAGTAAGAAAACTAGTTCGCTGGAGCTGTTCACTATAGTCTATCGCAGGAAAGCCTCTGCATGATGATTGGTACCCATATACATTTTAACCTGCTTATTGTGTTACAGCCTTTGTCTCCCCCTAAAAAACTAAAAAACTTATCTCTCTCACTTCGCTTCATTACCAAACTGCCGACTACTTCACACCTCAGGGTGTCTCGCGTCAAGTGATCGCTTCAGACTTCGTAATAACTGAATTCATATTCTCTCTGTAAATTTATGAATATACTCTAACACAAAAAACGATGCAACATTAAGAAATAATAAAAATTGGTCATAAACTGTTATTCTTACAAGTATTGACGGATAATGCAAGACAGTAAACTTCGCCGGCCGATGGGTGATTGTGTGACGCTGCAGCGTAATTTCAACGCGCAGCTGCTAAGAAATACCAAACAGGGACACAAGATCTTTGCGAATTTCATTCCATGTCTCAGTTGGACAGTACCTATGCTTCACAGACAGTCCCTGGAACAATATATGCAGATATCAGCGTTTCAGAGAGGACGTGTGGTTGGGCTCACAGAAGCCGGTTGGAGGACTCGGCGGATCGCTCGACATCTGAATAGGAGCGATGCCACTACCCGACGATGTTGGCAGGAATGGGTGAAACGTGGCCGAGCACAGTGTCAAGAAGGAAGCGGTCGACGTAGAGAGAAGACAGTGCGTCAATGGCCACAAGAACCATTAAGAGTCGGCTCTCAGAAAGTGGGCTGAGCTTGCGGCGTCCCTTGCACCGACTACCATTGAACTCTGTTCATCAGTATCCCCGTCTGCAGTGGTGTCGGGCACATCCGGCTTGGTATCTCACTGACTGAAGTAGAATTTTCTTCACTGATGAGTCTCGCTTCGAAATGAACCGTAATGGCCAGCGATGACGTATCTGGACATGCCCCGAACAGCTGTACGATACCAACTCGACTGTTGGAAGCCATATGGCCCGAAGACCAGACGTGATGTTCGTGGCTGACATTTCATTTCATAGCAGCATTTCTTTGCTTGTCATCCGCGGCATCCTTTCTTGCGTAGCAGTACATCATCAGTACTCTGAGCCGCGTCTTGTGGTCCGTCATGGTGAGCCATCCTAGGCTTTCACTTCAGCAGGATAATGCCCGTCCGCACACGGCGAGAGTTTCTAGTGCTTCGTGTCTGATAAACCCTACCTTGGCCAGCGAGGTAGCCGGATCGCTATCCCAGCGAGAACGGTTGGAGGATTATGGGCAGGCCCTGCAACCTGCTAGTTATTTTGACGATCTGACACGCTAATTAAACAGAATTTGGCACGATATCCCTCAGGAGGACATCCAACAATTCTGTCAATCAATGCTAAGGCGAATAACTGCTTGCATATTGACCAGAGATGGACCAATGCGTTACTGAGTTGCTCAATCTGTGAAGCACTTTCGCTTGAATGGCTCATCCAATTTTGTGAAATTGTAATCAACTGTTCGTAATGAACGTCTACCTGTTTCAGCCCTATTCGGTTGTTCCTTAGCGCTGAGTCTTTTTATGTGTCAGAGTGTAATAAGTTTCCTAATAATTACCAGTAAATGTTATTTTACAGATTCTACAAAGGGGGGAAAATTTCACAAGGAAATGTTTAGGAATTTCACAAATACAGCGTTATGTACAAAGGGTATCTAATACCTCCCAGTTGGTTTCAATAAGTAAACAAAACTACACTTTTCAAAGGAAATACTGACGCCAGGTGCAATCGGGCATCGAAATAATTCGATGGCGAAAGTTGAAATTTTTTGTTGAACCTAGACTCTGTCCTGAATATGCCACTTAACACGAGCAGTTGCCTTAATCGTTTTGCCACATGGGCAGGTTTTCCTTTTTCGTTCAACCCACACTCTCCACTTATCACAAGCTAGTAGCGTCTAGTGTTCATTCCACCAAGTCCTGTATTCCCGCAAGAGGCTAGAACACGTCACACACACACACACACACACACACACACACACACACACACACACACACACACACAAATTCACACATCAACCTGATTCTCAGAACTCCTGCAGATAGACGTTGACTGTAGATATTGTGTCACAGATCAGTCCCTTTAACTGTTCAGAGATATCACTAAACCCGCCCAAAAATGTAAACAACCATGCATGAGCAGCGCCTATTACACGGTGGGGGTCCGACAGCCGATCAATTCCAGTCATTCCACCAGGAAGGAGACACACGGATCTTGTCTGTAGTTCAACCATGCCTAGAAGGTCATACCGGGGCTCGACCCCGTCCTCATTGTTGCTTTGTGGTAGGAAAGGCTCTCAGCAGGAGAAATGTCCAGGCGTCTCGGAGTGAACCAAAGTGATGTTGTTCAGACATGGAAGAGATACAGAGGCAAGAACTGTCGATGACATGCCTCGCTCAGACCGCCAAAGGGCTATTATTGCAGTGGATGACCCATACCTATAGATTACGGCTCTGTGGAACCTTAACAGCAAAGCCAACATGTTGAGAAACGCTTTTCATGCAGCCACAGGGCGTCATGTTACAACTCCAACAGTGAGCAATAAGCTGCATGATGCGCAACTTCACTCCCGACGTCCATGGCGAGGTCCATCTTTGCAACCACGACACCAAGCAACGCAGTACAGATGGGCCGAACAACACGCCGAATGGACCCAGGACTGGCATCACATTCTCTTCACCGATGAGTGTCGCGCACGCCTTCAACCAGCCAATAGTCAGAGACGTGTTTGGAGGCAACACGGTAGGGCTGAACGCCTTAGACACACTGTCCAGCGAGTGCAGCAAGGTGGAGGTTCCCTGCTGTTTTGAGGTGGCATTATGTGGGGCCGACGTACGCCGCTGGTGGTCATGGAAGGCGCCTAAATAGCTGTACGATACGTGAATACCATCCTCCGTCGGAGAGAACAACCAAATCGGCAGCATACTGGCGGGCATTCGTCTTCATGGACGACAATTCGCGCCCCCATCGTGCACATCTTATGAACGACATCCTTCCGGATAACGACATAGCTCGATTAGAATGGCCACCATGTTCTCCAGGCATGAAACCTATCGAACCAACTGCCTGGCATAGATTGAAAAGGGCTCTTTATGGACGACGTGACCCACCAACCACTCTGAGGGATGAAAGCCGAGTCGTCGTTGGAAGTGGGACAATCTGGGCCAACAGTGCCTTGATAAACTTGTGAATAATATGACACGACGAACACAGGTATGCATCAATGCAAGATGACGTGCTACTGGGTATTAGAGGTACCGGCGTGTACAGCAATAAGGAGCACCACTTCTGAAGGCCTCGCTGTATGGTGGTACAACATGCAACGTGTGGTTTTCAAGAGCAATAAAAAGGGTGGAAATGATGTTTATGTTGATCTCTAGTCCAGTTTTCAGTTCAGGTTCCGGAACTCTCAGAACCGAGGTGATGCAAAACTTGCTCCCATGCCTCGGGTCAAGTCGTCAATGATTGATTGATTTAGGGGCTTTATGGGACTAAACGGTGAGGTCATCTGTCCCGCAATTCAAAGTTACTTTCGCAGCATGGAGGATCCGCTAAAAGTGAGTGGATCCAGTCAGGGGGGGGGGGGTGTCAAACCACAAAGTGAAGAAGTTAAAATACACACATAAGAAGACATAAAAGGTTAGGCCAAATCTAAAAACTGGAAAAATTGAGGAATGAAAGAGTGATCTTTGCCCGGGGGAGTGGTCATGGGTCCCAGAGCTAGGAAACACGGAGAGAGGCCCCAACCAACACCACCGCGCCACTGCTCCAGGAGCAATGCAAAACGTCATAACAGAAAAGAAATACCACTTTCACATAGGAAACTGAGGACCAGTTCAACCATCCGTTAATCGTCAGCTAATATTAAAGACAAGCAATCTGGAAGACTATACGTACTTATTACGAAGGGCCGAAAGAAGGGGACATTCCATCAATGTATCAGATACCGTCAGTTTCGATCTACAGCCACATTCTGGGCTGGCTCGTTACGGAAGCGAAAACAATGGGTCGAGCTTAGTATGATCGATGCATAAGACAGTGGTCTCTTTTTCGAGAGGAGCAGAAGGAAGAGTGCCAAACTGCATCATTCTCCTTGATTGTGCGGAGTTCATTACTGAGAGAAGTAACGGACCAGATGTCATTCCACTGTTGGGCAAAGAGAGATTTGATGTACATCTTTATATCTTCAACTGAAGCCATGAAAGGAAACGGGGGATAAGTGTCTGTCTCTCTAGCCAAACGGTCAGCCAGTTCATTCCTTGAGATGCTCACGCAACTCAGCAGGCGGCACCCCGAAGAGCGGTGACGACGTCATGTATAGCAGAGACCAAAGGGTGACGAGAGTAGCATCCTTCTACAGCCTGCAAGCTACTCATTGAGTCGGATCACATTACAACACTGTGGAGGGAGGCCTGCGAAACATAATGGAGAGCTCCGTTAATGGCTAGCAGCTCTGGTGTGAACACACTTTATGATCCTGCTGTAAATGATGTTCCATGCCATTAAGAGATGTAGAAACGTATCCCACCTTGTCCATCGTTTTATAACCATCAATGTAGAAGATCGTAGCATCCTGGAACACTTCAAGAATAGAACGTAAACGAGTGCAGAATATCATAGGGGCAAGAGAGATTCAATGACATTGGAATAAGTCGGTTCTAATCCAGCCAAAGGGTGGGGGAGGGGGAATGGAGGAAATAAACGGGCAACGTTCCAGTGAGTTTAGATGGAGATTTCTAACCAGGATAGTGAGGCGCATTCTAAACGGCAGTCCCACCCGAGGGCGGGTGTAAGGAGGGAAACGTCCCTCGTTTGCAAAGAGTATGGGGTACAGGGATGGTCAAGGAATCGACGAAGGGCGATTGCATAAGAAACCAGGAGTTGTCTCCATTGTATTTATAGAGTGGGCACCCCATCTTCTACGAGGAGTCTGTTGATAGAACTAACATCAAACGGATCTATAGCCAAATGCAGCCCATAATGATGGACATGATGGACAGGGTGTAGTAGTTCCAGAGTGGAAAGAGCCGCTGAGCCATAAACCTGCCAACCACAATCTAGTGTGGACAAAAAAAGAGAGCGATAAAGATGGAAAAGAGTAGTACGGTGTACACCCAAGATGTGTGAGTCAGGAGGTGGAGAATATTAAGCTTCCGGATGCCTGTAGTCTTAAGGTGGTGCATTTGGGGCAGTCACATCAGCTTTTTATCAAAATTAAGTTAAAAGAAACGGTACCGTGTTACAACATCCAGGCACTTGTCGCGTAAATAACGTTCTAGATTGAGGTGTACTGTGATCGCTGGAAAAAATGCATAACCCGGGTTTTGGAGGGAGAAAACTGGAAGCCATGGGAGGCCCCTTCAGAGGCCTGAGATGGCGTCTTGGAGCTGCCGATCAGCAGATGTTACTGTGTGGGAGCTGTACCAGATGCAAAAATCGTCGACATACAGCGTTGGGGTAACCATAAACCCAATAGAGGTCACAATTCGATTGTTTGCGACGAGGAAGAGTGACATTTAACACAGAACCCCATGGGATGCCATTCTCCAGGACCTAAGGGATAGTGAGTGAAGTTCCAATTCAATCCCAGAAGAGCCAGTGGAATAAAAACTCGCGGATAAAAATCAGACAGGCCCACAAAAGCCCCAGTAAAAGAGGGTAACTAAAATGTGGCGGCTCCAAGCGATGTCATATCCCTCATATAGGTCAAAGAAGACCACAACAAGGTACCGGCAGTTAGTAAAAGCATGTCGGATTGCTGTTTCCCATCTGAGTAAATGGTCAGCTGTAGAATGCCCTTCCCAGAAACCTCACTGATGCAGGGACAAAAGGTCCAAAGATTCGAGCACCCAACATAACTGGAAGCTAACCATCCTCTCAAGCAGTTTACGAAGTATGTTCGTCAGGCTACTTGGGCGGTAGTTTTCTAGAGACATTGAATTCTCCCAGGCTTAAGGATAGGGATAACTATGCTGCCTCACCATTGCGAGGAGAAGCACCAGTGAGCCAAACGCGATTGAAGACCATGAGGAGCTGCTGCCTATGGGTAACGTTCAAGTTACGGATCATCTGATTGATGTAATCCAGGTTTGGGGCTGCTTCATGTGAAGAGGTAAAACCCTGGATCAATTCCCATTAATCTAGTGAAGGGTTCATTATAAAATTGTTCAGCTCGGCGTTTCTGCCTGAGAAAGATAGCAATACTGGAAGAGGACGCCGACGGTGTTGCAAAGTGTGCCGTGAAGTGTTCTGCAAGGACCAATGGATGAGTACACAGAGCACTCTGGTGTATGAGAACCTGGACAGTTGATGGTGGTCCAAAAAGCTATGGAGTTAGGACCAATCCTACTATGTAGAGGCCTACTTCCCCAGGCAGGAAACACAGCATTCATAGCATTTCTTTTTACTCTGCTTAATAAGATAGCGAGCGTTAGCATGGAGCTGCTTAAAAGGGATGAGGTTTGTCTCTGAAGGGTGTCATTTAAATTGTTTCTGCTACGTCCTTGGCCCACCACGGTACCGACCGACGACGAGGGGAAACTGTGGATAGGGTGATAGCAGTGCCAATGGCATGAATAAGGGTGGCAGAGATGTCTTGCACAATCACAGCAATGCAATCCGAGAGAGAGGCGTCGAACTGCACAGTAGACATACATAATGGCCACTTGACTCTGTGAAATGCCCAACAAGGGGGCTTGTCAGTGGCAGGAGAACGATAGGATCACCGGAATGTATTCACTGTCCCAAAGATTATCGTGGTGTGACCAACGTGTGGAAGCTGCAAGGGCAGGCGAGATGACTGTGTGATCGATAGCAGGAAAGGTGCGGTGAGCGGTACTGAAGGGGGTAAGGGAACCGTCATTGATGAGACACAAATCAAATTCTGTAATAAGCTGGTCAACTACAAGACCCCCTATACATTGAAGTGGCACTCTCCTACAGGGGTTGGTGTGCACTGAAGTCCCCAGGGAGGGGGTATAGGGGTTGTATTTGCTGTATTAAGGTATGCAGGTCAACATAAGGAAGTGGCCTACTGGGAGAGAAATAGACATTCCCAATGGTGAGTTCTGGGTTCATTAGCACTCGTACTGCTGTTTCTTCTAGGTTGGTATGAAGGGGGATCGAACCACTAATGACACTGTTGCGAACCAAAATACATACCCTCCAGAAGCTATGCTGGGGCCAGCATGGTTCCGACAAAACGCCCAGTAGCCATGAAACATTGGAGAGTGGTCGTCATGGAAGTGCGTTTCATGAAGAGCAGAAGAGCAGGACAGAATACAGAGCAAGAGGAAACGAGTTAGTATATTCCTGGTAGGTGCCAGTAATATCTGTTTCGTTTCCACTGGATCATAATGTGGCGAGAATCCATGTTAGACGTAAACAAGTTGAGAAGAGGTCGTGTCACAGGGCCAGTGGTCGTCGCTGACGAGGATGGGGTGACATACATAAAAACTGGGTCTGATTTGGGAGGAGGAGGGGGCGAAGCTCCGCAGGTAGCTGCAGAGACCATATCCTTTGACTTTCACTACTTCTTCTTCTCGCATGGAGGGAGGTTGGAGGTGTTATCAGCGAGGGAATAAGCGGCAGCGATGTTGGGATTGGACTGAGGGTGAGCAGCTTTGGGGCCTTCGAGCATGATTGCCTCATTGGACCCAAGGCTGTGGCTTCTCATCTTGAGAACACTGGGGAGGGGAGTTCCAAAAAGGAGCCCCTTCCCTTGTAGGAGCCAGAGAAGAGGATGTTCTCTCCGGCTGAGAAGTAGGAAGAGAAAGAGAAGCAAGAGGAGCATTTCCTTGAGGGGAAGGCAGCAGGATGGTGATAAGAAGGGAGGGAGAGAATGGGAAGATGTAACTGAGGCGAGGATAGATGAGAGATTTACAAGGTGAAATCTATAAAACTTCTTCTGGGCCTCAAACAAGCTGAGATAGTCAAGGACATTTATTTCCTGAATTCTCTTTTCCTTTGTATACACTGGACACTCCAGTGAGTAGGGAGAATAGAGACCGGAGCAGTTTACCCAGTTACACAGTGGGGTGTAAGGGCTACCCAAATGAAGAGTGCGGCCACAGTCATTACAAACAGGAGTGGCATTCCATCACATGGACATGTGGCCGTACTTGAAGAAATGGAAACAATGCATGATATGGTTTGTCATCGCTTCAATATACCATTACCTCGACCTTCCTGGGCAGGGTATCTCCCTCAATTCCAGTTTGAAAGAGCCAGTGTTCCGAGCTAACATCCCAAAGATGTTCGGGCTTACATGCAATTCCTCTTCGTCGGGGGTTGAACTGCATATGTCGTATTACACGCCCTAAATTAAACACATGTTACCCTTTGGTTTAGTTGTCTGGCTGATGACCAGTTTGCGAAATACAATGTTAATATAACACATAATAACAGTAATAATAATATCGGGAACTAAATTAACGACTCATAAAAGATGTAGGTGACACATGCGCGATTTGGTTAGAATAACAGTTATTCATAAAGCAAACTAATAGTGAAAGTGGTCGTATTTAGAGTTACTGTTACATTCGAGTACATATCACAATCTGATCGCAAAACACAATACTCCACCTCGATATTTACACTAAAAGTTAGAGTTCACTCCCGGCGGGCGGCTGCTCACCGCTCAGAGACTAAGTCCCGCGATACCACGCAACGCGTCTCAGTCCAAACTGCACCCTTTGGTGTCTCCAGCCGAACTGTCCGCTTTCGCGTCTGCACCAGCACTCTCTTTCTGCCCATCCCCGGCCGCGTTTCCGGCGTTCCGAGCATCGTCGTTAAACTGACTAGTGTAGTTCCTTTCCCTGAAGCCGTCCATCTGATTGGCTATAGCTTATTCTATATTATTTTACATTTTAACATATTTAAATAACCAAAGCTTGACCACTTTCACGTTCTAGATAAAGTAACAATAATATCCAATACATAATACACGTTAAATACTTTTACATAAAACCAACACAATTTCCTTCTTAGCTTTGAATGTCACGGCCAGTAGCCTTGCACCCATGTGCTTTCCGATAAATAAATAAAGAACTACACTTTACATCACATATTCTGTTACCTAATGATTCAATAAGGTGTCATGTTGTCATCGTTTAATGTGTTTTGTGTGGAGGAAATGATTATCTGATGCTTAACTGAAAACATTGATAATTTAAACTTACTGTATATTTTAACAAATTAAGATAGAGAGTTCATATTTACAACATTTTTCATTTTAATGATGCGCTTCTATATGAAATATCGATCGTTAAGATCGACCAAAGAGTTCAGAATTTAGCATTTAGGTCTTCGTTATAACACTTGTTCATTTCACTTTAACAGTAAATCCTACACTGTTACAAATATCATCAATATTCGAGTTTTATTAGGATCTCCATGAAATTTTGTGAACGATGGTAGATTAAAATTACTGTGGCTTCATTCCCTGCACTGCTACAGAATTAAATATTTTTCATAAGTAAATTGAAGATCTTAGGTCCACCATACTTAACATTGCTACATCTCCTCGGCCACTAACGCCTAACGGATTCTACTGGGTTTCCCTATGACGTAGGTTCTCGCCTGCCTCACTCACACAGTACAGCGCTTAGTCCTCAATAGACAACAGACACCTGTTGAGTTTCCCCATCTCGTGGTGAATCTGCACCCTTTGTGGCATCTAGTCCTGGATGACAGGGTTCATTTCACAATTCCTGTAGGTTGACTCCTTCGGTCATATATTTAAATGAAAGTGCAATACTCGTTAACTCGTAGTGTCTACACAATAGTCCTTGGCGCCTCTGGGGATAAGCCGGACGAAATGAGTGCCACGTTGTTCCAGATTAGCCCTAAGTTCATCATTGTACTGGAGCAAAAGGTCCCTACGGAAAATTACACCCTGTGTCAAATTGAGCAATGTGAAGAGTGGTATTCGTAGGGATGTCTTCTAAAAGGTCGGAGCCATGGAGGGAGATTGACTGACTGGTAGAAGATGTCTTTATGAGGAGGGAGCCAGAGTTCATCTTGCTTAAGAACTCAACAAACTTGTCCCCGGTGTGTACCACAAAGAAGAAGTGTTTGTTGGCGGCAAAAGTCTCTCTGTCAGTCCTCGTATCAACTAAGAACCGCAGAAAGGGTTTCGCCCCAAGCCAGGAGGCCTAGCCCTCCTCCCAGGGGGAAGCTGAGGAGGGCAAGGACAGGAAGACAGAAACAGGAGCTGTGACAGAGCGGCTGCATAAGAAACTCGGCGGCATCAGACCAGCCAGAGAGTTTAACACATTTCATGTGCCAAACGTCCGTCACTCTAAACAGGGCTCGCCTTGTGTGCGCCACCCAGCCACAGTAATGGTCACTTGGTAGGACAGTGGTTGGCGGGAGTTCCGATGCGCTGAGAAGGTGGACAACCACTCCTAGTCTTGCACGAGGCGTTCACAACGCATATGATCCCTGTGGTGTCAGGGAGCTTAGCCAGATGGGTACATGGCAGACCATCACATGGACTGGCTACCGAGCTGGAGATCCAGCGACAGAGCTGCAGGGCAGAGAAGGATATAAATGGAGAGGAGGAGAAGACATAGAAGAACCCACGCCAAAAATGCTAGGGAGAGAGTTCTCCCACATCTGGCTCACACCACGAATTTTAAATTGCAGTTCAAACCCTTGAGGGGGAGCAAAAAAAGAAAGGCTAAAAAGAGGAGGAAAAGCAAATTAACAAAACTGCAAGTTGAAGCGAAGTGAGGACGACAGCCAGGCCAACATAAATGAGAAAACCAAGAGAGGGAAAGAAAGAGGGAAAGGGAAAGGAATAAGGACAAGTAAGTAAAAGGAAGGGGATAAGAAAAAAGGCTGCAATAGCTCGGGAAACCGTACATGCCACACACACACGCAACCACAAAAGACCCCTGAGGGACTCGTCAAGGCCGTCAAAATATCGGTACGGACACGACATTAAAACGTAGCAAAAAGAGAACGTTTCAGTACTCTAAGGTAAGTCGTCCAAATTATGTTAAGCATTGCCCAACATTAAATGTCAGTGGTTCATAGCTGCATACCAGATAAAATAACGAAAAGGTTCTCCAAAAGAATCGCTTCGCTGCAGTTGTTTTGCGGAGATTCGAGAGCATTTTGGAAATAACGAGTGAGTTAAGTCGGCAACAGGGTTCTTAGCAGTGGCTGCATGAAGTGGTGGGACGGAGCGAATGTAATTCGGCAAGTGCCGCAGTGGGCTCTGGACTGGGTGGCAGTGAGGTGGCGCTCGCTGCTCGGTGCCTACCTGGCGCTGATCGTCCCCGCGAGCAAATAACGCGGCCGACCTATGCATTTAAATTGTCCCGGCGCTGGATTAACTCGCCAGATAATCCCCCGACATTCCGTCGGCCCGTCATACGCGCTGCCGCGCTGCATCCAGTTATTCGTAATTATCTTGCCTTCCGCTAATGAATAAATCTGTTTACCAACACGAAGGCAGCATCCTCCAACGTAGGGCTTACGTGCTGATCTTCTGCTAACTTAACGTCAGTATCGTAAATTGCTTGACAAGAGCGGGCGCTCAATTTACGTCAAACAATTACCACTTAGATGTAATAAAGGCTTTAATCACTCACCGAGGGTTGGAAGAATGTCAAGGTTACAAACTGTTGTTCTTGAAGAGGTCATTATAGTCGTCGACCTCATGGAGGTGCCGAAGTAGTGACAAAATATGTTAGATTATCTTGCTTTAGTAAACCAAAGACATTATTGAAAGATTTCTTCAAAACTAGAGATTCACACTTGAATTATAAAGCATCTAAATTTAAATCTCCTAATCCTTTAGTGTATGAATAAAACTACTGTGGACATTAAGCTATTCATACGTTGGAGATTCCTGAACAGTTGAACAACTGAGGTATCAGACTTTGAGACGTTCGCACGCCTCTGTCTTACTGTAGCTGAAATTTAAAAAAATTAAATTATGTCTGTATTATTAGAGAGAAATGTTGATAATCCTAAAATGAAGTGCGTATTTGTCTAAGTAAGTTGACATAATCTGCAAATGTTGTTTTGGTGTGACAGAATATGAATGTTAACTATGATAAGTTGTGTACAGTTACATAGTCGACAATAAAGGTCACAGTAAAATTATTCTCACGACTTAAGGCTACCTTACAAAGATTTCACCTAAAACTTTTTATATCGGTAACTTAAAGCTACTCTCGCTGTTTAGTGAACCATGTCCGACTCCCTATCTCTGGAATTTTATTTCTGGATGGACTTCTTTACCGGACACTCCCCGTGACTTACAATTTAAGGGTAATGTGTTCAATGTAACTTTTCAGCACCAACAAAGCATCGACAACACCTGATATATCCGTGACAAACTGCGGCAGCTTGTACCTTCTCTCTCCGTCTTCGAAGAATGGCTTATTTGCCACAGTTAAGTCTGAAAATATTGTTACAAGTAAGAACTAAATTCCGGTGCACCCCAAAACCTTGCTGGTAGCATAAGTACAATAATCGCGTTCTCTGAAATTATTAGGACGAGTTTGAACAGATGATAGAATCCTTTCCGTCAGAGAATTTTAAATTAGGATGTATTAGATTACGCTATGTTAAGTGATCTGTATTAACATTTATCAAAGAATTTCGAATCATCTGTTTGCATGTCATATCAAATTTGATGTATTTGATGCCACATGCTTTGTCTGTTGGTTTATTAAAATTCAAAATTACCGATCTACCCACTTTTTCTCGTTAAGGCACGGTTTCAGCATTTTCTATTTTTTTTTTTTTCATTGACATCTTCCTCCTAATTTTTCCAGTTTTCTGGGTCCATTCATACGTTTTAAGTATATTTTCGAAATGTGTTGTTGTGGCAACCAACGCCTAATCGGAATCGGAAGTAAATTCCAGCAATCACCCACACGAAACTCAAATGCCTCCTATTAATAAATTAGTGAAATCGTATGCACACACATCAAGAGCACTTTTGCACATTTAGAAAGGATTAAATGTCACGTCAGGCTTAACATGATAGAAGCTTTGAAATACATTCATGCAGTTTGAAAAGATTAATTACATTGATATCAACTCATATTAATTGTTTCTGAATTTTGTTACATATCTGGAATAAATAATGTCTATCCATATCATACTGAGGACGCATAAAGCAGAATGCTTCTAAGTGATCTCGTTTAGCACAAACGTCATCAAAAGTAACTCCATCAGACGCAAAATTAAAATGAAAATCAATGAAAATCCGATGACGCTTTGCGCAGATGTACTGCACAGTGTCTCCATACCATCGATCGCGACAGGTCGCGTTTTTCTTTTCTGTGACCATGCATAGATGCTTATAACAACAGCATCTTCTACCAAGTGTGAAGTGTCTGCTGAGGCATTTCGCTTGATTTCCTGCAACCCACATAACGTACGAGACTACACACTGCAGGTGCAATAACGACGATCCAACAGTGTTTTTAAGGGAACTGTTTGATCATCCACCCACCATATAGTCGATTGGGCTCCCTCTCAATTTCATCTCTTCGATCACATGAATCGGTGGCTATGAGGACAGAATTGTGGCACAGACAGTGAGTTGCAGACCAGTGCAGGGAACTGGCAGAAACCACAGGTAGTTGCCTTCTACGGGGTCATGCTGAAAAGAAATGCCTCCGAATTTTTTACGTGAAAACTCTTACAGCTTTTTAAATAAAACAAATGTTATGTTAACATATGAGCCGTGCACGGCTCTTGTTCATGCCATTTATGGTTTGTCATCGTCTATTACGGTACTGCCGCCTCGTTTTCTTATTCCATTTACTAGCGTCACTAACTTCATGCCTTCCCGTGAGCGGCAGCAGCAGCGCATATCGATAAGTGGACTGTCGTTCCATCTCTGGAGCGACCGACAGTATTTCCGGGTCGTCGTGTGTCTGGCAGTGAGTTATAGATGGACCAGCAGTGCAGTCGGATCGCAGCAGCAGCGAAGTCGGGGACGGAGCGCCGGTGAGGCGCGGACAGCCAGCGCTCGCCGACCGCTGGCGACACACGTGAACTGTCCGACGGAGGGAGATTGGAGCGGGACGACCGTTGGTTGGTCGTCTCATCAGTCGACGTATATTTGGTCCTCTCGCGGTTTCCGGCCTGGGCAGTCGGTCGGTTGGAGTGAAGCAGCAAGGAAGTCTCCGTCGCGGTTACTCTGGCTGGGGCCGCTGGCAGTGTGCGCGCGCGGTTGGGAGTGTGAGGTGCTGCTTGCGAGTGCTACGAAGTCCGTCGCCTGCCGATCTTGGACATGAAAGTTGAGTCCCCACTTAACCTACTATCAGGCCTCAACTGTTTACATTTCTTCGTTTGATCCTGGTTGTCAATTCTGGGACATTCCCAAGAGCAACTTGTGTGTATTCTTTGTTATTGAAGTTGAGCAGCGGTATCTCCTGCCTTGTGGCCGTTGACGTTCCGGTTACCTGTGGTCGTTGACGTAATTTTCGGCATTGTATTTTCCCCGTCGTGTTGTTGCTGTCCAGCGCGGCGTGTAGTTCGACAGCTGAGGTGTTGGTGGTCGTTGTGGGCGCCAATATTTAGTGTGTCGTTGTACTGAAATCTCGTGGTCGTTTTGGTGGTTGCGTGGAATGGAACTGATTTTGTTGACTGGTCGGTCAGCTCGTGTCGGTTGGGATGCGTTCAGATTAACATGTCGTTGGACAGGCTGCCTGTCTCACCTGAACGGGCGTTACTGTTACAATCCCAGGCCGACCCTTGGAAACTTCTGAGCGCCGTTCCTTCTGTGTTATATAGTAATTTCCCTGTTTGGGTTTAAGTTATGTGGTTGATGTGCGGCCTTGAGCCGAGTTTTAATATCTCTTGAATTAAAAAGTGGCTCTGAGCACTATGGGACTAAACTTCTGTGGTCATCACTCCCCTAGAACTTAGAACTACTTAAACCGAACCAACCTAAGCACATCACACAGATCCATGCCCGAGGCAGCATTCGAACCTGCGAACGTAGCGGTGGGGCGGTTCCAGACTTTTGCACCTAGAACCGCTTGGCCACCCAGGCCTGCTCTTGAATTGATGTGTTTGTCTTGCCTTTAAGGCATTAAATAGTTATGCTTTTGTAAGGGGCCTTCAGCCGAGGTTTGCATGAAATGTTTTAAGATAAGGCCTTCTGCCTTTTGATTGAAATTCATCTTATTGCTTAATGTGCGGCCTGCAGCCAAGATCCATTAAAATTAAATTGCTGGGGCCTTCAGCCTGTTTAGACTGAAGATTTAGAAAATATTCTTGGGTGAAACGTGCAGAAGAACCTTGTATTTCAATTTCTTGCTTAAGCCTTGTGTCTTGGATTTTGAGTGTCGCCTTAGTCGATCTAAAGTTAATCAAAGGAGGTCGATTAAAGTTTTGAGTGTTTTGCATCCTTGTTGTAATATTGTGTATTGATGAATAAAGTTCGTGTGTTGAGTGCAACTGACAGCAACTTTTTTTGGCCCCTTTCCACAACCTAATCCGCTCTCTCCTGCTAGCCCAGGCATCTTCGGCACTATCAAACTGAAGTCCTTGAAGGTGTTCTTTCAGTTTTAGAAACCGATGGGATCAGGTCGGGACTGAATGGCGGAAGATAGATGACAACCGAAAGCGTCGGATTGTTGCATACGTCGCAGGCCTTGTGCGTGGTCTGGCATTGTCATGCTGAAACAGACGGTGCTCCATGTGTGGACGAACACTTAGAATGATTACAGTATGCTGTTCCTCAAGTACCGACAGAAAAATGGTTGAAATGGCTCTGAGGACTATGGGACTTAACACCTGAGGACATCAGTCTCCTAGAAGTTGGAACTACTCAAACCTAATTAACCTACGAAAATTGCACACATCCATGTCCGAGGCAGGCTTCGAACCTGCGACCTTAGCGGTCGCGCGGTTCCAGACTGAAGCGCCTAGAACCGCTCGGCCACCTCGGCCGGCCAGCACCGACAGAGTTACGTTCCACACCGGTATGTTACACGCTAGAGTTCGGAGCTTTCTAGCGGCAGAGCGCTGATCAATATGTATGACATACAGATGTAAAACGTGAATGACGTTTTCTTTGTTTGAAAAAATTCAAAGGCATTACTGTTGAGCACGACCTCGAATGGCAAGGATATTGGAAGTTGGTACCAAGCTTCGGCAGATGTTTAAATAGGAGCGTCGGCTGTGTTGAGGAGTAGCTGGAAGGTTAAATAATTGTTGCAAGTTATTTTCACTGTGGTCTGGTTCACGACCAATCGGATAGCGAAACAAATTAGATGTCGTATAGGAAGGAATCAGTGCCCATAGAGGCTACGTGAGCGAGGACGGCAACTGAAGTGCTATGGGCCGCTATGAGGAGAGTCACTGATTCGTTTCGATGCAAAGTACATGACTTAGGTGGGGAACTTTCTTTGCACCAGCATCCTTCACTGATAACAGCTATTTTAATAGGGTGGCATAAATCACGCCAAGTAAGATAGTATGTGGTACATCATCAATGTAAGCACTTCTGATAACTCTGAACCACCATTTCATTACGTTGATATGCCTATGGTTACTTCAAGAAAACGGACAATACATTAACAGTGCAAAGGAATACATTTGCTACACAAATCAGCTGTAGCTGTTGTCTTATATACCACAAACCAGGCGAACTTTTCTCTTGAAAATCGTTAATGCACGCAGATCCGCAGTGAAAGGAAGGAAGAATACAATGATTTAACTAAGCGCCCATGACTTGGTAGAGCTTCACGCGGCGCAGGAGAGGTGGGGCGACACATGAGAAGGTAAGGGGACAAATAAAGAAATCATTCAAACATCAGTTCACATTTACAATAAGAACAAAAACGTTATTCCTCAACACGACTAGTAAATACACATCCATTGCAGAGACAATGTGGCCATTCCACGGGTGGCCACGAGAATGCACGTCATATCTTTCAAATCGGATTTTGAGCGGGTGAGGGGAAATTATGTAGGTATTCGATCGGTGTGGAATGCCACGCAGTATTTACTGAAAAAACAGTTTTAGGTGCTCATTGGGAAAACCGAAGCACGTTCACCTCACTCTACGTAGACAGCATACATAAAAGGTTATTTGCCGTACGGAGCTTCACAATAGAGGTTCGTCTGCTTTGTTTCGTTCTCGAACAAGGGGGCGTGTAATATTCCTCCTTATGTTGTGCGTGTTATTTACTGTCCTGATATGTAGAACCAGATGCAATACCTGCGTGTATTTTGTATTCTCTGAATTGGTTTACATAACATACTTTCATGCAAAGCCAACTGTAATATTCTTATAATATACTATTAACAATAAGCAATGTAAAAAACAGAAATTACCTATCCCGACAGCAAAACCACAAAAACAAGTGTAATAACCATGCGTGTTAACCTAAGGAATAAGCATCAGACTTTAACTCGTTTCCCAAATAAGTCATTAGTTCAGAGGTATGGAAAATAACAGTAGTCAAACTACTATTCTCCATCGATAACAATATCTGTGGTTGGGAGTACCCTATTATTCGTCAGTATAATTAGGCACACCTAATGAAGCTGAATGGGACAGCAGAAAAGTTTGCAACTCCCTACTTACCTAACAGATTTCACTTTAGATTTAGATAAAAGATGGTTCAGCAATACAAGAAAAGTTTAGCCGCTCGAATCGAAACTACAGTACCCAATTGCTTAAGCAAACAGACTGATTTCATGAAAGCAAGAGTAAATTTTGACAGAGGGGTTTCTACATCAACATATTTGGTACACAACATTTCATTGATTCACTGTAAACTGTTTAACGTCACTATTCATCACCATTAATCATCAACTTAGTATTTCCATTCTTCAATACGTAATGTGAAAGCAGCACACAATTTATCCAATGTGGTCTCTGAATCTGGCATAACCTTAAGTAATCATTTTAACACAGAAACTAATAGCAATATTAATTATGAAATTCTCAGTTATTCTTTCCCTCAATTATTTCACTGATTAATCACTGATTTGATTTCACAGTCTTGGCTGAATACAGGTCGCTTGGAATTGTCATGTACCAGGTTAGGATCCTGCTTGGTTTATGAGCGGCATAAATTACCAGGTGGACACAATTACTATAATACATAGCTAAAATGTCGTACCCTGTAAGCTGTGATCAGCGACGGTGGTGTTGGTGGCAACAACTGCATTAATGTCAGAACGGCCAAGAGCAGTTATCCGTCTCGGACTTATTTCCTCTTCATAGCGATGATCCATCTTATAATCAACAGCCCGTTTTTCTCCCCATACTAGGCCGCGATAAACTGCAGTTTCCTACCGAGGCAAGATTTCAGAATAACTTCGAAATTCGGCAAGCTTGGGTGTGAGCCGCTGGTCGCAAAGAGGCAGATCTGCTGCTGGATGCACTTTTAGCATAAATTAGACCCGCAGAGTGGACACGTAAACGGCAGAATGCGTTCAGGTACACTTTTTGAGGTGTGAGTTAACACCATGTGACTATCTCGCAAGCTTGACACGCAATGAGCTATCACAATCTTGGGGAATGAAGAAATTCTGGACGACTGCAGCCGTCGACTAACTTCTCCACAAGATTACGATAACCAACGATTGCTAGCATCATGAGACTGCAAAACTGACGCCTAGAGTGATGAGTAATTTAAATTGTCAATCCTAGTGACTCCTCCGCAAACAATAATTTTCCTATAGTATAGTGTTTTGTGTTAGTGTCGATTGTTCTTGATAGAGTATGTTATTGACTTACCTCAGATAGGATTCATATTCGAAGACTCTTGCTGGCGTAGCCGATTATCAGAAATATATGACAGGAATTTAATAGAATTATATCAAATTTTCATTCCTTGAGAAATTCATGAGTAAACCAGTTCGCGAAGTAACCGGCTTTCAGCTTAGAAATCTATTAGATGAAAGCAATTATTCAGTTAATTTGAATTCTGGCGATACATAAGCTAAATACTGCAAGAAATTTGATTTTGCTTCGATATTGTTGTTTGTTGAATACGTGGTGTAAGGTAGTTCAGTGTTATTTCAGTAGTTCGAATTTCACATTGATTTTCATCGGTTTGAAAGTTTTTTTCCGTTCTGATTTATTCGTCTAAAAATAAATTCGTGAAGATAAATTTTAAGGATCTGTGACATTTGTGGACTGTCGTCGTGGTCATTTCAAGCAACCAAATTGTTCAGCCAGTGTAAATATTCGTATCCACACTTGTCACAATGACGAAGAATACTACCAAGGGAATGGAATGTGCTTTAGCTACGACAACATCGGAGTTTAACGATAGAAAAGCTGAATTCAGATTATAACCAAAACCTAAATCTCAGATTTGGATTAACACTTAACCAAAAAAAAAAAAAAATTAAAAAAAAATTGCCTGGCAATGTGGATGCACAAGCATCGACAGTAAAATCACAGATGGGTGCACAGACAGCGACAATAAAATCTCACCTTACCACACAAGCATCAGCAATGAATGGCAAGCTAAGTAATGTGGACACAATAAATGATGCTACTGGGGCAATGAATACCGAAAGGGGTAATTTAAATTCAGAGGTCACCACAAAACATATCAAAGCGGTAAATAGTCAGTTCAATACAGAAGTAAGAAAAACATGGGCGAATATAAGTCTTATTATTGAAAATGCTCTCTCTGAATAACGTACTTAGGTACAAGAATACAAGTGAAGTTAATCACGTCTATTCAATAAAGATGTCAAATTATAGAACCAAGGTTTCAGGAAAAAAGGCTGAAGTCAGCAAACAGCCCACTGGTGCAGACAGAAAGATGAATCAGTACGTCTGTTGAAAATTACCACAGCGGAACTCATTAATAAACTAGCTTCTGTGGAAGGTAGGTTACCTGAAAGGCCTAATTACGCAGCGCATAATATACTCTTCATGGAAATGTTTGGGAAACAAGAACATTTCGATCCAGACAAGAAACAAAGTTGGATCCTGTAGATTCCATAAAGACTTGCGAAGCCATTTTACTTATTTTAATGTCTGACAGCTAAATGATCAATATTGTAATTAAAATGATGGCAGGATCTGCGAAATGATGAGCACTAAATTTACCCATGAATGGTGTGATATTTGTAAAGGAAATCTGATTCAAAATAAAAAAGGAGAGAGGGTGTGGGGAGAATTCATTGTTGTAAAGTTATATGAAGAAATTCTATGAAGAAATTTTGTGAACATTGGTTAAGCAGGTAGGAATATTTGTAGGAATTCGGGAGTAAATAAAAAAGTAAGTTACACAAGGTAAAACTATTGCGCAGTAAGAAGAGCGCATTGTCAGAAGAAAGTTCATGTTCTGAGTTTCGTGTATACACGGTTCTGCAGCGCTACGAATAATAGGTGCATCATAGTGGGGGAATGAAATGGCGCAGCAACCGGAAACGTTTCCAAAATTGAAGTACTGCGTACAGTACGATTCTTGTGGGCAAAACGTCTATATTGCGTACAGGTTCAGGGTGAAATTTTGACATTATATAGACCAAATGCAATGTCACGTGAAATTGTAGTGAAATGGTGCCAAAAATTTGACAAAGACCACATAGCCGCAGGTGATGCAGATGGGGAAGGAAGACCACCGACATCGACCACGGATCGTATCCAGGCAAACGACGAAGTAACAGTAGAATTTTTGACGATATGGGCGTGCAAACAGTGATTTTGAAATGTCTCTGTAACCAAGGAGTGGACTTCTAACATCGAGGAATTGAATGATTGGTAGAATGTTCTGACCGTTGTTCACGAAGACTTGGTGACTATGTTCATAAATAGTGTCATGCGTCAGTGTGGTCCTGATGTCTTGCAGCATACAATAAAAGTTGCCTGGTCCGCCATATAATGCGTCATTTACTTTTTGAAGTCTCCTTGAACAAACTTAGACCGATTACAAGAACCAGTCAGAGATATTACACTACACTTTCAGAAAACGTTTAAGATGAAGGTAACTGGTCTGAGAATCGGGACAGGTATTAAAAAAAAGTTGTTATGATCGTTGAGAAGATCGTAATCAACGAAATAATTGTTATCAAGATAGACATAAGGAACATAATAGAGCAAACGAAAGAAATGCCGTGAAAATATGGCTCACGAAGTTAACCAAATATTAAGATGCGATGTCCGCAAAGTAGCCCAGTGTCGGATATGTGACGAAACAATACGGATTGAAGTGAAAATTCAGTTGTAGTAGACGTTCTCACCCGATAAAATAGTCTAATAGAAAAAAATTACGTGTTTTGAAATATACAATCCAGTAATAGATGAAACCTCCGTTACATGGGATGACGAATCGAGACATTCGATGATTTGGTTGAAGTAGCCTGGCCGAATGTATGACAGGTCAGTGTGTTGTGACAGAGAGGAGAAGAGGGGAGCTAATAGAAGCAGCAATCAGAGAAGGAGACTGGCCAACCTGGATGAAATTATCGAGTTTAGGGAGGAGCACGCCACGCAGCAGACGCGGACAGCTGCGTTCATTGTTCACGTTTAGCCAAATCTCGCCGGTTGAATAACGAAACATTTTCGAGCGAGGACAGAAGATCGGTGAAATTGACGGCCACGCATTAATCATTGGGGAATACGCAGATTATAGCGTCCGTAAAGCAAAAATGGATAGAACAGGCTGTTCAAGATGTGCCAGACGAGGACACAGCGACAAAATTACGAAATTGTATTATTATTATTATTTTAGTTTTGGGCAGTCTCTTTTTATGATACAGTCATAACCAGTTTCGGCCTTCCAAGGCCATCTTCAGATGTTCTTGGCAGCATTAGATGAACAAGTGTAAGTGCGTTGACAACGTGTGAACACTTTCATCAAATGCCGCCCACAGTATCCGAAGGTGACCTTTGAAAGCCGAAATCAGTAATGACTGTATCATAAAAAAGTGATTGTGTCAAAAATAAAAAAATATTACCTTAAATCATGACCGCCTCCACAAACGGCATGTCGTTTGTTTTTTTTTTTTTTTTTCAAAATTACGAAATGTTAAATAAATCGATAACCAAATTAAGTGGTGAGAGAGGTAAAGGAACTCTCTCTTCGTCCTAAGAAGCCTAGTAAGGCACTACGGTACCGACCGACCGCTGTGTCACCTTCAGCCGATAAGGCATCATTGGAAGCTCTCTCGGCCGTTGTCAGCTTTCGTGACTGGAGTCGCTACTTCTCAGTTAAGTAGCTTCTCAACTGGCCTCGCAAGGGCTAAGTGCACCCCACTTGCCAAAAAAGTTCGGCAGACCAGGGGGGTCACCCATCAAAGTGCTAGCCAATCCCGACTGCGCTTAACTTTGGTGATCTGACTGAACACAGTGTTATAACTGGGGCGAGACCATCAGCAAAGAAAAGTAGAGAAATCTGAAGAGAATTTTGCATAGACATTCTTTTGGTACAGCATCACTACATATTTCAACAGGGGAGAACGAAACACCACCGGATAAGACAGTAAAAGGTGAATTTCTATGTATTTCGTGGAGTAACTTGGCGGTAGAGCAATACCATCAGTGATTGGATGAATGAACGCTGTATTCGTGAGATAGGCAGGTTGTCTGGAACGTATTGTCATCACAACTAAAGACCGTGGAGCAAATACATAACCGAATTAGAGCACATATTAAACGCTTTCGTTGAGGAAATCGTGTTAAAGAAGAGACTGAAAAATTTAGTGGAGAAAGTAGTGAACTTTCCACCAACGTACGACTTGGAACTCGTCTAGAAAGAGGTGGTTTTAAGAGAACAAATGGAAAAATTGCCGCAGTTATCACCCAGCTCCACAATTGCCTACATGGTACCTAAAGTGCTCAGCAATCGTCGAACAGTTTACGTTGAGTGTCGGACATAGAAAGTGACAGCCAAAGTGTTTGTCTGTTGAGAGACAGAACTTCAACTCTATAAATATTGAATGCCAGGTAGTTTAGTTAGTTATTATTTACTGTATCAGTATAGCTTAGGAACAGAATTTCACGTTACTGCAATATCTTCTCTGGAAGTCAAAGATAAGCGTATTATGATGTCCAGTATTTCAGTAAATGATGGTTATTTATTCTCATGCGTTCGCCACATATTCTGTTTTAGAGAAATTGTCCTGTGAAGACTTCATAGCTAGCGAGCAAGCAGGTCACTTCCATTTAACTACACACATTTGTACCAGGCGGTTCACTTCCTGTTATCTTTATGTCGGGCATCTTCCTTTCGTGAACAAAACAGAATTATGTATTTAATGACGCAGTTGGAAGAGGTAGAGTAGAAGTTCCCGAAGTGCCTGTATTTTTCATTGATTGCTTATATCAAGGCGAAGCGTTGAAAGGTGTCATCATCAATACGAACACAGCAAAACAGCAAAAATACTGCTCCTAAACAGTACGTTGTCTTGTTTCCCGGTTATCCATGATTTAATTATAAAACTAAATCCCTTTTATAAAAATCAGTAAAATAGCTCACTTAAGATAAAAAATAATAAAAATTACACATAGCTTTTATTCTGCCTAATGCGATAAGTTTCTATTAGAACTTGTAAATAACTTGTGTGCATCTAAAATGTATAATTCGTCTACAAAACTATTGCTGTGTGTAGCGAACATACAGAAATTCGATGTATTTCACCCTTCACGCTAGTAGATGACATAACACAAAGGTTTTTGCGCTCCTCTGGTATTTACCATTACGAAGTAAGCAAGAATGTTTGCAGAATTAATTTCTGGTGCCGAGTTTACGCTGTTGTGAAACTTCCTGACTAAGGAAACCCGAGTCATGTCAAAGCTATTTTTTCTGTCGATGGTTTCTCTCGTTCAGTTGCAAATTGTAAGATTTATCTTGGTACTGAGAGGTTGTGTCAAAGCCTTTCAGTACTGATGTGATGAAACTCACCGTTCTCTTTTAAGTTACGCACAGTATCTTGTCCATAATCCTACCTTCCTGGATATATCTTCGTTTCTGGAATGCTAGAGTACTTTGTGCAGTTGTGCAAAGCCATTGCCGGCCGGAGTGACCGAGCGGTTCAAGGCGCTACAGTCTGGAACCGCGCGAACGCTACGGTCGCAGGTTCGAATCCTGCCTCGGGACTGGATGTGTGTGATGTCCTTAGTTTAGTTAGGTTTAAGTAGTTCTAAGCTCTAGGGGACTGATGACTTTAGAAGTTCAGTCCCATACTGCTCAGAGCCATTTTGCAAAGCCACTGTGCCAGGGTGGCGTAGTGGTTAGCGCATCTGCCTAATGAGCAGGAGACCAGCTTTAGAATCCCGGCCTTGATATAAATTTTCATTAGTCGTTTCACAGATGTGTGAGACCTGAAAAGGTCTCGGGAACCATGTTGATTCATTAGAAAGTACAATGTTACGAAACTTCGTGTGTCATGGAGAACTTGTACCGAGGACTAAAAAGGTTTGGTTTGTTAGTACATCTCCCACTTGAGAAGTTCCACAAAGGCTCTCTTTCAGATCTTTCTGAGTAGCACCACTGGAAGAAATATAAGTAATCTTTCCTCCTGCGGCGTATCCAAAAGCATAATAACACTCACACCAGCAAATATTTGCCTGACATACGCCTGTAGCTGGAGTCATTACATTACGGAAAGCTCCGGTTTGTTTCTCTTAACAAAGAAAATTATTTTGAAATTGAATTTTACATGCTGATTCGATAGAGTGGTCACCAATTAGTCTACTGCGACATTCCTTTCATCGATATGTGTTAAATCGGACAACAGAACACGCAGAATAACCTATACTCCAACAGTGACTGAGCAACGATGTAGTAGGGCGGTAGCAGTCAGCGCGGCAGTCTCTGCAGGGATGTCGATAAAACGAATGTCGCAGTAGACTAATTGGTGACCACTCTATCGAATCGGCACGTAAGATTCCACTTGCAAAATCGTTTTGCTTTTAACTAGAAACAAACCGTTACTTCCCTTCAACGTTGGGCGTCGAATGAAATACGTGATGACCAGTATTTGTCTGGACTACCGCCAGCTACTCGTCTAGTATAGGGTGCCTAGGAAGCTGTTTTCTCGGACAGCTCGACAACAATTCAAGCAAATCATATTAATGGAGTTTATTACAGTAAATTGAATTGACAATACTTAACTTAGGACTGCTACTGTCGCAGGTTCAAATCCTGCCTCGGGCATGGATGTGTGTGACGTCCTTATGATAGTTAGGTTTAAGTAGTTCCAAGTTCTAGGGGCTGATGACCTCAGATGTTAAGTCCCATAGTGTTCAGAGCCATTTGAACTTAACTTACCGGCTTTACAATGAGGTGTCGCAAATAAATGGCGACATGCAAATAATCAATGGCCTCCGGCATATACAGTTTCCGTGCAAGTAAATTATACTGTTAACGTTAACGGCGAGCGGCTCTTGTACAGGTGCCGCTAATGTCGTCGTGCGGTCCTAGTCAGCGTATTATTGGCTGACGCCGTCTCACAGCCCTCTCGGTTGGTACGTTCCAGGCCGACGTGGCGGCGCTTGAAGTTACGCCGGAACGCTTGGCAAAAAGTAAATAGCAAAATGTAACGAAACATCAGGTAAAATATTCCTGACGACTCATATACGTATGTATAAAACGTAATGTCACAATATTTTAGAAACGTTTTGGTGAAAATATTTGTTATTTGCCTGGCGCATTCTTTCATCTACCAGTGAAAAATGGACAATAAAGAATGCAGACAAGAAGTGAATAGAGGCTTAGGTCGGGTAATTAAAGAGAGGAAATACTAAATATTACATGGAAAGGTGGGGTAACTAAATTAGAGGTACTCATTCGAATTTCGGTTAAAACGAACTTTTATCACATTTTGATTAAATTAAGGGATAGGTTCACAGGACATATCTTGAGGCTCGAAAGAGTATTTATTTTGGTAATGGTGGGAAGGTTTTGTGTATGTGTGTGTGTGTGTGTGTGTGTGTGTGTGTGTGTGTGTGTGTGTGTGTGTGTGTGTGTGGCAGGAGAGACGTAAAAAGTTTCTACAGGGAGACGAACGCTTACCTACAGCGCACAAGTTCAAATAGGCGTAAGCAGCACCACTTACGCTGATATGAAGACGCTTGCACAGGACAGAACTGCACGATGAGCTGCATCATACCAATCTTCGCACTGAGGTCCACAACAACAAATTTCACAATGCGTCCGGTGCTTTTCGGGGATACAGAAGAGATAGTGATGAGCGACAGACTTTCCGTCTTGAGACAGTACTGACGCAAGCAGATATTTGGTAAAAGTATTACGTGTCTGAATGTCTCTGCAAACAAATCAGTCCAATAACGGTTGCTAAATGGACAATACAACACCAATTGCCGGCCGCGGTGGCCGTGCGGTTCTAGGCGCTGCAGTCCGGAACCGCGGGACTGCTACAGTCGCAGGTTCGAATCCTGCCTCGGGCATGGATGTGTGTGATGTCCTTAGGTTAGTTACGTTTAAGTAGTTCTAAGTTTTAGGGCACTGATCACCATAGATGTCAAATCCCATAGTGCTCAGAGCCATTTTTGCAACACCAATTAGCTACTATGTTGCGCCAGACAACGCACAGAGCTCCGACTGCTAACGCGACGAGGGACTCTGAGAACAAGTTAACTAGTACGAAATTTCAAATCTTTGTAGCGCCATAGCACACTTTCTTATTCTCACCACAGGGCCGACCGAAACCAGTGAGCAGTAGCGAGCGTAGAAGGAGCAGGCGATATCGCACGTACCAGAATCGCACTCTCCCCAGAAGCAGCGATAGCTATCCCGTTCAAAAATATAGGTAAGAAAGGAAATGCGTACCATTTGTTTAAGCTGCAAGGGCGTCGAACAATAACCGCCCGTTTTCAGTTCGGCGCATCTCGCACGTGGCGCCAGGTCCTACACACACACACACACACACACACACACAAACATGCACGCAGTGCCGACAACGCACCAATTTATTTCCGCCCCACCCCCTCCCCCGCGGCGCGGCTGGTATTTCCCTGTGAACGCTCCCCGGGTATGCGCGAGAATAAAATACGGCTCATTGCTCCGCAGAGCTCACACTCTGCCGCCCTGACGCAATTCTGCCGAAAAAGCCTGCCGCGAGTTGCCTCGCTCCATTCCTGCTCTGTTTCTCGGAATGCTCTGCCGACGACGATGGTGGCTTGTAGTGCGGAAATCTTCACTTCTGTACCGCCACTGGTCTCGCAACCTTCAGAAGCAGCAGGTATCATTTACATTGACGAATCATTAAGCCCACGTGCGTAACAGAATGTTTGTTCTGCGTGGGACGGATTCCACAAGTTCTTGATTGGTTTCCGGGAGTATGATGTTCGGGCCCGAACAACACGGGACGACGTACTAGAAGATATATTGATACTATGAACCAGTGTGCTGATAATGGTTGGGCACTAGCCGAAAGCAATATTTGCCGAATAAAACTGCAAGAAAAGAACGACTGATTTCTGTGCTGCATCAACTGAAAGTCATATCACAGTCGTTGAGTGTACCCACGTTCCCAATGGAACGTAACCTGATAAAGGATTCTCCACTTCTATCACTTCACATACTAAGTCGGGACCTGAAGGCCATTGACGGCTATCTAAGGAGCACTGGGCACACACTTTTAACATACCCTGATAATTACAAGGGGCGGTAAAAAAGTTTCTAGCCCGAGATAGTTACCGTAATGCATCGCACAAACAATGCTACCTTCTTTTATGGTGACTCTTTGTGGGCATGCAAGTCAAATTTCGCGGCTCCAGCTTCGTTAGTTTCGTCGCTAAGATGCGTTGTATACCGTAGTGTAAGCAAAATAGCGAATGTCGGGAGCATAAAGAACCGTGTTGTGACTGAATATCGTCATTTGAAGGGAATGAAGCCCAAGGAAATTGAGGAGGACATGCGGAATACAATAAGAGCAGTGCTCCGTCTTATGCAACAATGAAACACTTTAAACGTGGAAGATGCGCCAAGGAGCGGAAGGCCCGTAACCGCTGTCACTGACGAAACAGCGACTGCAATTCACGATACGATTTTGCAGGGTCGTCGAACAACGTTGCAGCACATTGGAACCGCATTTGGAATCTCCCATGGGCGTCCTCAAGACATGTTTGTGGATTCGAAAAGTTTCATCTTGATGGGTCCCGAAAGTCTTGAATGCAGATCAGAGACGGGAGCACGTGCAGTGTTGTGAAAAAGTTGTCCGCCAATTTCAAGCGGATGATTTCTTGCAAGGTATGTAACAGTGGACGAAACGTGGGCTCACCACTTTTATCCTGAGACAAAACAACAGCCACAACGATGGAAACATCCTTCATCCCCTATGTTGTTGTTGTTGTTGTCTTCAGTCCTGAGACTGGTTTGATGCAGCTCTCCATGCTACTCTATCCTGTGCAAGCTGCTTCATCTCCCAGTACCTACTGCAACCTACATCCTTCTGAATCTGCTTAGTGTACTCATCTCTCGGTCTCCCTCTACGATTTTTACCCTCCACGCTGCCCTCCAATGCTAAATTTGTGATCCCTTGATGCCTCAAAACATGTCCTACTAACCGATCCCTTCTTCTAGTCAAGTTGTGCCACAAACTTCTCTTCTCCCCAATCCTATTCAATACCTCCTCATTAGTTACGTGATCTATCCACCTTATCTTCAGTATTCTTCTGTAGCACCACATTTCGAAAGCTTCTATTCTCTTCTTGTCCAAACTAGTTATCGTCCATGTTTCACTTCCATACATGGCTACACTCCAAACAAATACATTCAGAAACGACTTCCTGATACATAAATCTATATTCGATGTTAACAAATTTCTCTTCTTCAGAAATGCTTTCCTTGCCATTGCCAGTCTACATTTTATATCCTCTCTACTTCGACCATCATCAGTTATTTTACTTCCTAAATAGCAAAACTCCTTTACTACTTTAAGTGTCTCATTTCCTAATCTAATTCCCTCAGCATCACCCGATTTAATTTGACTACATTCCATTATCCTCGTTTTGCTTTTGTTAATGTTCATCTTATATCCATCCTCCTTTCAAGACACTGTCCATTCCGTTCAACTGCTCTTCCAAGTCCTTTGCCGTCTCTGACAGAATTACAATGTCATCGGCGAACCTCAAAGTTTTTACTTCGTCTCCATGAATTTTAATACCTACTCCAAATTTTTCTTTTGTTTCCTTTACTGCTTGCTCAATATACAGATTGAATAACATCGGGGAGAGGCTACAACCCTGTCTCACTCCTTTCCCAACCACTGCTTCCCTTTCATGCCCCTCGACTCTTATTACTGCCATCTGGCTTCTGTACAAATTGTAAATAGCCTTTCGCTCCCTGTATTTTACCCCTGCCACCTTTAGAATTTGAAAGAGAGTATTCCAGTCAACATTGTCAAAAGCTTTCTCTAAGTCTACAAATGCTAGAAACGTAGGTTTGCATTTTCTTAATCTTTCTTCTAAGATAAGTCGTAAGGTCAATATTGCCTCACGTGTTCCAACATTTCGACGGAATCCAAACTGATCCTCCCCGAGGTCTGCATCTACCAGTTTTTCCATTCGTCTGTAAAGAATTCGCGTTAGTATTTTGCAGCCGTGGCTTATTAAACTGATAGTTCGGTAATTTTCACATCTGTCAGCACCTGCTTTCTTTGGGATTGGAATTATTATATTCTTCTTGAAGTCTGAGGGTATTTCACCTGTCTCATACATCTTGCTCACCAGCTGGTAGAGTTTTGTCATGACTTGCTCTCCCAAGGCCGTCAGTAGTTCTAATGGAATGTTGTCTACTCCGGGGGCCTTGTTTCGTCTCAGGTCTTTCAGTGCTCTGTCAAACTCTTCACGCAGTATCGTATCTCCCATTTCGTCTTCATCTACATCCTCTTCTATTTCCATAATATTGTCCTCAAGTACATCGCCCTTGTATAAACCTTCTATATACTCCTTCCACCTTTCTGCCTTCCCTTCTTTGCTTAGAACTGGGCTGCCATCTGAGCTCTTGATATTCATATACGTGGTTCTCTTCTCTCCAAAGGTCTCTTTAATTTTCCTGTAGGCAGTATCTATCTTACCCCTAGTGAGATAAGCTTCTACATCCTTACATTTGTCCTCTAGCCATCCCTGTTTAGCCATTTTGCACTTCCTTTCGATCTCATTTTTGAGACTTTTGTATTCCTTTTTGCCTGCTTCTTTTACTGCATTTTTATATTTTCTCCTTTCATCAATTAAATTCAATATTTCTTCTGTTACCCAAGGATTTCTAGCAGCCCTCGTCTTTGTACCTACTTTATCCTCTGCTGCCTTCACTACTACATCCCTCAGAGTTACCCATTCTTCTTCTACTGTATTTCTTTCCCCTATTCCTGTCAATTGTTCCCTTATGCTCTCTCTGAAACTCTGTACAACCTCTGGTTCTTTCAGTTTATCCAGGTCCCATCTCCTTAATTTCCCACATTTTTGCAGTTTCTTCAGTTTTAATCTACAGGTCATAACCAATAGATTGTGGTCAGAGTCCACATCTGCCCCTGGAAATGTCTTACAACTTAAAACCTGGTTCCTAAATCTCTGTCTTACCATTATATAATCTATCTGATACCTTTTAGTATCTCCAGGGTTCTTCCACGTATACAACCTTCTTTCATGATTCTTAAACCAAGTGTTAGCTATGATTAAGTTGTGCTCTGTGCAAAATTCTACTAGGCGGCTTCCTCTTTCATTTCTTAGCCCCAATCCATATTCACCTACTATGTTTCCTTCTCTCCCTTTTCCTACACTCGAATTCCAGTCACCCATTACTATTAAATTTTCGTCTCCCTTCACTATCTGAATAATTTCTTTTATTTCATCGTACATTTCTTCAATTTCTTCATCATCTGCAGAGCTAGTTGGCATATAAACTTGTACTACTGTAGTAGGTGTGGGCTTCGTATCTATCTTGGCCACAATAATGCGTTCACTATGCTGTTTGTAGTAGCTTACCCGCATTCCTATTTTCCTATTCATTATTAAACCTACTCCTGCATTACCCCTATTTGATTTTGTGTTTATAACCCTGTAGTCACCTGACCAAAAGTCTTGTTCCTCCTGCCACCGAACTTCACTAATTCCAACTATATCTAACTTTAACCTATCCATTTCCCTTTTTAAATTTTCTAACCTACCTGCCCGATTAAGGGATCTGACATTCCACGCTCCGATCCGTAGAACGCCAGTTTTCTTTCTCCTGATAACGACATCCTCCTGAGTAGTCCCCGCCCGGAGATCCGAATGGGGGACTATTTTACCTCCGGAATATTTTACCCAAGAGGATGCCATCATCATTTAATCATACAGTACAGCTGCATGTCCTCGGGAAAAATTACGGCTGTAGTTTCCCCTTGCTTTCAGCCGTTCGCAGTACCAGCACAGCAAGGCCGTTTTGGTTAATGTTGCAAGGCCAGATCAGTCAATCATCCAGACTGTTGCCCCTGCAACTACTGAAAAGGCTGCTGCCCCTCTTCAGGAACCACACGTTTGTCTGGCCTCTCAACAGATACCCCTCCGTTGTGGTTGCACCTACGGTACGGCCATCTGTGTCGCTGAGGCACGCAAGCCTCCCCACCAACGGCAAGGTCCATGGTTCACAAAAAATCCGGGTGCAACAAATGCCGGTAAGGTGGTGGCATCGGTCTTCAGGGACACAGAGGGGGTAATGAAGGTGGATTAGTTGCAAAAGGGCATACTATCAATGCATCATATTATTGCACCCTCCTGCGCCTTTTGAGATAAAAGATGAAGAAAAAAGGCGCGGAAAATTGGGGCACGGAGTTCTTTTGCATCAGGACAACGCATCGACGCACAAAGCCCTCGCAACACTGGAAACTCTGCGTGATTGCGAGTTCGAATTTTTACCTCATCCTCTATATTCTACAGATTTGGTTCGATCAGACTTTTTTCTTTTCCCAAACCTAAAAAAAGACCTCAAAGGACAACGATTTGACAATGATGATGCAGTCATGGATGCTGTGACCGCTTGGATGGACTTTAAATCGAAGACCTTTTATTTGAATGGTTTGCACAAGTTATTTGGGTGTGCTTGCAAGTAAATTAATGCCACTCTGTACTTCACTCGTTAAATGCCAGCGTATTCACAAATAGCTTCCACTGTTCAACAAAGGATTCTCCAATTCTATAACATCTACACATTCAATAGCAGTTATCTAGAGAGCAATGACGCAGCAGCGCAAGCGTAAGCTTTGTTTATCAGTGTCTAAATCACGTCTATACTCACAACAAAAATCAAACGGTTGTGCACCATTACAAAGTCACTTACTAACAGATTTTACACATTTCTCTTCGTAATACTAATTCAGATTAATATGCCACCAGCAACGTGGTCTAGTCAGACCTTATAATGTTCTCTACAAACAAGGGATTCTTAACTTATGTCACATCAGATACATCAATTTTTTTAGACAACCTAGTCAAAATACTTTTATTAGTAGATGCTACGACGAACGCTTGTTCTCACTAATATCAAGCCCCACGAGAATTTTATTATGCATATTTTTCTTGCAAACGGAACAACTACTGACACACTGTTTTGTATCCCCCCACATCAAGGACGTATATTAGGTACTTATGGACGTATATTAGGTACGTATGGACGTATATTAGGTACACGGACGTATATTAGGTATATGACGTATATGGACGTATATTAGGTACACAACTTTGATTCCGCAGTTTTTCAGTACTTGACAATAACGGCAAGTGTATGTACAGGTGTTGGTCGTAAGTGTCATACAATAAGCTTAGGCATTAGTAAACGTAACTCCACCAAAATTTTAATCGATTTGTGCCTGCAACATAAAGTTATTCTAGATTTAATATGTCAACTTACGAGTCGAGTTCTCGTCATTTGCAAACAGTTTTAATGTTCTGCTTTATCATGAAGAAATCTGCAACTTTGGCTCATAAGTTGCTGGGTATGACCTATGGTGAGGCAGCTAATAGCGAAAGAACTTGCAGAAAATGGTTTAAACGCATCAAAAAAAATGATTCTGAGGACGAAGGTATGTTGGCAGAAGATAGAAGGGTTTAGAAGCTACTGTAACCCCAAAACACTCGAGATCGTTAACGAAATTAATTGATGAGTTTGAGCCCGGCACTGAAAGACAAGCGGCCGCAGTACAGTGGCAGACATGAAAACGAGATTTTTCTACGTGACAGTGATCGACTTCATGTCGCAAAACCCATCAAAACATACTTGGAAACTTGGAAATGAAATGTGTTCCCCCACCCGCCGTATTCTCCAGACATTGCTTCCTTTCACTATCACTTTTTTAGATCAATGGCACACAGTCTGGCTGACCAGCACTTCCTGCCATATGAACAAGTGGAAAAGTGCATCGATTGATAGAGCTTCTCAAAAGATACCCACTTCTTCCGCCGCGGGATTTGTATGCTACTTGAAAGATGACAAAAAGTAGTGACCAGCGATGGCCAATAATTCAAATGGTAATTTGTTTGCAATTTTCCCACAATAAAGCATCAAACTTCCAGAGACAACGGCGGAGGCAGAACTGTAGACGTAATACATTCCTCTGACGCAGAGGGGTGTCTCTTCACTCGAATTGCGTCTTACTTTTCTTTTCATTGGAAGTGTGTCTATACTCCAACTTTGTAGAAGGTTCCACAAACGACGTTGTTGTCTCCAAGTAACAGCTTCACCGACATCAAGCCCTCAGCTGCTTTCTATGCCCTTTTCCCACGCGCCCTGTGAAACAATAGCAGCCTGGTTATCTCGTTCGTCTCTAAATTCAGCTGCTCCTCTGTCTTCAAAATTTCTCTAGAAATCAAACAACAAGGTTGGATTTTTGTGATAATTGTATCAATGACATAAAAATATTCCAGTGCGTATTTTCAAGCCTAGTAAACAATAGTTACCGATTGAAGATATGAAAAATGTAAACGAGTCTGCGATCATGTTTGGCACTCACAGTCAACAGTGAGGTTTATAACATATGTGATCACAGCAGACATTTATAAACTAGTAAACAATAATTTAATCTTTAACATAACTTATGTTATCAAACAAGTAACAATCGGCAACGAGCGTAGGTACTGGAATGATACATCATTGCGACGTCTCAAGATGTCCAGTCGGAGGTGACGCCAATCCTGTTGAGAGGTACCCTGTATGGCGAGACTGAGTAAACATTCATTTCTAACACTCACTCTGGCTTTCTTGGTTAAAGGTGCCACGTTAGCTGTGCTCAGAAAGACAAATGACTGTCGAGCTGAGCATGATCTGTGGACGCCAGCAAAGATGTAGAAATGACGGATGAACAAAAGACTACCAACAGTTTCGTGGAAACTAGTGGAGATGCTGTCACTGGTCGAGGGGCCGCTGTTCGAGTACTTTGGGTGATACGATGCGCGAGAGAGTGAGAATTAACCTTATACTAGCTTTCACCATTACATATCTCCTCTCGCTTTAATAACTGCAGTCATTTCCACAGTTTAATTCATGAAATTATCAGTTATAATATTTTGAGACAGTTTTTTTTTCAAATTTTACAAGGTCCTCAGCCACTAGTCAGTTTTAATATTACCGTACTTTAGTTGTTTTACCTCTCAATGTGGCGCTATGGTTAGTAAACTGAACTCCCATTCTCGAGGACGACGGTTCTGATCCCCGTCCGGCCATCCAGATTCGGGTTCTCCGTGATTTCCCTAAATAGCTTAAGGCACGGGACGTTAAACAGTAATCTTTCTTCCTTATTCGTTTATTTCACAAATGCCATGCTTTACAATACTTCGAGAACTCTTGTGCCACCACGCTAGTTGGAGTTTCTCGCCATGTTCCCTTGTCTGTGTTCATTTGCCGTTATTGTGGTCTCGCTACTCGTCCGCGCATTTCGTAACTACTTGGCCATTGTTACATTGAAATGTGCGGTGCACTCGTACTTCTTGGAGAGGAAATTCTTGGTAAAAGGAAAATTTTGCATACTTCATGGTAGTTAGTGAGCCCCTAGTCCTTCGTACTATCAAGTAGTGACGGATGAGGCCACGATCCGTTCGCTTCTTACAAGAGCAGTCTCTCATATGGTATCGGATCCTATAGTTGTTTCAGTCAGCTTCGATGTATTTTTATTTTAATTGTGGAAAACAGCGACCATCTTGGCAAGTATGTGTAGACTGCGAAAAGTGAAGTACAGTCTATGTGAGGGTAAACTACGTTAGTTCTGAATAGATATTTCCCTTGGTGCTGAATGCTTCGTCCTAGGGCGAACAATGTTTGAGATGTGATGAACATGTCAGGCATTACTTTAAGCTACTTAGGACATATATTTTGCTACGTGCGAATTATGTGCTAGTATTTTCCTCTTATGTTTTATTAATTTGTACTCAAGTTTTGTCTCGCACTTGTTCACCATGTGCCGTCTCTGTACTCACGTTTTGTTTCGCACTTCTTCACCACGTGCCTTCTGTATCCAGAGCTTCGATTCCTTTCATGTCGAAGAATACGTTCTTTCTCAGTAGTTCCCAAACGTAGTGAGGTCTTTACCCCTGCCCCAATAATCTCGCAGTGCAATCACACATTAAGTAACAACTTCTCCCGTTATCACCAACGTTAGTGCTGAATAGACTTTTGAATGAAAAATAATTCTCTTTGAATACTTCAGTTTTTTTAAAATAGTAATAATAATGAGACTGTGCATGTCTTTTATTAAACCAAGAATTAATGAGTCAATGAGACGATTGCTAGGGCTTATTTCTGACAACTTTTTTTGTACTTGGATTGATCTTAGTCGGAGCGCGTCGTGAGTCATTCTCCAAGTACCTTCCGGTCCTTTCTTGTTTCACTGCTAACGTAGTCAAAATCCTGATAGGTGTGGCAATGAAACAGGAAATTTGGCAATCCTGGAAATAGGACGTTACGATAGTAATCATAAAATGGGAGTGGTGCCATCTGGACAACAAAACGTTGCCATTGACCCTGATATCAATGTCCAGTCAAGACGGCGTCCTGGAACGGTGAAAAACGCGCTGTTGCCGTGGAAGCGATTTACAAAGGCAGTGACAGTTGAGTGGCCGTTCATTACGTATTTCGTGCTCATTACACTCTCGCATTTCATGCCGTAATCACGTCGGAATATCCTATCAGAATGTGTATACAAAATTTTGCACAAACGGGTGGTACGATGCGAGAGAGGGCTTTCAACTGTAAAGCGCGTGTAAGTACCATAGACAAAAGTAGAAAAAACCTTCATCCCAAGTCCCAGGCGTTCTGCACTCAAGCATGTGCTGCCACCAGACATATCGGAATCACAGTGTACGGTGAATACTGCACGAGAAACTGCAGTCCCACCAACATACAATTCACATAGAGTAAAAATTGACTGCAGATGGCCTCCCAAAGAGATTATGCTTCTTGTTGTGACTCATGAACGACAACAAAGGCCTGTGCGACACTCTGATCATGGGTGACGAGGCCAGTTTTTATGTGCCAATGTCAAGCTTTGTTAGCAAGCAAAACTTTAGACGCTAGTCACTTGAACATCCTGAAATGCTTCATGCAACGCCACTTTACATCAGAAAGTTGCAGTCTGATGCGGCGTATTATCATTTGGAATCACAGAGCCATATTTTTTGAAGACGTTCACAGCCATGCTGTTACTGTGAATACAGAATATTTCCTAGTTCGACAGCCTGCTGTAACTGCACATTCTTCCAACAAGACGGAGCCATATGCCAAGCATCGTGCCATTCCATTAACGCGCTACAGAACATGCTTCTGGTCATTTCCAACAACGGGGCATTTCCTGTCCTCCGACATCGTCTGACCTTCCAGCGTGTGATTTCTTGCTTTGGGGTCATTTTAAATGTGAGGTCTGGCCGTGTGATATCCCACACTTCAGCCACTAACGTCTAGAATTCTATAATAAGTTAATACACTGAAGCGGAAAAGAAACTGGTACAGGCATGCGTATTCAAATACAGAGATACACTATGTGATAAAAAGTAAACGGACACCTGGCTGAAAATGACTTACAAGTTCGTGGCGCCCTTCATCGGTAATATGGAAGGTTTCTTGGGGAATGGCAGCCCATTCGTCACGGAGTGCTGCACTGAGGAGAGGTGTCGATGTTGGTCGGTGAGGCTTGGCACGAGCTCGGCGTTCCAAAACATCCCAAAGGTTTTCTAAAGGATTCAGGTCAGGATTCTGTGCAGACCAGTCCATTACAGGGATGTTATTGTCGTTTAACCACTCCGCCACAGGCCGTGCACTATGAACAGGTGTTGAAAGATGCAATCCCCATCCCCAAAGTACTCTTCAACAGTGGGAAAGTAACCGGTGCTTAAATGATCAATGTATGACTGTGCTGTGATAGTGCCACGCAAAGCAATAAGGGGTGAAAGCCCGCTCCGTGAAAAACACCACACCATAACACCATCGCCTTGAATTTTACTGATGGCACTACACACGCCGGCAGATGACGTTCACCAGGCATTCGCCATACCTGCACCCTGCCATCAGATCGCCACATTGTCTACTGTGATTCGTCACTCCACACAAAATTTTTCCACTGTTCAATTGTCCAATGATAACGCTCCTTACACCAAACAAGACGTCGTTTGGCAATTACCGGCGTGATGTGTGATTTATGGGCAGCCGCTCGACCATGACATCCCAGTTTTCTCACGACCCGCCTACCTGTCATGCAGTTCGGAATTCCTGTGTGATGGTCTGGATAGATATCTGCCTATTACACATCCCTCTTCAACTGTCGGCGGTCTCTGTCAGTCAACAGACGCGGTCGACCAGTACGCTTTTGTGCTCTACGTGTCCCTTCACATTTTCACTTCACTATGACATCGAAACAGTGTACCAAAGGATGTTAAGGAGTGTGAAAATCACGCGTTCGGAAATTTGACACAAGTGACACCCAATAAGCTGATAACGTTCGAAGTCCGTGAATTTTTCGGAGCGCCCCATTCTGATTTCTCACCATGTAATGTGTCTACCGAGGTCAATGATATGGAGTACGTGGTGGCAGCACAATACACCTTATATTAAAAACACATGTTTTTGGCGTCTTCCGGATACTTTTGATCACATAGTGCATGTAAACAGGAAGAATACGGTGCTATCGTCGGCAGCGCCTAAGTTTCTGGCGCCATTGTTAGATAGGGTACTGCTTCTACAATGGCAGGTTATCAAGATTTAAGTGAGTTTTAACTTGGTGTTACAGTCGGCGCACGAGTGATGGGACACAGTATTCCGAAATAACGATGAAGTGGGAATTTTCCTGTACGACCATTTCCGAGTGTATCGTGAATATCAGGGATTCAGTGAAATATCAGATCTACGACATCGCTGCGCCAGAAGAAGATCCTGCAAGAATGGGACCAACGATGACTGAAGAGAATCGTTCAACGTGACAGAAGTGCAATCCTTCCGCAAATTGCTGCTGATTTCAATGTAGGGCCATCAGTAAGTGTCAGCGTGCGAACTATTCGTCGAAACACCATTGATATGGGCTTTAGGAGCTGAAAGCCATCTCGTGCACCCTTGATGACCCCACGACACAAAGTTTTAGGCCTCGTCTGAGCCCGATAACACTGACATTGTTTTCTTGATAGCTGGGAACTTGCTGTCTAGACGGACGAGACTCGTTTAAAATTGTATCTAGCGGATGGACGTGTATGGGCATGGAGACAACCTCGCGAATCCATGGATCCTGAGTGTTAGGAGGGGACTGCTCAAGCTGATGGAGGCTCCGTAATGGTGTAGGGCGTGTGCAGTTGGAGCAACATGGGACCCCCGATACGTCTACATTCGACTCTGACAGATGACACGTACTTAAGCATCCTGTCTGATCACCTGCATCCATTCATGTTCATAGTGCATTCCGACGGACTTGGACACTTGCAGCAGGACACCCCAATGGTCCATAATTCCTACAGAGTTGTTCCAGAAACACTATTCTAAGTTTAAACACTTCCGCTGTCCATCAAAATCCCCAGACAAGAACATTATTGAGATGTTTGGGATACCTTGCAACGTGATACTCAGATAAGATCCCCCCCCCCCCCCCTCGTACTCTAGCGGATTTACGGACAGCCCTGCGGGATTCATGATTTAAATTCCCTCCAGCACCACTTCAGATATTAGTCGAGTCGATGCCACGTCACGTTGCGGCCCTTCTGCGTGCGTGCTTGTAGGGGCCCTACATGATATTACGCAGGTGTACCAGTTTCTTTGGCCCTTCTGTGTAGAATTCGAGTGTCAGTCCTTTAAGCTGTGATGTCTAACTTCCGTAAAAGATTTCAAATATGTGTGAACGAAAATGGTGGGCATTTAGGGAGATGTAATTTTAAAGTGATGGGCATTCTAAATTTCATGCATTCTCAATTCATGCTGTGAAGAAATTTGTATCTCTGGTGGAGGTTTCAGAATTTCCCGTTTCACTGCCGTACACATTACTTCCACATATTTAAATATATACTCCAACATTTCTTTTGCTTGAGCTGTGTTTCTGCAGTTTGTGTGCTAGAATAACTGATGAAACAACTCCTGTTGCACCCTGCCTATCACCTACAAATCCTTCTCACAAAGCAAACCTGCACTGCTCGCCTTCCTAGCGACACTTGTTTCACTTTCACTCAAAATCTGTACCCTCGTTTCAAACAAACTAAGTTTTACTGATTCTAACTCACTTCATTGCAACAATCCTTACAGCTGAAATCGCAGGAATTGGACCACATCAGGCTGTCAGTGTTTTGTGTCTGGCCACTGCCACTAACAATAATAATAATCATTGTCATCATCATCATCATCATCATCGTCTCAAGGGTAATGTTTTTTGGCTGTTCAGTGTCAGAACTGTTATGCCATCTCTTTAAGGACCGTCCAATGTTCCTCTTGTCAGATGTGTTATATCGTATTGCAGGTTTAGTTATCCTGTCGTTAGATAAACATTGGATATGGTCTCTCCAGTTCAGTTGGTATTTTTAAATTATATTTGTAATGGGTTCAACATTATTTCTTGTCTAGTACCGATACGTTTTAAGGTCCAGCAATGAATATCCTGCTACAAACTGGTGGAACTCCTCTCTGATGATTTGATTTGTCGTAACTGATCAGATGTTAGAGTCCAACATTCGCCGCCTTGCAACAGCAAAGTCAATGCTGTTACTTTTTAGAGTTTAGTTAATGTTTCTCTCTGTACGTTATGTTTTAACGTAAGTTGTATAGTTCCATAGCAGTGTCTGAATCTGGTTACTTTTAGCTCTACATCATCTGACTCCTCTTCGGTACTTTCTGACGTATCTTGGGAAACACTTGAAGAAATTCTCATAAAAAATCCAAATGAACACGCTATAATGCTGCTGGGGGCTCTTAATGCATTGTTGGAAATCACCCATTTTACAAAAAGACAAACTAGAATAGTGTAAGGCTAACGAACTCTGCAGAGCAACCTACCTGGTAATGAAATCCACTGGTTTTAAGCATCTTCCCAGAAAACAGAGGACAAGGAGCTCTCCAAACACCAGTTCAGGCTAATTTTCAATAGAGAATGTTGCAATCCGCCAAAGAAACCCAGATTCAAGGTTACAAGAAATACTGATTTCAATTCTCATCAATATTTATCTAAAATCGAAGTTAAATTCCAATAAAGAAATACCAAGTGACAGGCCAAACCAAGCACTTTCCGAGCGGGTGGACGAGTTCCAGGTGACGAAAAAGTCAGATAGAAATTAGGGTCGAATAAAGATACGGATTCTAATGGTTAGTAGAGAGGTAGAATTTCGGCAGATATTCTCCAAGGATCTCACTTGGAAATATCGATGGAAGTTATTGCAATATCAAAAACATTAAAAATTCTGAAATTTGGGCAGCAGTAAGAAGGTCGCGCCATTGTTCCAAAAGGACGCTGCTGGGGTCTGAAGCAAGCGGACGTATTGAGCGGCGGTCTTGCAGATATAGCAAAATACGTTTTGTCTTTGCTCATATTACATAAATAGTGTATTCCCAAGTTGCGTCGCGTAGGAAGCAAATTTGTGTGGTGGCTATAACATTTTTGATTGGTGACAAATTCTCAGACTAGAAGATATTAGACAGAGCGCAAAGCTTATGCCAGTCGTGACGTCATTACTACAATGCATGTAAGTGAGTTTGTTGTCCTTGCTGCTCCGATTGTTTGCGACGGAGAGAGAATTCCACCATTTTGTGTTTCTTGAGAAAGTGTCAACCTTTCCTGAACTATGGAGGTTGTGTTTATGCGCTCTGGTGCCATTAATTTCATCTCGCTTACCGACAGTATTGGGACGAGCGGCATAAATTACATTCGCGATCTCACTGTGAATTCCGATCGAAGCCGATCGAATTTTGTACAGTTGCTGTAATGGTAGCGATTAAATAATTAGTGAAGTATATTTCGGAGTGCCCTGTCACGTGTGAGGTGTCATCGTCAATTTGCCTTGTCATTGTATTATCGAAAGGAAAACTGTAAGTTGCCTAATATTTAAATCATTATCTTATAGGGCATGGTATTGCTGACTACCTCAAACTGCCATGGACGCATTCATTACATCACACGATCCACTGAATTTTTTAATTAAAAAATCTGCAGTCTTCTCTTGTCGTCTTTGGAATATAAACTACTGGTGAAAGAACTAAAACCGACGCCAAGTCTGTCTATTTAAAAAAACACAATGGTTCAATTCAAAACCATGGCTAAGTGCCAGCGTTGTAATAAACGAACTTTTACTTTGTATTATTTGGAATGGGCAATGACGGTTTTGAATGGCGTAAGTGGGGAGTAGGCGAAGAGAGTTTTCAAAATTTCCTTTAGAAACTAAAAAGCATTACTTTCCATTTCAGATATCACAGAAGCTGTTAAATGCAGTCAGCTAGGCACAATAAGAAATGACCCTGATCTTTCAGAGGCAACACGCCTGAAAGCTTTGAAACATAGGGAGAAGGTTTATTGAAACAGAAGTATAATGAAGAGACTTATTTCGACTATATGCTTTTTAGCTTTGCAAGAGTTAGCTCTTCGAGGTCATTACGAATTGAGCCGTGCTCACTCCGAACTAAGCGTTTCCTTGAACTTGGCTGTCTATCACTGTTTGGTTTCCCGCCATTGTTGCAGTTATGCAGTGGTTCTTCTACGTATGGGAGCAGCGATGAGTATTGATACTTGCACCGTGTACCATCTTTGTTCTTGTGCATATAGTTTCTGGCTAGGGGGCGTGCGGACAGTCGGTCGGTTGGTGCGGACCAGGGAGGATATCTCCGTAGGGTGCAGTCGGCTGGGTCCACTGGCAGACCCTGCGCAGTGTCGGAGCGTGTGTGCAGCTGTCCGATCGCTACAAGCTTCGTGTCTCACTGACACAGGACGCCAAAGTTGAGTGGTGTCTTAAGTACCCAAGCCAAGTCCGTTCATGTTGTATCGTTCGTTTCGGTGGTTCGCTGTTGGGGAGCTTTTCCTGTGAGCAACACCGAGTGTTTGTAGTGGTGAAGTCGAGCCGCCGTGCAGTGGAATTTATATTGGTTCACTACTGTTCAAGTGCACCAGCGGAATTTTCTGCCTTGTGGCCGTTAGTGTTCCTGTTACGTGCCCTGGCCACTAACGTAATTTCAGGCAGCTTCCTCTTCTCATATGTTGTCGCTGTCCAACATGATGTGTAGTTTTGGCAGCTTAATACATATTTCATTGTGGTTAATGATGTCCATAACAGTTTGGTCTTTGAGTTTTCGTGTACCGATTGGTGGCTAGCAATTCATTTGATTGGTCCGTCCGTGACTGTCTCTTGGTTGCCAATGCTATACAGGAAAATTTTTTTTGTTCAATTATTGGAAAATCAATTGTAGGCCTTCAGCTACTTAAACCCTTATTCTTAAATTTAGTTATTGTCGTTGCGTTGCGTTTTCACTTAGTGTGCTTTCGGCCACTTAAAGGTTTAAGCTATTTTTTTTTATTATTTGGAAAGTCAGCTGTGGGCCTTCAGCCGCTTAAAGCCTTATTCTTAAAATTTTCCCCTTAAGCGAAAACATTGCGGCCTTGTGCCTTAAAAGATTATGGTAATATATTTTAAAATTTTGAAATTTAATTGTGGCCTTCAGCATCTTGTTTCTTAGTTCCATCTACTTTTGCCTTGAGGCTTTCAGCCTAGCTGTGATTTAGACATATATATTTTAAGTATTTTGTTTGCAATTTATCTTGTTGATTTTTAAGATTTCTTATTTGGAGGCCTTCAGCCATGAAAGAATTGTGTTTTGAAACTCATAGTTGTAAAGGTTCGGCTATGTGCCGTTTTGGTTTAAATGTGTTATTAAATAACAATAAACTACAATTTTGAAGTGTAACTGACTGCCACCTTATTTGGCCCTTTCCACAGTCCTGATCACCTGTTCTACCCTGCGGGTTTAGCGAGCGTATCACTTACCGTAGCAGAGCGTGGTTACGCTTGTGCTTACCAACCTAGTTGTGGTCAGTTTCACTCTTGTTTCGATTGCCTCTGTGGCATCGTATTGTTTGGCTTGTTATTGCTTCACGTGTCAAGATAATGGCACTCAGACAGTGTCTGGGGATTGGCCTTCTGAGAAGAGGCCATCTAATTTACGAGTTGGCAGTAAGGCGTCAAGTGACGGAGTGCAGTGTTCCGGAATTGGTGGCCCGTTAGCTCGCTGCCGTGATGCAACCAGTTACGTCACCTCGGCAGTGATCGGTGAGACATGTGCGGCCATCCAATTTCTCGGTGAAGTTCTTATCGGCATTAAGGATACTATTGGTCTCCTAGAAGGAACCCAGTTGGTTCGGGAGCGGGCACAGTTGGCGCATTTAACTAATCAGATGGCTGATTTGAGTACGTAAGATTCGGGAGAGCATCACAAAATATCGGCCGCTGAGTTGGGTACTCTGGTGAGCGCGTTGCTGTTTAAGCTTATATGCTTGGAGTTGGATGGGAGGAAGTTCGAAGATAGTGGCTTGCGCTATCAGGGGGAACATGGGGTCCAGGCCGGGGGTGGCATTGTTCAGCGGTTGTTAAGTTAGATGCATGTTTGCTAAGTTGCCTAACCCTCTGGCTTATTTCTTTCAGGGTCTGACCGAATTGGTTGTAGAGCGAATTGATCAAGTAGAAAATCTATTGTGGTTGTTGCATCGTCTCAAACAGCACGCGGCCGCTTTTCGCGTTCCGTACCACGTGATCCTGTTGCTATACCCGCTAGCCAGATGCGAGTTGCAGTACATCCTCTCACGAGCCATGGCCGAACATTTAACCTTGAAACAATTAAGGGGGGCTCGTAATTAGTCAAAGATTAACCACTGGGGTTCGGAAACAACTTGAGTGCCGCCACATTTGGGAAGTGCAACGGGGTGACGAGCAGTTACATCAGTATGTTGATAGAGTCCACACAGCCCATTTTGCTTTCCGTAAGCAGCCTGAGACCTGGGGAGAACTCCGTGATGTGGTAATAGCAACATCCGCATTATCCCTTGAGAGCCACGGGCGTCGGGAAGTTGCGGGGCGCAACATAGGGGCCGCTTCTGGATAATACACACCCGTTGAAGTTATCAAAAGGGAACACAGGCGTTGTTTCAGATGCGTCAGTACAGATTTGGCACGCTCTTGTGAACAGCCACGTGCTCCTACAGCTAATAGAACCTCTAGGCCTTGGTGTACTCGTGTAGTCACCCCCGCATCATCCCCTTTGCCTTGTTTGTTTTCGGGTAGGCGGTGAGCCCGTCTGCGCTCTTGGAGTCCGATAATTCCTAGTCAATATTGAGTTTTGAGTGGTTTTTGGAATTTGGGCATCTTAATAGACTTCTTTCGGTCCCGTCACCGGTGCAGAGCTGTCGGGTGGCCAATGGCCAGGTGTTACCTTTGCAGGGTTGGGTCCGGGGGAGTGTATCGGTTGCCGATTTTTCCTGGCCTATATCTTTAGCCTTGGTTAACGGACAGCCTGTTAATCTAATCTAAGAAATTTCTTCCTCAAATTAAAGCCTATGTTTACTAGCAGACTTCTCTTGGCCAGGAATGCCCTTTTTTGCACTGGTAATTTGCTTTTTATGTCCTCCTTTCTCTAGCCATCATGGATTATTTGGCTGCCTATGTAAAAGAATTCCTTAACTTCAGTCACTTCGTGATCACCAACCCTAAACTTAAGTTACTCTCTCTTGACATTTCTTCTACTTCTCATTATTTTCGTCTTCCTTCGACTTATTCTAAACCCATATTATGTACTTATCAGACTGTTCATTCCAGTAAGCAGATCATTAATTCTTCTTCACTTTCACTCAGGATAGTAATGTCATCTGTGACTTGTGTCACTGATATCCTTTCACCCTGAATTTTAAATACGCTCATGAACCTTTCTTCTATTTCCATCATTGCTTCTTCCATGGACAGATTGAACACTAGGGGCGAAAGACTACATCTGCCAAACATCCTTTTTAAACCGAGCACTTCATTCTTGGCCGTCCACTCTTATTGTTCCCTCTTAGCTCTTGTATATTGTATATTACCCGTCCCTCCGCCGGCCGCTGTGGCCGAGCATTCTAGGCCCTCAGTCCGGAACCGAGCTGCTGCTGCTACGGTCGCAGGTTCGAATCCTGCTTCGGTCATGGATGTATGTGATGTCCTTAGGTTAGTTAGGTTTAAGTAGTTGTAAGTCTGGGGGACTGATGACCTCAGATGTTAAGTCCCATAGTGCTTAGAGCCATTTGAACCATAGTGCTTAGAACCATTTGAACCCGTCCCTCCCAACAGCTTGCCCCCATTTTTCTCGGAACTTCGAACATCTTTACCACTTTATATTGTCGAACGCTTTCTCCAGGTCGACAAATGATATGAACGTCTCTTGATTTTCCTTCAGTCTTGCTTCGATTATCAATCTCACCATTAGAACTACCTCTCTGGTACCTTTATCTTTCCTAAACCCAAACACATCGTCATCCAACATATTCTCAGTTTTCTTTTCCATTCTTCTTCATATTATTCTTGTCACCAACTTGGATGCATCAGTAGTCTGTGCTATAATTCTCACAGTTGTCGGCTCTTGCAATCTTCGTTAGCGTGTGGACGATATTTTTGCAGAAGTCAGATGCTATATCGTAAGACTCATACATTCTACATACCAACGTAAATAGTTGTTTTGTTGCCACTTCCCACAAATATTTTAGAAATTCTGTCCGAGAGTTACCTATCCCTTCTGCATTTTAAACAACATTAAACACCACTGCTTACGAAGTTGGCAAATATTTCAATATTTATTGAATATAATCAAGGGATGAAGCAAATGAAGGAAATAACCTGATGTTCACACTCTGAACAATAACAATAAATAAGACTCTCATACAGTTTAAATATCAAGTTAAAAATCAAACCTGTCACTTTAAATCGGTCCACACATTAAATGTGACAAAACCATAGTTCAAATGAAAGATCCTAGCAAAATAAACAGCGATGAAAATGGAGTTGACAGCTGAGTCGTCTTGAATTAACGCACAGTGATGGTCATCCAACACGAGTCTCCTTAACGTCTGTTGATGATAAATAGTCATTGTCTGTGGCGTACACCTTCCCCTTGTACACCTAAATAACGTCATCAGGCACTGAGTGCGGCTTGCCACTGTACAACGCCCCAGCAAGCCAAACATTGCATGCAGATAGGGGAAACACAGCAGGCCAATGTCGCGACATCCTATGCTGGCTGAAGGGTCGATTAGCCAATCTCCGTTCGCCTCAGGTCGGCACATCCAACAATACGCGCCCCTGCAGTCCAGCTCGTCTCCCGGTGTTTTGTTCCAGCCACGCAGGAACTCAGAGCACAAGAGAAGCCAGCAGCTTGACACATTTGTGGCAGCGCAAAGTAGCTGCGAAGGTACGATTGGGCGGGCATTCAAAACAGTTAGCGGGCCTGAAGTTGCAGCTAAAATGCCTAACTCCTTTACGGGGTACTTATGAGATCATCGCGGGTGAACACCACGTGTTATTCTTACTGCTCGCTTTCGAGCATTCTGTACTTTCTTTATGATGAGATATCACAGAAAATTATTACATAAGACATTGCTAACAGGACATATGCAAAATATGTTAGGAGTGTTGACTCATTTGTTTCCGAGAGTAGCAGTTATATGATGAGTAGCAGCAACTAAACGTAATTGTTTGAGAAGATCAGTTACATGCTTCTTCCAGTTCAAGGTTTCATCTATATTGGCCTCCAAAAATTTGTAATATTCTTCCTGTTCACAGAGTCCTGTTGTTGTGGTCGTGGTGGTCTTCAGTCCTAAGACTGATGTGATGCAGCTCTCCACGCTACTATACCCTGTGCAAGCCTTTTCATCGAAGGACTACTGAAACCCATATCCATACGATCCTGCTTATTACACTCGTCTCCGGGTATCCTTCTCCAGTTTTAACCCGCCCCCTTTCCTTTAATGCTAAATTGAAGATTCGTTGATGTCTCAAAAGTGAAGTATCAACCGATCCCTTCTTTTAGTCTAGCTGTGCCACAAATTTCTTTTCACCTCAGTTCTATTCAGTATCCATTCTTGGGGTACATGATCTGTCCATTTAATCTTGATCATTCTTCTTATAGTACATTTAAAAAGCCTCTATTCTCTTCTTGTCTAAACTGTTTATCGTTCATGTTTTAATTCCATACGAGGTTACACTCCTGACAGATATCTTCAGAAAAATAATTCTAACACTTAAATCTACATTCGATGTCAGCAAATTTGTTTTCTTCAGAAACGCCTTTCTTGCAGTTGCCAATATACATTTTATATCCCCTCTACTTCGGCCATCATCAGCTGTTTTGCTGGCCAAATGGCAAAACTCACTTACTTCTTTAAGTGTGTCGTTTTCTAATCTAGTTCCCTCAGCACCACCTGATTTAATTCGACTACACTGCTCAACTCTCATTTTGCTTTGGGAGTGTGGGTGTGTTCGAAATAAGATCTACGCTTTCTCCCCATAACCGTGCCTGCTGCCCCGTAATCAGTCAGAAAGCTGGAGTCCCACGTCATCCCGGTCTGGGTCGCTGCAGTCATGGACTGTGCGGCTGGTCCCGGCGGAGGTTCGAGTCCTCCCTCGGGCATGGGTGTGTGTGTTTGTCCTTAGGATAATTTAGGTTAAGTAGTGTGTAATCTTAGGGACTGATTACCTTAGCAGTTAAGTCCCATAAGATTTCACACACATACATACCCACGTCACCCGGCGAGCAAGTATAACGTAGGTCGCAGCACCACAACCAGCCGGCACCCTGGGGAGCTCATTCCGCTTATCGGCGTGTCCCTGGTGTAGGCGGAGGCGCAGGCGGAGGTGGAGAGAGGGGGCACGGCGTGTTGAATAGTCAGGCAGGACGCCGCTTATGAATAGTGCAGGCAGCGACCAATCAGAGAGAAGCTGCGGCAGCGGCGCGCGCGCACTCCATTACCGGCCACAAACAGCCGGCGCCCCAGTGAATTACTTATGGTCGCGTCTCCAGAGCCGCTGTCAACGCGGTTACTGCACCACTAGAAGTGACCAACAGCTACGCCACCCACTTAAGATCGGAATAATACATCATTTGTAACTTATACATGGAGTGAAAATCGTTCAGTAGTATGTCCCAACTGAATGGTTAAAGCATTATAATTACTTGTAAAAAACAATAAATTGTTCTCAGATGGAATTAAGAAAGTTCTAGAATTCCCATGAAGCACAAATTATTATAATAGTTGGACAGACCAACATAATACGAGAACTAGAGAAAAGTTAATGGGCCGCCTATGCGACTTCAGTGACTTCTGGAATCACTTGAATGAAAATAGTACCCGTCAGACCTAAGCATTTACAGACACAATAGCAGCTGAGGAGATCATTCAACCATCTCAACATGGGAAGAAATACACAGAACTCAAAGTACGATGAGTTAAGTTGTGTGATATTTACTTGTGTACCTAACTCAATTTCTTAAATTTTTGTTCAGTTGATTAGTATTGAACGAGTTGAATGTCGTGGTATTCTCCGTGATATCTAATGAAGAGGAGGAAATGGAATTAGTACAATGTATAAAATCCAGTCTGCTCTGATTCAATGACAACAGAAATATCCAAACTCTTGAGTATCATGATGCTATCTTCGGGGACCTTCAGGTGCAAGCTCACAGGGGATAGTAATGGTGATGATCGCTCCTGTGTGACACTTTTGTGATGTCCGACTTTTCGATCATATCACAGGATAAGTCTAGAGACAACACCCCTGACTTTTATAACAAGGGGACCGTATTTGTAAATAAAGAGCCATTTATCTTCGCGAAGTTTTCAGGCACTTACTGGTGCTGCAGAAAGACTTCACAATGGTAATCCGAAGGTCGTAGGGTCTAGTCACTAAGTGGCAGCTTCTTATTTTTTCCAATTTTTACATTACTTCCGCTAAACCGAAACAATGTTCAATATATCGTTTAGATAATATTTTCATTAAAAGCCTTAAAGGCAAAGGTGTAAGGCAATTGCCACCGAACATTTAATATTCTGTAAATTCTTTTCGATTTATATTTATGTTAGATCAGTGTTTACGATGCTTAGTCGGATTATTAATCATTTCATTGGCTGATACTGCCTGGCACCTTGTACTGACAATATTTGTAGTACCACATTTCTGGAAGATAATTAGAGCTGAGCATTGGGCGAAGTGAGCCACACGTCGGCAGCTCGTGGTCTAGCGGCTAGTGTTGCTGCCTCTAGATCACTGAGTCCCGGCTTCGATTCCCGTACGGGTTGAGGATTTTCTCTGCCCGCGGACTGGATGTTTGTGTTTTCTTTATCATTTCATCATCATCATCATTATCATCATTATTCGTGACAATGGCTAGATTGGACTGCGTAAAAAAATTGGACCGTGTAAAAATTGGGACTTTGTACGGAAGCTAATGACCGCTCAGTTGAGCACCCCACAAACCAAACATCATCATCAAAGTGGGCCACACATTCCTCAAAAGCCGTTATCGGCTGAATGGGGGTTGGGAAGGGACTTGTCGTGTTCTGCAAGAGAGAGCAGACATTGGAGGAGGCGGTTTACAATGATGGTAACAGAACATCCGAAGCAGAGGTTGGACACAAAAAGTTTCAGATTATCGTAACTGGAGAAAGAGCGTCATGGGAGGTACAAGACGAAAAGATGTCCTTTTAGTGCAAAGGAATGACGATCACGAGCTGAGCTTCGAGAGATCATCTCACAGAAAACGCCAGAGCACTTTTTCCGCCAAAATGCAGATACGCATTTTTGATTGGCGGAGTGCTAAGTATGTAGAAGGAGATATGGAAACTTCCAGAAAATATTCTGAAAGGAGTATGAGCTTTAAGTGACTGGCTGACAAATACATGACCCACGTCAGTGGGAGGTAACGTTTTTGTAATGGTCATTCTGATTCTCAGCCTGAACGCAAAAGTAGACACTGCAAGTCCAGGAGGGAGCAAGGTATGGCATGAAGATACACTTTCCTCTGGGGATCTTTCGAGAACAGTTCCCTTCCAGGGTCAGCTGAAGACACTTACGCTTTATTAAGGATCTTAATATTTATTTATTATTGATCAATGTATAGATAACTATTCGACTCTCATACCAAAGATTAATTTGAAAAGTAGTAACACTGACGGACAAAAGAAGATTTATGCTCTTCGTTTATTCGTTTTAGTAATAGTTACCTTTCGTCGTTCTCATGTCCTGGTGATAAGACGTAATGTGAAACTGTGCTAAGTAATGAAAGCAACTTCTGAGACAATACGATTTTCTCATTTACGATACGATGGATCCCAGCTCCTGTAACTCTGGATGATTATTATTTCAATTTTGTATGAAGAATTCAGATGGAAGCGACGATCTTTACGACGGCGCTCCTTAACAATAGAGGAACATGAATGTGTTCATCCCTTTCCCTTCGTGGCAGCCAATGTCAATTTCAATATTTAGGTCATATTTGCCGCGACATTCAGAACCTGCAATCTTACTTTTCATTAAATTACGAAGTCCGATTATTTTTTTCTCAGGTGACTAAATGCATTTTAACCACAATTCTTTTTACGCACCCCACGGGGAATCGCAAATATGGGTGCCCTCTTATTTTGTGTAGCCAGTCAGGTTTATTCTTAACAACGTTACTTTTAATATTCAGTGGCTTAGTTTCCACAATTGACCTCAGCCTGTATCGCAACGGCGCTTCACGCGAAATACTTATTACGCTACATTCATACTAACTCTCATTTCAAAATTAGGACACCGGCTGACAAAGTTTCTAACAATTTAACAGGGCGGTTACAACTTCCCTCCAGGGATCAGTATGGAGATATCGCTAGCGAGAGCCACAGTGGAGAAACTGGCGGTTAGACTTTGAGAAGTGTTCTTTAGACACAAGGAATGTGTGAAGTCGTTTCTCTGTGAGCTGATTTCTTATTCTGTTCACTCAAATGGCAATTCTCTAACTCTCCGTGCAGTCTGACACACATTTTAGTGTTTCTTTATGGAGGAATACTTGAGTCGAATTTCCTGGCTATTTAGCAGTCGGAAATCTTGACTTTTATTCTGTCTTCTACTGTTATAATTACAGCCCTGGGAGTTTGCAGACGGCATATTGCGTCCACTCTGTAGGAAGAGAATTGTAGGTACGCAACATTCATCATCTGCATAACAGTGAAGATCGTAACGAGCAGATCATCGGTGCAGTACAACTAATGTTCGTACGTCGACAGGTAACATGCGCACTCCATTTCAATGGGTAGGCGAACACTCACAGCAAATATACATTTGCTTGTCCAGTGAGCTTTTTCTGAAAGTGCCAGTCAGGGTGTAGGTCTTCTGCTGCTCACCGCTAATCAGCATCAGCCAAATTTGCGTCCGTCTAACATGGGGAGGGGGGCATAGTCTATAGAAAGTCAAAAACCTACCAACCTCGAAATTACGTCTTGAGGTAGAGTTCGACATTGTGTACATATTTATACAATTTCTTTTTCTTATGAGAAAAACTAATTTGTAGTGTCCAAATTGTGATTGATTCTAATTGATTCTAATGACGTCCCAATAGGAATGATTGGTTTGACGTGCTAAACTGATGTGAAGTAAAACCACAATATGACACTTTGTTTTATCGAAATCACTATGTTGTCAATGGCGAGGTTGTTTTAATCCCCTGTACGGGTGAGAAGTCCATTGTGGAAACACACATACACGATATATGTCACAAACACGAAGAAAAATATGGGTTCCAAATAAATTTGCAAAAACGAATTCTATGGCATATACAAGTACTTCGTATATTAACTTAGATTTTTTTATTATTTTACAGCTGATGATTTACCTGTGCCGGTATGATATTCCTTGTATAGACAGGCGAGCCTATTGTTCACATGCAATTGCCAAGGGCTGCTTAAAGGTCAAAATGAAACTAACTTAGTACACTTAAATTACAATCTCTTCTTGGAAAGTTATTCGCAGACAGCTTCTGAACGCTTCAGTACGATCCTTCCTGGAAATTATTTCCAATCCCAAATTTATTTTTCTCATACCTATTCTTGCCTTTTGTGAAAATATTAATAAATACAATGTACTGAGTAGTATTTCGGTAAATAACTTAAAAACTGAAAATAAAAAAGTATCTGCGCAGGGACTCGATCCCATGACCCTCAGATTACTGATCTGTAGTCTATCCGACGTGATAAGCGCGCTGTAGAAAGTACGCTCACATAGAAATGGCTCATGCCTCATGTAAACAACACAGCTACTTTTTTTTCTAAGCGCTTGGTTTCCTGAAGCTCCCAGTTCTGTCACTCGTTTCTGGCCAAGACTTGCATATATCATAAATGAACGCCATCCACTTGTAAGTTAGTATAGAACAGGGGCGACCACGATTTCGGTTCGCAGGCCATGCCCATTCACGTGTGGCGAAGCATTCATCCTCGCTACACATTTCCCCCACCGCCACTGCATGGTTTCTGACCGCGTGGGTGTGTGTGTGTGTGGGGGGGGGGGGGGGAGGGGGCTGGAGGGACTAGGGGAAAACTGCAAACGCGCCGCAATTAAACGGCAGTGCTGTCGTACTGCGTATTATTCGGTTTTATATTTCACAATTCTCAAAAATGTAGATCGGAAACAAAACAAATTTTCAGTATTATTTAATTATTTTTGGCGAGCCGCTTTCATGTAGTCTCGTTGTTCAGTAGAGCTATACCATGGGAAGCAAGGAGAAGATGTTGATCTGTGGCCGGTATCTTCATTCTATAACACAAACTGCACGCAATTAATAACTCGGTTCTTTATTCATAAAGAGCTACCTAACTTGAGTTTCCATGTACTGTGGTACAAAGTCTCTTTTGTATAGTCCACGTAGCCTCAGTGCTGTTGAAGTAGAAGTACGTTATGTTCATTGTAAGGTTACTAAGTGCTGCCTGTCTCTGTGCTAGAGCCTTAGCGTGCGGCTACGTCTCGGTGACACGCTGGAACTCCAAGGCGTACAGACCCAAACTAACTGGCTAAACAGGCCCTCTGGTCCGCAGTGGCGATCCGAAATACTGACGGCTGAGAGGGCGTTGGCGACTAGTCTCCAGTGAGTCTTGTCGTTGGCCTGTATCGATACTCTCGTAACCTCTATCTACATGGTATGCTGTTTTGCCCTTAAAGAGCGCATTTGGACTAAACTACATGGCCAGTTCTTTTTGCTGCCTTCCTTGCTGCCCAAACTTCCCTCATTCGCTTGCTGTGTTTCTGTTTCCGGTCCTCTGTCCATGCTTCTTGTTGGCTTTGTGTCTTCGGCTTCATCTTGATTGCCTTTTTGGTTGCCCATATTTCTTTCATCTTCTGGCTGTGATCTTGCTTGCGTTCTTCGGTCCATTTTATGCCTGTTCGTTTGTCACAGTGTATCTCATGTAATTTACTTTTCGTAATGATGTTTCTGAATTTTATTCTGCCGTTTATTGTGTCTGCTGTTATGTTGAGTTGGTTCAGTTCGTTTTCTACTTCTGCCACCGATTTGTTGTTTCTAGTGGTTACTCAGTCAAAGATCTGTTTGGTCAGCCTGTGTGATGTCATTCTGTATAGGTGTCCATAGAATTGTAGTCTGCGTTTTCTAATCTTTTCTGTGATTGTCTCCGTATGTTTGTATAGTTCCTCTGTAGGTTTCTTGATCCATATTCCATTGTTGTTAGTTGCGCCAAATATTTTCCTAAGTATTTTCCGTTCTACTTTTACTAATTGTCTGATTAGTGTGGTCTCTGCTGCCTCGGAGAGCACCACCGTGTCGTAATGGCGTTATTTGGGTTTTTTTTGAGATAGACTTCTTGTTGTAATGATTCCACACTACTTTGTATGCCTTGTCCAGTTTAGTCTTTCTTTCTTCGTATGAGTCTCTGTTATGTCCACTCATTTGTAGTGTTTCATCAACAAATTTGAAGTTTGCCGTTTTGTAAATCGTGCCATACTTTGTGTTCAGAGATGAGAATTTCTTTGTGCTCATAAACTGTGTCTTTTCGTAAGAGATCTGTAGTCCAGTTTTGGAAGCGATTTCGTGCAGTTCTTCAATAGCGTCTTTTGTTTCCTTTATACCTTTCGAGACAATCGCCAAATCGTCTGCAAAAGCCAGGCATTTAATCTGTAGGTTTCCTAAGGTTATCCCCTGTTGTGATGTTTCCCATTCTTTTATGACCTTATCTAAAACCAGATTGAAGAGGAGAGGTGAGAGGCCACCGCCTTGTCGGACACCTGTGCGAATTTCAAAGGGCTCTGGTAGTTCCCCACAGAACTTTACTTTGGAGGTCGTGTTGGTTAAAGTTTGGTCTATGATAGCCCGTGTTTTGTTGTCTACTTTGTATTCTGCTAGAATTTTAAAGAGAGTTTTCCGGTCGATAGAGTCGTATGCCTTTTTGAAGTCGACAAAGGTAATGATCAGGTTCTGTTTATGTTGTAAAATCATTTTCAGGTTCCAAATTTGTTCCGCACAAGGCCGCCCTTTATGGAAGCCTGCTTGGTATTCCCCGATCAAGTGGTCGGTCTGGCATTCTAGTCTGTTCAGTAAAGCTTGAGAGAGGATCTTGTATGTGACCGGTAGTAGGGATATTCCTCTGTAGTTGTTCGGGTCAGTCTTGTCACCTTTTTTGTGTAGTGGGTGTATCAGGGCAGTTATCCAGTCGTCAGGAATTTTCATGGTCTTCCAGATGTCTTCCAAGATCCTGTGGATGTCTTTGGTGAGTTCTGCGCCTTGTAACTTCCAGATTTCCGCGATGATGCCATCTTCTCCTTGTGCTCTACGACTCTTGAGTGACTTGATTATTTCTTTAACTTCTTCTAGAGTTGGAGGTTCACTATCTGGATTGTACGTGGTCGTTTCTGTCATCATTTCTTCCATTGGGGGGTCCGTGTTGAGCAGTTATTCAAAGTACTTTGCCAGAATGTCACAATTGTTTTTGGTATTGGTTTCTAGGGTTCCATCCGGTCTTCTGAAGCACAAGTTGGGTGGTTGATATCCAGTCATATTTTCTCTGAACGTTCTGTAGAAGTTTCTTGCATTGTTCTTCATGAAGTCCGATTCGATCTCCTTCAGTCGCCGTTTATCATACTGTCGTTTTTCACTGGGAATGATTTTGCTTGTTTGCTTCTGTGTTTTCAAGAAGTTCATCCAATTCTCTTGGGATTTATGGCTACTAAATTTTTTCCATGCACTGATTCGTTGGTCAATAGCTTGGTCACATGTGTAGTTCCACCAACGGTGTTTCCGTGTGTGTGGTGCTTGTGCTAGTTTCATGGCCTCTCGGATTCTGAGTGAAAGTTGTGTCCAGTCTGTCGTTTTCTCCATTTTAATTTTGTGTAATACTTGCGTCTGGTTTAAAGTAACGTATTCTGGATCTGGTCTAACAATTTTGTTCTTTGTAGCTTTTTCTTGGGCAAAAGATGAATCCTGATCTGTAGTAGGTGGTGGTCTGAGTCGAAGTAGCCTTTACGGGTGTCTATGTTCAAAATTTCTTTTTGTGTGTCTTTCTGGACTATTACGTGGTCGATTTGTAGTTCTTGCTTTCCGCTGGGGAATTTCCATATGGTAAGTTTTCTTGAACTTTGTTGGCATAATGCCGAGGTCGTGGCTTTTCCAAAAGTCCATCAGATGTTTTCCGTTTTTGTTGGTGTCCTTGTGTGGAGTATGTTTTCCTGTGGTATGTCTGTACATCTTTTCTTTTCCGAGTTTAGCGTTGAAGTCTCCCAGTATTATTTTGACTCTATGTGCAGGAATTTTTCTGGTAGTTTCTTCCATTGTCGTCCAGAAGTCGTCAATTTCGTTCGGGTTTTTCCTGTTGTAGTCATTAGTCGGTGCATGTGCGTTGATTATTGTGTAGGACTTTTTGGCTGATTTCACTGTGATGGTGCTGATTCTTTCGTTTGGTGACGAACAGTCGATTGTGCTGTCCGTGACGGACCTGTGTACTGCAAATCCTGTGCCAAAAAGCCTTAGGTTTTTTAGTTGTTTTCCTTTGTTTATTCTGAAATTCTCCGTGTTGAAATGGTCTTCGTCTGTGAATCGTGTTTCTTGCACTGCACATATTTTGATTTGAAATTTTTCGAGAGTGTCTGTCAGTTGTTTCATCTTTCCTGTCTTCATCAGTGTGTTCACGTTGAGTGTGCCGATGTAGTGTTTGTGTTTGGTCTTGAGGGAGTTGGAGAAGCTCCGATTCTTCTCATGATGTCCGTGAGCCCCCGGAATCCGATGCTCACGACGATCCCAGTCTATTGACTTGGGCCCGGGGTAATGAGATTTTTCTCGTTGTACCATCATGATGTTTAGTAGTTGGATGTATGGCATGCTGCCGACTACAACCTGACTTTCCACATCAGGAGGTTGGTTGAGGCCGCCACTGACATGTGGAGCAGCCGCCTTTTGTAGCCGCCCACTGTGGGAAAAGACGCTACTAGTAGTTTTGGTCCGCCCCGAGTATTTCATTTCCTCGGTACCACCTATGTCTAGGAGGCATTCCCCTATCCGCCACCTGGGGAGGCGCTCGGATATATATCGGGGTACAGACAGATTATGACAATTTTGTGGACTTTCGCACTGAGATTGCCACGTGATCATGACTTATTTAATTTCATAAACAAAAAAGTCACATGTAAATGTTGTACGAAATATTGTAGCACTTTTTGCTACTTCATTATGGAGAGGTAGAAACTCTACTTGAAGAAAGCATTGCAGACATCGTAGACAGTAAAGATATTTGTCTTTAAAACAGAAATTACCTTGAAGATCAAACAATCTCATCTGCACGTGCACAGTGCCGCTTTGAATTAAAATGGCAAACAGTCCCTATTACAGCATGCAAACAGGTGTAAGATTGGCAGTGTCCTCAAAACGTTTAGCAAACTATTCTTGCAATTATTTCAAGGCCACAAGAATTCTTCATACCTCGTGTTATCTTTAACGACAGTCAGCTTCATGAACTAGACTGTCTTTGTCAGAATGTCTCCCTTCTACAACGCCATTCTCTTTCTAAAAGTATCCCCAACAAGAAAGACGCAGTGTCTTATTGTGAGCAGTGCGCAGTCAAATCCACTTTAAATACGAAGTCTGCAATCAATTCCAGATGCTCTAATTTTCGTTCCTGCATTCCTTTGTGCTTCGTAAATTCAACAATAGCGAGTTTTAAATCGAAAAATGGTTCCTTGACCAATGTACATTGCAGTGATATGTTAGGTCTCCATACTCTTTGTTCAGTTCCATTGACAACTGTTGCAACTGACAACGGACTGATGTGTGCGACTTCAGAAATTGTATTATATGTGACACCATTTTTTCCACGTGTTCCATTCATGCAAATTTAAGCCAAATTGCTTCTTAATGTAGAGAACAATGAATCCCATCTGTCAATTGTTGTTAATTTTTTGCTGATTCATTGTCCGCTAAATATTTAAATTCTTTCTGCATGTTATTGTAATGTCGTTTAATAGCAAATATGCAGTACCCATCGCTTATATGAATTGAGAATTCTCAACCCTCTCTTCTGTCATTTCCGTTCATTTTTAAAGGATTATGATGATAGAGCACTAGACTGCCTCTTTCTGTGAAAACACTACTGGGCTGTTAACGTTTCATACCACGAACAAATAGCGAGAGGTAAACAGCGCTGACACCACGATTCTACTGAAGACAGAGTTGTGCCGACGGGAGAATGCCGCACTGCAGTGGTGCATGAAAAGTCGCTTTCTTCCGGATACTTCCGAGAAGGACCGAAGCCGAGTGACAGGTGAGGCGTTGGCCCGTCCGCGGTCATCATGCAGGTCGATACCTTTGACGTCGGGCGGTGCTATTACTCGGCGATAGCCACTGGGTGCCGGTGTTGGTTTCTCGGTCAGCGTCAGCATACCTGTAACAGGTTCATCATCGTTTTGTGTCCGATACGTCATACATCAGATACGCAGTGTAGGGTAATGTTGGCGATTTGTTTGTGCTTCAGTTTTCGAGCTTGTCGGTTTCCCTGCTGCAGCCTGTTGGTCGGCTTTAATAGCAGCTGGCATATCCAGTCAACGTTACTGATGTGCAGGGGCTTGTCGATGTTTGTCGCTTGTGGGTATATGTTAGCATGCCATAGATGGTTATGCCCTAGCTAGTATTGTCTTTGGCCGCCTATGCTTCCACCTATGGTTGCGATCATAGTTCCCCAGAGTAAGGATGAAAGGATTGTTCGAGTGTCTCGATTTCCTGTACAGTCGTGTGGCGTGTTTTTGGAACACTTCCTTGAGGGTCGCAAGGCGATATTCAATGTGAAGATCCACGGTGTACGTGTAGCACTTTGTTCCGTATCATTTGGAGGCGGCGCAGGCATGTGGAAGCAACGCATCCTCAGACAGGAGCTGCGTACGTCATCAGAGGTCTAATTAGTGTCATGTATATGGACTCCGACAGGCTCCTATTCAGTTTCCTTTGCATGTTGAGCATTGGGTAGAGTTGTTTGAGCCTCGCGTACGCGCTGTTGGCAACGAATTCGATGCGGTTCCCCCATCTAAGTTTCCGGTCCAGCCGGATACCGAGATATCTGAATGCTTTTCTTGCTCTTTTCGCATGATGGAAGAATCCCTTCTGTCCGGCTATTCAGTTTCACAGTTTCTAGAATTGTTGCTAGGTATTTTCTCGTTTTAGTTCTCAGTACTCTTAATGTCACTTCGCGAACTTCTAGATACTTTTCCTTCAGTGTTTCATTATCTGTATCCTGGAGCCTTCTCTTAACTACATCTCCGCATTCCTCATTAAACCATCTTCTTTTTCCCTGATTTTTCTTTCTACACAGTGCTTACTTCTTAGCATCTGCCACGGCAGTTTTCATAGTGTGCCACACTTTCTCCATCATCTCTATCATTATTATTTCTCTTATCCAGTATTATTTCATAAATAGAAGTAGAAAATGTTACCCTGACCGAACGATACTAAATTCGTACGCCAGTATTCCCTGCCCACGGTGTTTGTCGATGAAAATTTCATCTTTATAGAAGCCTTATTTTCAGTTTTTTTGGTACTGAAAAGAGCCAGTCTTACATATGAAGAATGGTAGGAGTACACGATGCCTGTCAGGTGTGTTTCATGGTGTTGGTACTTTTCAGGTGGAGATTGCAACCCATGATCACCAGATCACAAGCGAGTCTGGCTTATAGCCATCTTTCTGAGTTAGAGGAACTTTCTGACTTAAAGGGACATTCAACCATTTTATCGACATGTCTAATACACAGTCGGTTGAGGTACCACGAGTGCAGACCATCTATTCTCCAGAGCCATTCGAACAAGACTACGATCTCCTCGTGGTTTGGTCCTTGTGCAAGGAACTGTCTCGACCGCTGTCGGCACCCTGTTGTCCTGAGTTCATTTCCTCACCACTCATTCTGCAGTTACTGCACCACAACCACCTGTCTCTGCGATGTGTCGGTATGATGCTCCCACGTCCCTCATGCCAATTTTTCGAACTTTCGTATCGTCTGAAATATAGCATTAACCTGTACGTGCACCTCTCCTTAGCATGATGTGTTGAAACATCCATCTGAAAAGATGCAGCAACGTTAGACACACCCAATACCCATCGCGTATTCATGTCTTTCTTCATCTGAAGAGCAGTTACTCTCTGTACAGAAACTGGTTAATAGTAGCTAGAATGAGAACATAATTTTAATCGTAACAACCCATATGCTTGGAAATACTTTTGTATCGTTTTCGTGGCGTTAGTTCGAGATATTAATGTTGTAGCACTTCCTCTTGCGTCAGTATAGTTCCAGTTCATATAGGCATTTTCGATTGTTTACGCGCTGCACAGTGCCATAGGCATGACATGGCAGCAAACTTACACGATGTGCCGCCATACGTGATTGTTTATAAACACCGTCAACGATAATTGTTTACAAAGTACTACAGTAGGTAGGTGAAAGCGAGAAAAACAAATTTATATGGAACACTTACGGTTCTTTCGGACATGTCTGAAAGAACAGACTCCACATGTAATTATGGCGAAAACGGCCAATGATCTGTTCAGTGGGTATGGATACCAGGCTCGAACTCTTGGGCAAGTGGCACTACATTAGTGGTGTGTCGATAGTTTGAGAACAGTTGGATCTGACGGGAGGCGTGCTAGGGTATTCCGTGCAGTTCAGATTACCACTGTGTCCGAATGGCGCTTTTAATAACCTTGTGTCTTTAGACAAAAATTGGTCTACAAAAGCCAGGCAAGCAACAGAGCATGCTCAGCAGGCGAGATTTTGTCTAGAACCGTCCTTGAATATTAAAACCCCTGTTCTTACACTTTAAAAATATGTGAGATCTACGTCTGTATAAAGTGCACCTAAAAATATTCTGAATTTTTACACCATAAAACTAACAATTAAATCGTTTTGTCTGTCTGACATTGTTGCTAGAAATTACTATGCCTGTAACGGTTAAGTTTAGATGAGCAGATAACGTAATTAGTTTTTGCATAACGTTTACAAAAGTTTTTTGTCTTTCGTTACCATAACGGGGAAGTTTAAATTAATACCATTGATGCAATAACCGACTAGGTTGTTTGTGTAAGAGAGCGGAAAAAAGAAGTCCGGCCCAGACTTACCACAAGCCAACTGAAGCCGTTCTAAAGCCGAATCATCCTCTACCAATGGCGTCATTTTTCTGCGGTATGGAGGACTACTGAGTCCAGCACACTAGCGCTCCTTCTTTTTAAAGAATTTACTTATTATTTAACTATTTCACGTAGCAGCATCACACGACAGAAAGAAATCTCATTTTGTAAATAATTAAATACTCTACAACACACTCACATTTCAGTCTTTGGCACAAAAGTGTGTAAGAAATTGTCCACTGTATTAGTTCTTAGATGACACTCCCAGAATTCACATTATATTTACTTTTTTAACGTAATGTTTTATGTCAAAACATTATCATAAGCTTTGCATATTGCAACTTGACAAAATTCCCATACGTAAACCTATATTTGGAATGACGAAATACTTTCTCATGTTCATCCCTTAATTACACTGTAAGTTCTTCGTTAATTTAAGTCCAAAAATATCAATTGCGTGCGCCATGATCCACGTTGTTGCTTGTCGCTTTGCTTTGGGAAACGGTTTCCATTTGAGTGTCATGGCGCTAAATACACTCCTGGAAATTGAAATAAGAACACCGTGAATTCATTGTCCCAGGAAGGGGAAACTTTATTGACACATTCCTGGGGTCAGATACATCACATGATCACACTGACAGAACCACAGGCACATAGACACAGGCAACAGAGCATGCACAATGTCGGCACTAGTATAGTGTATATCCACCTTTCGCAGCAATGCAGGCTGATATTCTCCCATGGAGACGATCGTAGAGATGCTGGATGTAGTCCTGTGGAACGGCTTGCCATGCCATTTCCACCTGGCGCCTCAGTTGGACCATCGTTCGTGCTGGACGTGCAGACCGCGTGAGACGACGCTTCATCCAGTCCCAGACATGCTCAATGGGGGACAGATCCGGAGATCTTGCTGGCCAGGGTAGTTGACTTACACCTTCTAGAGCATGTTGGGTGGCACGGGATACATGCGGACGTGCATTGTCCTGTTGGAACAGCAAGTTCCCTTGCCGGTCTAGGAATGGTAGAACGATGGGTTCGATGACGGTTTGGGTGTACCGTGCACTATTCAGTGTCCCCTCGACGATCACCAGAGGTGTACGGCCAGTGTAGGAGATCGCTCCCCACACCATGATGCCGGGTGTTGGCCCTGTGTGCCTCTGTCGTATGCAGTCCTGGTTGTGGCGCTCACCTGCACGGCGCCAAACACGCATACGACCATCATTGGCACCAAGGCAGAAGCGACTCTCATCGCTGAAGACGACACGTCTCCATTCGTCCCTCCATTCACGCCTGTCGCGACACCACTGGAGGCGGGCTGCACGATGTTGGGGCGTGAGCGGAAGACGGCCTAACGGTGTGCGGGACCGTAGCCCACCTTCATGGAGACGGTTGCGAATGGTCCTCGCCGATACCCCAGGAGCAACAGTGTCCCTAATTTGCTGGGAAGTGGCGGTGCGGTCCCCTACGGCACTGCGTAGGATCCTACGGTCTTGGCGTGCATCCGTGCGTCGCTGCGGTCCGGTCCCAGGTCGACGGGCACGTGCACCTTCCGCCGACCACTGGCGACAACATCGATGTACTGTGGAGACCTCACGCCCCACGTGTTGAGCAATTCGGCGGTACGTCCACCCGGCCTCCCGTATGCCCACTATACGCCCTCGCTCAAAGTCCGTCAACTGCACATACGGTTCACGTCCACGCTGTCACGGCATGCTAACAGTGTTAAAGACTGCGATGCAGCTCCGTATACCACGGCAAACTGGCTGACACTGACGGCGGCGGTGCACAAATGCTGCGCAGCTAGCGCCATTCGACGGCCAACACCGCGGTTCCTGGTGTGTCCGCCATGCCGTGCGTGTGATCATTGCTTGTACAGCCCTCTCGCAGTGTCCGGAGCAAGTATGGTGGGTCTGACACACCGGTGTCAATGTGTTCTTTTTTCCATTTCCAGGAGTGTAGCTGTATATTGCATATGACCCTTCTACTGACCTGTCGAATCATGTTCCTTGCTGTGTCCCATATCGCAACAACTGATTAATCATTTTCTATCACGTAGATCTGTTCTTTTCTGGTATTACTTTCGTTGCTAATTTTTTTCCGCGATTTCCCTTTCATTAGGAACCCGCATCCTCTGCATAGCAGGCACGTTGGCCACTGATACAGGATACACCAAATCTCGCAGTGCAAGGGTGGTTTTCTTCTTCTTCTTCTTCTTCTTCTTCTTCTTCCACCGTCATGGATTAGGCTTTCTCTCACCCTGTTGCAGGTACACCTAGTCCTTCCATCGTCTTGCAGGTTTTCCAATGCCACTTTTACCTTGCAGAGTATGTCGCCAAAAATGTACTGGTAATCTTGATTTGTCCATTCGTAACAGATGGGATATCCTTTTTTGTCGGTATTCATCAACCTTACTGTTTATATCGAAAATATTTAATTCCTTCCGGATATCTATATTTCTTTCGTAGTCTAGCTTGTTGTATCCTACTGTATACCTGAGGAATTTCATTTCATTATCTTGTAAGCTTATTTTATCTTTCTTTCTCATTACCCAAGATTCACTTCCAAATAGTAATGTTGGTACTGACATAACTTCATAAAATTTTAGATATGTTTGTGTTCTTACTTTACGTTGGAGGGATTTTCTGATAGTGACAGTTCAGTAGTTAAATTTCTCAATTCTGTCTTTTTGATATAGGTCTCCCCTGTATGACAGAAATTTAAATCTATCTACTTGCTCTACAATCTTGTTGTCTATAATTATTTTTGTTCTTACTGGATTTTTTCCACAGAAAGCCATGGCTTCTGTTTTTTGTATTGATATTCACATATTATATATCTGGCATGTTTGGTACGGTCCGTGGGCAGCTCTCTGCAGTCCATCTTCATTATTCAAAATTAACACTTAGTCATCTGCGAATAACAAAGTCATAATGTAATCTTTATGGTTGAAGTTATATGTATAGTTTTTCTGTTTAATTCTCCATTGCCGTATAATGTCGTCAATGTATACTTTAAAAAGCACAGGAGAGAGGCTGCAACCGTGTCGAATTCCTAAATTAAAAACCTTAGTTGTTTCTTCATTATCCCCAATTATTTGGATCCTTGTAGTACCATACATCTTTTGAATTACCTGTACAATGTGTATTAGTGTACCTCTTATTATTAAAATTTCCCACAACATCTGTCTATTTACTTTATCCAAAGCCTTTACATAATCGACGAAAAGGATGTGTCTTTCTTTATTGGATTCTTTATATTTTTCTATAATTTGCTGTAGCATAAATATGTTGTCTTTACACCTTCTCCCCTTTCTGAATCCATTTTGTTCTTCTGACAGCAGCCATTCCATTATCGCTATCAGTCTTTCGGTTAGTATTCTAGCATAGACGTTATACGCTGTATTTAATAGTGATATGCCTCTATAATTTGACCGGCCGCGGTGGTCTAGCGGTTATAGGCGCTCAGTCCGGAACCGCGCGACTGCTACGGTCGCAGGTTCGAATCCTGCCACGGGCATGAATGTGTGTGATGTCCTTAGGTTAGTTAGGTTTAAGTAGTTCTAAGTTCTAGGGGAATGATGACCACGGATGTTAAGTCTCATAGTTCTTAGAGCCATTTGAACCATTTTTTGAACCTCTATAATTTTCGGTTTTTGATCTGTCATCGTTTTTAAATATTAGTTTTATGAGTGAGGTCTTCCATTCTTTTGGTATTTCCTTTGTTATCTAGCAAAGATTCAAAAATCTGAGGAACCTGTTTTTTAGATGCTACTGAAGAAAATTTTATTACTTCGCTGTTAATGCCATTACTTCTTACTGCCTTTCAATTCTTTGTGTATATGAGAGCATATTCTAATTCTTGGAATTCCAGATGATTGTTTTAGGATCTTCATCATTTTCTGTGTCCATTTCATCAGTCCACATTTCCTTGTAATAATGTAGCCAGTCTTTGTTCTTTATTACATAGATATCTACCGTATCCTTTTCACTGTTATTCAAGTGTCTTACCGTTTTATATGCAAGTGTTTGTCTCCCATACCTTTTGTAGGCCAATTTGAGGTTGTTTCCCCATTTGATAGTCAGCAAGTGTCACGTATCAAGTAGTTCAACTTAACTTATCTACGTCAATGTGGTCCGATATTAACTGTTATCGTTGTTGTAACCTGCCCTGGTTAGCTCAAATCAGAGGGGAAGCAGGAATTTTGATCATTCTTTCCTTGGTACATTGGCGGCTGCATACACGAGACAAACAGCGACTGTGTGAATCTGAGGTGTGTTTGAAGACTGTTCAGAATGACTCGGATGTTAGGCTAAAGAGATACATGTGGTGGTTATCGAGAAAATGCGACTCTGGGTTGGCTTACTGATATGCTTTTTATTGCTCTTTCACGTGATAGTAAGGAACATGCAGAAGAGCACACGCGGTAGTTTATAACTTCTATAAACATAACCCATAGATAATGTTTATCATCAGTTACGGAACAAACGGCCACCCCGGGCTGTAGCTTTGTTAAGATTCAGGTAAACACAGCAATGTATGGTACTACAGACCACGAACCATGAAACCCCCACATTCTATTGTTCTAACTGAAACCTAAGGTTCACTTACTTGTTACCATGTAAGTGACACATAGATTGAGGTACATTTGGATAAATATACGATAGGGACCAACTGGCCTAGTGAGGTACGTACAGGCAAGCTTAGGCAACTTCTTCTTAGTGTACAAGACTAATCGAGTTTAGTTCTCACTCGCATCATTCACCCGAAGCGGCTGTCGCTAGATTTCTTCTGTTCGCTGTGAAACGTCCCCTTAGAAAAATTTATGAATTACTGTGCTGGTAAACCCCTTACCTTATTTGATTTTCAAACATCTGAGCAAAACTGAACGTACTCAGACATTTCTCTCTTTACTTATTCTGATCATCAATAAAATGGCACACAATATTTTTAGCGCAACGCAATCTGACTTTCAATAATCCCTACAAAAGAATGGCCCTGACTAGCAATAACCTATACCTTTCATGAATCACTTACCTCACAAAAATTTTCCTTATTAGAACTACTGCAATACAGCGAGCGCCACTACTGCCAGCTAAATAAAAGATTCAAACTACTGAAGGGACTAACCACTGATAGCCATACTTACAAATGAAAGATTTTGATAGAGAACAAGTAATGTATTTACCTTAACAGTGTTCAAAAGTCGTAATATATATATCAGTTCATGACATCCAGCCGGCCGCGGTGGTCTCGCGGTTCTAGGCGCGCAGTCCGGAACCGTGCGACTGCTACGGTCGCAGGTTCGAATCCTGCGGGCATGGATGTGTGTGATGTCCTTAGGTTAGTTAGGTTTACGTAGTTCTAAGTTCTAGGGGACTGATGACCACAGCAGTTGAGTCCCATAGTGCTCAGAGCCATTTGAACCAAGCCATGACATCCAGTCTTACAAATTTACTGTCTCTGATGGACACACGTCCAGATCATCCGCTCTCAAGACTCCGCCATCTCTCTCCCCACATCCACCACTGCTGGCGACTCACTTCCAACTGCGCAACGCTGTTAATAGCCAACTACCCAACACTACAATGGCGAATATTCTAACAATGCCCACCAGCAACAGCACAGCCAGTGATTTTCATACAGAGCGCTAGGTGACGTTACCAACATAAAAACCTAAACAGCTGGAACTCTCGAACTCTACCGAACTACGCATTGCTTAGCGTCTAGGCTGTTTGCTTGTGGATGATACGTGACTGCGTCGCGTTTTGCCTCTACGAGTAAGTCACAATCAGTGCGCCTGAAATCAGATGTTTCTCAGTGTGAGTGTAACATCTTAATGGACTGACGAAAGTGGCTTGTACTGTAAGCATCTATCTAAGTCACAAGACTTACAGTTGGCAACATTTCATGATTTTGTCCTTATATCGTTTACAGCATGTATACTGCAATTCAAACACCTAGTAACTTCGAAGTATCATCACGCACGTACGAATGGAGAGAGGGTGGGAGCAAGAAAGTGTGCAGAAAGTCCGCGGCGCAGCGGCGCACGGGAGCAGAGAATGGAAGGCGGCTGGAAGTACTTTCACGGAAAATAAAGCCTCGCCGGCTCCTCGCAGACAGCCTCTTTGGGCCATTCCGCCCTCGGCGCCGGGCAGCGCATGCGGGCGCGCGCTGTATAAATAACCCGAATTGAAATAAATACGCCGGTAAGCGGCAACAGAGCGGCGCTCTTAAATCTCGTTCAAGTATTCCGGGGGAGCGAGGGCGGGGGCGTGGGCGGGGACCGCCGTTACTCAGCATTACAGGAATGGCGACCGGAGATAACAAGAAATATAGCCGCAATCATAAGGTCCGCGACCGTCCACCGGCAAGTGGAGCGGCCGGCGGCGGACCGGCCAGCAAGGGGCCACTTGCCGCTGCGCGCGGCGCTGCTGCCTCGTAAAAACTCATCGACCTCTTGCTCCGCCGCAGACGTGTTTCATCCGCGATCTGCCGTCCGCTGGAGCCAATACTGCCGTCTGACCAGAGGGTTCAGTACTGGGGCTAAGTGCTGCACGGCATTAGTGGTCGGTGGCTACGGGCGTCCCCATAAATTTACCCAAGAGGGTTAAAATTCCAAAACAGTAATTTTTTTTAGTTTCTCGTGAGTCTTCCGTGTTACAGGGCCATGATGCAAGAAACTTTGAGCCGGTCGGAGTGGCTGAGCGGTTCCAGGCGCTTCAGGCTGGAAGCGCGCTGCTGCTACGTTCGCTGGTTCGAATCCTGCCTCGGGCATGGATGTGTGTGATGTCCTTACGTTAGTTACGTTTGTAGTTCTAAGTTCTAGGGGACTGGTGACTCAGATGTTAAGTGCCATAGTGCTCAGAGCCAAGAAACTTTTCGGTTCTTGACGTTAGGACGCCTTGCTACCCGCAGGACAGGACAGATAGTACAAATTGTGGAAATCGACCACAATAAGGGCTGTCAGTTACACTCGAACATAAAACTTTACTATTTGGTCGAACATTACAAGATCCCAATTAAAAAAAGAAAAAAAAACACAGCTTTAATGCTTGGGACTTAATTACCGCCTGAAAGTCACTTATATATAAAACAGCTGAAGGCCAATAACTTAAAACGCAAGCATAATGAGACATTTCACAGGCAAGCCTTATCTTAAAACAGTTCTGCAGTCAGGCTGAAGTAAACAAGAGAAATTCAAATCGCCTGAAGGCCTAACACTTAAAACTCCAAAAGATATTTTTTTAATACCAAAGGCCAAAGTTCTTTAATTTAGGGTGAAGGCCTTAAGAGCAAAGGAATTCTAATTCAAAGTTTACTGAACGCCCAAAACTCAAAATTCAACAGCATTAAAATTTTCAAAATGGCAAAGGGCTTACGTGAAACAGTACTTTAAATTAGGCTGAAGGCCTTCAGAAAAAAACAACTCTCATTTAAAAATAAATGGGCTGGAATCCATACAAGTACAAACAACAAGAACAAATTTATAAAAAGACAGGGCGCTCAGATGTTCGAGGGTCGGCCCGCAATACCAACACTGACGCTCGCTTAGGTGAGACAGGCAGTCGGGCCAACCATTCACGATCCGACGACAACCCAACCAACCGACAGTCGACGGACCCACCGACGAGGTAACTTCCACTTCACCCTACCAGGGCACAACAGGGAGTCCAACGGAACAACATAAAAGATATTGGCGTCCACAACCAATCATACCTGGAGCTTTCAAACTACACACTGTGCTAGGTAGCAACAACACGATGAGGAAACTACACTGCCTGAAATTTACGTCAACGGTCAGGGCAGGTAACCGGAACGTTAACGGCCACAAGGCAAAAGATTCCGCTGGTGCACTTCAATCCAAATAAACAAATACTGTGAAACTCCACCGGAGGGTGGCTAGAAATTTATAACTTTAAAACCACGTTGTTGCTCGCGACAGCGAACTCCAAACGTCACAATGTGAACATTCTTGACTTGCTAGTAAGTTAAATCAAAACTCACCTTTCGTGTCCAGGGTCGGTGAGCCACGGACCTCGTAGCAATGGCAACAGCGCTACACACTCCGACACCGCATAGAGAACGCCAGCAGGCCCGGCCAAACTATGCTCCGCCAAGAATTCCTCGTTGCTCCATGCCAGCCGACCGACTGCTCAGAGCCAGTATGCCAACAACATTTAAAATAACTTGTCAATCAGAATCACACAAACTACACACAGTTTCACGAACACTTGCACAAAAAACTAGACAATGCTAGCGGCAGTGGCTGTAGAATAACAGGGACGAATCATGAGTCGGCACACACAGCCAGCCCATGAGCGATCGCCGACCAAACAAACGTCGTCTGGGAAGACGACCAACCGATGACCAATTGACAGAGATCCGAGGTACAGCATAGAGTGTGACCTGGCAAAGATTGCATCGGCATCGAATCATACCAGTGTTGGGTTTGTGTCGGTTCTGGAACGCCACGACCGACCTCATTTGACCTCTTCTGTCAGGAGAGTTAATTTGGAGTTGGAACGGCTACTTGGATCTGGTGCGGGGTCACACATTGGTGTGGTTCGTGTTGATTCACTCTGTAGGTGGGACTATACTAGACATGGCCTACACCTCAACAGGAAAGGGAAGGGTAAACTGGCTGGGCTGATAGCAGGAAATTTAAAGGGGGGAGGAACTACATCTCATGGTGGAAACTCTTTTTTAGTGTAAGATCAGTGTCCAGTGGGAAACTCAGCCATGCAAGTACTAAAGATGTCAAAAAAGTTCAAGATAGTTGCAAAAGTAAAATGAAAAATGTTAGTATATTTCATCAAAATATTGGGGGATTGAACAATAAAATTGATGAGCTTCTGCTTTGTTTAGAAGATATAGAAACTGAGAATGTAATAGATGTACTATGCCTGTCTGAGCATCACATTGTCACTGATATGCAAAAGGTTAGCATCAATGGGTACAAATTAGCTGCACATGTAAGTAGAGATAATATGATGAGAGGAGGAGTTGCCATATATGTCAAAAGCTTCCACAGTGCAAAAAATTTAGAAACTAAAAAATTTTGTGTAGAGCAACATATGGAAGCATGTGCCACTGAACTTAAACTAAAGGATGGCACTTTCATAATTGTAACAGTGTATAGGTCCCCCTCAGGGAATTTCCAGCTATTTCTGGAAAACTTGGATGCTTTGTTGTGCTATCTGTCAGACAGGGGGAAGCAAATTATCATTTGTGGGGATTTCAATGTTGATTCCCTGAAAGAGTGTAATAGGAAGAATGACCTTTTAGTATTACTCAGTTCTTTCAATTTGAGCTCCGTCATTGATTTTCCTACTCGGATAACAAAGAACAGCAGTACATTGATAGATAACTTTTTTATAGACCAAGATAAGTTTAAGGACATAAATGCTTATCCTGTTGAGAATGGTCTTTCAGATCATAGTGCACAGCTTGTTACAGTACATGACATAGCTCCATGCAGTATAATAAATCAGACTTTCAAAGCAGTGCGTTCAATTAACAATATAAATGTTGCAAACTTTAGGGAAAGCCTACAGCAGCTAGACTGGGATGAAGTGTATAAGGAACCCGATGCAAACTTGAAATATAACTTATTTCACAATACATTTTTAAGGGTATTTGAAAATTGTTTTCCCAAGAAAATAGTTAAACATAATTCCAAGAAAACATATAATAAACCTTGGCTAACTAAAGGAATAAGAATATCTTGCAACCGCAAAAGAGAACTGTATCTAACAGCAAGATGGAGTACTGACCCCGAAATTGTTCAATATTATAAAAACTATTGTGCGGTACTAAGAAAAGTTATTAAAAAGTCCAGAAGCATGTGTATCATGTCTGAGATCAGTAACTCTGATAATAAAATTAAAGCAATTTGGAATATTATTGAAAGGGAAACAGGGCAACCAAGAGCACAGGAAGACTTTAGTGCAATAAAATTGAATGACAAGTGCACTAACAAACAATCAGAAATTGAAAATATTTTGAATAATCATTTTTTAAATGTTGTGGAGAAAATAGGATCTAGATCTTCACTAGAAGAGGCAAGGCTATTAATAGAAGAGGCGATACCTGCACAGTTTGAAACAGCTGTAATTCCACCAACCTCTCCCTCTGAAATCAGTAAAATAATAAACTCACTGAAAAGTAAAAGCTCTTACGGAATTGATGGCATTTCCAGCAAAGTACTTAAAGCTTGTTCCCCACAGATAAGTAGAATTCTCAGCCACGTATGTAATAGCTCTTTGGAGCAGGGTGTTTTCCCTGATAGACTGAAATATGCCATTGTAAAACCATTGCATAAAAAGGGGGATATGTCGGATGTCAACAACTACCGCCCAATCTCTCTTCTGACAGCTCTATCAAAAATTTTTGAGAAAGTAATGTATTCAAGAGTAGCCTCCCATATTTGTAAAAATAAAGTACTAACAAAATGTCAGTTTGGTTTTCAGAAAGGCTTTTCAACAGAAAATGCTATATATGCTTTCACTGATCAAATATTAAATGCTCTGAATAACCGGACATCACCCATTGGTATTTTTTGTGATCTCTCAAAGGCCTTTGATTGTGTAAATCATGGAATTCTTTTAGATAAGCTAAATCATTATGGTTTGAGTGGGGCAGTGCACAAATGGTTTAATTCATACTTAACTGGAAGAATGCAGAAAGTTGAAATAAGTGGTTCGTGTAATGTTAAAACAGCTGATTCCTCAAACTGGGGTGCTATCAAGCACGGGGTCCCACAGGGTTCGGTCTTAGGTCCTTTACTGTTCTTGATATACATTAATGACTTACCATTCCACATTGATGAAGATGCAAAGTTAGTTCTTTTTGCTGATGATACAAGTATAGTAATAACATCCAAAAACCAAGAACTAAGTGATGTAATTGTAAATGATGTTTTTCACAAAATTATTAAGTGGTTCTCAGCAAACGGACTCTCTTTAAATTTTGATAAAACACAGTATATACAGTTCCGTACAGTAAATGGCAAAACTCCAGTAATAAATATAGAATTTGAACAGAAGTCTGTAGCTAAGGTAGAATTTTCAAAATTTTTAGGTGTGTCCATTGATGAGAGGTTAAACTGGAAGCAACACATTGATGGTCTGCTGAAACGTCTGAGTTCAGCTACGTATGCTATTAGGGTTATTGCAAATTTTGGTGATAAGAATCTCAGTAAATTAGCTTACTATGCCTACTTTCATTCACTGCTTTCGTATGGCATCATATTCTGGGGTAATTCATCGTTGAGTAGAAAAGTATTCATTGCACAAAAACGTGTAATCAGAATAATTGCTGGAGCCCACCCACGGTCATCCTGCAGACATCTATTTAAGGATCTAGGGATCCTCACAGTAACCTCACAGTATATATATTCCCTTATGAAATTTGTTGATAATAATCCAACCCAATTCAAAAGTAATAGCAGTGTGCATACCTATAACACCAGGAGAAAGGATGATCTTCACTATGCAGGGTTAAATCTGACTTTGGCACAGAAAGGTGTAAATTATGCTGCCACAAAAGTCTTTGGGCACCTACCAAACAGCATCAAAAGCCTGACAGATAGCCAACTAACATTTAAAAATAAATTAAAAGAATTTCTAGATGACAACTCCTTCTACTCATTGGCTGAATTTTTAGATATAAAGTAAGTAAAAAAAAAAAAAAAAAAACTTAATCATTAGTGTCATGCAATATTTTGTGTAATGTAATTTCTTGTACAGACATCTTTTATTAACCTGACACGTTCCACATCATTACGAAGTGTCGTATTCATGATCTATGGAACAAGTATTAATCTAATCTAATCTAATCTAATCTAATCCAACCAAAGTCGTCGCCACTCCAGTCGTGTGTGTCGGCAACCGTCGGGCGAGCCATGGTGTTCCGGACCTCACTGCTGCCGCGCCCGGACTGGGCTTGTGCCGCGTGCCAACTCAAACACTGCCAGGTCCGGACTAAGTGCTGGCACGTTCCAACTGACTGGTCGACGCACGACGATCAGGAAGTAATAGCAGTCCAGCAAAGGTAATACGGCAGGGCTTATATCGATAAGCGCTGCTGCTGCCGCTCACGGCCAGGCAGCAACTCAGTGGCACCAGTAATAGAAATTAACATAACGAAGTGGCAGACCGGTTAAAACAGTAACACATGGCACGAACACGAGCCCAGCACGGCTCAGACGTTTCGTCCACAGCTGCGCTGGACACCATCCAGGGTGGTCTTGACGACGATGAGCCTTGCCGATGGGTCGGCGTCGCAATTGCGTACCGGAAATGATGTCAACAAATGTCATCACCACAGCACTTTTGACCCACTCTATATACGATAGGCAGCCTTCTTTGAAATTGCACTGCTTGGAGTCAGATGTACACACTTTCATTCCATTTCATACCCGCTTACAAGACAAATAGAATATAAAACTAAAAGTAACGAATTATAATAATGATTATCTGTTTAATGTAATGGATGTGAATATGCGTTTAACTTCTCAGTGTGCACATCGACTCTCGTATATTGGAAGATTGGAAGATGCTAATGTTGGACTGTCGTCAACTATTATAATGTGCTGGTATACGCCCTGTTTTAAAAAATATTACTCTGCATGACACCTACTGAAATTAAAGTGTCGAGTAACAAGTGTTAAGCTGGCTGAGTTTAAAGGGGCAGACCAGGTTGCCGCTAGATTTTGAAACTGTTATTCATTATTTTTTATTTCTTTCATAAAATAGCAAACTAACAGAAAAGTTGACTTAACACCATCACTGAACAACCTTAATATTGTATTATGTTTTTTAAGGTAAATATCTATCACTCAGTGTACACTACATGACAGTGATGAAACTCCTTCGTGGAGTGCGAGGGCATTTGATGGGAATTCTGAACACCACAATTTTAGGAAAATCTCAGAGTGTGAGCTATAGCGTTGTTTTTTTTTTTAACTAAAGTCTTTCTTCAAAATTTACGAAACAATATTCGTGAGGTAGGGCTGATCCTCCAAGCCTACCACTAACTAAATCAGAGATTCTTCCAAACATAAACTGTCTGTAGTAACCACACAACTTCACCAAACCAAGCCCCGGGCGACTCGTGAAGAGCGGCGCGGAGTCCACGTTGCCGTCACCTGAGTCCGAAGAAGAGTAGAGGCCTGCGAGGATGGCTCCGGTACGCTGGCGGCGGTGGACGATGACGCGGCGGCTCCGGTGACACCAGTGGGCTCGCTCGACGTGAACCGCCTCTCCAGGTTGCTTTTGTTTTTTGCTTTTTTCTTTATTGAGTTTCGATTCCCCCTGAAGGGGGCGGGCTGGCAGCAGCTTATTACGCCGCTCTTCAGCCTACAGAATTTGGTTTAAAAAGATGAAGATAATAAAAAAAATATCAGTCGGCGAGAAAATCGGTGACTTAAAGGTAAAATGGCAGAAAATTCTGGAACTTAAAACATAAAACACAGGGTTGATGATGCTGGTAAAATACAGTCTGGTTTCTGTTAGCAAGATATATAAAATGCACACCCAGTGACAGCATGATTTCTGTTCGCAACAGTGTGGAAAAGTCGCACAACACTGGACACTGCACGAAAAAGTTGGCACAAATATGACATACTACAGCCGAGAGCAGGTGGGGGAAACTGGACAGATGACGGGAAAAAAGGGGGAGGAAGGAGAGGAAAAGTGAGGGGGAGGGGGAAAGGAGCCAATGGAGGATGAGGATTCATAAGAGGGGTGGGGGGGGGGGGGGCGCCGAGCAGACGTACCAGGGAGTGGGGAAGGCAGAGGAGGGGAATACAAAAGGACTCGGGGGAGGGGGCGGGGTGTTCTACAGGCTCCTGCGCCAGCCTAAATACTGCTTGGCGCATGGATATGGTTGGCTCTATTTGCAGTCACGTGTTGAGTGGAAGGAAAGAGGTTCGCGGCTGGAGCTATGTTCAAAATTTGTTAATTAGCTTCTACGACAGAAGAAATATACGAAGTGTGTGTGTGTGTGTGTGTGTGTGTGTGTGTGTGTAACGTATTTGCTCGAGATGTACAGTATGTGAATGCTACTGCCAATCGCAGGTAATACGATATCAAACCGCATTTTTATGCCTTTCGTTCCCCACTCATTACAGCGACGTGGGTTGTTTAACAACTACAACTTTGTTCTTTTCATCCGAATATCCCAGGTAGCTGGAAGTGAGACCGAGGTGTGCACACTTGGAAATGATTGGAAGGCAGCATCAAGTTTCAACACTCGCCTGATAATCGACGGAGACCCACTGAGAACATTGCATCGGAACTGGGACACTGTAACAGTTACAGTTGCACTCTAGTACGATGTTGTTCGTCGTCACAGGCATAAATTAAAAATGTATATCTGTATTTTTGGAACATACCACTTTCATTTCCTACTCATAGGAGCTGGCCGAGCTAGGAATTGGGAAATTTAGGAGAGGGTTTCTAGTTCATGCTTTCGATTGATAAAAAGAGCAAAAATTCCAAAATCTTAATCGAAACTGGGGAATTGTGCGCAACGCCGATAGACATCAGCTCAAGTACTTATTTGTCTTATAATGAATCTGAAGAATACTCAGTATTGTAGAACATTCAGAATAATGTCGTTTATTGAAACTGAACTACACTTCTCGAACAATCACACAAAGTAAACAAATAACATATAGACAACCATTGAGCAAAAGCGTCGGTGAGGACCGTCGGAGCTGGTCCTAGCTCGGCGAGGAACTGGCTGTACTGCTGCTACGCTGGCCTTATAAAGCCGGCGTACGCCGGTGGAGTACACCAACCTTCCCTGTATCTGTGAGGAGACCTCTGCAGAAAAAGGTTCGCATTAGTCTCTATCAAGTTCTGTTTATTTTGAAGAATTTTTTTCCTCTTGGTTGCGCCTGCAAGTGCTTGTGTATGTTATATGGTACATAGAGGTGTTTGAGTGTAGTTTGCCTGGCAGGGGCCGTCTGTGGCAGACGTAACAGAATCTAACCGCGAAGGAAAGGAGATTGCAAGTAAAGTAACATAATTTCACTGTGATGGAAACTGACGTCAGATGTCATAAATAACATATAGCTTCTGCAGCCGGTACAGATTTTTGTTTGACAGACTAGATTCTAGCAGAGGTCTCGTATTACTGTATTCGGAGGAATGTCTGTGTCTTGGAAATGTCAGTCGACCTAGCTTGTCCATCCTGAATGTGGCATCGGATAGGGTGCCGGCCCGAGAAAGCAGCATCGTGGTGAACTTAACACCACAGTAACGTTGCTGCCGCACCTGTTGGCGTCTTGCTATTTCTCTCACCGTGAGATGTGGGAAGCCGTGGCTGATCATCGATCACTGCCATGGTCCAGACTTTTTGTGGATGCCGTGTCCATTGACTTCCGAGAAATGGGTACCGTGCCTAAACTCTCATCTTGATAACACTTTGAAACAATAAGGGTTTACACATTTAAAAATTAACTCCATTTTTCGGTCGCTCCTTAGTTGCTTCAAAATTCATTGGTGATATGTTCCGTCTTTGCAACTAAATGGAAGGCAGTTTGTGTTTTACCATACGTGTTTCTTCTTTTAATTATGAAGCATCTTCAGTGGCCTGTAATACAAGTAATTTTTTATGTATATAATAAATGCATTATGCAACAGTTAGAAGTACGTTACTAACGTTTTCTTATATTTTTCTCTTGTTTTTCAGGCTAGAAACAACTTTTTCAGTACGAGTTTCGCGAGATTAAATTGTCTTTTGGTGTTACTCACGATTTCCAATGTTGCTAGCGCATGTGCGTGGTCATAGAGAAGAGTTGACTCGGTCCCCATTCTTCAAGTGACCGATTTCCGGCGGTTTTTCATCAATACTTATCACATTTGCTTCACTTGTGGTGTTTTGAACTTATAGTGTTGCCAACTGTCGCTGGGGGTTTACCTTTCGTCTTGGTAGTGTTGTGTGCGCACTTTGGTCTGTGTGTGGTTCGATATTTGCTCATTTGGAATTTGTGTGTGTGTGTGTGTGTGTGTGTGTGGGTGTGTGTCTTGTGTGTGTGAGTTTGAATGTGTGGTTTTTTGTGGGTGGATATTTGTTTGTGTGTGAGAGAGAGAGGGAAGGAGGGAGGGAGGAAGAGAGAGAGAGAGAGAGAGAGAGAGAGAAAGAGAAAGAGAGAGAGAGAGACTAGCAACACAACACAATCGTAAAAACGATATTTTAACCTCACGAAACTTGCACTGCAAAATTTGTTTCTGACCTGAAAAACAATAGAAGAACATAAGGAAACGAGATATAGTAACATACTTGTTACTTCTACATAAACTAACACGTATTACAGGCCACTGAAGATGCTTCATAAGTAAAAGAAGCGAGTCGCCTTTGATAAAACACAAAGTGTCTTCCATTTAGTTACAAAGGCGGAAAAAATCACTCATGAATTTAGAAGCAGCTAAGGAGCGACGAAAAACAGAAAAAATTACGTTAATTTTTGCGTGTTTATATACTTATTCTTTCAAAATGTTACCAAGATGAGAGATTAAAGTGTGGTACGCATTTCTCTGAAATCAGTGGACACGGATTTCACAAGAAGTTTGGATTGTGGCCAGTGGCCGATGACCAGCCGCGTCTTCCCACATATGAGGGTGAGCGAAAGAGCGAGATGCCAACAGAACCAGCACGAACGTCACTGGGAAGAGCCGGGCACCCTATCCGATGCCAGTTTCAGCACGGACAATCTAGGTCGACTGACATTTCTAAGATACAGACATACCTCCTAATACAGTAATACGAGACCTCTGCTAGAATCTAGTCTGTGAAACAAAATTCTGTACCGGCTGCGGAAGCTATACGTTGTGATGTCTGACGTCAGTTTCCATCAGAGAGAAAGGAAAATGACCTATAAGCGTCAGTATGGAACGCTTGGAAAATTTTTGAACATAGTTTATGTACAGCTTGCAGTCAAACAAAAAAATACTGTAGATTTAAGACAATGGATGCAACTCCAAAAGCGTCATGTAAAAACGACCCAGTTAACATTAGTGTGAAATCCACAATTTTCGGATACACTATGCTAATTAGTGATAGTTACTATGACTTTGAGTCTGGGATTGGAGTGAGTTAGGTAGATATTATTAAAAGAGATCTTCCTTTGTTGTCATCTGTCTTCTGACTGGTTTGATGCGGTTCTATACGAATTCCTCTTGTGACAAACTCTTCATCTCAGAACAGCGCTTTCACAATACGTCCGCTATTATTTGTTGGATATATCTCTGTCTTCCTGTACACATTTTCTATACAGCGTAGCTCCTGGAAGTTATCCCCTTATACGTTAACACTTGTCTCGTCGTCATGTCCCTTCTTCTCATCAGTGTTTTCCCATACGTGCCTTTCCTCGACAATTCTGCAGAGATTCTGCTCAGTATTTTTCTTAACAGACAACCAAATTTTCAGTATCCTTTTGTAGAACCACGACTCAAACGCTTCGATTCTCTACTTCTCCGGTTTTCTCACTATCGGTGATACTCGACCATACAATTCTGTGTTTTAAAGAGATTGTCTAAAAATTACTTCCTCGAAATAAGGCCGATTTTAGATAATAGCAGACTTGTCTTGGACGTCTTTTTCTGTGCTAATGCGCCCTCCTTGCTTCCTCCGTGATGTGTTATTTCGATTCCAAGGTAGCAGAATTCGTTAAAGCCGTCTGCTCTGTAATCGACAATTTTGATGTTAAGTTTATTATTAAGCTCATTTCTGCTATTCCTCATTACTTTGGTCTTTCTTCGTTTACTCTCTATCCCTGTTTTGTACTCATTACCCTGTTTGTTCCATTTAACAGGTCAGGTAAAACTACTTCACTTTGAATAACAATAGATACGTCAGCAGTGAATCTTATCGTTGCAATCCCTTCTCCCCTAATTAAATTCCACACGTGGAATTGTTTTTTCAATTTGAGTCACAGTGTCTTTAATGCATAGAACGAAGAATAGGGGTGCAAAACTACTACCATTACTCTTTTTTTTCCTTTACATTTTTAATATTTACTCTAGGTTCCTGTTCATATTGTTTCTTCTACCCAATCTGTATAACGTACTCCTCTTTCACCCAGAATTCCGAACATTTTGCCTCATTTTACGTTGTTGGACTCTTTTTCTACGAGGACGTAGTGAAAAGTAATGCCTTCAATTTTTTTATATCAATACATTTAATTTTATTTAATAAAACAAACATTGTTAACATTCTATACATTTATCATTCTTGTCTACATATTTATTTCTCAACATAGCCACATTGGTGGCTAACACATTTCTCCCAACGAGGGACCAGTTTGTTGATACTGTCACTGTAGAATCCAGAATGAGATTTTCACTCTGCAGCGGAGTGTGCGCTGATATGAAACTTACTGGCAGATTAAAACTGTGTGCCCGACCGAGACTCGAACTCGGGACCTTTGCCTTTCGCGGGCAAGTGCTCTACCAACTGAGCTACCGAAGCACGACTCACGCCCAGTACTCACAGCTTTACTTCTGCCAATATCCGTCTCCTAACTTCCAAACTTTACAGAAGCTCTCCTGCGAACCATGCAGAACTAGCACTCCTGAAAGAAAGGATATTGCGGAGACATGGCTTAGCCACAGCCTGGGGGATGTTTCCAGAATGAGATTTTCACTCTGCAGCGGAGTGTGCGCTGATATGAAACTTCCTGGCAGATTAAAACTGTGTGCCCGACCGAGACTCGAACTCGGGACCTTTGCCTTTCGCGGGCAAGTGCTCTACCAACTGAGCTACCGAAGCACGACTCACGCCCAGTACTCACAGCTTTACTTCTGCCAATATCCGTCTCCTACCTTCCAAACTTTACAGAAGCTCTTCTGCGAACCATGCAGAACTAGCACTCCTGAAAGAAAGGATATTGCGGAGACATGGCTTAGCCACAGCCTGGGGGATGTTTCCAGAATGAGATTTTCACTCTGCAGCGGAGTGTGCGCTGATATGAAACTTCCTGGCAGATTAAAACTGTGTGCCCGACCGAGACTCGAACCAACTGAGCTACCGAAGCACGACTCACGCCCGGTATCTCAGTTGGTAGAGCACTTGCCCGCGAAAGGCAAAGGTCCCGAGGCAGAACTAAAGCTATGAGTACTGGGCGTGAGTCGTGCTTCGGTAGCTCAGTTGGTAGAGCACTTGCCCGCGAAAGGCAAAGGTCCCGAGTTCGAGTCTCGGTCGGGCACACTTTAATCTGCCAGTAAGTTTCATATCAGCACACACTCCGCTGCAGAGTGAAAATCTCATTCTGGAAACATCCCCCAGGCTGTGGCTAAGCCATGTCTCCGCAATATCCTTTCTTTCAGGAGTGCTAGTTCTGCATGGTTCGCAGGAGAGCTTCTGTAAAGTTTGGAAGTTAGGAGACGGATACTGGCAGAAGTAAAGCTGTGAGTACCGGGCGTGAGTCGTGCTTCGGTAGCTCAGTGGTAGAGCACTTGCCCGCGAAAGGCAAAGGTCCCGAGTTCGAGTCTCGGTCGGGCACACAGTTTTAATCTGCCAGTAAGTGTCACTGTAGAATGTTTGACTTTGTTGACGGAACCATAACCTTACCTCTGCTTGCATCGCTACACCACTACCGAAGTTAAGTCCAGGAAAGTGAATTCTGAGTATTGGAAACACATGCAGATTAGACGGGGCCAGGTCGGGGCAGTACGGAGGATTGTCGATGACAGCGATCCCAGTGCGACAGATCATGCTCAAGGAGAGGGTGCTCCATGTACGTACGAACTCTACCATTTCAAAACTCTATTACAGCACGTTGTTTCTCACGCACCGACAGAGTTATGCTACACAAGCTGTTACATGTGTCAGAAGGTAGTGCCCCTTTGGCATCCCCGATTGACCTCCCTTCATGGGAATAAGCTCCGGATTATTAAGCCTATCCCTGGGTCTTGGACGGCCTCCTCTCGGCCCTCCCGGCTAGAGTAGGTCATTTTAACTAGGCTGCGTATTGGGCGCTAACTTTTTAGCCATTGTCATTTGATACGTGGCGCTCTCCCACCACTTTGCACACATTGCGCCCATGTTTTAACTGCCCATATTTTAACCGTTTACGCTCTCGCTTGGGATTGCCGGCTGTTTTAGCAAATGACGCACGAGATGTTGACCGCGTTTTACTTTTTATCTGTCAAAGCAATATGACTAAGGCCAAAACTAAAAATTTAGTTTTCGACCTCCGTTTCCGTATGGCGTCTTTGTAGCCCTTTCTCAGCGTCCGCATTTTTAGCTGTCTTCTCTTACGTCGATTGGGATTAAGCTTTTTAATTACTCTCATTCGTGTTCTATAGTTTTGTCTTTGGCGCGTATGACCCTAGTTGCTTTTGCGCCGTATAACAAAATAAACAAACGCTACAGGTCGGATCCGTCGAAGGGCTGCAAATATGTAATCATGAAGAATAAAAGTGAACAATGTTAATAACCTTTGATTTATCTAAAAAAATTTTAAGGATTGTCAAATAAAAAATTCAGAGGCACGCCCTCGTAGATCCACAAATTTTGTGTATCATACAAAGCGTGTTCAACGAATAAAGCAACATTTTTTTTTCTCGCCCGGTTTCAACTAAAAAAAATAGTGAATTTGTAGTAGGACGTCGCGAAATACTCCCGTTTCAGCACCTGTAGTTTCAGATAGGTCACATAGATCGGAGCGCTATACATAGCCTTCAAAATGGCGTGTGTAATTAAGATGCGTTTCAAGTAGAGAGCTGTCACTGGCCGGCCTGAGTGGCCGTGCGGTTCTAGGCGCTGCAGTCTGGAGCCGAGCGACCGCTACGGTCGTAGGTTCGAATCCTGCCTCGGGCATGGATGTGTGTGATGTCCTTAGGTTAGTTAGGTTTAATTAGTTCTAAGTTCTAGGAAACTGATGACCTCAGAAGTTAAGTCGCATAGTGCTCAGAGCCATTTGAATCATTTGAGCTGTCACTGGGTTTCTTTTAGCGGAAAATCAGAGCATCACATTCATAGGCGCCTGCAGGATGTGTGCGTCGACGTGGCAATGAATAAAAGGACGATGAGTTGTTAGGTGACGCATCTGTCATCATCACAACAAGGTGGCGCAAACCTGCCCGATTTCCCGTGCACCGGCCGGCCGCACACAGCTGTGATTCGTACTAATGACGGACATTTGCCACGCCGGACATTTGCACACTTGCCCCTTCGCCAGGTAGCTTGGGTAGCTTGAGTAGTGATTCTTCAGGTAAGGGACGCCCTTCCTCGAGCTGCTTCTGTCCGCTTTCAAACCGCCGTCTCCACATCTTACTCGATATAACCAGTAGGTAAGGAACCTTCTTCTTCGACATCTTGACGAAATACAGAGCTTCTATTGCGAAATCGAAATATTTATAACTTTTGGGAAACGAAAGCAATACCGACGACTATGTCAGTATGTAATTAGTCAAACTATAAATATAGTGCCCTCTGTCTGCAGGGTAGCTTCCTGATTGCGATAGAAACAGTCCATCGCCATGGAGCAGCAAGGAAGGAACGATGTAAAGAAAATGCTAGTGTACGCTACTCATTTCTTTTCGATCACTGCATTTGTACCCCCTTTAATTACTACACTCCTGGAAATGGAAAAAAGAACACATTGACACCGGTGTGTCAGACCCACCATACTTGCTCCGGACACTGCGAGAGGGCTGTACAAGTAATGATCACACGCACGGCACAGCGGACACACCAGGAACCGCGGTGTTGGCCGTCGAATGGCGCTAGCTGTGCAGCATTTGTGCACCGCCGCCGTCAGCGTCAGCCAGTTTGCCGTGGCATACGGAGCTCCATCGCAGTCTTTAACACTGGTAGCATGCCGCGACAGCGTGGACGTGAACCGTATGTGCAGTTGACGGACTTTGAGCGAGGGCGTATAGTGGGCATGCGGGAGACCGGGTGGACGTACCGCCGAATTTCTCAACACGTGGGGCGTGAGGTCTCCACAGTACATCGATGTTGTCGCCAGTGGTCGGCGGAAGGTGCACGTGCCCGTCGACCTGGGACCGGACCGCAGCGACGCACGGATGCACGCCAAGACCATAGGATCCTACGCAGTGCCGTAGGGGACCGCACCGCCACTTCCCAGCAAATTAGGGACACTGTTGCTCCTGGGGTATCGGCGAGGACCATTCGCAACCGTCTCCATGAATCTGGGCTACGGTCCCGCACACCGTTAGGCCGTCTTCCGCTTACGCCCCAACATCGTGCAGCCCGCCTCCAGTGGTGTCGCGACAGGCGTGAATGGAGGGCCGAATGGAGACGTGTCGTCTTCAGCGATGAGAGTCACTTCTGCCTTGGTGCCAATGTTGGTCGTATGCGTGTTTGGCGCCGTGCAGGTGAGCGCCACAACCAGGACTGCATACGACAGAGGCACACAGGGCCAACACCCGGCATCATGGTGTGGGGAGCGATCTCCTACACTGGCCGTACACCTCTGGTGATCGTCGAGGGGACACTGAATAGTGCACGGTACGTCCAAACCGTCATCGAACCCATCGTTCTACCATTCCTAGACCGGCAAGGGAACTTGCTGTTCCAACAGGACAATGGACGTCCGCATGTATCCCGTGCCACCCAACGTGCTCTATAAGGTGTAAGTCAACTACCCTGGCCAGCAAGATCTCCGGATCTGTCCCCTATTGAGCATGTTTGGGACTGGATGAAGCGTCGTCTCACGTGGTCTGCACGTCCAGCACGAACGCTGGTCCAACTGAGGCGCCAGGTGGAAATGGCATGGCAAGCCGTTCTACAGGACTACATCCAGCATCTCTATGATCGTCTCCATGGGAGAATAGCAGCCTGCATTGCTGCGAAAGGTGGATATACACTGTACTAGTGCCGACATTGTGCATGCATTGTTGCCTGTGTCTATGTGCCTGTGGTTCTGTCAGGGTGATCATGTGATGTATCTGACCCCAGGAATGTGTCAATAAAGTTTCCCGTTCCTGTGACAATGAATTCACGGTGTTCTTATTTCAATTTCCAGGAGTGTATAACTGCATGCCCAAAAGACAATAAGGAAAGAAGAAATGGGAATGTGAATGTCTGAAAAGAAGAACGACACACTCCATATTAATTTACTCTCTAAAATTCGATATCCCTTGCGGCGAAACATTAGTTAATAAATTGTAGCGGGACAATGTTCAAAACGTGACTGAAAATACGTTCACTAAATAGCGATAAGATCATCTACGATTGACATATCATCTAAAGCCGACGTACAATTTTAAAATGTTAGAAATAAGGAAATGAAATAATACAGAATGCTATGATTGTAAAATATGTTGTTGTTCTACATTGTGTAGCTCTGGTATTTACAGGGTCACAGAGAAAGCATCCTAGGTTTTGGAAAGGAAAGCCGTAATTGTGATGATCTGCACTACATCGGAAACAAGAAGCCCAACTTAAGGAAAAATAATGTAATGTGTCTTTCAGCCCACAAGAGACATTGAAGCAGGTAGTTCCTGTGACTTAGTATGGTCAGAGATTATATTCGACAACCGGAATTAATAACTGGCTCCTTTTACCGACCCCCGGTCTCAAATTAAACAGTTGCTGAACAGTTCAAAGAAAACTTGAGTCTCATCACAAATAGGTTCGCTACTCATACAATGAAAGTTGATTCAAAATGGTTCAAATGGCTCTGAGCACCATCGGACTTAACTTCTGAGGTCATCAGTCCCCTAGAACTTAGAACTACTTAAACCTAACTAACCTAAGGACATCACACACATCTATGCCCGAGGTAGGATTCGAACCTGTGACCGTAGCGGTCGAGCGGTTTCACACTGTAGCGCCTAGAAGCGGTCGGCCACCCCGGCCGGCAATTAAAGTTGGCAGTGACTTTAATCTACCTTCCGTATGTTGACAAAAATACATTTTCAGACCCTACTGTAGATAGAAAACAACTTCCGTAATTGTTCTAAATGTTGTTTTAAAATTATTTTGAACTCTTAGTTTACGAGACCATTCAAATTGTAAATGGTTACGAAAACACACTTGACCTCTTAGCCACAAATAATCCTGAGCATCACGACATACAGGTATTAGTGAACACACAGCCGAGAAAGGCTCAAGTGCGTAACAAAGAAATTCACCAAAACTAAACGTGAAATATATCTATTTATAAAATAAGCTAAAAATTCGGGTGACTTCTTTCTAAGAGAGTCTCCAATCCTTCCAAACTATGTAAGTGAAGACCGTTTGTGGCTTAAGTTCAAAGAAATAGTATCAACAGCACTCGATTCATATCAAATAAATTAATAAGAGACGGAGCTGATCCCACATGTACACAAAACAGGACAGAAAACTGCTGCAGGAACATCGAAAAAGGCACGTATAATTTAGAAGAACACAAAATCTCCAAGATCGGCGAAGTTTTACTGAGGCTCGAAATTTGGTGCGGATTTCAATGCGAGATGCATTTAATAGTTTCCACAACGAAAGTCTCTCCATAAATGTGGCAGAAAATCCAAAGAGATTCTGGTCCTATGTTAAGTAAATCAGCGGAAAGGCTCAGTAAGTACATTTACTGTACAACAGCGATGAGGAGGAGGAGGGGAAGACAAAGGGCCCAGTCCTTCGGAGCTGAAATTTGCGAACACTCATTCGAGGTGATAGGAGGATGACAATCAAACACCTCGCTACTCAATTGGATGCCTCTGTTGGTAGTGCTGACATATTCGTCCCTCAGTTTGGGTACTGAAAGGTATGTTTTTGGATGTCCATCTTTTTACCAGGACGTCTCTGGGTCTCTGGGACGACGGCAAACTATCGTGGCAAAAATTAAAAACACCTACAGCCGTCCATATGATTTTATTTTATTTTGTCGCTACCAGTTTCGACGCATCATTGCGTCATCTTTACGCTGTTTTGATGCGGTGTAGGTTGATATGATCCACAATCTTAACCCATCAGTTGCCAGCATTACTGGATTCGCAGATAATGTGCCAGCATTCCGACCATCAACTGTCAACTGACAGGAGAACCATTCAAACACGTAGTTGACATCAACTGTCAACTGACACGAGAACCATTCAAATACGTAGGTGACAGTTGATGGTTGGAGTGCTGACACATTATCTGCGAATCCAGTAATGCTGGCAACTGATGGGTTATGCAAGGGGATCATATCAACCTATACCGCATCAAAACAGCGTAAAGATGACGCAATGATGCGTCGAAACTGGTAGCGAGAAAATAAAATAAAATCATAAGGACGGCTGTAGGTGTTTTTATTTTTTGTCATGAAAGGTTTGTGTCCGCTGGGTTCTTCACCACCTAACAGACGAGCATAAAGAGTAACGGACGATCATAAGTGAGGAGTTGTTTGCACGTTACGAGATTGAAAGTATATTGAAAAACTGCGTTTTTGTAACAAAAAGAGTGAGCAACAATATTGTCTATTGGAATCCTGAATAAAACCAACCTGCTTTCAGATAGGATGTGTGTTGCATTGCTTATTGAACGTCCCATGTGTTATATTACTGTCTGCAGAAACATTAACACGTTCTAGCAGCACTGGGCGTTGGGTAGGGCAACATGGAAAAATAATAAAAAATTAGATTAGAATTATATATTAATACCTCCAGCTGCTGACAGGCGTTGATATACATGAACGGGGAATGTGAGAATGTGTGTCCCGACCGGGACTCGCACCCGGGATCTCCTGCTTACATGGCAGACGCTCTATCCATTATTTCTTTCATTTTATTCGGTATAGTTCGTTGCGTTTGGTCTGGGCCGACGTCACAAGACATCCGTTCAAGTTGAGCGTTGATTCCTTGAATCAGTTTTTTTTTATTACAGAGAGCACGCAGCCGTCGGACCGAACACGCTGATCTACCGTGCTGGCAGCCATCCGATCCACCGAGGGCACAGAGGATAGCGCGACTGCAGGGACTATCCCGCGCACGCTTCCCGCGAGACACACACTACATTCTTAGTGTCCCTACCCAACACACTCAATAGTCGCGGAAGACATTCTTTCCAAGTCCCGTAAGAGTTCGAGTAATATGTGTGCATCCGCACAGAAGAAGAAGGTCATGGGCGGTATTACCAGAACTATATAGTTATGTGTTATAGTATAGACTATATAGTCTATAGTATAGACTATATAGTAGTCTGTTCTTTCGGACATGTCCGAAAGAACAGACACCATATCTATATAAGTATATAATCAAAAACACTTTGGCAGTGTTGAGTCTTCAGCTGTTCTGTTAACTCTTTCAGACCTGAATTTTTTTACTGGAGGAACCAAATTATTCTCTCTGTGGTAATGCTCTTAGGTGATTTTTTAATGATTTTAGATGCAAGACTTATACAAAATATGTACCCATTTTCAAAACATACATTGTACAGTTGGCTTTATTTTACAGTTTAAAATAATTAATTATGAAATATTCCCTTTCGTAATAAATAGTAAAATGCCCATTAAATAATTACGATGCAAAGTAACAATAAGAATATTCAATTATACCTGTACAGTGGAACAAAGCAAAACGACCACACCCTGTGTATTCTGGTGGTCACAAGCTGCTGCGCATTTCTACATTAATCTGCTGGTATTTTCATAGAGATGTCAGACAGTTGGCAGCGTGAAGAAAAGGTCAAAATTTACAAATGTGTACCTCATTTTTCCACTGGGGAAAAAATACTTGTGTTTCAGCTAAGACACACTAAAAATTAATGTACACAATTGTAGCCAAAGGGTCTGAAAGAGTTAAAACAATGGTGAAATTGTACCTCATGGTCTGTGATAATAAAAGTTACTGAATAGAAGACGTACACAGTTTTGTAAATGCCTCTGATTGTACAAATTTCTTTTCTGTTTTTATATACGTTTGCTGGTGGGGGCAGGGGCTTCTATTGAGGACCGAGAAGTACAATTACGGACTTGTATTGAGAGTACACAAAAAATGCTGCTGCACTGCTGTTGTGCCTGTAGTGAGGGGACAAAAGCGACGCCGGTGGCGGAAAGAAAAGACAACGCGACGTCGCAGACAAACAGCGGCGTGCGGCGGCAATATCCTGGCAGCGCTGTTTGCTCAGCCCGCAATCTGGAGCGCCGGCTAATCCGCCTCCGGACAGCCGCCGCCGCAGCCGCCGGCCTTTGATAGGCGATTTGTCCGCAGCAGCCCGCCGAAATCCTCCACCGCCGTCTGCTGCGGACCGCAACATCTCGTTCCGACCAGCTGCACACGAGAAAATGAACGCATCCATATTTAAATTTTTTTGCTGTCTCTAGAGGAACAGCATCTTATTTCAGACAGAAGACTTTGCTGACAAAGCACAGCCACGTCTTGGCATACATGAACAATGGAAGAAGACAAGAGTACGTCATAGTTTCTGGAAAACTTTCATCCCACTATAATACCTGTTATATCTACGCCTATACACAGCAAAATATTTTAAAGTGCATGACAGAGGGTTATAGCCCATCGTACCACTTCTTAGGGCTTTTTGGCGTTCCAGTTGCATATGGATCGTGGGAAGAATGCTTGTTTAAATTCTCCTGTGTGCTGTGTAATTAGTCTAATGTTGTCTTCGCGATTCCTATGGGAACTTTACGTGGGGTTTTTAGTGCATTTTTGACACGGGTCTTAAAATGTTTCATGACTTTTTAGGGGTAATTTGCGTCTATTTTCGAGTGTTTTCTATATTATGGCTTATCAGCGTCTTTGTGATGTTCTCCCATCGATCAAGCAAGCCTGTCACCATACTTAGTTGTGCCTACGAACTCCTGGAAAGAATTATGCTAAACTGAATACAAGACCAAATTAATTCTGTGGTATCATCTGAACAACCCGGATCAATACCTTATAGAAACTGCCGTAAACAACTGCCCTACTTGACTACCCCTACAGAAACGGCCAACCAGAAGAAACTCAAGACTGTGATAGTTTTAGTTAACTTGCCAGGAGCAGCAGCTTATGGCATGGTGTGCTGCATAGGCACAGTACCTTGTAAAACCCTAGGTAACGTCTCAGGCAGCATACTGAGTAGTCGGAGGCTTAAAAGTACGCCACGTGAAAATAAGATTGGTGCGCATCTATGTCAACTGTAATTGCACCCTCAGATCTACATCTGAATAATGGCTTCCATTACTATTGAAAATCTATCCAGCTCATCTTCGGCGCAGGCGACTCTCTACAACCTTTCCCAGCAAGCAGATTCCCTCCACTGGGTTCAAGCGTTACAGTGAGTGGAAACGTAAGTGGAAAGCCGTGGAAACGTAGAATCATGAAATTTTTGAGAACCCAAATATTAAAATACCAGCCTTTCATCATCCGAGCGAGGTATGGGTACAGCTTAACAGATACTGGACTAAAGAAGATGTGTGCAAACACACCATGCACAAGTGGTGCTTTCGAACTGGAAGTGCACGTGAATGTGCTGAAATTCAGACAATGATTCACATTATAAATGAGTGTCCTAATAGACATTTCGCTAGTATTAACAAGGGTCTATGTGAAGTATCCAATGAGGCGCTCCACTTGAGTGAGCCTTCCGACATTCGGGTGTCGTTTGGATCGGTTGATATTTAAATAGTATACATAGTTCCGCGTACGTATTTTTTGTTCAAACCTTTATTGGATTCGCTGTAATTGATGTATACGATAATAATAAAAACTATACATACTGGCAGACTGTCTCTTGTTATTCTTGTGTGGTTCTTACTGTTGTCACCGAGTCCCACACATCTATCTCCATCGGTTTCTATGTCCCGTACCTCCTCCTCTTTTATTTATCTTTTTTTCATGGCCGCTTTTTCCACATCCCCCCCCCCCCCCCCCCGTCCCGTCCCTCATGCAACCTCCGGTCTTCTTCTTGTCATTCTTCCCTGAGAATGGTACAATTTCTTCTATGGCCTGACCTTCTTGTCATTCTTCCCTGAGAATGGTACAATTCCCCCCCCCCCCCCCCCCCCCCCCGTCCGGACCCTCATGCAACCTCCGGTCTTCTTCTTGTCATTCTTCCCTGAGAATGGTACAATTTCTTCTATGGCCTGACCTGTAATTCGCATTATATGCCCATATCTGTCTGTGATGCCGTCTTGAGTCTGGGTCTCTTCCGTAACTGTTGTATTTCTTATGTGATTTGCACGATCCTCTAAGGCAGCTCATTTCTACAATTAGTTTGTTTACATTTTTTCCAGTAAGCTCCCAGCATTCGCATCCATAAAATGTCATAAGGTCTGCCACAATTATAGAGAGCATGTTCTTTATTTTCCAAATTAACAAGAACATAACAGAGTATTTGGCTTCTTTGTATACGTTAAGTGTTCCGTAATCTAATTCGTGTTAGTCTCACACGGATCAACAATACTCGAGGATGGGTCACACGAGCGTTCTTTCTCATTCAGTGTCCTGTTAATTAACCGAAGTGACTGATCCTTTGCTATCATTCTATTTGTGTATCTGAACCGTGTGACGAGGTCGATACCCCGTACCTGGCAAAACAGAGCACCATCTTTGGGTATGTGGGGTTCAAATGGCTCTGAGCACTATGGGACTTAATATCTATGGTCATCAGTCCCCTAGAACTTAGAACTACTTAAACCTAACTAACCTAAGGACATCACACACATCCATGCCCGAGCCAGGATTCGAACCTGCGACCGTAGCAATCACACGGTTCCGGACTGAGCGCCTTAACCGCGAGACCACCGCGGCCGGCGGGTATGTGGGGAGCTAGCGCTACCTGGCGGAGGGACGGTGGAGGTGGCAGTCTTGTCGAGGCTTGTGCCGAGTCTTGGAGAAGATGTCTCACGAGGCAGACGGTACTTGGTTTTGGGTAAGTGTGACCAACTTTCTCATTGTGCTCATGTTCCAGAAGAGTGCCCTGTGTGCTGGCGCTGTTGGCATAGAGCTGCGCCGCAGTTATTGCGGCATGCCACCCGTTTAGTGAGTAATTTGAGTGGGCATTTGCCCGGCTTGCTTGCAATGCGTGGCCGAATATTGGGCTTGGGATCGGCCATTACCAATTTTAGCGACGAGCGTTCTATGACATTTCTGTAATACACGTTCCGGCTAGTGGATTTGCGTGTCTCTTTCCGATCTTTCGTCACTTGTATTCAACCCTCTCCCTCGTAAGCAAACTGCTTGATGTACTATAACTAATTCCTCTTAAATAAAAAAGGGCAAATACAGCATGGATATCAGTCTATGTTAAAGCCCTTTAATGTTATTCGCATTTATTCTTTTAAAGGGCCTAGCGACCTGCATGTGTCCCTTATTTTAACTGTTCAGCTTTTGTTTATCATGAGCGGAGTCCCCGTCGATAGTGGTAAGTATCGTTGTGCGGAAGCGCTAGCCATTTGTAATTCTTGTCAGGATTTAGTTAATAACCGTAGCTGCCTGAGTGATCCTTCGGACTCACCAAAGGGCTTGTTACTTGTGAATCTCGCCTGGGTCACGATCTAAACAAGTCTGCCCCCTGAGCATACCACACATCTTCAGCCAGGAACTACCCTCTCATACTGTTCCTGTGAGCTGTATGTGCAGTGTAAACGGGGCCCACAGACCTACTGTCACAAAAGCCACAATTAACTGTTTCTAGTTTGCGCTAAATACGCAAAAGGCAATGTATCAATCCAGATATTGTGGGGGTCAGTGAAGTGAAATGGAAAGTAGACGAGAGTTTCCGGTCAGATGAGTACATGGTACAACAACAGCTGCCGAAAATGGTATAACTGGAGTAAAATTCGTTATGAATTGGAAGGTAGGGCAGAGAGTGGATTACTGCGAACAGTTCAGTGATAGGGCTGTTCTCATCAGAATCGACAGCAAACCAACCTGGGTAACGGTAGTGCAAGTACATATGCAAACGTTGCAAGCAGAAGTTTAAGAGATAAAGTAATTATAAGGATACTGAACGGGAAGTTCAACACGTAAAGGGAGGCGAAAATCTAATAGATGTGGGGGATTGGAATACGGTTGTAGAGAAAAGAGTAGAAGAAAGGGCTATGGGAGAATGTGGGCTTGATAGCAGGAATGTGAAAGAAGAAAGAATAATTGAGCTCTGCAACAAAATTTCAGCTAGTAATAGCGAATACTCTGCCCAAGAATCACAAAAGCAGGAAGTATACTTGAAAACGGCCGGGGGATACAGGAAGATTTCAGTCAAATTACATCTTGGTCATGTAGAGATTCCGTAATCAGGTACTGGATAATCAAGCGTACGCAGGAGTAGGTGTAGACAGAGATCACAATTTAGTGATGATGAAGAGTAGATTGAAGTTTAAGGAAGTAATCAGGAACAAACAATGTGCAAGTAAGTGGGATACAAAAATACTTAGGGTACGCTTCAACTTCTTTGAGGCAGTAGATACTGCGGTAGTGGATGCCTCACTGGGCAATTCAGCTGACATCTATGAAAAGTGCAATCACAGAAGTTGGAAGGAAAAGCATAGGTTCAAGGAAGGCAACTACAGAGAAACCATGGGTAACAGAAGAAATATTTCAGGTGATCGACGAAAGATAGAATTACAAAAATGTTCAGGAAAACTCATAAATGCAGACAGACAGGTCACTTAGGAATGAAAAAATGGGAATTGCGGGGAAGCTAAGGCGAAATGGCAGCACGAAAAATATAATGAAATCGAAAAAGGAGTTAGTGTCAGAAAGACTGACTTAGCATACAGAAAAGTGTAAACAGCCTTCGGCGAAATAAAAAGCAATGGTGGTAACATGAAGAATGCAATGGGAAGTCCATTGTTAAATGCAGGGGAGGGAGCGGATAAGTTGGAAAGAGTGTATTGAATGGCTCTATTATCTGATAAAGGTGTCGACAGGGAAGAGATAGAGGATTCAGTATATTTCTGTTTTTTTACTGGTTCCTTTACTTTGCCAACCTCTTCATCTCAGAGCAGCACTTGCAACATACGTCTTGAATTCTTTATCGGATGTATTCCAATTTCTGTCTTCCACTAAAGTTTTTACCCTAAGTCTAGTACCATGGACGTTATTCTCTGCTGTCTTAACAGATGTCCTGTCATCCCGTCCCTTCTCCTTTACTCGTGTATTCTTTTTCGCCGGCCGATATGGCCGAGCTGTTCAGTCTGGAACCGCGCGACCGCTTCGGTCGCAGGTACGAATCCTGCCTCGGGCATGGATGTGTGATGTCCTTAGGTTAGTTAGCTGTAAGTAGTTCTAAGTTCAAGGGGACTGATGAACTCAGATGTTAAGTCCCATAGTGCTCAGAGCCGATTGAACCATTATTCTTTTTCATCTCCGATTCTGCGCAGAACCTCCTCGTTCCTTACCTTATCAGTCTACCTAATATTCACCATCCGTCTGTAGCAGCACTACACTACTGTACATACTACGGTATTAGAACCAGAAATTAAAAGAGATTTGGAAGACTTAAGATCAAATAAGGCAGGAAGGACAGATAATATTCCATCGGATTTTCTAAAATCATTGGCGCAAGTGGCAACAAAACGACGATTCATGTTGGTTAGATGAATGTATGAAACTGGCGATATACCATCAGATTTTCGGTAAATATCATCTGCACAATTCCGAAGATTGCAAGAGTCTACAGCTGTGAAAATTATCGCTCAATCAGCTTGACGGCTCATGAATCCAAATTGCTGACAAGGGTATCATGTAGAATAATGGAAAAAAACTGAGAATTTGTTAAATGACGATCAGTTTGGGTTAATGAAAAAAAGACTGAAGAAAAATCAAGACATATCCATAAGATTTGTCGACCCGGAAGAAGCGTTCGACAATGTAAAATGGTGTAAGATGTTCGAAGTTGTGATCAAAAAAATAGGGGTAAGCTAGAGGGAAAGACGGAAAATACATAAATGTGCAATAACGAGGAGGGAACAATAACAGTTTGAAATACATGATCGTCTTGTGTGCGTGTCCTACATATTTGTGCCTTTGGAGATTATTTATTGTAACAGAAATTTGTTGTTCTACCTACATGGGAGTTGTTCACTTCAAATATTGTAGTGACAATTTGGTTATGGAAGAAAAGTCCGAGAAGTAATTGAAATTTCCAAGAATGCATCTAGCACCGTGCCTCCCCGCCATCAAGGAAGTGAATATGCGGCCGCGGTGTGCGAGCAACATAAACAAAGCGCTGAAAATCACCTCGGCGGACAATAATACTTTGGGTAACCATTCCCTCTCTCTTGCTCTGTCCGTTTCGCAGTAGCAGTAGGAGGAATTTCAGCCAATAACCCTTCTCCAGCGTAAGTGTGTAATAGTGCCTTTCTATCCAACGACGATGGGACACCAATAGTATGCACAAGAGTTTAGCCGATAACGCCTATGACGGTGGCCCACCAATGTTGGCCGTAAGAATTATAAACAATACTACCATTCCTCAAGCACGAACTTGGGAAAACTCTCCTTTATAAGATAAGGCGATACTGGTCTCTGACAGTGTTGTAGCAGTAATGGCCACCGGAAGATCCAGAGGAAGATCCCAGCAGAGGGGTCGAAACGTCGATTACTATAGAGGAAATACTACGCGGTCTCATAACCCAGAAGATTTTCACGTATATGACAACGGCCACGAGAGCCTGCAGACTTACATAAAACTTGGTTATGCTTTGCTTCCGCTTGATAATGACCTACTGTTTGAAACTGGTAGCACTGAGCATAAAAATAAACAAATGGTGGTCATCTACAATGACGTTTCACAATCATTTGATAGCTGTAAAACCTCCTCGTTCCTTACCTTATCAGTCTACCTAATATTCACCATCCGTCTGTAGCAGCACTACACTACTGTACATACTACGGTATTAGAACCAGAAATTAAAAGAGATTTGGAAGACTTAAGATCAAATAAGGCAGGAAGGACAGATAATATGCCATCGGAATTTCTAAAATCATTGGCGCAAGTGGCAACAAAACGACGATTCATGTTGGTTAGATGAATGTATAAAACTGGCGATATACCATCAGATTTTCGGAAAATATCATCTGCACAATTCCGAAGATTGCAAGAGTGAACAGGTGTCAAAATTATCGCTCAATCAGCTTGACGGCTCATGAATCCAAGTTGCTGACAAGGGTATCATGCAGAATAATGGAAAAAAAACTGAGAATTTGTTAAATGACGATCAGTTTGGCTTAATGAAAAAAAGACTGAAGAAAAATCAAGATATATCCATAAGATTTGTCGACCCGGAAGAAGCGTTCGACAATGTAAAATGGTGTAAGATGTTCGAAGTTGTGATAAAAAAATAGGGGTAAACTAGAGGGAAAGGCGGAAAATACATAAATGTGCTTGATAATGACCTACTGTTAGAAACTGGTAGCACTGAGCATAAAAATAAACAAATGGTGGTCATCTACAATGACGTTTCACAATCATTTGATAGCTGTAAAACCCAAACTCAATACAAATATAGCTTTTGCTAAAAACACAAGTAAAATATTAACCATGGCAAGTAGAAAAGGTAAGCGTTCAGCGCCAGTTTCCAAGTGATATGACAGTAAAAAGTTTAACATAAAGTTGTCAGTGAATAATCAAATGAAACTATATGGTTTTTTTTCCAGTATCAGACCACTATGATGAAAACATACAGGGTGAAGTGACGGTTGAAGGGAGGCGTCCTAGGATAGTGCTTTGGTCAATCAGAAAAGGAAATCCCAAACCACACATTAATCCACTGACCCAAATAAGTTTCTATTAACACTTCCAATCAAATACGTCGGGTGGTATAGAAAGAGAAAACAACTCGCATCTGTGACCACGCCAGAAAAAGAAGCACACAAAATGTCGTCTGTGAAGGGGATTTTATTCTTAATACTATTCGAAAGATTCTACATATAGTAGACAGGAGTGCGGATAGGTAAATATGAAGTGGATACATTCGCCCATGTGGCTACCTCGTGCAGACTCTCAGTGTCCCTATTCTGTATAAAAAAGAAATCATTATAACACGTTACAACACAGCACTTAAGCGCAAACAAATCTTGCGCAAAGCCCTGGACTAGAGAAACCAGTTAGGAAAGGTAGTGTAGAGTGTTTAATAATTATGTGTTATTTATGGTTGTTCAAAGCAGAAAAATACATAAAGACTTACTATAGGTAAGTGAACATTTTAGAGACTTTGACACGTTAAGCCACAATATTCGGAAGCGGCAGAAGTCGAACAAGGAAAGCCGGCATGTGTGTCGGAATTGGTGACGTTTCTGCCCAATGCGAGAAGGGCGATGGTCAGCGGAGTTTGTGCAGCAGAAGTCAGCACTTCGACAGATAAACGAGCAGACGAGCAATCCTTCCAAGGAGAACAACGCCAGCGCAGTTCGCATGTCAGCGGTCAACGCTCTAGGAACTGTCAGCATACTGAACTCATGCGCGTGCCGTATCTGGCGATATGGAGGAGGGCTGCAGGGGATTGCCCGAGATGTCAGAGAAACTTCACATGGACCGATGGTTAGTCAGCGGACGTCATACTTCGCTACAACGACATAGCCGCTACGCGCCAATAGGTAACAAGGAAGATGCCATCCCAGATGTTACCAGAAATAAGTTCGTGTGGTACTTACCCAGGTGGCTGGTGAGGACGAAGGGACAGCGGCCTCGCCAAATGGGCCACGTGTGAACCTAGAGGCTGATGAACTCCGCCAGAAGACTCCTGAAGGTCGCTGTCTCGATTCCGGAATGGAGCACTCCGCGCCGCACCTTGCCGCTCGCTTATAACGCATCGAGCGGAATAAAGGAGAATACGACGTCGCCACCGCAGAGGGTCACGGGCATGGCGCGTTGTTGCAACTGGAGCCGTCGCCGCTTTAGCGGTCAGTGGGATCTACACGCTACGATTCCGCCGCTCCGCTGCCGAGTTAAATCACATTGTCTTACTCTGTTTGTCTAAAGGGTCTTCTGTCTCAATAAATGACTGTTAGTGGAACCACCAATGTTTCTCTGACATCTCACCCACTAAGCCAACTAAAGAGCCCATTCCACCGCCCACAATGTGTCGCTTTTCCTCCTGCCACCCCTGAGAAACTAATAACATTTGCTCCCCTCGGTCACTGACGCTCAGTATATAGTCTCCCAAAACTCCTACCACCTACAATAGCAAAAATTTAACCACACCAACGCATTTCACACACAAAGAATGACTAGATCTTACCAAAGAAAACCGCATAATTAGTATGTCAAGGTATAATCTCTTTTTCTCAGACATTGGAACAGATATCCCCAGTCACCGTGTTTCTCCTTAGTGCGCTGCGTATTCTGATATCGCGCAAAGATCTTGAAAGGTGCTAGTATCATTCACCAACGTATCGACTCCAGGAGCACTGTAAACCGCGGGTTAGCCACAACTGTAGGGCGCATATTATGAGGGCACTCGCCAGTAAGTGCGTGCGTTGAACTATCGTATCATAATAACGGAACGAGACTAACAGCCGTATTTCAACTGCTTTCTTAAGGGAGAGATATCTTGGCTACACTGCGTTGTGGAAGTAAACCTAGGTGTTATATCAGTCTTCGATCGGTTCCACGTATAGCAAAAGGGCAAAAACAAATGTCAGTATGTACAAAAGGTGATGCAGACTTCATAGTTACTCGAAAGAGCAGCGGTTACTGAACAGTTTCTGAATCTCAAACTCAGCTTCAGTAACGGACTTAGACATGTTGAACGAAATTGGCTGCTTACTTAACACAGAATATGGCACAAGAATAAACAACGGCGATAGTCCAGAGGAACTGTGTAAAAGAGAATAATGATTTGCTTAAGATGAATACTGGAAACGAAAGTGCGTGGGCCTTTTCTTTTCCGCCTCCGATCGGCCGTGAAATGGAAACAATAATTTAAATGAAAATGTTTTATTTGCAACGTTTAGCTACTCTATGGCACACTGCCGGTTAAATTTGTCGTAGCGTGGAACCAACTTTCGAATACCCAAGTCACAGAACGCAGTCGTCTACGATCTCCGCAGTCCCCAATCCTTGTCTGCTCCTCCTTGTCTATGCCAAAATGCTGTCGTCATGGCCAGCTGTTCATGTGAGCGAACAGATGAATGTCAGAGGGAGCCTGCTGTGGATGATTAAAGAATTTCCATCGAAAACGCTACAGGAGCGTCTTCATTGTTCCCATAGCACGTGGCAGAGAATTGTCATGAATAAGGAAACGCATGTCAGTTACGCAGTGTTCACCGAATGAAATTAGATGAAGCCACTCAACAGACAACTCTGTTTGGCGGGAGACAAATATCTCGACCTGCTCACTTTGCGACGTGACGCCGCGCGGGTAGCCGCGAGGTCTACGGCGTCTTGTCACGGTCCGGGTGGCTACCCCTGTCGGAGGTTCGAGTCCTCCCTCGGGCATGGATGTGTGTGTTGTCCTTAGCGTAAGTTAGTTTAAGTTAGATTAAGTAGTGTGTAGGGTTAGGGACCGATGGCCTCAGCAATTTGGTCCCTTAAGAATTCACACACATTTGAATATTTGCGACGAGACGCGGTAGACGAGCGTATTAGATACACTGTGCAACGCGCCTGTGGGAAAGCTTCACTGGATTTTCTCTGTGCTTTTAATTTTGCGGTTGAAAAAAAAAAGCCCTCTTAGTATAAATAGTGGGAGAGGCATCCTGTCTGGAATATGAGATTATATAGGACGGCGAAAGTAAATGACCTCTAGAAGATGCAGATAGTGATACAGGAAGGGGGAAAACGTTTCTGAGAATTTGAGAATGTACGTGCGCAGCACAGAGCTGAGTGAGAGCGAAACATGGACCGTCTGTAATTCGGAGAAGGGTAAACTGAGAGCATACAAAATTTAAATATATCGAACAAATAAATAGAATTAACCAGAAACAAAAAGTAAAAAATGAAATGCTAAAATAATAGCTCAGGAAAGAAATGTGTGGGGGAGGGGGTATCTTACCAGAAGGAGGGACAGATTAAGGAGCGGACATTTGCTACTGCATAAAGGCGTAGTTACCTTATCACTGTAAGGGGAATGAAAAATAATATGGGCAGACATATACTGGAATATACAACCGGATTGTAGTGGATACTGAGTGTAGTAGTTACGCAGAAATAAAAACAGTAGTTACAGATTTTTCATATTTATAGGCAGTATAAGAACCAATCGTCGTACCGATGACCAAGAGGAAAAAAAAATTCATCAGGGTATTGAGAAATTCAGAACTGAGGGCAGTCGGATAAGGAGATATCTTATCAAAACAACCAGAAACAATAATTATCAGCACTCCTAGAAGAAGTTCTCAAATCCCTAAACTAGGAACAAGAAGAAGGGAGTAGTAAGTGTTAATGGAACATTTCCGAACAATTTAAGTTTCCAGTACGACGTGACAATTGAAAATTTGTGCCAGTACAAGAATCAAACCCATATTGTTTGTTTATAGCGATCGATTTCCGATCTGGAAAACTGTTGTCTCTGCATATTCGTTACAACGCATATGAACGGCTTATACTGTTATCATTTCATGTCTTTGTATTTCAGTACCTTCTTTCCTGTACTTCATCATTTAGGTACTTATGCCTGTTATGTAGTCACTTTTCATTGCCTCGTCGTTAAGAGGATGGCCTGGAGTGGTACTCTGCGTACACTCACTCCTTGTGCGTGATTTTTCTGTAATATTTTATTTTCATCAACATTTTCATTAACACAAATATTTATAAGATTCCTAATATCTTCGTTTCTTATATGGTCTTCCCTGGTATCACTTCTCACATTCCTCAGAAATCTCCTTTCTGTTGCCAGCAGTTTACTTCTACCACGGTTTTAACGACCCATGCAGAAATACATGTGTAGCTATGGTTTTATTCTATTTTGTGTTCGTTTCCTCCCGTATTTTTCTTTTTTTTAATGATTTCTGTATAATTCTCTTTCCCTTAACTGATGTAGTTTTTACACCTTTTTTGTAGCTCATCTTCATTTGCTTACAAAATCGGTACATCATCTGCATACATAACAATATTAACATATTTTTTGTACGATTTGAATAACTAGATTTAAATTGTGTGTTCATTTCTTAATTAGACCATTTATATGCATACTAAATGATGTAGGCGAAATCCTACACCAATGTTTAAGTCCCTTACTGTCAGCCCAATCACCAAGCTTAAACTGCGCAACGCTCATGACTGGAGCAGGGGATTTAATATTTACTGGCTTTCTTCACAGCACGTAGTATTCAGTTCATTTGACACGGATTCTTATGAGACAAGGGGGTCTCGTATTTTGGGCGGTTGAAGAAGACTTCTGAACAAACGAAACAACAAGATTAGTAAATTTTTCTGTGAATGCTTTTCGTAAACAACGTTCAATAAGAAGTTTGCACGTATCTCATGCGTGATGCAGTCACAGGTAAGCTAATATATGGTAACAAAACTCGCACTCTTAATTTGTGCTTGTATAATCTAAATATAGTTCTGTTTGGTTATTGTAGCCAGCTATGAATACTTTAACTGAACTTTGAAATTGAAGCAGTAAAATGGAATGATATTACTTTAATGCTGTCGTTTGAATTTCAACGACACTCGGGTTCATTTCGGAAAAGGAAGTGACCCTGCTTGGTAATGCAATTGGGACAATGAGCAACAAAGGTTCATGCTAAGTTGCTGTATTTTAGTGATGTAAATGGAACAGTTTGAAAAGCTGAGGTCTGCCATACAGTTCTAAGACTTTACGTGCTTTCAATCTTCCTTGTTGGTTGATTGAAGGTTTGAAGTCGTCGATCGAGGAGGTGGCGACAATCATTTATTGCCGGCCGTCGCTGTTGCAGAAGCTGGATGTTGGCGCGCCTTCTTCTCGACACGGTCACCAGGCGAAACGGGCTCTTGATGTGTGCCAACTAATGTTTCCCGTCCGTGACACCGTGGCAGAAACTATCATAACAAGTCGAGCCCAAAAACATGCTGCCAAACCCCGAAAGCGCGGCTACTCGCGGGAGCGTTACTCAATAGACCTGCTCCACCACCCTACTCCATCCAGACTCCGCTCTGCCCGAGCTCCACGCGGCAGAGTTAACACTACCCGAGATCCTACACACTTTGGGTCCCCACACGACCTATCGATGTAATCGTTCGATAGCATAGTTTTCCCTAGGCAAGACCCAGCGTAAAAATACAAATAATATTTACGAAACAAACCAATTGTACATCGACATAAATGCATAAATATGTGTATACAAATTGTAAAACAGTTACAATATATAAAGACACCGAAATGTCACATCTTCAGGTAACAAAACAAGGAAAAAATTTATAGTACAATAGATGGAAATAGGAGGATATGCATTTCCGGCGTTACACGCTTCCCCTCAGACGCGTTCCGCAGTGTATCTAATACGCTCGTCTATCGCGTCACGTCGCAATTTTCGTTTCTTAAAGCATAGTGAACACGTCAAGATACCGACAGAATAGTTTCTCGCGCCAAATAGAATTGCCTGTCGAGTGGCTTCACCTAATTTCATTCGGTCAACACAGTGTAACTGACATGCGTTTCCTTATTCATGACCTTTCTCTGGCACATACTATGGGAACAACGAAGACGCTCCTGCAGCTTTTTCGCTGGAAAGCGTTTTATCGTCCACAGCAGGCTCCCTCTGGCTTTCATCTGTTCGCTCACATGAACAGTTGGTTATGAGGAGAGCATTTTGACACAGACACGGAATTGCAGACAAGCGTTGGGGGCTGCGGAAACCGTAGACGACTGCGTTCTGTGACTTGGGTATTAGAAAGTTGGTTCCACGTTACGACAAATTTTAACGTCGGAGTACCATAGTGTAGCTAAGAGTTGCAAATAAAAAATTTTGATTTTAATTGTTGTTTCCATTTCGCGTCCGATCGGAGGTAGAAAAGAAAATGCCCTCGCATTTTCGTTTGCAGTACTCATCTTAAGCAAATCATTATTCTCTTTTATACGGTTCCTCTGGACTATCGCCGTTGTTTATTTTTGTGCCATATTCTGTGTCAAGTAAGCAGCCTATTTCTTTCAGCAGGTCTAAGTCTGTTACTGAAACTGAATCTGAGATTCAGAAACTGTTCAGTGACCACTGCTCTTTCGAGTAGCTACGAAGTCTGCGTTACCTTTTGTACATTCTCTCTAAATTCCTAGCGGCAACGGAGCGGCGGAATGGTAGCGTGTAGATCCCAGTGACCGCTAATGCGGCGACCGCTCGTGTTGCAACAACGCGCCGTGCCGGTGACCGTCTGAGGCCGCTACGCAGTATTCTCCTTCAATTCGCTCGTTGCGTTATTAACAAGCGCCATGGTGCGGCGCGAAGTGCTCCGTCCCGTAATCAAACCACCGACCCTCAGGAGCCTTCTGGTGGAGTTCTTCAGCCTCTAGGTTACTCTAGGTTTATTTATTTATATAGCTTATGGCTGATACAGACATATCATGAAATTACATATACATATGTACATATTGACACACAAGAAACTTAAGTTCGTCTTTATAACTGAATATCCAGTCCTTCAATCCAGCGCACTGCATCTGGAGTTGCTAGCTGGAAGTCCTCTTTGGCGCCGTGATAGGCTCGAATCCTGCATTCACTGACAATGTGGTGAACAGTCTGGTGTGGAGTCCCGCAGTCACACGCTGGATCAGGCAGCTTCTTCCACTTAAAGAGAGCGTCCCTGTATCGCCCATGGCTGGTACGGATTCTGTTGAGAGTAGACCAGGTCTTGCGTGGTAAGTGGAATCCGCTTGGAAGTTTAGCACCTGAGAAGATGTTATGCAGGTGCACATCTGTCGCTGATTCCCACCGACCTTTCCATTCTTCAAGAGGTTTGAAATTCTTAACAAACCATGTCAGCAGTATCGCACAGAGTTGGATGGCGTGATTTCAGTCTCTTGTGATTTAAAAGTGGCAGGTCGCTATGCACGGGTAGGTTAGAATTCCTGGAGATCTTGTGGAATCCTCTCATAAGGGCAGTACATCTGCGTAGATTAGGAGGCATTATACCGGTTAACAGTGGAAGCCAATAAACTGGAGTAGATCTGATTGTGCCAGATATTATGCGCATTGTCGTATTCAGGTGGGTATCAACAAGCCTTGTATGATGACCATTCAGACAGGTGCACAATGCTCAGCACTTGAGTACACCAAGCCCAGAGAAGGGTGGTTGCTGAAGATCTCCAGGTAGTTCCGCAAAGCTTATGGAGGATGTTGTTTCGAGTCCTCAGCTTTTGAGCTAAGTTAGGAAGGTGTTGTTTGAAGCAAAGTGTACGATCCAGGATAACACCAAGATATTTTGGATTCCAATTGTGACGAAGAATTCTGCCTCTCAAACTTACTTCCAGTTTTACGATCGCCAACTGGTTATTTAGATGGAAGCAACACACTTCTGTTTTACTCACACTGGGTTGGAGTCTCCAGATTTTGAAGTAATTGTCTAATGCAGACAGGTCATTGGCTAAAATCTCTTCTGTTGTCTTCATTTCCTGGTGTTTAACGGCTAGAGCCAGGTCATCGGCATAGCAGTATTTTATGGACGAAGTGTCAGCTAAATCAGATCGATATAGGTTCAACAGTATGGGTGAGAGAACTGATCCTTGAGGCAATCCGTTGTTCAGCTTCCTCTCCTTACTTACGTTGCTTCCAGTGATTACCTGGAACTTCCGATCACTTAGCATGCTGTTAATCAGTCTAGTCATTGTTCTGCAGGGTATGATGCGGAGAAATTTGTAGATAAGGCCTTCCCTCCACACAGTGTCGAAGGCGGCAGTTAGATCAACAAATGCCACAGATGTTTTCTGCTTCATTTGGTATCCTGACTCTATGAAGGATGTTAGAGACAATACTTGGTCGCAGCAGCTTCGCCCTGGTCTGAAGCCTGCCTGATCAACTGGAACGTTCTCTAAGATAGCGCTACTTATTCTGTTATATATTAGCCTTTCAAAAAGCTTGTAGCAGCAGCTGAGTAGGGAAATGGGGCGATAGTTTTCTACCTTGTTGCTGGGTTTGCCAGGTTTCAGAACAGATATTACGTTCGCCTTTTTAAACTCAGATGGAAGTTGACCAGTCAGCAGGATGTCAGTGAAGAATTCTGCCAGACATTTCTTAGCTTCTTGGGAGGTAGCGTTGCTCACATCCGTAGGTTTAACCTTAAAATACCCTACACGTGCCTCCTGGGTGGTGCTAATTCAGCAACAGTGATTACAGGCAGCCAGACTATCCATAGGATCTCCTGGCAATGACATATCAACTAAATAGCAGAAACAGTTCTTTTCAGAGCTCATTAACAAGAAACATTGGACCAACTATCAGACTTTAGGTTAATTACTATACACTATCATTCCTAACTGGTCTGTCAATTCCAGAGCTTTGCGCAAGATTTGTTTCTGCTTAGTGCTGTGTTGTAACGTGTCATAATGACTGTTGTTTTATATAGAATAGGGACATTGAGAGTCTGCACGAGGTAGCCACATGGGCGAATGTATCCACTACATATTTACCTAACCGCACCCCTGTCTACTATATGTAGAATCTTTCGAGTAGTATTAAGAGTAAAATCCCCTTCACATACGATATTTTGTGTGCTTCTTTGTCTGGCGTGGTCACAGATGCGAGTTTCTTCCTCTTTCTGTATCACACGACGTATTTGATTGGAAGTGTTAATAGAATCTTATTGCTGATGTAACTTTCATAATGTTTTTATTGTTATATCTCTGTGAGGACAGAATTTTTATGTTGTGAATTTGGGTCAGTGGATTCATGTGTGGTTTGTGATTTCCTTTGCTGATTGACCAGAGCACTATCAGTGTCCGCACATATAAATTCTTTTTAGACAAATGCGTGCAATTTATTTTTTGTTCTCACGACTCATTTTCCCGGAAATATAGTACCATGTCCTCACTATGTACTACCAGAGAGTATCTTAAGCCTATTCCAGGCCTTGAATGCCCCAATACCTTTAATTAATCGCGCAATTCTCACTCACCTACGAGCGCCAACAGTAGCAAAGCGACGTTCCTTTTTTTTGTAGTATACAGCTTCGTTTTGTTAAATTTATAATATTAGGAGCCAAGATCGTTTGATGTGAAATATTTTATCTCAGCCCTAACTAGCTGTCTTCCTCAGGATCTCAAGTCTACAGTCTACAGATAGACCAAAAACTGTAAAATAAAAGGAACCATATTATCTGAAAAATAAAAATAAGATAAAAGCAGAACCTCTCCGTCTTCATGCCACAAGTGGCCTATCCGGACCATTCGACCGCCGTAACATCCTCAGATGAGGATGTGGATAGGAGGAGCGTATGGTCAGCACACCGCTCTCCCGGTCGCTATGATGGTTTTCTTTGACCGGAGCCGCTACTATTCGGTCGAGTAGCTCCTCATTGGCATCACGAGGCTGAGTGCATCCCGAAAAAAAATACATACCTCCCACAAATATAATTACATAACCATCTCGTCGATTTAATAAGAACATTCACCAATTATAGTAATACAGCTCCACACTGGTTTCTCAAATATATGAAACTTGCTAAATAAAATATCCAAAGCATCAGTAAAGAGTACAGGAGAAAAAACGGATACATCAGTAAAGATGATACGTTGACGACAACATAGGAAGACTGAGCCGATGCGCTTTACAGACCATGTTAGGTGGTTTCAAGCTTGGTCGCCACGCAGAACCATCATGTGCACATGATTATTTACAAGATTGTACTAATCAACTACTTACACGAAAAATATTTTAAAATCACGTCGCATAACAAAGCTATAGAAAGGACCGCAGTTCCAATAAGACAATAAAAACATGCGGCCCACAGCACAGCAGTCTCAGAGATAAAAAGGAGAACTGGAAAACGAATTAATTTCACAAAATATTGACCTGGCACTTTATGAGAGAAACAACAGTAAACAGGTATGAGATGATCTAGAGTGGAATTCGTTTAGAGGAAAGTGCATGTGCTGGAACTGATGTCCTGCGGCCCACAGCACAAAACAGGTATATAACAAGACACAGGATCGAATAGATACCAATGATTACTACATACAGTTATTACATGTACATTATGGTAGGCTCATACCTGGAGCAAGAGACTTATGTAATTAACAGGCTTCGGAAGGTCCAATGGTACCGACAGACCGCGATGTCACTCTCAGTCGACAGGCGTCAGTGGAAGAGGACATGGAGGAGCACGGTCATCACACAGCTCTCCCGGCAGTTGTCAGTTTTCGTGACCGGAGCCGCTGCTTCTCAGTCAATTAGCTCCTCACTTGGTCTCCCAAGGGCTGTGACAGCATCCTGTTTGCCAACAGCGCTCTGAAGATCCGGACGGTTATCCATCCAAGTGCTGGCCAAACCCGACAGCGGTTAACTTCGGTCGTCGACGGGAACCTGTGTTACCTCCGAGGCAAGGCCGTTGGCTACCTTATGTAACTGGCACCCATAAACATAGCTTAGTGATGGCCCCCTCCTTAGACACAATATAGACACATGACGTAGCATAGCAGTTATAAACTGAGAAATAACAAAACAACTGGATAAGATCGGATTCATGAGATAAGTTATAAACAATGGATGGTACTCCCGAAAGGTAAATAACGTTGGTTCATCCCAACTACATTTGTTCGCTAACTTCCGTGAGCTGTGACAACATTCGGTGCGACCCTCCGTCGGAGTCAAGAGTGGACTTTAATTGAGGCCTATGGAGACAGCTATGAATGTGTAAATACTTAAAGTTTTTGGGACTCCAGAGAAACCAGGGCTTAACATTTCACATTAATCGTTTTGTTCATTTCCCACTTTGCCTATCAAAAGGTCAAAAAATGGTTAAAATGGCTCTGAGCACTATGGGACTTAACATCTGAGGTCATCAGTCCCCTAGAACTTAGAACTACTTAAAACTAACTAACCTAAGGACAGCACACACACCCATGCCCGAGGCAGGATTCGAACCTACGACCGTAGGTGTCGCGCCGTTCCAGACAGAAGCGCCTAGAATCGCTCGGCCACATCGGCTGGCGATCAAAAGGTCAGTTCGATTATTAAACAACATTTTGGCAAACAACTGCCAGGATATTTCAGCTAGTTATTGAGACAGTAAAAAGAGATAAATTTATTCCGTAATTGCTGTGATTTAGTCGGAGATACATACCATTACTTCGGAAGTGAAGGACGTACTGTATGATAATATGTTTTCAAAGGTAAACCAACGGAATTGCTTTTGAGTGAACACAACCATCCGCATATAGATTCCTTTACGGCAGCGAGACAAGTCTGGGCTTTGTTTTCTTTCACGGTAGCGACCGCATTTGTGGCACGCAACGGGGAACCGGTGAGGCACCTGTGAGGAGCATAAAGTGAAATGCCAGGACAGAACCACAGTAAACATTTCCCTCGCTGTATAAGTGCGATGAGAAATAACGAGCAGCAGTAAAGCGGGGAAGGTCGGCGACAAATGACTTTACAGCGAGACTCGGCGCTCGGGCGGGGAAGATTCAGAGCAGAAATCCTCAACCGGGGGACGCCACGGGCGGGATCTAATTAATGAAGAACGCCATTCCAAAGAGCCGCTTACAAATTGCAGTCCTGGAATTCTTGGAGAGGCCCTGACGGAGGGAAAGAGAGCGAAAGAGCCAGCGAGAGAGGGGGGCCAGAAATTAGTGTCCGGGGCTGGGAGTCTTGTAGATGGCGAGGGCCCCCTTGCCCTGTCAGAACTTCAACTAGTTCACGCCATTCACAACTTCCTCAAATCGTTTCCTCCTTCCGACGCAACTCGTCCAAATTACGCTGCTCGATGCTTCGTGGACATAAATGAAAGAATATTTGCATGTAAATGAATAACGCCTGATACTGACGGCGCAAAAGGCCGGATAGGAGGATGGCACGAGAAACTCCGAGACTTAAACTAAAGAACCATCAGTTTCTGAAACACTAGAACAATTCGCAGTCGCCAAAATACTTTCTGCATTCATATTCATTATGTAAATATATTATTAAATTTCCGGATTATTCTAATTCACAACAAAAACTTTATGCTTGGTAAATGCCTTACCGTACTGAAAACTGACAATTTAACGACTGCCTACACATTATCGTTGTTCAGATATACAGATAACAAATGTTGTATGTGTATGGAATGTCGTTTGATGATATACTCTTAGAAATGTTAGACGACATGATGAATTCGATAAAAAATAGTGCTTTAAGTAATTACTGAAACGGACTAGCACTTGAGTATGTTCCAACGCAGTCCATTTCTAGTTTTCTCTTGACCGCAAAAACTATTAAACAAAATTAGCGTGAAAATCAACGGTTCGAGAAAGTGTGGCCGAGGGCTTATTTAGCTCAACTTTAATTTATAAACGGTCACTGAACCAAGCAGCCATGTTTTAAACTCTTCTTTTTTTTTTTCCTGCCCAAGCACCCAAGGCTGCCTCTAAATCTAAAGAAGAAACTACTAAGTACAGGTATGGCCATTCAGTTCAATAAGCAATGTGAAAGAAAAGGAACTAGTCCCTACTTATCCGAAAGTCTATATTAATTGGCATATGCGAGCAGCCCATAGTGGCTCGCGTGCCACTCATTTTAATTTAAAATTGTGACTAAAGCTTTTTCGCTTGATATTTATTTTGTGCGTGACATGTAAGTAGTGGCTCTTTTTGTACTATTAATCAGTTTACAGATTGTATTTCTATTCTTTTACATAAGCAAAAAGTTACCAAGTCTGCTATTCTCATTTAAAACTTTGCCTGCGAGTTCACATACTGTTCATTGTAACATGCAGCTGTCTATATTTTAAATTTTAAGAAGCGTACTTATATTTACGGCTACTAGATGGCACTCTTGGTGTAATGTTCACGCCGGCCGGGAAGGCCGAGCGGTTCTAGGCGCTACAGTCTGGAGCCACGCGACCGCTACGGTTGCAGGTTTGAATCCTGCCTCGGGCATGGATGTGTGTGATGTCCTTAGGTTAGTTAGGTTTAAGTAGATCTAAGTTCTAGGGGAATGATCACATCAGAAGTTAAGTCCCATAGTGCTCAGAGCCATTTGAACCATTTTGTAACGTTCACCTGCCCGCACTTGCTAACGCAGGCGCCGCAGTCTGTTGCTATCTGTGGCTTTATAGGTATGAGCAGCCCACAGTGGCTAGTCTTTCATGTATTCATTTTTAAAATTTGTGTCAGTAAAGCCCTTCTGGCTTTTTATTTATTTTATACGTGATATGCAAGTAATGTCTCTTTCTAGTACTGTCAGTCAGTAGTTAAACTTCTATATAAAAATGTTTCTTTTCCCATAAATTTGTAATTATGTATAGGCCACTTTAAATGTTTTAATTCTGATGAAGAAACTCTTATAAGTGTTGAAACCTGGTCAAAAGACTAACAATTGTGAACGACGGCTTATTTAGTTCAACTTTAAAGTGATAATACATAAATGAGTATTTTATTTTGTGATCTTTCACTAAAATATAGTTTTTGATAAAGCAATGTTCTGTTCTTATCGTTTTACTAGCTACCATTGCCCGGGTATTTATTTTTCCAATTTTCTATTCGAAAGGGAAACAAAAAATGAATAGTGTTTGACGTGAAGCATCGAAAAAATTTCATTTCTATGTATTCGTGAAAACACCTCTGAAATGATGAAACAGTCGTACAGAGAAATGTGTATACTGTACAAGAATATAAGTGCAGTATCCAAATTAAGAAACGTGATCCCGGAAAGTTTCTGTACGCTAGGCGCTCCTGCTTCGCGTGTCCACAACGTGATTTTGCGAACGTCTCAATGGAGATGCTTCTTCATGGCACCATAGACGGCTATTGGTTTCGCCTACAGCCGCATGAGCTTCGCAGGTGCAAACTCTCAAACGCGCTGTCATGTGTCAGGAATTTCCTTAATCTGACCCGAGTATCTTAGTAGTAAAGAATAAGCCTATTCAAACTTCATGCATGATGCGGCATATCTCACGCATCTCAGTGTTTATGACGTCATATCTCCTGAGCTATGTGTGATACCGTGATACACTTTTGCAGATGCATTTAGCGGCATATGTGAATACTGTCTGCGTAACTTACTGAAAATACAGTTAGTGTCACAGAAGTAACACATGTAAATGCTATGCATGATGCAACAGTTTTTCGTGCATCTCATTATTTATGACGTCATATCTCCTTAACTATGTTAGGTACGTGGTTCTTACCCCCTCAGCTATTTTTGTCTGACAGTAAACGATGTGTGTACCAAGTGTGGTTGAAATCGCTCCAGTTGTCTAAGAGGAGATGTGAAACACACACACACACACACACACACACACACATACACACACACACACACACACACACACACACACACACACACACACACACACACACACACACACACGCACATACATACATTTTATAGTGTGTGTGGAGTGGTTGAAGAAAGCTTTGTATCACGTGTCGATGTTCACACCGAAACGCTTGGGAAAACTAGCCAGGAACTAAAGTGTTTACGTCAGCAGATGCAATCCCTTTAGAAACTGACCAAGCGAGGCATGTGCCTGTCAAGCAGTTGGCGAATTTTGAGATTTCAGAATTGCGTTTTCATTTTTACTCCATTTTGTTGTCGGGAGAGGAAATTAATGGCGATCCTACGATTTAAGCTTCTGAAGATTACGCGAAATAGTAACAACGTGAAAATGGTAGCTGCAGAACCCTTTACAAAAAGCATTTTGGCATTTGCCCTGAAGTAATGGAAACTCTCCCCGTTTCTGCTATGAAAAACAGCACGGCGCACCACTGTCCTAATCGCCAGGCACACGCTTTGCATGGTCGATACGCGTGTTCTGCTTAAAAGGAAGTGGCAGGTGGCAGTCAAAATAGGATGTGACTGTAGACTTCGAGATCGGATTTAGCACGTTTATCGACTTCTCTAGTGAAATGCATCGCTTCGGGCCTTAATGCACTGTAAAGCATTTTACTCTCATTTTGTTACCAAATACCATTAAAGCGTTCCTTGTTTTTATACGTTTCCGTAGAAATACATTGTGCTTGTTTCTCATGAAACCTACCATTAAAATGTCATCTTTGTAACCATCAATCTAAAATAACGTTATTACCGGGATCACAAGCATGATCATACCTTACGTAGGTACTGCATGAGTGAATATTAAACGTATCTAATAATGGCTTAGAGCAGCCGAAATAAAATACTAGTGAATGATGCAGAGTTGAAAATTGGACCATTTCTAATGTAAATGTGCCTTATCCGAGATGAATACAGAAAATTCGTAACGTCAGAAATTTGTCGCGAAATGCATGAGGATTGCACAGACTAGACGCTTCGTGCAGGCAACTGACTTTCAATAGGAAGACCTATTGCTGTTACACTACTGGCCATTACAATTGCCACACCACGAAGGTGACGTGCTACAGACGCGAAATTTAACCGTAAGGAAGAAGATACTGTGATATGTAAATGATTAGCTTTTCAGAGCATTCACACAAGGTTGGCGCCGGTGGCGACACCTACAACGTGCTGCCATGACGAAAGTTTCCAACTGATTTCTCATACACAAACAGCAGTTGACCGGCGTTGCCTGGTAAAACGTTGTTGTTATGCTTCATGTAAGGAGGAGAAATGCGTACCATCACGTTTCCGACTTTCATAAAGGTCAGATTGTAGCCTATCGCGATTTCAGTTTATCGTATCGCGACATTGCTGCTCCCGTTGGTCGAGATCGAACTACTGTTAGCAGAATATGGAATCGGTGGTTTCAGGAGGGTAATACGGAACGCCGTGCTGGATCCCAACGACCTCATATCACTAGCAGTCGAAATGACAGGTATCTTATCCGCATGGCTGTAACGGATCGTGCAGCTACGTCTCGATCCCTGAGTCAACAGATGGGGACGTTTCCAAGACAACAACCATCTGTACGAACAGTTAGACGACGTTTGCAGTAGCATGGACTATCAGCTCGGAGCCCATGGTTGGGGTTACCCTTGACGCTGCATCATAGACAGGAGCGCCTTCGATGGTGTACTCAACGACGAAACTGGGTGCACGAATAGCAAAACGTCTTTTTTTTATGAATCCAGGATTTGTTTACAGCATCATGATGGTCGCATCCATGTTTGGCGACATCGCGGTGAACGCACATTGGAAGCTTGTATTCGTCATCGCCATACTGGCGTATCTCCGGGCGTGATGGTATGGGGTGTCATAGGTTACACGTCTCGATCACCTCTAGTTCACATTGACGGCACTTTGAACAGTGGACGTTACATTTCACATGTGTTACGACCCGTGGCTCTACCCTTAATTCGATCACCGCGAAACCCTACATTTCAGCAGGATAATGGACGACCGCATGTTGCAGTTTCTGTACGGGCCTCTCTGGCCAGCACATTCTGCAGATCTCTCACCAACTGAAAACGTCTAGTCAATGGTGGCCGATCAACTGGTTCGTCACAATACGCCAGTCACTACTCTTGATGAACTGTGGTATCGTGTTGAAGCTGCATGGTCAGCTGTACCTGTACACGCCATCCTACACGCCAACCAAGTTCTGCTTGACTCAATGCCCAAGCGTATCAGGGCCGTTATTACGGACAAAGGTGGGTGTTCTGGGTACTGATTTCTCAGGATCTATGCACCCAAATTGCGTGAAAATGTAATCACATGTTAGTTGTAATATAATATACTTGTCCAATGAATACCCGTTTATCATCTGCATTTCTTCTTGGTGTAGCAATTGTAATGGCCAGTAGCCGGCCGGAGTGGCCGAGCGGTTCTAGGCGCTACAGTCTGGAACCGCACGACTGCTGCGGTCGCAGGTTCGAATCCTGCCTCGGGCATGGATGTGTGTGATGTCCTTAGGTTAGTTAGGTTTGAGTAGTTCTAAGTTCTAGGGGACTGATGACCCCAGCAGTTGAGTCCCATAGTGCTCAGAGCCATTTGAACGATTTTTTCTAATGGCCAGTAGTGTAGATGACACAGTGACCAAATAATCTATGGAAAAGTCACTTACATTAAATAACTGAGAGTAAATAATAGGAAATGCAGATGCTAGAAGAATCATTGACGAGAGCAGTCCACTCTCTTTTAAATAATACTTTAATATTATTTATTAATCGAAACCCTTATGAGATAATACTGAGAGGTACGTCGAAGAGCAGCGCGTTAAGTCACATGTTCTTTTAGTAACCACTAATACATTTCGGAGAAGGTCGTCAAACTCAAATGGCAGACCCTACAAGAGAGGTGTTGTTTATTTCTGGGTGGTTTATTTTTTAAATTCTCAGAGCGTATGTTCCTGGAAGACTCACCGAACGTAATGTTTCCTGCTACGTATATTTGTGAAAATACCATGAAAGCAAAAATAGAAAGGTTCGAGGTCGTGTGGAGGCTTTCTTAGCTGTTGCTGCACACCATTCACGAAAGTGAAATAAGTATAGAAAGACAACGGGAAGTTTGTTGTGCAGGTAGACTCTGAAATTAAATCTGGTTCCGCGGAGAAGCAGACGCGCTATCAGAGTCTGTGCTTGGTCTCCGGCGCCTTCCACTGCGCCCTTCGCTGCTCGCCGGGACGTCGGGTTTTCTCGTTTCGCGACACGAACAGGACTGGCGGCAGGGTGCAATATCGGCCGTGTCCCGGCGCCGCGTCGCGTCGTGTCGGGACGCCAGGCGTCGCGGAGGAGTGGCACAGCGTCGCACGGGGGTGTCGGGCCGAAGTGTGCCGACGTCTGCCGCCACCTCTCCACCCCCACTGGCTACGGTATTACGTAGTTCACTTCTCCAGGCTGCCTCCTGATGACACTCTGGAGAAGCACAGCGCCCCGTGTATGCTGGCCACGTGCGTCCGTTTACTGTGGTGATCGTAAAGTTTTATCACCTCGAAGGAGGCAAAAGAAATAGAAACTACTACAGTGAAACCTTGAATTTAATCATTCTTTACCCATTCACCAATAAGTGTGACACATTCTTTCTAACCATACACTGAGGTGACAAAAGTCCTGATATGGTGTCGCGGGGTGGTCAAGCGGTTCTAGGCTCTACAGTCTGGAACCACGCGACCGCTACGGTCGCAGGTTCGAAACCTGCCTCGGGCATGGATGTGTGTGCTGTCCTTAGTTAGTTTTAAGTAGTTCTAAGTTCTAGGGGACTGATGACCTCAGACGTTAAGTCCCATAGTGCTCAGACCCATTTGAACCATTTTGATACGGTGTCGAGCTTCCTTTTATCCGGAGTTGTGCTGAAACTCGACGTGGCATGGACTCAAAAGGCCGTTGGAAGTTAACGGCAGAAGTATTGAGCCAGGCGGCCTCTATAGCTTTCAATAATTGCGAAGGTGTCTCCAGTGCAGGATTTTGTGAACGACTGACCTCTCGATTATCTCCATTAAATTGTCGATGGTATTCATGTCGAGCAATCTGGGTGACAAAATCATTCGCTCGAACTGTCCAGAGTGTTCCTCAAACCATTCGCGAACATTTTTCGTCAAATGACACAGCCCATTATCATCCATAATAGTTCTATATATGTCTGAGAACATGAAGTCCGTAAATAGCTGCAAATGGTCTCCAACTAGCCGAACATAAACATTTCAAGTCAGTGACCGCTTCAGTTGCGCCAGAGGAACTAGTCAAAATGGTTAAAATGTCTCTGACCACTATGGGACTTCACTTCTGAGGTCATCAGTTCCCTAGAACGTAGAACTACTTAAACCTAACTAACCTAAGGACTTCACACACATCCATGTCCGAGGCAGGATTCGAACCTGCGACCGTAGCGGTCGCGCGATTCCACACTGTAGCGCCAAGAACCGCTCGGCCATCCAGGCCGGCAGGAACTAGTCAATACCATGTAAACAAAGCCCATACCGTTACGGAGACATACCAGCTTTCACTGTGCCTTCTTGACAACTTGAGTCCATGGCTTAGAGGGTCTGCACCACACTCGAACTCAATCAACAGCTCTTACCGACTGAAATCGGGACTCATCTGACCATTCCATGGTTTTCCAGCACTCTAAGGTCCAACCGATATGGTCACGAAACCAGGAGAGGCGCCTTAGGTGATGTCTTGTAGTTAAGGCACTCGCGTCGATCGTAGCCCATTAAAACCCAATTCCACCGCAGTGCCCTAACGGATACGTTCGTCGAATGTCCCACATTGATTTCTGCGGCTGCTTCATGCACTGTGATTCTATGTTAGCACTGATAACTCCAAGCAAACTCCACTGCTCTCGGTCGTTAAGTGTACACCATCAGCCACTGAGTTGTGCATGGTGAGAGGTAATGAATGCAATCTGTTATTCTCGGCACACTCTTGACACTGTGGATCTCGGTATATCGAGTTAACGATTTTCGAAATAGAATGTTCCATGCATTTAGCTCCAACTACCAATCCGCGATCAAAGTCTATTAATTCCCGTCGTGTCGCCATAATCACGTCTGAAATCTCTGCACATGAATCATTTGAGTACAAATGTCATCTTCGCCAATGCATTTACACCATGTGTACGCGATACAACCGCCATCTGTATATGTGCATATCCCCATCCCTTGACTTTTGTCACATTAGTGTAGATGACTTCCGGAAGATCTTGGTTGTAAAGGTTTGTATTTTGGCTGTTCAGGAAACGCTACACCGGTGGCGTCCGTTGACAGTTAAATGAATTATACTCTCTATATGTAGGACATCGTATAAATGTAATGTTAATGAAGTTTAATGTCTTCGTTCTTTCAGACGAAAGTAATGTAATAATAATTGTAACCGTTTTGCAGCAGGTTCTATTTCTTGGGTTAGAAACGAGCAGCCACGTAAGAAATACAGGGTTTTCGGAAATGACTGTTACTAACTTCTAAGAGTTTTCCGGGGCATTGAGTACATAATATTTTGAACAGGAATCCGTGCCCTGAACCATACCGTTTCCATATTACGACGGTTTTAATACAGATGTGTAAGCGTCCACGTCTCAGCAACTCAGAGTTGCTTGTCCTGGTATGCAATAGGATTGATATGATTATTGCACTACGTCGAAGAGCGAGCTAGCAAACTGGACTCTCAGTCGGGAGGACTAACGCTCAAACCCGTCTCCGGCCATCCTGATTTAGGTTTTCCGTGGTTTCCCAAAATCGTTTCAGGCAAATTCATGGGTGGTTCCTTTGAAAGGGCACAGCCGATTTCCTTCCCAATCCTTCCATAATCCGATCCTGTGATCCGTCTCTAATGACCTCGTTATGGACGGGACGTTAAACACTAATCTCCTCTCTCCTGTAATACGTCAAACGGTCTCCTGATGTCACATACGTCTGCCCTTCTGCTGCCTGTTCGTCTCCGATACAGTAAACATGGTTAGTTACACGTTCTTGGAATACATAAACATGCTCCTTGTGTATGGATAAGCTCGACGTAACAGAAGAGTCGCCAGTCGGTTGTATCACGAACGTTTTCCGAAGCGTAGCACACCATCCCCCAAGTTATGCAGTGGCTCCGAAAATCAGGTACTTTCACCGTGAGGAGGCAGGAATGCAGTGCTCCACGGTAACGCCGCACGCCCGAATCGAAGAAGATGTACTGCATCACGTTGAAGAGAACCAGTCAACAAGTGTTCCAACAATTGCGCGTGCAATGGGTGGTAGTCATAGTATCGTCTGGGACGTTCTACGTTAGCAACAATTACATCTGTACCACTTAAAGGAGGGTACACGCTATGGGCCCAGTCGATTTTCCACAATGTGGTAGTAGTTTAGTTTTAAGTCGATATCCGCCATTACAGTGGTTAAAACCGTATAAACAAACGTATTTGTATGCTACTCATCTTATTTTATCCTGATAAATAGGCGGAACCACAGTCATATGTTAAACAGTCCACCCAAACGATATAAGAAAAATATGTCGTCCACCGACTCACTGTTTACCGTCAACCTTCACCGCACGTATCATATCGACTACAGACTGAAATGCCACTACGACAATGCACCAGGACAATCTACACAGGATGTCGCGGGACTAAAGTCGGAATGTGTAACTGACTTATCTCCTCTGTCCACGTTTTGAGGCGACATGGCCCACTGTGCGTGAGTAAGTGATCGCTGTAGTATACTCTTAGTCTGTGTCGGAAGTTACACACATGCAAGGAGAGCAAGTTCACCCTGCCTGCCTGGGTGTTGTATCCACAGTTTATCAAAAGTAGTTATTAAGTCCACATCTACATCCGTAGTCTACAAGCTGCTTCGGGATGTTAACACTTTGCCATCCGCATGTCTCGTACAAATTGATTCGCTTCGCATCGGCATCGCTAATTCGCTTTACTTGGCTTGTCGCCGGCCGTTCTTGACACTGTCGGGAGATTATAAATTCCAGAATGAGATTTTCACTCTGCAGTGGAGTGTGCGCTGATATGAAACTTCTTGGCAGATTAAAACTGTATGCTGGACCGAGACCTCAACTCGGGACCTGTGCCTTTCGCGGGCAATTGCTCTACCAACTGAGCTACCCAAGCACGACTCACACCCCGTCCTCACAGCTTTACTTCTGCCAGTACCTCGTCTCCGACCTTCCAAACTTTGCAGAAACTCTCCTGCGAACCTTGCAGAAAAAAAAGGTTCAAATGGCTCTGAGCACTACGGGACTTAACATCTATCGTCATCAGTCCCCTAGAACTTAGAACTACTTAAACCTAACTAACCTAAGACATCACACAACACCCAGCCATCACGAGGCAGAGAAAATCCCTGAGCCCGCTGGGAATCGAACCCAGGAACCCGGGCGTGGGAAGCGAGAACGCTACCATACAACCACGAGATGCGGGCGAATCTTGCAGAACTAGCACTACTGAAAGAAAGGATATTGCGAAGACATGGCTTAGCTGCAGAGTGAAAATCTCATTCTGGAAACATCCCCCAGGCTGTGGCTAAACCATGTCTCCACAATATCCTTTCTTTCTGGAGTGCTAGTTCTGCAAGGTTCGCAGAAGAGCTTCTGCAAAATTTGGAAGGTAGGAGACGAAGTATTGGCAGAAGTAAAGCTGTGAGGGCGGGCCGTGAGTCGTGCTTGGGTAGCTCAGTTGGTAGAGCACTTGCTCGCGAAAGGCAAAGGTCCCGAGTCCGAGTCTCGGACCAGCACACAGTTTTAATCTGCCAAGAAGTTTCAGATTATAAATTGTTAAGTCTTACTAAGCTCATCGTTAGTTCTCATAAGTTCTCAACCCTGTTCCCCTACTATCATGAAATTCCGAAGATATACATACGTAAATAAATACAAAATTTGTTTGTTTCAAATATTTGTTTATTTAAACTTTTTGTAAAAATAATGTAAAAATGATAATATTTGTCTGAATCGTTTTGCGAAATATCAGTGTCTCTAGCAACGGATTTGTTAAGCAATAATTATCGATCCTTGCTTTTTTTTTACAGTTCCCATAAGGAAAGCAAGCCCAAACCATTTTCTAAGTTCAGATCTCTTAACGTCGACAAATTTGGCATTTTTTTATACAGTTTCCTTCTATTGAAATTTTGACTGTAGTACTTGTTGGTTTCATTCATAATATATTTAAATAGATCGTTCCCAATATATAATTCGACGATATCCTCCACGCTCTGTGAATCTTTGGGAAATATGTTTGGACCCGGAGATCCTTCAAATTTATTATTGGTTCTCGATAAATCAAAGTCTGACTACTGTGCACTGTCTTCTTCGTCTGATTCATACGAATCAGTTGGCAACCGTAGCGTCCGCCTACTTCTTCTCGGACGTAGCTCACTATCTTCTGCTTCACTTTCATTTTTCCGATATCCAATGTCTTCTTCCAAATCGGCCAAATGGTCCGGAACGTCAGACAAGAAGTCCGCGCATTCATCGTAAATAATTGAATCGTCTCCTTCGTCTGCCGTGGTGAAAAGGCACGAGTACTTATAGAAACAAAAAACTTGTTGATATCTGTCAATTGTTACCTAAACAAAACCCCAACAGAATCTAAAAGATACTAAAGTGCTGTCACCAGCCACTGAATTATAATATGCTCACGACACTACTGTGATGTCGCAGGCCGTTGACCGCTATTTCGCGCACGACACCACTGTGGTGTCGCAGGATGGCAGAGTGTAAAGCTATCGTTATTAGTTTCCCATTTTCATGTTCCACCGAATTATAACTCAGTCCGTGTAATGTCCGCTATCCGTGTTCCATAAGAATATGAGAAGACATATGACACAATGAGCTGCTTACACTGGTAAGCCAAGACATTAGGCTACGTGATCGAACAGCAACCGGCTTACAGACAGGAAAATCATAAAGTACGAAAGGCGTTAAATAAGTAATGCAACACATTTTCTTTTCTCTGCCGATTTCGCTTGTAAAAATGAGGAATTTGTTTTGGGACGTCGTGGAATATCCCCTATAGTTTCATGAAATCCAAATAGGTGCCGGTGCTATACGTAGACTCCAAAATAGTTTTTTTTTTTTTTTTTGGCGGAAAACCACAGCATCGCAAATATTCATAGGCGCTTGCAGATGTTTACGCAGACCTGACAGTGAACAAAAACATGGTGAGTCGTTGAGCGAGGCGTCTGTCATCATGGCAACAACGTCGCGCAAACCTATCCTATTTCCCCCGACCGCACACGGCTGTGACTCATGCAGTGTTGGAACATGTGGACTGCGTCATTCAAGGTGATCTACGGATCATAAATCCTGCACCTTGCTACACAATACGTCGTCTCTGATGGCAATGACGACACAAGACTGCGCACCTGAAATGAGATCACAGAGTTCACTGGACTGTTCTTCCTCATCCACCCTACAGCTCGGGTTGGTACCTTCTGACTTTCATATGTTTGGCCCAAAAAATCACGTAGTCTGCGGGAAGCAGCACGTGGATGACGGACAGGTTACTCACGCAGCAAGACGTTGGCTCCGACGTCGACGACAGGAGTGGCGAATAATATGGTGTACTGAAATCCTGCTTCCAGAAAGCGAACGACTTGGTACTGGTGTCTCTCATTGAGTATCCGTCCCCGATTCGCATGTGGATACAGCTACGGGATTTGGAGCATATAGATAGAGAGTTACAAACAAGAACAGCGAAGGGATTTATGCGGATTGAAAAGGAGGAAGGTCTCACAGGTGAATCGGAAGAACTTCCGAGCCGCAGGCTGTGGACACAATCTCCTGTAGCAGTAGCCGCTGCTGGGCTGGTGCGGCACGCAGCGGAGGCCTATCCCCACGTTGTCCCGTGGGAAAGAAAGCAGCCATACCGCAGCCGCCGCCTGGTGGCAGGCTTGCCCGCACAACGCCCGGACACGACTCAGATCCAAAAGCGCGCTGTGGTACCGCCGTGGCACTCACTCCATGTTACATTGGACAGTGAAAAAAGGAGGTAAAGAAAATATGCAGAGGCAGTTTTTTGAAAAGAGAACAGAGGTTGTTTCATAAAAATGGACCCCAAGACCATCTGTGCCTCGTCGTCGTTCTAATTGCTACTGCCTTTTTTCCTGCGTGACGGCAGCTGTTTATTTATACCTTGACATTTTTATTACATCATCCATACAACTCAAAAGACAGCAACGGCAGGTAAGAGTGAGAACTGCTATATCCGCGGTCATCGGACAAGACGTTAAAGAAATAAAGTTTATATCCTCCAAGTAAATACAAGTCCCTTTTCAGTTCTGGTAAGCTGCGGGATGAAGGCACAATCCCAGCAAGAACAAATAATTTCTGGCTAAATGCCCCGACAGTAAAATAACTCTCAGTTGAAAACAACAGTTATTACATCAACTAATTAGTTCTAGGTAAACGTCGGTAATGGAAAGTACATAAACCAATTGCAATTAGGCTGATGGCTGTCAATTCAATCCAAAATAATGACTATATGAGTGGTGTCTGTTCTCTTAGACATAACCGAAAGAATAGACGTTGCTCATGGAGTCTTAATAAATGTTGGTCCAACTTGGGAATGCAGTACGTCACCGATTATGCGTCTCACGAATTCGACAGTTTTATGGTTAGTTTGTGGAGGAATGTCCACTAGATGTCCACGTGGGCATAAGTCATGCAATTTGCTTCAAAAGTGGGCCACTGATTTGTGTACGCAGTGATAGCAACTCATAGCAACACAAATGGGTTCCATTGGATTCACATTAAGCGAATTTCGAAGCCAAGTCATCAACGTGAGTAAACTCAGGCTCCTCAAACCATTGTAGCACCATTCTGGCTTTGAGACATGGACAATTATCCTCCTGGAAGATGGCGTCGGTGGTGGGGAAGACATCAGATATGAAGGGGTGCAGATGATCCAGCTGTCAGCTTGTCTTCCTTTACTACCAGCGAGTGCAGCTGAATGTCTTCCACAGTGTAATACTGCTCCCACCAGCGGGCGTCGTTAGCGCGGTGCACGTTTCGAACCGCCGCTCGCGTGGCTGACGGCGTTTGTAGAGACGACCTCGTGTAGCGTTGACGTTGCCGTTGGGCCAACATGTGAACATATGGGGGTCTTCCACTGATGATCCCCATGTTCAACAATGTACGATGACCAGTGTGATCCGAAACACTTATGCGTTCACCAGGATTGTGCTCCTTCAGCAGGGATGCCACGGATCACCACCTATCCTGCTTGACAGAGCAGTCATGCCTCAGAATCCCAAAGTCTGTGAAGAGTCGTGGACGTCCAACCACTTTTCGCCCAGCGGTAGTTTCGCTTCCCATAGATGCTCACTACAGTAGCACGTGAACTTTCTACCAGCTACACCGTTTTCGAGATAATCGTTCACAGGCTCTGGGTAATTACAGTATCACCTCAGTCAAAGTCGCTTATATCATTAGATTTCCTCATTTGCAACCCGTGTCATTACTAAAATGATTCCCCATCTGTGTTTGATCCACTTATATACTTTTCTTACCAAATCACGTGCCCGCAACCCACCAGATGACACCCAACCTTGCGGTGGGCAGTGGTCATAATGTTTCGGCTCATCAGTGTGCATGCACCATGACGGCTAATATGGTCATTCAGTGCAGAACACTCTTCGTCCGACCTCGTCCGGAACTTCGCCTCATGCGACGAGCGAAAACAGGAAAAAGGGATAGAGGACGCTACTTTGGTAGTGTGCGACAAATGGGAATTTGGATTGAGGGGGGAGGGGGGAGGGAGGCAGATGTTCTTCGGTCGTCCGTGCAGTTGTATCTAACCACTATGCCAAGGTGGCATCTGCGTAGTAAGTAGGAGACCCAGCTTGGAATCATGCCCTTGGTACAAATTTTTATTTCTCGCGAAGGAACTCTTTCATTGCCCGAACGCACCAGAAATCAGAATTTCTCCTTTCTGATTGACAAAGATTTTCTTACAATAATTCCCATATTACGTCATATAGCTACTGTAAGGGATGACTGATTGTTAGAATTCACATCCTGTATTCTTCTACAGCAGCATATACAGCATGAGAGTTTACTTTGTTGATGGCATCCGGTTTTATTTGCTTGTGTTTTATACCTTTTGTTACATTTTTTAAACTTGTTTTCTGGTCGATATGACGCACATGTAATAGTTTTTTTAATCATTGCAGCCCTTCACAATTCAGTAACGCTCCTAGGGCTAGTTTGTTTTATTCCTTTATCATGTTTACGATTAATTATTTCCATTCTCTATTCTCCAATATTTGTGTACTAAGATAGATTCCCTGTCTTCAAAACGTTTGTTTACAGCACAACCACTGCCTGTGATACCATTGTTTGTGGAACATGACTCAGCACATTTTTTCAATGAATGCTTTTCCAACTACTAAAACCCTTAGAACTTTTGCTTTACTTCGTGATATTATGTTAGCGTTGTATTTCATGCGATTTTTATTCATGTAGTTCATGGGCGCATGGCAATTCTGTGACCGACCTTTTTATGTAATGCATTTGAGTTTACCATTTGAAGACGGTGCCAATGAGGTACCGAAAGTGGTAGTCCAATGAAATAGTTAATAAAATTGCAGCTGTTGGTATTTATTACCTTCAAGTCTTTCACCAGCCGCAGTCCCATTCCATTTATACAAGATGGAACAACCGAAACTTTCTGAACAGAGTTTAGTTATCGTTTATCGAGTTGAGCACCAATCGCATAACGGGTAAGCAGATTTAGAGTTCAGTGCAGTCAAAGTTAAATGCCAGTATTGATTAAAAGTCCAAACTGTTGATACGGCGTCGTAGGCCACATGTCGATTAGTAACGGTCTGGAGCCTTGGGGTTCCTCTGGGAGGACGACTCGGGGGAGCAGCTGGCGGGGGTCGGCGAAACGTCTTCCTGGATGTACCTTAGTAAGCCGCCGATTGTGGAAGAGCTGTCGCTTTCGGCACGCAGCCCATCTCCTTTCCGTCATCTGTGCGCAACCTTAAATGGGCTGCCCGCGGCATAATACTTCGCACACTGTTTTCATATGTGACGCCTCCAGGAGGCTCCCAACATGACGTGGATTCTCCTGACGGCCGACATGCTGGCCCCGACTTGGACCATTACCCGCCTGACGCATCTGTTATGCGGGTGGCCGCTAAGTATAGGCACTCGGCCGATGGAAAAATGGAAATGAGCGTATGGCATCGTTGGCCGGGAGGCCCCATCCAGGTAAGTTGGCCGCCAAGTGCAAGTCTTATTTCAGTCGACGCCACATTGGGCGACTTGCGCACCGGGGATAAGGATGAAATGATGATGAGAAAAGCACAACACCCAGTCCCCAGAGTGCAGAAACTCTCCAACCCGTCCGGGAATCGAACCCAGGTCCGGTTGCATGGGAAGCGAGTACGTTACCACCCATCTAAGCAGGCGGATACGCGCCCGATATTTATTAAGAACTATCGCACTATCAGTTAAACAGATCGTGCATCCAAATTCCAGAAAAGAACACTACAGAGAAGAATGGAAAAGAAAATTTAGGGTTTCTTGGATGACGATCACTTGGGCATTACGAAGGGTAAAGGAGACAGAGGGGAAGTTCTCATGTTGAAATTGATACTAAAAGCATGAATAAAACTTTCATATGACTTGTCCTGCTACAAAAGCCTTCAGACTATGTAAAATGGGACAGAATGATCGAAATTCTCGGGATAATACGTACAAGCTGTAGGGAAAGTGAGAATAATAAAATGGTATAACGAAGTACCCTGATTAAAAAGAAAATAAGGGAAGCCGTCTTTCACCCCTATTGTTCAGTTTATACATCAGACAAGCTGAATTGGAAATAAAACAGAGGTTGAAGAGGAGGATTAAAATTCTTGGTGAAAGGATATCAAAGATAAGATTCGCTGATGAGATAGCTATCCTTCCAGTGAAACTGAAGAAGACATGCACGCTCTGTCGAATGGGAAGAACAATCTAATCAGAACACATTATGGAGTGAGAGTAAACAGTAGAAAGACTAAAGTTATGTGGAGTAACAGAAATGAGTTCAGAGCTGAATTTAACACAAACATTAGGAGCCACAAAGGTAGCACAGCGAAGAGGGCATGGTAGGCCAAAACAAATCTCCTAGAATCAAACATAGACCTTAATTTGAGAAAGAGATTTGGGAGACTGTACACGATGGCTCCCAAAGAAGTTGACAAGGCTACACAAGGAAACAAGGTTGAGACTGTGCACAGAGCTAAAGGAACGGTATGAAAGAGAAGGTGAGCACTTCCTCAACAAAGTTTTTACTTGTTATGAAACGTAGGTTCACTATTATGAGCGACAATCAAAAAGACAAAGCATGGAGTGGAAGCTCTCGAGAAAAAATTCAAAACGCAAGCATCAGCAGGAAGAACCTTGTTGACGGTGTTTTGGGATGCTGAAGGTCCAGGTTTTTGTGATTATCTCGAAGAGCAGCGTACAATAAACAGCTAATATTACTCGAATTTGCATTTAAATAAGATGAAGCCAGCCATGAGAGAAAGACGTCGTGTATCTTAGAGGAAAGGTATGATTCTCCAGCAAGACAACGCACGTCCTCATATACTCAATAAACCAGTAAAACCATCGACAAAATGGGCTGGGAAGTACTGCCTCATCCTCCTTACAGTCCTTATTTAGTACCTAGTGTTTGCCATGTGCGTGGTGCACTGAAGGAGGCATTACGTGGGAAGAGGTTCCAGGACAATGAGGACGTGAAAAAATTTGAGGGAAACTGGTTCAAACATCAAGATAAAGAGTTCTTTGTAGTCGGAAGAAAAAAGCTTGTATCCCGTTGGAACAAATACATAAATGATCAAGGGGATTATGTTGAAAAGTAGAAAAAGTATGGTTTTATAAAAATAACGCTTTTTTCTCCAGAACAATTTGTCTCCTTAATTATTGAATGACCCTCGTACTTTCACAGTACCGAAAAACACTGTAATACGCAGTCGCTAAAACATAATAACACCGAAGAAGTCGGTTATTCGTGGGCGCCTACGTACAGGTGTAAAACCACTGTGATGTGGTTGCCGTCACTGCGGGAACAGTTGAGCATAACAACGTCGTGCCAGTTTTGCATTCAGTAGAACTGTAGACGAGATTCATATCTGTCGATTCTTCATCTCTCCTATCCATAATTCTGTGTATCATTGTTAACGTACAACTAACATTGACGGAAAAAAACTTAAACAAGACCATTCGGTACTGAATGCAGGCTTGAAGGCCGAGAAAAAGTAGGCCTTGCTGTTGTCAGCAACAAGTAACGTGAATGACTGCAACAAGTTCGTTAAGACGCACAGCGTTTACAGTCATCATGTGCACTTTGGATATTTATTTATTGCTCAAGTAAAGACCTGTTGCCTGTTACTAAATAGCTGGTCGCACATTTTTGTTCACTCAAATTGATTTTTATTATTAGTACACTTTTTTAAGTTGAGAAAGGGATGAAATAAAAAATTATACAAAGAACAAATTTATAAATATAATTTTGTTTAAATTTGTTGCTAACTTAGATAATGATAATAAATAAGACACATAGTAGGATGTTGATGTATTTTAAGTTAAAAGGGAAGAAATAAGAGACGATGTTGACTTAGATACGATGTGAGAGTTCTTCCCTTTAGACATGCGTTTGGTAAACATGTGTTACGTCTGTTGCCTTCACTGTACTAATACTTAATTAATAATGTATTGATAAATTAGGTTACAATGTGTTTCCGAACTTAAGGTGACAGTGGAGATTGGGAGTTCATTAATTATGTCATAGTAAGCTGCATCAAGAGTCAGGGCTCGGTAAAACTTCGAGCCAGTCACACCTGATGGAGCGAAAGAAGAAGAAATGCATTTTCAAATAATATTACATGTTATGAAATGGTATAACAACCAACTATATAGAGAGTTACTTTTTATATTGATTCGATTTGGTGTTAGAGAACCTTAGCTTACTTTTGCTATGTTTGTGTCTTTATCTCGTCTTCATTTCCTGTGTGTGATACAGCATCCGGTTCAGTGTCTGTGGTTCTGTGTCGTTTACTTTGTTCTGCTGATCTGTCAGATGTGGAGCCTGTCTTATTCTAGTGTAGGGTTTCTCCAGTTTTTATGTCGCTTGTATTGCTCACTATACTTCGTTTGCGATGTTCCAGTTATCCTGTCTGCGTACTAACTATTCTGTGTCTTGGTTCCCTAACATCGGTCATATATGTCCTATGGCATCAATTGAGCCATTCTCATTACAGGCCCAAAGGATTATTTTAGGCCAAACTCGTGGAGTTGCACAGGAAATGGGACGTGGCCTGTGAGAAAGTGCACCATGCCGCGTTTTAGGTTTATGAACGTCATATTCATTAGCTGTCAGATACTGGGGAAGAAAGAGCAGACCCGTTTTCCCTTAGCAGTTGTATCCCACTCTGTCTGTCATGTATCAATTCTCTACTTGTTTAATTTCCTTTCGTCGGTTGTATGTTTTCCAGGTATTTCTCCTATTTTGTCGCACCTTCCTAACTTCAGCCAGTAGGGTGTTGCTCGTTGGCGAATTGTAATACCTGTAGGGAAAACTCCCAGTACCAAACACAGTGCCTCAGTCGAGGTCCTGCAGAAAACCCCCGAGATTCTGAGTGGAACACCCCTTTGACCGCGCCTCACAATGGTTTTATGTGTACCTAAGCAAAAGCGACGTGTCCAAGCACTAGCTGTAAAACAAGACATTTTCACTGCTGCATGCTGTTTTAAGTCAATACGGATGCAAAGGTTACTGGGGAAAGAAACCAAACGAAATGCAATAACTTTGTTGCGAGCTGTCGGAGAATGTTGATCCATGATAGCAAAATACTCACTAGGTAGCCCTGAACAACCTCTAGAAGCTTGTCTGTTCAGTTGTGATTCACCTTGCATACAGCGCTCCCTATGAACCAGGACGTGGACGTAGTAAACGAAGTGTGTTCGGTAATAAAAGCCAGCGTGTCAGTTAAATGCGTTTACCTGTTACTGTAGTACGCAAAACAAAAATAGTTTGACTATAGCGATGTTTTCGCAGAGCGGAAAATGAGAAGAGTCCAATATAGAAAAAGTGGATGAAAAATGCGTACATAAAAAAACTGTACGGTTAACTTCTGAAAATAACTGAAGGCACGTGATGCGGAGTATAGTGTATTTTAAGCTATATTTTGTAAATACGTTTACAGTTTCTGGAGAGTAATGCGCAAGTGACATAGTGGACTTTCAAATGAGACATGTAGCGTGTTATCAAAAACAGTAAACAACAATTACTATTTCGCATATTCCCACAGCCTTGGATTAACACGAAGATTACTGTATTTAGATTAATTATAATTGAATTTATTAATGTAAACTGATTTTAGTTGTTTTACACGCAGTTAAAAGGAATCGTTCCAATGCAAGATCGCGTTTTTTCATTTGGCGTAGTCCTTCACCTTCTTGTCAACTCTGTCTTTTATCCATCGATTTGCGTCCACAAGACGGCATCCGGAAACATTGCATTGTATTGTAAAGAAAAAATTAAAACATTATTTTTTATTTAAACTTTAACATAATGCACAAAAAAGTTTTCATTTGTCATCAAAGCGTAAGTGTTCATCCTCGTATTTTATAAAAGTGCGAGAACTGCAGTGTGAGCAACCCAGTATGACAATAAAATTTAATGAAAAATATAAATTTGTAACAGTGACATTTTATCTTTGTTGGTGTGAGGAAAGCACATCGAATGCCTTGTTTCCGTAGAGGTCTCCAGACTTTTCAACAGATTGGGCTAGCAAAGGGCAGAGAGGCTAAGCTATCTTTGGCCTTTCTTTCTTTTCTCTCAATCTCTTCCTGAGGCGTTGCTGGATCCGACTACAAACTCCATTCAGTTTGTTGTTCTGAGTACCCATTCTTTCGAAGCACAATTCGTAGGTGCCGCAATTATTCGGCGAGGCTCACCCTGTGTTGCAGCTTTCGAGCTCTATGGGGTCTTCTTTATAATGTTAAAGATAGTCAAGGTCTAAATGGGGTTGTGTGGCGCATTCCATGCGAATTTGGCAGACAGTAAGGGAAGGTGCAAAGAGCATCAGCAACTCATCCAACTAAAACCACCAATCAAATAATCACGAAATGAAATGCGGCGGGAAAAGTACCGAAGTGCTAAGTTTACTTACATCGAGAAGTCAAGAAACCTAGTAAACTGGGAAGGAAGTTTCAGTTTAATCAACGATTGAGATCTGGCACTCAGTTTCTTAACATTTCTCCGATTGTCTCATCAGAGCTGAAACATACTGAGCTCATGTTCCCTCACGTGATGACAGTGTGGGATCTGCGAGACAAATGAACAACAGCTGAGAATCAAAAAGCGTAGTGGGCGCCGTAAGTCAAGGTCCGCTCTAAATAACGGTTCGACATCAAACATTGTTCACAGTCTGGCGTCCAGGCCGTCAGTACGCATACACAGCTCGTATCAGCTAGATCAGACTACTGTGTCGATCGTTGAGATATCTTGCAGAAGAATGATAGCAGCAACTTATACCATTAACAAATCTGAAAAACGAAGAAAAGGAAGAACGCAAATAATTCATAACGTAGTGGTCACCCCTTGGATCAGCAGTTTTAGTCGGAGTGGAGATTCAGAAGGTAAGGTAAATGTAAATGTCGTGTGACTAGGGCCTCCCGTCGGGTAGACCGTTCGCCGGGTGCAAGTCTTTCCATTTGACGCCACTTCGGCGACTTGCGTGTTGATGGAGATGAAATAATGATGATGAGGACAACACAACACTCAGTCCCCGAGCGTACAAAAATCTCCGACCCAGCCGGGAATAGAGCCCTTAGGATTGACATTCTTTCGCGCTGACCACTCAGCTAAGATGATGACATTACTAGCTGTACATACATACATACATACACTAATCCTTGTTTCATAGATCATGAATACGACATTTCGTAATGATGTGAAACGTGTCACTTTAACATAAATTTTCTTTACACAAAATAACTAATTAATTAATTAATTTTTTTACAGTTACTACTTCATATCTAAGAATTCATCTGTTGAGTAGAAGGAGTTGTCATTCAGAAATTCTTTTCATTTGCTTTTAAGTGTTGGTTGGCTATCTGTCAAACTTTTAATACTATTTTGCAAATGACCAAACATTTTTGTGACAGCATAATTCACCCCTTTCTGTGGGAAAGTGAGATTTAATCCAGAATAGTGGATATCATCCTTTCTTCTATTGTTGTAGCTATGCACTTCGCTGTTATTTTTGAATTGGGATGGGTTACTAATGACAAATTTCATAAGGGAATATATGTATTGCGAAGGTACTGTGAATATCCCGAGCTTCTTAAATAAATGTCTGCAGGGTGATCTTGGGTGGGCTCCAGGTATTGTTCAGATTACACACTTTCGTGCAATGAATACTTTCTCTCTTAATGACGAATTGCCCCAAAATACTATGCCATATGAAAGCAGTGAATGAAAATAGGCATAGTAGGCCAGTTTACCGATATGTTTATCACAAAAATTTGCAATAACCCTAATAGCATAAGTAATGGAACCTAACCATTTCAGCAAATCATTTCTTCCAATTCAATTTCTCATCAATGCACTCACCCAGAAATTTTGATTACTCTACCTTAGCAACAGACTTCCGTTCATAGTCTATTTTTATTAATGGTGTTATGCTGTTTACAGTACAAAATTGTATAAACTGTGTTTTCTCAAAATTTAGTGAAAGTCCATTTGCAGAGAACCACTTAATAATTTTCTGAAAACGTTATTTGCAATTTCCTCAGCTGATTCTTGCTTCTTGGGTGTGATTACTATACTTGTATCATCAGCAAAAAGAACTAACTTTGCATCTTCATGAATATAGAGTGGCAAGTCGTTAATACATATTAAGAACAATAAGGGACCCAAGACTGAAACCTGTGGGACACCATTCTTCATGCCTCCCCAGTTAGAGGACTCTGCTGGTTTTTGTAGACTATCTCTACTGTGAATTTCAACCTTCTGCAATCTTACAGTTAAGTATGAATTAAATCATTTGTGCACTATCCCACTCATACCACAATACTTAAGCTTATCTAGAAGAATTTCATGATTCACACAATCAAAAACCTTTGAGAAATCACAAAATATCCCAATGGGTGATGTTCGGTTATTCAATGCATTTCATATTTGATCAGTGAAAGCATATATTGCATTTTCTGTTGAAAAGCCTTTTTGAAAACCAAATTGACATTTTGCTAGTACTTCTTTTTTACAAATATGTGATGCTGCTCTTGAATACATTACTTTTTCAAGAATTTTGGATAAAGCTGTCAGAAGTGAGATTGGGCGGTAGTTAGCATCAGATCTATCCCCTTTTTTATGCAATGGTTTAACAATAGCATATTTCAGTCTATCTGGAAAAATTCCCTGTTTCAGTGAGCTAATACATATGTGGCTGCGAATTCCACTTATTTGTTGAGAACAAGCTTTTAGTACTCTGTTGGAAATGCCATCAATTCCATGTGATCTTTTACTTTTGAGTGAATTTGTTATATTCCTAATTTCAGTACGAGAGATGGGTTGAATGTCAATTTTATCAAATTGCGTAGGTACTGCCTCTTTCATATACTGCCTTGCATTTCCTAATGAATAGCTGGAACCTATTTTCTCTACAACACTTAAAAAATGATTATTAAAAACGTTTCCTACTTCTGACTTCTTGCTAACAAATTTGTCATTGTGTCTCATGGAAATACAGTCTTCCTGTTCTCTTGTTTGCCCCGTTCCCCTTTTCACAATATTCGATACTGTTTTAATTTTATTATCAGATGTGCTAATATCAGACATAATGCACATACTTCTGGACTTTTTAATAACTTTTCTTAATATAGTGCGGTAGTTTTTATAATGTTTCATTGTTTCAGGGTCATTACTCCTCCTAGCTATAAGATACATTTCCCTTTTCTGTTTACAAAATATTATTATCTCTTTAGTAAGCCATGGCTTTTTAGATGGTTTCTTACAATTATATTTCACTGTTTTCTTAGGAAAACTGTTTTCAAATATACTCACAAAGGTATCATGAAACAGGTTAAACTTTAAATTAGCATAATTTTCCCTGTACGCCTCATCCCAGTCCAACTGTCGCAAGCTATCCCTAAAATTCTGAATTGTTAAGACGTTACTGGAACGCACTATTTTGGAGGACTGTTTTGCAATACTCTATGGAGCTATATCATATACTGCAACAAGCTGTGCTTCATGATCAGACAGACCATTCTTAATAAGAAAAGTTTTTATTTGATTAAATTTGTCTTGGTCCATGGAAACGTTATTTATCAGGGCGCTGCTTCCCTGTACCACCCGAGTAGGAAAATCAATAACTGATATCAAATTGAAAGAACCAAGTAATAGTTCAAGGTCAAGCTTTCTATCTGACTCTTTCAGAGAATCTACGTTGAAATCCCCACAAACAATTATTTGCTTTCCTGTCTGACAGGTAGCTGCAGAAGGCCAAGCTCAGGAGCTAGGGTGGATGACTGTCATATACCCTAAGGCACACCATTATCCGGAATCATTTTTACTACCGGTGACTTCATAGCACAGAGTGTCTTCTCCAGTGGACCCGCAGATTAGCACACTCGTGTGCCACAAGGGACGCAGACACTGCGCTAGGTCGCCTGCAGTCGTGCGGGACAGGACCCGGCGGCAATGTCATGCGATGGCCTGGATGGGAGTGTGTAGTCGCAAGCCTACCACGGCGCGCTCCGTGCCTTTGTGGCCCGCCTCAGTGCTCTCAAATAGGGACGACCCCTTAAGCGAGTGCCGATAGCTTATCATCACAGACAGGGGTATCGTGAAGGCGGGAGACCAGTGTCCAAACCAGCAACACAGCATACCGCCAGGGAGTGGTACTTTACTGTCCTGGCCAACAGGCTGTAGACAGTAGTTTGCAGGCATTGAGTACGGTCTTTCATTAGGGAAACGCCCAGACTGGGTCACATCTTCTTCAATAGTGGTACCGGCCATACAGCAGTGGCAGCTCGTAGCAGCTAAATCCGACTACACGTGGCTGGCTGAGATCTCGAGGTGCAGTCTTCTCTTGGCCGCGGCAGCGCATCATGGTTCACCAGTTAGCATCTACATCTACACCTACATCTACTCTGCAGATAACACTTAAGTGCCTTCCAGAAAGTTCATCGAGCCACCTTCACACTAATTTTCTATTATTCCACTCTCGAACAGCGCGCGGGAAAAACGAACTCCTATATCTTTCCGTGCGAACCCTGATTTCCTTTATTTTATTATAAGATCGTTTCTCCCTATGTAGGTCATCATCATCATCATCATCATCATCATCATTTATGACTGATTATGCCTTTCAGCGTTCAGTCTGGAGCATTCCTCCATGATCCCCTATTCAGTGCTAACATTGGTGCCTCTTCTGCTGTTAAACCTATTACTTCAAAATCATTCTTAACCTAATCCAGATACCTTCTCCTTGGTCTCCCCGACTCCTCCTATCTTCTACTGCTGAATCCATGAGCTTTTTGGGTAACCTTGCTTCTCCCTTGCGTGTAACATGACCCCACCATCTAAGCCTGTTCATCCTGACTGCTACATCTATAGAGTTCATTCCCAGTTTTTCTCTGATTTCCTCATTGTGGACACTCTCCTGCCAATGTTCCCATCTTCTAGTACCTGCAATCATCTTTGCTACTTTCATATCCGTAACCTCAACCTTGTTGATAAGGTAACCTGAATCCACCCAGCTTTCGCTCCCATACAACAAAGTTGGTCGAAAGATTGAACGGTGCGCAGATAACTTAGTCTTGGTACTGACTTCCTTCTTGCAGAAGAGAGTAGATCGTAGCTGAGCGCTCACTGCATTAGCTTTGCTACACCTCGCTTCCAGTTCTTTCACTATGTTGCCATCCTGTGAGAATATGCATCCTAAGTACTTGAAACCATCCACCTGTTCTAACTTTGTTCCTCCTATTTGGCACTCAATCCGTTTATATCTCTTTACCATTGACATTACTTTCGTTTTGGAGATGCTAATCTTCATACCATAGTCCTTACATTTCTGATCTAGCCCTCAAATATTACTTTGCAAAGTTTCAATCGAATCTGCCATCACAACTAAGCCATCCGCATATGCAAGACTGCTTATTTTGTGTTCACATATCTTAATCTCACCCAGCCAGTCTATTGTTTTCAACATATGAACCATAAATAATATGAACAACAGTGGAGACAGGTTGGATCCTTGTCTTACCCCTGAAACTACTCTGAACCATGAACTCAATTTACCGTCAACTCTAACTGCTGCCTGACTATCCATGTAAAGACCTTTAATTGCTTGCAAAAGTTTGCCTCCTATTCCATAATCTCGTAAAACAGACAATAACTTCCTCCTAGGAACCCGGTCATATGCCTTTTCTAGATCTATAAAGCATAGATACAATTCCCTGTTCCACTCATAACACTTCTCCATTATTTCTGGAGATCTGGTCCTGACAACCTCTAAGAGGCCTAAACCCACACTGATTTTCATCCAATTGGTCCTCAACTAATACTCGCACTTTCCTTTCAACAATACCTGAGGAGATTTTACCAACAACGCTGATTAAAGAGATACCTCTGTAGTTGTTACAATCTTTTCTGTTTCCATGTTTAAAGATTGGTGTGATTACTGCTTTTGACCAGTCTGTTGGAACCCGTCCCGACTCCCAGGCCATTTCAGTTATCCTGTGTAGCCATTTAAGAGCTCATATTCCACTGTATTTGATGAGTTCTGACTTAATTTCGTCCACGCCAGCTGCTTTATTGCACTGCAATCTATTGACCATTTTCTCCACTTCCTCAAATGTGATCCTATTTCCATCATCATTCCTATCCCATTCTACTTCGAAATCTGATACATTACCGATCGCATTTTCACCTACATTGAGCAACTCTTCAAAATATTCCCTCCATCTGCCCAAGGCAGCCACAGGATTCACCAGCAGTTTTCCTGACCTGTCCAAAATACTTGTCATTTCCTTCTTACCTCCCTTTCGAAGACTGCTAATTACACTCCAGAATGGTTTTCCAGCAGCTTGACCCATAGTCTCCAACCTCTTTCCAAAGTCTTTCCAAGATTTCTTCTTGGATGCTGCTATTATCTGTTTGGCTTTGTTTCTTTCTTCAACATAACTTTCTCTGTCTGCCTGAGTTCTAGTATGTGGCCATTTTTGATAGGTCTTCTTTTTCCTTTTACAGACTGCCTTGACTGTGTCATTCCACCAAGCTGTTTGCTTCATCCTACTTTTACACACTACTGTTCCAAGACATTCTTTACCCACTTCTAGTACTGTGTCCCTGTACCTTGTCCATTCCTTTTCCAATGACTGTAATTGACTACATTCAACTAACTGTTACCTTTCTGAGATCGCTGTTATGTACTTGTGCCTGGTTTCCTTATCCTGAAGTTTCTCCACTCTTATCCTCCTACATATGGACCTGACCTCCTGCTCTTTCGGCCTCATAATCCCAATTTCACTGCAGATTAAATAATGATCAGTGTCGTCAAAGAATCGCCTGAATACACGTGTGTCCCTCATAGCCTTCCTGAATTTCTGATCTGTTATTATATAGTCAATGACAGATCTGGTTCCCCTGCCTTCCCAAGTATACCGGTGAATGTTCCTATGTTTAAAAAAGGAGTTTGTGATTACTAAGCACATACTGGCACAGAAATCCATGAGTTGTTTCCCGTTCCTGTTGGCCTCCATATCCTCTCCAAATTTACCCATAACCTTTTCATACCCTTCTGTTCGATTTCCAATCAGGCGTTAAAATCACCCATGAGCAGAACACTGTCCTTGTCCTTTACTCTAACAAATACATCACTGGGTGCCTCATAAAAACTATCCATCTTATCTTGATCTGTCCCTTCACAATGCGAATATACTGACACAATCCTAATTTTCTTGCTAGCCACTGTCAAGTCTATCCACATCAGTCGTTCATTTACATACGTTATTGCAACTACGCTGGGTTCCATTTCTTTCCTGATGTAAATTCCTACACCCCATTGTGCTATTCCTGCCTTGACTCCTGACAGGTAGACCTTGTATTCTCCCACTTCCTCTTCTTTCTCACCCCTTACCCGAATGTCACTAACAGCTAAAACGTCCAGCCCCATCTTACTTGCAGCCTCTGCCAGCTCTACCTTCTTCCCAGAGTAGCCCCCATTGATATTAATAGCTCCCCATCTCATTACCATTTGTTTGCCAAGTCGTATCTTAGGAGTCCCTGGTTTGTCAGTTAGAGGTGGGACTCCGTCACCTCCAAAGGTCCGAGGCATTTTGCTCTGATTGTTGCCAGCATCATATTTAAAGTACCAGGGAAACAGGTTGCTGGCCTTACTTGCCCCGAGTCCCATTGGGTTTTACCCCTAACGGCTGAGAGACTAACCGGTGGATTTGGTAGTCTTTGCTGTATGAGCACAAAGGTGACCACGACTCAGATTATGTCCGAGATGCCCAGCCTTCTTCCAAAGTAACTGGTATCCCGACTGTCGGGACCACTTACTTGGCCACTCATACGTTGCCCGTGGTTCATGAACTAGGACATGACTACAGGAACCCACACCAAGAACCACCCTATGTAGGTCGGCGACAACAAAATATTTTCACATTCGGAGGTGAAAGCTGGTGAGTGCAATTTCGTGCTAAGATCCCGCAGCAATGAAAAACGCCTTTGTTTTAGTGATTTCCAGCCCAAATCCTGTATTATGTCCGTGAAATTTCTTGAAAATAAAAAACGTGCTGCCCTGCTTTGAACATTCTCGACGTGCTCCATTAATACTATCTGGTAAGGATCCCACATGGCGCAGCAGTACTCCATAACAAGACATACAAGAGTAGTGTAAACGGTTCTTTAGTAGATCTGTTGCATGTTCTTAGTGCTCTGCCAGTAAAATACAGCCTGATTCGCCTTCCTCACAACATTTTATATGTGTTATTTCCAATTTACGTTGTTCGTAATTGTAGCTTCCTGGCATTTAGTTTAATTCACGGCGTTTGGATTTGAGTAATTTACCGTGTAACCGTAGTTCAACGAATTCCTTTTGGCACTCACGGGATGACCCACACTTTTCTGTAATTAGGGTAACTGCCAATTTTCGCACCATGCAGATATCTTATCTAATTGGTTTAAACTTCTGGTGACTTTGCTAGTCGATAAACAACAGAATCATGTAAACACAACCTAAGACAGCTGCTCAGATTATCTCCTAAATAGTTAATGTAGATATGGAACAGCAGAGGGCCTATAAACTGCCTTGGACATCAGAAATCACTTCTGTTTTGCTCGATGACCTTCCTTCAGTTGCTAGAACTGTGACCTCTTCGACAGGATATCACGAATCCAGTCGCGTAACAGACGATATTCCATAAATACGCAATTTGATTACAAGTCACTTGTAAGGTATCGTGTCAAAAGCCTTCTGAAATTCTAGAAATACGAAATCAATTTGAATTCCCATGACGAAAGTACTCTACACTTAGTGTGAGTAAAAAACTAGTGGTGTATCACAAGAACGATGCTTCCCAAATCCGTATTGACTATGTCTAAGTAGACTCCTCTGTTCGAGGTGGTTCATTATGTTCGAACATAACATATGCTCCAAAATCCCGCTTCATATCGACTTTAGCGATATGGGCCTGTAATTTAGTGGATTACTGCTGTTCCCTTTCTTGAATATTGTTTTGGGTACGGATCTTCATCGAGCGTGCAGTTGCATATGATTGCATCAGCATACTGTGAAAGGATCCGATTTGGTTTAAAATCTGGACCGGAAGACTTGCTCTTATTAAATGATTTAAGTTGTTTCGTTACTGAGAATATATCTACTTCTGTTACGCTGGCAGCTGTTCTATAACCAGCGAGACTGACTGACATTGTCAGAATATGAGATGCATATGGGATGATCACCTAGTGGGACTGAAGTTTCAGAAACGATCGTGTTTACGTTAGACATAACGCCATCGTCACAGACGATAATACTGTCTCATACAGTACTTCCATGTCATTCACAGTGATCGCTCACCACCATACTCTGTACGGGCCCCTGAATATTGAACCCCCGTATACTCCACCAACCCCAACGCTAAACACGAAAAATTCTGACATACTTTGGTGGCCGTTGTACCTGTCAGAGGGAGTTGCAACTCTAATCATTTACCTACCCGCCGATGGTGCGTACATGTACGAAATTACACTGACGTCCGATCACTTCTTCTGGGTGCCTCTCCAATATGATGCCGATGTCATTGCACTATTGGTCAAAGGATGGCATGCACGTATCGTACAGCTGTTACGGCGCCTTCCATGACAACCAGCGGCGTACATCGTCCCCACATAATGCCACCACGAAACAGCAGGGAACCTCCACCTTGCTGCTCTCGCTGGACATGTGTCTTAGGCGCCACGCGAGAGATCGGACTGGTTTTGCGGGCTTGTTCCGTTGATGACAGACGCCTCTTCCAATGACTCACCGTGCTTTCGATCACTGCCAGATCTCCGTAAACTCTCTTCAAGAGCCTATAAATATCTACGATGCTCTGATTTTCCTCCGAAACAAACTCAATGACAGCTCTGCTTGGAGCACACCGCCATTACAGACGCCATTTTGAAGACTACGTATAGCGCCGCCACCTGTCGGAACTCGTAATTTTTCACATGCATTGTCATTTTCATATCAGTGCACTCAGTTTCTCGAAATGTATTTAGGTATGCAATCGTAAGTGTTCTTTAAGTTTTGAAAACATGATAATCTGATGGGCCAGGTCGAAGCTGCGTGAAGTATGATCGATGACAGTGAACACAAGGTGTCGGATTGCTGCAGGTGTCACAGCGCCCGTGTGTGGTCTGGAACTGTCATTCTGAAGGAAATGATCCACCAAGTGAGGACGAACCCTTCGAATTCAAAATTCGGTTAGATAACGTTCTTTCACAGACACCGATGTGCCTAAGTTACTACGCCACGACGAAGCACTGTAGTTCCAGAGGGCTACAAATACGTCTATGTTGCATGAAGGGTAAAGATGTAGAATGTTAACAACGTTTGTTTTAATTTAAAAATTTATCAGTTTTCACATAAAAAGTAGGAGATGTTACAATTTAGCCCGCCCTCTGAATAATATAGTTCACACTAGAGCCCATGCAGCAATTCTGCAACGTAACAATCAGTTGCACAAGACTTTGCCCCAATACTCTTTCAGTGTTATGATCCTCACTAAAACTGAGGTGTATCAGAGATACGTTGTTAAAGTTGTAAAGTGCGCGTTCATTACGAGAATATTCCAAAATTGATACACATTTTACATCGATGATGTTCCTTTCGTGAATTATTGTTGGGAATGATTAGGCAACAATTAGATGTACGTCTTTTTTTGTATTCCACAGGATACAAAAGGGAGTAAAGTTATGCTTTTACAATTAATGAGGTTTTGTGAGCTAATGTGAGTCTCTGGAGCTGTCGGTAGTGGTATTGCTCCGGTCAGCCGGCTTCGGAGAGCAGCTGTGTGTGAAGATGTTCAAGCAAACAGCTGACGTCACACCTGAAGCAATTTCTTGTAGCTTCAAGGTGAAGTGAAATTAAGATGTCGGTTGTGTATGCTCAGGTCTTGTAATAGAAAATACTGCGATGAGAAAGTAGTTAGAGATGGTTTACCATAGGGTGCGTCAATATATTAGGACAGTGCATCTCCTATTTCATTTAATGTTTTACAGACTTACATACAGTTATTGGCTGTTTTGACACGTTTGTGAGGGGGAGGGGGGGCGTGGGGGTGAGGCCAGATTTAATTTCACACTTTAAATTCCTGATCGCCAGTCAGTTACTAACCCAGGAACAATGAAGAAATTACAGATGAATTTGTAAGATTTACTGCAAACGTGCGAAGCAACATCTAATGTTATCTTTGTGTATAAAGTATGGCTCCACACATTTAACCAGTTTCTCACAGGGTTTACACGAAGTAAGACTACGAAGCCTGAATATAGAGATATTTTGGCAGTCTAAGAGGAGCACTAAACGACAGTCGTGAGGCAGAGTAGGTCATTGCCAAGTTTGGGTGCAAGGTCGTTAGCGGCAGTTAGCGGGGCAGAAGTTTCGAGAACAATTTCGGTAAGTGCCGTAACTCTTGGCCCGTACCTGGGCGAGGGTCTACGACGTCACTGATAATCACCTACATTTACACAGTACATACACATCGTCCAATCCACTGCGAAGTGCATGTCGGAGGGTACTGTGCATTGAACAACATCTTAGGGTTTCTTCCTGTCAGAATCGTTTATGAAGCGCGGCAAGAATGACTGTTCAGATGCCTCTGTGCGCGTTGTAGTTAGTCTAACCAATTCTTCCAGATCCCTACGGGAGCGATACGTAGGAGGCTGAGGAATACTTATAGGTCTTCTCCTTCTCCTCCTCCTCCTCCTCCTCCTCCTCCTCCTCCTCCTCCGCCTCTTCCATCACCTCCTCCTCCTTCTTCTTCTCCTGCTTCTTCTTCTTCTCCTCCTCCTCCTCCTGCTCCGCTTAAGGAATTAGGCGAAGTTGTCTGTTACGGTACCGGTCGATGTCGGGGAGTACCTCTCTCTCTTCTTCCTTTGCAATTATAATGTAGCCTTTAAGGGTAGTCTGTCGCTCTCCATTCTTTCTAGGTGTTCGTTGCATTTCCTTCAATAATCTAGACTTTTATCATTTAGATTTAAAAATTTTGTTCTTCTTTAATATCTTGATTCCTTAGTCTGTCTTCTCTTGGGATATCTTTAACTCATATCTTTAACTCGTCTCATAAATTTCATTTCTTGTGTCTGTATACGGCTTTCCTGATTTTTACTCCTCTAATCTCCCAGGTCTCGCTACCATGAGCAGTGTGTGGACAGCAACTGCTTGTTAGAGTTTAACGTCAGTATCTTTCCTAGTTTTGTTTTTAAGGTTTTAGCCAATTGTTCTACATACCCCGATGAATTTACTAAGCTTCATTTCTGTATCTTTGCTATTGCCGTTTGTCTCCTCACATTCTAGTTAACTTAAGTGGTTTACTTGCTGTAAAATATTTTTATGTACCACTATTTTTATTCTATTGTGTTCTTCCCCCATGAAGACCATTATCTTAGTTTTTTCGGTTGAGGTCTGCATTTCAAATATCAGAATAAAGACTCTGAGGAACGTCCACTGAAAACAGGCAAATGAACCAGACCTTGAAGAATTCGAGGTAGCTCCGCCAATAAACCCAGCCCCCAAGTCCAAGAAGACATGAGCCGTATCACCTCTGCTCAGTGCAAGGCATTCGGTGGCTGTACGTTATGTAGTCATCGAGAGAGTATGAAATGCGAGATACCCAGAGTCTGTAAATAACAACAACATATCGGCTAAGGGAGATAACCCCGAAAGAAAATTCTGGTCCTCCTACAAAGGAGGTTCAGCAGGTGGCTTTTACCCAGCTGTCGTAAAGCTCGCACTGCTCCTAGTACTCCAAGGAGCCTCGGAAACAGATAAACGACAATTCTATGTAAAATGAGAAACAAAAATGGGTCATCGGGTATGTCAAAGTACAGGTTGCAGCACGTACAACGCATCGTTAAAGTTCCAGCGCGTGCGCGATCGTCAATAATAATGGAAAACGAGAAACGCTGTCCAAACAGTCACGCACAAACTAAGCATTTCTTCTGATGTACCGGCACTGCGCGGAACTTTATTGTTGTGTAAGGGAGTACAAACATGTTCCGGGAAAATCAGGAATACAGAAATACAAGTCGCTGAGGAATGAAATAAATAGGAAGTGCAGGGAAGCTAAGACGAAATGGCTGCAGGAAAAATGCGAAGACATCGAAAAAGATATGATTGTCGGAAGGACAGACTCAGCATACAGGAAAGTCAAAACATCCTTTGGTGATATTAAAAGCAACGGTGGTAACACTAAGAGTGCAACGGGAATTCCACTGTTAAATCCAGAGGAGAGAGCAGATAGGTGGACAGAATACATTGAAAACATCTATGGGGGTGAAGATTTGTCTGATGTGATAGAAGAAGAATCAGGAGTCGATTTAGAAGAGACTGGAGATCCAGTATTAGAATCGGAATTTAAAAGAGCTTTGGAGGACTTACGGTCAAATAAGGCAGAAGGGATAGATAACATTCTATCAGAATTTCTAAAATCATTAGAGGAAGTGGCAACAAAACGACTATTCACGTTGGTGTGTAGAATATATGAGTCTGGCGACATACCATCTGACTTTCGGAAAAGCATCATCCACACAATTCCGAAGACGGCAAGAGCTGACAAGTGCGAGAATTATCACACAGTCAGCTTAACAGCTCATGCATCGAAGCTGCTTACAAGAATAATATACAGAAGAATGGAAAAGAAAATTGAGAATGCGCTAGGTGACGATCAGTTTGGCTTTAGAAAAAGTAAAGGCACGAGAGAGGCAATTCTGACGTTACGGCTAATAAAGAAAGCAAGGCTAAAGAAAAATCAAGACACGTTCATAAGATTTGTCGATCTGGAAAAAGCGTTAGACAATATAAAACGGTGCAAGCTGTTCGAGATTCTGAAAAAAGTAGGGGTAAGCTATAGGCAGAGACGGGTCATATACAATATGTACAACAACCAAGAGGGAATAATAAGAGTGGACGATGAATAATGAAGTGCTCGTATTAAGAAGGGTGTAAGACAAGGCTGTAGCCTTTCGCCCCTACTCTTCAATCTGTACATCGAGGAAGCAATGATGGAAATAAAAGAAAGGTTCGGGAGTGGAACTAAAATACAAGGTGAAAGGATATCAATGATACGATTCGCTAATGACATTGCTATTCTGAGTGAAAGTGAAGAAGAATTAAATGATCTGCTGAACGGAATGAACAGTCTAATGAGTACACAGTATGGTTTGAGAGTAAATCGGAGAAAGACGAAGGTAATGAGAAGTAGTAGAAATGAGAACAGCGAGAAACTTAACATCAGGATTGATGGTCACGAAGTCAATGAAGTTAAGGAATTCTGCTACCTAGGCAGTAAAATAACCAATGACGGACGGAGCAAGGAGGACATCAAAAGCAGACTCGCTATGGCAAAAAAGGCATTTCTGGCCAAGAGAAGTCTACTAATATCAAATACCGGCCTTAATTTGAGGAAGAAATTTCTGAGGATGTACGTGTGGAGTTAAGCATTGTTTGGTAGTGAAACATGGACTGTGGGAAAACCGGAACAGAAGAGTATCGATGCATTTGAGATGTGGTGCTATAGACGAATGTTGAAAATTAGATGGACTGGTAAGGTAAAGAATGAGGAGGTTCTACGCAGAATCGGAGAGGAAAGGAATATGTGGAAAACACTGATAAGGAGAAGGGACAGTATAATAGGACATCTGCTAAGACATGATGGAATGACTTCCATGGTACTAGAGGGAGCTGTAGAGGGCAGAAACTGTAGAGGAAGACAGAGATTGGAATACGTCAAGCAAATAATTGAGGACGTAGGTTGCAAGTGCTACTCTGAGATGAAGAGGTTAGCACAGGAAAAAAAAAATGCAAAATGCGAGCTGCAACAGCAGCCAGTGAACTTGTCGAAATCAGTTGACAAAGAGACCTCGTTGTGTGACTCTGGATTACTGTGAATGTGTGCTAATGTCGAATTCGTTACAGGAGCATGTTGCTATTATTGGTGCGTTAATTCTTACTCAATCTTTTGGGAAAAATAGAAGTCCAGGACGTTCCGTACCAACAAAAAGCACCATACAGGAATTGATTGAAAAATGGCGGCGTACAGAATCAGTTGAGAATGCTCCCAGGAACAGACGGCCACCAATTTGGACAACTCAATTAAAGAGGCAGATGCTGGAGTTAATTATAGGAAGTCGTCGTAAGTCAACCAGAAGACTGAGTCAAGAGGTTCATGCGGGTGAGAGAATTGGCAGACGTGTTTTAAGGATGCACAAGTTAAACCGCACCGGATAACTGTTGTGCAAGAACTGAAGGAGCCTGACATGCAGAAGTGAATGCATTTCTATTCAAGACTGTTGAGAAAGTTTGCCAGTGGTGTGTTGGACACACTAAGGATCATCATGAGTGACGAGGCGTGGCTCCACCTGTATAGGTGCATAAATTCCCAAAACAGTCGGTAATGGTAGACAGAAAATCCACACGCGGTTCATCAGGCACCCTTGCATCGCGAAAAGGTTGGTGTGTGATGGGCCGTTTCCGCCCATATTCTTCGAGACGGCAGTGAACAGTGACATGTATCTAGGAAGCCTGGAGGAGATTTATTCAAACTTTACGTACTTTACGGACCGGTTTTACGTGCTGCAGTCGTAGTAAACTGGAATATCAGAAGAATTTCCCAAAAACACAAAACTAGGAAATATACTAAAAGACATGAGTGTTGACACTGTAGCAGTCACAGAAACTAGTAGAAATGAAAGGTAATAAATATGTATGTGACTACATTAGGTTCTATAGAGGATTCAAACTAACCGAAAGAGCAAGCGAAGATGTGGCATTACTCCACGTAAGACATGCAGAGTAAGCATAGTCCCACTAAGAATGAAACTGAAAAAAATATTTGTAGGTTCAGCACTTCGCCCCAACTTTTGGAACTTCGTTTGTAAATCATCGTGGAAAATTACTGTCCGACTTCTGAGTCTGCCGATTAAAATTTCCAGCAGTTCCTTGATGGTCAGCGCTGTGAGCATGCGCTGCGCCCCTCTTCGTATAATTCAGTTTCTCCAATTAATCCTGTTTGGTAAACGTCCTTCACGCTTAAGGCAATATTCTGAGATGAGCTGCTCAAGTGATTTGCAAGTTCCCCACTATTCTCCCGAGTAGCAGAAATTTGCCACTTGCCTTACCTATATTTGTGCGTATGGGATCATTCCATTCAATATTCATACAAACTGTTAGGTATTTGTATGTGCTGGCTGATTCTTAATGTGAAGAGCGGGTGAAGTATTAGAGATATGAAATGTAATACACTCCTGGAAATTGAAATAAGAACACCGTGAATTCATTGTCCCAGGAAGGGGAAACTTTATTGACACATTCCTGGGGTCAGATACATCACATGATCACACTGACAGAACCACAGGCACATAGACACAGGCAGCAGAGCATGCACAATGTCGGCACTAGTACAGTGTATAATCACCTTTCGCAGCAATGCAGGCTGCTATTCTCCCATGGAGACGATCGTAGAGATGCTGGATGTAGTCCTGTGGAACGGCTTGCCATGCCATTTCCACCTGGCGCCTCAGTTGGACCAGCGTTCGTGCTGGACGTGCAGACCGCGTGAGACGACGCTTCATCCAGTCCCAAACATGCTCAATGGGGGACAGATCCGGAGATCTTGCTGGCCAGGGTAGTTGACTTACACCTTCTAGAGCACGTTGGGTGGCACTGGATACATGCGGACGTGCATTGTCCTGTTGGAACAGCAAGTTCCCTTGCCGGTCTAGGAATGGTAGAACGATGGGTTCGATGACGGTTTGGATGTACCGTGCACTATTCAGTGTCCCCTCGACGATCACCAGAGGTGTACGGCCAGTGTAGGAGATCGCTCCCCACACCATGATGCCGGGTGTTGGCCCTGTGTGCCTCGGTCGTATGCAGTCCTGATTGTGGCGCTCACCGGCACGGCGCCAAACACGCATACGACCATCATTGGCACCAAGGCAGAAGCGACTCTCATCGCTGAAGACGACACGTCTCCATTCGTCCCTCCATTCACGCCTGTCGCGACACCACTGGAGGCGGGCTGCACGATGTTGGGGCGTGAGCGGAAGACGGCCTAACGGTGTGCGGGACCGTAGCCCAGCTTCATGGAGACGGTTGCAAGTGGTCCTCGCCGATACCCCAGGAGCAACAGTGTCCCTAATTTGCTGGGAAGTTGCGGTGTGGTCCCCTACGGCACTGCGTAGGATCCTACGGTCTTGGCGTGCATCCGTGCGTCGCTGCGGTCCGGTCCCAGGTCGACGGGCACGTGCACCTTCCGCCGACCACTGGCGACAACATCGATGTACTGTGGAGACCTCACGCCCCAAGTATTGAGCAATTCGGCGGTACGTCCACCGGGCCTCCCGCATGCCCACTATACGTCCTCGCTCAAAGTCCGTCAACTGCACATACGGTTAACGTCCACGCTGTCGCGGCATGCTACCAGTGTTAAAGACTGCGATGGAGCTCCGTATGCCACGGCATACTGGCTGACACTGACGGCGGCGGTGCACAAATGCTGCGCAGCTAGCGCCATTCGACGGCCAACACTGCGGTTCCTGGTGTGTCCGCTGTGCCGCGCGTGTGATCTTTGCTTGTACAGCCCTCTCGCAGTGTCCGGAGCAAGTATAGTGGGTCTGACACACCGGTGTCAATGTGTTCTTTTTTCCATTTCCAGGAGTGTAGATTTATGTCTGGAAGTCATTTCTGAATGTATTTGTATGGAGTGGAGCCGTGTATGGAAGTGAAACATGGGTGACAAATAGTTTGGACAAGAAGAGAATAGAAGTTTTCGATATGTGGTGCTACAGAAGAATGCTGAAGATAAGATGGGTAAATCACATAACTAATGTGGAAGTACTGAATAGGATTGGGGAGAAGTTTGTGTACAAGTTGACTAGAAGAAGGGATCGGTTGGTAGGACATGTTCTAAGACATCAGGGATCACCACCAATTTAGTATTGGAGGGCAGCATGGAGGGTAAAAATCGTAGAGGTAGACCAAGAGATGAATACACTAAGCAGATTCAAAAGGATGTAGGTTGCAGTATTTACTGGGAGATGAAGCTTGCACATGATAGAGTAGCATGGAGAGCTGCATCAAACCAGTCTCAGGACTGAAGACCACAACAACAACAACCGAGTCCGCTTACCCTCCCCTTCTTTATTCTGTTTCTTTTATTTTTTGGTTCTTCAGCCTTGTGACTGTTTTGATGCGGCCCGCCACAAATTCCTCTCGTGTGCCAACCTCTTCATTTCAGAGTAGCAGTTGTAAGCTACGTCCCCAATTATTTGCTGGATGCTCTCTAATCTCTGTCTAAAGCTCCCTCTAGTACCATGGAAGTCGTTCCCTGATGTCTTAAAAGATGTCCTATCATCCTGTCTCTTCTCCTTGTCTGTGTTTTCCAAATATTCCATTCTCTCCGATTCTGCGCAGAAACTCCTCATTCCTTGCGTTATCAGTCCACTTCAACATTCCTCTGTAGCATCTCCTCTCAAATGCTTCTGTTTTCTTCCCAGTTTTCCCACAGTCCTTGTTTCACTACCATACAGTGCTGTGCTCCAAACTTACTTTCTCAGAAACGTCTTTCTCAGATAACGGTTTATATGTGATACAAGTAGACCTCTCTTGGCCAGGAATGCCCTATTTGCAAGCGCTAGTCTCCTTTTGATGTCCCCCTTGCTCCGTCCGTCATTGATTATTTTTCTGTCTAGGTAGCACAATTGCTTAGCTCCATGTACTTCGTAACCATCCATCCTGATGTTAAGTATCTCGCAGCTTTCATTTCTGTTACTTCTCATAACTTTCGTCCTTCTTCGATATACTCTCAATCCATATTTTATACCCTTTAGAGTGTTCATTTCCACTCAGCAGATCATGTAATTCTTCTTCACTTTCATTCAGGACAACGTGCCATCAGCGAATCGCATCACTGATCAACTTTCACCTTTAAATTTAATGCCACTCTTGAACCTTTCTTTTATTTCTATCATTGCTTTTTCGATATGCAGATTGAGCAGCAGGATTAAAGACTAGATCCCTGTCTTACACCCTTTCTAATCCGAGAACTTCGTTCTTCGTTCTTGGTCGTCCACTCTTATTATTCCCTCTTGGCTCTTGTACATATTCTATATTATTAATATATTCTATATTACCCGTCTCTTCTTATATCTTGGATTAGCTGGGATTGGAATTATTATATTCTTCTTGAAGTCTGATGGTATTTCGCCTGTCTCATACATCTGGCTTACCAGATGGTAGAGTTCTGTTAGGACTAGCTCCCCAAGGCCATCAGTAGTTCTAATGGAATGTTGTCTACTCTCGGGGCCTTGTTTCGACTCAGGTCTTTCAGTGCTCTGTCAAATTCTTCACGCAGTATCGTATCTCCCGTTTCATCTTCATCTACGCCCTCTTCCATTTCCATAATATTGTCCTCAAGTACATCGCCCTTGTACAGACCCTCTATATACTCCTTCCACCTTTCTGCTTTCCCTTCTTTGCTTAGAACTGGGTTACCATCTGAGCTCTTGATATTCATATAATTGGTTCTCTTTTCTCCAAAGGTCTCTCTAATTTTCCTGCTGGCAGTATCTATCTTACCCCTAACCATCCCTGCTTAGCCATTTTGCACTTCCTGTCAATCTCATTTTTGAGATGTTTGTATTCCTTTTTGCCTGCTTCATTTACTGCATTTTTATATTTTCTCCTTTCATCAATTAAATTCAATATTTCTTCTGTTACCCAAGGATTACTACTAGCCCTCGTCTTTTTACCTGCTTGATCCTCCGCTGCCTTCACTACTTCATTCCTTGTACCAAGGCCATATTCTCCCGCTTTTATAATAGACACATTCAAACCAGTCACATTTCAGCCAGTCTACAATAACGCTCTCACCATATCCTGTCCCAGAGAAATTTCAAGACTCTCATTCCTTAATAATTAAATCTGTCTGGCGCCTGCATCTTCCATCACATTTAACCGGCTCTTCACTATCCCTTTCCGGATTTAGGGCTCCCGGCTCCTCTTGTCCCTCCACTTCTTTCCTCAACTTGATTAAGATGTGGTCCCCATCCCAGCCATCAACTCTCTGAATTCCATGCTTACCCACCACATTATACCTTTGCCCATAACCTATCCCACCTCAACCACATATCTGCACTACTGTATAAATACAAGTCGCTGTTTAACGTTGCTGTAATAATACTTAGAAAGTGTATGTTTCTGGCAAACACACATTCTCTTTAAAGGTAACAGTGCTTATTGACATTAACAAACTAAAAACAGGATACATAAGAATACCTGCGGTGCCTGTAGCGACATTTTAGCGCTAGTCGTTTATGAGATATCGTATTTTGAAAATTTTCCACATCAACACTCTGGCATTCAACATGCGTAGTTGCTAGGCACAATATTGTTATATTTGCTTACAGTGTGTTTGGGTTTTCTTTGAGTGCATTGCAGCTACCGTCTGACAGTCCAAGCTACAAATACTGAGTGGACGATGGAGTTTACCAATGCAGAAAAATCCGAAATGATTCCGGTGTACGGAGAGTGTAGGAAGAATGAAGTTCATTTTTCCACAGTGTACGTAGCAAGCTTTCCCAATAGACGTCAACTATCTCGGTAGTTATTTATCAATCTCTTCAACCATTTAATGCTAGTGGTAGCGTCGTAGCTACACAACGTTACATGAGGAATCAAGTGACGACAGAAGAGAGCAAATTAATTTTCTTGCTGCTGTTGCAGTTGATCCGCAAGAGCAATCGCACGAGGAAGTGGCACGAGTCTGGCAAGTGTCGTACGTTTTCTCCATATACAAAGATTCCATCTCTATCACATGTCTCTCCATCAAGAGCTGCATGAGAATCGCGTTAACTTCTATACTTGGTCATTAAGTCAGGATATTCCAGTTGTATCTCGTTTAGTGATAAAGTCACATTTTCCAATTACGACCATGTAAACTCCGAGACATGCACTGTTCATCTGTTGGCAATCCCCGTTGGCTTCTTCAGCGTCCAAGGAGTGTCAACGTCTAGCGTGGGGTAGTGGCTCTAAAGGCTCTGAGCACTATGGGACTTAACATCTGAGGTCATTAGTTCCCTAGACTTAGAACTACTTAAGCCTAACCAACCCAAGGACATCACCCACATCCATGCCTGAGGCAGGATTCGAACCTGCTACCGTAGAGGTCGCGCGGTTCCATACTGAAGCGGCTAGAAGCGCTCCGCCACAGCGGCCGGCAGCGTTACTAGTATATATTGGCTCATCTCATTATCAAAGTTTGCTGTTATAGGAAATGAGGGAGTAATGAGTTGTTTGAAAAATGTTCACATATGTACTTTTCAGTAAAAGTCAGCGACTTCAGTACAAACGAATGACTGCTGAGACACGGCTTGCGGCAAAGATAATAGCTACGGCGCAGCTGGCCAACGCAAGCCTCCAATGACAGCCGCAAACAAAAACCTACTATTGTTAAAAGTGATAATTAGCGTGTTATGTTTGTTCATCGTAAATAGTCCTTTGTTAGTCCCATGAGAAATACAGTTAGTTGTTTTTTGTTGGTAGCCGAACTAAGATCATCCCGAATTGGGGTTACTGAGTTTGAAAAGTACACAAAATATAACGAGGAGACTAAGGTTACACTAAAAACTACTCTGCAGATTTCTCACTATGCCCTGAGGTGGCAATCTCCTAAACAGCAATAAATTTCTCTACTTAAGCGGGTGTGTCTACAGTTACAATACACGCAGCTATCGTTTTGACGTTTATTACGTAGCAATCACTTTCGGTGATTCAATACACCATCGTCAGGCCTTAACTGACGTTGACGGGGTGAACTCGTATCGTGTACACCACCTGGTCAGTGGCCAACATCTATGAACTGGCTTCAGTAGAATACGGTGAACTCGATGTCGTATCTGCAACCATCAACTACCAACTTGTTGTAATTTAGTGAAATAACATCAGAACTACAGCTGCAAGTTTCATTACATAACGCATTAGACAAACTGTTTCATCATTATATATTCTTTCTCCTTATTCATAATTTTGAACAAAATTGTATAAATAGAAATGTGCTGTTTTGTTTTATTCCTCCTAATTGTTTTTCATAAAACCGTAAAGTTGTATTTATAGTTCACCACTAAGGAATCTGAATCGTTCGAAACTTTGTAGTCCTCACAATTTGTAGATCAAAATTACGTTAAAACAGTCAAGTCCAGCAGATGGAGAGGTCTCTCTCACACACCTTATACCAATGCCCCCATCACAACCGATACAATCAATCGTTTTAAGCGACTTCAAATCTCATCGTTTTGTCTGCAGTAGCAATAAAGGCTCAACGTCAGAGAAAGAGAAGGTGATGGAGAGAGAAAGAGAAATAGAGAGAGAGAGAGAGGGGGGGGGGGGCGGGAGGAATTGGACATAGAATGGGAAGAGAGGAGATCGACAGAGAGTGGGAGGGAAGTTTAGTATGTACATTTGAATTTACCAATTGTGAAGCACTGCCTGGTTTGCTAGTCTACATAATAATTTTACTACTTCAAACAACCAACTCCCCTTACCTCCTCCCATTACTCCTACTAAATGCACGTCCGTCCGTCAAGTGGTAGTGAAGTGAACTGCTGTGTAGTGTTTTTTTGTAACTTTCTAAGAACTCGTTACCGCTGTTTTAAATATTAGACAACGTTTTTCCATGTAAAGTTCAAATGGCTCTAAGCACTATGGGACTTAACATCTGAGTTATCAGTCCCCTAGACTTAGAACTACTTAAACGTAACTAAACTAAGGACATCACACACATCCATGCCCGAGGCAGGATTCGAACCTGCGACCGTAGTAGCAGCGCGGTTCCGGACTGAAGCGCCTAGAACCGCTCAGCCACAGCGGCTGGCCCATGTAAAGTGACAAAAGTAATGACACATCTCCCCATATCGTACCGGAACTCCTTTTTGCCTAGCAGTGGGCACTAACTCGACGTTCATGAACTCAGCAAATCAACTGAAGTCACCGGCAGAAATACTGAGCCGTGCTGCCTGTATAGGCGTCCATAATTGTGAAAGTTTTGCCGGTGTAGGATTTCGTGCACGAACTGCCACCTCAAATTTGTCCTTTAAATGTTCGATGAGATTCATGTCGGGCAGTCTGGGTGGCCAAATTATTCGCCCTAACTGCCTGCAATATTCTGGAATCCTTGTTGGGGAACATGAAGTCCATGAATGGCTGAAAATGGCGTCCAAGTAGCCGAACATAGCCATTACCAGTGGATGATCTGTTCTGAACCCAGTCCATTCCATGTAAACACAGCCCATACCATTATGGAACCACCCCAGCTGCCACACTGCCTTCTTGACAACTTGGGTCCATGACTTCATAGGGACTACGCCACATTGGAACCCTACCATAAGCTGCTACCAACTGAAATAGGGACTCATCTGACCTGACCACGGTTTTCCTCAAATCTAAGGTCCAACTGATAAGGTCACGAGCACAGGAGAGGTGCTACAGGCTGTGTCATCCTGTTATCAAAAGCACTCGCGTCGGTCGTCTGCTGCCATACCTCATTAACATCAAATTTCGCCTCACTGTCCTAACGAATACGTTCTTCGTACGTCTCACATTGATGTCTGCGATTATTTCAAGCACTGTTGCTTGTCTGTCAGCACTGACCACTAAAAGAACACCGTTTCTCTCGGTCGTTAAGTGAAGGCCGTCGGCCACTGAATTGCCCGTTGTCAGACGTAATGCCTGAAATTTGGTATTCTCGACACACTCTCGACTCTGTGGGTCTCGGAATACTACATTGCCTAACGATTTCCGAGATGGAACGTCTCATGCTTCCCGTTCCAAAAACCAGTCCGCGTTCACAGTACGTTAATTCACGTCGTGCGGCCATAATCACGTCGGAAAACTTCTTACATGAATTGTCTGAGTGCAGATGACAGTTCCGCAAATGGATTGCCCTTTTATACCTTGTGTACGTGAAGCTACATCCATATGTATATGTGCAAGTCGCTATCCTATGTCTTTTGTCACTTCAGTGTAAATATCACCAATGAAAGCTTCTTAATATATTTTTAAAGACGATGTAAATAGTTCTTTCTTTTAAAATATTTATTTCAGGCTTTGTACTTTTTTCGGTTGAAGAGCCGACTATTGTTCCGCCCTTAGCCCGACCTTGCTTCTCTGGTATGAGGGAATTAAATTACAGTAAAAGGAAAGAATCAGTTTTGCCCACCTCTCAAACGATTCAGGTTGTTTCATTACGAATCTGGCGTGAATGTTTTGGCTCGTATTTGCAAAAACTTAGTTTATTAATTGCGTATCGTCTTATATTGCCTGGGGTTTAGAGGAACTCGCGATACAAGTTGACACACAGGAGAGATGTTCATAAAAAATTACTTGAGTGGTGCTATGACGCACGCGATATAGATATTCTCGCGTCGGAATGCTTGTACGAAGTAAGACCTGCCAACGAATCTCACAGAAAGTTGTTGTTGTTGTTGTGGTCTTCAGTCCTGAGACTGGTTTGATGCAGCTTTCCATGCTAATCGATCCTGTGCAAGCTCATTCATCTTCCAGTACCTACTGCAACCTACATCCCTCTGAATCTGCTAGGTGTATTCCTCTCTTGGTCTACCTCTACGATTTGTACCCTCCACGCTGCCCTCCAATGCTAAATTTGTGATCCATAGATGCCTCAGGACATGTCCTACCAACCGATCCCTTCTTCTAGTCAAGTTGTGCCACAAACTTCTCTTCTCCCCAATTCTATTCAATACCTCCTCATTCGTTACGTAATCTACCCACCTAATCTTCAACATTCTTCTGAAGCACCACATTTCGAAAGCTTCTAGTCTCTTCTTGTCCAAACTATTTAGTGTCCATGTTTCACATCCATACATGGCTACACCTCGTACGAATACTTTCAGAAACGACTTCCTGACACTTAAATCTATACTCGAAGTTAAAAAATTTCTCTTCTTCAGAAACGCTTTCCTTGCCATCTACATTTCATATCCTCTCTGCTTCCACCATCATCAGTTATTTTGCTCCCCAAATAGCAAAATTCCTTTATTACTTTAAGTGTCCCATTTTCTAATCTAATTCTCTCAGCATCACTCGACTTAATTCGACTACATTCCTTTATCCTCGTTTTGCTTTTGTCGATGTTCATTTTATATCCTCCTTTCAAGACACTGGCCATTCCATTCAAGTGCTCTTCCAGGTCCTTTGCTGTCTCTGACAGAATTACAATGGCATCAGCGAACCTCAAAGTTTTTATTTCTTCTCCCTGGATTTTAATATCTACTCAAAATTTTTCTGTTGTTTCCTTTACTGCTTGCTCAATATACAGATTGAATAACATCGGGGCGAGGCTACAACCCTGTCTCACTCCCTTCCAACCACTGCTTCCCTTCCATGCCTCTCGAATCTTATAACTGCCATCTGATTTATGTACAAATTGGAAATAGCCTTTCGCTCCCTGTATTTTACCCCTGCCACCTTTAGAATATGAAAGAGAATATTCCAGTCAACATTGTCAAAAGCTTTCTCTAAGTCTCCAAATGCTAGAAACGTAGGTTTGTCCTTCGTTAATCTTTCTTCTAAGATAAGTCGTGAGGTCAGTATTGCCTCACGTATTCCAACATTTCTGCGGAATCCAAACTGATCTTCCCCGAGGTCGGCTTCTATCAGTTTTTCCATTCATCTGTAAATAATTCGTGTTACTATTTTGCAGCTGTGACTTATTAAACTGATAGTTCGGTAATTTTCGCATCTGTCAACATCTGCTTTCTTTGGGATTGGAATTATTATATTGTTCTTGAAGTCTGAGGGTATTTCGTCTGTCTCGTACATCTTGCTCACCAGATAGTAGAGTAGAGTCAGGACTGGCTCTCCCAAGGCCGTCAGTAGTTCTAATGGAATGTTGTCTACTCCGGGGGCCTTGTTTCGACTCAGGTCTTTCAGTGCTCTGTCAAACTCTTCACACAGTATCGTATCTCCCATTTCATCTTCATCTACGTCCTCTACCATTTCCATAATATTGTCCTCAAGTACATCGCCCTTGTATAGGCACTCTATATACTCCTTCCACTTTTCTGCTTTCCCCTCTTTGCTTAGAACTGGATTTCCATCTGAGCTCTCGATATTCATACAAGTGGCTCTCTTTTCTCCAAAGGTCTCTTTAATTTTCCTGTAGGCTGTATCTATCTTACCTCTAGTGAGATAAGCCTCTACATCCTTACATTTTTCCTCTAGCCATGCTTGCTTAGCTATTTTGCACTTCCTGTCGATCTCATTTTTGAGACGGTTGTATTCCCTTTTGCCTGCTTCATTTACTGCATTTTTATATTTTCTCCTTTCATCAATTAAATTCAATATTTCTTCTGTTACCTAAGGATTTCTACTAGACCTCATCTTTTTACCTACTGGATCCTCTGCTGCCTTCACTACTTCATCCCTCAGAGCTACCCATTCGTCTTCTAATGTATTTTTTCCCCAGTTCCTGTCAATTGTTCCCTTATGCTCTCCCTGAAACTCTGTACAACCTCTGGTTTAGTCCGTTTATCCAGGTCCCATCTCCATAAATTCCCATCTTTTTGCAATTTCTTCAGTTTTAATCTACAGTTCATAACCAATAGATTGTGGTCAGAGTCCACATCTGCCCCTGGAAATGTCCTACAATTTAAAACCTGAATCCTAAATCTCTGCCTTACCATTATATAATCTATCTGATACCTTTTAGTATCTCCGGGATTCCTCCATGTATACAACCTTCTTTTATGATTCTTTAAGTGTTCGCTATGATTAAGTTATGCTCTGTGCAAAATTCTACCAGACGGCTTCCTCTTTCATTTCTCTCCCCAATTCATATTCACCCACTATGTTTCCTTCTCTCCCTTTTCCTACTGCCGAATTCCAGTCACCCATGACTATTAAATTTTCGTCTCCCTTCACTACCTGAATAATTTATTTTATCTCGTCATACATTTCTTCAATTTCTTCATCATCTGCAGAGCTAGTTGGCATATAAACTTGTACTACTGTAGTGGGCATGGGCTTCGTGTCTATATTGTCCACTATAATACGTTCACTATGCTGTTTTTAGTAGCTTACCCACATTCCTATTTTTTTTATTTATTATTAAACCTACTCCTGCATTACCCCTATTTGATTTTGTATTTATAACTTCGTATTCACCTGACCAAAAGCTTTGTTCCTCCTGCCACCGAACTTCACTAATTCCCACTATATCTAACTTTAACCTATCCATTTCCCTTTTTAAATTTTCTAACCTACATGCCCGATTAAGGGATCTGACATTCCACGCTCCGATCCGTAGAATGCCAGTTTTCTTTCTCCTGATAACGACGTCCTCTTGAGTAGTCCTCGCCTGTAGATCCGAATGGGGGACTATTTTACCACCGGAATATTTTACCCAAGAGGACGCCATCATCATTTAACCAAACAGTAAAGCTGCATGCCCTCGGGAAAAATTACGGGTGTAGTTTCCCCTTGCTTTCAGCCGTTCGCAGAACCACAACAGCAAGGCCGTTTTGGTTAATGTTACAAGGCCAGATCAGTCAATCATCCAGACTGTTGCCCCTGCAACTACTGAAAAGGCTGCTGCTCCTCTTCAGGAAGCACACGTTTGTCTGGCCTCTCAACAGATACCCCTCTGTTGTGGTTGCCCCTACGGTATGGCTATCTGTATCGTTGAGGCACGCAAGCCTCCCCACCAACGGCAAGGTCCATGGTTCATGGGGGGTGGCACAGGAAGATACAAGAATATATTGTCCTATTGTGAGGCCATTTGTTCGCGTGAAACACGATACATTGAACATGTACCTTCACCAAGAAAATTCACCAACTCTCTGCTCCATAATAGTAACAGAACAGTTTAAGGAACAGTCAGTAATCAGAGACTGAGGTCCCATCAGTTTGCTTATTAGTGTCATGCCAGTGTTAAAAGGTGGTCATCATCAGTCCTACACAACAGTAGTGAAGTCTTGGTGCAACTCTATTGATTATTTAAATAATAAGCACTTCCGCAATGGATATACACTGACGGAAAAAATCACACCACCAAGAAGGAGTTGATCGATATGAACGAAAGATGGTACGCATGTTTTTACATTTGAAAGATGTTTATTCAAATTTCGTGCCACTCTGATGACGCAAATCGAGTTTGCTTTACACATATGCTGTAGCGGTCCCGAGCATTAGTTACTTTAAAGATTAGACGTGGTAAGTTTATTTTAGTCAAGAATGCCTTTAAGGTGACAAAGATACCATTATCAAGATGTCACTGAGTTCAAACGAGGTTGTGTAACAGGGCTACGTGTAGTTGGATGTTTTTTTTGCGATATTGCAGAAAGACTTGGCAGAAATGTAGCCACTCTACATGGCTGTTGGCAGCGGTGGCACGAGAATGTACAGTCGCAAAAAGATCGAGGCCTGTCGATGGCTGGACGCCAGGTTGCATTACCGAGAAGGAAGATCATTAGGTTGTGGCTCTGGCGCATCGTACAGTATCTTCTGCATCTACAGCGTCTGTAGCATTTGCCCCCACAGTGACACAGTGAACTGTTATAAATCGGTAATTTCAAGGACAACACTGAGCCAGACACCCTGCAACGTGCGTTCGACTGACCCCCAAACCACCGCCTTTGGAACCTTCAGTTGTGTTAGGCGAGAGGTCATTGGACGACAGGTTGGAGATCTGTTGTGTTTTCTGATGAAACCTGGTTCTGTCTCGGTGCCAGTGATGGCCGTGCGTTGGCTAGAGGGAGGCAGGCTGAGAGCCTGCAACCACCCTGTCTGCTTGGTAGACACACTGGACCTACAACTATAGTTATGGTATGGGGTGCGATTTCATATGACAACAGGAGCACTCTTGTGGTTATCCCACGCATCCTGACTGTTAGTTTGTTGGATAATCTGGTGATTCGACTTGTTGTGCTGCCATTCATTCCAGGGGATGTTATCCAACAGGATAATGCTCACCAACATACCGCTGTTGTAACCCAGGATGCTCTACAGAGTGTCGATATGTTGTCTTAGCCTGCCCGATCTCCAGATATCTTCAGTCGAGCAGATATGAGACATCATCGGACGACAGCTCCAGCGTCACCCACAAACAGCATTAAGCGCTTCTGTATTGATCGACGAACTGCAACAGGCACGGAACTGCATCCTATAAGCTGACATCAGACATCTACATCTACATCTACATCTACATGATTACTCTGCAATTCACATTTAACTGCTTGGCAGAGGGTTCATCGAACCACAATCATACTGAAACTTCCTGGCAGATTAAAACTGTGTGCCGGACCGCGACTCGAACTCGGGACCTTTGCCTTTCGCAGGCAAGTGCTCTATTTGGGCACGCTGCAGAGTGAAAATCTCATTCTGGAAACATTCCCCAGACTGTAGCTAAGCCATGTCTCCGCAATATCCTTTCTTTCAGGAGTGCTACTACTGCAGATTTCACAGGAGAGCTTCTGTTAAGTTTGAAAGGTAGGAGACGAGGTACTGGCAGAAGTAAAGCTGTGAGGACGGCAGATGTAAAGCTGTGAGTCGTGCTTGGGTAGCTCAGTTGGTAGAGCACTTGCCAGCGAAAGGCAAAGGTTCCGAGTTCGAATCTCGTTCCGGCACACAGTTTTAATCTGCCAGGAAGTTTCATATCAGCGCACATTCCGCTGCAGAGTGAAAATCTCATTCTGGAAACAATCATACTATCTCTCTACCATTCCACTCCCGAACAGTGCGCGGGAAAAACGAACACATAAACCTTTCTGTTATAGCTCTGATTTCTCTTATTTTATTTTGATGATCATTCCTACCTATGTAGGTTGCGCTCAACAAAATATTTTCGCATTCGGAAGAGAAAGTTGGTGACTGAAATTTCGTAAATAGATCTCGCCGCGACGAAAAACGTCTTTGCTTTAATGACTTCCATCCCAACACGCATATCATATCTGCCACACTCTCTCCCCTATTACGTGATAATACAAAACGAGCTGCCCTTTTTTGCACCCTTTCGATGTCCTCCGTCAATCCCCCCTGGTAGGGATCCCACACTGAGCAGCAATATTCTAACAGAGGACGAACGAGTGTAGTGTAAGCTGTCTCTTTAGTGGACTTGTTGCATCTTCTAAGTGTCCTGCCAATGAAACGCAACCTTTGGCTCGCCTTCCCCACAATATTATCTGTGTGGTCTTTCCAACTGAAGTTGTTCGTAATTTTAACACCCAGGTACTTAGTTGAATTGACAGCCCTGAGAATTGAACTATTTATCGAGTAATCGAATTCCAAAGGATTTCTTTTGGAACTCATGTGGCTCACCTCACACTTCTCGTTATTTAGCGTCAACTGCCATCTGCCACACCATATAGCAATCTTTTATAAATCGCTTTGGAACTGATATTGGTCTTCGGATGACCTTACTAGACGGTAAATTACAGCATCATCTGCGAACAACCTAAGAGAACTGCTCAGATTGTCACCCATGTCATTTATATAGATCTGGAACAGCAGAGGTCCCAGGGCGCTTCCCTGAGGAACACCTGATATCATTTCAGTTTTACTCGATGATTTTCCATCTATTACTACGAACTGCGACCTTCCTGACAGGAAATCAGACGATACCCCATACGCCCGCAGCTTGATTAGAAGTCGTTTGTGAGGAACGGTGTTCAAAGCTTTCCCGAAATCTAGAAATACGGAATCAATTTGAGATCCCCTGTCGATAGTGGCCATTACTTCGTGCGAATAAAGAGCTAGCTGCGTTGCACAAGAACGATGTTTTCTGAAACCATGCCGATTACGTATCAATAGATCGTTCCCTTCGAGGTGATTAATAATGTTTGAATACACTATATGCTCCAAAACCCTACTGCAAACCGACGTCAATGATATAGGTCTGTAGTTCGATGGATTACTCCTACTACCCTTCTTAAACACTGGTGCGACCTGCGCAATTTTCCAATCTGTAGGTACATCTGCAAAACACTGTGTAGTCACGTTTGGATGCTTGCATTCAATATCGTCGGTTACACTGGTTTTTGATATACCAGAATTTCATATTTGCACTGGCTTATCTTGCGTTTACAATAACCTGTGGTCTTGGAATGTTAATCCAAGTTAATGTAAACTGAAGATGGGGTGGGGGGGACGAAAGGAAATGGAAACGTATTATTGATATCAGCTGCGACGAGATTTTTTTGCGGAAGCAGCGGTGGTTAGTGAAAATGTGCACCTGACCAGGACCCAAACCCGGGATCTGCTGCATACCAGGCATTTGCCTTAACAGCTGCCCCATCCAAACACAGTGTTTATCGCAACTGCGCTGTCTCTGGCGCCTCCCGGTCTACCCACATTCCCACCCAGCCCCATCTATCCGGTGTCCACGTCCATCTCCTCCATGCTCGCTGGTTTGAGATTGTACCTCTGCACTGAAGGTGATGAATTCATTGTCCATCGAGGCCAATCACTTACATGAATACGTGGTGTTCGTACTTTCGGACATTTTCACTCGTCATCGCTGATTCCGCATACAGTACCGATGCAGCTGACATCAATAGTTCCTTCCCTTTCCTTTCTTTTCTCGCACTCCACCTTCCATTTCAGTAATATGTACTACAGTTGCGGATTCCCCATGGTGTCTGTTCTTTCACACATGTCCATAAGAACAGACATCACACATTCATATAATTAATTACCGCCGGCCGCGGTGGCCGTGCGGTTCTAGGCGCTGCAGGACTGCTACGGTCGCAGGTTAGAATCCTGCCTCGGGCATGGATGTGTGTGATGTCCTTAGGTTGGTTAGGTTTAAGTAGTTCTAAGTTCTAGGGTACTGATGACCTAAGATGTGAAGCCCCATGGTGCTCAGAGCCATTTTGAATTAATTACCTAAACACGTTATCAAGTAAAATGTATTCCCGAAATTTCGTTACTCTACATTAATTATGCTTTTGGTGTTGAATTTTTTTGCGTCGGTATATTATAAAAAACATCAAGAAACATCAAGTACTCGAACTTCCTTAGGCGTACATTGGCTTCTAAGAGCAATTAAGAAGTTCCATATAAGGATAGTGATGGTCTACATTCGTATGAACAGCTTATATAGTACCTGACTGGAGCCGCACTGCAATGAATTATCAGTATACTTTGTGCGGAAACTTTTTTTTTCCATGTTCATTGGTTGCTACAAAGAATCACTCTATTGATATGTCATTCCGTGTGCTAAAACTGATCACAAATTATCACTGTCAGCAGGTAAACGTTTTACAGGCATAATAGCCGCCGACTGTGTTAACCCGAGCGATATTCATAAACTGGACGGTTGTATGTCGTCATGAGACCGACATGAAACATTTAATTACAGAATTAAAAATTAGTCACCTTTCGTCGTTGGTACAATGGGCACAATGAATACGCAGTGAGAACCCTTTTTAATCATTTTACCTACGGTTTACACTAGAGCCGCCGACCACTGTTCTGTTCGTACTATTGTCAATCCTCAAATCGTTTCCCTGTGTGCACTTTAATAGCACGTGTCGGAGCTACCACGGCACTTTTAATTGCTATTGATGAAAATTTTACGGTTCTAATTGTACGCTGTCTTCTATAACGTTGAATGGAGTGGCTTATCGATTGATCGAAATTGATTAACTAATCAGCCTAGGACACTGAATAATGATTTAAATGAACTTGCAACCTTAAACTCATTTACATCTTGCCTTAAAGGTAGCGAGATGCAGGTCGGCCGCTCAGAGGAAGATTTAGTGGAAATATGTTCATGCGTCCAACACAAGATTTTCGTTTATGTAACAGCTGCATCTGCGTTCCGGAAGCCGATTTACAGTGATGAGGCAGAACATTATGACCACTGGCCACCGTGAGGTTTTATGATGCCTGGTGGAGCTGAGAGCAAGTGACACGCTAAGAGAAGGATACATGGGGATCAGAGATGAATTGGGAATCATTCTAGCTGCGATAAGTAGCGCAAAAGCGGAAATTCGCCGACTTAAGCTACTTTGACAAAAACCTATTGTTGTGGTCCTGTGCATGGGAGCGAGCATCTCGGAAACGGAGAAGCTGGTCAGCTGCTCTAATGCTACTGTCTCGAGCATCTCTGGAAAGTGTTAGAAGAACGGTGAAACCACGAGTAGGCGACAAGAAGTTGAACGTCCACACACCATCACAGAACATATTGATGGGGGCTTGCCCGCCCTCTAAACCAGGTAGGGGGGGCGATCTGAGGACAGAGTAGAGTGCTGGCTCAGGCACAAGTGTTTTGGAGCACACTGTTCAGCGCACAGTGCCGAACACGGTGTTCCCATGCTGACCCAACAACATCGTCAATTATGATTACAGTGGATGTGAGACGATCGAGCTTGTACCGCGGATGAGTGGAACTGTAATTTTTCCTCCTATCTGCGTAATTATGTAGTTCTCAATTTGTTCGAGCAATCAATCATTCAAAATAGGAAACACAGTCATAACTCAGTCACTCAAAATGATTCAGAAATTTTATTTGTTAGAATGAAATCAGGCTATGATTCTTCTTCTAAGCAGGCTCGTGCTTTGCGGCAGTCTGCTAATCTGTACAAATAAAATGCCTCTTATTTTTGGGAGCGTTGTGTAATCAGTCGGGAAACCTTAGATCAAGCGGATATTTAGCTTTGATGAAGTTTAACCTTCCGAAGAAGTAATGGAGCTCTTCGATTATTAAATGCAGGTTAGTATCCAGTCTTTCGGAAGTTCCCTTCTGATTAACAACTACGCAATATACCGATGAATATCATTAATTCTCAAATGTCAAAGAATGTAAATTGTTACACTCCTTTTGTATGAAGGAGCAATATATCCCTTTTAATCGTAAAATTTCGTATCAGTTATCTTTTGTCATAAATCTCAATATTCAGATTACAATTCTTCAAACAATGCTCAGGCTAATAGGCACGAAGACAATCTCGGAAGCTTTTGTTCTAACAACCCCCAGAGAGAGTACTACAAAGAATAATTATGCGCTCATGGCATAGCTATTGTATGGAACTACTTTGCACATGGATTCTGCGAGTATGAAGATAGAAAATTAGTAAACGTCACTCAAGGGTAGAATTGTATCAGAATAATTCATCGAATATAAAGAGATATTGCAGAACCGATTCGCCTGGTCTGATGAATACCGTTTATTGTTAAACCAGGTCAATGAATGTGTCCAGAAACGTTGTCATCCAGGATAACACCTGCTTGAAGCATGTAGAGTGCCACGGACTCAGGACGGTGGGAGTAGTATTATGTTATGGAGGACAATCACCTGGTCTTTCATGGGATCTGCAGTAGTAGTCGAAGGCGCCATGACAGGTGTACACTACGTGAAGATTATTAGGGACCACCTTTAACCCCTTATGCTTGATATCTTCCTCAACAGCGATGGTATCTTCCAGCAGTATAACTGTCCGTATCTCAAGGCCAGAGTCGTGCTTAAATGGTTTGAAGATCATATACTGAACTCACGTTGGAAGTCTTGGTCTTCAACTTAGGCTTATCTAAACCCGACAAAACCCAACTGGGACGCTATTGGGCACCAGCACCGCCCCCACAAACCAACCATCCGTAAATTACAGGAAGTGTGTGACCTGTGTAATGGTATCTGGTGCCACAAACCTCTGGAAACCCATCAAATACTTGTGTAATCCGAGGCAAGCAGAAGAACTGCTAAATTGCGTTCCAGCGGTGGACCCAGACGCTTTTAAGTAGGTGGTCATAACGCTGTGGCTCATCGGCGTATATGGTATCGCGAAGGGTACTATGTGTATCAGTGTCACTTTCCCCGTTTCCAGTTCCAGACGTGAATGTTGCATGAGAGCTATTGTTGGTAAGCCTCGGTGTGAGATAGAATCACAATGATTTTATATTCATGATCTCTTCGAAAATATACGTATCAGGAAGCGATATGTTAGTTGATTATTCTAGGAACGCACACTTTAAAATTTAACGTTGAACCACACCCTCATGCTCAGTGCCTCTCTTGTAGCGCCTGCCACTGGTGATGAATGGGCATCTCCCTGACCCGTTCGCGCTTTTAAACGAGCTTGTGACGAAACACGCTGCTCCACTATGGGTCTTCCCAGTTTCTGGTAAGAGACCCAGAATGTGGAGCAGTACTCAAGGAATCGTAGAACGAGACTGACCTGACAGTCCAGTGATTCTTAGTCTGGCAACTATCTCCTCTATGCTTAGTTTTATGGGTCGTTTCGCTTAAATCACTTTAGACATACACTAATGTGACAAAAGTCATGGGATACCTTCTAACATCATTTCGGACTTCCTTTTCCCCGCCGTAGTGCACCACCCCGGCGTGGCATGGACTCAACAAGTCGCTGGAAGTCCGCTGCAGAAATACTGAGCCATTATACCTCTATAGCCGACCACAATTGAGAAAGTGACGGGTTTCGTGCAAGAAAACCGACCTCTAGATTCTGTGCCATAAAATTTCGATGGAATTCATATCGGTCTATTTGGGTGACCAAATCATTCACTCGAACTGTCCAGAATGTTCTTCAAACCAATAGAAATAATTGTGGCCCGGTAACATGGCGAACTGTCAGCCATAAAAATGCCATCGTTTTTTGGAAGTAGCCGAATAATGGTAAAACACCATTATGGAGCCACCACTAGCTTCCTCAGTCCCTTCTTGACATTTTGGGTTCCTGGATTCGTGGCTGAGGACCCAGTCCATTCCAAGTAAATAAGACCCACGCCATTATGAAGTCACCACCAGCTTGCACAGTGCCTTCTTGACAACTTAGGCCCATGGCTTCATGGAGTCTGCGCCACACTCGAACCCTACCATCAGCTCTTACCAACGAAAAGGACTCATTACACCAGGCAACGGTTTACCATAGGTACAAAGAAGGTAGCTACGAAGAAACCATGGGTAACAGAAGAAATACTTCAGTTGATTGATGAAAGGAGGAAGTACATACATGTTTCGGGAAAATCAGGAATACAGAAATACAAGTCGCTGCGGAATGAAATAAATAGGAAGTGCAGGGAAGCTAAGACGAAATGGCTACAGGAAAAATGTGAAGACATCGAAAAAGATATGACTGTCGGAAGGGCAGACTCAGCATACAGGAAAGTCAAAACAACCTTTGGTGACATTAAAAAAAAAAAAGCAACGGTGGTAACATTAAGAGTGCAAAGGGAATTCTACTGTTAAATGCAGAGGAGAGAGCAGATAGGTGGAAAGAATACACTGAAAGCCTCCATGAGGGTGAAGATTTGTCTGATGTGATAGAAGAAGAAACAGGAGTCGATTTAGAAGAGATTGGAGATCCAGTATTAGAATCGGAATTTAAAAGAGCTTTGGAGGACTTACGGTCAAATAAGGCAGAAGGGGTAGATAACATTCCATCAGTATTTCTAAAATCATTGGGGGAAGTGGCAACAAAACGACTATTCACGTTGGTGTGTAGAATATATGAGTCTGGCGACATACCATCTGACTTTCGGAAAAGCATCATCCACACAATTCCGAAGACGGCAAGAGCTGACAAGTGTGAAAATTATCGCACAATCAGCTTAACAGCTCATGCATCGAAGCTGCTTACAAGAATAATATACAGAAGAATGGAAAAGAAAATTGAGAATGCGCTAGGTAACGATCAGTTTGGCTTTAGGAAAAGTAAAGGCACGAGAGAGGCAATTCTGACGTTACGGCTAATAATGGAAGCAAGGCTGAAGAAAAATCAAGACACGTTCATAGGCTTTGTCGACCTGGAAAAAGCGTTCGACAATATAAAATGGTGCAAGCTGTTCAAGAGTCTGAAAAAAGTAGGGGTAAGCTATAGGCAGAGACGGGTCATATACAATATGTACAACAACCAAGAGGGAATAATAAGAGTGGACGATGAATAATGAAGTGCTCGTATTAAGAAGGGTGTAAGACAAGGCTGTAGCCTTTCGCCCCTACTCTTCAATCTGTACATCGAGGAAGCAATGATGGAAATAAAAGAAAGGTTCGGGAGTGGAACTAAAATACAAGGTGAAAGGATATCAATGATACGATTCGCTAATGACATTGCTATTCTGAGTGAAAGTGAAGAAGAATTAAATGATCTGCTGAACGGAATGAACAGTCTAATGAGTACACAGTATGGTTTGAGAGTAAATCGGAGAAAGACGAAGGTAATGAGAAGTAGTAGAAATGAGAACAGCGAGAAACTTAACATCAGGATTGATGGTCACGAAGTCAATGAAGTTAAGGAATTTTGCTACCTAGGCAGTAAAATAACCAATGACGGACGGAGCAAGGAGGACATCAAAAGCAGACTCGCTATGGCATGAGGATGTACGTCTGGAGTACAGCATTGTTTGGTAGTGAAATATGGACTGTGGGAAAACCGGAACAGAAGAGAATCGAAGCATTTGAGATGTCGTGCTATAGACGAATGTTGAAAATTAGGTGGACTGATAAGGTAAGAAATGAGGAGGTTCTACGCAAAATCGGAGAGGAAAGGAATATGTGGAAAACGCTGATAAGGAGAAGGGACAGGATGATAGGACATCTGCTAAGACATGAGGGAATGACTTCCATGGTACTAGAGGGAGCTGTAGAGGGCAAAACCTGTAGAGGAAGACAGAGATTGGAATACGTCAAGCAAATAATTGAGGACGTAGGTTGCAAGTGCTACTCTGAGATGAAGAGATTAGGACAGGAAAGGAATTCGTGGCGAGCCACATCAAACCAGTCAGTAGACTGATGACCAAAAAAAAAAAAAAACGTGATACTACCGTTAACTATATATGTGCATATCACCATCCCATGACTTCTGTCACCTAAATGACTGTTTCGAATGACTGTTCGACAGTCGTATTGAGGGTCACCTACAAATCCGTGGACCAAGCGTTGATCCCCTGTAGTTCTAGTATTATTATTTCTTCGCACACAACAACATCACCAACACAAATCCGAACGATGGGGCTGTCGGGTTCATGGTTTATCCCATCTTACATCGTTTACATCAGACCATAACAATGAAGCATGTCTTTACAAGCCTACGTACAGGCCACGATTTCCCCCGTTTCTTCCCTTCAGACAATAACTGCTCGCTGGGTGCCCACTGTTTTACAAAACCTTCTTCCTATTCAGTAAAATGTTCTTATTAATTCTCATTATATCAACTGTATTGATAGGCTGTGCAGTTTATAATTCTCATTATACAGACCAATGCACCTACTGGAAGATAAACCTGAGTGGACTTGGTGAACCAGCGCGCTAGCCCTGTTTACTTCATTACTCCAGTGCTGAATAGGCCCGTTCGACGTAGTACAATTCCAGCCATACCAGAAACATAGATGTTGTGCTTAGTGAGACCTGTCGCATTATCACGCGTCGCTTAAGGCCAACATACGTAGATAAACTCCATCAGTTTGTTGGCATAGCCCCTTCTGAAATTACACGCAATATATCTGCTAGATGACATAAGAGCAAGGCTATGATTATGAAAGCCCACACTTTATTTGGCCATCTTCCAGCACATCCTCGTCTTAAACCAAAGAAAAACTCCTTGGTAGCTGCTTAAGCTCTTACACCCCAACAAAGTGGCTGGAGAATCGTCAACATTTGAAGAAATCGATGATCCTGAAAGAAAGCTCGTTCTTCGTCATTCACAGAAGTGGACAACATGGAAGGCTCTCAACAGACTACACCCTAGTGTCACTAGATACAAGACCAACGTGCAGAAGAAAGACCTTTCTGTGGAGTCAATTTTTTTTTGCAAGTGTGGTGTTCTGCACACTAACAATGATCTTCAACAGTGTTCTTCACCTCCAGCCACATGCACCTGGAGAGACCTGATGGGAGCGACACCGAATGCATTCCTTTTGTCCATTATATACTTTGTACTTCTGACGCAATAATAAACAAACTTGTTTCTACGTTAGTAGCAATTGTCATTCCTATAAAAACGACGAAGAGAGGTAGTTAAATAGAACTAGCTTTGGTGGTATGTAATGAAGCTGTGTGTAAATCAATGGCTTTCGTATACAGCACTCTAGCAATACCTTACACGGACCGACTCAGAGGTGCAACTTGTCACAAATTACTCTTATTTTTTCCTAACTCTGTCTTGCCCTTAAATGACACATAATATGTTGCTAGTGCTTCATCACAAATGAGTCAGTACCCTATACACAGGGCATACTTTAGTTCTTTTTACTCTGACACTATTTCCCTCGTGACCCTAGGATTATTACTTCACCTACAGAAAGTACGTGCGTAACGAAAGTTTGCTCCAATACTGAAAAGCGCTTTTGAAGCTGGATATTTGAAGTTTCAAATGAAAACTAAAAATTAATGCTTGATATAATAACAGTTTTTTATTTTAAATAAATTACGGTGAGTCAATAAAACGTTACCAGGTATGTGACCGCGTCATACTGTTGTGATATGAAGAAATGTTTTGATAATTGCTGCGAAGGTAAGTACACCATGCCAAAGAAGAGCACTTTCAATATTGGCCTAAACATTTGTCTATGCTAGAACGTGATGTAAGTGCGTCAGCTGACCAACATCACTTGCAACGTCATAACATGACGATTCAGTCACATATTCGGAAAAATTTAATCGAAGCTTACAACGGCCAGGGTGCCTACGCCGTCACGTAATTCATTAAGCACTTTTTACTTAATTGTAATACACGATTGCATATCTGCATAAGAATTCAACAATTTTCCGTCGCAGGACCAGTTTACGAGTTTATCGATACAGAACATAATTGCATTATTTTAAAGTGGTATGTCTTGGAAAAGGAAGATATTGGGCTGTTGTTATACGTAAATTGTAGAACGAAAAGTAGGCGTATAAATGTTTATCTTGTCATTGGAAATTTATGCTACACGTAATTCTGATTCAAATAAAAGATTGCACTTAATTTTCTTTAAATGAAAGCGTGAAATATAACTGCAACAAAACTACGCATTTCATAACTTAAAAAATAAAATTGTTCAACCGTTACTAAATTGTGTTATTCCTAACCTAGTGAAATATCAATTTTGTTGGGGTATGTGACCTGCGTTAAATTATTCACAATTTCAAATTAAGCACTTTTAGTTTTTGGACTAATTTGTTGAGAGTTCACGATTTATTTAGGACTTTTATGTTATGAACGTGGTTTGCTTAATAAAATGTAAACTATTTAGATGAAAAGTAGGTACCCTTTACTCAACATATTTTAACATCAATATTTCATATACTTGTTACGTATTTTGCATTTTGAGGTTGACAAGACCAGTCTTAGTAACTGAGTATTGCAAACTATGTATTTTATTTTGTTTTAATCGTAATTTTACTGAAGGACTTCATTATTGCAATACAGACTATCAATCTGTGCCAATTTATCCTCTAGCTATACCCTCGTGCATCGCAACGGAGGTTAAAGAACGGCCTTTACATATCGTCGCTATTTCGGGTTTCGTACCTCAACCGGTAAAAGCGGAATCCTTATAGTACCACTTCATTAATAGAATCGTTTTCCTAGACAAGAAACCAAATGTAAATAATCCTATCGAAAGAAGCGAAGTAATTTCGTTAAACTTTTAATGAACAAGATGAAATAGGTAAATTCGTACATCCTAGCTAAGTGAATTCAATGTTAGTTTGTATTCGTAAAGATAAGACTGCAGCGCTTCATTCTGTCACTGACTTAAACTTTAGAAAATACTTCTGAGGCAAAAAACTAACAACGCCATCTATTGGTTCTTTGGTGTGCTACGAAACCAACATCTATTAATCATTTGGTGAAAGTCCTGAAACTCCTTCTGCGTCCTGACGCCGTTGATCGATGTTGATTCTTCTGCCTCTTAGGGGCAGTCGAGTGTTAGGCTAAGATATTTTGGTGTGAAAGTAAGATAGATGGGTCTGTTGCGGTAATAGAGCGTCAAGATAGAGAGACATAAACGATAGAAAGTACATTCTGTGATTATTACCTCAGCTTAACAAAATTAGTTTTGATGCACAAGTCTACACCTGGAGGCGAAGTTTCTGTGATGGATGTGGAGAGCAGTTGAGACGCTTGGAGCATGGGTAGAGTGAAAAGGAAGATGTTGACGTCGGCGTTCCACACCTGATACAAATTTCTAGGGAGTATGAGTTTCGCATAGATAGATGCCTATCCTTTGGCGATTCCTGTAGATGGATGGAGCAGACGGAATTAGGCATAGCTGAGGGTAACAGGAAAAATGGTAGTGTGTCAGAAAGGAAGAAGGCAGACGTAATTTACTGTTGCCAATGGCCTTGCTACAATAGTAACATCAGTTCGTGTCAGATCACGGGAGTTAAGCGCTGTGGGGCTTGGCTAGCACGTAGATGGGTCGGCAAGCATGTGCACTCAGCCCTTTTGAGGCCAATTGAGGAGCAGGTTCATTGAAAAGTAGCGGCTCTGGTCACGAACACTGACAACGGCCGGGAGAGCTGGTGTGTTGCCCATATGGCACTCCATATCTGCATCCAGTGACGCCTACAGGCATAGTATGACACAGGGTTACATCGGCATCGATGAGTCCTAAAAGGTGTGTTTGGACGGAGAGTTTTAATTTACTGTTAATTGGTAGAAGATTGGAATTTCTTATCCGCCCAAAGACATTTTCAAGGTCTACGTAGAAAACATAGAGGAGTGACTTTTGTTCATACTTTAGTTCCGCTCTGAGCAAGTTGTATTCGCCTTTTGAAGTTTGCCTTACAGCTCGTTTGCGTGGATGGCGGTAATAATAAGCTTTACAGCCGCATGAGGTGAGGTCGCGGAACTCACGTTATTGATGTCCATTACTGGCACAAATGTGAGACCCGTGTGGAAGTATGAATGTGGTTTATGTCTAACTTGTACCACGACAAACAGATTCGCATTGGCGTCATGACGGTATCAACCATAGGAACTGATAACACTCTCCTCACTAAGAATGTGCAAACACAAGAGATTGCATTTATGGCAGTGCTTAAAACGCAGTTGACTAAACAGCTATTAATTAAAATGCAATTGATTTAAAAAAGCTTAATGCAAGATTGCAGTTTTTGTCCTCTGATGATGAACCAGATTATCGAAGAGGCTAGGAAAGGAATAAAAGTAAGGTTTAGAAGAGGAATTAACATTCAGGGTAAAACGATGTTAATGGTAAGATTTGCTGGTAATATTGCTTTTTTCTGTGAAATCGGTAAAGCATTACATGACCTTTTGAATGGAATGAACAGTTTTACTGAGCACAGAACGTGAATTGAAAGTGAAAAGAATGAATACAGAAATGAAAAGGAGTAGCAGAAAAGAGGCGATGGACTTAACATGAAAATTGGGGATCACGAAATAGAAGAATTGAAGTAATTCAGCTACCTTGGAAGCAAATCAGCACAGCAAAGAGGACTTAAGTAACAGACTAGCATAGGCAAAGAGGATATTGGTCGCTAAAAGGATCCTACTAGTATCGAACATGAACGCTAATTAGAGAAAGAAATTTCTGAGAATATATGTTTGGAGCACAGCACTGTTTGGTAATGAATCATGTACTGTGGGAAAACTGAACAAGAAGAGAATCGAAGCTTTTACCATGTGCTGCACCCGAAGTATATTTGAATTAAAGGCACTGATAAGTAATTAGGTTTTATGCGCAATCAAAACTTAAATACTTACGTATTGCAAGCGGGTCCCGAAGAGGGCAAAAACTGTTGAGAAAGACAGAGATTACAATACAAACAACAAATAACTGAGAAATTTGTGAGAAGGTGGAGTGCTAAGATAAAGAGTCGTCACTGAAGAGTAAGTTTTGGCAGGCTACAATAAACCTGACAGGAGACTGATGAAAAGACAAATTAAAAACAACACTTTCAACCAGTTTTATATTTGATGCAGGACGTACTCCATTCGGACACAGCCACCGTAACGTTCGTTTCGTCAGGTATTTTGACGCAAATTTACAGTGGTGCTTACCTTTTCTGTATTTTCCTGTTTGCCGATGGTTAGACTGACCAGGTTTCAAAGAGAAAAAATCGGAATACTTGTGTTTATACTTGCTACTTGGCTTCATTACTATAATTACGCTTCATTACTAAAGTTATACTTTCTTTTTAGTTAGCGTGATATTTTGAAATCAGTAGTAGGCCTATGACGACGCAGCAGCTGAAAAATCCATAGCAAGAATGCATCTGTATTTCGTCAGGAAAGGAAAATGTAGGTACATGACATATAAACATACTTATTTTCTGATATGCCTTTTTTATTAATACGTCTTGGATGTACCGGGTGATCAAAAAGTCAGTATAAATTTGAAAACTGAATAAATCATGGAATAATGTAGATAGAGAGGTACAAAGTGACACACATGCTTGGAATGACATGGGGTTTTATTAGAACCAAAAAAATACAAACGTTCAAAATGGTAGTGGATATCATTCTTTTGTTAACGGATCGTTAAATGATCATTTCCGCTTGGGCGGTTTCACCAGACATGACATTTTTCTGAGGTTAATATTAACGTTCACTGACTGCTAGCTAAAGTAACTTTGTCAGCACAGTTGATTACCTCCGAATTTCACTTCTAAGTTGTTAGTTATTTCAAAAATCGATAGACTTGAAGTTTTGCCACTTATTCAATCAAATCTGCCTACAATGCGCTTCCCTTTCGTTTGACTGCAGACTATCAGGACAAGTGTGCATACATATTTACAGTGGTGCTTACCTTTTCTGTATTTTCCTGTTTGCCGATGGTTAGACTGACCAGGTTTCAAAGAGAAAAAATCGGAATACTTGTGTTTATACTTGCTACTTGGCTTCATTACTATAATTACGCTTCATTACTAAAGTTATACTTTCTTTTTAGTTAGCGTGATATTTTGAAATCAGTAGTAGGCCTATGACGACGCAGCAGCTGAAAAATCCATAGCAAGAATGCATCTGTATTTCGTCAGGAAAGGAAAATGTAGGTACATGACATATAAACATACTTATTTTCTGATATGCCTTTTTTATTAATACGTCTTGGATGTACCGGGTGATCAAAAAGTCAGTATAAATTTGAAAACTGAATAAATCATGGAATAATGTAGATAGAGAGGTACAAAGTGACACACATGCTTGGAATGACATGGGGTTTTATTAGAACCAAAAAAATACAAACGTTCAAAATGGTAGTGGATATCATTCTTTTGTTAACGGATCGTTAAATGATCATTTCCGCTTGGGCGGTTTCACCAGACATGACATTTTTCTGAGGTTAATATTAACGTTCACTGACTGCTAGCTAAAGTAACTTTGTCAGCACAGTTGATTACCTCCGAATTTCACTTCTAAGTTGTTAGTTATTTCAAAAATCGATAGACTTGAAGTTTTGCCACTTATTCAATCAAATCTGCCTACAATGCGCTTCCCTTTCGTTTGACTGCAGACTATCAGGACAAGTGTGCATACATACCGAACAATATTAAAAACAAAAAGTTCAAATCAGTGTGAATTCCTAAGGGACCAAACGGCTGAGGTCATCGGTCCGTAGACTTACACACTACTTAAACTAACTTAAACTGTCTTATGCTGAGAACAACACACACACACACATGCCCGAGGGAGGATTCGAACCCCGGGCGGGAGCGGCCGCCCAATCCGTGTCATGGCGTCCCAAACTGCGTGGCCACTCCGCGCGGCAATCAATTTTCAATAACCACTGGTAATTCACGCTGGATCGCTCAGATTCTTCACATAATTCATATGTTTGCAGTCCATTAGGACAAATGGTTTAAGTGATGCTCAGTTATACCTCCTTTGGTTCTGGCTTTATTTGTCTCGAGAGCCATAAAGTGGAAGGTCGGAAAGTTAGGGGCCGGGATAGGTAACAACCGCTTTTCTTATCTACGTATCTCTTATTCTTTCTTTAGGTATAAGGCGAGTTAAATCAAATGCGGTGTATATTGTCAAAATATATATTTCTATAACAGTTTACTTATAGGAAAACTGTTTTTCACAAATATTTAATCAAATTAGAAAAATTATTGCTCGCATTTTGTTTCTCGATTGAAGAGCCCGACAGTGATGTGTCCCGAATGATTTTCTGGGGACGCCGAGATATTTATGTGAAAACCGGGACTGTACCACCAAAACCAGGACGTCTGGTCAGCCTACTCATTGTTACACTTTCAGATTCGAGTGTAGAACATCGTAAGCTACGCATTCCGTGAGTAGCGATGCTTCAATGGAATCTGGCCTTCGTGTGACGTCAGAGGCGACGCTAAAGGCGCCGTGAAATGGAAGCGGCAGCCGCGGCCAACAGGGCGCTGATGGGCCGCCGTCCGCCAAATCCCGCCGCAGACCCGCAGGGCGGTCCGTGTGGCGCAGCCTCTGAGCAGAGCCCGCGATTCCTCTCGTAATCCTCGCTCCCCGGCCCACGATTGCTACCCGACGTAGCTGGCTGCCGCGTCTCTGTAGCGCATCAGCGACCCAGTGCTGAAGCCGACAACAAAGCAGTGGAGAGATACGCTGCACGTCCGTGTTTCATTCTGTGACATTTCTTGGAGAGAAATATACTATCTACTCAACAGTGTCTGGGCACCCCTCTGTCATGTGGAATTGATCACTAGATAAAAAGGAGGCGGGAAGTACTGTGTAGTTAGTAGAGAAACAGTGCAAGCAGAATGGGTCGGTCAGTGAAGCTGAGTGCCTGAGAGGGAGGACAAGTCTCTGTCTCACTTATTTTCGTATTCCAACCTTTTCTTTAATGTTATTACACTCCAGACATCATTTTCTTTGAGAAATGAAGAAGTTATCAACATGAGCAAGCGTTGATTGGAATATACTGGGTGATCAAAAAGTCAGTATAAATTTGAAAACCGAATAAATCACGGAATAATGTAGATAGAGAGGTAAAAATTGACACACATGCTTGGAATGAAATGGGGTTTTATTAGAACCAAACAAAATTCAAAAGTTCAAAAAATGTCCGACAGATGGCGCTTCATCTGATCAGAATAGCAATAATTAGCATAACAAAGTAAGACAAAGAAAAGATGATATTCTTTAAAGGTAATGCTCAATATGTCCACCATCATTAACCCCAAAGCCAATAATCGCACGGACTGAGGTCTAGGGACCTGGGAGGCGAAGCATGACGAAAGTGGCGGCTGAGCACACGATCATCACCAAAAGACATCTTTCACATGTCTAGCAATATGGAGTGGAGCGCCATCCTGCATAAACATCGTACGTTCCAGCAGGTGTCTATCAGCCAGTCTGGGGATGATGCGATTCTGTAACATATCGGCGTACCTCTCACCCGTCACGGTAGCAGTTATTTTGCTGTCCAGCGCCATCTGTCGGACCTTTTTTTTCCTAACAAAACGCCATGTCATTACAAGCATGTGTGTCAATTTTTACCTCTGTTTCTACATTATACCGTCGTTTATTAAGTTTTCAAATTTATATTGACTTTTTGATCACCCGGTACATTGTTAATGCATGCGGGATCTTATCTTCGAATAGTATTTTCTGCAGTTGAGAACAAGCAGGCAGTTTATTTATTGAACAGTAAATCTTGCAGTGGACATTCGGAACGGACGCTATAGACGAAGCCATCAGGTAGTGTCGCCCCTTTTCCTGCCGAGTTTCTTGGGAAGCCTCTGGCCTTCGGTAGAATTTTAGAATCGAACGCAATATTTATGGCAGCTCTGAAATAGTCTACACTGCGACACAAAAGCACTTCTTTAGTTTAACCGAGGCCCCTGGTCGAACATGCTGTTGCGTTCAGCCTGTCAAGTTGATGAACCCTGTGATAAATTTGTTGTTGTGTTTAGGCCTTAAAAACCTTCAAAAATACTTCCTAAAGTAGCCGCGAGAAACATAATTTGGGACCGTAACGTCCTTTCATCTCTGCACGGAAATTGACGAATAAGGATTGGCTGCTTCTCCAGCAGGGAAAAAAATATAATTAACTTTGGTTGAGATTGGTCGGGGAGGTTGAGCAGATGACCTAGAAGATGGCGTGGCGGTCATGGAGTCTTGTGACTGGCGTGAAACCTCTGTGGGGGCTAATGTGTTGGTACACTCTTCGAATTTGGATCAAAATTAGACAAGGGGGTAAATTCTTCTTCAGATCCAGACTCGGGCCCGCAGAGGAAATTCTGGTCTTGACTCTTGTGAGTGGGCTGTGCTTGGGACACTCAAGCTGAGATTCACTCCGCACTTACACTTGTCTCTACTGCGGAACCTGTGATGAAGTCTTGGCTGCACTAACAAATTGGATCTCAATCGTCTCGGACAACTCGCTGCGCAGAGGACAATCTCATTCGTATCCGGTCTGCTACGTTGACGTATGATCTCCTTGTGAGCACTGCCATGGAGGTGGGACAGATTGGTCCATGGTATGACGAGGGAACGGAGACTGTCACATGTTGGTATCTGCCGAGATTTCAGGAATCCGATAGAGAGTAAATGCGATCCGTCTTACAGATCGCCAGCCCGCGACTTTGCATATTTGGATTCTTAACTGTAGAAAGGTGCCAAGTGCCAAATTCATGAAAAATGTGACAATTGGTTTGAAAGGTGCAGGATACCGAGGAGGATTACATATGAAAAGTGCTATGTCCACCGAGAATTCCCAGTGGTTACACTTGCCACCGCTAGATGGCAATGGTGCTAAGTTGCCTGCTGATTTCGTAAGAATGGTGCAATGTGCCGTTCAGTTCTGTTTGTTTCACTTTCCTGCATATCGATTGATATGCAGCAGGTTATGTTCGCGCCCACACTAACGCACTCCGAGATGTTTTATCGCCGCCAGTTATCTTGTTATAACATGGCAGTATCTGTAGGTGACACCGTTCAGTCTTAGACGTGCATGTGGCATGAGAGTATCGCTGATAGGGGTGGAAATGAAATTTCGTCATGCATTCTGGAAGTGTTAAAGACCCGGATAACAACGAAGAAAAACTTATTGTTTGGAATGACAACTGTGGTGCACAAAACTAGAATTGAATAATGGTAATTCTTTTTCTTTTTGGTGGCAGACAGGTTGTTCGAGAAATAGAACACCGGGTTCTTATTAGTGGCCACAGCTTCGTCCCCTCTGACTCTGAGATTGCCTTGATAGAGAGAAGGAAGTCAGTGACGAAGGCATTTGTACCCAGTGACCTATGTAAAATAGTCGAGAAAGCAATGGTTGATAGACCTTTCAAAATAATATCTAAAATACTTACGATTTTTTTAATGTTCAAGCTGTGGCAGACGAGATACTATGTACTAAAAAGGTGAACATTTCAAAAGCTGTCAGCATCACATATGATTCTACAGACGTAACTCATGTAGCAATAAGAGATTGATACACCGACGTGGAAAAGATCCGAAAGGTGAATGTGCTCATGAAAGGAAAACATGCAAGAAACTTCAATCTGCAACCTTTGAAACGATTTCCTCAAACCATTCAATTACGGATGAAAAGAAGAGTGATTTAAAGGCTATGATACCTGATCTAGAAAAGAATGATCATAAAGAATATTATATGCAGATCCATGGAGAGTGACATAGCACGTAGGTAATTTGATGGTACTTAGCACTTTTCATAAATGTTTCTGTTTGAATTGCCTTCAGTACCAAACAATTCCAACTCTGTCATGAAACCACCACTAATATATGATAATACACTCCCATTTGTAACATGGAAAAGTTTGACGAATATATATATATATATATATATATATATATATATATATATATATATATATATATATATATATATATATATATAACACTGCACTACAGACAGTGTATTTGTAATAATTTCAGTTCATAAATTTGGCACTTGGCACCTTTGTACAATTAATTATCCATTTCATGACCGATTACTGCCGATGCTTGAACCAAGACCGTCTCCTAAGAGCGGGTTACGCGTCAAGAATGGGGTGTAGGATTGCTGCTCCGGCGTGTTAGTGCAAACAGAATCACAGACTCACCACTTCTTCCTAGTTGCACCAAAGTGGTGTAACATCTGTGTAGAATAAATCCACCAAAGTGTAATCAGAGTTAGATAACTTCAGATTGCGTTATCCATGTTTTGAGCCAGGGTAAGTATACTAAACATATACACTTTAGTCTTTGCCAAACAAACGCCACCCAGTGGAGTGCTAATTACACTACTGGCCAAGAGGAAATGCAGATGATAAACGGGTATAACACGATACCACAGTTCATCAAGAGTAGTGACTGGCGTGTTGTGACGAGCCAGTTGCTCGGCCACCACTGATCAGACGCTTTCAGTTGGTGAGAGATCTGGAAATGTGCTGGCCAGGGCAGCAGTCGAACATTTTCTGTATCCAGAAAGGCCCGCGGTCGTGCATTATCCTGCTGAAATGTAGGGTTTCGCAGGGATCGAATGGAGGGTAGAGCCACGGGTGGTAACACACTTGAAATGTAACGTCCACTGTTCAAAGTGCCTTCAGTGCGAACAAGAGGAGACCGAGACGTGTAACCAACGGCACCCCATACGGTCACGCCGGGTGATACGCCAGTATGGCGATGACGAATACACTCTTCCAATGTGCGTTCTCCGCGATGTCGCCAAACACGGATGCGACCATCATGATGCTGTAAACAGAACCTGGATTCATCCGAAAAAATGACGTTTTGCCATTCGTGCAGCCAGGTTCGTCGTTGAGTACATCATCGCAGGCGCTCCTGTCTGTGATGCAGTGTCAAGAATAACCGCAGCCATGCTTTTAGAGCTGATACTCCATGCCACTGCGAACGTCGTCGTACTGTTCGTGCAGATAGTTGTCTTGCAAACGTCCTCACCTGTTGACTCAGAGACCGAGACGTGGCTGCATGATCCGTTACAGCCACGCGGATAAGATGGCTGTCATCTCGACTGCTAGTGACACGAGGCCATTGGGATCTAGCACGGCGTTCCTCTTGAACCCACCGATTCCATATTCTGCTAACAGTCATTGGATCTCAAGCAACGCGAGCAGCAATTTGGCGATACGATAAAAACAGCAATCGCGATAGGCTACAATCTGACCTTTATCAAAGTCGGAAACGTGATGGTACGTACTTTTCCTCCTAACAAGAGGCATCACAACAACGTTTCACCAGCCAACGCCGGTCAACTGCTGTTTGTGTATGAGAAATCGGTTGGAAACTTTCCTCATTTCAGCACGTTGTAGGTGTCACCACCGGCGCCAACCTTGTGTGAATGGTCTGAAAAGCTAATCATTTGCATATCACAGTATCTTCTTCCTGTCGGTTAAATTTTGCGTCTGTAGCACGTCATCTTCGTGGTGTAGCAATTTTAATGGCCAGTAGTGTAATTCGTTTTACCAGCCATCATGATATGTTTCTCATCTTGCTTACATTCTGTTGTTTGTCCTATTTTATGATTTATTTTTATAAAATATTACTCCCGTGTAGGTATATTAATCATCTATCACTAATTGAGTACAATAATGATAGGGCCAGCATTTTATTAATTTTTCTCAGCATTTTAATGCAGTGATAACCTATAATGGCGACTAACAATAAGAACCACTGTCAGAGAGCAGATTTAATTAGCAGACGCATGGCCAAGTAGACAAGTGGAAAGCATACAAGTTAAAGCGATTGCTGTCATGGTGTAAACCTGCAGCGACCTTTAGTTTTTCAAATAAAACCACTGCAGTCTTGCAACTTCGAATGTTGACCAGTCATTGAATATCACATGAGTAACAAATACATCAGGGACACATCAATGGGACACATCAAGTCTTATAAAGCTTTTCAAGTTCACTGTACTGAACTGGAAACGCTAAGGAGAACCGCAGCAAAACCAAGACCATGCAGAAAAAAATTGTTCAAATGGCTCTGACCACCATGGGACTTAACTTCTGAGGTCATCAGTCCCCTGGAACGTGGAACTACTTAAATCTATCTAACCTAAGGACACCACACACATCCATGCCCGAGGCAGGATTCGAACCTGCGACCATGACGGTCGCGAGACCACGCAGATTTCATGTACTGACGGACACGGACTGACGAGCATTGAGAAGCGTGGTTGTAAAAAATCGCATGAAATCATAGGAATGAATCACTCGTGAGCTCCAAAGTGCTACAAGCAGTCCAGCTAGCACGGTGACTGTGCGTAGGGAGCTAAAAAGAATAGGGTACAACAACCGTGCAGCTCCTCATAAAGTACACATGTTTGCAGTCCACGCTAAGAGAGACTTAAAGTGGTACAAGGAACGACGCCACCGTACGGTGAACGACTATTTCCAGTCTGTTCGGATATGGAACCTATCATAAAGCAGCGTCTGTGAGGTAATAGTCTGTGGACAATAACATTCTCGAAATGGACTGGCCTACGCAGTGTTCCCTACTTGGACCCAATGGAAAACTTTTGGAATGAGTCCATTTCGCCCTAGACTCCAGCATCAAACATCAGTACTTCTTCTGGTTTCAGGTCTCGAGGAAGAATGGGCTGACAATCTTCGACAGACATTCAACACCTAACTGAAAGTGTCCCAGCAGAATTCAAGTAGCTATATACACTAAGTTTAGACGCGCCCCATATCAATGTTCACTGTTAGGTATCTGGATACTTTTGATCGGATACTGCAGGCAGTGAAAACAGTAACGGATTATCAGAATGAGTCGCGGACACATTCAAGCACCGACAGGTCTCACGCATACAGTGTAGTTGCTACGGACACCATTTGCTTGAACCACGGAGCAGGTTGTGCTCATAAAGTACTCGATTGTAAATTGTGCAGCTAGTTTCCGTGCCTGTGTTCATACTGTGAGATTTCATTCCACCTGCCATGCAGCCTCTCTGAAGAATAATTGTGATGACCAGACAAAAACAAATGGTATCTCGTATTATAGTCTCTCTCGGCACTTTGTGATGAAGTAGCTACCTTTTCTTTGTCAGTGTACTCTGCGTCCAGTCCTGAGCATCATTTGATGCCGACAGCCAGCTATGCCACCCTCTGCCAATGACTTCATTCTGATGCAGTTCTGGGAGACACGAGGGCAGCACACCACTCTCGCAGCTGCCGTCGGCTTTCGTCACATTGAAGTGGCTACTTCCTACTCAAGCAGCTTCGCAGCTGGCATCACGAGGCTGAATGCACGCCATTCCAATCCTCCCATCAGAGAAAATGAGGTGGCAGTATTGGGACCTGAAAATGGGCGCTTTGCGTAGCAATCAGACACGGTGGTTGCACGCCTATGGAGCAGAGCAACCTTTTCTTATCGGACGTAAGCTTTATGATTCTGCGAAGTTATAAACATTATCTACATTTTAAATTTAAAATGAAATTTCTTTAGTTTCAACGGAACATGTTTGCCAATTATCTGTGTCAATGCGGACCTAAGACTACACGGATAAGATCCCACTCCCTTATTTACGCTTTACTTACCGGAATCTGCTAATTTATTTCCAAAATGGTTCAAATGGCTCTGAGCACTATGGGACTTAACATCTATGGTCATCAGTCCCCTAGAACTTAGAACTACTTAAACCTAACTAACCTAAGGACATCACACAACACCCAGCCATCACGAGGCAGAGAAAATCCCTGACCCCGCCGGGAATCGAACCCGGGAACCCGGGCGTGGGAAGCTAGAACGCTACTGCACGACCGCGGGATGCGGGCTTTTATTTCTAAAATTACACTTAAAACAACCTGTATTTCGAATCCATTGATTTTAGTTCAGCTTCATTAAAAATTGTCCAGTTTTCTCTGTTATTCTTTTTCGATCACTTTTTTTTCCTTGACGACGGTAGGTTTGGGTCCCGTACCGTGCTCTGGCGTTGCGATAAACCAAACTATGCGTAGTGTGGGTGTGTGTGTGTGTATAACAGTATATTCTAAACGAAATTTTCGTTCTAAGGTAATACTTCAGGTATCAACTGAATCGATAGCCACCTGTAATTTTCTTAAAGTAATGAAATAGTTCATAGGTAAATTCTAAGTGGTTTATTTTAATATAAACGTAAAGCAGACATGATCCAACATAGCTTTTTAGAACATCCTTCAATTGAACGTTCCCTTTCATACAATATCAGAGCCGTAGCTTGAATCCTTGCGGTTTGATACACCTGCAAATAAACGGAAACGAAACGTCAGAACTTTCATTACAGCATCCAATAGCTATTTTCGTTCTCGTTTTGGGTAGTGTCATCAAGAAGTGATTCGCCATCTGAAACGTCTCAACACGTCTCTTTCACGGCTTGTTGGCGTCCAATAACAACAGTTTCCTTGAAACTTTCTGGGATATTACAACTGAGTGCCGGACCGAAACTCGCGAAAGGCAAATGTTCCGAGTTCAAGTACGGGCCTCGCACATAGTTTTAATCTTCCAGGAAAGTGATATCAGCGCACACTCCACTGCAGAGTGAAAATTTCTTTTCAGGAATACGGGATAAAAGGACTTAATCCAGAGGATAGTGTCACGTGACAAGACTGAAATCGTGTGATACGATAAGCTGTATTAAATTCTTTTACCTGATGTCCTGATGATAGGCGACACCCAAAACGCGTCAATAAATAAAAATTGAGAACTGTTGTTATTAGTGACCAAAAGATGCGCAAAAGGCGCGCTCATTATTCACATATTGGTCATAGCCCTGTGCAAGACTTCACGTCGCAGCGTAAAAAGAAACGGGAGGTCTCGGTCCAAGATCTGGAGATCGAACAATCAGTGTTCCAGGCTCACTCCTCGGTCACAGTTGCTACGACTGACAATCAATGAAAGCTCGCTGGAGTGTAAACGGTGGCCGATCGGCACGCAGGCCATTGGTCGCGTGTCTGCCGGCCGTAGCGCGCACACACGCGCTGTGCGTGCCGCGAGCTTTGTCGATCGACGGGCGTCCCCGCCGTGGCTCGAGGAAAGGAAACGAAACGAAACGGCTGGGTGCGCCTATAAACTAGCGTTACTGGCGGTCTTTAGCACGCCATCGAGCCGGCGGCGGTGGCCAGCCGGCGCTGTTCCGCACTCGGGGCCCGCTTCTTTACGGCGCTGTTGGGTGTTTCATTTGTAACGCAGCGCCACGCCGCGCCTGTGGGCTGGAGAGTGTTCCCAGGAAAGCGAACCGGCGTAACACGCGCCTCCGTTGCCGCATTATCCCGCAGCCGTAAACACGCCGGCGCAAAGCCTACTCTCTGGCTGCTAACTAGTGGCTGCCTGCTCAGTACAGGGCAATAGCAGCGCAAGAAAACACTCTTCTTTTTCTTGTCCAGTTTTTGTTGAACAAATGCAGAATCTGTTGTGAAACATTGAGTATCTTTTGGCCGAAAACCGGAGCATCTCAGATATTCAAGCGCTTCCAGAATGTCTGCGGAGTGAACAAAAGAATGGTGAGTCACTATTCTATTTGATGTCCTGCCTCATGGTGCAGCCGTCAAGTCTGAACTGCGATGTGCTGCCCTCAGTAGACTGAAGAAACGATTTCAGGGTGTTTGTCGCCACAAAAATGCAAACGAATTTCTCCTCTTCCATGACAACCCAAGCTCACACGAGAGTAGCCCATAAAACTTTATTGGACTGTTCGTCCTCGTCCACCCTACAGCCCGGATCTCGCACCTTCCGACTTCCATCTGTTTGGCCCAATGAAGGATACAGAAGCAGTAGGTACGGGGATGACGGAGAGGTTATTGATACAGCAAGACGTTGACTCCGACGTCATCCAGTAGAGTACATACAGGGCCGCCCAGTAAAGTGGAGTAGGGCCACTTCATTGGACGTAGACTACGTTGAAAAACAGGGTTTTGTAGCCAAAAGAGTGGGGAATACTAGTAATCCGATGTATTAGAATCCTGAATAAGACCAACCTCCTTTCAAAAAAAAAAAAAAAAAAGTCTTGTATTACTTATTGAAAACCCCTCGTACATGTACACCAAACATTTCTACCTACCCCTGAAAGAGCCAAAATCCGTAAAAGACAATGCAATATTTCACCTTAGTTTTGTACGATCGCAGTCATTTACGTTACAGGATCAGCTGATTTAGACATCGTGCTGTTTTCCAGTACTTACTCATATTCCCGTAATTTTAGTTAATCATTGTGGATGTATACATTATGCCTCTGACATTAAAATGTTTAATAGCCGTCGATGTAGACTCTAACGAATACAACGTTCCGTACTCGTCAATGACTTAAAGACCACCACTATTGTAATGGAACAGGAACGTAAACATAAAAAATTATGACATATTACATGGAACATTGCTTTCCACTAGTTGACTCAGTACTGTTCACTCCACAATAAACAGCAGTTCAGAAATATACAGAGAACGGTCACCTTGGTGTGTAGACTGTACGTACAGTTGTACGGAGCTGTCCTCTGCCCCGTAGTCTTCTTAAAACTGTGTGTATTATATCGTTTTCGGTTTCATATCACTCTAATTTTATTTAAGAAGTTCACAAAGTTCCAACTTGGTAACTTACATTGCTAAAACTGTTTATATCGCACTTATTTGTGGCAGGTTGTCAAATTCCTATCGGGTTTGAGCGCTGTTCGTAATTTATGAATACAATCTTTGTTGGTTATGTATAATTTATTCGGTACGCATGATTACAGTAAATTCAGTTTTGCTATATGAGCGTTGTTCCATAAATTATATTTATACATTCTTTCATAGAACTAACATGAGTTCTCATAACTTAAATCAAGCTGCATACTTTGGCACATGTTCTCTTGGCTCTGATTTGAATTATACCTAACTCCATGTTTGGCTGTTGGTTGCTAATCTCCGGCTCCTTAACCCTAGGACAGTAAAAGAAGAAAAACGTTACACTGCTACTAACCATCGTAAATTTTACTACTCCTCTTTCATTCAAAGGGAGCCATAATTCATAGGCCGTGTATTAGTTACTTGCAATTATTGAATCTCCAAGGTACGTTACACAACAAATTAAGTACAAAATGTCCTGTATTTTACCCCATTACAGTCGTCATTTTGCGAAGGGTTTAGTAGTGTAGGGCTAAGCAGACAACCGTTATTTATGAGAGTTTAAGTAGTCTTACTCTGATTTACGTAAAAATGTTTTGTTGTTGCTCATTGCTTGGGGTGATCTGATGCGTTTACTGTTGTTACCTGATGTGTTAACCAAATGTTTATTGTTTTTCTGTCTGTTTTAGTAGTACCTGAACTCATACTGTGCTTTATTGATTATTTATTCCTTTATTGATTATTTATTGCGCTCAGATTTTACTAACTGAAGTGCGCATTTAGTTCATAAGTTGTTCTAAGGTATCCACATTTTCTGACAGAAGTCTAACCGAAATTAATGAATAGTAACATTGCTGGTTTTCTACTGCACAGAAGCATTTGCATCCAGATTAAAGCTAATTTATTAACCTGTCGGAGTAAACTATGGATAATTAATGAGGGGATATATAAGACAAGAGTGTCTTAAAGAATCACCTTTTTAAAAAAGTTGCAGTTTTTTTAAAGACAAAAAGAAAGTATGGAAGCTAATCTAGGACTTATTGCGTTGCCGATTTTCAAGAAATATTACGTAATTTAAAGCACAACGAGGATTACTGAAGTTGAACTGAATACTATAAACTCATATGCTCGGTAATCAATGACCTTGGCACGTGAATAAATCCATGCGTCTCAAATGCGTTAGTGAAATTTGCCTCTCTGATTGCAACACAGCTTGTGTTTCTTTATTGAGGTAAAAACAGAGCTTTAATATCTTTGAGCCCGATTCTGAGTACTTTGTCTTGAAACAATATAATACCACAGTGTTGATGATTATACATCGCTGTAGGAAAAGGATTATTATTAAAAACCAAACCTCATATGCGAAAAAACTCGGCCTACTTATGACAACGGTGATACTGAATAATTTCTACACCTGTAAGTCTCTTAAAGCATTAAAACAAGCCACAGGCAGCGAAATTAGTATCCTGTTTTTAGTACGCTTTGTGCTCAATTTTTCTCAGAAGAATAGTATCCATACGGAGTTGTCAGCTATTTATCATGACATACATGTACGGTGTTTAGTTTGATCCATCGAATTGATGAAACATTTTCTGAACTTTACAAATAAATTTTAATACGTTCAGAGTGCTGAGCGATTATCCGTTTATCCATAAATATTGTTAGAGTGCCAGCAACAGCGAATATATCGTGTCATCCGGACGAATTAACGCAAACATGTTCAACGTCATAACAAAAAATTTGTGTTGCTTCGCTCGGTAAACACCACACGTAATTAGTGGAAATGTAATACATCCAGTCACTGAGCACATCAAAGTAAATAAAATAAAAAGAAACGTCATCCAGAATTTCGCAGTCACGTTTTAGCTATCAATTAGAACTACAATTTATGATGGAAACGGAGAAAAAATAAGGTATTGGGTATTGAGACGTTTAGTAAAGCTCTTGGGAATACTGCAAAGGCAAATCGCTAGGAGCATACCTTTTGGGTTTCACCTTTCGTCGATTCGTGGTTGTCAGGTCATTACCGGCAGCCCACTACGATTCATAAGTGTCGAAGTTGTGGGACACACATTTGCGTCCACTTTTCTAAGTACATCTGATTGATTTAAATAAAGGGTGAGAAACATTAGAGAATAGAGTCACTGAACTTTGAGTGCAATATTTCCACAATTTGAGAAAAACGATGCACCATGTCGCCTTTATGCAGAGAATGAGTGTGATATGGGTGTGTTTGATGTATTGATTTACATGACTGTACGATGAACGTGTTTGTCGCGGCACGTACTTATTGCGGAACTGTGAAGAGTTCCTCAGCATTATTCAACTACTTTTCATCAAATTATTTCGAACAGACATTCGACCTGCTCAGTATTTGCAATTTAAGGTATTATTTTGCGCATGAAGTAGCGTTAGTATTTTCCCACGCATATATTACAAACCAGAAAGTTTTAGCAGCCATGTCACCGACTTTTTTGCCACTATTGTGTTATGAAGAGGTCTCCGTTAACAGCAATATCTCTTTTTCTGCCGTATGGGAGATAACTTTACACCGACGCACAACGATCACAGCGTTACGACTTTACAGTTTCGTTCTGACAAGTGAGCACCTGTTATCAAAGGACACCAAAACTATTTGTTTTTGAATACATGTATTTCAAGAATAAACATCAAACAAACCATATTTTTGTCATGGAAACAAGCATAAAAGCAATATTCGTCGTTAGCTGCAGTTACAGCTTTTATAAGTTAATAACGAAATATTTTGCTCAGGATAGGTACTTCACAGTACAGTTGACGAAAAATAGTGCTGGTGGTGGAATAGATCCTCATCGCCAATATGTGACAGGCAATGGAAGGAGAGGTGGCAACCTAAGATTCCAGATTATCAAACGCTGCGCCAGAGCTCTAATTTTACACTGAGCCGACAAAGAAACTGGTATCGATATGCGTATTCAAATATAGAGATTTGTAAAGCGGCAGGTTACGGCGCTGCGGTCGGGAGCATCTATATAAGACAAGTCCCTGGTGCAGTTGTTAGATAGGTTACCGCTGCTACAATGGCAGGCTACCAAGATTTAAGTGAGGTTTAACATGGTACTACAGTCGGAGCACGGCCGATGGGGCACAGCATCTCCGAGGTAGCGTTGAAGTGGGGATTTTCGCGTGCGACCATTTCAAGAGTGTACCGTGAATATCAGGAATTCGGTAAAACATCATATCTCCGACACGCCTGCAGCCGGAAAGATATCCTGCAAGAACGAGACTAATAACGACTGAAAAGCATCGTTCAACGTGACAGAAGTGCAACCCTTCCGCAAATTGATACACATTTCAATGCTGGGCCGTCAACAAGTGTCAGCGTGCGAACCATTCAACGAAACATCATTGATATGGGCCTTCGGAGCCCAAGACCCACTCGTGTACCCTTGATAACAGAACGACACAAAGCTTTACGCCTTACCTGGGCTCGTGAACACCGACATTGGACTGTTGATGACTGGAAACACGTTTCTTGGTCGGAGGAGTCTCGTTTCAAATTGCATCCAGCGGATAGACGTGTACGGGTATGGAGACAGCCGGAAGCAAAGCAAGCTTTTATCATGTATGAGGTACAGAGGAGAGCGAGTGTGCCAGGACTTACCTCAGTTCACTGCTTAATGGGTAATAATAGACAACAGAATCCTACAAATATGTTGGGAAATGCAGATCGTAAAATATCGATATGTTGAGAATAACAACAGTTTTTCATAATGCATACAACAAGCAAAGTAAGTGCTGTTAAGCAAATGACTTCTTTAGTAAACTAATCCATACGACACTTGAGCAAAACAAAAGTAAAACTTACAAAGGTTACTCAATCTTCTAAGTTAAAGTAATATCTCAAATAATAAAAGATATCGCAAACTAGCCAAAAATCGATGTTTAAGAACATAAAGGTAACCGGAATACATAAAAGCTAGGATTTATGAAAAAGGGTAGCATTAATGCAAAATTTGTGATTCAGGCTAAATTATGAAGTAAAATGACACGTTTTTCTCAGATATAACTTATTGCTAGTTGTCTGTCTGACAACATCACAATTATTAGAACTATTGCCAGAATATAGACTGGAAAATGTGCTTAGTCCTCCCACAGATGTAAGTTGAGAACAGAAGCTTAGGCTGTGTTGTCTGTTTCTCAGGGACATGGAAGCTGCATGAAAGACTAACTACAAGCTGTAGTGGAAACGGACGCAAGGACGACCCAAGGTGCAGTGAAACACTCCCTTCTCTTTTACAATAAAACAGAACGAAAAACTAAATTCTCCTCACCCATTTATAATCATTTAGTGAAAATTGTAGTAAGGATTGTGGTAAAAATTGCTAAGTACCGTAAAGTGAAAAAATTCATGTGTGTTTCTTTTCAGGTAAAGACTGAAAAATTTATTAATTAAAAAATAAAAATAATAATTTTGTAACTATTGAAATTTTGTGCAAAGTTTCTACGTAAATTTTGTAAATGATTTTATATTATATTTTCTATGTGTATATAAGCGTGATTAATTTTTATGTGTAGTTGTAATGAATTTTCTAAAACTCAATTTTATTGAAAAGAGGTAAACTAAATCATTACATCCCTTGTTTTTTGAGATATTTAATTTTGTTCAGAAATACATTTTTTCACCAAAATAAATAAGGGGGTGATGAATCAAAGCAAGCGCTGTATCGTGTGTGAGATACAGAGGCGAGCGAGTGTGCCAGGATTTACCCCAGTTCACTGCTAGTAGCGCCACTTCACCTTAACGAGTCTGCGCGTAGCGCACAAATATTGCACCACAGTTAAGACTAAAAATTAAAAGTCAAAATTTACGTTTAAAATATTGTTAAAATATATTTTTGTGTAATAATGTTTAAAATGTCAAGTCTGTGTGTATCTAGACATAATAGTTTCCGTAGAAATGCAGTTTTAAGAAAAAAATGAGTGGCGTAAATACGTGGTGCAAGTTTCCAAACCAAAGAACGAAAACTACGAGCGGAATCCACGTTTTCAGGAAAAATGGAAAGCGCTAAATATTGGTCTTAGAAACGTAAAAATTCGTTCTATGCGTCAGTTCACCCTAAATACAATAACTGAGGGACCACGTTAAGCTACCTGTTCTAGTTTTTGAGTAATTAAGTAAAAACCAATTTTGTAACTAAAATATACCAAATTGTAGTATATTAAGTACCTGTAATTTTAAGAGCAGAGAATTTTGGTTAAAGCACATCATGAAACCTACCAAACAATAGAGTTGTACCAAATTTTAGAGTTGTAGTATAAATTTTTAAGAGTAGAGAATTTTGATAAAAGCAGATTATAAAACCTATCAAATAAAAAAAACTGTACCAAATTTTAGAGTTGTAGTATTAATAACATTCAATACAAGTTTTAGTAAAGATATGGTTCAGAGGTAACGATCTACCGTTAGTTTCACTATAAATATTCTAGAAGGCAAAGTTTTTGTTCAAGCGAGCTGAAACTTTTTCTGTGCTTTCAAACAACTTTCCTGAATACATGTAAAAATTAAGGAGGTTCTGAATTAATTCATAACTATGACATTAGAGATTATGTGTCCGAGACAGCGGCTGTGTGTTAAAGCCGTAGACAACAGATGTTCCCTCTGTCGTCCGCCGCGGCGCCTAGTAAATGCAGCCCGAGAGGCAGCAGGAAGGTTCACATCTCACTAGCCACTGTAAGATTTACGTCTGCTAAACGTCGGACCGCGCTCTGCCTCGGATGACATCAGAGACGAACTGTGACGAATCGCGTATTTGCGGTAAAAACTAATAGTGAACTCGCGTGGACTGTACACCGTCCTGGATCGCTTAGAATTCGCCAAAGTAACTGTTAGTGTGTCGTTCGTTAGAATTTATAATACGCGTGGCAACTGACAACTATTACTCCCACTTTTATGGCGAGCATTAACTTGGAACATTGAACATTGAACATTAAATTGAGTAAGGGCGGAAGACAAGTGTTGTGCGTGAGAAATTTTACTCAACGTATGAATTAACTGGAACCTTATACTTTCATTTAAAATCATGGTCCTGATCCCACTAAGTAGGAGGAGAATAGAAACTTTTCTTTCAGAGGGCTGGACCAGAATGTGGCCGGACAAACTGGAAACTAAGGTCAGTGTGTTTCCCTTCGCTTTCTGGCTGACTACAAAATTAGTTACGAGGCTCGCGTGAGAAAAACGGCGAACAGTGCAATTAACAATGTCATTAACAGAAACATTATTAAACCTCCCGCCTCACAAACCTCATGAATCCCTTGCATTTCAAGCAGGGGACTGTTCAAGCTGCAGCACGCTCTGTAATGATACAGGTTGCATGCAGTTGGAATGATATGGGACCCATGATATGTCTAGATACGACTCTGACAGGTGACACATATGTAAGCACCCTGTCTTATCACTTTCATCCAGTCATGTCCATTGTGCACTCCGGCGGACTTGGGCAATTCCAGCAGGAAAATGCGACACTCCACACGTCCAGGACTGCTACAGAGTGGCTCCAGCAACACAATTCCGAGTTTAAACGCTTCCGCTGGCCACCAAACTTCCCAGACATAAATATTATCGAGCATATCTGGGATGCCTTGCAACGTGCTGTCCAGAAGAGATCTCCACCCTCTCGTACTCTTACGGATTTATGGACAGCTCTGCAGGATTCATAGTGTCAGTTCCCTCCAGTAGACAACAGTGGAGTCCATGTCACGTCGTGTTGTGGCACTTCTGCGTGCTCTAGAGGGCCCTACACGATATTGGCAGTGTACCAGTTTCTTTGGCTCTTCAGTGTAATTCCAGGGTTCATTGCAGTTGAGGCAAAACAAGCGTTGTATCAGTGTAAGAGGAACAAAGGCGAGCGAGTGTGACGGGGCGTAGCCCAATTCACTACCACTAGCGCCACATCATCATAACGCGCCTGTGCTTAACATACAAAGGATTTCACCATAATCTAAGAGCAAAATTAAAAACTGAAATAACCTTTCCAAACTTTGTCATTCTGTGCTTAAGTATATTAATGTTAACATTGTGAAGTACCAGGATGATCAAGTGAATATGATAGGCAAAATATTATATGATCTTAAGATAAAATTAGTGGCGCTGAATAATAAAACTACAAAGCTAAAAACTGTTCAGAATATGCAAATGTATGTCACAATTAGAAGCTACAAGTCTCAACTTGATCAGAATAATATTTTGGTTGAAATAGGCGTTTTTACGAAAAACTAAAGCCGCTAAACATTAGACTCAGAAAGCTGAAATATGTAGCATCAGTTTCATGTAAAACCATTCAGTATGTGACATAAATAAGCTACCTGCATTAGTTTTCAAGTTATTTACTAAAAACCAAATTTGGAACGGAAACGTCAGTACGCATGACAGATTAGGTATAATTTATATTTGTAATAAAAGTTAGTAATTGCAGAACTCGATTACATTCATGCAGCTGTACCAAGTTTCAAGACTATATTGTTATAAGGCATCTTAAAGGGCCAGTTCACAGGTCATGTTCTACTGTCAGTTCCGTTCTAAACTTTATAGCCGGCAAAGTTTAAATGCAGTCGACATAAAACTTTTTTCAGTAACTAAAGCAAAATTAACTCTGTTTATATAAAAATTAAGGAGACCGTAAATTGTGAAACGACAGGGCAATTAATTAGATCGTGTTCGAGAAAGGGCCATTTAGATGCTGCTAACTGTTACTTGGCCGTTGATAGAAGATGTTCCGTTTGGCGGTCCTCCGCGCACTTGTACAAATACAGACAGGGATCAGGTTTCACGGAAGTAAGTGTTTGTGTGCCGTCCACAACATTGACAAAAACCGCATGGGTACTGGCGAGATTATTTTCCACTTTTAAGGCGAGCAATTAACTTTTGGTGATGAGAAGAAGATTGATAGACCATTTTACTTCGAACTACCCATAGAGGTTGCCTCTTAACTCTCAATAGTACTGTTTCCGATAAGGAAATTTTGGTATTACTAGAGAAATCATTATATTTTGTGAATGTGAACTTTTACAGAGTATATCAATCAGTTAAAACTCAAAACTTATAGTCATAGTTCCTGATTCTGCTGACTAAATAGCAAGTTGAAACATTTTCTTTCAGTGACCTCAAAGAGTAACGTGGATGTGCAGACTGGAAATTGTGGTCACTATGCTCTCCATCGCCTCCGGCTGACCGCAAAAATAACGAAAGTAGGTGTAAAGCACCTGTACGGAGGTATCGCTCAGAGCTCCGTACGCCTTACTTAATTCATCATATTTCAAGAGAGAGTATTACTGATTGTATTTCACATACTGCAGTACATGATAGATAAATGTAAAGGCAAACTTATCCATTGCGCTAGGTCTCTTGTTTAAGCGACGGGGCGTTTAAGCAAGCAACTGTCCATATTTTGGTAGCCGCTGATGAGCGCGCAGTTGAGCGCCCCACAAACCAAACATATTTTGGTAGCTTTGTTCATCGTATGGACGTCATAGCTGCAAAAATGAATTCCATACCAGATCTGTTCACAGTGGTAACGCGCTAATAAGGCTGTTAACGATAGCAGCAAGTCACAGAAATTTAAAGCACAATATTTAGGTAGACTCTTTTGTTTTACTTTTTTATATGCGGTATTCCATGGGTGATAAACAGAAACTCACCGGATTTAAGGCCAATCAAGAATCTGTGGGACAACCTCGATAAGACTGTTAATGCCGTGGATCCTCAACCGACGAACCTGACGCAGCTGGCCACGGCAGTCCGATGATTCCACATCCCTGTAGGTACTTTCTAGAACCTTACTGACTCTCTGCACGTCTCACAGGAGATTTCAGGGTTCTGACAGGTGGTCACACTAATGTGACTCTACAGTTTAGAAACAGCGCGTTTAGTTTACCACGAGCGAGATCCTCATGGAAATAGTTGTACCGCAGTAGTGTTAGCTGACAAGAAAAGTATTTGTTTTGCATATAAAAAATGCTTTCTCTAGCTGCAATGTATTTTATTTCCCGCAGACGCGTTTCACCTTTTTATCAGTTTATGGCATCATCAGTAGGACCTGATTATTTCAGATCTGTTTTCATGAAGGTTTTGTTATCTAAAATTAACATATTGATAAAATGTGAAACGCGTATGCGAGAAGTAAAATACAGTGCAGCAAGAGAAGGTGTTATTTATTTGCAAAACAAACATTTCTGTGCTTGCTGCCAAGGATGGCCATGCAGAAAAACTCGTTAACAAGATTAATGTTTTATATCACAGAGAAGTTCACTGTCAAGTTGACTGCAGCATAAATTCTAGGGCGACGCTACCGACGTATTTTTTCCTTCCATATAAAGTTCAGCACATGGTCATGATAGCGAATGCAGAGAAATACGAGCTCATGTGCAGTACGTGCACATTTCGCAAATGAAAGAGGGAAGAAAGGGGAGAGAGTGGTGAAACAAATGATATTACGAATAGGACACAAAGCACCCTTCACCACACACACCGTAATGTTGCTGGCGAAGTACAGATGTAGATGATACACTGTACCTTTCATTCAGTCACTCCTAGTGAATCATCCCATTGATATAGCTTTATAACTGCAAAATTTTCCTTCAGACATTTGCGTGGCTGAGCAAGATGTCAACAGTTGTTTTGCATTTGGGAAGATGAAAACCCTTTCCGGCCTTTCTGACTGAAGTTTTGTGCGGTTTTCCTGACTAACGGCAGTTATATCCTTCCTCACAATATCATTTGCCAGCTTGGGCCCCTCAAAGCGAACTAGTTGTCGAAGAGCCGTTTTACAAGTTTCTCAGGAAATAACATCGTCTAGTTTTAAAGTCATCTGAACCTTATTGTGTGTTAAAGCTAGGAATGAAATACAGATTACAGGATGCGGTGTATCATTTGAAATTGATATTGCCGCTTATTCGTGGTCAAATTTCTCTCAGACTGTATACAGTACAGACGCCCTCGGTATGAAACGGACTACAAGTGCCTTTAACCAGGTCGTAAAAAATATTAAAAACTTTCATTAAATCCGTACACAGTGTACGTTAATATGTGCAGTTGGTTAGTTAGTTAGTTCCATGGATAATATGAACGCTTCTTTTATCGAAAGGATGTGGAAAGAGTTAGTTTGTAGAATATGTATGTATGATTAGTATTAGCGTCAGTGAACACATTTTTTAGTCCTGCTGAAGGAATTGCTTATAAAAACTAGTTTTTTGCAGGCTTCCAATTTTAAATAGAAGTTAGTCCATGGAACAGAAGGTGTAACTCAGGAGAAATGACTTTAGATTAGATTTAAAACATGCCTTTCTCCTTCAAGAGGTACCTACATGACGAGGGCAAGTGAACGCCACATGTTATTCTTACTACTACCTTTTCTGCAATCGATACTTTCTTTCTAAATGATGAGGTACCCAGAAAATTATTCCATAAAGCATTACTAAGTGCAGATATGCAAAATACACTGCTCAATGCAACTAGAGAATCTATTTTTGAAAAGCCGTTATTGTATCTCATTGTGACGCAGAAATTTGAGACTTTGCTCAAAGTTGCCTACAACCGTCCTCTGTAACGGGACAAATGCGTGACGCCCTATGACGTCACACTCGAGTTCGGCGACGCTTCTGACAACAAGTTGTTGAAACATGCGAAATAAAGGCCAGAGCTCAAACGTTCATGTGAGGCGTAAGGTGGGCTAACAATGTCATACTGGCAGCAAAATTCAGCAGCGTTTTACCCACACTTCCACAGTGAATGTACCACAAGATGCCAAGGTCGTCACACCCGTTCCTACCCGTATTTCACCCCTTCTTTTGGCGACCAGCATTCAAATCACATGGTTTTCTTATCGATGAACGAGGAAAACGTTTCAGAAACAATTCCGCTCAGAATCGACACAAAAAGACCTTAGAGGATCTTCCAAAAGACGTCAATGAATGCGCCCTATTCCTTGGGGTTTTGACTGCACACATTTGGCGGAGCTTGACAATGTTCGATACTGCTGACACTCTCGCCCTCCCCCGAACGATTCAATCCTACTTTAAGGACAACGTGGGCCAGCAACCCCTATGAACGTGACCACAGGCCTTTTGAGTGCAATGCGAACGAAGTTTTTGCTCTGGTGTACAGGTGGGAACCACAAGGGACAGTTCAAAACCTTTCGAAGCAGCAAAGGCTGTTTATCCTTTCTTCTGTTTCTTCTCCTCCTGTGACGTTACTATGGAGGGGTGTGCGAATAAAGTGGCAGAGGGTCCCCCTAAGACCAACCAACACACGCTTGCTAGTATCTGCCCGCCATTGTTGAGCGCTTTAAAAATATACAGAGACTAACTGTGATAACACCCCTAGGCGCCTACAGGCAGGCAACCCCTTGACACCACCTCCGATTTCGCAAGACTTCTAACAGGCGCCTAGGCCTCTGGTCACAGTTTTTTTCTGTAAAGGTACATTTTTAAAGTGTTCGACAAAGGCGAGCGGGTGACACAGAACCTCTGGCCTCCTTTTCGCATATCTCGACACGATGGTGTCTGAAGCATCGCCGAGCCCAAGAGTGAAGCCACAGGGCGCTACGCATTTTCTGCACTGCAGCGAAACATTTTACGCACATCTGAGGCAATTTTTTTAACTTCTACGTCCCAATGGGAGGCCGGTACGGCGTATCGAATAAGTAATCGTTTAACTGCGTTGGCTGACTGTAGAGGCTGTTTCATTTGTTTTCAATAATAGCAATTATACGAAGAGCAAAAGCAGCTAACTTGTTTGAGAATCTCAGTAGTATGCTTCTTCCAGTTCAATTTTTCATCGATATGTGCATCCAAAGAGTTTGAGCATTCTACACTATTTACTGAATCCTGCATGCAGTTCATAGAACCTGGAAAGGTGCAACAACAGACAGCTTTACGAATCTGATTATTGGATTGGCACAAACTAAATCGATGCGATACCATGGAGCGGATGATTTTTCTGCATCTTCTGGGACACCAACCCTCTAGTGCAACAAAGACACGGCGCACATTGTGAACGAAACTGGGAGAGATTAACCACGACTATCCAGTGTGCCTTGTAGTTTAAACGTCATGCCCTGTGGCTCCTCAGGCCATGACGCCACGGGTAACACAGCTGTGCCACTGTGTCACTGTGGTGCCAACTGTTGCTGAAGTTGCTGCTGAAGGTGCAGTACGATGCGCCAGAGTCATACACCGAACACGATGGTCTTCCCTCTCAGAAATGCCACATGGCCGTCCGGAGCCCGTACCCTCTCGTGACCACGGCTGCCAGCGACCGTGTACAGTGGCCACATACCTGCCAAGTACGACCTCGTTCAAACTCAGTAAGGTGTTGATAATGGCGCCTTTGTTGACTTAAAGGCTTTCCTGGCTGACATCAACTCACGACACCCACTCTCAAAGGTAACTAACGCTCACGACCATTACAGCGCGAATTTAAACCAAACCTAATTTGCATCCTCATAGCGCTGCTAGCACCACTCTTATGGGAGTAGCGCGAGATCTGAATTGCCATCATCTTTCAGACGTAGAAACACGCCTACGAACTTTCGTTTGCCGCGCAACTCCTTCTTGGTGTTCTGTTTTTATCCCTTTAGTCTATTTAGCCCAGTCAACGCAGAACCAAAAAATTCGACTGGGGAAAAATTCGTGCAATTACAAATTTTTGGACAGTGGTGAGAGGAAGTGCCATGAACAACATATTAAAAAATCCTGACCGATGGGTTGTGAGCATTAGGTGGGGGAGGGGGTTACGTTTTTTTTTGTTTTGTTTTTTTTGGCCATCAGTCTATTGACTGGTTTGATGCGACCCGCCACAAATTTCTTTCCTATGCTAACATCTTCATCTCAGAGTAGCACTTGCAACCTACGTCCTCAATTATTTGCTTGACGTATTCCAATCTCTGTCTTCCTCTACAGTTTTTGCCCTTACAGCACCCTCTAGTACCATGGAAGTCATTTCCTCATGTCTTAGCAGATGTCCTATCATCCTGACCCTTCTCCTTATCAGTGTTTTCCACATATTCCTTTCCTCTCCGATTCTGCGTAGAAACTCCTCATTCCTTATCTTATCAGTCCACCTAATTTTCAACATTCGTCTATAGCATCACATCTCAAATGGTTCTATTCTCTTCTGTTCCGGTTTTCCCACAGTCCATGTTTCACTACCACACCCTCTGAAATTTCTTCCTCAAATTAAGGCCGGTATTTGATATTAGTAGACTTCTCTTGGCCAGAAAAGCCTTTTTTGCCAAAGCGAGTCTGCTTTTGATGTCCTTGCTCCGTCCGTCATTGGTTGTTTTACTGCCTAGGTAGCAGAATTCCTTAACTTCATTGACTTCGTGACCATCAATCCTGATGTTAAGTTTCTCGCTGTTCTCATTTCTACTACTTCTCATTACCTTCGTCTTTCTCCGATTTACTCTCAAACCATACTGTGTACTCATTAGACTGTTCATTCCGTTCAGCAGATCATTTAATTCTTCTTCACTTTCACTCAGGATAGCAATGTCATCAGCGAATCGTATCATTGATATCCTTTCACCTTGTATTTTAATTCCACTCCTGAACCTTTCTTTTATTTCCATCATTGCTTCCTCGATGTACAGATTGAAGAGTAGGCGCGAAAGGCTACAGCCTTGTCTTACACCCTTCTTAATACGAGCACTTCGTTCTTCATCGTCCACTCTTATTATTCCCTCTTGGTTGTTGTACGTATTTTATATGACCCGTCTCTCCCTATAGCTTACCCCTACTTTTTTTCAGAATCTCGAACAGCTTGCACCATTTTATATTGTCGAACGCTTTTTCCAGATCGACAAATCCTATGAACGTGTCTTGATTTTTCTTTAGCCTTGCTTCCATTATTAGCCGTAACGTCAGAATTGCCTCTCTCGTCCCTTTACTTTTCCTAAAGCCAAACTGATCATCACCTAGCGCATTCTCAATTTTCTTTTCCATTCTTCTGTATATTATTCTTGTAAGCAGCTTCGATGCATGAGCTGTTAAGCTGATTGTGCGATAATTTTCGCACTTGCCAGCTCTTGCCGTCTTCGGAATTGTGTGGATGATGCTTTTCCGAAAGTCAGATGGTATGTCGCCAGACTCATATATTCTAATACTGGATCCCCTATCTCTTCTAAATCGACTCCTGTTTTTCCTTCTATCGCATCAGACAAATCTTCACCCTCATAGAGGCTTCCAATGTATTCTTTCCACCTATCTGCTCTCTCCTCTGCATTTAACAGTGGAATTCCCGTTGCACTCTTAATGTTACCACCGTTGCTTTTAATGTCACCAATCATATCTTTATCGATGTCTTCACATTTTTCCTGCAGCCATTTCGTCTTAGCTTCCCTGCACTTCCTATTTATTTCATTCCTCAGCGACTTGTATTTCTGTATTCCTGATTTTCCCGGAACATGTTTGTACTTCCTCCTTTCATCAATCAACTGAAGTATTTCTTCTGTTACCCATGGTTTCTTCGCAGCTACCTTCTTTGTACCTATGTTTTCCTTCCCAACTTCTGTGATGACCCTTTTTAGAGATGTCCATTCCTTTTCAACTGTAATGCCTACTGCGCTATTCCTTATTGCTGTATCTATTGCGTTAGAGAACTTCAAACGTATCTCGTCATTCCTTAGTACTTCCGTATCCCACTCCTTTGCGTATTGATTCTTCCTGACTAATGTCTTGAACTTCAGCCTACTCTTCATCACTACTATATTGTGATCTGAGTCTATATCTGCTCCTGGTACGCCTTACAATCCAGTATCTGATTTCGCAATCTCTGTCTGACCATGATGTAATCTAATTGAAATCTTCCCGTATCTCCCGGCCTTTTCCAAGTATACCTCCTCCTCTTGTGATTCTTGAACAGAGTATTCGCTATTTCTAGCTGAAACTTGTTACATAACTCAATTAGTCTTTCTCCTCTTTCATTCCTTGCCCCAAGCCCATACTATCTTGTAACCTTTTCTTCTACTCCTTCCCCTACAACTGCATTGCAGTCGCCCATGACTATTAGATTTTCGTCCCCCTTTGCATACTGCATTACCCTTTCAGTATCCTCATACACTTTCTCTATCTGTTCATCTTCAGCTTGCCTCGTCGGCATGTATACCTGAACTATCGTTGTCGGTTTTGGTCTGCTGTCGATTCTGATTGGAACAACCCGGTCACTGAAGTGTTCAGAGTAACACACCCTTTACCCTACCTTCCTATTCATAACGAATCCTACACCTGTTATACCATTTTCTGCAGCTGTTGATATTACCCGATACTCATCTGACCAGAAATCCTTGTCTTCCTTCCACTTCACTTCACTGACCCCTACTATATCTAGATTGAGCCTTTGCATTTCCCTTTTCAGATTTTCTAGTTTCCCTATCACGTTCAAGCTTCTGACATTCCACGCCCCGACTCGTAGAACGTTATCCTTTCGTTGATTATTCAATCTTTTTCTCATGGTAACCTCCCCCTTGCAGTCCCCTCCCGGAGATCCGAACGAGGGACTATTCCGGAATCTTTTGCTAATGGAGAGATCATCATGACACTTCTTCAATTGCAGGCCACATGTCCTGTGGATACACGTTACGTGTCTTTAATGCAGTGGTTTCCATTGCCTTCTGCATCCTCATGTCGTTGATCATTGCTGATTCTCCGCCTTTAGGGGCAATTTCCCACCCCTAGGACAAGAGAGTGCCCTGAACCTCTATCCGTTCCTCCAGCCTCTTTGACAAGGCCGTTGGCAGAATGAGGCTGACTTCTTATGCCGGAAGTCTTCGGCCGCCAATGCTGACTATTAATCAAAATTTAGGTGGTGGCGGGGATCGAACCCGGGACTGAAGACGTTTTGATTATGAATCAAAGACGCTACCCCTAGACCACTCGAAAACGACGGCCTCTAGAGAATATGTTACCCAGTAGAAAATTAAAATAGAGGGTTGGCGATAAATCTATGTGCATCTCCTGAAAGCCTGAATATTCTTAACAACGAGGCTCTTGACAATGTGATTCCATGTTCTTGCGGTCGATGGTTGTTGGATAAAATATCATTGCGACCTGCGTTGCAAGGCACTGTATCAGACGATGAGGCCGCCTTGTCACTATCGCGTATACTCCACAACAAAGAAGAAACAAACAAAATTGTGTGACTATTTTCGAAATAAACCTAACATAATTTCAACGAGAAAAGTTGTTTTGGATACACTAAGCCCACAAAAAAAGCGAAGAACCCAGAAGACTTTTGTTCGTAACCACCATCAGTAGATAATGTGAATGATTAGAGTTGCAATACTCTGCTCTGTGACACGTAGAATGAGCGCATGAATGTTTTATTTAATTTCTTATTTATTTATTTATTTTTATTTTTTTTATTTTTTATTTTTCTTTAAGCCTGTTAAGTTGTATAAGGGGCGTGAACTGTGTCAGATGTTGCGTGATCATAGTAAAGGACACGAAGATGTCGCGTGCTCATGTGAGATAACATTATAAGCAACTGACAGAGTTTGAGAAAGGCATTGTGGATATCAGTTTGGACAGCTGGTCGAATCAGCTATATCCAGATTTGTAGGGCATTTAGATGTGACAGTGGCCCAATATTGGACTGCATCGGAACTCGAGGGCAAGCATATTCATCGTCAGGGTTCTGGCTGACCGCGTCTGACTCCTAGAAAGTAGGATCGCAGTACTGTGCACCAAGCACATCGTATCCGCTTGACATCTGCGCCTGCTATCTGAGAACAAATAATTGACTTCCTTCAACATTCTGCTTCATATCGCACCATTGGTCGAAGATTGGTAGTAGGCAGACAAGGGAGTAATAGTCCCATGCATACGCTACGGTTAACACCACAAAGTAAACGGTTGCGTTTGAAGTTATGATAGGGAAGCGTGAACTGCTGATGAATGATGTCGTGATGAATGGCGATTCTGCACTAACCCGGTTAACCATCGTCGGCGAGTATGGCAGCGACCTGGGGAGAGTTCCCATTCTTCCAATATTTAGCAGAGGCACAGCTGTGTTACCCGTGGCGTCATGGTCTGAGGAGCGATACGGCATGAATTTACGTCACGGATTGTACTAACTAGGACTGCTGATGTTTTTAAAAATATCGGTAATCCAATATACCGATATTTAAAGAATATCGTCTTCCATGGATATATCTAAAAGGTATCGATATATAGACGGAAGAAGTAAGGACGTATTGGGCTATAAAAATATAGGCTGCCCATTGCAAATACACTGCCGAGAAGCCTGGTTATCCCCATTAGAGCAAGAATTGAAAGGAAAACGATACACTTTCGCGCTTGGCGATAACCACTTTGCTAACAATGGTAACGGCATGTAAGTGGCACGATAACAGGTGTCCTATGGGTCCGTCGTTCGGTTTCGTCCCATATCGGATTTTTCCGGAACACTTCATGTCGACTCCCCTCTTTTTTCAGTTCTGTCAATGCCGGCGACCTGGCAGTTGTAGTGTTAAAACTGCGCGGTGAAGCTAAACGTTGCAGTTTCTGGCCGTAGCGCCGAGTGTTGATTACGTCATCCCCCCTCCCCCCACATACGTCTTCACCCACTGAAAAGACCAATCTTCTGATTTACATTTATGTTCATCAGTTTCAGCAACTGTTTTTCAGATTATCTATGTAAAGAAATAGCACACTAGTTGCGTTAAAAAAATGTAATGCAACTAGTTTGCTATTTCTTCACATCGGATACCTTGTTATTCCCTTCACACCACCATCCTCTCAGTGCACTCGAATTTCTTCTTTGTGCCACCTATACTTGCTTCACACAGTCAAGCTGGGAGTGATGAAAGGTGAAAAAGTAGTAAGCTCTTTCACACAGTGAAGTAAAATTATGTTCTACTACAGTTTCAAAAGAACAGTTTCAAATATTTATCGAAAACTGCGAAAAAATATATATAAAAGAAAATCATCGGCACTCGGTGTCGCCATTTAGTTATACATCGATATTTCATCAGCTGCCCTAGTAGTGACTGAGAGAATTCTGTCGGCACAATGGTGCATCACGCGCATCCTACGTGCTCATGTGTTACCTCTCATGCGACCGTATCAGGGGCATTTTTCAATGCTCCCCACTCATGGAATGTGTCTCTCTGCGTGTGTTGAGATACCCTTCTCGATAGAACGTGTGTGGGACCAGCTCAGGTGTCAACTCCATCCCAGTGCCAGTATTCAAAATATCAGGGACCAGTTACAATTATTAGATTTTCAGTGGCATGTTCCATGCCGAATCAGGAGACGATACAACATCCTTCATCCTTCTCAACCGCATCCAAGCCAGGCGGGGGGGGGGGGGGGGGGGGGGTGCCACATCTCACTGATAAGTGACTAGATTTCGTAATCAGTGAAATAACATGAAGTTTTATTTCGTTTTCTCCTCCTCTTTTGCAAGCTTTACTTTGATTATTTCACAATCTTACAGTTGCTCACCGGTAATTATGTTTGACCTGGTTTCAACAAAAGCCGAGATTTTGAGCCGTGCAGATTTATTTTAAGCCAGGTGAAATGCAAACAATACCTTTACTAGACACAAAATGTTATACTTGTTGGTATCAGATACTGCAAATTCTGGTGGTTCTTCCTGTTTTGTAGAAGAACTGTCAATTTATTATAAACACCAACAGAGCCTCAGACCCTATGTTTGATTAACATAAGAGCACTATAGGGGAAGGGGGGGGGGAGTTACATTGCTACTAAACTGTGGTAAATTTTACTACTCCAAATGTTATTTATAGTTTATGCATTAGTGAATTACAATTATTAGATTTTCAATGGCATGTTATATACCAAATGAAGTACAAAATGTCCTGGTTTATGTCGTATAATGACAGATTTACTGCTCATAATGTTATTGGAGAAGTTATAATTCATGTTATGCACTTGTTACAAGTGTTATTATAATTATTATAGCTCCAAGAATATTTTACATGCAAAATGAGTAGAGTCTTGTGATTTTGACACTATTACTGCAATCTAAGCAAGACGTAGCTCAATGTCCCGCACAGTTACTCTGAGCAGTGGTTACAAATATCATCATTCTTCATTTACTTGAAGGACAAAGTGAACATACTTTTCTGCCTTGAGGTGGTTATAGAATCTGCTGCTGCTGCTAAGGTGAAGTTTCCCAATCTAATCCCCCACTATTTTTGTGTCAAAATCAAACCCAGCATAATCCATATAGTGCAAATTTCGTAGTAAAAGACAATATTAGCAATGAAGAGGGCCAACGTGATACAAACTAACACACTTCTAAGTAGAACCGCTGGGCCACAAAGGCCGGCCGCCGGTGCAGATAGCAGTGGTAACATCACAGGGCTGCAGTCAACCCTTGATCGCTGGCGGCCTCCAGCTCTACATATCGATCTTACAGTCACGTCGAAGATTTTCACTCAGGAGTCACACCCCCAAGTACACCGGAAATACTCGATGCCTCTAAGGGGTTCGCTCTCAGAACCCATTTAGGAGACAGGAGCTGACAGCCTCAGTATCAGCCTCAGGAATGGGATGAGGAGCAGCCGTGGCTCTCCCTATAGAAGGCAGATGACGTTGGCCAAGCCTCCAGCACGCGTGCAGGACTGTGGTGGCCTCTGCCGCCCTCAGCGTTGCCTTCCAGCTGGACCTGTGGCTTCGTAGACGATGAAGGACACACATGCCAAAGGTGGACCTCCATAGCCTATCCTCTGGCTGGATAGTTGCAACTGACACAAGGGCTGAGACTACACACTGGGCAGTCAGCAATCCAAACAGACATTTGTTTTATTTTGATGCTTCCCGTGCGCTCTGTGGCGGTGGGAATGGCGATGGCATCAAGTGTCCTGATTTTCCCTCGCTGTCAGCTTTCCTAGTGACTTCGATTTTCGCAGCTGCACCTTTCAAATGTTCAGCACCTCAGTATTTACTGTTGTGTTCTACCTAGACCTTCTTACAAGACTCCGCTTTGTCGCTGGTGTGACGGTATCTCTCTGTTTCCATTGTCATTATGCTTCGCTTGCATAGTTGGGCACTCGGTCGTTCCCCCGTGCTGCAATAGCTTCCGTGTCTGCTGCAGCTCGCTCAGTATCTCCCCCTGCAGGCAGTCTACTGGTTATCTACACGGACGGTTCCGCTTCTGAGAGCTGCCATGGTAGAACCGATGAATTTTTGGTGTCCGCTGGGCATACTTTCCAGGAGTCAGGCAATAAGTAATTCAGCCGTTAGATGATGATGTTTGCCAGGATGCTACTTAAGAGCACGTGGCTCTCATGTTTTTTGATTGAAAGGAATCCCGAAGAGATACCAACTGCAACCGTAAATTTTACAAGAGTTTAGTAATGTAGGATCAACCACGCACAGAGCGGGCGACGCCACAGCAAACAGACTTTCGCAAAAGCAAGCCGCGTCTCTGCCGGCTCCTCGCCCTGCTACGATGCGAAACGAATAAACATGGCCCTCCACACCAGGAGCGTCTCAACCGCGAGCCTTATTCGAAATTTCCCGTGAGTGCGACGCCACGCCACGCTCGCTGCTCGCCTTTATTTACGGGGCGCGCCCCTCCCGGCCGCACGGGTCATTACATTATGAAAGAGGCAATATCTGCGCCGTAAACGGCCCGCGGCCGCCATCCCTCTTGTTCTTCCCATCCCCACCCCCCACCCACCCCCTCCTCCCTTCCCCGTGAGCCGTTCCAGCGTTCAGGCGGCCTCTGGGGCTGCCGATACACACCAACATATGGCCCGCTGCCTGCACTAAGGAACAAACCTCATTGTATTTCTCGCAGCTTCTGTTGTTCCCCTGGTCCCCTAGCAAGCATTCGGATGTCGTCCGCTGCATTTCGTATAAAACACTGCATGTTGTGTTTCACCAGCAGTAAAGTGATACGTGTTGCATGTTAAGTACTACTTCATCAACATAGAAGGCGCATCGTATGAGGCAGGGGCAACCTTGTAGACTCTGGTATAATTATAAAATGATAAAGTGTTCAAAACCAACATAACTCAACAAAAAGGTATAAATCTGAAACTAACATTCGAGCACCATTAAAAATTCACAACAAAATAACTTTATATGTAAAATATTTGTTAATTATACAACCAACCCCAGAATAAGACCGAGCCTTGCAGTTGGCAAGCAGTACAATAACATAAAGAAGGTCCCACAGAGCCTAACGTCCAGTGTTCTTGGTACAAATTCTCGTTCCAATGGTTATTACTTATTATCGTGTTTTAAAAGCTGAATATATATACTCAGCGAGGGTGCAATAAGTGCGCCGAAACATTTACGTTATAGCGGTCAGGTTTATTAACAGTAACCAGCAGCAACCACCCCCACTGGGTACCGAGTACGGCAGTGCTGTACACATCGCGAGATGCTGAAACATAGTAGTTCTGCCCATTAATCAGTGCGCCCTCGGAGTGTATGTTTTGATGTCAGTATGCTGTTTGTCGCTTGGCAATGCATGTTGATTTCTTTTGTGAAGTGGCAGCTGATGTAAAGGGTGAAGAAGTTTGAAGTTTTCGGTACAAAACGCAATGGCTATTGAGAAGAAAGACCGGGCACTGAAGATAAAGTTTTTTTTATCAAAACGGCAGCAGTATCAGTCCTGCATTTTGGTAATATCGCCGACAATAACAGCTGTAAAGAGACCCAAGTGGTGCAGTAGGGAGAGGGCTCAAGTTGCTGTAGCTGTAGGCAACGTTGTAGCACATGCCTCGGATTCTGCTGCAGCGATCGAGCTGTGTCACAGGAATTGTCTGCCCCTTAGTCAACGGTTCAAAAGATTTTGAAGGGCATTTTACACTGGTATCTCTATAGGACTCAAGGATGTGTATCAGATGAAGCCCCAAGATATGCTACAACGCGATGACTTTACCGGTCATGTTTTGACATTCATGGAAATGGATGACATGTACCCGGGGAATACTCTTTCATGGACGAGGCACACTTTACTCTGCATCGTACCGTGAATGCACAGAACTCTAACATATGGGGTTCTCCTCTGCCACAAGAACATCCAATGAACTCATCTTGTGTGACTGTGTGGTGTGGTTTCACAAGATCCTCCATTCTCGGACCGTTTTTCTTCGAGGAGATGGTATCTCGCAATCCTTTTCGGTGCACTGTCACGTCTGCCCGTTATGACCTCCTTGTGCACCACTTGATTCCAGCTTTACAAGAATGCAACTTTGTTCAGACCACTATTTTCTTGCAAGATGTGGAGATACCACTTGTTGTTTGCCAGGTGGATGATTTGCTTCGAGAAACCTTCGGCAACGACAACATCATCTCTTGGTAATTTCAGAATGTGTGGTCTTCCAGATTCCCCGACCTAAACCAGCGTGACTTTTGCTTGTGGGGATATCTGAAAAGTCGTGTCTATCAGGGATGTAGCCGGACTCTTTCTGATCTGTAGGACAGCATACGACGACATGACCCTCTTATTACACTAGGTATGTTGCAAGCAACTGTCGACCACGCCATTTTACAGATGCAGCATGTTTCAAGTTGGGAGACAATACTGAACACGGGTTACAATTTGTAACCGTATCCTAATAGTGTGCCAGAACTACGGTTATCATGTGTTTCTTGCTACCGCACCTTTTCCTGCATCACTCCACATTGTGACTGCTTACATTGCCATATTTTCACCTGGGTGCAAAAAGTGGAACTATTTGTTTTTTCAACATACTCCGTTAGCGCACCGATTAATGGACATAACCTACAATGTTCCACCACCCTGCGATATACACAGCGCACACTGCAGGACTCGGAACACTGTCAGTTCAATTACAGCCCGCTAGTATGTCGAGAAGTTGCCGCGAAGAAGTGAAGCATGATTCGGTGGTAGAATCGGAAGCCATACGCTATGGGTCAAAAGTTTCCAGCCACCCACATGTAATGAGAAATTGACCACTAGATGTTACGAGAAGCGGGGGGAGCTTTACATTATCAGCAGAGAAGTAGTAATAGCAAAGTGGGTCGGAAGAGTTCAGTGACTTCTAATTAGGATCATCTGTTGGATTTCACTTGAGTAACTAAACCGGCAGGGGCATTTCAAACTTCTAAACCTGCCCAAGTCGAGTGCTAGTGGAGTGATTTTGAAGTGGAAACGCGAAACTAAATCAAAACCACGCACACCTCCTGCGCTGACAGACAGGGTCTACCGAACATTGCGGAGGTCGTTGTAAAAAATCGAATGAAATCATCGGAAGGAATCACTCATGAAGTGCTGCTACCAGCCCATCTAGCACTGTGAGTGTGCGCAGAGAGTTAAACAAATAGGGTACAAAGATAAGCCACACATTTCTGAGTCTATACTAACCGACGCTGGAAGCGAGTGATTTTGAGTGATGAGTCACGCTACACTGTGTGACAATATGATGCGATGATTTTGTTTTGTAGAATGCTTGGAGAACGTTCCCTATCATAATGTAGCATCGGTGAGTCAACGGTTTATTAGCAATATAAATCTTTAAACAGACTGGCCTGTCCAGAATCCCGACCTGAGACCAAGAACTGGCTGCCATTCCTCCACAGACATTCGGACACTTCATCGCAAAGGAGAAGAATGGACAGTTGCTACGTTAATGTGCCGCGCGGGATTAGCCGAGCGATGCCGGCACGGTAGCTCAAAGTGTTCGTTCAGAGGGTTAGCTGCCCTCTGTAACAAAAAAACTGAGTCAACCGATCAACAACAAACTTAATCGGATGTCTTACGACGTCCGCCCCGAGCAGATGCAACGAACAAAAGCGAACAAAATGAGATTTTTAAAAAAAAGCGGTCTAAGGGGCTGCAGTCATGGACTGTGCGGCTGGTCCCGGCGGAGGTTCGAATCCTCCCTCGGGCATGGGTGTGTGTGTTTGTCCTTAGGATAATTTAGGTTAAGTAGTGTGTAAGCTTAGGGACTGATGACCTTAGCAGTTAAGTCCCATAGGATTTCACACACATTTGAACATTTTTACGTTAATGTCCACTAATACAGCAAAGTTGTTACCGTGTGAGAAGTGGTGGTTTTGTATGTTGTATTGGCCACAGATAACGCTTTTCCTGAATGTATGTATAAAGTACACTCTCTGTAGTCCAAAGAATATGTTGTTGTCAAGTAGTCAGTGCACGTGAGAGACAGACTTTGGCATCAGGCTATCGCAGAAGTAGACATGTGTACTCTGTGGAGCTCTAATTTCGGAATGCTGTTGCTGTAAGAAGATAATATCCATCCGCATGCGCTACCTTAGCATAAAGTGGGAACATTTTCAGTTTTGTTTGGTAAATTTTCGTAACTATCATTGTTTGACAAATTAGTAGTGTTGTTTCAATATCGGTGCGCACAAGACAGCATGCGCTCTCTAATGTGTTCCAAAACGCTGTGCAAGGAAAACGGAATTCGTTTGGGGCTCGTACCTTCGGTCCTGTCTGTGACAGAAAGGTAGGGTCAAGTGTACTGTACATCCCTTGGGCAAGGGACAATTTGTATACCCAACATAAGAGAAGCTGAGAAAGCAGAGGACTTTACACAGTTGTTTTAAACGTAGGCACTGCCCCGCTGACAAACAGAAATTATGCGAAATGAAAGCAGCTGTCAAAAGTTCAATGAGATTCTTTTACCGAATTTGAAAGCAATATTTTATCTGCAGATTCAAAAAATAACCCCAAAAAATTTTGGTCGTGTCTAAAATCTATGAACGCTATAAATAATTCTATACCTTCTCTTGCTGACAGTGCAGGTAATGTAACGGATGATGATAAACAGAAGGCCGAAATTCTAAACCTAGCTTTCAAAAACTCGTTTACGGTAGAGGACTGCAGCACCACTCCCCCTTTCAATTATCGAACAAAAGTTAGGATAGCTGACGTATTGTTTAGTGTATCTGCGATAGTAAAACAGTTAATATTTTTAGACGGCAGGAATGCATCTGGCCCAGACGGTATCCCCATAAGATTTTGTGTTGACTATGCTAAAAGTATAGCACCATTCTTATACATCATCAATCAGAGATCATTGGAACAGCGGAAAGTTAAACGGGAGTGAAAGAAGGCCCAGGTCATAGCAATCTATAAAAAAGGTAGAAAATCGGATGCACATAATTACCGACCAATTTGACTGTCATCGATTTGTTGTAGAATCATGGAACGTATTTTGTGTTAAACATAATGACCTTTCTAGACTCTGTGAAGCTCATCTTCAGAAACCAGCACGCTTTTAGGAAACAGCGGTCATGAGAGACACAGCTCGACCTCTTTGTGCATTATATACAATAGGCTCTAGATACAGGCTCCCAGGCTGATGCCATATTCCTCGACTTTCGAAAGGCGTTCGACTGAGTTCCGCACTCCAAAAAGTGCGCGCTTACGATCTATCCAATGACATATGCGGTTTGACAGAAAGTTTTCTAACAGACAGAGAGTAGTATGTCGTCCTGAATGGGGAGACTTCAACAGAAACAAGCCCAACATCAGGTGTGCCCCAGGACAGCGCAATAGGTCCGCTGCTTTTTACGATTTACATAAACGATCTGGTTGATGGTATTGACAACTAGATTAGACTGTTTGCCGATGATTCTGTAGTCTACAGGAAAGCAGTATCACACGAAACTTGTGAACAAATCAATGAGGATTTGCAGAAAATAAATGCGTGGTGTAATGACTGGCAGTTATCTCTCAATATTAGTAAGTGTAACCTACTGCTTGTAACAAAGCAAAAATCCCCATTAATGTACGAGTACAAAATAAATGCCCAGTCTTTGGAAGCGGTAACATTCGTCAAGTATCTGGCTGTGACTATTCGAAATGATCTCAAATGGAACGATCAGATTGCACAAGTAACGTGTAAGGTATTGGTAGAATCCTGAAGCGATGTAGCTGCAACCAGCTGTTTCAGGGTTCTTTTCTCGGTACATCTCTACTTCTTTTTTATCTAGCTGAAATTTATCGCGGAACTCAGTTAGTCTTCCTGTCCTCTCATTCCGATTACCAAGCCCGTATTTTCCCGTAACTCTTAGTTCTAGTCCTTTCCCTAAAAGCGCGTTCCCATCCCCCCCCTCCCCCCCATGACTGATAGATTGTCATCTTCCTTTACATAACGAATTACCCGTCCAATATCATCATATACTTTCTGTATCTCTTCACCTGAACTATTGTCATTAGCGTTGGCTGGCTGGCTCTGAGCACTATGGGACTTAACATCTATGGTCATCAGTCCCCTAGAACTTAGAACTACTTAAACCTAACTAACCTAAGGACAGCACACAACACCCAGTCATCACGAGGCAGAGAAAATCCCTGACCCCGCCGGGAATCGAACCCGGGAACCCGGGCGTGGGAATATTAGCGTTGTTTTGCTGAACTGTTCATAGTAACTCATTATCTGCCCTAACTTCCTACTCGTATAAGAATTCTACAACCATTACACAGTTTTTTGTTGCACTTGTTTCCCTATCTTTGTCTAGCCTCAGACCCTTTTTTCTTCTCATTTCACGTCACTGACCGCCATTACATCTACAAAGGACATTTTCTTTTCAGATTTTGTAGCATCCCTACAACATTCAAACTTCTGGCATTCCACGCTCCCGCTCCTAGTGCAGTACCCTTTCATTAGTTATTCAATCGCTTTCTCACCTTTACCTCCACATTAGTTGTCCTCTCTCGGTGATCCGAAAGGGTGGCTAGTCAGGAATATTTTGCCAATGTAGAGATCGTAATGACACCCTTTCAGTTAAGGGCCACATGTCCTATGGGTACATATTGTATCTCTTTGCTGTAGCTGTTTCCATTGCCATCTGCATCCTCATGCCATTGATCACTGCTGATTCTTCCCTCCTTTAAGGGGCAGTTTCCCACTCTAAGAACAAGGGGTTCCCATGAAACCATGTCCGCTCCTCCTCTCTCTTTGACGTGGCCTTGACTGAACGAGTGTGTCTTCTTCAGCTAGAAGCATTCAGACACTACTGCTGATAATTTTTATTCAAAATATAAGCAGTAGGTGGGTTTATTTCAGTAAGATAATTTTATACTCTCAGGTATTCCAGGAACTGAGCTTAAAGTTGAAAGAATCTTTGTTACACGAAAGTGCAGATGTGTAACAGTACAGCACTCGAAACGAGACATGTTTCTTCCGCAGTTTGCAGTTTGCTGCCGCAATGAGAAGTCAGAATGATGTATTACTACCGGAACTTGCATATCAATACAACCTTTCAGGAATGCGTCTATGGGCCACGATATATTAATTAATATGAATAGTGTAAAAGAAAGAAATCAAATTTAGGTAGTACTTGCTCACTATGGAGCTATGATTTCGTAATGCGTCGTCTCTTAGATTAATATAGCTGCAGACAATTAATGCTGAAGGACTGACGTTCACAGTCTCTGTAAGCATTTTACGTGAAATTGCCTTACCTTCTAATTGGAGACGAAACTAAAATCCACTTGTCCCATTGCCTCTCTGCTTAAGAACATTAGTGAAACTTTATTTTCAGCAGCAAGTTACTTCGTTGTGTTGATATGCATGAAAAAGTAATGTATTTTGCATATTTACATCCGTAGCCATCTGGCAGGAAAACTTTCTGGCATAATATAGCTGAAGCTCATAAAATATTTTTCCTGCAAAGCTGAGGTGTGCCGCTATTACGCAGATTACACAGGGCGAGCGAAAACTCAACCGACAAACTTTCAGAGGATACCTTCCAGTATTTTGGTGTCAAATACACAATGTCTTTGGCGGGTCGAAATAATAATGTAATTTATATTTACTCGGATTGTTACCGCCGTCACAACAGTGAAGAAGTCTGTAATCTGCAATAACAAAGACGTAGAACACACAACACTGAGGACTGCAACAACTCTCATCCTAAACACTGAATACAATGGAAGAGCAGCCTAACGATATTCTGAGACGGCATCCCACATCACTGCTGCTGCTGCTGCTCGTCCATTGTATTCATTGAACCCGTATACACTGAAGCACCAAAGAAACTGATATAAGCATGCATATTCAAATACAGAGATATGTAAACGGTGCTGAGGTCGGCGAAGCCTACATAGGGCAACAAGTATCTGGCGCAGTTGTCAGGCCAGTTACTGCTGCTACAATGGCAGGGCATCAAGATTTAAATGAGTTTGAACGTGGTGTTATAGTCGGTGCACGAGCGATGGGACAGGGCATCTCCGAGGTAGCGATGAAGTGTGGATTTTCCCGTACGACCATTTCAAGAGTGTACCGTGAATATCAGGAATCCGGAAAAACATCAGATCTCATCACTGCTGCTGAAAAAAGATCCTGCAAGAACGGGACCAACGACAACTGAAGAGAATCGTTAAACGTGACAGAGGTGCAGTCCTTCCGCACATTGCTGCAGATTTCAGTGCTGGGACATCAACAAGTGTCAGCGTGCGAACCATTCAACGGAACATCATCGATATGGGCTTTCCGAGCTGAGTGTCCACTCGCGTACCCTTGATGACTGAAAGGCACAAATCTTTACCCTACGCCTGGATCCATCAACACCGACATTGGACTGTTGATGACTGGAAACATGTTGCCCGGTCGGACGAGTCTCGTTTCAAATTGTGATGGGAAGTTCCTATGGGACCAAATTGCTGAGGTCATCGGTCCCTAGGCTTACACACTACTTGATCTAACTTAAACGAACCTCACACTCCCATGCCCGAGGGAGGACTCCAAACTCCGACGGGGGCAGTCGCGCGGACCGTGGCAAGGCACCCCTAGACCGAGCGCCTTTCAAATTTTATCGAGCGGATGGGCATTTACTGGTATGGAGACAACTTCATGAACCCATGGACCCCACATCTCAGTAGGGGGCTGTACAAGTAGTGGAGGCTCTGTAATGGTGTGGCGCATGTGCACTTGGAATGATATAAGGCCCCTGATTCGTCTAGAAACTTCTCTGACTGGTGACACGTACGTAAGCATCCTGTCTCTTCACCGGCATCCATTCATGTCCATTGTGCATTAAAACGGACCTGTGTAATTCCAGCAGGACAATGCGACGTCCCACACGTCCAAAGTTCCTACAGAGTGATTCCAGGAAAGCTCTTCTGAGTTTAAGCACTTCCGCTAGCCACCAAACTCCCCAGACATGAACGTTATTGAGCATATCTGGGATGCCTTGCAACGTGCTGTTCAGAATAGATCTCCACCGCCTCTTACTCTTACGGATTCATGGTGTCAGTTCCCTCGAACACTACTTCAAACATTAGTCGTGTCCGTGCCACGTCGTGTTGTGGCACTTTTTCGTGGTCGCGGGGCCCTACACAGTATTAGGCTGGTGTACCAATTTCTTTGGCTCTTCAGTGTATGAGGTACACGTCGGGCAGCTCTTCGTCAGTCAACCTGTCCACACAGCTGTGTATCACTGTTAACGTACTACCAACACTGCCGAAAGAACAAACACAAGGCAGAAGCGAGCAGTACTGAACGCGTTGTTGAAGGAGAAGAGTTAAATGGGTATTGGAGTTGTCTACAGCTGGCACCGTAAGCGACTGAATACAAGACACAGCGTATACTGTCGACATTTGCACTGTTGTGCGCTATTTTCAGTGCAATACAGATAGAAAAGTAATTGGGGCAAGGAACCAAACGATATGCAATAACTGTGTAATTAGCCGCTGGACTCCGTGGATCTCTTATACGAAAATAAACAGAAGATAACCCCGCGCAATCTCGGAAAGTTCGGCGGTGAAGGCCTCGTTCACCCTGTATTATGGATATTCCGAAGAAATTTGAATACTGGTTCTATCGGATGCGCAGTGAATAAGGGTGAATAGGTAAGGAACCATATACGTATTTAGTCTTCACCTTGTACAATCGTACGCCGTGTCACTTCCCATAAAAGCTGATAACACTGGAGGACTAAACTGTCAGTGAGTATTCGACTGTTGGACCAAGTTGGCAGTACTAAGGAGTCCAAAATGCTTCTTTCACTCCGCTCGAGAGTTCTCGCTCTAATGGAACGTTCCACGAAAATACAGCTGTTCGGCGTTCTCATGCCACTCGTAAGCTGTGCTCTTGCCGGGTATGGCTATTGCTACAATTTTGTCCGCCGGCTTACCTCCTGTAGCTGAAACTTCTGAGAACCTTCTCGTTAGCGCATCCAGAGAGACAGGCTGAATGAGGATCGTGAGACGTGTTTCGATTAACTCGGTTGACAATCAAGCTGTCCGAGATAGGAAAGTTTTAATTCGAGTCTTGAAGACATTTTTTTCGTCATCCTGACTGATGTGATAAGACCTGCTACCAATTCCTCCCCTGCACCAACATCTTCAGCTTACAGTAACACTTCCATTCGACTTCCTCTGTTATTGCTGCACAAATTCCAGTCTATGTCTTCCCCTATAGTACCATGGAAGTTATTAATTGATTTATTGACATGCGTCATATAATCAGGTCACTTCAACCTGTCAGTGTTTTCCACATGTTCATCTCCTTGGCGATTGTGCAGAGAATTTCATTTCTTAGCACTCTACGTATTTCCAACATTCTTCTATAGCGTCACATCTGAGATAATCTAATTCTTTTATTTTCGTATTTACCACAGTTAATATTGAAGTTCCGTACAAATCTGTGCTTCAAACGTATGTTTTCAGCAATAGTTTCCCCTTATTGTAACCAATGTTTGATTATAGTAGACTTGTTTCCTCCGGGAATGTGCTCTTCCCCTGAACTAGTTTGCTTCGTCCGTCATGTGTAACTTAGTCTCCAATTTTGATGTTAAGTTTATCATTAAACTCATTTTTGCTACTCCTCATTACTTTCACCTTTCTTCGATCTACTCTCCGTCCACAGCGTATGCTCATTAAACAGCTCATTCCATTCAAAACGCACTGCAGTTCTTCTCCACTTTCACTGAAGATAGCATCGTCATGAGCGAACCTTATCATTAATATTCTGTCACACTGAGTTTTAGTCTCACTCCTGAAACTTGCAAGCCGGCCGGGGTGGCCGAGCGGTTCTAGGCGCTACAGTCTGGAACCACGCGCCCCTCTACGGTCGCAGGTTCGAATCCTGCCTCGGGACGGATGTGTGTGATGTCCTTAGGTTAGTTAGGTTTAAGTACTAAGTTCTAGGGGACTGATGCCCTCAGATGTTAAGTCCAATAGTGCTCAGAGCCATTTCTGAAACTTGCCTTTACTTCCATCATTGCTTCTTCAATTTGTAGACTGAATAGTGGTCAACAAACTGCTAAATCATTCATCTAAATGGCCAGCACTTCACTGCAGTGGAATTTCGACGTCATCAAGACATCTGTGCAAATACTTCTTTGGTATACGTTTTCCCATAAACAGTTCAAAGTGGTTAAACAAGTGATAGTTTGCTAGATGTGTCCAGAGTATGTGGATGTGGAAAAGTTTCGTAGTTCAAGACACACATGTTATCTTCTTTTCTTTTTGTATGTAATTTCGTTTTATTATGAACGTTTCCTGATGGCAAACGTGGCACACGTATATCGCAATATTTGACATGTTTGGCATATCTCGTTCCATTTATTACCGAGGTTGATAGTTCTATCACCAATTTATTCCTAAAAAATTATTACTTGCAGCATGACACCACGAGGCACGGTTATGTACTTCAAATGAACACTTCTTCGGCTCGTTTAGACTATGTGGGTCGTTGAGGTACCAGCAAACGAAAGGTTATGTTCCTGCAGACCAGACATCATTTATATTTCTAGGCTTTGCGTCTTGTACCGCCCGGAAACGTATATCACCATGACCGACTACAATGTTACTTGTTGTAGTGTGAAATGAGCGAAAAAAGCAACTCATTAAAGGATTAAAAGACAATCGAATAAATACAAAAGCATGAACATGTAATTTACATGAGCGGACGAATCCAACCACGTCATCACATCACAAAGGCGATGTTCCGATGCTTCAGCAATGATCTCACCAGTTTGTGAACGTAGTCCGTTGTTAAACTGATTTATTTGGGGATGTAGCTGAACTTCAAACTTCAAAGTACATTCTTGTGCTAGTGAGCAAAATTTTGTCCTGGTTTTTTAAAGTAATTACTCTGTGCTGAGTAACTGTAATGACCAATAACAGTTGCAGTTGCTATAGTTTCAAGAATGTTGATTTTGCAATAGCAGATCACAAGCACCGCTGTAGCATTAAGGGATTGCAAGTATCAAAACAATGATTCCTGCTGCGCTGGACTGGACAGTTAATTTATAACTAGTAACGAACTTTAAACGTTATTTTAGTTCACATGATGCCATGGTGTTTGTCTTAAACTCTGGCGGCACAAATTTCAAATGTGTGTGAAATCCTATGGGACTCAACTGCTAAGGTCATCAGTCCCTAAGCTTACACTCTACCTAATCTAAACTACCCTAAGGACAAACACACACACACCCATGCCCGAGGGAGGACTCCAACCTCCGCCGGGATCAGCCGCACAGTCCATGACTTCAGCGCCCAGACCGCTCGGCTAATCCCGCGCGACTCAGGAGGCGCAACTATATTTTAAAAATATATAATTAATCTACGTTTTGACTTATCCAAATACGTCTGCTTAAACGGTCTTATAAGGCACTTGAAACCGGCTACAATGTCGAAACTGTGGAGTAGGGAAAAAGTCAAAATAAAAGGGAAGTCTAATACAAGTTACGACAGGCAATGTGGCGGATACATTATACGGTGCTCACAGGGAACTTGTTTCTCAAAATGAAGCACTCCAAACGTGGTTCCTACTTAGTTGTTGCATGCTCAGAAATGAACTGTTACATCATACGGAACTTGCCTCTCATCCTGATTTGAATCCGCTGTTGTCGGCTTTGTCTGGATTGCAAACCACGGAGTTCAAGACAATGGGCGCGCGTACAACATTCACGACAGCTGTGTTAGCCAAAAATCAGCAATTCACGTTGCACTTTTCTTTTTCTCGCTTGGTATTCTAGGTCCAATGTTTGACGTGCTGGGCGTATTTAAAAATTTGCTTTGGTTGTCCTTTGCAATCATTAACTCCGACCTAACGCATTTAACGCAGGTTGTAGTTTACCGCCATGTTATTACAGCGAATCGAACGAAAAAGGTGTTTTCGGGAGATTCTCAATGTACAGGTATGTAACTTATAATACAAACATTGCCAAATAAAGGTTTCAACTGCAAACGAAGATATCCAGTATGGCGTTTCCTAAATTCGGCTTTGTTGTTGTTGTTGTGGTCTTCAGTCCTGAGACTGGTTTGATGCAGCTCTCCATGCAACCCTATCCTCTGCAGGCTTCCTCATCTCCCAGTACTTACTGCAATCTACATCCTTCAAATTCGGCTTGTGACGCAGATATTACATCTCGTTGTCTGCGTTCTTCTCCACGAATCAAAAATCTGGCACGATTCTGCGTTTCACTTTATGAGATATTTCGCGACGTGTAATTCCACGTTTGGAATTCCCAGCTCTCTTCCACCTCGAGGACCACGTTCTCTTTCTGTCCCGTACAAGAATTACTTCTTCGACAGTTCTGAATCTGAAATATATCCGTTTAGATGGATTTCCAGGATGAAGCGCCTATCTCTGTGGCATAAGTTGCCCTCTTGCTGTAAGTAGGTAAAAGTGTCATTAACGTTATTACATTAAATTTATTCGCAACTGCCGGCTGGAGTGGCCGAGCGGCTCTAGGTGCTATAGTCTGGGAGGCATGCATGTGTGTGATGTCCTTAGGTTCGTTAGGTTTAAGTAGTTCTAAGTTCTAGGGGACTGATGACTTCAGAAGTTAAGTCCCATGGTGCTCAGAGCCATTTGAACCATTTGTATTCGCAACTGCGAATACAGACAAACATTTGCTGTATAATGGAGTGATGACAATGCAAATTTGTGCCGGACCGGGACTCTAGCCTGGATTCCATCCTTAACGCGGACGTTCGCCTTACCATGTGGCTACCCGTGCACGACTCACGGCCAGACACAAATTTCAATACGCCATCAACGGCTAGTCTACAACCTGTACTCGTACATGCATTATGTATATTCCCTACAAGTGAGACTTTTACTCGAAAGTCGGTTTCCCGGTATCGGCGGATAAATTTTATATTCTGAACTACGATGGGAAGTTCCTTTGAACCTTACATCGTAATTCAGAGTAACACAGGCACTGCAACGTCCTATTAACGGTGTTAGTTCACGATGTTGTCACCTGTTTCTGTGGATATTGTCAGCCAACGCCACTGTTTCGAGGGTTCGCGTAGCAGATCCAGTAAATGAAAGACACGTCAAATCCCGAATGGAGGCGATACTATGTTTCTACGCTTGTCCGTTTGCTAAATTCGCAAATTCATTGTTGTTCGCGTGGTTCAATGTCAACAATCTGACACCTGATCAGGAAGTGCTAGAAACAACGGTGTGTCATTCTTCAAAAGGTTCAAATGGCTCTGAGCACTACGGGACTTAACTTCTGAGGTCATCAGTCCCCTAGAACTTAGAAATACTTAAACCTATTAACCTAAGGACATCACACACATCCATGCCCGAGGCAGGATTCGAACCTGCGACCGTAGCGTTCCAGACTGTTCCAGACTGTAGCGCCTAGAATGTCATTCTTCATGTAGTGTTTAGGAAACGTATGACTTTTCCATATTCCTTGTGGCGTCTGTTTTTAATTGTAAACTCACGAAAATCCTATAACGAGTAGGATATTTGACTTATGTTGATATCAAGCAACGTTAATGTCAGAGAGTGTTATTCAGCTCAGTTTCATGTACTTCATCTGGTGACGTCCGAAATGTCAGCCCTATACCGCAGTTCGAAGTTTCATGTGTAATGTCAGAGAAATCCTCCACACTTCCGTAAGTAAATATTAACCTACTCTTGCAGGTAAACATACATATGTGTACGCTTGCATATAATCACACGTACATCCATGCATATGCATATAGTAGGTAACTCAAGTCAATAAACAGCAGCTTAAACAATGTTGTGGGAAAGAGCACCTCTCGAAAGCCATATTTTTCTAAATAGAAAAGTTACTATACTATAGTTGTTCTGTGATTAAGTAGGAAATTATATTTTACTGTACTTTGTGTATGTTCGAACTCAATATACACCGTAGTTTCGGTTATATGTTTCCACTTCTCCACATTATGGCTTGGCGTAGTGACGCAGAGCATACAGGGCATGTAGGAACGCCTCCTAACATTTTTATGCATGGGAATTACGAAAATTGTTTAGCATGTAACATTTTCTTGACTGATGGAAAATTCTGCGCTAACAGTTTTGGTAATAAGCTTTTCCATGGCTAAACTTACACTAGCGCCCTCCACTAGACTTCGTTATGTACCTTTGTCGAGCAATTCCTGTGAGCTAAACACACTCGTGAGGATGGCGCAGCTTATCTCTGAATGCTTCCTGTCTGTTATGGTAATCCATTTAGAATTAGGTTATCCATGGTGAAGATTAGTACTGAAGAACCGGCCATATAAGATTTTTCAACTTTGCACAGTTAGTGGTAGTCCTATGAGAAGTAGAAGAAATCCATGATCATACCACACACACAGCAGGGCAATACCTAGTAAAATTATCTCAATTGCTTAAGGGGAGTAGGACGTCAAACTGGCCCTTGGAGCAGGTGAGGCACCGCAGGACATTTTAATTTCCACTGTCTATACTTTTACAAATAAATTCATAAAACTTTGTCAGCATGACCAGGAATGGTTCAGTATTCACGCTCATAGCAGTGGAAGTTCAAATATATAACAAAAAATATATTTTTTTACATGTGAAATGTCATCATTTTTTCACTTACTGTTGGCTGCATTCGTTGCTATAGGTACACTTTTCTTCATAAGTAAGGGAGATTCTTCGATGAATTTTACACAGCATACCAACCATACTTACAGGTGTATGAAACTCTAGAATTTCCCAAATGTATTAAAAACTGTGCTAAAAATTGAGATAATTAACCATAAAATTTGAGTTTTTTCTAAACATGAAGTTTAAAATGTAGCATCTCATTCATTTTTTCAGTAATTAAATAAATTCTAGAGTTTCATACATCTGTAAGTATGGTTTATATGCTGTGCAAAATTCATCGAAGAATCTATTACTTGTGAAGAGAATTGTACCTATAGCAACAGACGCAGCCAATAGTAAGTTAAAAAATGATGAAATTTCCCACGTAAAAAAAATTATTTTGTTATGTTTTTGAACTTCCATTGCTATGAGTGTGAATCATGAATCCTTCCTGGTCATGTTGATAACGTTTCATGAGTTTATTTGTAAAATTATAGACAGTGGAAATTAAATGTGTCGTGTGGTGCCTCTCCTGCTCCAAGTCGGCCCGTTTGACGTCATACCCCCCTTAATAAATTTATTTAATTATAATGTCATTTCGGCTGCTGCCGTCATTAGATAAAAAAATTCGAACTTGTAAAGTAAGGCCCAATGTCAGTATAAACAAAAAATATGCATAAATAAGTGAACATCAGCTTACACAAGGTTCTGAGAAAGCACCCCTTCGAAAGCTACGATTTTTTTAACTAGCATTGGTGCTGGTAATACACGTTTACACAGAAAGACACAGATTGGTAGGGATTTCTGAGGCATATAACATTTTTCTAAGACAACGCAGAGCGTTCTGAGCTTATTCTGTATAGCGACAGAAATTAGATTATCTTTTACACATTCCAGAATTATGTCGATTACGCAGTGGTCTTTTTATGCTGAGACAGTATAATTTCACCAGGGTGGAGATTCAGGATGACAGTAATTGACATTAGTTCATCATGACGTTCATCAGCTATTTCTGCACTTGGATTCACATTTGTAAGTTTTCGTAGTTGCTTAGCTTTCGACCTGTTAGCTGTTTGATTAAGTTACACTTTCCGTTGAGATAATTGTTTCAGAATATATAGGTGACTCGAAACTTGTTGGGGTAAGTGTAAGCGCATATTCCGTCGCGTCGAAACAGTAGAAAATTCTGCCTAGCAAATTCAAGTTCATCCAACTGAAGGGGTTTTCATGCTTACCTTTTCTTTAGGACTCCGACTGACATCAACACCTCCCCCTCCCCTCTCTCATTTGGAGTATCACACTTATTTTTCAGTACAACGGAAAACCAGTCAGTGTTGCAAATTTCACTTTTTGTATTTAAGTGGTGACTAGTAGTCAAAAGGGTGTTTTCAAAAACCAAAAACCGTACTGGAAATATAAATGTATAACGAAGTGCAAATGAGCTTTTACAGTGCATGCAGAGTTACTCGACCCTGTCATCAATAAAAAAACTTAAACATTACTTCCAGACATGTTTGCAGTATTTAGGAATACTAGCATCATCCAGGAACAGTTTTTTCTGCTACGTCCCTATACCCACGTTTTGTAAGTGTAACGAATAATAAGTTCATAATGTAATTCTTGTTTCACTTCTGCTGCTTTCAGTCATCACCATGTCAATATACTAGTTCCCAAAATTTTAGAAAAGGTTTCCTTAAGCGGTTTCTTAAGTGACTGAATATAAATAATATAATGTCCACATCACCGAATTTGTAATGAGTTGCTCTGTTGATAAATGCATTTAATTTTTACAGCGTTAATGTACTTAATGCGTTAGATAACAAATACAAACTGCTGCTATTTTGTGTGGATAGTGAGTGGCATTTGAGTGTGTAAATCAACACTCTTTAAAGACTATTAGATTACTGCTTTACTGCTAGTTGATCGAAGGCATAATTAAGTCGTCTTCCTACTAGATACTGCGTTACAAATTTCGGCTGTTTATCTTTAACCAACGGCTTGCTTCGCGAGAAAAATCTACAAGTAGCCTTCGAAGGTACTTCTGGCTGACGACAGTGTGTATTAATCTGGACCTTTTCCAGTAATATAAGTTCGTAGGCTTTCACAGCCTGTGACATTTAGGATAAAATAATTTTTGGTATTGAGTCGCGCCATTGTAACTACTAAAACAACAAAACGGCATTTCCACTGAACAGCCCCGAAGAGGACTGCAGCAAGTTGGTTGAAATGTCCACAATTTAGCAGTTTCAGTAACTACAACGGTGCAGCCCAACACTTAAAATTATTTTATCCTTCTCCAATGAGTTTTCAACGAGCTTAAAAAAATTTATTTATAAAGTGCAGTGTTAGAGAAACCAGAGGGAATTATTGGTGACTAATTTCTTCTAACTTATAGACGACTTTCTTGGCAGAACCATGTTTGTATGTATTATGAATGGTATATAATGTAAATTCTGCTTAAGATTCCACTTCTGACTTCCTCACATGCTGTAGTGTACATGCAAATCAGTAAACTAAATATAGCAGATAATTGAAGAGAAGGCATTGAATCGCAGAGGGCAGATAGCTTGACCGAAACGAGGAATCGCTTACCAAACATCCTGAGGCATCAAGAATTCATCAAGTTCATAAAGAAAGGAAGGTGTGTGTGTGTGCGTGTGTGTGTGTATGATGAGGGAGAGGGAAGTTAAAATTGTTGTGGGAAACTAAGGCTTGACTGCAGTATACGTGTTCAAAAGGATGTAGATTGCTGTAGTTTTGCGGAGATGGAAAGGTGGCTAGCCTAGCGTGAACAGTTGCATAAAACAAGTCTTCGGACTGAAGATCACTTTAAAAACTTAGGCAAGAGAGTAATTTCTGTAATGCTCTGTGGAAAGAAGGTTAAATGAGCTCATTTTAATTCTTGTGGGAAATGTTTATTCTTATATTGTTATTTATTATTAAACGTTTCCTGTTCACGAATAGTAAAAATCTGTTGAATGAACAGCGTATCTAACCAGCTTTAATCTCAACTGAGAAAAGGCGCGAACCTTAACACTGATACCAACGCTTTTGGCTAAAACTCACTGTTCTCTCCTGCGCATTTGTCTTCAGCGACACCGCCGCACACTTTAGTTGCTGTTGGGACGGTGGCAAGGCAAACAGAGACACTTTGTCCCCTGTATGCTTTTTGTTTGTTTTCTTTTCCGTCCTTGCTGCGGTATGAGCAAACACCGCACAGGGAGCAGGGCATAAATTTGTGTTAAGGTGGGCGCCCGGGCCGCTGGAGCGGGCTCCAGAGTGCTCGCTGCTTTGTGATCCTCCAGGGGGCACGCCACTTAACACCCTAATCTGCGTTCCCGCTGCTCTGTGCGCCGGACCGGCGCCTGGGACCACCGCTGCAGGGCCTTGCCACGTGCGGCAAGCACACGGCAACCTCGTTACTGCTGCACCTCATTACGCCGACCAGCCTGTTACTGCTACCACCACTGACGCTGCGTGTTGACAACCTAGCGAAGGGAGAGGTTCCGCTAAGTTCCTTGGTTCACATAACTTCACACGAGTTGTCTCACGTAACAGAAAAACACTACAGCTATAGTTACATCACAAAACTTTAAAACCCTAGACGTGATGTGTCTGGACGCTGACCTAAACTTTTAGGCTGGAGGTTTTAGTGTATAGCACAGTGGCTGGTTCCTCCCTTTTTCCTTGCGGTCAGCCAGCCACTTCCATATGTTATATTGTTTTAGCTCCCTCTACCACTTTCTTACTGTGTTGTCCATGTTTTACTGCTGGTGGCATGCTTAGTCCCACGCTTAGGTGTGGGTAGGCCCATATTTTTCCAAGCTTGTTACCTGTGTTTGACGTCTGTTTTATCTTACTGTTCTGAGTCCTTTCTTGACACCCGTCTCAGTCTGTTACTGAGCGGGCGCTAAAGACCTTGCCGTCGTGCGCCAATACAACCCTCTCCATCCATCCATCCATCCAGTTCTAGTTACGACATTCTTTTCCGTCTGTAGTAATCCTCCACCGACTATTCCATGTCGGATCAATGACTGTTCCATAATGACCAACAATGGAAGTTATGATAAATGAACACTAACATTTAAGGATTAAATGTATTTTTTTTAATTCTTTTGTCATCCAGAGGCCAATAAAGATTCACAGTGAAGCCAAATGGAAATCTTCATAGAATCTGAGAACCTATAAAAAGCGTTTAACTCGTGCACAAGAGCCAAGAGCTACCAATACGTATGGAAGAGAGCTGCTTTGTTTTGAAAATGGTTTTAAAGCAAGCATATAGTCTTGCCCCTACTGTTCACTCTGTTCATCGAAGAAGAAATAATGGAAATAAAAGTTAGTGAGTGGGATAAAATTCTGGGTGAAAGGATTGTCTGCCAACATTGCTGTCCTCAGTGAAAGTGAGAATAAATACACGATCCGCTGAATGGAATAAATAGTCTAATAAGTTCAGAATATGGATTGAGAGAAAACCAAAGAAAGAGGACAGTAATGAAGGGAAGCAGACTTGAGGTTAACGATTAACTTTACTTCAGAACTGGGACCCACGAAGAAGTTGAAGTGAAGCAGTTGTACTACCTTGGAAGCAAAATGTCAGATGGCGGTCGAAGCAATGGGGAGATAAAGAGAAGATTTGCACAGACAAAGAGCACATTCCTGGCCAAAAGGTCTATTAGTATCAAATATCGATGTTAATTTGGGTAAGAAATTTCTGAGAATGTACATCTCGAGCACAATATTGAATGGAATTGAAGTATGGAGGCTGGTAAAATTGGAAAAGATGAGAGTCGATGCGTTTCAGATGAAGTGTTGAAGAAGTGTGTTATAAATTAGGCTGACTGGTAAAAAACAGAGAAGGTTCTCTGTAGAATGGAATAAGGAATGCATTTGATTGAAACTGACTAGAAGAAGCGGCAGGATGTCAGGCTACGTACTAAAACATTAATAAATTCAGTTGTGCTAGAGGGAGCTATAGTCGGAGAAAAATGTAGCAAATAGTGGAGTATGTTAGATGTACACTCAGACGTAGGCACAGGGGAGCAAGTTGTCGCAGGCCGCATAAAACAAGCCACAAAACTGTTGAAACATCAAAACCAAAAATCTGTGCCTTTCGAGGTGTGTGTTGGCTTACTCATTTAGAAATTTACGCTCTCGCAATTGAAATAAATAAATCTCACAATGTTTAAATAACTTGTAAGAATGGAGCCGGATGATTCTTTAGGCAACCGCCGATATGTCCATAGGTGACCACTCTGTTAGCTTTCAAGGCACAAATGCAAAGAAAGTTCATTGTGCAAGGAAATCTAAAACGTTAGTTAAAGTAACTTAATTTCGCTCTAATTGCGTTTTTGCCTTGAAATTGACAGGGTAGTCACCTGTCGAAGTATCGGTGGTTGTCGAAGGGGTGACCGGGTTCCACTAACATAAGTTATTAGACGAAATTAGACGAAACGCGCTGTTCTTCTTGGATACTACCTTTTAAGGATTCCAGACTGGCGTAATACTCAATTATCAGACGAAAAAGGTTAAACTGCACTTCCTGAGGATTCTTCCAATGAATCTCAAACTGGCATCTACACTTCCTGCAGTAGTCGTTCTGTAAATCTCTCCGTGCGCATATTTCAAGATATCAAACGGATCTGACTGTTTCCGGCGACTGTTCGGCAATCGAAGAATAACGGGTCTTTCTCCACACTGAAATTAAGGATCGTATGTCTGTTTCCGACACGGACGCGCGACTTCCTTATACTAGGACACCGGTGAGCTCCAACACTGCTTCTTTGCGAGACATTGTTGCCATTTAGTCATACATATTACTCATTCTTTCAGCAGCCTGATATTGTTTGACCGCATATCGTGTACCTGCCATCAGCAACCAGCCAATTTCATGTGAAACAAGTAATATCTCTCTGACAGGAAATAACGAATCCAGTCACATACCTGAGACGATATTCCATAACACGCGATTTGATTACAAGCCACATGTGAGGCACGGTGTCAAAAGCCGTCTGAAAATTTATAGATACGGAATCAATTTTAAATCCTTTGTTCGGTAGCATTCAACACCTGGTGTGACTAAAGAGCTGGTTGTGTTTCACAAAAACGATATTTTCTAAATCTGTGTTCATTGCGTGTCAATAGACCGTTCTCTTCGACGTAATTCATAATGTTCAAACACAATATATGTTCCGAAATCCTGCTGCATGCCGACGTTATGATATGGACTCCTGTTGTCTTTCTTCAGCTTTCCAGTCTTTGTGATTGGATCTTTCGTCGAGCGAGCGGTTGTATGTGGTTGTTAAATATGGAGCTATGCATCAGCATACTCTGAAAGGAACCTAACTGGCATGCAATTCGGACCGGAAGACTTACTTTTATCAAGTGATTTAAGTTGCTTCACTACTCTTAGGATATCTACTTCAGTTTAATTTTGGCTGCTGTTCTTCATTTGAATTCTGAAATATTTATTTCATCTTCTTTGTAGAAGGAATTTTGGGTGGCTGCGTTTAGTAACTCTTCTTTAGCAGTATTTCCATTGCTATCGCGCATGATAATTTCTTGAAAACTCAACACTTCTTTTTGTGTTATCGTATATCGACAGCTTTACAGGTGGAAAAACTCCTGCAGTTCAAAACCGTCATGTAGTTAATAACATGCATGCTTACTGTATTTCCGAACTAATATAAGATTCAGATTAAGACTTCCTAGCAAACAGAAATCACTATGTTTTCCTTAATATTACGTTTTTAGGTCTGCTCATGGATATGAACAGTAATGCATGAACTTCTAACAAGGGCATGGTCCAATCCAACATTCCGAAATCCACCCTGAAATTTTTATGCACGAAGAATAAAAGTCAGAAACGCACTATCAAAATTTTAGCTGATATGACACAGTCCAAGTAGTTTTTAAAAATTGCAAATGTCACTTTTTTTTTCTGGCACGAAGGACCGCTGATGACAGCGATTTGTACAGCCATTCCCGCCCTGTGCTTGGTCGGTCGTGACAAGAGAGCATAGCGCTGCTTAGTGAAACAGAAAATTTGAAGCACCTAAGCCGTACAGAAGATGTTACGTATCATTAACGTTTTGAATGAGAGGGAGAACGTATCGACAGGTAAATTACTGCATATGTAATTATTACTAAGGTGACAAGTAGACGAGCGTGGAAAACAAATCAAGGCAGTGTTTAATGTTACATTGCAGACGAATTCCATCGGTCGTGACTTTAATTTATTGAAACGAAATATCTGTTACACACGCGTCGTTTTATAACAGTTCCCTTAGTGCAGTCCTTGGAATAAGTTTTGAATAATGTACACTTTAATAACAACGAAACACTTCCTTGTTTATTCTCCGAAGTCCTCCCAATAGAGCGGAACGTCAGCTGAGTGACGAAGACGAATTTTTTTCTTACATCAGGCATACTTAACAAAAGAAAAATTAATGCTTTCAGGCACACCAGACTAGTATTTAGACAGAATTACAGTGGAGTAAGAAACTGTCCTGGCCTTTGCTCTATTTATCATATTGCATACTGAGCATAGTTACAGAAATTCGCAAAATGTGCCGAAGCAAACTGATAATGCACAAATGTCAAATTTGAGAATACTGTACTTCTGAATAACGTCAAATGAGAAGGAGCAATAAGAAATTACGTTGTCTGACAATTTCCTTAAAAATAAGTTCCACAGTCAAACAAAAATTCTTTATCGAGAGTCACTTCCTCTCTTCCAGGTAATATGAATTACATCAACAGTCTTTTGGTCATCCTCCTGAAAGACAGAGATATCATTATGGCCAGGCCAAGAGTCGAACAAAAAAAATCACTCCGTGTTCAGGCCACAAGTGGCCCATTGGGACCATCTGACCGCCGTGTCATCCTCAGGGGAGGATGCGGATAGGAGGGGCGTGTGGTCAGCACACCGCTCTTCCGGCCATTATGATGGTTGTCTTTAACCGGAGCCGCTACTACTCGGTCGACTAACTCCTCAATTGGCATCATGAGGCTGATTGCACCTCAAGAGTCGAAAAAAGGCAATGAATTAATTTCTGCAACTGGTTCGAAACCGTTCGAATGAAATTTTGAAAATTATTCCCACTTGTTTTTCCAGATTTTGGTAGGTTGATTATAAGATTTCTTTTACTTTTATTGTTTTTGGTCCTAAAATGCATTGAGGTCCCTGAAGATACAAAGTTGCGGAAACGGTAATCCATTCATACTTTTCACTGTCATTGTTGTATGTGAGTGTGCCATATCATTAATAGATTGCACAACATACTATCTTTCTTCATCTAGAAACGATAAACTCTGGTTTGCTAGCAGTTCTTTCGCAAAACTTGACTGATCGTCGTTAGACACAGCAGATGTGGGAATAAAAACTAGCTTCATCTTCACGTGAGCTACGAATTAATGGTATCTCCTCTACTCTTCTGGTGAAGTAAACATTGTTTTGCGACTTCCTGTACTGCATGATTTCTTGAATCGGCTTGGTCGAAGAATAAATCAGCAATGTTCGTCTTAAATGTGATTCTGAGGGCTCAGTCTCAGAGATCCACATCGATAATGGTGCAGTGCTCCTCACGAGCATCTCTACATTGTTCATAGCTCAAGAAAACTGTTGTATAAAACTATTTTCCAAGTTATTTATTCAAGTGAAGGGTTTTTGTTGGTTATTAATGGGGTTAACGAAACTTTGTGGTTACCCTGTACAGTATATTTTTCGTATTTTTTTTCACAGTTTTACGAGTTTCATTTTGAAACTTTATTGTAGATGTCCATCAGCTGTTTATTTTTATTCACATTGCCACCGGTTTCGAACAGTAGAGCATTATCAAACCAAAGCAAAGTATGTATTTATACCTCGTGTCTTTCTACCATTTATGTAGCTCGCGGTCAGATTTTATTACCTCAAACGTGGTATGCATACTGCAGAAAATTAAGCGTTGAACACTGACTATTAATTCAGTTTTATCTCCATTTTAACACTTATACTACTGGAAAAGCGACTGGTAACCATTATGGACATTAAATGAGTGACAAATTTGAGCGAACACTATCTGCGGACAGTTTTTGCTGAGAAACTAGCAACGAAAACTGACATTGGCTTTACAAATTACGATCGCGCCCAGTCTTGTAATCTGTTTACCGGCGCGTCGCCAATCAAGGATATGCGGCGGCTATGTTGCGCATGTGCAGTCCACTACAGATCTGGTAGCGGTGTACAATTTTCCAGTTGTTTGGGGAGTTATGAATTTGGCACTTTTCAACATTTTTAATACTTGCAATGCGTCTTAGCAGCTAAAATTTAGCCATGGCCTTTTGTTTCGCTATATTCTTCAAGTGCAAAAAAATTTCAGTGCATGTTTCGACAAGCGAGGTAGGACCATTCCCGTATACGTTTGAAACAAAACGGCTAAACACTATAAAAGCAATACACACTCTTACCGATTCTGCTTTATTTCAGCCAGTGTGTGAAGTACGCTCAGTGATTCATTGGCTACAGAAATTCTGAAGACAAAAAGCCAGAGAAGAAGTTTTGAAACTATCTGGGGCGTTCCCCATTAATATATCTCCGTGGTTAGTTAACGGACACAGAAAATTGCATGGAAATCACAAGCAATAATAGGTACAAGAACTACCAACAGACTCCAGCTATAACTCTGGAAGGTGACATTGTGAAGCCAATGGCGCAGTACGTATAAGAACTGTGGGTGAATTCTTTCTTCCCTATCGTTTAGAAATGGTTAAAACTTGTATTTTTGCATCACTCTGGGCTGATACTCCGTTATAGGAAATGGTAGCAATTCCTAGCCAATAGATACGATCAAATTCTAGCAACGAAGAAGCAGGGAATCGAGAGCGATGGCCGCTGCCACTGAATTAAACCTTGTACACTGGATAACTTGAACTGTATAAAGTGCTACATATGACTGAAAAAATTCAAATACATCAAATAAAACATGACAAGTTTGAGGCAGATGACGTACCATTCCTTCATGGAGGGCGCATCGGTCGATTTGTACAATTTCCTGGACTCCAAGATCACCTGTCCTCACAGTCATCTTCTCCTCTCGCTTAATATTAAAGACCATGTTAATTAATTATATTGATGAATATCTCTTGTCTCAAGTGTAGACCGAGTTAAGAAAAAACGTCAGCATTAACCCGGGAAAAAAGATGTCAACAAGAAACAGAGTCTGTGGTAGCGCCATTTTCGGATAATGCACTAACTAGTTTGCTCATCGATGCAGATGTAGCTCCACGTGTGGGAAATGTATGAACTAAACTGAATTTGTTGTGGAATACTGTTTTATGAAAGTAAAAAATGCGATAAATGCTATTTGTAGTGTGACATTTAAGCTTAGTGTATGATTTATGGGGCTTTTTCGGAATATGTAGCGGTTATTGGCATGATCAGATCTAAGAGCACAGCTTAAATTTCTGCGAGTAAAATGAGCAGCACTGATGACGAAAGTCAGGAGTGTCATACAATTCTGACGATTGTTTTGGAATGTTGCGCCACTTCCGAACTGGTAGCTAGGCTGGGACTTTAAGCACAGCTTAATTTATTTGCATATTCCACTTTATATCATGTCGTACGTATTTATATTTTATTTTGACGCCATGTAGATTCCTACATAAAACTAAACTATTAAGTTTACCGAAAGCAACTGTCACACTAGTCCCACCATGTCTACATTTTTGTACCACCTATGTAATACATGTTCATGTCTTAATTGATTTCTGACATCTGCTTAAGTTTTACCGGAGTTAAAACATAAATTATATGTCGTACTTACTTTAATAGAGAAGGAAGAATTTTCGCGTATTGTGTACACTACACTAAATTGAGTTTCATTGTACACCTTGTAATGGTACTTGAATTACGTAACCATTATGGTACCTCACCTGAACTTCTCGATACCAGTAATATTCTACTGTAATTCTGTTAACTACTTAACATATTTCTGAGACAACAGTCAGATTTGATTTCACTTTCGATACATCGATATGTTTATATTGCAATGATATTATTCTTATGTGTATTCTTTCTTTCGTCCCTATGATCTTTGACGTACTTGTAACTCTGATTTTTGGGCGCGTAAGCGATTGTTAGTTAGTTGTTAACTTGTTAGAGAGTCGGACCTTGAAAAAGTCAAGTCTTGGACGTCATGTTGGAAACACGAATATTGTCGTCAGTTTATAAAATGTGAACTTTAACTGTGACTGTGAGGAAAATGTTTTCAAGTATGTTTTGTTCTGTGAAGTGATGTTTAGTGTGTCGCGTGATATTGCAATAAAAGCAATTAAAAGGAAGCGTAACTTAATTTCGGAGTGCTGATTATTTTTTTACGTCACCATTGTCCAGAAAAAGTGTAATCTCCAAGAATGGTTTCAGAAGCGCATCTAGAAAACTTTTGAATATAGCAGAATAAAACCTAGGCCTCTTTGCATCCGAGCTTGGAATCATAATCACCTTCATTTTCAACGACTGAGCCATGATTTTACGACGAGACCAGCGTACGAAACACAAAAAGATGAGTGCCTAGTTTTTTGATTATTACATGAAATGACTTTATTAACTGTGCTCTAATGACACCTACCACATAATATGACTGTTGTTGCCCGAAAATGCAGTATTTAGCAGCGTGAGCAACGCCACAATCGTTATTAAATGCTTACCTTTGTTGTGGTAGGGTTGTTAGAACCTCCTGGGAGTCATGTTATTGTGATATCAAGTTATTAAATCCTTTCAAGGTCATTCTCGATTTTAAATATTTGGAAGATAAATTAGTGAGTGCCCCGTTCAATATAGATTTTGTTCTTGAATTTTGTGTGTCTCTGTGTAAGTGAAATATATAGTGATTACATCCTGGGAGGCAATACCGAACAAAAATCCGCTCGTCATGATTAATTTAGATATGGTACGCTTCTAATATTATTCTGCTTACCGTCCAGTGCAGGTGCCGATTACAAACATTTATATAGGGTGAACCAAAACTCCACAGAAAATTTTTTATTGTTGGTATGGTCCAAAGCAAGAAAAAATATCCGTTTAACATGGTCCAAACTGCATACCTAAAGAGCTATGAGCACTTGTTCGTCTTCACTATTGTGAAACTCGTCTCTTCTATTGAACAACTGCTCATTACTATTAAGGTATGCATTTTATAGCCCATGTTTACGACACTTCTGCCTCTTCACGTCTGTCAGTGGAGTTCTGATTCACTCTGTATATATTTTAATTATAGCATTAAGTCACATAAATTGTTCTCTACGACCATCGACAATGCTTTTAGAGGGTCCAAGCTCTCATCTACAGGTTTTGTCCAAGAAACAATATTGAAAAAGTCTTCTTCCTTTTTAACGATAAAAAAATCTAAAACATTGTCAACTATACTTTAAACTGCTGTCCAGCGTCCACACTGCAAGCACTAGCTCCGTGTTATGCTTACCAGCCACGCTTGCTTTTCCCCACTGCTCGCTCAGTCCATGGATCCTTGACACTGAGTCCATCGATTTGTCATTCAGCGAGTCTGCAGACAAACCTACTCGGTAATCTCAATTGCTACGAAAACTATCTTGTCTCGAGCTCTCTGACCAAAGACATCAGTCGCCTCTAATCAATTGCAACATGAAAGTATCTATATTCTATCGGTAAAACTGTTCAGTAATGTACTGAATCGTTCAAATAGTTCAAACGACTCTAGGCACTATGTGACTTAACATCTGAGGTTATCTGTCCCCTAGACTTAGAACTACTTAAACCTAAATAACCTAAGGACATCACACACACCCATGACCGAGGCAGGATTCGAACCTGCGACCGTACCAGCAGCGCTGTTCCGGACCGAAGCGCCTAATACCGCTCGGCCACAGCGGCCGGCACGCAATCGTTCATCATTTGTTTAAAGAGCACTTTTATCTTCATAGAAGATCTCTGATTCCTCGCAGTCCAACTTCCTTCCCTTAATTTCCAAGTATAAAAATATTAAATGTTATTTAATTCCTTTGACAGCGTCTGCCGTCGCATACATAAGCCACAAGCCAAAATGCGAAGTATTTTCTTTCTTTTTTTACGCATATTCCACATATGGTCACTGACGCTCCCACACCCATCAGCCACCGCGCCTAAAGCCAACTTGGTTTGCACGAATAGTAATGGTTAATTTATTGAACAAAATCTCGAGATGAGAGCTGTACTCTGGAAATGCTTTGTTGGTGGTGGTCTTTCAGTGGTGTAATTAAAGTACAGGTATCAGACAATTAAACGGCATCATAATCTTCCAACTGAATCCACAGCATTCGTTTGAGACTTGCCTAGGAAACAATTTGCTTCTCCATGTCCTCCTAGAGTACAGAACGATATTTGCTTCCTATGGAGTTGATGAACACGGCCCTTAATATCGCTGTAGGAACGCTGTTGGTTAAGTATATCCCGTGCTGATATGGTAGCTGGCGATTTCATGCTACAAGGGGACTACTCTTAACCACACCATAAATATTTTCAAAAGGCGATATCCAGCGTGTGGCTGTGTCCCCTAGACTTAAAACTACTTAAACCTAAAAAACTTCCTGGCAGATTAAAACTGTGTGCCCGACCGAGACTCGAACTCGGGACCTTTGCCTTCCGCGGGCAAGTGCTCTACCATCTGAGCTACCCAAGCACGACTCACGCCCGGTACTCACAGCTTTACTTCTGCCAGTACCTCGTCTCCTACCTTCCAAATTTTACAGAAGCTCTTCTGCAAACCATGCAGAACTAGCACTCCTGAAAGAAAGGATATTGTGGAGACATGGCTTAGCCACAGCCTTGGGGATGTTTCCAGAATGAGATTTTCACTCTGCAGCGGAGTGTGCGCTGATATGTAACTTCCTGGCAGATTAAAACTGTGTGCCCGACCGAGACTCGAACTCGGGACCTTTGCCTTTCGCAGGCAAGTGCTCTACCATCTGAGCTACCGAAGCACGATTCACGCGCGGCACTCACAGCTTTACTTCTGCCAGTACCTCGTCTCCTAGCTTCCCAACTTTACAGAAGCTCTTCTGGGAACCATGCAGATCTAGCACTCCTGAAAGAAAGGATATTGCGGAGACATGGCTTAGCCACAGCCTTGGGGATGTTTCCGGAAAGAGATTTTCACTCTGCAGCGGAGTGTGCGCTGATATGAAACTTCCTGGCAGATTAAAACTGTGTGCCCGACCGAGACTCGAACTCGGGACCTTTGCCTTTCGCGGGCAAGTGCTCTACCATCTGAGCTACCGAAGCACGACTCACGCCCGGTACTCACAGCTTTACTTCTGCCAGTACATCGTCTCCTACCTTCCAAACTTTACAGAAGCTTTTCTGCGAACCACGCAGAACTAGCACTCCTGAAAGAAAGGATATTGCGGAGACATGGCTTAGCCACAGCCTTGGGGATGTTTCCTGAATGAGATTTTCACTCTGCAGCGGAGTGTGCTCTGATATGAAACTTCCTGGCAGATTAAAACTGTGTGCCCGGGCGTGAGTACAAGGCGTGAGTCGTGCTTCGGTAGCTCAGATGGTAGAGCATTTGCCCGCGAAAGGCAAAGGTCCCGAGTTCGAGTCTCGGTCAGGCAGGCAGTTTTAATCTGCCAGGAATTTTCATATCGACGCACACTCCGCTGCAGAGTGAAAATCTCATTCTGGAAACATCCCCGAGGCTGTGGCTAAGCCATGTCTCCGCAATATCCTTTCTTTCAGGAGTGCTAGTTCTGCATGGTTCGCAGAAGAGCTTCTGTAAAGTTTGGAAGCTAGGAGACGAGGTACTGGCAGAAGTAAAGCTGTGAGTACCGGGCGTGAGTCGTGCTTCGGTAGCTCATATGGTAGAGCACTTGCCCGCGAAAGGCAAAGGTCCCAAGTTCTAGTCTCGGTCGGGCACACAGTTTTAATCTGCCAGGAAGTTTCATATCAGCGCACACTCCGCTGCAGAGTGAAAATCTCATTCTAGAAACATCCCCAAGGCTGTGGCAAGCCATGTCTCCGCAATATCCTTTCTTTCAGGAGTGCTAGTTCTGCACGGTTCGCAGAAGAGCTTCTGTAAAGTTTGGAAGCTAGGAAACGAGGTACTGGCAGAAGTAAAGCTGTGAGTACCGGACGTGAGTCGTGCTTCGGTAGCTCAGATGGTAGAGCACTTGCCCGCGAAAGGCAAACGTCCCGAGTTCGAGTCTCGGTCGGGCACACAGTTCAAATCTGCCAGGAAGTTTCATATCAGCGCACACTCCGCTGCAGAGTGAAAATCTCATTCTAGAAACATCCCCAAGGCTGTGGCTAAGCCATGTCTCCACAATATCCTTTCTTTCAGGAGTGCTAGTTCTGCATGGTTCGCAGAAGAGCTTCTGTAAAATTTGGAAGGTAGGAGACGAGGTACTGGCAGAAGTAAAGCTGTGAGTACCGGGCGTGAGTCGTGCTTCGGTAGCTCAGATGGTAGAGCATTTGACCGCGACAGGCAAAGGTCCCGAGTTCGAGTCTCGGTCGGGCACACAGTTTTAATCTGCCAGGAAGTTTCATATCAGGGCACACTCCGCTGCAGAGTGAAAATCTCATTCTGGATACTTAAACCTAACTCACCTAAGGACATCACACAAGTCCATGCCCGAGGCAGTATTCCAACCTGAGACCGTGCCAGCAGCGCGGTTTCGGACTGAAGCGCCTAGAACCGCTCGGCCATAGCGGCCAGCCGCCTTGGGTTCACTGTTATCGATCATTCTCCATACAGTTTTGACTGGGCCCTATCATACCTGTTTCGAAAACTCACATAAAACTTTCTAGGACCCCACTTTGAGAGTGATGAAGCACCGCAAGCAGAGGTGGGAGTTGGAGTTCCGTCAACATTGTTAAACATTGTACTGTGATGGTATCAACAAACTGGACTTTAGTTGGGGGAAATGTGTTCGTCGCCACGATGACTACGATGTGAAATAACGATGCAGACAAGCAGTATAAAGACGTCGAATGTTAATAACGTTATTTAAAAAGCTTTAAGAGTCCTTAAATAAAAAATTCGGAGTTTTACTTTTCAGCACGGCGTCGCATTTTTTTAAATTTTTAATAATTCCATATTTCGAATCCTTCTTTTTCCCAGTAGTGCACATTGAGAAAAATGCTCTATTCCAGACGCACACATTCAGAAAATTCTTCCTCGATTTTGTATCGACGTCTGATATCAGCAGGGCTTTCTTCGTCTATGCTAATTCCTTCTGATATCTACCATACGCCAGTCATCCTGCGTAATCTTACTTCCTCGATAGGAGAATTACTTCTTTTCTTCACCTACTATGTCTTTTCTAATTCTGATTTTAAGCAAGACGTTATTTTTATTTCTGTTGTATACCGGCCTTAGGCCGTGTACGTCCGGTGCCAGAAAGACGTCTTCGCACTGCAGGGTTGCCTACCTGCCGCCCGCAAGTATCTCGCTGTTGGAAACAGGGTATTATTACAAGACGAGCATCACATATTACGACACAGTGCTGTGTACAAACAGTACGCTTATAGGCCGTTTCTTGCTACGCTTTCGAGCAGCGCTCGCACCAGAAAACCTGCGAGGTTGCTCTGGTACAACGCCAGTGAACTTTGTGTTTGTTATGCCCAGTTGGTCACAGACGACCTTTTAGTTGCTGTTTTCGGTACAAAAAATATTGTCATCTTGTGCAGCTACTAAAGTGTTCTGTTTCGAACTTGAGTCATATTTTAACATAGGAAGCAACCAGGTAGGACCCAAAATTTTCTTCTATTTTTCATCAGCATTGCCTATATTTTGTTGTTATCACTGAGTCATATTCGATGTTAAGTATGCTGTTCATTCATTTCGAAAGCTCCGTTAAGACTCTTATTAGCGTACGTTGAATCAACGACTTGTTACTCCATCGCTGTCAGAACAGACACGTTGGACTTAAATTTCTCCTTGGTGTATGGTACATCTAAAACAGATGCAATGCACATATAAATGCCTAACTCTCAAGCTATTATGCTAAATCGGATATTGCCATCCAAGGAGACTGGCCGCCAATTCCAGGATACAGTGAATGATTTTCAAACGTTACATATAATGGACGAGGGATTCCAAAATAACAGACTTATAAGAAGAACTAGAAATTTTCATTCGTGACACAGTACAATGTATCAGGTTTATAAATGATAGTGTAGAAAGTAGTAATATAAATTCCTTCAAAAATTTCTCAAATGTGGAATGATTATTTTATTAAAATAATATAAAAACAAAAATTGTCTTTAAATTACTAAATAACCAAGAAATTCCACATAATCATACTACTTAATATGTGTCATGACATAAATAATCTTACATAAAAATAGTGTCTCTTCATTGTTTGTACTATATTAGCATTTAAGAGCCTTGTAACGTAAAAATATGAATGAGAAAATGTACGTGATAGTCTGATTATCACTAAGCTTTCTGTCTCAGAGAAATCTCCAGTGAAATTTTAGGTAAATATGTAATTGAAATGATTTAAACCGTAACTCATTTACAGTGTAGTCTCAAATAAATGATTGCTTCAGTTCAGGTTTAAATTTCAGAAAATAATGCTAATCATACTTCAAATTGGCCTAATAATTACTATTATTATTATTATTATTATTATTGATTGTTATAATTATTTTTTATTGTTATAGTTATCATTGTACTACTGATATAATCTCTATTTTTTCTTTAACATCAACACTGCTTAATACATTATATGTCCTTAATGTTCTGTAGAAACTGTAACTCGTTCAATCTGAGTATGCCAGGTAAAATAAATGCATAAATAAATAAATAATAATGGCAGCATGCTGCCAAAACAAATCGTCCTTATGAATGTTACTAACAACAACTCAAGCATCAAGAATTATTTCATAAAATGCTACTGTTGAGTTATATGCGATCGGAAGGATTACATCGTCAACAAACCTTAGTAATGTTCTCTGTTCCCTTGTAGTTCTATTCCTGTTCCGAAATTTTCTTTCGATTCCTTAACTGCTACTTTGACGCAAAAATTGAATGGAGGAAAAGGAAAAATAGGATAGTAACTGTAACTCAAAGTAATCTTCTAAGAACGCCATTTGAACCATTTTTTGAACCCAAGGCGCCGGATTGCTTCATATGTCACAGCGCTCATGGGTGATCCGGCATTTTCGTGTTAAAGGAGATGGTGCTCCATGTGTGGCCCGCTAGAAACTAGATTACAGCACGATTTGGCTCATGTATCGACATATTCACGACAGACATAGCCATTTTACGCGCTACAATTCGGATCCCTCTAGCTGCAGAGGGAATCAAGGATAACGATGTAGAACTTTAATAACGTTAGTTTTATTTCAAAAAGCCTTAAGAGTTTTCATATAAAAAATTCAGCACGATCTCATAAGTAGTCAGATAAAGTACTAAAATAAAAAGAACTAAACCGAATGGGTGAAGAAAGAAGCATGTGAAAAATCGTATCTAGAAGGAGGGACGAGTATTTAGGACATATGCTACGGCGTCCACGAATAAGCGGAGCTACAGGGTGGAAAAACAAGCTCACACGACGGGATATTAATTATCCCCTACAAAGAACGCACTGGTGCTTTTGAAGCGCTATAGATGGCCAGAAGTGGTATCAGGTGGTCTTTATAGAATTCGTCACAGACATATGTAGCCGCAGTGAAGTCGTTCATGCGCCAAACAGTTGTATGGACTTAGAATAATAAAATGGTCAACGTGACAGAATGGTAGAAAAGAGCTCTCATGTTTGAACATTCTCATGCTCACACCGTGAATGAAGTTGCCTGATTCAACGCCACGCTTTGTCATACACAATCGGTCTCGAAACCGACAGTACTGCTGCTGCCAGTGAATGCGCGTCAACCAGTTTTCGAATGAACGTTGTGGAGGGATCTGTATGCACTGGCCATATCGAGTCGGTTACCTACTACAGATCATTGCTCTAGACGGTATATAAAGTTACAGGCTTTCAGAGGGCCTAACAACCCAGAAACCGGACGGTAGCCGACTAGAGGCGAGGAATGAAGTCCGACGATTTGCCAATTTGGTTCTTTTCAAACGATGTACGGCGCCAAATGTACCAATGGCACGGTGAGGCGTTTAAGCCGCAGTGTACAGATGACATAGTTCAGGTCGGAGATAGTTATGTGATGTTTGGTGTATTGTTTTCGTACCATGACTTGGGCCCACTCATTTAGGTTCCAGTGAATATGAACCACGACCTCTTTTATAACATTCTGGGTACCTTTACGAACAGTATGGTAAAGTTGCTGTCGTCTTCCATGATCACGCTACCCATGTTGACGTTGCTGTAGGGATACGTTCCTGGTTTGAATAACTCTACGGCACCACGTCACATCTTGATTTCTCCATTAAATCATCCAATCGCGTCTCGATTGGCTCGCTAAATGATCCTATATTAAACTCGAAGAAAATGTCTGAAACTCTTTGGAACAGTGGGTGAATCGTAGCAACCGACATTATCCCCACTGACCCGATCGCGGCTGACTTAACCCACTAAATCAGCCAACTCTGTTTCTTGTTTGTCTGAGCAGGGCTCATACAGCCATCATCACACATACGCACAAGGTTTTAACACATTGAAGAACACATTGGAGATTTCCCTACTCTTCCGGCAGAAATACACACAAAATCCGATAGGTTCTAAGGTTTTTCAAGCAGTTCAGTACTGTGACACATGTCCGCAAACAACAATCGGTTGTCACCAAATGTTGTAGGAGGTGGCTTGCAGCGTTTTATCTGCTCATGCACCCAAAAACACATGATTCACATGGTCTACTTTACAACTATCGCGTAAGGGGGTTGCGACCAGGCTAGTACAATGTAAATGCTACATAAAATAGCCGTGGCTGAATGAGAGGCGCCCTGTAGCGTTCGTGAGTCCCTGGAGCATCGATTTTTCTCGTGGCAGAAATTAGGAATCAGTGCTGGGTTCACTTGGGCACAATCTTCATTTTCGTATTTGGAGATCTCTTGCCAGTCTGTGTTCCATTTCTGAATAAATGTATCAAAGAGCTCTTTTAGGTGGTAATTCCATGTGTCCCCTCGCTCAGTCACAGATGGCTGCTTTTTCTAGCTTGACTACCGTTTCATTGCCATGTACGACACAATGTGCTTCTGATCAGCACATAGTAACTTCCTGATTCATATTTTGACCTGTAATATCAGATTAATGGTGTCATGTACTATTGGATCATTGGATCTCCCACCGCCCAGATGTCAACAGTTACAGCGCTGAGCTGAGGAGTGGATCTTCCACTATCCAGATGTCAACAGTTCCAGCGTTTTAAGGCATACTGAAGGGCTCGAAGAATAACCAGAAGCTCGGCTCTTATAGTCATGAGTTCCTAATCACCCAACCTCACTCCCATAGAAAATATCTGGAACCATGAGGGACAGCAGGTAAAACAAAACATAACAGCACTTTTCCGTCCGTGGTCACGAGGGGAGAACGTTTATTGATGTGCCACCAATAATGATGAACAACATTTTATTAATTCAGTGCACATTCAATACAGGAAAATAAGAAGTGAAGATTAAAATAGTCACTTCTAGACAACAAGAAATATGACTACACTGTATTCACTAGTAAGGAGGTTAAGCCAGTCAATCACTGAAGTAAGATCGTCTCATAGCATTCGTAACTGCCGATTCCCGCGAGGAAGGGGTCCTCGGTGAGCGATGGCAGCACCTGGTGACAGATGAGCAGGTCGATGATGTAGGGCAGGTGGGTAGTCCAGCGAGGCCGTGCTCGGCCATTGGGCGGCGGTTTGCGCGGTGGTGGCGTAGCGGCTAGTGGAATGTAAGGCAGCAGACTCACGAGGCTGCGGTCAGTGGCAGACGACGACCGCCCGGGAACAACAGCGAAACAACTGGGGACCGTGCTCCAGGCAGAGTCATTCCTAGCAGTGAATGGCGGTGGTACTGGTTTGGATACTCACGGAGACAGTTGATGTCGGAGCTCGCAGAGCGACTCGTGTTGGAATACATGGAACGGCTGGCTAGCTGTGATCCGCTACCTTCTCTTTCAGGAGGTGAAGGATGAGAGTCAGTCTTTACTCCTGGGCACTTACTCCAACAGCAGGGTGTATTACTGTTTATTTGTTTCTTCAGTGTATTGGTGCGTCGTCTCGTGAGCGATAGACATGGACTGCTCTATCGCAGTAAGGTTACCTTACTATCTGTCAAGTAAGACCAGGTCTCTGTCGTCATTTCGCCCATAGTATGACGTTCTACATCTGGTGGGGAGAGCACAGATGATAGTCATGGTGCCCCATGCCTTTCACTTGACAGTCACGCTACGAGACAGTCCTATATCAGTGATTAAACCTAGACTTCGACTGAATCTTTTTACCAGACGATTCTTGTTGTCTATAAAATGGCTCTAAGCACTATGGGACTTAACATCTGAGGTCATTAGTCCCCTAGACTTAGAATTACTTAAACCTAACTGACCTAAGCATGTCACACACATCCATGCCCGAAGCAGGATTCGAATCTGCGACCATAGCAGCAGCGCGGTTCCGGACTAAAGCGCCTAGAACCTCTCGGCCATTCCTGTGTTTTCCTGTGTGCTTGAAGGGTCAGACACAAGCGGGGATGAGTGTGGCGCCAGAGCCGACCATCAGGGCCTAGTGAATAGAGTGCGCTAAGTCGTTGCTGCACCTTCCGGCGTAACATCACGCACGCTCTTTTTTCAGGTCAGCGTAGGGTCAAGGTTGAGGTCAACGTTCTTTAGGTCATCGCTCCATTGCATAGGCTCACCGAAGAGCTGTATGTGCGGCAACACTGGACTTCTCTTGGCGAACAGCACAGTTTGGCCCTTGGTATCATTGAAGCCTACTCCCCTTCGCTGCCAAGTTCTCTAGGTCTGAACATGCCCATTGCAAGCGTCGGTGTAATATGGCCGTCTGTGGGCCGGCTGGTTGGTAAGTACACGTTCGACGGAAGCATACAGGAATAGTTCACAGGTGGCAAGTTCACAGGACCAGAGTAGGAAATAAGCTGTCGATTGTGGCGCCACCTTGAGTGATACTGGCGCCACGGTATCGCGCGGTGGAAGTATGAGTTTACTTACCGGCCGCGGTCGTGGAGTCTTGTGTGTTCTGCGGCCGAGTTGTGGCGAGGCAGCCCCCGGAAGGCAGTATGTGTTGCGGTACAGCCTAATTGTGCAGGAGTACCGTACTGGGATACTGCAAGCACCTCCCTCCCCCCTCCTCCCTCCTCCCACCCCACCCTACAAAAAAATTTAGTAAATATCCCTTATCTAAGCATTAATGAGTGTTTAATCCGGAAATGGCCTACATGGAAATTAGACTGTCTTACTCGTTGAACTGAGACTACCAAATCTGGAGGCAGTGTTACAGGGTATTAGTGTGATTTCTTCTAGGATACTAGTTTTTCTTCCGGTGTGCTTAATAGGAACAAACAATGACCAGAATATGTGAAATCGGTTATAGAGCTGAAAAGATGAGCTCAAACAGAAAAGAACATCAAACGAGTTGAAAGATTGATAACTAAAAAAATGGAAACGAAAATCGATAAGCTGCACGCCGGAGCCACTTGGTGTTCCTCGTTGAGATTGCATTGCCGTATACTAACTCCGGCTTGTGGCCGCAGTAGTTATCGTACGAGCCGCCGGGCGCCGGCGCTCCCAATAAAGCGACCGCTTTATCGGAGGGGGCGAGATCAGGTAGGGCGTGGCGGTCTGTACAGCCAGGCAGCGCATCGCGAGATATGATGGTCCGCCCCGAGCTGCAGTAGATAGCGAGGCGCGGCGCGGCGCTGCGCAGAGAAATGGAATGGCCGGGGTAGGGGCAGCGGCGGCTCTGGTGGTGTAACGGCCGCTGTACTGGCCGGCGGCGCTCCGCACTTGGCGTCGATTTTTAGCGCCTCTCCTAAGTCTTTTTCTATACGCCTCTCCAGGCCTTCTGGGAAATCTTCTGCACCATCACATACGGGCGGGGATAACTTTTTACGCCTCCCTTTTAGTCCGAATACTGAAGAGCTACACATAAAGTACCGGCTACACTATCCTCGAATGAACGATCTCCTCTTCTTACACAGGTTGCCAACTCTGTATAAGAACGTCCCGAGTACGCCAGACAATATAATTTCAAAGTAACAGGGACGCGATGTTATTCAACACTGAAGACCTCTGTATCTGTAACAGTCATGTTACTAGCATAAAACGTAGACGCTTACCACACTGATGTAAGGGAAAATAATCCAAAGTGATCCTCTTAAGGAGAACCTCGCCTTTATGCACAAACGAAAAAGTACATAACGTAAAAGCTGTGCTGGGCCATGTAGTTCAAAATTATTACTAAATTGGTAAAGTCGACTTTTCGGCTGTTATTCCAGTGGAGTTCCTCTGGGTCTATCAATTAACTTATGTATTAAGTTGTCGAGCATTGACTTGTACACTGCTTGACAAAAAAGGCGAGGCACCCTGAAGACCTGGTTGGATATCAATGTAATGCAACCCGAGCTCCATTCCACGATCAATTCTTGAGTGTAGGCTGAAGAATTACCACAGTTAAATACGTTAGCAATCACTCATTTCAACAACCCAATAAGTGGCCAGAACTGACAATCCATTTGGGCCACTGGGGTACACACTAAATGCAGAGATGCAAGGCTGAAGAATATACCTAAAAGCGTTCTAAAAGTGTTATCATTCACGTCTTCCGATACAAACGGATTTCAATCCGCTAATAACGGACAACTGCGTTATCGCTGAAATATAGTATCCGTGGAGTCCAATGCCTACCACTGCGACATTATCAGAATTCAACTCACAACTGTCAAGAGGACCACCAGCGTCAACGTCCAGCCTCGCTAATCAACACAGAAACTGCTGAGCAGCTACATCAACCATGCCGACAACTGCCTGACAAATCTGTGCAGCAGTAACTGGTAACTTTAAGCAACAAACTGCTGCAAAGCTAACGAACACAATGTCTGCCCAGCTCACCTATACAGCACTTAAAAGCATACGAAAAAATAATCAACAGCAACAATTCAAACGAATTCACCACCTCCCCACGTGATCTCTACAGCACCTTGAAACCACTGGTAAATGTGCTACAAATTGTTGGCTAGCTATCTGTGCAGCTCTTGGTAAGGGAAAAATCCAAGAGCCGGAAGGAGCAAGTGGTGCGACCTACGATGATTGTCTGGGTCTTGGAAGGGTTGATTTTCAGGAGACACTGGTTACACCATGCGGCAAAAAGGTCAAGGTGAGCCTGGAGATTAGGAGGGTAGGAGCAAGGGCAAGGAATGCGGTGTCATTGGCATACTGCAAGAGGTGTACTGGTGGTAGGGGAGATGTCCGGTGTTGGTTCTAGCCTTTAAATAGTATTGGCCAGCCTATCTGATGTTGGTGTGGTAATACTTCCTGCAGGCCATCTCGAACTCCCTCTGCAGGAAGTAGTACGCGAAATGTCTGTTTCCAAAACAGCTTATGTTAACCATTGCTTACGCCTTTGGTCATAGGCTACCTTGGTCCTGCGTTGTGCTAGATGTGTTGCCAGCCCGCAGGGGCTACTTTGGCGATAGCGTAACATGGCCTAATAGATTAAAGCAAAGCTAATCCTTCTACACAAAAGAGGTTCACGATTTGAAGAATTACCTTCCGTCAGTTTACTCTCCGTTATCTCGTACAGTTTTCACTCTCATCAGGCCATTGTGGAAAACGCACAACTCAGTCGGATTCCGCAATTCCAATTCCACCACCGGCCGGAGTGACCAAGCGGTTCTAGGCGCTACAGTCTGGTTTAAGTAGTTCTAAGCTCTAGGGAACTGGTGACCTCAGAAGTTAAGTCCCATAGTGCTCAGAGTCATTTGAACCATTTTGTAATTCCACAATTCACATCTTGCGTGAAGTAACTAGTCGAGCTATTCAATATGAAATGCCACTATACATAGCTTTTATATACTCTCAAAAGGTTTTGTGAACCACACTTTTGCTGAAAAGGCACTGACCGAACAATGTGTGGAAAATAATAAGTACATAAACATATTATGTAACATCTATGACACCTCTATGGCTCCTGTCAGCATAAGAAAACACCGAAGGCGATTTCCCATAGGAAGGAAAGTAAAGCAGAGTGGTCCTATAGCTCAATAATTATTTGAAGCAGCCCTTGAGACAACTATGCACAAAACTGATTGGAAAGAAAGGGGAATTAGAATAATGGAAAAAGACTCATAAACTTGAGATTTGCAGGACTTATTTCACAGTTGCGAAAAAGTTCTCCATAAGAAAAATCTGTCCAAAACAAATACTAAGCACAGCTAGCGGGTAACTGAAGACTAATAATATTGAACAACCGTATAAAAAATTTAAACGGGTAAGTTCATCTGGGACAGTTAAATGACTTCCAAGGAGAATCGAAACGTTGTGTTCTACGGTCTTCCGTGAACCATTCACCATACACTTGTTGCACTGCCGAAACACTTCGTCCCACACGAGCAGCAATTTCCCGGATGGATGCATAACATTCCCTCACGCCAATAACTCGCCACCTTTCAAATTCAATGATTTGATGGTGCAGTTCGCTCACACGTCTGCGAGGCAACCTGCACGTCTGCTCAAGTCACACTGATCCTTTACTTTCTATTTATTAGCAACAAAGAGAGTCGCAGCCACATTTACCTCTAGGTGGTTTTGAGCCGCGATATCGATGTTGACCTTGAAACCGCAGGGCGCCATTGTTCAAATGCTAATTACGTCTGCTGCTCATACTAATGTACATATCCTGATAATATGAACGTCCTGTCTCTAGTCATTGAAGGTGTTCTGTTTTTCTTCTGAACATGGTTGCACTAACTGCTCAGAGGCAAAAGAGCGATAACAGGAGGTCAGGATGTTGTGCAAAGTGGAAAGGACTAAACTGGAAATGGGCAGGACATATCGCACAAAGAAATTACGAAATATTGACGAAGGGAGTACCAGAGACGTGTCCCAGAGAAAGACGAAGACAATATTGCAGACCGCCTGACCGTTTGGATGTAAGATCTGGAGGAAGTCGCAGGCTGCGTTTCATATAGGCTGCAATAACGCCCTCAGTTGGAAACTTTTTGATAGCCTTTTTTAGCATAAATGAAAACAGATTCCCTAACAAAATAAGATCTAAAGTGCAAGTAAATCAGAGACCAGTTGGATGAGCTGGGAGAATTTAACATTTGAGACGTATAAATTAAGAACAGAAATCAGTTCAGAAATAAAACCAGAAACAAGACAACTAAACAATATATACGAGGGTTTTCCATAAATAAGTTAGGATCCGTCGCGAAATGGAAACCACGGTGAAAACCAGAAACGTTTTATTTGCAACAGTTAGGTGCAACTTCCACCTACTTCTCTGCATAGTCACCGCTCCAACTTCGAATGTTGTCGTAGTGTTGCATTTACAATATCCTCGTCATAGAGAGCAGCCGCCTGTTCTTTCGGCCAGTTATCTGCACTGGTGTGCAGCTCATTGTATGGGGAAAAATTTTATCTTCATAGCCACCGGTTCTTGTGAGCAGAGATAAGACTCATGGGAAGCAAACTATGGACTGTATTGTGGGTGGTCAAACTCTTCTCATGATTGCCCCTGCAATGTGCAGCCGAGAATTGGCATGAAGAAGGAACAGTTCGACAGTTGTGTTTGTGGGCTGCATAACACAGGCGAAATCTCTAACCAGATCCATATACATGCCGGGATCGCTATTCCCTAGGCATCTTTACGTGCTCACTGTTCACTCAAAACTAAAAAGAACGACGCGACACGATCGACGGGCAAACTACAGACACTGCCCAACACATCTGTGCAAAGCTTTTCGGATTTCTCCAGTGGTTTCCATTTCGCGACCGATCAGAACTTACTTTCTGGACAGCCCTCGTATATTGACTTAGCACGATGCACAGAATACGGGAAAATACTCATGTTTGCTGGCGACACCACTTTATCAGTTTATAACCTCTCAGGGAATGTGTCAAATGAAGCTTTTGCATATTTGACAAACTGGTTTGAAACCAATGGCCTTACAGTCAACCTAAAAAAGACAAATTACATTCATTTCTCTTCTAACAGGAATGTTATTAATGAAATGAACCTAAAAATGAGTCAGCACGAGATTTTGAAGGTTGAGTCCTCCAAATTCTTGGGTCTGCATATAGATAGCAAAATGAAGTGGCACCACCATATTCAAGATCTGTGCAAAAGGCTAAGCTCAGCAACGTTTTCCTCAAGAATAATTTCAGACACTAGGGAAATGAGCACAATAAAAACTGCATATTTTGGCTATGTTCACCAACTTATGGCCTATGGTATAATATTTTGGGGAAATCAACCAATAGAAAAAAAAGTGTTCCATACACAGAAGCGAGCAATAAGAATAATATTTTTTTCCCTGATGTGCTTTGTTTCAAAAAGTAGCAACTTATTCAAAATCAATAGCTCGTACCACATTTATATCACCTGAAGGAAACTGGATATCCATTATGAGCTAAAAACTAAAAGCATGGTCCATAAGTGGGTTTTATACAGTGGCACCAAGATTTTTAATGCCCTCCCACCGCACATTAAAGAACTGGTTGGAAACATGCCAAGTTTGAAGAAAATCTGAAGCAGTTCCTTTTAGATGAATCTTGTTACAGTATTGATGAATTTCTTAGCAAAAATGCATAGAATCCCTTGTCTGTGGTTAAACCTTACTGTGTGACCTCTACAATTGATTAATCATACTCTGTAGTACAGTGTAACTTAATGCAATACCCATATTTATGTATGTCTGTATGTGACGCATGTATAACTTAAGAACAATAGCCAATATTTATGTATGACTGTACATTCTTTCGGACGTCCTGTATCTTAACTAATATGTAAGAGTATATGCTAAACTTCACTTTTTTTTAAGCTAATGGTAAGATCAATGTATCTGTGCACAAAACAATAATCTGTAAAAAACCTTGACTCGTTCTATATCCAGGGATATGTTCCCATATGGATCTACGGAACGCGAAATAAATAAATAAATATGTGGTGCCTGTTTTTTCTGTCTGGTACGAATTTTCATCAGTTATCATTCTTTCGATGCCCAGTGCCGCTAATGCCATTGAAAGGCTTTAAAACTGAACAAATCTCAAGAAAAGAAAATAGTTAATTTATAGAACAAAGGAAGCCAAACAGTGAATTGATGAAGAGGTTTTGGGAAGAAAAGAAAAGTGTGAAACGAGTTGAAGCTCTGGTTTGCTCAAATTCACACGCTCTCCTAAATTTGTGGTGGTTATACGTAAAAATGCATTTGTGAGAAAATTATGAACACCTAATGAGATCGGTGCAACCGAGCAGCCTCAGTCGATGGAGACCTTAATAGAATCGCGGCGGTGTTCTCGGCAGAAGGGTTGAGATCAGTTTGGGGTCAGGTAACGGCGTTAGCTCCGCCATATAAGCGGAACATTAGCCCGCCCCCCTCGGAATGTGCTTCCCGGGAGGATGCGATGCGCCCCCCCCCCCTCCCCCTTCTTAATGCCATAAATTGGAGCCCTCGCCCTGCAGGCATCATTACGCGCCTAAGCCGCGATCATCCTCTTATTATACTAAATGAGTGTGGCGCCTTTGTGCCCGCCTTATCGCGGCGAGGTGTTGGAATGTAATATGTTTGCGGATTGCAGTGCTAAGCCCCGCAGCCGCCAGCGCGAGGAGGCGCGCCAAGATTAAAGGAGCCACCAGTAATCCGGCCAATCCTGCGCGCGCACTTGTTACCGCCTCTCCTGTCCGGCGCACCTTGTTTCTCATGTAACTCCCGAAAATAAAACCCCCCTCCACCCGCAGTCAGATTAAATTTTCTCTCTTCTCCTTTACTGCGCAAAGGGTGCCGCGACCTCGCCGTTCTGATGAAAGCGTCCGGAACCCCTTGCGAATTTCCCACTGGCTCTCGTACACTTCCTTAGAGGTGTGAAAACCTTCGCAAACTTATAATGGAACTTTGCCTAGGCAATCATTGGGTACTGTAATTGACGATACAGCCGCAAATCAAACAACACATCATCTATCCCTGTTACATTTCGTAGCCTTGGTAATGTAGATTTTTTCGACGTGTAATTGTTGGCTAAAATTCATGTCTGGGGACACATATTTTTCATGGCATGTTATTTACTATCTTCTTTATTAAAAATCTTTCAAGAAGCATCTGTTTATTCAAACTTAAGAAAATATAATTATATCTCGATGTATTTACCATGTGAGCTGTCATTATAAACATATCTTTCATTTCCATTATACCAAAGTGGAATATATTGCCAATGTCTCAAGAATTGTGGGAAAATAACACTACTGGCCATTAAAATTGCTATACCACGAAGATGACGTGCTATAGGCGCGAAATTTAACCGACAGGAAGAAAATGCTGTGATATGCAAATGAATAACATTTCAGAGCATTCACACAAGGTTGGCGCCGGTGGCGACACCTACAACGTGAAGACATGAGGGAAGTTTCCAACCAATTTTTCATGCACAAGGAGGAGAAATACTGTACGTACCACCACTTTTCCGACTTTAATAAAGGTCGGATTATAGCCGATCGCGATTGCGGTTTATCGTATCGTGACATTGCTGCTCGCGTTGGTCGATATCCAATGACTGTTAGCAAAACATAGAATCGGTGGGTTCAGGAGGATAACACGGAACGCCGTGCTGGGTCCCAACGGCCTCGTATCACTAGCAGTCGAGATGACAGGCATCTTATCCGCATGGCTGTAACGGATCGTGCAGCCACGTCTCGATCCCTGAGTCAACAGATGGGGACGTTTGCAAGACAACAACCATCTACACGAACAGTTCGACGGCGTTCGCAGCAGCATGGACTATCAGCTCGGTGACCACGGCTACGGTTACCCTAGACGCTGCATCACAGACAGGAGCACCTGCGATGGTGTACCCAACGATGAACCTGGCTGCACGAATGGCAAAACGTCATTTTTTCGGATGAATTCAGGTTCTGTTTACAGCATCATGATGGTCGCATCCGTGTTTGGCGACATCGCGGTGAACGCACATTGGAAGCGTGTATGCGTCATCGCCATACTGGCGTATCACCCGGCGTGATGGTATGGGGTGCCATTAGTTACACGTCTCGGTCACCTCTTGGTCGCATTGACGGCACTTTGAACAGTGGACGTTACATTTCACATGTGTTACGACCCATGGCTCTACCCTTCATTCGATCCCTGCGAAACCCTACATTTTAGCAGGATAATGCACAACCGCATGTTGCAGGTCCTGTACGGGCCTTTCTGGATACAGAAAAAGTTCGACTGCTGCCCTGGCCAGCACATTCTCCAGATCCCTCACCAATTGAAAACGTCCGATCAATGGTGGCCGAGCAACTGGCTCGTCACAATACGCCAGTCACTACTCTTGATGAATTGTGGTATTGTGTTGAAGCTGCATGGGCAGCTGTACCTGTACACGTCATCCAAGCTCTGTTTGACTCAATACCCAGGCGTATCAAGGCTGTTATTACGGCCAGAGGTGGTTGTTCTGGGTACTGATTTCTGAGGATCTATGCACCCAAATTGCGTGAAAATGTAATCACATGTCAGTTCTAGAATGACATATTTGTCCATACCCGTTTATCATCTGCATTTCTTCTTGGTGTGGCAATTTTAATGGCCAGTAGTGTATATAGTGATCACTTAAAAGTGAAAAATAGAAATAGAATTTATTTTAAGATGGTGTTTCTTTTTGAAGAAGTAACATTGACGTGATAATATTATTTTGAAAGCACAGCTAATTGGCATTACTGGTGACTTTGTTTAAAGAAGGAGATTAACACTTTGTCATTAAACACTTGTAAGGTTCAGGTAACCTCTTGGAGAGATCATACCTCGACTGAAACACAGAACAACGAGCTACAACAACTATAACAACAACAACAACAGCAACTGCAGGAATTGTTATTTATGAAAATCCGGCAACGAACAGTCTCAACGAAATTTGTTCAAGGTTCCTTGTCGTGCAAATAACTGAAACTATTCTATATCAGGTAAATTCTCTTCGACAGAACTGCATCTGAACTATATTTCGTCAGTCATACATATTTCTATTATAAGCAGGATGCGGTCCCACTAACAATTTCAAGACTCGGTAGGCAAATGTGAATATTTGAACCTACCCATACCATATGTTATCTCTCACCTATAGCGCAATGATGATATACCCTGTGATTTTATACTTGTCTGTAATTAATGTTTTGTTTTGTTTCCTGCTACGTGTCTGTACTCGTAGAGCACACTTATATCCCCGCACAACAGTACAGTATCACGCTGCTGGAGGATCTAAAACAAAATAGTGCATCCAGTGATAGTAAGGAGGAGGGTTGCAGCACTTATTTTCGCTCATTTAGCAACTTGTTACGCTCTTGTGGCGCGATCGCGGTGATATCAGCGTGCATCATCACTGTAGAGGCGCGTACTCGCATGTAGAACTATGAAACTGGCGACGTAGCATCGGACTCTCGGAAAAATGCCATCCACACAATTAGGAAGATAGCATGGTCAGATACGTGTGAGAACGATCGCACAATCGGCTTAGCAGCTTATCTGCCCAACACGTTCTCGGCACACTGTCGGTTGGAACAGCGACCAATTCACTCCAGATATAATACATGTTTTAGTCTATAGCCACATTTTATAATTTTGCCTACCGGCCACCTGTTTCGGTACACAGTAAAATCCTCAGGCCATCAAAGCAGTATGTTACTCACCAACGTGGAAAGCGAGCGTGACAACTGCGTGCCAGGCGATGGCCTCATGGTGGTACTGTGTACCAAAACACGTAGACAGCACGCAAAATAAAAAAATTGCAACAATAGACTGAAACATATTATTTAATGCAACCAAGCTGCTGACAAGAATAATGTACAGAAGAAACCTGAAAAACTGTCAGATGACGATGAGTTTAACTTTAGGAAAGATAAAGGATCAGACAGGTAGATCTGACGTTGCGCTTGATAATGGAAGCAAGACTGAAGAAAAATAAAGGATTCATACAATTTGTCGACTTATAAAAAGTGTTCGACGACGTAAACTGATGCCAGATATTCCAAATTCTGAGAAACATAGGAGTAAGCTGTAAGAAGAGATGGGCATTACACAAAAAGGACAGGAACCAAGTGGGAACAATCATTCTGGAAGACCAAGAACGAAGTGCTCGGATTAAAAGAGTGTAAGATGCGTGTGCAGTCTTTCGCCCCCACTATTCAGTCTATCCATCAAAGAACCATTGATGGATACAAAACGAAGGTCCAAGAGTGGGATTAAAATTCAGAGTGAAGGTATGTCAATGTTAAGATTCGCGGATAACATTGCTGTCCTCAGGGAAAGTAAAGAAGGATTTCAGCATCTGTTGAATGGAATGTTCTGTGTACCGAATATGGAGTGAGAGTAAACCGGAAAAAGACAAAGGTAATAAGAAGCAGGAGAAATGAGAAGGACGAGAAACCTAAGATCAAAATTGGTGATCACGAAGTAGACGAAGTTAAGGAATTCTGCTACCTTGGATGTAAAATAACCTGAGATGGAAGAAACAAGGAGGAGATATAACGCTGAGTAGCACAAGTTAGGAGGCCGTTCTTGACAAAGAGAACATAGGCCTTAAACTGAGGAAGATATTTCTGAGTATGTGCGTTTGGAGCACAATATTGTATGGTAGTGAGTAATGGACTATGGGAAAACAGGGACAGAAGAGAATCGAAGTATTTCAGATGTGGTGCTGTAAGTTGAAAATGTGGACTGATAATGTAAAAAGGGAGGATATTTCCCCACAGAATCGGCGAATAAAGGAATATACGGAATGACAAGAAGAAGGACAGGATTATAGGACCTGTTACGACATCGGAGAATAGCCTCCATGGCACTAGAGAGAACTGTAGGGTGTAGTGGCCTGTAGTGGCCTACAGAGATTAGGACACATCAACAAATAATTAAGAGTGTAGGGTGCTAGTGTGAAGCCACATCAAAACATTCAGGAGAATGAGATTCAGATAAATAATTAAAAGAAATTCATACTCTGTCATGTTCCAGACATTGTTGCCCTGTACATGTAGGTACTTGCTGCAAACAAGCCCACTTCCCGACCCAAAGTGCGTAAGTGGCCGTACACAGCTGAGTGAATACTATGTCTGCCTCGGGGGCGCCAGTCGCGCGGTGCCCCTGAGATCCTGCGTTACCTGAGTATTGAGTATGTCTCTCCTGCAGCCATCGATTCCACAGCCGCATGACTCGTGGGGTAGCAATCAATGCCAGCAGAAGTATCGCGGAAAAATAAACTGCAGTGTCGATAACCCAAGATCCCACCGCTGTTAGACGTTTCTTCTTCTTAGACACTCCAAACTATCCTTATACACAGGCTTCAGATGGCCTTAAGCCTTCCTGCTTTGTGCAGCTATGATGAAATGCCAATAATTTGTAAATGTTCACACATCAAAAAAAGTTTTGCATCACCTCGGTTCCGAGAGTTCCGCAACCTGTACAGAAAATTGGAATAGAGCCCAACATAAACATCATTTCCGCCCTTTTTATTGCTCATGAAAACCACATACAGAGGTGGTGGTCCAGATTGCTGTTTGCAATGATGCATGCATGTATTCGTCGTGGCATACTATCCACAAGTTCATCAAGGCACTGTTGCTCCAGATTGTCACACTCCTCAACGGCGATTCGGCGTAGACCCCAGAGAATGGTTGGTGGGTCACGTCGTCCATCAACAGCTCTTTTCAGTCTATCTCAAGCATGTTCGATAGGGTTCGTGTCTGGAGGACATGCTGGCCACTCTAGTCGAGCGATGACGTTATTCTGAAAGGGGCGCGAATTGTCGTCCATGAGGACGAATGCCTCGCCAAAATGCTGCCGATACGGTTGCACTATCGATCGGGGGATGGCATTCACGTATCGTACAACAGTTACGGCGTCTTCCATAACTACCAGTGGCGTACGTCGGTCCCACATAATGCCACCCCAAAACAGCAGGGAATCTCCGCTTTGCTGCAGTCGCTGGACAGTGTGTCTAAGGCGTTCAGCCTGACCGAGTTGCCTCCAAACACGTCTTCAACGATTGTCTGGTTGAAGGCATAAGCGACACTCACTGGTGAAGCGAGCGTGATGCCAATTCTGCATGTTTCATTCGGCATGTTTCTGGGCCCCTGTGTACCACGCTGGATGGTGTCGTGGTTGCAAAGATGGACGTCGCCATGGACGTCGGGAGTGAAGTTGCGCATCATGCAGCATATATTGCGCACAGTTTGAGCCGTAACACGACGTCCTGTGGCTGCACAAAAAGCATTATTCAACATAGTGGCGTTGCTGACAGTATTCCTCCGAGTCATAATCCGGAGGTTCCTGTCTCTCTGTATATCCTCCATGTCGGAACAATATCGCTTTGGTTCACTCCGAGACGCCTGGACACTTCCCTTGTTGAGAGCCCTTCCTGGCACGAAGTAACAATACGGACGGGACAGAACCGCGGTACTGACCGTCTAGGCATGGTTGAACTACAGACAAAACTGTCAGTGTACGTCTTCCTGGTGGAATGACTAGAAATGATCGGCTGTCGGACCCCCTCCGTCTAATAGTCGCTTCTCATGCATGGTTGTTAACATCTTTGGGCGGGTTTAGTGACATCTCTGAACAATCAAAGGGACTGTGTGATACAATATCCACAGCCAACGTCTATCTTCAGGAGTTCTGGGAACCGGGATGATGCGAAACTTTTTTTTTTTGATATGTGTATCACCCGTTGTGCCGATGTGACATCCTTCGCATGTCGCCTTCACGGTTTTCAATTTTAATATCTGGAGCAGTTTAAGTAAATAGCGGAGCACCTAAATCCAGATGCCTAGAAGAGGTTCTGAACCTGGTAGTGGAGAATGCGTTGCTATAATATGAAATACTGTACCATCTCATGTGCTTACGTACCTGTATGCGTTGACGAATAGCGTAGCTCACAATTAGAATAGAATTCTGGATATCAGACCGGTTTAAAGGTTGATGACTAAAAAATAAATTATTTCGTCTCTCGAGTACCGGAGAATGGCAGTAGATAAAAAGGAACTTCTCTAGACGACTGCACGTGACTACTTATTGAACAGTTAGCAGGTCAGTCTAAAACAAGAAGACATCTGTAAGCTCTGGATGGTACCAAGAGCCTCACGCCTGGCTCCCGCCTTCCGATGGGGTCCGCTGACCCACAAGGGCGTCGTTATCAGGCCTGCTAACAGCGCCCACTGCCGTCGCTAAAAGCAGGAGCAGCGTTAGTACGAGCAGCCGAAGAAGAGATCGTGCCCGAAACCACTCCGGCGCGAAAGTTCTTTCCATTTAGAGTACCGCCCTCGCTTCGAGGCGGAGGAGCAAGAAGCGCCAGGAGAGAGTCAACATGAACACCTATCGGCAGTAAGGACAGCAGAGAATTGGCGGGATGCCAGAAGGTGCGTTTTCAAAGAGTTCCACGCGCAGGACTGCTTAGTACCCCGTGACCAATGGCGAGTACATGCCTTAAGTCTATAGGGCACTTGGTGGAACGTAACACGAACCAAATGCGCACACGTTTCATAAGAAAAATCTTGATATGCCTACATGCCAAAAGGAGTTTCAAGGAGAAGTAAATAAGATAGTTTTCCGCAGTCTCATACGTTTTATTTGCGTCGACAAATCTATAAAATTTTTGTATTAGGGCCGCCGGAAGGTAATGTATTTTTACATTAAATTCAAACAGGTAAATTTTTTGAAAGTTTTTATTTTTAATCAACATTATAATCACCCTCTTTATCAACAACTTTTTACTATGTACTGTGAAAATTTTCAAAGCCGGATAATAAAATTGAATTGGTTGTGAGAAAAATACTTGGAGATGGCACTTTGGACATTATCCACAGAACAAATTTTTTGCCACTTATAAATTGTTGTAGCTGTCGGTATAAATGGAAATCCGATGGTGCAGCATCGGGTGACTATCGTGAGTCAGGTAATACATCCCATCCCAGTTAACTAATTTTTTTCCAGGGTTCATCTTGTGTAGTGCGGTGTTACATGATCGTGTTGCAAAATAACGTCTTTTCTGTTGACAATCTCTCGGTACTTTTCAATTGAAGATTTATTTACTCGCTCCAGTTGTTCACAGTACAGGCCCGCGTTTCACAATTTCATCACTTCAAAATGAACGACCCCACGAATTCTCCACTAAACACACCACAAAAAACCGTCTTTTGGGGGTGTAAACTTGCCTTAGTTGTACTTCGTGGCAATTCATTCGGAGAGAATCACTACCTTTTGCGTTTTGGATTATCATAGACGACCCAGTTTCCATCTCCAGTGATCAAGTGGTCAAAAAACGCATCTATGTTGTGTCGAAATGCTGAACCAACAAGGTGCATGTGATGGATCGGTTGGCTCTACTTGTCTTTACCAATCTGCGGCCGACCGCGGTGGTCGAGCGGTTTTAGGCGCTTCAGTACGGAACCACGTGGCTGCTACTGTCGCAGGTTCGAATCCTGCCCCGGTCATGGATGTGTGTGATGTCCTTAGATTTAAGTAGTTCTAAGTCTAGGGGACTGATGACCTCAGATGTTAAGTCCCATAGTGCTTAGAGCCATTTGAACTATTTGAAAGAATGTGCAGTAAACGTTACTGGATGGTCGAGCAAGGTTGACAGTTCCTCGATTGTCTGACACGGATTTCCTTCCATTTCTGCCCTTTAAATATCATTCTCTACAACTGTCGGCACCCTGGTCGGTAGGAGTAGGAAGGATAAAAAAATTGGATTTGAACGTAGAAAACCGCATTTGGCATTCACCAAAGTTTAAAGCACTAAGTTACATTGTTGTTGTGGTGGTCTTCAGTCTAGAGACTGGTTTGATGCAGCTCTCCATGCTACTCTATCCTGTGCAAGCTTCTTCATCACCCACTACATACTGCAACCTACAACCTTTGGATCTGCTTCGTGTATTTATCTTTTGGTCTCCCTCTACGATTTTTACCCTCCACGCTGCCCTCCAGTACTAAGTTGGTGATCCCTTGCTGCCTCAGAACATGTCCTACCAACCGATCCCTTCTTCTAGTCAAGCTGTGCCACAAATTTCTCTTCCCCCCAATTCCATTCAATATATCCTCATTAGTTATGTGATCTTCAGCATTCTTCTGTAGCACCACATTTCGAAATATTCTATTCTCCTCTTGTCTAAACTATTTATCGTCCATATTTCACTTCCATACATGGCTACACACCATACAAATCCTTTCAGAAACGACTTCCTGACACTTAAATCTTTACTCGATGTCAAAAAATTTCTCCACTTCAGAAACACTTCCCTTGCCGTTGCCAGTCTACATTTTATATCGTCTCTGCTTCGACCATCATCAGTTATTTTGCTCCCCAAATAGCAAAATTCCTTTATTACTTTAAGTGTCTCATTTTCTAATCTAATTCTCTCAGCATCACTCGACTTAATTCGACTACATTCCTTTATCCTCGTTTTGCTTTTGTCGATGTTCATTTTATATCCTCCTTTCAAGACACTGGCCATTCCATTCAAGTGCTCTTCCAGGTCCTTTGCTGTCTCTGACAGAATTACAATGCCAACGGAGAACCTCAAAGTTTTTATTTCTTCTCCATGGATTTTAATACCTACTCCTAATTTTTCTTTTGTTTCCTTTACTGCTTGCTCAACATACATATTGAAAAACATCGGGGAGAGGCTACAACCCTGTCTCACTCCCTTCCCAACCACTGCTACCCTTTCATGCCCTCGACTCTGACAACTGCCATCTGGTTTCTGTACAAATTGGAAATAGCCTTTCGCTCCCTGTATTTTACCCCTGCCAGTTCAAAATTTGAAAGAGAGTATTCCAGTCAACATTGTCAAAATCTTTCTCTAAGTCTACAAATGCTAGAAACGTAGGTTTGCCTTTCCTTATCCATCTTCTAAGATAAGTCGTAGGGTCAATATTACCGCACGTGTTCCAATACTTCTATGGAATCCAAACTGATCTTCCCCGAGATCGACTTCTCCCAGTTTTTCCATTCGTCTGTAAACAATTCGTGTTATATTTTGCAGCAGTGACTTATTAAACTGATAGTTCGGTAATTTTCACATCTGTCAACAACTGCTTTCTTTGGAATTGGAATTAGTATATTCTTCTTCAAGTGTGAGGGTATTTCACCTGTCTCATACATCTTGCTCACCAGGTGGTAGAGTTTGGCTCTCCCAAGAATGTCAGTATTCTGTCTACTCCCCGGGGCCTTCTTTCGACTCAGGTCTTTCTGTGCTCTGTCAAACTCTTCACGCAGTATCGTATCTCCCATTTCATCATCATCTACATTCTCTTCCATTTCCATAATATTGTCCTCAAGTACATCGCCCTTGTACAGACCCTCTATATACTCCATCCACTTTTCTGCCTTCGCTTATTTGCTTAGAACTGGGTTTCCATCCTAGCTCTTGATATTCATACAAGTGGTTCTCTTTTCTCCAAAGGTCTCTTTAATTTTCCTGTAGGCAGTATCTTTCTTACTCCTGGTGAGATATGCCTTTACATCTTTACATTTATCCTCTAGACATCCCTGTTTAGCCATTTTGCACTTTCTGTCGATCTCATTTTTGAGACGTTTGTATTCATTTTTGCCTGCTTCATTTACTGCATTTTTATATTTTTTTCCTTTCACCAATAAAATTCAATATATCTTCTGTTACCCAAGGATTTCTACTACCCCTTGTCTTTTTACCTACTTTATCCTCTGCTGCCTTCACTATTTCATCCCTCAAAGCTACCCGTTCTTCTTCTACTGTATCTCTTTCCCCCATTACTATCAATCGTTCCCTAATGCTCTCCCTAAAACTCTCTACAACCTCTGGTTCTGTCAGTTTATCCATGCCCCACCTCCTTAAATTCGCACCTTTTTGCAGGTTCTTCAGTTTTAATCTACAATTCATAACCAATAGATTGTGGTTAGAGTCCACATCTGTCCGTGGAAATGTCTTACAATTTAAAACCTGGTTCCTAAATCTCTGTCTTACCATTATATAATCTACCTGAAACCTTCCAATATCTCCAGCCCTATTCCATGTATACAGCCTTCTTTCATGATTCTTGAACCTAGTGTTAGCTATGATTAGGTTATGCTCTGTGCCAAATTCTACCAGGCGGCTTCCTCTTTCATTTCTTACCCGCATTCCAAATTCACGTACTGCGTTTCCTTCTCTTCCTTTTCCTACTATCGAATTTCTGTCACCCATGACTATAAAATTTTCGTCTTCTTTCACTATCTGAATAATTTCTTTTATCTCATCATACATTTCATCATTCTCCTCGTCATCTGCAGAGCTAGTTGGCATATAAACTTGTGCTACTGTGGTAGGCGTGGGCTTCGTGTCTATCTTGGCCACAATAATGCGTTCACTATGCTGTTTGTAGTAGCTTACCCGCACTATTATTTTTTAAATTCATTTTTAAACCTAATCCTGTATTAGCCCTATTTGATTTTGTATTTATAACGCTGTATTCACCTGACCAGAAGTCTTGTTCCTCCTGCCACCGAACTTCACTAATTCCCACTATGTCTTACTTCAACCTATCCGTTTCGCTTTTTAAATTTCCTAACCTACCTACCCGATTAAGGGATCTGGCATTCCACCCTCCGATCCGTAGAACGCCAGTTTTCTTTCTCCTGATAACCACGTTCTCCTGAGTAGTCCCCGCCCGGAGATCCGAATGTGGGACTATTTTACCTCCGGAATATTTTACCCAAGAGGACGTCATCATCATTTAACGGTACAGTAAAACTGCATAAAAATTACTGCTGTACTTTCCCCTTGATTTCAGCTGTTCGCAGTAACATCACAGCAAGGCCGGTTTGGTTAGTGTTAAAAGGTCAGATCAGTCAATCACCCAGACAGTTGTCCCTGCAACTACTTGAAATAACTACTGCCCCTCTTCAGAAACCACACGTTTGTCTGGCCTTTCAACAGATATACCTCCGTTGTGGTTGCACCTACGGTACGGCTATCTGTATCGCTGAGGCACTCAAGCCTGCCCACCAACAGCTAAGCCAATGATTGGATAAACATGGATAAACAAATGTTTTTGATAGGAACTGGCGCGTTACTACCCCTTCGAAACTCAAAAAAAGATATATTTCTGGATATGTACCTTGTAACTGTTATGTTTTTATATCGTTCTTGTATGTTGTATGTTGGTAACTAAACTGGTTTCCTATTCCTAAACTTCCGTGTATGTCTGTGTTGAATAATAACTTGAGCAGTGCAAGAGGTGTGATTACTTAAAAGATAGCTGATAAAAATAGTCGCCGAATACAACTGAAACTGTGTAGCGGTGTTTCAATTAACTTTTAACAAAAAAACAATTACAAAACGAGTAATTGTGTACTAAAGAAGCTGTCCTGTCAGTTCTGCATTGTGCTGTGCAATGAACAGTGCTGCAATACGTGACGTCAGAGTACGAAACTTGCAGTTCCGACACACAGAATGCTACAAAAAATTACGAGTCTAATTTTGAAAGAACAAATGTCCAAAATACTGTTATTGAATTCCCTGCAAATTAATATACGCAAACTGACTAGATAAAATTCCAAGCATTTTGAGCAACTGTGTTCTGTTAAATGCAATGCGGCGACACACAATTAGAAAATAAAACTTTTGTCAGAGGACGGTGGTAGAAACTCAACGTACTAAATAATTCAGACTAGCATTCAAAACTATACTGTGAGCCTCTGATTCCTTGCCGATTACAACCATCTTTACAAAAATCTCTTACTATAAAAAAATATGATTGCCATATGATATATTACTGAAGCTATAAAAGAGGGTGAAACTACGACTCTGAGTCCAAGCTAAGTGAGCAGATAACGTCTGTAACATCTCTTGACAATAAAAATAATCAACCCGAACCAATAAATATAAAATCTCCGAAAATTTGCCACTCATAAACTCCGCGAGAAGGAATGCAGCGACAACATTCCCTGAACACCTTCACAATTTCCAAATCAAACTTCGCAGGATCATATTTCCAAAAAGCAGCACCCTCTGCTGTTGCATCGTTGTGTTCTGTTAGTTATTTCCAGACTGCTCAACAGCGTAACCAACACCAGACTCCATCACGTACTTCTTAATGTATGCTACTGGCAATGACACTGCTACTGAGAGCCGAAGGCCACGTTGCTTGTAGTCAGAATCTCTGTGGCGTAACATATCGGCTACTGAAGACTTCTGCTGGAAAAATAACCAGTGGACAAGAATGGAGAATGACACATCGATTATCACCACTTTCATTGAATACAAAAAATAAGCTAGAAACATTACAAACTCTTCTACAATTTGAGTGGCCACATCACTATGAATTACAAAAAAGTAATCTCAGACTTAATTATTTTCGAGTAAACAACTCACTGTAACCTTAAAATGTCTTTGGCATGACTCTGAAGTAAACAATGAGTTGGTAAATGACAAACGAATATTGACATGTGCAGACATGACTTGACTTTCGGTTTCGTTAAAACAAGCGCGTTTCACTCCTCTCTTGCCAGGTTTAGATCCACAGAGGTTGACGCACATTACATTTTCCTTCTGGTATAATATGTTCATATATCGCTGTTTATGACAAACGAAAGGAAAAGCAAGTATCACTGTCTTCAATAGATGGTGCTCCATTACGTCATCGTCCATGGTTGACGGATTTTTTTTTTTTTTTTTTTTTTTTTTTTTTTTTTTTTGTAGTAGATGAAATACTTCTTTCTTTGGCATTTGAGGGAAGCTTCTAGGAGAACGTCGAAATAACATGTATCGGACTTGATCGAACAGTATGAAGATAACAGCGCCGCAAACCACTGGCCCGCCATCACAAGAAGAGACTCCTAAAACGCCTGTCCTTGTACGAGGTTTGAATTAAAACTAATGCCTCCACCTTCGTTAGTGGGGTTTGGATGGGAATATTTTAAGAAATCAAACGCAGAAATAATCCGTGGAATGTGATCTTTAATTACCAATATTGACTCTTCCACATAATCACCAGCTAGTTGGACACATTTCTGCCAATGATGAACAAGTTTTCTGAAGCCATCACGGAAGAAGTCGACAGTGTGCTTCCGCAACCACAGTCTCACAGCTCTCTCAACGTCTTCATCAGAAGCATGAAGATGTCCCCAGAGGTAGAAGTCAGACGGTGCTAAATCTGGACTGTATGGAGGATGCCGTACGGTGGTGAGATTCAGTCTCTGCGCTTTCATTTCAGGAGTCAGCATTCGGGGTACTCATTGTGCACGGATCTTCCAACAGCCAAGAAAAGCAATAATGTGACCCACACGCTCTTGTGAAATGCCGATTGCGCTTGCAATTTCTCTCTGAGTGAAACACGATCGCCCTGAATCAATCTGTCAACTCTGTGCTTGCTGTCACGCAGGTCAGCTGTTCCTGCCTCAATATTTTTAAACTTCCTCGCCCAACGAGGCACGGTACTCACATCGATACAATCACCATAAACAGCTTTCATTCTCTGATGAATCTCCTTTGGGGTGCCACCTTCTGCTATCAAGAAGTCAATGCCTGCACGTTGCTTACATCGCATTGACCGACCGTCTGCGCAGGGTTCCATACTTTACACTGTAACAACACAACCGTTCAATGCTGAGGCTTCCCGCCAGCTGGAGCTGTAGAGCAGAGGCTATGGAACAAGCCAGTACCTGCCGCACATCAATGCTGCCAACTGTTGAAGAGTTACGAAGGTCCAGGCATTACTTTTCAGTCAGCCTTCGTATATCAGCTGTAAGCAAACACGTAACCCAGGTATGGTTCGTGTGTTTATTATCACGTCTGTCGTACCAAGTACTCAAAATGTTGACCTTGCGCATTTGCTACAAGCTATAAACTATTTCAACTGCTCGCTGAATTTCATCTGGAGTTAACAGCAGCACAGGCCTGCGCATTCGTGAGTCGTTTGTGTTCCTGATAGTCCTCTGGTATTAATTTTCGAAATAGATACAAACACAGAATTGTTAAGTTTGGCTAGCGTGTAGGCCGTTTGACGTTTCTTGAACGACCGTTCCAATGCTCTCCAAATGTTCTCTTACGAAGGTCTACCATTCCTGTCGGAACGGAAAAGGGACATACGTTATGTTGGTACGACACTGATTGCCTTATATCCAGTGGGATTTCTCCCAGCAACTGCGGCAGCAGCATATCTCAGAAACTCAAACTACTTGAGTAAATCTAGATCCCCATCAATAAAAGAGAGACTACTGGTGCGGGTTTTGAGAAGCAACTACCAAGCGTTGATAGATCAAGGCCGTTGTTTTATCCACGTCTTTAAGTCAAAGTGGATTTTCAACTGACGATTACTGCATATTGTGAAGATAAACGATGGTTCTTCCTTAAACAATATTTTGCATAGCTATGCTACTCCACTTTGAATTTTTCGTAGATAACATTCGGAGAACTCTAACAATTTTTGGAAGTCTTTGCCATGAAGCTTCAGATGCAGAGAAATGTGAAAAAGATGCGGTGGACTGTAATGTTCGCAGAACACTTGTTTGATTGATCCCTCTCGTACTTCCGAGGAGCCTGTTAGCTGATTATGTCTTACTGCTGCTTAAATATTAGTTTCATTTCTTTGATTAGTTGCTCTTCTTCTTCCTTGGTGTATTTTATTGTCCACACTTCCAACATCTAGAACGTTTAAAACGTTTGCAAAGGCAGACCATGAGTGCTTGGCACGACGAGGATACTCTTCGTCACAAGACCGCACTGCTGTTCTAATAGTCTGGCGACAATTGCCATAAACAACACTTACATTGTGAATGTCTCAGTAGCTTTACGAGCGAGTTATCTGATTGCTGCAACGGCAAAACACAAACTGATGGGCTTCAAGCTCACAGGTAAACATCAGAACCTTACCTGCGTTACGTGTTTGCTTACATTTTGTATAACAGAGCAGGCGTTTGTGGAAGCTCTGTGACGGCGGGGTACTGGTTTGCGGCGCTGTTATCTTGATACAATTGATCAAGTTCCACACATATTATGTCGGTCACGTTCTCTTAGAAGCTACTTTCAGATGCCACAGAAAAAACTATGTATGTTCTATCAGGAAAAAAGAAACAAAATCAGTATCGTAAGTCGACGATTATAAAAAAAAATTCCGAACATCGGGAAATTCGCCTTATTGTCCGCTACGTCTTGTCCAAAGCCGCACCTGGAAATGTTTATTTATTCTGGATCTATTTTGGGTGTCCCGTCTTAGTTTCCTCATCCCGTGTGTATAAATTACCGATGTACATGTTCCGAATATACGATTTCATAAACTGACTCACAGCCGGGAGAGCAGTCTGCTGACCACATGCCTCTCCCTATCCGCATCCAGTAACACCTGTGGGCTGAGGATATGACGGCGGCTGTGCGGTGCCGTTAGCCTTTCATGGCCTGTTCCGGGGCAGTTTCGTTACATGTTATGACTAAGCACTTGAAAGTGGCACATCACCTAATTCAGGAGATTGTGCAGCCAACAACTGTGATCATAATACAGCCAAGATGGAAAATAGAGCTGTCTTTTGATAAATTTTGGATGTAGCAAGCGATATGAAACATGTATTAAAAGCTTAAACAGATGTCCGTACGGGAATTCTGTTCGTAATTCCCAATTACTCGCGTTTTTGCAGTGAACATATTTTTCCTAAGTTGCGTGTTAGCCCAAAATTATATCCTGTATAGCAATAGTGGATGAAAGTGTCTTAATTTGCTGACTTCTATGTCCCTAAAATCTTACATCTCTTGTATAAACTGCGGCGTCCAATCCTTAATTACTTTTTCACGAGCCACAACATGTAACTCTCAGGGATGTTTATAGTTCGTGGGATCGATTGACTCCCGTGTGAAGATAATTGCGTGAGTTCTTTACTCAATGTAGAGTGACACGTTGTTGCTCGTGATAAAGTAGTTACGGATGGGACACCGCAGTTTACACAAAAAAATGTAAGATTTTAGGGGTATACGGGGTGTCCCGTTTTAATCTATACCGGCTGGTATCTCTGGAGCAGCACAGTTCTGCAAAAAAAAGTATCTAGTAAAAGTGGTAAGGTTTGAGGGAGTCATGGAGTGGTTACATCGAAATGACCTTGAACTCTGTTTTCAAGGTCCAACCAAGGTTAAGTTCATTTTTGCAAATGGTAACCGCTATTTTTTATCCCACGTGCATATCCTACGTGAAAAAAACCTCATTGGTTGTAGGAAACATTTTTTTCCGGGAAACCAGTGGTTTGTCGCCAGGGAACACTTCATTGTAACTTTCCCAGATTTCTAGAATCTCGAGAACGAAGCGAGAGCGGGAAAAACTTTCAGTGAAAATACTGTATGGTTTCTGAACTCTGTCCACTGACGAAATTTTCGTGAACTTGAAATGGCCTTGAAATTCTTCAGTAGGGGTTAACCTAAAAGCAAATACCGTCGGCATTAGCGGAACCCAACGTGCACCACGTAGAGGTTGCCCAGCGGACTTCGGACATCGCTAGCCCTGAAAAGGGCTGATTATCATGGTTCTAACTGGAAATTTAGGATCTCAGATGCTCGATCAATTGCCTATTTTACCTAATGCGCATTTGCACTCTCAGTCGGAAACTCGTCTCGACATGATGGGTGATTTCCCGGAAAGTTGCCACCATCCTTTCTCTCATATCTTCTGGCGTCATCGGGGGAGTGGAGTACACCTTCTGCTTCACAGCTCCTCATAAGAAGAAGTCCAGTGGTGTTAAGTCTGACGATAATGGCGAGAATTTATGAATTGCACTACCGTTACCAATCCAGCGATTCGGGTAAAATGTATTACGGTATCTTCTGACAGGTAAGGCCTGATTTGTGGGGGCACTGTCATGAACCCACATACGAGCTCGTACGTCTAGTAAAGGAAGCGCCAGATTCTGGAGAATATGAAGATAGTACAAGCCGTTCAACGTTATTCCATAAAAAACAGGACTAACATGTAATCTCCAACTATACCCACCCAGAACAGATGCCATCTTCATATATAAGGCTCACCGATGATTATATATATATATATATATATATATATATATATATATATAAGGCTCACCGATGATTTGACCATCTTCTTCTGTGCGAATGCACAAACAGTGCCCGAACTCTTACGGGAATCGGCAGTAAAGCCGCGAGTAATGAGTTTGATGGGCAGGGCCCCTATGAATACAATGCCGGGCAATAAGTTACATATGTGGGTCTCACGGGAGGCGTGCCAGAGATAAATCCCAGCAGTCGCACTATCCTCTGTGTCCTTGGTGGCTCAGATGGATAGGGCGTCTGCCGTATAAAAAGGAGATCCCGTGTTCGTGTCCCGGTCGCGTCACACATTTTCAACTGTTCCCGTTGACTTATATCAACACCTGTATGCAGCTAAGAGTATTCATTTCATTGTAAGTTTCTCAGGATCCCCAGGCTCGATTGCTTGGGTGATATATAAGCGATATGGGTGGAATTTAAAGTACCTGAGAACAAGAGATACCGTTGATCGAGGCACGTCATGCATTTGCTGAATCTGACGAGTCGTGTGGATCCTCAGTAACGATAGCACGAACTCCCTTCCCAATCGCCTCTCTTGGGGCCTTCCTTCGTCTCTGCCTTTTCAAGGTCCCTCTTTCAGCTCATCTTACTAGGGACCTAATTGTAACCTTTGTGGGATGACAGGCATCGTGATACCTTCCGGCATACAATCTTTACGCGGCTGCATAATTATCGCGACACTCGCCAACAATTTTTATCATTCTCACTGTTTCTAATGGCGTGTAATCAGCTATTTCGGACAGATTAGAGTCTAAAAATAAATTGTACTTATCACTTTTACTATTATTGGTTTGCTTAGGTTTTTCCTTCAACGAAACATCCGGCGAGCGAGTTGCTGAACAACTTATTACAGTGTACGCGAACCGTTTGTTTACACATGCTTACTGTTGTTTACGCCACAACTTGAAGCCAAAACATACAGTACTCAAGTGCGCTCTTTCAGGAAATTCCTTAGGTGCCTAAAGAATGTGTGTCTTTCTAGAGGGCACCTTTACCTTTCTCAATATTGACGTAAATACTAAAATAATGAAATACCCCATGGTGATACGTCCTTTTCAAAATGGAGTGAAGACAGAAACAAAAGAGGGGGCCCCGAGAAATTCGATTGCGTGACAAGGTTACAGATAAATTTTTCTCTTATGGGCTGAAAACATTCTTGTTGAGAATAATTTTGCTTGTACGGATTTGGAAATATTTCACTTCGCAGGAACTCATTAGGGTCTCGCGAGACGAGACTGTTCTCAGTCCCACGAGGAGAAATATACCCGAGTTCGACGAGGTGGAATTTTTCTAAATCGCTTAACACAGACTTTTTCTAAATCCATAATAGAAAAATTTATGAAAGTCACGCCAGTCAAGAATTCTATTCGGCACGCTCCAAGTGGTGCACGTTGGGTTCCGCTAATGCCGACGGTATTTGCTTATAGGTTAATTGCTACTGAAGGATTTCAAGGCCATTCCAAGTTCACGAAAATTTCACCAATGGACAGAGTTCAGAAACCATACAAGATTTTCATTGAAAATTTTTCCCGATCCCTCTTCAGTCTCACCCACTGGCAACAAACCATTGGTTTATCGAAAAAAATGTTCCCTACAAACTGATTTTTTTCGGTATAATACGAGTATGGAATAAAAAATATGGGTTCCCATTTGCAAAAATGAACTTGACCTTGGTTTGAACTTGAAAACAGGGTTCAAGGTCATTTCGAGCTAACCATTCCATGACCTCCTTCAAACCTTTCAACTTTTACTAGAGACTTTTTTGCAGAATTGTGCCGCTCCAGAGATATCGGCCGGTATACATTAAAATAGGATATCCTGTTTATATCGAGACACGCCAGTCACAAGCTAACATGCTGCCTCATGAAGAGTACTACGACCGAGACATCGGCCTGCATAAATGAGACTATGCTGTGTTCTGTTGTTGAAGCAAAACATGAACTGCTGCTGCGTCTTTACACATTTTAAAATGCGCTTACACTTCGTTTCCCACTACACCTGCGCTACAGATTTGACCTGTTTGTCCAAATTCAGTTAACTCCACCTCTTTCCTGTTTACAAGGATACGCCAAGTTCAGTTTCGTAGGCGACGAAAACTGAGTAGATATATTTCAGTGGCGTCACTATCGCAAATGTAGAAATACGACTTTCAGTTGCACTTGATAATATAGCTAACTAGCTCAACCCTTTTAATAACTTTCCGGAATTCAATATTTGCACATATGTACGGTTTGCTTTGATGAGGGAAGGTTAATGCACATTCTGAAGTTTTTGTTTATAGGCTAATTTTTCTATTCATTTTCATTGAGAGGTCAGACACTACAGTCTCGTTAGAAACAATCGGCCCATTGCGAAAGTCCATTGCAACAAACAAAGGGTCAGAGTTGAAAGAATAATTTCACTAACTGATTTTATCGTTTTTAATTAACAATTTACGAAGGACACTTGGAACTGAGGCCAATTAGAAAAAGTTAATAACAGACTGCGCATTACAACTGTGGCCTAATGAATGGGACAGTTCAGGCACAGGCAGGAGAATATACGAATTTCTCCCTAACGTCAGGGACAGACTAAAAAGGAATGATATGTAACAGTAAGGTCTTTGAAGGTCAACGAAGTGCCATTGACCTGTAAACACCATTCGGCGGTTCCGCAATACAACACTAATAGGAACGGTAAGACTAGTATCGTCGAATCAAGTGATTAATTTAAAGTGATCACTGCAGCAAAACGTCTTTGCTACATGACTTCTGCTTGTAAAACGTGATTTTCAAATAAGTGTTATGAAAGTCAAGCTGATTACGAAAAAATTAACAACTTGATACCATTTATTAAAAAAGTTATGATTTTTTTGTATACTACCGTGATGTTGCGTAATTGATATTGTCATATTCTGCACAAACGTCATCATTCCGTAAGAAACTAAAGATTTGTTTTGCAATATACGCCACATCAGCTACCAATATTATTTGCACTGGCAGTGCTACCTCGCGTTTCTGGCCAATGTTAGCAGTACTGTGTTACTTTGCAAAATCATTACTGAAATTAGTTATAATCTGAGTGCATGTAGTGTCTGGAGATGAGTTCCCTCAGCTCGAGATCAGTGGTAAGTAAGTAAGTTGGACACAACAGTTCTGTTATCTTAACCAGAACTGTACTATGACTGTACTGTTGATATTTGTCAATGACGAAGGGCCTATATTGACAGCTTTTCTGTTACGAGTGCCCATTTTGTATTACTACAAAAGAAATCAATTCTATAAGTTCATTTCACTAGCGATTAAAAGAAGTTCTCATCAGTCAAACATCCATTTATGGACAATGGGATCAGTGGGTATCCCTGAAATGCTGTTTTATCGAACCCTCAACAGGGTGAATCGCCACAGTGTGAATGAAAATTCGTGCATAATATATTTACAATGCGGTGCGGCATCGGATTTCAAAACAAAATTTCGTATATTTCACTGTTTGCGGTACGTGATGTAGTAACATTACAGGATTGTAAACAACGTCAAGCGAAGTACTTTACGGTGAGAAATCTCGTTTTACAGCGTAAGACGTACACGTTTAACATCAACTATGTTGTGGAATCTGCGACAGGAACCAGACAGAAAATGTGTTTGAGTTGCCTACACTCTCCTCCAAGTAGTTGCGAGTACTTGGTACTGAAAAACTGCAGAGTGTTCGCACTCATATGACTCATCGACAGGGACATGTATTGCACCTAAAGGAAACTACTTTGAATACTGATTACAAATTGTTTAATAAACATAGGATGGAAAATTTTTTAATAAATATACATCTATTTGATGTTACCGAGAGACTGATACACCACCAACAGTCTCCACTCTTCATTACGGAAGACTTCGCAATTAATATGTTTTTTTATATATATAGAACTTCAAGTACATTGAGCGGTGAAGTCCAGTCGACCACAATGATTAGAGACACATCCGGGCCAGCAACCTGTGTAATCTGGATGATACTATTCCTAACAACTGAAATTCTATGTGTGGAGTACAATGGTTCCACAATTTCTATGTCCGTAAAATTTTCTAAGTTCACCACCCACGCCAAATGTTTCCAACTCCACGAGTTTCCGCGCGACTGCTACGGTCGCAGGTTCGAATCCTGCCTCGGTCATGCATGTGTGTGTTGTCCTTAGGTTAGTTAGGTTTAAATAGTTCTAAGTTCTAGGGGACTGCTGATCACAGTAGTTAATTCCCATAGTGCTCAGAGCCATTTGAACCATTTTTTGGGTAGGTCATTGCCCCCCTCCCAGTCTTCAATTATTACTTCGCAATAGCTGAGGCACATTCATGTGAATGTTCGCAGAAATGAAATGTATTAATGCGCCTGGAAACCCGAGAAAATTAATAAATTGTACAGTAGTCGTGCCAGTTGTCTCAGGTATATAATTTTCGTTTCAGAAGGGAATTCCTTCATCTTCTACGTCCGCCGTCAAAACCCCGGCACATTACCACGCCTTTTACAGTGTAGGAATCTCATTGGCGTTCAAAACAGTTTCCAGTCGTCTCGTAATAGATATATACAGGTCCTAGATGGTTTTCAAGGAATTCTTATACCACCCTTCCCGCGAAATACTGGCAAGGTTGAAACGTCCCCTTAGAAAAATTATACAAGACTGTGCTTAATCTGACACACAATATTTTTTAGCGCAACGCAATCTGACTTTCAAAAATCCCTACAAAAGAATGGCCCTGACCAACATTAACCTATACCTTTCACAAATCACTTACCTCACAAAAATCTTCGTTACTCGAACTACTGCAACACAGCGAGCGCCACTACTGCCAGCTAAATAAAAGATTCAAACTACGGAAGGCACTAACTACTGATAGGTATAGTTAGCAAATGAAAGATTTTAATAGAGAACAAACCTTTACCTTAATAGTCAAAATATATATGGTAGTTCATGACATCCAGTCTTACAAATTACAAAACTCCGCCATCTCTCTCCCCACGTCCACCACTGCTGGTGGCTCACCTCCAACTGCGCAACGCTACGCGCTGTTAGCATCCAGCTGCCGCTGCCCAACACTACAATGGCGAGTATTACAACAATGCCAACCAGCCACAGACTGCACACGGCACAGCCAGTGATTTTCATACAGAGCGATACGTGGCGGCGGCGTTACCAATTTAAAAAAACCTAAACATCCTACTTACAAGGTCAAGGAATGGTGATGCAGGTGAATAGTGATCACGTACCTTTCTCTCCTAAATGTACCACGAAGGTTAACAATATTGAGATGCGGTGCCTGTGGTGTAAATGAGAGATACGGTAATTCATCCTCGTGCTCACAAAACTAGTCTAGAACGATGCGAGCTTTGTGAATGTGAGTTCTGTCGTCCTGGACACAGCGTCACCACTGGGGAAGAAACACTGTACCATGAGACGGACGTGGTCAGCCAGAATTGTCACATAACCCTTGACAGTAATGAGACCTTGCAAAGTAACTGAGGCTTTGAAACACCACGATATGCCTAACCAAATCATCGCCAAACAACAGCCAAGTTCTACTCTTGGGATGTGAACTCGGCCACAAGTTCGGAACAGTGTTAAACAAGACTAATTGCTTTCTTCCATTGTTCCATAGTTCAGGTTTTATGGCATCAGCATCACGTTTTCCCGTTAATAGGTTTTCATCATTAATGATTGGCTTTGGAATTCCACCGCGTCCTGCAGTTCCCTGCTTACGCAGCTCCCTTCATGTTGTTTTGGTGCTGACAGGGTTCGCTTCTGTCATGATCACTCAGCACACACATTCATCAGGTCTGTGACTTAGTGGATGATGTTTTTCCGCTTTCCCTGTGTAAGGTAAAGTTTTATTATTCGTTAAAATATAAAATCTTCGATACGGTGCCTCCCGAAACTCCAAACACTTGAACCACTTTGGTCAGAAGCATCGACCATATGAGCACAAACAACTTTGCCCACGTTCGACCCGCCTTAGGTCTGACATAATGTAGTCATAACTTCGTTGTTCTACCCACGACTAGCACTTACAACTTAGCTAACATCTATATTTATGCTCAAAGATGTATTTTTCGAGGTGTTTCGATATTTTTATCCAATCCTTGTATTAACTTCTTGAAAGTAGTGTAAGATGTAGTCCAAATGATTTATCAGTACTGTTCTCTAGTTTCGTTGTCTTCTTTTGTCTTTTGGGCTTGTAATTATTTGCGAATTCTTGTATTTTTCTTTTCTTCGCTCTCTCTTTCTGTCTTGCCGGTCTTGTATAAAGTTCACTACTGGCCATTAAAACTGCTACACCACGAAGATGACATGCTACAGACGCGACATTTAACAGACAGGAGGAAGATGCTGTGATATGCAAATGACAAGCTTTTCAGAGCATTCACACTAGGTTGGCGCCGGTGGCGACACCTACAACGTGCTGAACGAACATTTCCAACCGATTTCTCTTACACAAACAGCAGTTCACCGGATTTGCCTGGAGGAACGTTGTTGTGATACCTCATGTAAGGAGGAGAAATGCGTACCATCACGTTTCCGACTTTGATAAAAGTCGGATTGTAGCCTATCGCGATTGCGATTGATCGAATCGCGACATTGCTACTCGCGTTGGTCGAGACCCAACGACTGTTAGCTCAATATGGAATCGGTGGGTTCAGGAGGGTAATACGGAACGCCGTGCTGGATCCCAATGGCCTCATATGACCAGCAGTCGAGATTACAGGCATCTTATCCGCATGGCTGTAACGGATCGTGCAGCCACGTCTCGATCCCTGAGTCAACAGATGGAGACGTTTTGCAACACAACAACCATCTGCACGAACAGTTCGACGACGTTTGCAGCAGCATGGACTACCAGCTCGGAGACCGTGGCTGCGGTTACCCTTGACGCTGCATCACAGACAGGAGCGCCTGCGATGGGTTACTCAGTGACGAACCTGGGTGAACGAATGGCAAAACGTCATTTTTTCATGTGAATCCAGGTTCTGTTTACAGCACCATGATGGTCGCATCTGTGTTTGGCGATATCACGGTGAACGCACTTCGGAAGCGTGTATTCGTCATCGCCATACTGGCGTATCACCTGCCGCGATAGTATGGGGTGCCATTGGTTACACGTCTCGGTCCTCTCATTTTCGCGTTGACGGCACTTTGAACAGTGGACGTTACATTTCAGATGTGTTAAGACCCGTGGCTCTAACCTTCATTCGAGATCTGCGAAACCCTAATTTCGGCAGGATAATGCACGACCGCATGCTGCAGGTCCTATACAGACCTTTCTAGATACAGAAAATGCTCGACTGCTGCCCTGGCCAGCACATTCTCCAGATCTCTCACCAACTGAAACCGTCTGGTCAATGGTGGCCGAGAAAATGGCTCGTCACAATACGCCAGTCACTACACTTTATGAACTGTGGTATCGTGTTGAAGCTGCATGGGTAGCTGTACCAGTACACGCCATCCAAGCTCTGTTTGACTGAATGCCCAGGCGTATCAAGGCCGTCATTACGGCCAGTGGTGGTTGTTCTGGGTACTGATTTCTCAGGATCTATGCACCCAAATTGCGTGAAAATGTAATAATATGTCATTTCTAGTATAATATATTTTTCCTATGAATACCCGTTTATCATCTGCATTTCTTCTTGGTGCAGCAATTTTAATGGTCGGTAGTGTATTATTACTGCTGTGCTTAATCTTGTTTCATTCTCTTTCTTTAAATGAGTGCTTCATTACCATGACGTACGTAAAGTTTTATTATTCGTTAAAATATAAAATACATGCAAGGTCCTACTTCATTAGTCCCTTGCACTAACTCAGCTCCGATTCATCCCAATGGCTGATCGGTCGAGGAGAAAAAACGCGGCCATATTGTTGAGAAGAAGACGGAGTGGAGAGATAAATGGTGAGGCAAAATCTAACGAGGTCCTGACGATGGTTTTCACGAGCGTGGCGTGACGCGGGCTCTGGCTGGCAGTTTTCCTATCTTTACGCCTAATGAGACCCAACGACGTGCTCTGCGGCGCCATCCCATCTCACGCAGCTCGTTGCGCGGCGGCGGTGCCATCTAGCGGCCGCGCGCGGCACTTGGGCGCGTGGTAAATCGTCTCGAGATGGGCGCGCCGCTGCTGCAGCACACCCCGCCACCGTTTGGGGGCGCTCGTGCTACCGCAGCCGGCCGCTGCTACACTTTGCACAGTTGTGGAGGGTCTGTCGGAGATACACTCGTGCTAGTTGTACCAACAGCACCAACACAAGTGGAGCAGACGCCCTTTTGTTTTGTTGTTGTTTTCAGTTCGAATGCAGCTCTCCGTGCTACTCTATCCCATGCATGCCTCTTCATTTCCAAATAACTACTGCAATTTACATCCTTCTGAATCTGCTCACTATATCTATCTCTTGGTCTTCCCCTACGATTTTACCTCCTCCCTCCCGCCCCGCCCCCCAAAACACACACACACACACACACACACACACACACACAACGCAAATACACAGACACTTCCCTCCATTACTATACCGTTGACCCCTTGATGTCTGTGAATGTGTCCTGTCAATCGATCCTTTCTTTCACTCGAGAATTTCCTGTCTCCCCAGTCCTAGTCAGTAGCTCCCCATTAGTCACGCGATCTACCCATCTAACCTTCAGTGTTCTTCCGTAGCACCACATCCCAAAAGCCTTTATTCCAGTGGTCGTCAGACTTTTTCGCTTAACAGTTAATATTGATGTTGTAGGGTGACACATAGGGTCGAAAAACAGTGGGATGGTGAAAGTAGCCATTCAAAGAAAATTTCAATCCTCCTCGAAAGAAGTCAGTGATAGAAGCTCTCGCGTCCGTAGGCCGTCGCAATTTAATATATTATTATTATATTATTATTATTATTGATTGTTGCCGACATACGTGGTGAGCCTTAATGAAAGTGATTTACGATTAAATGCTTTCCTGAAGTTCTCCTTTTAAACAATATTAATTTTAAATTATTTGTTACGTTAATGAATGTTAGACTCGTTGAATCTTAAAACATGGGCATACAAGTTGAACATTGGAATAAACTTTTCATATTAATTTCCTCGGCTAGTCAGTTCACTTTAAAGCAAGAAATCTTTAGTTATTAATTACAATTGCGGCCCACACACGCGCGAGAGTATTTCTTCTTACCTCCGTTAACCATTGCATTGTAGTCGGAGTCCTGGCTCGGGCTCTCGGCTGTTATAATGAAAATAAGAATCTTAAAGCTACGTATTTTCTGCAACTTCGTGCGGCTGTGAATAAAAATGTGTATTACGTTAATAGCGGGCGAGTATTTCGCTTCCGCTAAATTTTATAAGTTAATATCGCCACGTAATGGCGCCGCTGCGATTGTTGAATTGTAAATTTCTTGAATGCAGGTTAATTTAAGGAAGGCGGACATGAAATCGGGATCACCTCTTATAAATTAAAAGTGCACAATAATATTAAATCAATATATTATCTGCATAACTCATACAAATATGCTTACATTTTCCAGCACTCGCAAGATGACCGTCTACACACAACCAAGACAAGAGAGGAAATGAAGCCGACTAAAAAATTAACAAAAGAGCGTATCTTGTCGTCTCTTTAGATCATTTAGTTTTATTTCTTTGCACTCGAAACTTTCACAGAGAAATTGTTATTTTACGGCTACATGATAAAAATATATTATTCAGTTTTTAAATGTCTCTTCTTTATAAATACTGTTTTTTAAGTGTTTTCTTATTACATCACTGGGGACGCTATAAAGCTTACCACTTATTCATTTTGAATCTATGTGTTGTTAGACATCACACCAAATACACTCCAGGGAAAAATAAAATAATTTATTGAAATAACGATTTTCCACACACAAGCGGATGCTGCGGTCAGTGCCGTCGCAACAGGATCCCATGTTAGTTTTTTTCGGATTTCTGGGCACTTTTTCTTGGGATCTTCTCACCATAGTATCTGAAAGAATGTCAGCTGGCCCCAGCACACCGTTTTCAGTCGGATTTGTGTATTAGGCTAAATATAACAGAACACAGAGGGATTTAAATAATATAACGTAATTAACTCAAAATTGTCCCAAATGGATAGAATGGTGTATAAAAGGGTTTAGAAATAAGTTTTATCTCAAAATGTTCAAATGTGTGTGAAATCTTATGGGACTTAACTGCTAAGGTCATCAGTCCCTAAACTGACACACTAATTAACCTAAATTATCCTAAGGACAAACACACACACCCATGCCCAAGGGAGGACTCGAACCTCCGCCCGGACCAGCCGCACAGTCCATGACTGCAGCGCCTTAGATAAGTTTTATCTGTTGCTTCTCGTAAATAACTAACTCTTATTGCTCACTTTTCCCGACGAGTAGTGTGTCTACTTTTCCCGATGGGACTCCATGATGGCATTAACGGTCCTCAGAAGAAACTATGAAATAAATAAAAAGGAAATGCATTAGTAGACGAAAATTCGCTGTTTAAACAGTGGTACGGCAAAAAATTATTAATGTGTGTTTCACAGGATCAGAATTGAACAAGAACTCATAGCTCTTATGGGATTTTAGATCCCATGGTAACTAGATATTTTCCTTTCGTTTGGTGTAAGAAATCTTACCTCAAAGTCCTTAAGGGGAATTAAATTACACACTGTGTAATGCAGTCACGAGTTCATGCCACTTCCGTTTGACACTTACATCATAGCAGCTGATTGGTGCTAGCTGTGGAGGCTCGTGAGCTGTCGACACTGGAAGACGAACTGTATAATACTCACCCTCTCATTTCTACAGTATTAGCGCCGCAGTAGTCGCACTACATACCTATCTGCCACTCCCGTTGTTCATAGCCATAATCATCAACGTCAATTAAAATTAAGCACATCTTAAAATATAACTGTCTCTTTAAGTGTTTTTGTTTGTAACTGAGCAGAAAAATTCACAATCTGGATTTTGATATTAATTGTTAAAAGCGTATTACTATCAAATATGGCAGAGAACCGCGGGCCTCTCGAGCACTTGTCTCCCTTCCAAGGACGAGATATCTCACCACTGACTTCTAGTATCACCCGTACGCATTTGACGTCAACAAGTGTATGGGCCTGAAAAATGACGTTGTTACAACGTTGAAACTAGTTGCCAAAATAAAATAGACACCTTAAATACAACTGGAGGAATTTCTTCATTTTTAATACAAATTTATACCAGCTGACGCCCCACTGTCCTCCATTACAACTATGTATGTACGAAGAACAAATAGAAATTTTCTACACACACTGGACATAATAAGTTAAGACAATTAAACGAATTTAAAAGAGTTTTATCAACAAATACGTGCAACGATATGTATGTCCCTAGCAAACATGTGTAAAAAGAGACAATATACACCTTAACTGACCTTGTCTATCGCAGCTAGGAGAAACAATTATGTTAACCAAAACACACGGCACTCAATGCGCAACCGAAACAAGTCAGCGGCGCATTAGGTACCAAACAATGAGCCTGCTGTCTCCAAACATTTGATATATTCAACGTTAGATCACAGCACCATACACTTGGGGCTTTCATATTCCTGTGGACTCAGGGAAATAAAATTATCTGTGGGACACATATGTCCCGATGGTCACAAAAGGTTTAATTTTTGTTACAGTTTAAGTAGTATCACGTGATGTTTTACGTTCATCTCGTCATTAATTACCGCTTTCGCACTAAAATTACACATCAATGATACTTAAAAAATACAGGGTGTTTCAAAAAGAGTGACCTGATTTTGGATAGTAATAATTACGATACATGGGACGTGCCGGCAAAGATATGTGTGTTGTTTAAAATGGCATACCCTGGAGTTTCAGAAAATAGCCGTTAGATGTCAATCAATGAGTCTTCTCAGTTTGCAATCAGTAAGAAGTAAGATGGCGTCCGCTCAACAGAAGGCGTTTCGTTTGTTGCAGTTTACAAAAGAGAGAGTCACTGATGTCGGACCACCGTGCTTTTCGTCGGGTTTTTGGCCCTCAAAAACATTTGTCGTTGGTATCGCCAATTTGATGAGGCAGGATGCTTGTGCAAAGATAAGAGTTCAGGTCAACTTCGCACGTCTGATGAAATTGTAGCAAAAAATTGGCAAACGTGTGAGCGGAATGCACGAAAGTCTGCTTGGCGCGCAAGCAGAGAACCGGCAATGCCTCATAACTGTACGACGGTCTGGAGGGTGTTAAGGCGTCGTTTGGCCTGTAAACCATGCAGACTCACCAGTTGTTGGGAAAAAGGAAATAGGTTGACTTCAGCATTGCTGTGTTGGAGGACATGAAAGACGATTCATTTTTACCGTGTTTAATTTTCAGTGATGAAGCAACATTTCATGTTAGCGCTAAAGTAAACCGATAGGACGTGCATATATGGGGACTCCAGAACCTTCACATTACTGGACTCGAAAGTCCTAAAGTGAACTTTTTTGAGCTATTTCTCATGAAAAAGTGTGTGGTTCCTTCTTTTTTGAGGAAAACAAAGTGAACGGAGAGAGTTAAATGGTTCAAATGGCTCTAAGCACTATGAGACTTACTTCTGAGGTCACCAGTCGCCTAGAACTTCCAGAACTAATTAAACCTAACTAACCTAAGGACATCACACACATCCAAGACCGAGGCAGGATTCGAACCTGCGACCCTAGCGGTCGCTCGGTTGCAGACTGTAGCGCCTAGAACCGCGCGGCCACTACGGCCGGCCGGCCGGACAGAGTTAACTTCAAACGCTGCAGAATTGGCTTTTTCCACAACTGCAGGAGGACTCTGATGACTTTCTATCAGGACAAAGTTCCAACACACTGGCACAACTATAACGTCCCTTACAAAAATTTATGAATGACTGTGCTGATAAACATCTTACGTTATTTGATTTTCAAACATCTGAGCAAAACTGAACGTACTCAGACATTCACTAAAGTGACACACAATATTTTTAGCGCAACGCAATCTGACTTTTAATAATCCCTACAAAAGAATGGCCCTGACTAACAATAACCTATACCTTTTATGAATCACTTACCTCACAAAAATCTTCGGTACTCAAACTACTGCAATACAGCGAGCGCCAATACTGCCAGCTAAATAAAAAAGTCTAACTACTGAAGTGACTAACTACTGATAGGCACAGTTAGCAAATGAAACATTTTGATAAAGAACAAACAATGTACTTACCTCAATAGTGTTTAAAAGTCTATATATATCAGTTCATGACATCCAGTCTTACAAATTTACTGTCTCTGATGAACACACGTCCAGATCATCCGCTCTCCAAACTCCGCCATCTCTCTCCCCACGCCGGCCGCGGTGGTCACGCTGTTCTAGGTGCTCAGTCAGGAACCGCGCGACTGCTACGTGTGTGTGATGTCCTTAGGTTAGTTAGGTTTAATTAGTTCTAAGTTCTAGGCGACTGATGACCACAGATGTTTAGTCGCACACTACTCAGACCCATTTAAACCATTTCTTCTCTCCCCACATCCACCACTGCTGGCGGCTCACCTCCAACTGCGCAACGCTACGCGCTGTTAACATCCAACTGCCCAACACTACAATGGCGAATATTGCAACAATGCCGACCAGCCTCAGACTGCACACAGCACAGTCAGTGATTTTCATACAGAGCACTACATGTCGTTACCAGCATAAAAACCTAAACAGCCTACTTACACAACAACGTACGACAATTTCTCTTTGACACTCAGCCTATATACGGCGCACAGGACCCCGAGGCGCTGCCTTGCATTCTTGGCCTCCAAGATCGCAAACATGCTCCTATGCTAATTTTTTTTTTTTGGGGGGGGGGGGGGAGCTGATATCTGAAGGAAACTGTGTTCATCAGCTCTTTTTGACGCAGGAGAAGTGAAGAACAGAACAACAGCCGCCATAACTTTTGCAAAAGCAGATATATTGTGTAAAGTTTATGACGAATTTAGCTATCGTCTAAATATTGTTATTGCTGCAGCGGGTGGACCCATAAAGCAATTGTAATAGCATAGCTAAAACATTAAGATTTTGTGAATATTTTGCAATTAATCCCACGTTTGTAGCATGTTTTATCAATAAATATGGAGTTTTGAAATCAGGTCATTCTTTTTGAAACATCCTGTGCAATTTAACTTGTATTCTTACTTCTTAGTTTTACTTGCCTGTAAATTACAAACTCACTTTAACTTATATTACAAACGGAACCAGTGCATAGCAAAGCACGCAGGAAGATCTTCCCGTTCACAAAATCTTTTCATTGCCTAAAAAAGTTTCTGGTAATATTTTTCGTACCGGCTTTGTTCATAACTTTTGGATTTAGGACAGCAACTGAAATATGTGAGGAGGAATATTGCGGTTGCCAGCAAAACAAAGAGAAATGGGCAGACACCAGCCTCTTTATCGCAGAGGGAGAAATCAGATAACAGATTCTAATAATGTAGATGACTGGGCTGACAGGGGGCTTCCTTTTATTTGAATAAACTGCACAGGCTGGCGGGCCCGCCGCAGCAGATGAGCGGCATGAATAATGAAGTCCTCGGGAGACGGGCGGGGCAGTCCAATGCTAATATTGCGACGAGGATGCCATCTTCTCCGCTCTTGAAGCTGAAGGTTGCCTTTTGTGACCACGGTAATGCAGTTCCAGGCTGGAGAGGTAAGTGCACCACGTTGTATTAAGATCGATACCGTACAATATGAATCCCTTAATCAGGTATTTTCCTGGTGAATTGAACGTACTGATAGTCGACAAATTTATAAACAACTAATCGGTTTTTGTTTCAATAAAGTGCCAACCCGACGACACAGAAAATTTCTGTGTCTGGTAGTTAGATACTGTGTTTTTCGATTTAAAAAAAAGTGCTTCGGTGTAGGCTCTATCTGGTAATCGAATACTGTTTTTAGATAAAATAATTATTTAAATAAAAAATTTAACACTTTTTAAGACGGACTAAAAAGTATAAAACAATGTTTCCTAGCCCCATACACATTCCAAATCCCATACAGGTAGTCTTGAAAATTTGTGCTTGTACGTTTTTAATGGCTATGAACATACGTATAGAATTCAATATAAAATACATGGAAAGCAGCAGATAATAGTAAGGAGATGAACGTGCATCAATTATGTATTGCATATGCTCCACGATTTTCGTTCTGAATTCAACAATTATTTTCATAGTTATTAAAATTCACAACCACAAATTTTCAAGACTGTCTGTCTGGGGTTAAGAATCTAAATAGGGCTAGGAGAAATTATGTTATACTTTGTAGCACCTCTTAAAAACGTGGTATATTAAACTAATTTTCATTCAAGTAAGTTAACTATTTTCTGCTTTTTATTCTCGTGTGTGTATCAAATTTTCGGCGATTTCAATTATTTCTATGAGATTATAACAAGATATGCGGTAAATTTCAGGATTATCTCAGTTTCTCTTTACCTTACATGCCTCTTAGGATGCTCTCACAAAAAGACCTGGAACTTATTAGCAATTGTTCTTACCATGAAACATTCACAAGTGGAACAAGAAGAGAGCGAAATAACAGTAGCACACAAAAACCACCAGACACGAAAGTGGATTAGTATTGCACTGTCATCGCGCTCTGACCTGCGTTGAAAGTTTCAAGTCTCTGGCCGATCCGAAATTTTATTTAAAATAATTTGCAAAATTTGTACCGACCTGATAAAAACGCGTTAAAAAATCACTTATTTTTCGACGTAATGGTATATGGCAACGATTCTTCTTTTAAATTCTTTAATTTTCCCATTACCGTAGTACTTTTCATTATCCAGGGAAATCACTTTTTTATTGTAATCTCAACCTTTCTCAATACTTTTAAATTAGTGGTACAGGTGACGTGAGTTGCATTCACAGCCACTTTTTTTTGCCACTTGGAAAGCTGTCAGTAAACAGCATACCAGACTTCAACTTTTTGTTGGAGCAGCACCAGAAAGTTGAGCTTTAATTGCTGTTTCATTTTGGACGTCACGTCGGGGACCGTCGCATCTGGATTGTCTCTTTACCTATCCCATCGTTGCAGTGAATTTCATTTTTATATTAATTTTGATCAGCTTTAAAAAAATTTGGCAACCATTTTACACAAACTTCATCGTGATTAATTCATGAATTAAAATACTGTGTACTCCATCGACGATCGTCCGATACCGTATTTTGCACTTTCTAAGTGCTTTCATTTGCGCTCGTAGTTTTGCACCGTCCCTTGTATGTACGACTACGTTTAAAAGTAGCTATCAGTTTAGGAGCAGCCTTCATACAAATCTTCAAGAACTCCATTTGTGCTAAACAATCCGAACTACAGAATTTTATGTCTATACAGTATCCCATTTTATCCACTTGAACGCAAACGACGAACTACTTTCAAAAATCATATAATCACTACAACTCGGCAAATGAAGTTGACACTCGACATATCAACGTAATGATACGAAAATCTCAATGACATGAACTGAATCTCTGTGCCAGGACGAGATTTTTCCCTTTACCCATTCGACTCAAATCACTTTTCATTAATTTTCTTCTTGTAAGAACTTATTAACGGGGTCGGAAACCAAACAAGAACCTTTCGCTACGATAAGCTACAAAACGGCTCCTGGTACTGTTCCTAAAGTACTCAACGTTTCCAGTCAGTAATCCAGGACAAATGAAAGTTTGCAAATTAAATGAGAAAAATAATTTTGTGTGCATGTCAAAATATGATATTGCATTATCTGACCGAAAATATTACGCTCATTACGCATAAATCGTTTTGTTTTGTTAACGATTACATATCAGTCGTGGTTGCTGTACAGGTGATTGTCAAATTATAAGGGGCGTTCAAAAAGAAACGAACCGGAGACTGGAATGCGCAAACCGGTGACAGGAGGGTAATATCGTGGCGTGTGTAACGAGGTGTGGTTCCGACCAGATCGTGGAAATTCACAGCCCGTCTCTAGAAGGCACGCGTGCATGTCACGTGACAATGCAGAGCTAACAGCAGCATGCATCAATCGTCCAACGCTGCCAGCCGCATTGCAAACAGTGACATGGTGGCGTCAAAAGAAGAGCAAAAAGGTGTTGTTCGTTTTCTGACAGCGGTTCATATGGTTCAAATGGCTCTGAGCACTATGGGACTTAACATCGGTGGTCATCAGTCCCCTAGAACTTAGAATTACTTAAATATAACTAACCTGAGGACATCTCACACATCCATGCCCGAGGCAGGATTCGAACCTGCTACCGTAGTGGCCGCACGGTTCCAGACAGAAGCACCTAGAACTGCTCCGCCACAGCGGCCGGCTCTGACAGCGGAAGGAGTAGGAGGAACGAACATTCATCGACGAATGTCACAAGTGTACGGCCAACACTGCATGTCCCTTGCAAAGGATCAAGGCGTGGCACAAGGGCTTCAGGGAAGGACGGGTGTCGTTAGGTAATGTTGCACGGTCTGGAGCACCACACTCAATTACCGATGACATCGTTGAGCTGGTGGATGCACTCATTATCTAAGATCGCCGGGTGGCAGTGAAAGCTATAGCCGCCGAGGTCGGATTGATCGTCGGAAGTGTTCACACCATCATGAAGGAACGACTGCACATGCACGAAGTGTGTGCCCAATGGGTGCCCCACAGTCTTCAACTACACCAGGAACCATGTCGAATGGCCCACTGTCTTGTTCATCTGCAGCGCTATGCTCGGGAAGGGAATGCTTTCCTAGCACGAATGGTGGCTGGAGTATATGGACTATCGGACCAATTGTGTGATTGGATTGAAGAGTTCCTAGATAACAGAACGCAGCATGTCATTCTCAGTGGAGAGAAGTCTTCCGTAGTAAGAGTGATTTCAGGTGTGCCGCTAGGGGAGTGTCGTAGGACCGTTGCTATTCGCAATATACATAAATGACCTTGTGGATGACATCGGAAGTTCACTGAGGCTTTTTGCAGACGATGCTGTAGTATACCGAGAGGTTGTAACAATGGAAAATTGTACTGAAATGCAGGAGGATCTGCGACGAATTGACGCATGGTGCAGGGAATAGCAATTGAATCTCTATGTAGACAAGTGTAATGTGCTGCGAATACATAGAAAGAAAGATCCATTATCATTTAGCTACAATATAGCAGGTCAGCAACTGGAAGCAGTTGATTCCATAAATTGTCTGTGAGTAGGCAATTGGAGTGATTTAAAGTCGAATGATCATATAAAGTTTATCGTCGGTAAAGCAGATGCCAGACTGAGATTCATTGGAAGAATCCTAAGGAAATGCAATCTGAAAACAAAGGAAGTATGTTACAGTACGCTTGTTCGCCCACTGCTTGAATACTGCTCAGCAGTGTGGGATCCGTACCAGATTGGGTTGATAGAAGAGATAGAGAAGATCCAACGGAGAGCAGCGCGCTTCGTTACAGGATCATTTAGTAATCGCGAAAGCCTTACGGAGAAGATAGATATTCCAGTGGAAGACTCTGCAGGAGAGACTCTCAGTAGCTCGGTACGGGCTTTTGTTGAAGTTTCGAGAACATACCTTCACCGAGGAGTCAAGCAGTATATCGCTCCCACCTATTTCGCGAAGAGACCATGAGGATAAAATGAGAGAGATTAGAGCCCACACAGAGACATACCGACAATCCTTCTTTCCACGAACAATACGAGACTGGAATAGAAGGGAGAACCGATAGAGGTACTCAAGGTATCCTCCGTCACACACTGTCAGGTGGCTTGCGGAGTATGGATGTAGATGTAGATGTAGATGTAGATGAATCATGGTGTCATCCCTTCGAACCAGAATGAAAACGACAAAGTCTCCAACGGAAGCATCCAGGGTCACCACCACCAAAAACACCAAAGCCATCCGCACGAGTGCAGGAAAGGCTATGCTGACGTTCTTCTTTGGCCAAGATGGCCCCTTCTGATTCACTTCCTGCAGCAAGGGGCAAAAGTGAATGCCCAGCGTCACTCGCAAACCCTGACCACCCTTCGCCAAGCGATCAGATCAAACCGACCAAGCAATCTCACCTGTGGGGTCATTCTGCTCCGCGACAATACAAAGCCTCATACGGCCAACACAGTCGCGGTGCAGAAAGTCAAATAGGAGTTTCTCGGCCACCCTCGATACAGTCCGGGCCTCTCTCCCTGCGATTACGCCATTTTTGGTCTCCTTAAAAAGGCTCTCAGGGGCAAACTATTCACCTCGGACGACGACTTCCAGCTGTACGTCCGGAACTGGTTAACATCGCAACCCCAGCAATTTTATGGGACAGCCATTCACCGCCTTGTGTCACAGTGGGATAAGTGTCTCAACAGCCAGGGACAATACTTCTAACATACAGGTACTGGTTTCTGTAATTAGGCCTCCTTCTCGTTTCTTTTTGAACGCCCCGTATACCAATACAAATCTTTAGGTTTGATCTCTGGTAAGCAAGTTGGATGATCTGTGATGCTGTTCATTTACGATGATGTGTGTAGGAAGTTTGCACTGCCAGGAGACTGTAGAAAACTGCAGGAAGGCCTCGAAAGGATCGCCAGTTGTTTTGAATGTGAATAAATGCAACTCATTGCAGATAAGTAGGTAAAGAAATCCGTTACTATTCGATTACTCTATTGGTGAAAATTACTGGAAACAATAAGAACGATAAAATACCTATAAGTAACCGTCCGAAACGATTAGAGAGGAATGACCACACAAAACTAGCTACAGAAAATGCAAATGCCAGGCTGAGATTCATTGGAAGAATCTTAAGAAAATTTAAACGCTTCAAAATCGAAGTGGCTTCCGAAACACTCATGCGACCGATTCTTTAGTATTGGTCATCAGCCTGGGAGCGTTATTATTTAGTATTAATAGAAGAGACATAAAATCCAATGAGGAGCTGCATGTTTCGTCACGCGATCATTTAGTGCTACGAGATCATTACGGCGATTCTCAACAAATTCCAGCAGCAAACATTACAACAGAGGTATGGTGGATCAAGAAAGGTTCAGAGTTGAAATTCGGAGAGCGTACATTCTAGTACAAGTCGGACGACGTACTACTTGCTCACTCGTACGTCACGAGAAATAACAACGAAAAAGTCAGTTAAAGTACAGCACACAATAGGCTTATGGGAAATCGTTCTTCCCTACATCATAGATAAGTTGAAGGTGATGTTGCAAGTGGTATCCTTCGCCACACACTAGAGGGTGGCTTACGGAATGTAGATGAAACTGCAGTCCTAGCATTACGTATGGACGTTGCCATGGCGCTCACTTCCACAGGTGCTTTGTACGTATGAGAACCCGAGTTTGTCTGTGGATCGATTGCCATGCTTTACTGTAGGTCTCTTTATAACTAAGTGGGTAACTCATTTCTCGGAATGGAAGGACTACGCCCCGTAAAGGAATTTAGTGTTCCAAACACCTTTCTGTTTGAAGGCAGAGTAACTGATACAGTACTGATACTTAGTTCCTTCGAACTGTCAAACCTTAGAATGTATACTATTCTTGTGAAAACAGAAATTCAACGTACTGATTATAGTGTGCAACTATAGCATGCATAATGTGAACTGAGTTTTATGATATGATCTCGGGTTCACTTTGAAAGTTAAAGATATTGGGTGAAACATTTAAATATACGTTTGATGAACCGCTTGAAGTGTGATTCTGCAGTACATGAGACTTTTTTCTACTGGCGTACGGCTTAAGAGACCCAAACCACCTGTACTGAAAACTCAATAGTTTTTCTTAATTTTACAGTAACAGTCCTATATAGCAAAATTAACTAAAACTCACAGAAACTCAGACTGAGTATTTTGCACTCATCTAGCATAGCTTAACACGACTGTAAAATTCCTCCGATCTGATGCCGATGAAGGGATACTTGCACGTGCTAATCATGTTCTTATCAATATCTAGATTTCAAAGATCTAAATCACAAATTATGGGAAATAATAATGCATTTTAAATGCTTTAGAAATACTGTCGTAATGAACATCATTTTCACTTATATAGAACTGCTTATGTAGCTTTTTTTAATGCCAAAATAAACTCCATCCGAACAGGTCACGACGGCCCAACGGTACTGACCCAACGTGGAGTCATCCTCAGCCCACAGCCGTCACTGGATATGGATATGGAGGGGCATGTGGTGAGCGCACAGCTCTGTCTGCCGTATGTCAGTTTACTACGAGGCTGGAGCCGCTACTTCTCGATGAAGAAGCTCCTCAGTTTGCCGCACAAGGGCTGAGTGCACCCCGCTTGCCAACAGCGCTCTGCAGACCAGATAGTCGCCCATTCAAGTGCTAGCCCAGCCCGACAGCTTTTAACTCCGGTGATCTTAGGGGAATCGTTGTTACCAATGCGGCAAGGTCGTTGGCAGCTTAATGCCAAGCGCTTTGGTTTGTGAGACACGTGAAGACCAAGAACTACATCAGAACCACACGACAGATTAATCGCTGTTTGTCTGATACACAGGGCTGGGCGATTTTAGGCTGTTTTGCCCAGTAAATGCGGACAGGCATTTACTGGACTCCTTATCCATCTTTGTCTTCAAAACAGTTGATATACAAATACATTAGAGACAATTTACACAATTTACGGACGACTAATGCTCTCGGTTTGAATCCTTGAGTCATCCTCGAACGGGACGTGTCTCTCATGGTGACTCACACCGGAATCGATTTCCATTCTGGTCGATACACGCTTAGAAACGAACTGGTACATCAACGGAGCGTGCTCGTAATCGTGATTTACGACCGCTGCGCCCTCTTCAGCGTCAGTTGTGGACTGTACCTTACTTGTTAACCACTCAATTTGTTTACGAAAATGGAAGTGAGGGAAATTGCTACGTTGGGACTATTAACAAATATTTCCTCCATTGTCCATATGGTAACCACGTTGTCCTGCCTGTAGTTTACAGAAATAAAAACATCAATATCTCTGAACATGATCTAAGGCAACAAGGGAAATTTCATGTCTCGACAGAACGACATCAGCTTTTAGAACTACCATCGTAAAGAGTGCAATACAAATTTACAACAGTCTTCCACATAACAGAAATAATTTCATGCTTCTCAGATTTTAGTAAAATCCTAACGTCATTCTCATTCGATCACTGCTAATCCGCAGCTCGTGGTCTCGCTTTCTGAGTACGGGGACCCGGGTTCGATTCTCGGCGGAGTTACAGATCCTCACTTGCCTCGAGGTGAGTGTGTGTTTGTGCTGTCCTCATCGTTTCATCATCATTCGTGAAAGTGGCGAGGCTGGACTGAGCAATGGTTGGGAATTTGTACGGCCACTCATAACCACGCAATTGAGCGCCGCACAAACCAAACATCATCATCATCGATCACTGGTTTATATACAAAGTGTGTTAACTGTAAGACGGCAAAGTTGTGAGGGGAGTGCCGGGAGAGGATGAAGCAAGCATTGGCTGGCGAGGGGAGAGGAGCCGTTGGGGAGGGGGGGGGGGGGGTGCAAGGCATCCCTACCAGTTGCAGTGCTGGCACTACAAATTGCGAGTCATGCTTACACGAATGGAGACGGACGGCTTCGAAGTAAAACTCGCTTTAAATATTGTTCGTAAACGAATATATATATATATATATATATATATATATATATATATATATATATATATATATATATATATATATATATTGTTGTGGTCTTCAGTCCTGAGACTGGTTTGATGCAGCTCTCCATGCTACTCTATCCTGTGCAAGCTCCTTCATCTCCCAGTACCCAATGCAGCCTACATCCTTCTGAATCTGCTTAGTGTATCCATCTCTTGGTCTCCCTCTACGATTTTTACCCTCCACGCTGCCCTCCAATGCTAAATTTGTGATCCCTTGATGCCTCAGAACATGTCCTACCAATCAATCCCTTCTTCTAGTCAAGCTGTGCCACAAATTTCTCTTCCCCCCAATTCCACTCAATATATCCTCATTAGTTATGTGATCTTCAGCATTCTTCTGTAGCACCACATTTCTAAAGCTTCTATTCTCTTCTTGCCCAAACTATTTATCGTCCATGTTTCACTTCCATACATGGCTACACTGCGTACGAATACTTTCAGAAACGACTTCCTGACACTTAGATTATATTCGATGTTAACAAATTTCTCTTCTTCAGAAACGATTTCCATGCAATTGCCAGTCTACATTTTATATCCTCTCTACTTCGACCATCATCAGTTACTTTGCTCCCCAAATAGCAAAATTCCTTTATTACTTTAAGTGTCTCAGTTCCTAATCTAATTCCCTCAGCATCACCCGACTTAATTCTACTACATTCCATTGTCCTCGTTTTGCTTTTGTTGATGTTCATCTTATATCCTCCTTTCAAGACACTGTCCATTCCGTTCAACTGCTATTCCAAGTCCTTTGCCGTCTCTGACAGAATTACAATGTCATCGGCGAACCTCAAAGTTTTTATTTCTTCTCCATGGATTTTAATACCTACTCCAAATTTTTCTTTTGTTTCCTTTACTGCTTGCTCAATATACAGATTTAATAACATCGGGGAGAGGCTGCAACCCTGTCTCACTCCCTTCCCAACCACTGCTTCCCTTTCATGCCCCTCGACTCTTATAACTGCCATCTGGTTTCTGTACAAATTGTAAATAGCCTTTAGCTCCCTGTGTTTTACCCATGCGACCTTTCAAATTTAAAACAGAGTATTCCAGTCAACACTGTCAAAAGCTTTCTCCAAGTCCACAAATGCTAGAAACGTAGGTTTGCCTTTCCTTAATCTTTCTTCTAAAATAAGTCGTAGGGTCAGTATTGCCTCACGTGGTCCAACATTTGAGCGGAATCCAAACTGATCCTCCTCGAGGTCGGCTTCTACAAGTTTTTCCATTCGTCTGTAAAGAATTCGCGTTAGTATTTTGCAGCTGTGACTATTAAACTGATACTTCGGTATTTTTCACATCTGTCAACACCTGCTTCCTTTGGTATTGGAGTTATTACATTCTTCTTGAAGTCTGAGGGTATTTTGGCCGTCTCTTACATCTTGCTCACCAGATAGTAGAGTTTTGTCAGGACTGGCTCTCGCAAGGCCGTCAGTAGTTCCAATGGAATGTTGTCTACTCTGGGGGCTTCGTTTCGACTCAGGTCTTTCAGTGCTCTGTCAAACTCTTCACGCAGTATCGTATCTCCCATTTCATCTTCATCTACATCCTCTTCCATTTCCATAATATTGTCCTCAAGTACATCGCCCTTGTATAGACGCTCTATATACTCCCTCCACCTTTCTGCTTTCCCTTCTTTGCTTAGAACCGGGTTTCCAACTGAGTTCTTGATATTCATACAAGTGGCTCTCTTATCTCGAAAGGTCTCTTTAATTTTCCTGTAGGCAGTATCTATCTTACCCCTAGTGAGATTAGCCTCTACATCCTTACATTTGTCCTCTAGCCATACCTGCTTAGCCATTTTGCACTTCCTATCGATCTCATTTTTGAGACGTTTGTATTCCTTTTTGCCTGCTACATTTACTGCATTTTTATATTTTCTCCTTCCATCAATTAAATTCAATATTTCTTCTGTCACCCAAGGATTTCCACTAGACCTCGTCTTTTTACCTACTTGATCCTCTGCTGCCTTCACTACTTCATCCCTCAGAGCTATCCATTCTTCTTCTACTGTATTTCTTTCCCCCATTCCTGTCAATAGTTCCCTTATGCTCTCCCTGAAACTCTGTACAGCCTCTGGTTTAGTCAGTTTTTCCAGGTCCCATCTCCTTAAATTCCCACCTTTTTGCAATTGCTTCAGTTTTAATCTACAGTTCATAACCAATAGATTGTGGACAGGGTCCACATCTGCTCCTGGAAATGTCTTACAATTTAAAACCTGGTTCCCAAATCTCTGTCTTACCATTATATAATCTATCTGATACCTTTTAGTATCTCCAGGGTTGTTCCATGTGTACAACATTCTTTCTTGAACCAAGTGTTAGCTAAGATTAAGTTATGCTCTGTGCAAAATTCTACCAGACGGCTTCCTCTTTCATTTCTTACCCCCAATCCATATTCACCTACTATGTTTCCTTCTCTCCCTTTTCCTACTCTCGAATTCCAGTCACCAAGGACTATTAAATTTTCGTCTCCCTTCACTACCTGAATAATTTCTTTTATCTCATAATACAGTTCTTCAATTTCTTCCTCATCTGCAGAGCTAGATGGCATATAAACTTGTACTACTTTAGTAGGCGTGGGCTTCGTGTCTATCTTGGCCACAATAATGCGTTCACTATGCTGTTTATAGTAGCTTACCTGTACTCCTATTTTCTTATTCATTATTAAACCTACTCCAGCATTACCCCTATTTGATTTTGTATTTATATCCCTTTATTCACCTGACCAGAAGTCTTGTTCCTCCTGCCACCGAACTTCACTAATTCCCACTATATCTATCTTTAACCTATCCATTTCCCTTTTTAAATTTTCTAACCTACCTGCCCGATTAAGGGATCTGACATTCCATTCTCCGATCCGTAGAACGCCAGTTTTCTTTCTCCGGATAATGACGTCCTCTTGAGTAGTCCCCGCCCGGAGATCCGAATGGGGGACAATTTTACCTCCGGAATATTTTACCCAAGAGGACGCCATCATCATTTAACCATACAGTAAAGCTGCATGCCCTCGGGAAAAATTACGGCTGTAGTTTCCCCTTGCTTTCAGCCGTTCGCAGTACCAGCACAGCAAGGCCGTTTTGGTTAGTGTTACAAGGCCAGATCCGTCAATCATCCAGACTGTTGCCCCTGCAACTACTGAAAAGGCTGCTGCCCCTCTTCAGCAACCATACGTTTGTTTGGCCTCTCAACAGATACCCCTCCGTTGTGGTTGCACCTAAGGCTCGGCCATCTGTATCGTTGAGGCACGCAAGCCTCCCCACCAACGGTAAGGTCCATGGTCCATGGGGGGAGATATATATATGTATAATATATATGTATGTATATGAATATATGTATGTTTGTCTACTATGGGCTCACAAACCATTCATCCGATTGCAATGAAACTTTGTTGAGTTGATCTCTGAACACCCGAAAAGAGTAATTGACAATGTTTCAATGCCACGCTGATTGAAATCATCGATCATTACTTCGATTTCTCCACTTCTTTTCCTTAGTTAAAATGAGATAGAAAGATTTATAAGATAATGCCTTCTGCACTGCACGTATTTTTTTTAATTTGGAAATGTACTGTAATATCAATGTGTTTCGAAATAATACAGTAACCAGTGGTGTTTCCATACAAAGCAATACGGTAGCAAGGAAAAATGAAATATAAGGTAATTCGGACGAAATAGGGGATTCCTTCCAAAGTGATCGCGAACAATATCGGGAATGGAGACTCACTTTTTCTTGCCAGGCGTTTGTGGTCATACGCCAGGATGATTCTTGGAAAACTGTTTGAATCTTCCAGTGCTACGCATGCTTTGTCCTGTGTATGTAGCAGATCTCACTGAAGATTTGTAAATGGCTACGTAAAACTGGTTCCCATCTAACCGTAGGCCTACCAGTAGGGGTTGTTGGCGACTCTCGAGATGGGCCAGCAACTGCCTCTTCACTCATTTTCATAATGTTTAGCACAACTGCACAATAAAAATACGTAGAATAGTACAGCGAAAACAATAACGAAGCATACGACAATGGCTACCTTGTACAACACAGCTACGTAATGTTGCCAGCAGTCGTAACTCCGTGCCTACCGAAGCCTCCCGACGTTTACCGACTTCTACCTATTCAGGACTATGAAGAGGTCTGCCATCTAAAAGTTTACACACTGTACAGCAGCAGAATTTTTAGACTATATGAAATACAAGAAAGTGCAGAATATCCCACTGCAAGTAGTGCACTGCCAGGCATTTAAATGTGATTTGCAGAGTATCCATGTAGGTGTAGATGTAGATGTAGATCTCTAGTAGATAAAAACAAAAAAAATCCATTATTCGCAGCAATAATGCTGTTAAATATTCTGTACTTCATGTAAGAGTGTGTTCGTGTGTCTGTGTGTGGGCGCGCGCGCGCTCTCGCGCGTACATACACTCCTGGAAATTGGAATAAGAACACCGTGAAATCATTGTCCCAGGAAGGAGAAACTTTATTGACACATTCCTGGGGTCAGATACATCACATGATCGCACTGACAGAACCACAGGCACATAGACACAGGCAACAGAGCATGCACAATGTCGGCACTAGTACAGTGTATATCCACCTTTCGCAGCAATGCAGGCTGCTATTCTCCCATGGAGACGATCGTAGAGATGCTGGATGTAGTCCTGTGGAACGGCTTGCCATGCCATTTCCACCTGGCGCCTCAGTTGGACCAGCGTTCGTGCTGGACGTGCAGACCGCGTGAGACGACGCTTCATCCAGTCCCAAACATGCTCAATGGGGGACAGATCCTGAGATCTTGCTGGCCAGGGTAGTTGACTTACACCTTCTAGAGCACATTGGGAGGCACGGGATACATGCGGACGTGCATTGTCCTGTTGGAACAGCAAGTTCCCTTGCCGGTCTAGGAATGGTAGAACGATGGGTTCGATGACGGTTTGGATGTACCGTGCACTATTCAGTGTCCCCTCGACGATCACCAGAGGTGTACGGCCAGTGTAGGAGATCGCTCCCCACACCATGATGCCGGGTGTTGGCCCTGTGTGCCTCGATCGTATGCAGTCCTGATTGTGGCGCTCACCTGCACGGCGCCAAACACGCATACGACCATCACTGGCACCAAGGCAGAAGCGACTCTCATCGCTGAAGACGACACGTCTCCATTCGTCCCTCCATTCACGCCTGTCGCGACACCACTGGAGGCGGGCTGCACGATGTTGGGGCGTGAGCGGAAGACGGCCTAACGGTGTGCGGGACCGTAGCCCAGCTTCATGGAGACGGTTGCGAATGGTCCTCGCCGATACCCCAGGAGCAACAGTGCCCTAATTTGCTGGGAAGTGGCGGTGCGGTCCCCTACGGCACTGCGTAGGATCCTACGGTCTTGGCGTGCATCCGTGCGTCGCTGCGGTCCGGTCCCAGGTCGACGGGCACGTGCACCTTCCGCCGACCACTGGCGACAACATCGATGTACTGTGGAGACCTCACGCCCCACGTGTTGAGCAATTCGGCGGTACGTCCACCCGGCCTCCCGCATGTCCACTATACGCCCTCGCTCAAAGTCCGTCAACTGCACATACGGTTCACGTCCACGCTGTCGCGGCATGCTACCAGTGTTAAAGACTGCAATGGAGCTCCGTATGCCACGGCAAACTGGCTGACACTGACGGCGGCGGTGCACAAATGCTGCGCAGCTAGCGCCATTCGACGGCCAACTCCGCGGTTCCTGGTGTGTCCGCTGTGCCGTGCCTGTGATCATTGCTTGTACAGCCCTCTCGCAGTGTCCGGAGCAAGTATGGTGGGTCTGACACACCGGTGTCAATGTGTTCTTTTTTCCATTTCCAGGAGTGTATATATTTATGAACAGCACTAGGATGAATAAATAAATGCTGAATTGTAATGGAATCAGGAGTGGCGTACAAAGCAATCTTGCAATTTATTTTCAGTGTTCCCTAGTATTTTGACAAAATGGACGCTCCTATGTATACGTAACATGAAATATTACAGAGCATACTTCTATCATATTAAAAGGAAGTCCAGAAGCATTTAGAAAAAAGATGAATAAAAATATTTTTCGGCAGCAAGAGCGAACAAGCTGCTTCTGATTTTACAGCCTCAGTCGCCTAACCACCATACTACAGCAAACTAGTTTGAAGTAGGACTATGTCTGCAATGCTATAGCAGTCTGAAGGCTGCAACCGCTGATATGTCATTAAGTGAAATTTAATTACAACATATCGAACCAAGGACGACGCGTTTTTGATAAATCTTCAATGCGCTTTTGTCTTGATACGACGTACTTTCATAATATGCAAGTTATAATAAGAAAACAGTTAAATACGAAAATTCTTTAACGACAGATATGATGGTTTCCATCATTTTATTAGAACAAATTGTATCAGTAACGACGCGTTCTTGGGAGACCCTCAATGTACTGTTGCTTTCAAACAGCTTATGTTATAAACGTAAGCTGTGGCACCTAGCAAATATGGGCTTCAACTACAAACGACGTAATTTTGCGCGACACCTCCTAAGTTGTGCTTGTGACGTAAAAAGCGATCTTGTGTCTCATTCAGCAGAAATCTAACTTTTCTTATTCAGTATAATGAAATAATAAGCAACCAGTTACATAAAAGAAATTTAATTTGTTTACCGCTTTCGGGCGCTTAGTATCCCTCTTCGGAGGGTTACACCTGTCGCAATGATTTACGAGTGTCAACAATAAGCTGCATATAGCAAAATGCCATGGTCCTTCTTTCTTCTTTAAAAAATTATTTCATTATGTACGACTACAGTTGTTGAGGATGTATAAAATACTAGTCTTACTCACCTTTCACGCTCACAATGCTCTGGAACGTGACATCACAAAATTCGTCCAGCTCCTCGTCCACGATCGCTTTCACAATCCGTTTGAGATCGTCTTTAGGCTAAAAAAAAAAGACCGTAGTTACGGGAACGTAATCCGGCTGCCAAGCTAAAACTGCCGAATCGTGAAGATCTGAGGGATATTAGCTGGTCCTATTACAGTAGAACAAACTGTGAAGAAAACGAGCTCTCTGCTTTGAAGATCACGTTGCATGGATTTTAGTTTTTCTGACTGAAACGTCGAAACAGCTAACGTAGCACTTTGCAATTTCATTTATTTACAAAATCTTATATTCGTCTTCCTCTCCTATGTCACTCAGAACGTAAACCTCATTTTAGACACAATAGTGCAACTATAAAATTTAAATCAGTAAAGTTAAAAAGAATACAAAAACATTGTTAGATGCTGAAGCCCATATTTGCTAGGTGTCAGAGCTTACGTTCTATAATATTAGCTGTTTTAAAGCAACAGTACACTGAGGATCTCCCGAGACCTCGTCGTCACTGATTGAAATTCTAGCTTGTTGCACGCCGTAGCTCCATCACTTTTTACATAAAAGCATATAGTTATAGTTCTACTACTGTATGATAACGTTATTAAATAGAAAAAATACGATCAAAATTAATAACCAGCACAAATGAGGGAATAGTACTTTAAATTGAGGTTTTGTTTGCATTTATATGTTGTAATCAAAACTAATTCATATTGCACCATTCTTAACATAAAAAATTCTTTTTACAACTTAAACTACATGAAATACACATACTGGTGATAAAAATTGTAACGTCACGAACAGTAGCACATTCCGTGTATCATAACAAGCCTCCAGGAGGAGGTCGAGCAGTTACACACATAAAAGGTTACACCACTTTACTATAACTCCTTAACATAAAATGCTTAACTGATGCTTTCCACGTCCGCTTGAATAACAGTGCGTATAGGATGTAATGGGTATAAGAGCAGATATTTTTATACGTCGTACCTTAATATGTACACCCATCAGTATGTTGGCTGTTTTTTTCCGCACGTCGAATAGCCTTCCTGCAAACTACCCGATGTTTTCTACACCACAAAATGGACTACTCCTGTGAGTATAGACTAACTATTTTGCGTCCACTCATCAAAACCTGACCTGCTTCCCAGGGGAAAATAAGGACTAAAAGCTTGCTCTTGCCACAATCACTTGGAGGTACTAACCAACCCAAAAACATACCACATGCTATAATTATTAGTCTGCATATCATGTAGATATTGATGTAATGATGTTCAGTACACCGTCGTCAGCCATCAGTAGAAATATATGCTCTTACACCCGTTACATCCTGTATTTACTACTGTCGTCGAGTACAACAATACTGTTTATACATGACTACCACTGAAGGACAGTCGCTTATCAATTTAATTTTAAATTTTGGTACACATTACTGCCTAGTAACACAAATTCTGCCAGATCTGAGCTATTTTGACGCTGCAGTCTTCATTGAAGATCACAGAGCGGGCGAGCAGTGCTGCACTCTGATTAAGAAGTCTTCTGGCAAGGGCGCCATATGGAATTTCTTGAGGCCGACGACTCTCATTATTGGCTGCATCTGGCAATGACTTTCTTTAGCTTCTTGTGAGGTACCAACTGTAGCGTGTAACTCACTCATCGGAGACACTACTGCAAATAACTTAATTTTACCTATGTGTGTATATTGCGTATAGGTAGATTACACGATTACTTTGTAGGATTTTTGGGGCCACACAGGTGCGAAATTCAGCACACAGAGATACCACCACTGAAAGCAACAACGTCTGTAACGTGGCTCGGTGTCGAGCGAGACCGAGCTTGGATGAAGACAAAGGTTATGTAGTCTTAGTTCCTTGCGAGCGGTGGCGTGGCACTCTCTCTCATGTTCGAAGACAGACGTTTTCCATAACAGAAGTCTGCAGAATACAGGCCATGGTGGCAGTCGCATCTGAAAAATCTCGAATATCATCGATTCGTTTGGAAAAGTCAGGAAAAGCTACTGTGCTGCCGACTGATGGATCGTAGAGATGTGTTCAAATGTTCAAATGGCTCCGAGCACTATGGGACTTAACATCTGGAGTCATCAGTCCCCTAGACTTAGAACTACTTAAACCTAACTAACTTAAGGACATCACACACATCCATGCCCGAGGCAGGATTCGAACCAGCGACCGTAGCGGTCGCGCGATTCCAGACTGAAGCCCCTAGAACCACTCGTCCACACCGGCCGCCCGTAGGAAGGTAAATGGCAAGATCCCCCCGCAGTATGGTGTCAGGGAAGGTAAATTTAGAGTTCTGGGGTGCTGGTGTAGAGTATTTACTAAATAACCTACAGACTATGACAAGCAGTAGAGGCTGCAAAGCTTACGCAGACTATCTGCTGACATAGTATCTGCCAGCATAAGGGCTAAATTAGTTGAAGAGAAGGTCATGAAAAAGTAATTGATGTGCAGAATATAAATTAACGATAGCACCATGTTGTTGTTGTGGCCTTCAGTCCTGAGACTGGTTTGATGCAGCTCACCATGCTACTCTATCCTGTGCAAGCTTCTTCATCTCCCAGTACCTACTGCAACCTACATCCCTTGATGCCTCAGAATATGTCCTGCCAACCGATCCCTTCTTCTGGTCAAGTTGTGCCACAAACTTCTCTTTTCCCCAATCCTATTCAGTACCTCCCCATTAGTTATGTGATCTATCCATCTAATCTTCAGCATTCTTCTGTAGCACCACATTTCGAAAACTTCTATTCTCTTCTTGTTCAAACTATTTATCGTCCATGAATCACTTCCATACATGGCTACAATCCATACGAATACTTTCAGAAACGACTTCCTGACACTTAAATCTATACTCGATGTTAACAAATTTCTCTTCTTCAGAAACGCTTTCCTTGCCATTGCCAGTCTACATTTTATATCCTCTCTACTTCGACCATCATCAGTTATTGTGCTCCCCAAATAGCAAAACTCCTTTACTTCTTTAAGTTTCTCATTTCCCAATCTAATTCCCTGAGCATCACCCGACTTAATTCTACTACATTCCATTATTCTCGTTTTGCTTTTGTCGATGTTCATCTTATATACTCCTCTCAAGACACTGTCCATTCCATTCAACTTCTCTTCCAAGTCCTTTGCCGTCTCTGACAGAATCACAATGTCATCGGTGAACCTCAAAGTTTTTATTTCTTCTCCATGGATTTTAATACCTACTCCGAATTTTTCTTTTGTTTCCTTTACTGCTTGCTCAATGTACAGATTGAATAACATCGGGGAGAGACTACAACCCTGTCTTACTCCCTTCCCAACCACTGCTTCCTTTCATGTTCCTCGACTCTTATAACTGCCATCTGGTTTCTGTACAAATTGTAAACAGCCTTTCGCTCCCTATATTTTACCCCTGCCACCTTTAGAATTTGAAAGAGAGTATTCCAGTCAACATTCTCAAAAGCCTTCTCCAAGTTCACAAATGCTAGAAACTTAGGTCTGCCTTTCCTTAATCTTTCTTCTGAGATAAGTCGTAAGGTCAGTATTGCCTCACGTGTTCCAGTATTTCTACGGAATCCAAACTGATCCTCCCCAAGGTCGGCCTCTACCAGTTTTTTCATTCGTCTGTAAAGAGTTCGTGTTAGTATTTTGCAGCTGTGGCTTATTAAACTGATTGTTCGGTAATTTTCGCATCTGTCAACACCTGCTTTCTTTGGGATTGGAATTATTATATTTTTCTTGAAGTCTGAGGGTATTTCGCCTGTTTCATACATCTTGCTCACCAGATGGTAGAGTTTTGTCAGGACTGGCTCTCCCAAGGCCGTCAGTAGTTCCAATGGAATGTTGTCTACTCCGGGGGCCTTGTTTCGACTCAGGTCTTTCAGTGCTCTGACAAACTCTTCATGCAGTATCGTATCTCCCATTTCATCTTCATCTACATCCTCTTCCATTTCCATAATATTGTCCATAAGTACATCGCCCTTGTATAGACCCTCTATATACTCCTTCCACCTTTCTGCTTTCCCTTCTTTGCTTAGAACTGGGTTTCCATCTGAGCTCTTGATGTTCATACAAGTGGTTCTCTTATCTCCAAAGGTCTTTCTAATTTTCCTGTAGGCAGTATCTATCTTAGCCCTAGTGAGATAAGCCTCTACATCCTTTACATTTGTCCTCTAGCCACGCCTGCTTAGCCATTTTGCACTTCCTATCGATCTCATTCTTGAGGTCTGTATTCCTTTTTGCCTGCTTCATTTATTGCATTTTTATATTTTCTCCTTTCATCAATTAAATTCAATATTTCTTCTGTTACCCAAGGATTTCTACTAGCCCTCGTCTTTTTACCTACTTGATCCTCTGCTGCCTTCACTACTTCATCCCTCAAAGCTAACCATTCTTCTTCTACTGTATTTCTATCCCACCTTCCTGTCAATTGTTCCCTTATGCTCTTCCTGAAAGTCTGTACACCTTCTGGTTTAGTCTGTTTATCCAGGTCCCATCTCCTTAAATTCCCACCTTTTTGCAGTTTCTTCAGTTTTAATCTATAGGTCATAGCCAACAGATTGTGGTCAGAGTCCACATCTGCCCCTGGAAATGTCTTACAATTTAAAACCTGGTTCCTAAATCTCTGTCTTACCATTATATAATCTATCTGATACCTTTTAGTATCTCCAGGGTTCTTCCATGTATACAACCTTCTTTCATGGTTCTTAAACCAAGTGTTAGCTATGATTAAGTTGTGCTCTGTGCAAAATTCTACGAGACAGCTTCCTCTTTCATTTCTTACCCCCAATCCATATCCTCCTATTACGTTTCCTTCTCTACCTTTTCCTACACTTGAATTCCAGTCACTCATGACTATTAAATTTTCATCTCCCTTCAGTATCTGGATAATTTCTTTTATTTCATCATACATTTCTTCAATTTCTTCGTCATCTGAAGAGCAAGTTGGCATATAAACTTGTACTACTGTAATAGGTGTGGGCTTCGTATCTATCTTGGCCACAATAATGCGTTCACTATGCTGTTTGTAGTAGCTTACCCGCATTCATATTTTCCTATTCATTATTAAACCTACTCCTGCATTACCCCTATTTGATCTTGTGTTTATAACCCTGTAGTCACCTGACTAGAAGTCTTGTTCCTCCTGCCACCGAACTTCACTAATTCCCACTATATCTAACTTTAACCTATCCATTTCCCTTTTTAAATTTTCTAACCTACCTGCCCGATTAAGGGATCTGACATTCCACGCTCCGATACGTAGAACGCCAGTTTTCTTTCTCCTGATAACGGCATCCTCTTGAGTAGTCCCCGACCGGAGATCCAAATGGGGGACTATTTTACCTCCGGAATATTTTACCCAAGAGGACGCCATCATCATTTAATCATACAGTAAAGCTGCATGCCCTCGGGAAAAATTACGGCCGTAGATTCCCCTTGCTTTCAGCTGTTCGCAGTACCAGCACAGCAAGGCCGTTTTGGTTATTGTTACAAGGCCAGATCAGTCAATCATCCAGACTGTTGCCCTTGCAACTACTGAAAAGGCTGCTGCCCCTCTTCAGGAACCACACGTTTGTCTGGCCTCTCAACAGATACCCCTCCGTTGTGGTTGTACCTACGGTACGGCTATCTGTATCGCTGAGGGACGCAAGCCTCCCCACCAACGGCAAGGTCCATGCTTCATGGGGGTGGGGGGTGGGGGGGAGGTGTGGAGGATAGCACGATACAAAACAGGTTATGTTATGAGGTGGCAAAAGTCATGGGATACATAGTAATGAAGTATCGGTACTCCTTGTTCCAAGCGTAGTTCGGCAACTCTTCGTGGCGTGGACTTAATTAAGTCTTTGGAAGTCCCTAGCAGATATAGTGTGTCATGCTGCCTCTATATCGACCCATAATTGCGCTGTTGATCGTGCAGGATTTTTCGCATGGACTAATCTTTCAGTTATGTCCCATATATGTTTTATGGGATCCATGTCGGACGATCTGGATCACCAAATCATTCGCTCCAGTTGTCCAGAATGTTCTTCAAACTATTTGCGAACAATTGTGGCGCAGTGGAATGTGCGCAGTTTCATCCATAAAGGTTCCGCCGTTGTTAGGAAAAATAAAGTACACGAGTGGTTGCATTTGGTCTCCAAGTAGCCAGGCATGACCACTTCCAGTTGGACTAGACGACCCAGTCAGTTCCACGTAAACACAGCTCACAACATTATGGAATCACCACTAGCTTCCACAGCGCCTTGTTGATGAATTGGGTCCATGGCTCCGTGGTGTCTGCGCTACACTCGAACACTTCCATCCGCTGTTATCAACTGAAGTCGAAACTCCTCTGACCAGGTTCATTTTTCTAGTCGTTTAGGGTCCAATCGATGTGGTCACGAGCCTAGGAAAGGTGCTGCAGGTGATGTACTGTCACGTCAGTAGTCTGCTGCCATAGCACATTAGTAACAAATTTCGCAGCACTGTCCCAAAGGATGCTTTCGTTGTACAACCCACATTGATTTCTGCGGTCAGTTCACGTGGCACTGACAACTCTATGTAAATGCCACTGCTCTCGGTCATTAAGTGAAGCCCTTCGGCCGCTGCGTTGTCGGTGGTGAGAGGTACTGCTTGAAATATGGTATTCTCGGCACACTTCTGACACTGTTGGTTTCGGAATATTGAATTCTCTAACGATTTCCAAAGTGGAATATCCAATGTGTCTAGCTCCTACTATATTGTGTACGCGGTACTACCGCCATCTCTATATGTGCATATATTCCATGACTTTCGTCACCTCATTGTATGTTACTAGAAGGAACATTATGGAGATCGGTAAATCCCACAATCAGAGTAAATGACCAAGCTGTGAAGAGAAAAGAAGTATAGAGTTACCCGGGTACAAACGTCGACGAAAATCGAAACTACCATGCACACCTAGAAATCATTTGCAAGAGAGATATTAAAATACTGAACAAAATAGCAACAAGTGGCCAACGACGCTTTCAGCTGCTTCTAAGAGCAATATGAACATACCACAACGCAGTCTTAATCGCTGTTGTGGGCTACGGGTCGAGTACATAAGCTCGTCGACCCAGAACGGTAAAGAGGGCACAGGTCGTCCGCAGAGCACAGGGAAGTCTACCACTGCATCTACTAGGAGCGTACAGGAAAAACACGACTGAGGCACTGCTACTGGCATTGACCATACTGCAACTAGACCTTACAGTAGTGGCGGCTGGTGATCATATGATATTTCTCTTCGAAAGCGAGCCAGAAATCGCGTTACAATACGCCACGTCTCTTCGAGTGTATGCTTGTATGCAAATAGAACGGGCGAAAACCTGTTTGGTAGCGCTCTCACCGCGATAACTAGAAACCAGTGTAGAATTCAACAATCGGTCAATAGCAGTGCGATCAACTCAGAAAAGCTGTGACGTGACATCATCCTCTCCAACACTATGAGTGCTAAGTGATTCGCAGCACCAGGTCAGTATTTTTCTCTGAAAGTTCGTTTAACGAGGGGAGTGCTGCAGACAGTGTGAGCAGAAGCGGGTAAATGGCCCTTCCAAGTTGCTGGCATATTTCGCCTGTGGATCGTAGGTAATACGCTCTCTGAAGATTAAAGTGTTAAGTATGAAGGATTTCTGAGAAGCAGTTAATGTACTGGTGTTGTGGCTCAGTGATTATGGGTACTGCCTCGCAGTGCCAGCTGCTACGATTATTTTTTCCGTTTTATTTTATTCCTCACAATGTCAAACTGCTAACTGTAAACTTTAAACATACTTAAACACTTCAATTCATGCATACAAAATTAATATATTCAATTTAGTTTGATTACCACTCTCGCAAGTCAAAAGTCTACAACGGGAGGCAAAAACGGGAATGGGACTTAACATATGAGGTCATCAGTCCCCTAGACTTCGAACTACTTAGACCTAATTAACCTAAGCACATCACACACATCCATGCCCGAGGCAGGATTCGAAAATGCGACCGTAGCAGACGCGTGGTTCCGGCTGAAGCGCCTAGAAGCGCTCGGCCACATGGGCTGCCATCATGTTAGAGTGGTACGCTAAAATTATAACTGTTATTGGTGAGAACTAACTCAGATTTCTTTTCAGATTACGTGAGCTGTTGCATTGTGTCCACCATTATGTGCCCGTGCCAGCTGTACAGTGAACCGTGTAGCGTATGACAGTTCCCTGTAGTAATGTTGCATGCCACTGTAACGGTTGACCAGATATACTCTCTACCGACGGACTAATCAATCTCGTCGCTGGAATTTATTTCAAAAACAATTATATATTGTAATTGTCATTTTTTATTGATGCATCTAGGTATTTTTGCAAGATTAGTCCCACTATTAGTTGAACTTGACGTCATTCACTAAACAGTTATTCACTGTAAATCATTGAGTTGCAATGCCTTTCAATTTAAATTCGAGCCACTATTTCATATTGTTGTTCATTTTAATTTGCTTGTGTATTTCAATATACTTAACATGGCTGCACTAGAGTAACAGTTACAGACCAGCAGGTATAAAAGACAGCCAAGCAGTTGCAATAAATGGAATCCCGCCTCGGGTATGGATGTGTGCGATGTCCTTAGGTTAGTTAGGTTTAATTAGTTCTAAGTTCTAGGGTGACCTCAGAAGTCAAGTCCCATAGTGCTCAGAGCCATTTGAACCATTTTTTTCCCCGTGCCCGTATCGTGGAAGGCCGCGAAATCACATGCAATACACCAGGGGTACATCAGCGCATCCGATTTTCATTACGACGGCTGGTTGGTGTATGTATGAATGCTCACTGAGGGCATATTGAATATCTCCTGTGAGAAAGTGTGGCATATCGCATGCTGGTGTGTTCTGCTCGTGTGGTTTCTATGATTAATAAGTTGGAGAAAATGAGTTATAACATAGAAAAAAAGTGTTTCCAGACCCATGTTTATATAACATCATTTTTTCGTCTACTTTTGATGGATGTATCCTACAATTTGTGACGTAACTTTTCCTTACACGCTGTATATCAAGTTGGTTACAAGTCACTCAGTGCTCTCATTCTCAAATAACAGATGAATATAGTGTGACTACTTGCACACCATTTGAGATGAAGGTAGTGCTTACCCCCGTAGTGGATCTTTACATTATCTAATGGGGAAACCAAGTTAGTTTGAATTCCTCCCATTGTTTTAGGAGGAGAAGTGGAATATACATACTGTAGATACATAATACGTATAGCATACGCGTTTTCAACACTCTGTCACGCGTCTTGGCAATGCACAAGCATTTGTTATGAAACCTTGTAACTACATTAGTTAATAACATACTTGCTAAATAAAGTATCAATATCCAATTTAATTAAGTGTTCATATAGTTATGTTAAAACCACTACCCCTTTGGGTGTCACGCTAAGATAGTAGTGCGAGCGAGATCTAAACAAGGAGGTATTATGGCAGAAAACCCAACTGGAAATTCCTTAAAAAAAAGATGCAGCAGTATTTACCTTCAAACTGCATAATGGAGGCAGTGTTTCGTAGATGAAGGGATGTAAACACATTCTCATCTCGATAACGTCGAAATAGGAATAAATGACAACTAAAGTGAAACTGTCCCGTATTGTTACGCAAGGTAGTTCTGTTCAGTATCTACTCATTATTAATAAATAACCAGTCGTGGGTAATGTAATTTAGCGTATTTAATGTTTATCGTCATCATCGTCGTGTTTATCATCACCTCCTACTTGGCTTTGAATTTTAATTTTGAAATAGTATTCTCACACCCGTTACGAATTAGTCTCATTTCTTTCTTTATACCATATGTTCCCAGTTTTCAATTTTCGCTTTTCTTTCAAACATTTGAGTCTTTCGTATTGTAAAATTTTCGGTAGTGGATGTCTCCGTTTCCGATCCCTCTGTGAACCAGAATCGGCTGGCCATACGACATGAAAATGGGTAAAAATTCATTTGGTTAGTCAGTTTGGGCTAATTCCTGTGATCCGCAAGTGTGTGTGTGTGATCAATTAAAAATATGAAGGTACTAAATGAACTGCGTTTAATTACTTTTTACATCATTACGCTAACTGTTCCAAGTGTGAACGAAGGCTTTCCGAGAAGTAACGCCTCAGCTTTTAAGGGGAAAACTCTTAAACCTTTTCAAACAAAACAAACGTTAATAATTGAAACTCTGCTGGATGTTGTACCACGTCAGTGTATGAAACACTTTAACATTTATATTTTAAAATTAAAGTATTTATGTAATGACGCGATAAAACACCGAGAAGAATTTTAATCACTGTGACACCGTCCGCAGAAGCCTATTTAGTTAAAACGAACGTTCTTAACATTCTATATCTTGAATGAAATTTTCACTCTGCAGCTGAGTGTGCGCCGATTTTGAAACTTCCTGGCAGATTAAAACTGTGTGCCGGACTGAGACTTAAACTCGGGACCTTTGCCTGTCGCGTTCAAGTGCTCTGCTAACTGAGACACCCAAGCACGACTCAGGACCCATCCTCACAATTTCACTTCCGCCAGTACTACGTCTCCTACCTTCCAAACCTCACAGAAGTTCTCCAGCGAAACTTGCAGGACGGCACTGCAGGAAGAAGAATATTGCGGAGACATGGCTTAGCCACAGCCTGTGGACTGTTTCCAGAACGAAGTTTGAAATGTAGTAGGCGAGGTACTGTCGGAACTGAAATTGTGAGGAGGGGTCCTGAGTCGTGCTTGGATAGCTCAGTTGGTAGAGCACTTGCCCGTGAAAGGCAAAGGTCCTGAGTTCGAGTCTCGGTACGGCACACAATTTTAATCTGCCAGGAAGTTTCAAATTCTATATCTTTATTGTTCATGTCTACATATCTGTAGTCCTCTGCCGCTAGAGGACTCCAAATCGTATCGTGTAACATGGCGATGTGTAACGTAACTATGTTGGTGAGTGAGAAAGCGTGCAGTAATCGAAAATCACGAATCCGAAGTGTGCATCCACTCATGAAGCAACCTCTCCTTCAGAGTGACAATGCCAGACCACACACGAGCGCTGCAACATCTACAACAATACGTCGCCTTAGGTTCGTTGTCATCAGTCATAATTCACACAATACTGACTTGGTCCCATCCGATTATCATCTGTTTCCGTAACTTAAAGTACCCTTTTGCTTTGATAGTGATGAAGCGATGTAAACAGAGGGGCCTATGTTGAAAAAAAAAATAAGTAGAGAAAGGAGCAGAATGCGAGACATCCCGAATCAATTAACAACGTTTATTTTATGTTAAAAACTTTAAGAGTTCTCTCATAAGGAGAGCTGTTCGTTAGGTACAATCGATTGAGGTTGTGTATTTGTTACGACAATGGTCTCAGGTTTGGGTAGATGGAGATTCACGTTCTGTGTGGCCATGCTGATTTAATTTTTCCTAAATCACTTCAGGGAAATACTAGGATGGTTCCTTCAACAAGATTGGCTGGTTGGTTTGGGGAGGGGATCAAACAGCGAGGTATTCGGTTCCGTCGGAAATGGAAGGATGGGGAAGGAAATCGGCCGTGCCCTTTCAAAGGAACTATCCGGGCATTTGCGTGAAGCGATTTAGGCAGATAGCAGGAAACCTAAATCAGGATGGCCGATGGTGGGTTTGAACCGTCGTTCCCACGGATGCGAGTCCAGTGTGCTAACCACTGGGCCACCTCTCTCGCTCCTTCAACAAGGCCACAGCCGACCGCCTTTCCAGTACTCTTTTCATTAAACATGTTTGTATATTCATAATTCATGACTGTATTGTGACTCATGTTGTAATCGTATGAAACTGGAGGATCCTATATCATTGTAAAATGATCCTTGGGCAAATAAATTACTAAGGCGTACATAGAAAGCAATCCTCCTATTCCTCATCGAAAGATAGTTCCTCGTTATACCGCCTTCTGAACTCACCATTCTATCTTATTGGCCAAAGATTGCCTTTCCTAAGCTTTTAATTTCTACAGTCGGCCTTTGGCTGTGGAGCGGTGCGGTACGTCCCGGCCGCTCCGTGTCGCGTTTCCGGGTGTGTTGTTGTTTACCGCGCCGGCGCGCTAGTGTTACGTATTGCCGTCACGTTCCTGACACACGATGGCTCTTTCGTATCGGAAAGCCACGATCAAGCTGCAGTTCGACACCACGTACTCTAGACCCAAGGCCCACGAAGTAGAGCGTTTTTTACGCGATGTGGTACATGTTGATCCTAACGAGCTGATCGGTATCCACTTATCTATTGTCTCCAGCGTCGTATATCTTAAGTTCACTGACGACGAAGCATGTGACAAACTTCTCAGACGCTCGACGGCAGGTTATCGGTTCTGCCACTCAGACGGAAACGTGGGTGTGGTGACGCTTGAACGTGCTGGATTGGGAATCCAAAATGTGCGCGTGTTTGAGCTCCCTTTTGAAGTTCCAGCGGATTTGGTCACCCTTGCTCTTCGACCCTATGGAACAATTCTCGGCCACACGGCCGAAAAATGGAAGACCTTCGACACCTACCCTGTCCTTAACGGGGTGCGACAAGTCCGTATTGACCTGCATCGCCATATTCCTTCGTATCTCACGATCGCTGGTTGCAGGGCAATAATTATTTACGACGGTCAGCCGAGAACCTGCTCCGGTTGTGGCCAGACGGGACACATGCGTACCGAATGCCTGCAACGCCGTCTCGCGCAGACACCCTCGACCGACCAGATTCGTCCGTCGACACCGACCTCTCTGCCGATTACGTATGTTGCGGCGGCGAGACGGGAGACGCCAGCTGTATATGACGACCCCACTGTATTGGTGCGAGCTTTGGAGGACCCTGCAGTAGCTTCCACGGAGCCCCAAGCGTCTTTCAGTGCTGATGCTACTGATGTCCTTTCGTCGGACCCCGGCGCACCGTCACAACGGCTCACCGGCGGTGCGATGGAAGTTGAAGCACAGGATGCAGCGTCCTCCCCTTGCCCTACGTCGGAAACAGAGGCGCGGCAGCGTAAGCAGAAATCACCCAAGCGTCATAAGAAGCGGCGCAAGACAACCGACGACGTAGAACAGCCCGAGGCGACACCGCTGGATGACGAGGTGCCTCAACCGCTCCACCGCGCCGACACAGGCGACCCTACCGTCTCACACGGTTCGACGTCTTCTCCCACTACCGCTGCGTCTGGACCACATGGGGATGCGGGAGATCACCGCAGCTCCGACACCGGGGATGCACCCTTGCCTCCGTCTGCCTCTCGAGATCCAGTGGTGTCAACGTCCCTGGGCGACTGGGCGCAGGAGATGGAGTTGCAGGATGCGTTTCAGGACCAAGACGATGCACCGATGCCGATGGCAGCGTCTACGCGGCCGGCGACAGACGCCTAGGGCGGCATGAGCACCTCTCGTCGCTGCCTAGCACTTCGCAAGACCGGCGCTCCACGTCACGACTACTGCCCTCCTGTCATACCATGGTCACCTCCCGAGACTTGATGGACCTGGCATACCGCCTCGCCACGATCAACGTCAATGGCATTACATCTGATGTCAAGACCCGTATGCTGAAGGATACGTTACGCGCTGCGGATCTGGACGTTGTTTTCCTTCAAGAAGTCCGATCAGGACTCTGTCTCGATGCCTACGGATATGACGCCTACACTATGCCTGCAGATGTGGGCGGCGGAGGTACGGCGATTCTACTGCGGGAAGGGATAATGGCCACTGATGTCTCCTATTTACCGTCGGCCCGGGGGGTCGCACTCACGATTGGTACAGTACGTCTGGTGAACTTATATGCTCCTTCAGGCACCGGCAAAAGGAGAGAACGGCGCACCTTTTTTGCCGAAGATATAGCCCCGCTCTTCCAGGGCAATACCGACCACTTGGTAGTAGGCGGCGATTTTAATTGTGTGCTCCGCCCATCCGACCAGGAGCCACACTATACCACCTGCCCGGCACTCCAGGCACTTGTACAGGACTTGGCCTTGTTGGACACCTGGATCATCCAACACGACGACCGTCGAGCACACACCTACTTTACTAGTCACTCCGCGAGCCGTTTGGATCGAGTCTACGTCACCCGCGGCCTACGATCGGCCGTTGTCGACGCTGAGATGTGGCCGGCAGCGTTCACGGATCACCTCGCATATGTGTGTACTCTCACCCTTCCCCGCCAGCGCGTCCGCCGAAGTAGGGGTCCGTGGCGCCTCAATGTGGCCCTTCTTGATGAGATAAATTGCAGACGCGCAGTCGAGTCCACGTGGAGCAATTGCCACCGGCGTTTACCCGCCTACCGTTCTGTACTTCAATGGTGGTTACGGTGTGCAAAACCCGCACTGTGCCGAACATTAGTCAGCTATGGACGCGACCGAGCGCGCTGGTATACTGCGACTACTGATTTTTACTATACTGCGCTCCGCGAACTAGCTGTACAACCGCCGTCGCCAGAGCGACAATCAGCAGTACAACGCGTCAAGGCACAATTGTTTCGTATCAACGCCGTACGTCTTGCGGGTGTGCGGGTGCGAGCGAGGACGACTGATGATGTTCGTGGTGAACGACCTTCCCTCCACCATATCATTCAAGAACGCCGAAGACGCAAGAGGCAGCTCATTACCGAGGTTGAGACGGAGGACGGGCGACGCGTTGACGCACAAATGGATATCGTACGAGCGTTCACACAGTCATATAAACTTCTTTACGAGAGGGAGTCCCACATGAATGTAGGGGTCAGGGAAGTCCTATCTGACCTACCAGTCTCTCGGAACCTACAAGATGATGCTACGCTCTTGTCGGCGGTGACTTTGGAAGAACTGCGAGAGGCTCTGTTGCGTGGCTCTCCCAACAAAACGCCTGGCCCTGACGGCCTCCCTCTTGAATTTTACAAGCGGTTCTTTGATCTCATGGGCCCAATGTGGGTCAGGATGTACAGTGAACTCCTGGACGCCGATTTTCCGGTACCATCTGACTTTACTGAGGGTCTCTTGATCCCTGTGCCCAAACCCGGCGGAGGCCGTCGCCCTCTTGATTTTCGCCCGTTGACAATGCTAAACACTGACTATAAGCTGTTGACACGCATGCTCCGTGAGAGGCTCAAACCTACGGTAATGGCGGCCATTCACACTGATCAAACCTGCCTCGGGGGCGACACTAACGTGTTTACGACTTTAAGCACCTATAGAGACGTGGTGGCGCTCATGCAAACTTGCCGCCTCCAAGGCGCTCTTGTTGCGCTGGACTTCGACCATGCTTTCGACCGCGTTAACCATGGTTTCCTGCGTGCTGTTATGGAACACATCGGTGTCCCGCGTCTGACGACGTCTGTTGTGCTTCGATTGATCCATGGGGCTGTCACGAGGATTATGATCAACGGCTGTCGGTCCGCCCCCGTCCGTGTCAACAGGTCCGTCCGGCAGGGTTGTCCTCTTTCTGCCATGCTCTTCGCCGTTGCCCTCGAACCAGCTCTTCACGGACTACGGCGACGCTTAGAAGGACTTACCCTCCGTTCCGTAACCTTTCGATGTGGTGCATACGCCGACGATGTGATGTTCTTAGCACGGTCTGGTGACGAAATACACACGGCGTTTTCCTGGCTCCACCAGTATGGGGCGGTAGCAGGCAGTGTGCTCAACCTTCGGAAATCACGCTACATGGAGGTAGGACGAGGAATGCCTGCAGGTCTGGCCGTACCTCTGACAAAGGTCCCGATGCTCAAGTGTTTAGGGATATCACTCCATCGACAAATACAACGAACGGCGGCCTTTACGTATCGTATGGTCTTACGACGACTCCGTTTAGAGGCTCGTCTCAATAAATTCAGATCATTGAACATTTTGCAACGCGCCCAATACGTTAATGTGTACATGGCTTCTCACCTTAACCATTACGCCCATGTACTGCCGATAACGGACACGATGGCTTCCAGGATACAGGCAGTGTTTGGACACGTGGTGAACGATGGTGCTGTTTTCAAGATCCGTTTTGTTACGCTTACTTTACCCTTCGACAAAGGCGGTGTTGGACTCACTCACGTCAAGCACAGAGCGCTGGCACTGTATCTCCGTTCCATGAGGCGACTCTGGCTTTCACCAACAGCCAGTCTCCCAGGCCTAATGATTGAAGAAGTGGCCCCACGTACGCTGTACCCACCGGTACCAGTTGGACATTTATCGCCCTCGCTGTCACACATTAGAACGTTTTTCGTAGAGCATAGCTATGTGTTGCGGGTTATATCGGAGACACGGAATCCGACAGCGAAGACTTATTATAGTGCTCTCCAGCACTGGACTCCGGATAACGACATTGTACGGCGCCACCCTACGGTCGACTGGCCACGAGTATGGCGAGCCATCCACGCGCCGTTCCTGTCTACTTTCGTGCGGTCGACGTGGTATGTGGTCGTTAACGAGAAACTTCCAACCCGACAACGGCTGCATGCCATTCACCTAATTGACGACCCTGTGTGCCCCCGTTGCACGACGTTAGACACGGACGAACATAGACTGAACTGTGGGCCCGCGCGTGAGTGCTGGAAACTGATCCGCCAGATCCTGGCTTTCCTGCTCCGCCGCCCCTACGTTTCGATTTTACCCCAAGAACTCTTTCATCCCGACGCTGTCTATTTCCCTATGACCCGGATGAAAGCGGTTAATTGGGTACGAGGAATGGCGATACACTACATATACCGCGATGGAGACAAAGACGTCCTCGATTTATGGTACTATATGATCGACGAGTTTCTGGTCTTAACGAACAGACAGGATTACCGGAACCTTTTTGCGAACTATTTGGGTTCGTCATTCATGGACCCACCACCCAGCTGGGGTGTGCCGGGTGTGAGAAGACATTAACTTGTAGATGTGATCTTTCCACGATTCCCCTATGGTAACAGAAACAGTCTCTGACTGTGTGCAGCGGCCCCGGGCGCTCCAACGATTGGTGGCTGGTGATGTCCAATGCAATGACGACCGCCCGTTCCTGGCCGCCCGCCTAGCAATGTGACCGCGGCGAGCAAGATGGCCCTTTTTAGTTCACTTTATTGGCAACCTTTTGCGCATGGCTGCCTTGTTTTTTTTTATGCATTCTCAAAAAAAAAAAAAAATGTAGTTAGTAGTTTGTGAAATAAGCATTGTAGGCTGTGATTATATTTTTGTTGAGCTTAATAATTAGTGTGTGTAGAAACACCCAAAAAAAAAAAAAAAAAAAAAAAAAAAAAAAAAAAAAAAAGTTGGTAGAGCACTTGCCCGTGAAAGGCAAAGGTCCTGAGTTCGAGTCTCGGTACGGCACACAATTTTAATCTGCCAGGAAGTTTCAAATTCTATATCTTTATTGTTCATGTCTACATATCTGTAGTCCTCTGCCGCTAGAGGACTCCAAATCGTATCGTGTAACATGGCGATGTGTAACGTAACTATGTTGGTGAGTGAGAAAGCGTGCAGTAATCGAAAATCACGAATCCGAAGTGTGCATCCACTCATGAAGCAACCTCTCCTTCAGAGTGACAATGCCAGACCACACACGAGCGCTGCAACATCTACAACAATACGTCGCCTTAGGTTCGTTGTCATCAGTCATAATTCACACAATACTGACTTGGTCTCATCCGATTATCATCTGTTTCCGTAACTTAAAGTACGCTTTTGCTTTGATAGTGATGAAGCGATGTAAACAGAGGGGCCTATGTTGAAAAAAAAAATAAGTAGAGAAAGGAGCAGAATGCGAGACATCCCGAATCAATTAACAACGTTTATTTTATGTTAAAAACTTTAAGAGTTCTCTCATAAGGAGAGCTGTTCGTTAGGTACAATCGATTGAGGTTGTGTATTTGTTACGACAATGGTCTCAGGTTTGGGTAGATGGAGATTCACGTTCTGTGTGGCCATGCTGATTTAATTTTTCCTAAATCACTTCAGGGAAATACTAGGATGGTTCCTTCAACAAGATTGGCTGGTTGGTTTGGGGAGGGGATCAAACAGCGAGGTATTCGGTTCCGTCGGAAATGGAAGGATGGGGAAGGAAATCGGCCGTGCCCTTTCAAAGGAACTATCCGGGCATTTGCGTGAAGCGATTTAGGCAGATAGCAGGAAACCTAAATCAGGATGGCCGATGGTGGGTTTGAACCGTCGTTCCCACGGATGCGAGTCCAGTGTGCTAACCACTGGGCCACCTCTCTCGCTCCTTCAACAAGGCCACAGCCGACCGCCTTTCCAGTACTCTTTTCATTAAACATGTTTGTATATTCATAATTCATGACTGTATTGTGACTCATGTTGTAATCGTATGAAACTGGAGGATCCTATATCATTGTAAAATGATCCTTGGGCAAATAAATTACTAAGGCGTACATAGAAAGCAATCCTCCTATTCCTCATCGAAAGATAGTTCCTCGTTATACCGCCTTCTGAACTCACCATTCTATCTTATTGGCCAAAGATTGCCTTTCCTAAGCTTTTAATTTCTCGTTAAAGTCTTTCCTATCACGATACGACACTGCGGTGCCTGTGTTGTTCAGAAATACCCTGAAGCGCCAAAGAAACTGGTATAGGCAAGCGTATTCAGTACAAAGATCTGTAAACAAGCAGAATACGACCTTGCGGTCGACAAACGCCTATGTAAGACAAAAAGTGTCTGGCACAGTTGTTTGATCGGTTACTGCTGCTACAATGGCAGGTTATCAAGATTTAAGTAACTTTGAACATGGTGTTATAGTCAGCGCACGACCGGTGGGACACAGCATCTCCAAGCTAGCGAAGAAGCGGGGACTTTCCCGTATTAAAAATTCATTAGTATACCGTCAATGTCAGGAATCCACTAAAACATTACATTTCCGACATCGCTGAGGCCGGAACAAGATCCTGCTAGAACGGGACCAACGACGACGGAAGAGAATCGTTCAACGTGACGGAAGTGAAACCCTTCCGCACATTGATGCAGATTTCAGTACTGGGCTATCTACAAGTGTCAACGTGCGAACCATTCAAACAAACATCATCAATATAGACGAAGGCCCACTCATATATCCTTGATGACTGCATGATGTAACACTTCAATTACAGAAACTCTACTAAACAATCCTTTGTTGTAAAAGAAGTAGGAAAATTAGTCATCCTGACAGTGACGGCAGCTACTGAAGACAAAATTTATACTTGCGATAATTTTATCGACAGAAACGTCATGTGGATGATAATACTTATCATGAAATAGAGACTGAAAGAAAGAATCTGATAAGCAACAAAAACATCAAAGAAAGAATTGCAAAATGCGTAATTAATAGCAGAGTTTAAAGCCCAGATGGTAAATTGGCCAAAGATAACATTTGCCATAGAAGAGAGTTGTAGCCGCATCGAAAAGGAAGTTAAAGGAAGTTCGATGTGACTAGAATGTAACTCGGGAATGGAAATGTTAGTTTCAGTTACTGTCTAGTCGCTCTTTAGTACTATTGCGATAGCAGCTTGCATGTAAGCGCTACTAGATTGTTTTAAACTAATCGGAAGTTTGGAAGTTTTGCGATATAGACTGAAGTATTGTTCAGAAGTCATATTAAAGAAAAATCATTTTTACCGTTAGCAAGATAACGGGATACAGAGATTCGCGATGAAGTTAAATCGTGTGTGATCTGTGATGAGACTGAATAAGCACGAACATTCAAGGACACTGTAAAATAAACATAGCTGACAAAAAGAAAAGAAGAATTGTTAGTATCGAGTAGGCAACATACAAGTGCCAACACGGAGAACGTACAATTGCGCCGAGTTGTCAGAAGTTCCCAACGACAGGATTAATGATGCGAACGGAAGCAGTTCTCTAAGTAAGAAATCGGTGCGCCTGCTCAGTGTAGGGACAATTAGTTACAAGGAACAATAAAATTGGATTCAAACTTCAATTCTTCGTGTCGCCTACACAACTGAATAGACATCATCATCTGTATTAGTGAAAATTAATTGACTATTACAATATTATGAAGTGAAAAGAGAATTCATGATTATTGAACAGTCAACAATCATCGATTTCTTCCAAGATTACGACGCATTCTGAACATTGGCTGCTATCAAATGGCTCTGAGAAATATGGGACTTAACATCTGTGTTCATCAGTCCCCTAGAACTTAGAACTATTTAAACCTAACTAACCTAAGGACATGACACACATCCATGCCTGAGGCAGGATTCGAACCTGCGACCGTAGCAGTCTCGTGGTTCCGGACTGAGCGCCTAGAACCGCTAGACCGCCGCGGCCGGCCATTCTGAACATTGCTTAAGTATATGTTATCTCTGGAATTGCGTCGTGTAGTTATTGAAAACGCGACGTAGTAACGTCTTTGCGGCGGAATAACAATTTATCAATTTAACATCCTCCCAATTCCATAACGTGGCCACGACTTGGGTGATGAATTTAAGATTCAAGACTTTATATTATTAATATTCAACATCCATTACCTGTTGCTGTTGTGGTCTTCAGTGCAGAGACCGGTTTGATGCAGCTCTCCATACCACTCTATCCTGTGCAAGGTTCTTCATCTCCCAGTAACTACTGCAACATACATCCTTCTGAATCTGTTTCGTGTACTCATCTCTTTGTCTCCCTCTACGATTTTTACCCTCCGCGCTGCCCTCCAATACTAAATTGGTGATCCCTTGATGCCTAGAACATGTCCTACCAACCGATCCCTTCTTCTAGTCAAGTTGTGCCACAAACGTCTCTTCTCCCCAATCCTATTCAATACCTCCTCATTAGTTATGTGATCTACCCACCTAATCTTCAACATTCTTCTGTAGCACCACATTTGGTAAGCTTCTATTCTCTTCTTGTCCAAACTATTTATCGTCCATGTTTCACTTCCATACATGGCTACACTGCATACAAATACTTTCAGAAACGACTTCCTGACACTTAAATCTATACTCGATGTTAACAAATTTCTCTTTTTCAGAAACGGTTTCTTCGCCACTGCCAGACCACATTTTATATCCTCTCTACTTCGACCACCATCAGTTATTTTGCTCCCCAAATAGCAAAACTCCTTTACTACTTTAAGTGTCTCACTTCCTAATCCAATTACCTCAGCATCACCCGACTTAATTCGACTACATTCCATTATCCTCGTTTTGATTTTGTTGATGTTCAGCTTATATCCTCCTTTCAAGACACTGTCCATTCCGTTCAGCTGCTCTTCCAGTTCCTTTGCTGTATCTGACAGAATGACAATGTCATCGGCGAACCTCAAAGTTTTTATTTTTCTCCATGGATTTTAATACCTACTCCAAATTTTTCTTTTGTTTCCTTTAATGCTCGCTCAATATAAAGACTGAACAACATCGGGGATAGGCTACAATCCTGTCTCACCCTCTTCCCAACCACTGCTTCCCTTTCATGCTCCTCGCCTCTTATAACTGTCATCTGGTTTCTGTATAAATTGTAAATAGCCTTTCTCTCCCTGTATATGACCCCTGACACCTTCAGCATTTGAAAGAGAGTATTCCAGTCAACATTGTCAAAAGCTTTCTCTAAGTCTACAAATGCTAGAAACGTAGGTTTGCCTTTCCTTAATCTATCTTCTAAGGTTCGTCGTAGGGTCAGTATTGCCTGACGTGTTCCAACATTTCTACGGATTCCAAACTGATCTTTCCTGAGGTCGGCTTCTACCAGTTTTTCCATTCATCTATAAAGAATTCGTGTTAGTATTTTGCAAGCGTGACTTATTAAACTGACACTTCGGTAATTTTCACATCTGTCAACCACTGCTTTCTTTGGGATTGGAATTATTATATTCTTCTTGAAGTCTGAGGGTATTTCGCCTGTCTCATGCGTCTTGCTCACCAGATGGTTGTGTCAGGACTGGCCCTGCCAAGGCTATCAGTAGTTCTAATGGAATGCTGTCTACTCCTGGGGCCTTGTTCCGACTTAGGTCTTTCAGTGATCTGTCACACTCTTCACGCAGTATCATATCTCCAATTTCATCTTCATCTTCTTCCATTTCTATAATATTGTCCTCAAGTACATCGCCCTTGTGTAGACCCTCTATATACTCCTTTCACCTTTCTGCTTTACCTTCTTTGCTTAGAACTGGGTTTCCATCTGAGCTCTTGATATTCATGCAAGTGGTTCTCTTTTCGCCAAAGGTCTCTTTAATTTTCCTGTAGGCAGTATCTATCTTACCCCTAATAATATACGCCTCTACATCCTTTCATTTGTCCTCTAGCCATCCCTGCTTAGCCATTTTGCACTTCCTGACGATTTCATTTTTGAGACGCTTCTATTACTTTTTGACTGCTAAAATTACTGAATTTTTTTATTTTTTCCTTTCATCAATAAATTCAGTATCTCTTCTGTTAACCAAGGATTTCTATTAGCCCTCGTCTTTTTGCCTACTTGATCCTCTGCTGCCTTCACTATTTAATCTCTCAGAGCTACCCGTTCTTCTTCTACTGTATTTCTTTCCCTATTCTTGTCAATCGACCCCTAATGCTCTCCCTGAAACTCTACAAACTCTGGTTCTGTCAGTTTATCCAGGTCCCATCTCCTTAAATTCCCACCTTTTTGCAGTTTCTTTAGTTTTAATCTACAGTTCATAACCAACAGAGTCCACATCTGCCCCTGGAAATGTCTCACGACCTGTTTCCTAAATCTCTGTCTTACCATTATATAATCTATCTGAAACCTGTCAGTATCTCCAGGCTTCCTCCATGTATACAACCTTCTTTTATGATTCTTGAACCAAGTGTAAGCTGCTTAGCCATTTTGCACTTCCTGACGATTTCATTTTTGAGACGCTTCTATTCCTTTTTGACTGCTAAAATTACTGATTTTTTTTATTTTTTCCTTTCATCAATAAATTCAGTATCTCTTCTGTTACCCAAGGATTTCTATTAGCCCTCGTCTTTTTACCTACTTGATCCTCTGCTGCCTTCACTATTTAATCTCTCAGAGCTACCCGTTCTTCTTCTACGGTATTTCTTTCCCTATTCTTGTCAATCGACCCCTAATGCTCTCCCTGAAACTCTACAAACTCTGGTTCTGTCAGTTTATCCAGGTCCCATCTCCTTAAATTCCCACCTTTTTTGCAGTTTCTTTAGTTTTAATCTACAGTTCATAACCAATAGAGTCCACATCTGCCCCTGGAAATGTCTCACGACCTGTTTCCTAAATCTCTGTCTTACCATTATATAATCTATCTGAAACCTGTCAGTATCTCCAGGCTTCCTCCATGTATACAACATTCTTTTATGATTCTTGAACCAAGTGTAAGCTATAATTAAGTCATGCTCTGTGCAAAATTCTACCAGGCTGCTTCCTCTTTCATTCCTAACCCCTATTCCATATTCACCTGCTACGTTTCCTTCTCCTCCTTTTCCTACTATCGAATTCAAGTCACCCATGACTATTAAATTTTCGTCTCCCTTCACTACCTGAAGAATTTCTTTTATCTCATCATGCATTTCTTCAATTTCTTCCTCATGTGCAGAGCTAGTTGGCATATAAACTTGTACTACTGTAGTAGGCGTGGGCTTCGTGTCTATCTTGGACACAATAATGCGTTCACTATGCTGTTTGTAGTAGCTTACCCGTACTCCTATTTTCTTATTCATTATTAAACCTACTCCAGCATTACCCCTATTTGATTTTGTATTTATATCCCTGTATTCACCTGACCAAAAGTCTTGTTCCTCCTGCCACCGAACTTCACTAATTCCCACTATATCTAACTTTAACGTATCCATTTCCCGTTTTAAATTTTCAAACCTACCTACCCGATTAAGGGATCTGACGTTCCACGCTCCGACCCGTAGAACGGCAGTTGTCTTTTTTTCCTGATAACAACGTCCTCCTGAGTAGTCCCCGCCCGGATATCCGAATGGGGGACTATTTTACCTCCGGAATATTTTACCCAAGAGGACACCATCATCATTTTACCATACAGTAAAGCTGCATGCCCTCGTGAAAAATTATGGCTGTAATTTCCTCTTGCTTTCAGCTGTTCGCAGTACCAGCACAGCAAGGCCGTTTTGGTTAGTGTTACAAGGCCAGATCAGTCAATCATCTAGACTGCTGCCCCTGCAACTACTGAAAAGGCTGCTGCCCCTCTTCAGGAACCACACGTTTGTCTGGCCTCTCAACAGATACCCCTCCGTTGTGGTTGCACCTACGGTACGGCTATCTGTATCGTTGAGACCCGCAAGCCTCCCCACCAACGGCAAGGTCCATGGTTCATGGGGGGAGGGGGGATCCATTGTCCCCAGTTAGATCCATTATCTAATAATAAAAAGAAGAAGAAAGAGCGGCTTATACATTCTTACGCGCTGCTCTATCGAATATTGGCATTAATCACCAAAGACGGTATCTGAAATATGACCAAACCATGCGACGAGTTTGTGTTTTTCTACTAGTTACACATTGGCGTTGTTGTTAGCGACGGATGCCGTTTTACGTCATACCGACTGGGACAACCATCACTGCCGAGTCGTGTCAACTCTGAGGAGACGCAGGCGCCACAACGACACAAAGCTTTACGCCTCCTCTGCGACCGTCAACACCGACATGGGACTGTTGATGATTGGAAACATGTTGCCTGTTCGGACGAGTCTCGCTTCAAACTGTATTGAGAGGATGGACGTGTACGGGTATGGAGACAACCTCATGAATCCATTGACCCTGCATGTCAGCAGGGGACTGTTCAAGCTGGTGGAGCCTCTGTAATATTGTTTGGCGTGTGCAGTTCGATTGATATGGGACCCCTGATACGTCTAGATATGACTCTGAAGGGCGACAGGTACGTAAGCGTCCTGTCTGGTCGTCTGCATCCATTCATGTCCATTGTGCATTCCGACGGACTTGGGCATTTCCAGCAGGACAATGTGGCACCTCACAGGTCCATAATTGCTGCATAGTGGCTCCAGGAACAGACTTCTGAGTTTAAACACTTCCTCTCGCCTCCAAACTCCCCTGGCGCGAACATTATTGAGCATATCTGGAATGTTTTGCAACGTGGTGTTCAGAAGTGATCTCCAGTTCTTCGTACTCCTAACGGATTTGTGGACAGCCCTGCAGGAGTCATGGTGTCAGTTCCCTCCAGCACTACTTCAGACATTAGTCGAGCCTATGTCACGACGTGTTGTAGCACTTTCGCTTGCTCGCGGGGGCCCTGAGCGATATTAGGCAGGGGTACTAATTTCTTTGGCTCCTCAGTGTGCGATGGATGGAATGTTCATTCGGACATGCGAGCATGGCCGAAGGAAAAGCACTGCCGCAACTGCAGCCGTTTTGAAATACATGAAATGTATCCGCAGTTACGTACATGGACAACAACCGTCTGTATAATGGACTGAGTCGAACCCGGATTTCCCGTTTATCGGGAGTCTTCGCCTTGCCATTTTTTTTAATTATCAGGTTGACTTGATACTTTCATGAAGGTACAGAAGACCATAGTCAAAATCATCATGTCATTTGAGCTGCAAATTGAGAAAACAAATAATTATTGTTAACAAAACAAGACAAAAAGACTCTGAGCAACCAAGAAACTAACTCACGACCTACTGACTATATTTTTTAACTTTATTTATTTATTTATTTATTTATTCTGTGTAAGAAAGAAACGTGAAGTAAATAAGGCTTGATGTGATTAGCCACCAGAAACAGGGAAGACTCAAAGACCACAGGGTAACAACCAACACGCGTCGATTAAAAACAAGAAAACGCATATTTGCAATACGCACTCGGTGGCGTGGGTAACACAGACACTTCCAATGCGCGGCCTCCAGATGCTGGTGAAAGATACGGGATCAGAGTCGACCAGACGAATAAGAAATTCATTCGAAAAAGCAGATTCAGACCCTCGGACAGAAAGCCAGCTGTCGACGAATCCAGAGCCGGTGGTCACGTCCACATTAGACGATCCTGTGAAGTAAGGTATCAGTGAGGTGATGTTCGCCGCATTCATCAGTAGTGCGAAGGTCTATGCGAAAAAGTTGTAGCCAGTCGGTATTAAACGGTGAATGACCCTATACCACTACAAAGTAGTCTCCATCGGTAATATAGGAAGACTAAGACGAGACCAGAGAGTTTTTCTGGAACTTGACGGGGAAGTTGTTTCAACAAGGGAGAGGCAAGGTGGCTGATCCCGACAAGACAGTACATCTCCGGTAATGATGTGCCTCTTTGGAAGGGTATCAGCACCTAAGAAACTGACAACTATAGAATATTCGCGGATATGTCTGGAAAATAAACGAGGTGTATTGGAATACGGCACTTGTGGACGTGTTAAGACATTGCGCCGTACAAGATGGATGCCTTCGCTTTAATATCGAGAAGACCGAGCTTCTGGGGCCTGGCCATCATGTCATACTGAACTAGAAAGATGTGTCGTCGCGACAAGAATCTGCGGGCCATCACCGAGGGAAGCGGAAATATCCGTGCAATGTAATGTACAGTACTTTACTGAAAATATAAGTGTCTAAGACCTGCACTTGGTGAAGGAGGCAAAGCGAACGGCATTCGTGTTCAAGAATCTCTCCCTGAAATTGAGTCGAAACTTATCCCCATTTAAGTGCCGGCGGTTTGGTCGGGTTGCAATCTGCTATGATCCCTAAAGTCTTGTGGCGACCGACCACCGTCCCCCAAAGAATTACCACTTGGTTAAAGCCCCGCAGCGGCAGAAACGTGCATTTGCGATCATTAATGTGGGCACCAGCAAAGCAACGAAACGAGTTCAAGATATCCTTGAGCCTGTAAACCTCGTCGTCATTTCGTACTTAAGCCATGACGTCATTGGCGTAAGCGCAGACCGAGAATCGCTCTCCCAGTATCGTCCAAGCCAAGTAGTTGCATGGCAATATGCCGAATCAGGATTTTAAGAACAAAACAAAGAGTGACACGAATTAGGGGTTTCCCCGTGGTAGACCCCGTCGAATCGAAATCCCATGAGAGAACGGGGGCGGGGGGGGGGGGGGGAGAGAGAAATAAGGTGATCGTTCACAACCACAGAGGCATTTATACCTGTAGCTAGCACCTGGCATACGCCTTGAATAAAACCCAAAACTGGTTAACACACTAATTAAAAAACTGTGACTGATACTGTAAAATGCTTTGTGGAAGTCGTCGAGTAAAGCAAGGGCCCCAAGATATTAGTGGCAGAAGCCACCGAAATGACATCTCGACATTCGATAAAAGAAGTCAGTATCGTGCGTCCAAACACACAACTTTAGTGAACGGCAATGATTTTGTAGAGTAACTTAGAGACGGGTGTTTATAGCTCGAGCGACAATTTTTCAGCCGAAGTTTAGCAGAGAAATCTTGAGAAGTGAGTCAATATCAGGTCAACATTTGGTTTTCAGCTTGAGGACCATTTTATCTTCCTTGAAAGGAGCAGAAAGCGAGACATCCCGTATCACTCCATCAACCATTGACGTTATTATATTATCTAAGAGAGCTAAAAATGAAAGAAAATTCTTTAGGAAACCAATTCAGGTGACTTGCTTTGAAATGTCCCCTCAGAAAAATTTATGAATTACTGTGCTGATAAACCTCTTACATTATTCGATCATCAAACAGCTGAGCAGAACTGAACGTCCTCAGACATTTCATTCACTCTTTACTTATTTTGATCAACACTAAACTGACAGACAATATTTTTAGCGCAACGCAATCTGACTTTCAATAATCTCTACAAAAGTATGGCCCTGACTAACATTAAACTATACCTTTCACAAATCACTTACCTCACAAAACTCTTCGTTACTCGAACTACTGCCATACAGCGAGCGCCACAGATTGAAACTACTGAAGTCACCAACTACTGATAGGCACAATTAGCAAATGAAAGATTTTGATAGAGAACAAACAATGAATTTACCTTAATAGTGTTCAAAAGCCATAAAATATATATATATATATATATATATATATATATATATATATATATATATATATAGCAGTTCATGGCATCCAGTCTTACAAATTTACTGTCTCTGATGGACACACGTCCAGATCATCCGCTCTCAAATCTCCGCCATCTCTCTCCCCACATCCACCACTGCTGGATGCTCACCGCCAACTGCGCAACATTACGCTTTGTTAACAGCCAACTGCCCAACACTACAATAGTGACTATTTCAACAATGCAAACCAGCCACAGACTGCACACAGCACAGTCTGTGATTTTCATATAGAGCGCTACATGGCGCTACCAACATAAAAACGTAAACATCCTACTTACAGCTTGACTGAGACCCGGTAACAAAAATGGTTCAAGTGGCTCTGAGCACTATGGGACTTAACTTCTGAGGTCATCAGTCCCCTAGAACTTAGAACTACTTAAACCTAACTAACCTAAGGACATCACACACCTCCATGCCCGAGGCAGGTTCGAACCTGAGACTGTAGCAGTAGCGCGGTTCCGGACTGAAGCGCCTAGAACCGCTTGGCCACACCGGCCGGCAACCCGGTAATAATATATATATTGTTACCGGGATAAGATTGTATAGTGAAGTCAGTTCATCTTGTAAAATGGAACGTGGTGGGGATCTCTGCCGGTGTCCTTCTGAAAGCTTGCCTAGCGCTATCGTAAGGTTGACGTAATACAGAGGAACAGTATTCTCGTGTCCGAAGTACGTCTACCACCCTTACGGCACCAAAATGCATGAGAAATATAATAATTTATGGTTTGGTATGCAGTGCATGTGGTGACGGTATTCACCACAACAGAGAGTACTGCACCACAATCGATAATCCGCGATCGAAACATTCCTAGCGCACGCGGCTCTGTGGGTTGGCACTACGAACTATACAGAGATCCGCCGGGAGCCGCAGCTGACATCCCACAGGCATCGTAGGCCAGCTCTGGACCCTACCTAGGCGTCACTCAGATGCCCAGGACTTCCAATAATTTGAAACGTCTAATTATGCTGGAAATTTCACGTGAAGCAGCATTATTTAAGTTCAGTATTTCTTCATAATTAATAAATATCATTTTATTACTAATTCTTGGGAATCTATCTGATTGAGGATAACCTACGCTGTCCTTCTGCATTTCGCAATAGGGCGACTGGCCCATATACCTTGAATGACAACATCAAGGGAATGGTCTTGTAGATAGTCTGTATTGAGCATCCAGGGAAGACGATATATTTTTACCAGCTACTGCGCATAATTAAATGTGACGGCTGCGGCACAGTGATCACTAAAACAGGTGGGTATCACGTCAACGCCCAAAAGTTGTCCACACAAGGAATCAGACATGTAAAAGTCATCAAGTCGACTGCTACAAGTGGCAGTAAAATAACTGTATCGGACTAGTGTCGGATACCGACAAAGCTGTGTGTCACGTGGGTGCAAGGTGCGTACCATGTCATCGAGTTCTTTACTAAAACTAAAATTAGGAGACTAATCCACCGGACGGAGAATAAAATTAAAGTCTGCATCCAACAGAACCTTTGTAGGGGATTTACGAAGTAGGTAAATGATTTCCTCTTCGTAGAAACGCGAACGTTCCCTAGGACGACTAGAGCCAGAAGGGCATAAGAAGACATAAAGTGAAATCACAAAAGTACACCCTATACCCCTATCTTCGTTGAGAACTTCGAAAACTCGTAATGGAATTCCTTCCCCATAAAACAAGGCAGTGGCCGTAGAAAGATCGAAAGCAACACTCAATACATCGAGAATCTAGGAATTGAAAACTGGTCAAATAATACTTCCCGTAAAAAAAAAAAAAAAAAAAAAAAAAACACCTTGTGCACCAGAGTCATACATAAACAGACACAAAGCGATGACCTAGAGTTCGGAACCAGTCCTGTTAATATTCAAAGTGAGGAAAGTAAATTCTGCCATAAACAACTGAACTGGAACATAAACTACTAAATTACGAAACTATCATCGAAGGGAACTATATAACAGTATCCGTGGCAGAATCAATCGACAAAACGGAGAGAGAAGAAGTATGAACACCGACCCATCATCCAACTGTCTTTTCTTCATCCGTGATGCGACTCCCTTAGGCTGGATACGTTGTTTACTGTGACTCCTGGTAACAGCCGCTATCTCTTGCGATGGTTTGGGTGGGTCATGCAGAAAATCCGTTTCAGACTGAGAGGGAGAGACCTCTGCACCCCACTCGGCGACGGACAGGGACTCCCTGCATGGGGATTTGTTTTGTAACTACGGGGGAATCAATCTGTTTATGCTAATCAAGAAGCTGTGACGTGGGAGCCGCGACGAAAGGCGCAGAAATAGTTTGGGAAGCTGAGACATCATGAGAGGCATCCGATAGAGTCGGGAAAGACAATTGGATTCTGAAACAGAATCCTTAACACGCGGCACCGACAAGGTGACCTGGATGACGGGAAATCGCCAGGTGATTTACTAGTAGCCACCTGATCAGGTGCTGAAGCACCCATGGCTTCCTCGTCCACAAACTCAGGCCGGAGAAGAGGGACCTTCAAAGGAGGGCCATCCGAATGGCGAACCAAAGGAAAAGGCTTCTCAACTGCATTGTCGTCTTGAGTTCTGCGACGCTTGTTTTGAACAACTGGGGTCGCCACTGAGAGAGGGATGTCGATAATTTCCCTAAGCGTGGGCATCGGGGCAAAATCACCAGCACTGTCGCTCAAAGATACACTTTGATACTCAATAACCGGGTTTGGCTCAGCTGCTAAATCCTACGGGAGAAGATTCGCTAAACTCAATTCCTTACGCTGTTCGTAACGGCCTTTAATTGCCACCACATGATGTGGATGACTGGTACGGAGGTGAACGCTCTGATTACAAATAAAGCAGGTTCTTTCCCGCCCAGTATATGTAATGTGAACCCAATAAACATGTAACTGCAAGCGAGAGGGAATATTCCTTTTTAATTACCAGTTATACCGAGCGAACACACTATAGACCAGTAAGTGGAGCAGAGGAGACCAGAGTTCCCTTCGAATAAGTCGCATATCTTCACAATGGGGCAAGATAGACCTCCGAAAACTGTCATCTCCCTTTGGTGGAAGACTAAAAACCCAAACATCTGTATAGTCAATTTCTCCATTCGTCGAAATAAACACACTAGTGGAACCTTCACGAGGAGTAAAGGGGACCTAAGTGCTGTGAAGTGATATTATCCTGTCAACATAAAACGGGTCAAGAAATCTAAAAGAAAACATATATTATTCCAAAGCAAAGCACACAGGATGCATTTGATCTGTAGTGACCTTGATCTCCTCCACTAGCCAGTTATGTGTCTCTAAAGAGCGGAGCTGCACATGTCGCGTGGATTTATCAAATCTGAAGCCTACAGTGCCTGTACGTGCAATAGACGTGGAAAGCATCTTTGACATTACGGTTTGAGACAAAGCCGCATCAGGAAGGGCTGCACGAACACCAGGCAGTAGACGACAAACAGCAGTTTGAGGTACACAGGAACTCACTTTACACTGAACGGAAACGACTATGACACGCGGCACTACGATAAAAGGTGGAGTTAGGACAACCTGAGGACGACTCTTTGCCAGATCCAAACTTCCATCGCTGTCAGCCATGTGCCTATAACCTGCACTCGTACATCCATTATGTGTATTCCCTCACAGGGCAGACATTTTAATTGAAAGTCCCTTGCCTGGTGTCGGCGGATAAATAAGATACTGCAGTGCCTGTGTTGTTCAGAAATGCGATGAAATGTTCCTAGGCGATAAGCAGGAAATCTGGGTTCAAGTGCCAGTCCTGCGCAAATTTTCATTTCTATTACACAAACGACAGTTGTCCATATTACAAATTAGAATACATTTCATATCTTTCGTATCATGTCTTTACTATGCTGCAGAACAGTTCCTCTGGTCGAATAACCACACGCTAGCGTCTGCGTTTGGCGTCTAGTCAGTCGGTATGACATTTCCATCTGATTACCCAAGGTCTAATGGTTTCTTTAGGATCTGTCCATTCTCCTATGTAGCTGAATCTTCTTGCTCGTCTCTTGTTTTTTCCTCTGTGGATGATGCATTGATGTTATAAACTGCAGTCTCTCAAAGTATATCGGGAGGCTCGCCTTGGCCGCTTGGGTCTAGAATTCACTATTAAATAAATAGCGACGTTTCTGAACATGAGACGGTATTCCCGTACTCCTCAACCGCAGGAAGCCGGCTGTTGCAACAGAGCGGTTCTAAGCGCCTCAGACCGGAACCGCGCTGCTGCTACGGTCGCAGGTTCGAATACTGCTCCGGGCATGGATGTGTGTGATGTCCTTAGGTTACTTACGTTTAAGTACTTCTTAGTCTAGGGCACTGATTACCCCAGATGTTAAGCCCCATAGTGCTCAGAGCAATTTGAATCAACCGCAGAAAGCCTGAACGTTAGCGAGTATACACTGAGATGGTTCTAGTCATGGGACAACGCTTTGCTTATATATAGATGGCATTAGTATCACGTATACAATGTTTAAAAGGGCAGTGCATTGGTGCATCTGCCATTTGTACTGAACTGATTCATATGAAAATGTTGAAGACGTGATTATGGACGCACGACATGAATTAACAGCCTTTGAATGCGGAATGATGGTTGGAGCTAGACGCATGGGTCATTCAGTTTCGTAAGTCGTTAGGGAATTCAGTATTCCGAGATCCACCGTATCAGGAGCGTGTGGAGAATATCAAATTTGAGGCATTATCTCTCACCACGGACAACGCAGTGGCTGACGGCCTTCACTTAACCACCGAGAGCAGCGGCGTTTGCGTAGAGTTGTTAGTGCTAATAGACAAGCAACACTGTGTGAAATGGCCGCAGAAACCGATGTGGGATGTACGGCCAACATATCCGATAGGACAGTGAGGCGAAATTTGCGTTAATGGGCAACAACAGCAGACTGTCGACGTGAGTGCATTTGATAATAGCACGACACCGCCTTCAGCGCATCTTCTGGGCGCGTGGGCATGTCGGTCGAACACTGGACGACTGGAAAACAGTAGTCTGGTCAGATGAGTTCAGTTTCTAGTTGGTGAGAGTTCATGAAAGGGTTCGAGTGTGGTGGAGACCCCACGAAGCCATTGGACCCAGGTTCTCAACAAGGCACTATGCAAGTTGGTGGTGGCTCCATAACAGTGTGGGCTGTGTTTACATGGAATGGATTGGGTCTTCTGGTACAGCTCAACGGATCACTGACTCGAAATGGTTATGTTCGGCTACTTGTAGACTTTTTGCACCCATCCATGGACTTCAATCTCATGGACGACACTGTGCCGTGTCACTGGGCTACAATTGTTAGCGACTAGCTTGAAAAACATTCTGGACAACTGGAGCAATTGATTTGACCAACGAGATCCACCGATATGAATCCCATCGAAAATTCTGCCGGCCACTGTGGCCGAGCGGTTCTAGGCGCTCCAGTCTGGAACCACGCGACCTAGGGCATGAGTGTGATGTCCTTAGGTTAGTTAGGTTTAAGTAGTTCTAAGTTCTAGGGGACTGATGACCTCAGGTGTTAAGTCCCATAGTGCTCAGAGCCATTTGAACCATTTGAGCAATCGGAAATTTACCGTACATAATAAAGACATCAGTTCGTGCACGATATGCTGCACTGGCAATACTTTAGCAATTGTGGCTATAGAGGCAGCATGGTTCAGTAGTTTTGCAGTGTACTGCCAAAGACTTGAGTCCATGCCATCTCAAGTTGCTGCACTACGTCGGGCAAAAGGAAATTCGACGCCCTATAAGGAGAAATCATCCCATGTCTTGTCACCTCAGTGTACCATGATTGCAGGGGGATACACAGCAGCAGCGAGCCTCGGTCCCCGCCCCGCCTTATGTAGTGTAGTGCCCTGCTCATCGTAGCGTCGCCTCGGCATCGACTCGCCGCCTCCCGCAGCCGCGGGCTAATCTAATGAGGCAGAACAAGCGCCGTATTCACGAGGCGCCGGCCCGGCCCGTCTCAAATTGGCGCGCCTGAGTCTGCCGAGTGCGCTGGAGCAGTGGGCCGCGACCCGCAGTTGTAATGCTGTTGCAGCCGCGTCCTCAGCCTCGCCTGCCTGCGACTGAGTGCGGCGGAGACATGCCACACATCCGTAAATAGTCTACTCTGCTTCATGCTGAGCATCGCGAGGAACGTGTGCTAACAAAAGCACACCCTCAATGAATTTATACCCCGCACCCTCGCACCGCAGCGTTATTGCCACAACAGTTGTGCGAAAGCATGAACTCCTCGAATTAGACGAACCATATTACCGTGTTGTCCGTACAGAACTCCCATATAGAATGATGTTGTTACACATCCATCTTCATTACCAAAGCAAAAGCGGTGCTGCATTTCCAGGCTTTACAAGCTGTAGGATCGCATCCAGTTTTAGAAAATTAGTGAAAATTGACCTTCTCGTTCTACACAGTTTCCTACCAAATCCAAGACACATAACAACCCTCTTCAGTAGAAGTTTCCATTCTCTAGGTTTATATCAACAAGGAAATACCAGCGATAAAACTGCATTAGCAATATGTATAGCATTCCGGAAAAGAACGATTATTGAATTATGCCCACTAAAGAACACAATATAAAATTAAGTAACACTTCCAAGTAATGTGACGCACAACTGGTACAAGTTACACACTACATACAGTACTGGCCATTAAAATTGCTACACCACGAAGATGGCGTGCTACAGACCCGAAATTTAACCGACAGGAAGAAGATGCTGTCATATGCAAATGATTAGCTTTTCAGGACATTCACACAAGGTTGCCGCCGGTGGCGACACCTACAAAGTTCAAAATGGTTTAAATGGCTCTGAGCACTATGGGACTCAACTACTGTGGTCATTAGTCCCCTAGAACTTAGAACTACTTAAACCTAACTAACCTAAGGACATCACACACATCCATGCCCGAGGCAGGATTCGAACCTGCGACCGTAGCAGTCGCACGGTTCCGGACTGCGCGCCTAGAATACAAAGTTCAAAGTGTGCAACCAATTTCCTATACACAAACAGCAGTTGACCGACGTTGCCTGGTGAAACGTTGTTGTGATGCCTTGTGTAAGGCGGAGAAATGCGTACCATCACGTTTCTGACTTTAATAAAGGTCGGATTGTAGCCTATCGCGATTGCGGTTTTTCATATCGCGACATTGCTCCTCGCATTGGTCGAAATCCAGTGACTGTTAGCAGAATATGGAATAGGTGGCTTCAGGAGGATAATACGGAAGGCCGTGCTGGATACCAACGGCCTCGTATCACTAGTAGTCGAGATGACAGGCATCTTATCCCCTTGGCTCTAACGGATCGTGAAGCCACATCTCGATCCCTGAGTCAACAGATGGGCACGTTTGCAAAACAACAACCACCTGCATGAACAGTTCGACAACGCTTGCAGCAGCTTGGACTATCAGCTCGGAGATCATGGCTGCGGTTACCCTTTGCGCTGCATCACAGACAGGAGCGTCTGCGATGGTGTACTCAACGACGAACCTGGATGCACTAATGGTAAAACGTCATTTCTTCGAATGAATCCAGATTCTGTTTCCAGTTTCTTGATGGTCACATCCGTGTTTAGCGACATCGCGGTGAACGCACATTGGAAGCGTGTATTCGTCATCGCCATACTGGCGTATCACCCGGTGCCATTGGTTACATGTCTCGGTCATCTCTTGTTTGCATTGACGGCACTTTGAGCAGTGGACGTTACATTTCAGATGTGTTACGACCCGTGGCTCTACCCTTCATTCAGTCCATGCGAAACCCTACATTTCAGCAGGATAATGCATGACTGCATGTTGCAGGTCCTGTACGGGCCTTTCTGGATACAGAAAATGTTCGACTGCTGTCCTGGCCAACACATTCTCCAGATTTCACACCAATTGAAAACGTCTGGTCAGTGGTGGCCGAGCAACTGGCTCGTCACGTTACGCCAGTCACTACTCTTGATCAACTGTGGTATCGTGTTGAAGCTGCATGGGCAGCTGTACGTGTGGAGCACGGAGAGATCTACTGTTTAAATTTCGAAAGAGTACGTTCCATGATGAGTGGGATTTCATAACAAAAGGGGCATCCTCTCACATATTTCTCGCGAAATGATCTCGACCAGGAAATCTTAAAAATTATGTGCCGTACCGATAATAATTCCTCCAACGCGCCAACCGTGAATGTAATAAGAAGGGGGGAGGCGGGGGCAGAGATAATGGCACCAAAAGTACCCTCCGCCACACACCGTAAAGTGACTTACAAAGTATAGATCTAGACATGGGTGTAAATATGCTTGTAAACCGACAACCCTTTAAAGTTTTCTTTATTTTCGGTAACAGAAAAAAGTCTCCTGGTAAATATGGTGGCTGTGGCACCATTAAAGTATTGTTTCAGGCCAAATACTTCAGTTGATCGACGAAAGAAGGAAACACGAAAATACAGCATAAAAATGTTCAGGAATATAAATACAAAAATTCAGGTCACTTAGGAATCAAATAAAGAGGAAGTGGAGGGAAGCTAATGCGAAATGTTTGCATGAAAAATGATAAGAAATCGAAAAATAAATGATAGTCAGAAGAACTGACTCAGCATATAGAAAAATCAAAACAACTTTTGTTGGCATTAAAAGCAAGGGCGGTAACATTAAGAGTGCAATGGAAAATCCGCTGATAAATGCGAAGGACAGAGCGGATATGTGGAAAGAGTGGGCCTCAGTGAGAGCCTCTGTGAAGAGGAAAACTTGTCTAATGACGTGATAGAAGAAGGAATAAGAGTCGATAGGGAAGATATAGAAGATCCAGTATTAGAATTAGAATTTAAAAGAACTTTGGAAGGCTTAAGATCGAATAAGGCACAAGGGGCAAATAACATACCAGCAGAATTTCTAAAATTGTGTAGGGAAGTGGCAACAAAACGACTATTCGCGGTGGTGTGTAGAATGTATGAGACTGGCGATATACCATCAAACTTTCGGAAAACCATCATCCAACAATTTCTAAAATAGCAAGAGCAGACAAGTGTCAGATTTATTGCGTAATCAGCTTAACATCCAAGTTGCTGACAAGAATAATACACAGAAAAATAGAATAGAAAATTGAGAGTGTGTTAGATGACGACCAGTTTGGCCTTACGAAAGATAAAGCCACCAGAGAGACAGTTCTGATGTTGCGATTGATAATCGGAGAAAGAATGAAGGTTAAATCAAAACACGGTCACAGGATTTGTCGATCTAGTAAGCATCTTCGACAATGTAAAATGCTCAAGATCGAAATTCTGAGGAAAACAAGAGTAAGCTATAGGGAAAGACGGGTAAGACACACATCAAAAAAATTTTTGCTTCACCTCGGTTCCGAGAGTTCCGGAATCTGTATCGAAAACTGGAACAGAGATCAACATAAATATCATTTCCGCCCTTTTTATTTCTCATGGAAACCACACATTGCATGTTGTACCACCATACAGCGAGACCTTCAGAGGTGGTAGTCCAGATTGCGGGTTTAGTGACGTCTCTGGACAGTCAAGGGGACTGTCTTGACTTACGTTAAAGCATTTGAAGTTCTGTAACATCTAGGTACCCTACTTCTATTACAGAGGGAGCTAATTTAAGCCTGTGGCCATTATCAGGTGTAGGGAGAGGTGATGCTGGGGTGACGCATTTCACACCACTCATATTGTGTAAAGTGTTCAAGCTCATGATAGTGAAGACAACATTTACGAATACGCGTCGATAGCACGTTACAACTGGGACAGGTTATTCAGTGTGGTAGACAGCTGACATCTCCAGCTGTTGAGCTTTTGTACGTAACATCTCAGCTAACAACTACAAATAAGTACTCAGTTAATAAACTGAAAATAACTCTAGAATATAAACAGTTAATAACCTGAAAATAACTCTAGAATATAAACGCGAACTCAGGTAAGTTCTTTTGACTGCTTACATAAGAGAACTAGGAAACATGCTGGGGAGGTATACTCTGTCAAAAACTGAAACGAGCGCAACATTCATGGCAAGCGCAATCGCCTTTCCCGGAAGAAACCTACAGCTGCCTCACAGGATAACTAAGAATCGATTTCCCCTCTGGCAGTGTAGAACAGCATGCAGAGAATTAATATGAGTTTCATGCATTAGTATTATTAATAACTCGTATATTTATTCTACGTAGCATTAACGCAATTTGTGAAAAATAAACATCTCTCTGGCGTGCCTGCACACTGAAACCAGTAGCTCATTAGGCAAGCTGTGGAAAGGTCTGTATAACTTTGTGAAACACCTTGCAGTTGCTTCTCGTCACCTGTTGTCACAGAGAGATCGGAGAATCGCCTACTCGCTCTTCGGTTCGCAGACCTACGAACGAGAGAAGTGAATAACCACAATCCGGCGATCTACCTTCTCTTGCCGGTCTGTCCAATGCTTCCCTCTCCCCTCCATTCCGTCAAAGTCTCAGAACACCATTTATTCTTTAATACTGTTCTAAAGTATTTATATGATGTACACACATTTAATACTTTCCCTTCATTTAACAATAAAGTTAGTTTTGTACCATTAAAACTATTTCTAACAATCTGTTATTTTGCCATCGTCTGCCATGCATACTGTTTTACTCTAGAGAATAAATGAATAACACCTTTGTTGTAGCAAACACAGTGTTTCGGAGTCATTCAAGAAAAACATAAAAAGGTATATTTACTCGCCTCCAACCACCCACCCCTCCCCCTTTCACACACACCTCCACTCAGGATTTTTAGCGTTTTAACGTGTTGTTCATGGCCCTTCCCACAGTAGTGTAGAAAAATTTGCAACTATACGAATTTTTTCCCCTACTCAGCCTTCAGCCTTTTGTGGTCTTCGTTGAAAAGGCTACTCGTTACTCGATCTCTGCATTAAATCTTCAGCAATCTTCTGTGTCACCAGTTTCAAAAGTTTATATTCTCTTCTTGTCTGATGTGCGAACTAATAATATAGCCCACGTTAACTTCCGTAAACCTGTCTTCATAAAATACTTTCCAAGACTTACTGTTACAGTTGGTGTCGAAATATTCCTCTTTTTCAGAAATGCTTTCGGTGATGTAGCCGGTCTTTATTCCATTTTCTCTCTACGTCGGCATTCATCGGTTAATTGCTGACCAAATGGCAAAACTCATCAACTTCTTTTAGCATCTCATTTCCCACGGTAATTCCTTCAGCATCACATGGTTTAATTTTATTACATTCCATTACATTTCTTTTTGTTTTTGTCGATTTTCATCTTATAACCTCTTTTCATGATATTATTAATTCCGTTCAACTGCTCTTCCAGGTACTTCTCTGTCTCTGACAGAATTATATAGCCATCGACAAACCTTAAAGCTTTTGTTTTTTCTCTCTGAACTTTAATTCAGTCCCCAAATTTCTCCTTGGTCTCCCTGCTGCTTGCACATTGTACAGATTGAATACTATCTGGAATAGGCTGCAACCCTCTCTCACTCCCTTCTCAACCATTGCTTCCCTGTCATTCCTTCGACTCTTATAACTGCAGTCTGGTTTCTGTACAAGTTGTGAATAATCTTCCGCTATTAATGTTGTCAAAAGCTTCTTCTAAATTTACAAAAGCTGTGGTGTCACAGCCAGACACCACACTTGCTAGGTGGTAGCCTTTAAATCGGCCGCGATCCGGTAGTATACGTCGGACCCGCGTGTCGCCACTATCAGTGATTGCAGACCGAGCGCCGCCACACGGCAGGTCTAGAGAGACTTCCTAGCACTCGCCCCAGTGGTACAGCCGACTTTGCTAGCGATGGTTCACTGACTTCTACGCTCTCCTTTGCCGAGACGATAGTTAGCATAGTCTTCAGCTACGTTATTTGCTACGACCTAGCAAGGCGCCATGATCAGTTTCTATTGATATTGTAAGTCATGTACCGTCAAGAGCGACGTTCGCCATTAACGGATTAAAGTTAAGTATTCCACCAGCTACGTCCGTTTTTCTCAATTCTAATTCCCTTGTCATGTTCCAGACCTCACGCCAGCCTGCATGAGCAATACGCGTGCATTTCGGCCTCCTTTACTAACACGGTTGGCTCTCCTGCCAACCACAACATTGGCGACGAGAGTAAAAGTGTTCTTATCTAAATTGCCCTGATTTACTTGTGTAATGGCTTCGCCACAATCTCCAGATGTACTGTCCGAATTTTATCGCTTACAGAATCAGCAGACGCAGGCCTTACTGGACGCCCTTGGACAGCTCGTCCAGGGTCAACGTGCGATGCAAAACGATGCGGCAGCAGCCGCTTCACCGCTAACGCAGCCACAACACGCTGTTGCACCCACTTTTCGACCTTTTGATGCTGCACTGGAAAGCTGGACGGATTGGTCACGCCAATTTGGATTCCATCTCGCCGCCTACAGAATTCAAGGTAACGAGCGGCAGCCTTTTCTCCTTTCTTCAGTAGGTGTGACCAAGTACCGTGTGATAGTGAAATTATTTCCCCGACGCGACGTCGCAACTCTGTCCTACGAAGAAATTTTGTCTGCATTAGATGCATATTTCAAAGAATCAGTCAATGTAGTTGCCAAACGGTATACCTTCTTTCGTACAAAACGGACGGCAGGTCACACTAATCGGGAGTGGGTTGCAACCTTGCATTCCTTACTAGGCATTGTGCTTTTGAGTGTCAATGTGGACTCCCTTATTCAGATACTATGGTACGTGATGCAATTGCACAGAACGTTTCTGATGTTCGTATAAGGGAACAGATTTTGAAACTAGTAAATCCCTCCCTCCAACAGGTGATGGACATATTGGATCGGCAGGACACACTTGACTTTGCTCAGGAATCATTTGAAACTTCGCCAGCAATGTGTCAGGTTAACCGGCCTGCCGGGCGAGCTGCACGGAACAATAAACAGTCCTCGCGCCCGGGCGCGCCGCTGCCGCCAGGCTCTCAGCCACGTGTGCCGCGCAGGCAAGCAAATGCAGTGATCAAATCATGCCCGCGGTGTGCTACTAAACATTCGCGTTAGAATTGCCCGTCACGCCAAGCTATTTGCTTTTATTGTAATAAAAAAGGACATGTTCAGAGTGTTTGCCAGAAAAAGCTCAGAACTGACTCTCAAACCCGTTCCAGGCCCTTAGCATCGCAGCGGAATCGGAATCGAATCAAGGATACTCAGGCTCGCGAAACTTCGCCTATGGAAATTCATGTAGTTCATTCCACTCCGCGCAGTGCCACTCTCTCTAACAGTGACTGTGTTCGTCCGAAAAATAGTGTGTGTCGACATCGCCGGAACTCCCGTCAAGTCGCAAGTGATTATGTACCAGTGTCAGTTCACGTTGCACGAGACAGTCGCTCTTGTCGTCAGCAGGACAATAAACTTTTTGTGGACTTGGACATTAACGGCAAAGTGATACCATTCCAGCTCGATACCGGAGCTGCAGTTTCGCTGATCAATAAAGACATTTACAAACTGCTGGGCACACCTCCGTTGCGTGCCGCAAATGTTAAGTTGCATAGCTATTCAGGTCAAAACATCCCTGTGTTAGGACAGTGCAGCCTTCTTGCAACATACAAAGGACACAGAAAACTAGTGTCATTTTACTTCCTGCGTTCTTCTTCTGCAGTGCACTTGTTTGGTTTCGATTTATTTCAGTTGTTTAACTTGTCTATAGTAAATAAGGTCCTATCAGTGAACCAGACTGTGCCTTCAAACAGTGTTTCTCGTCTATGTGAAGAATTTGCAGACATTTTTGCACCGGGCGTCGGTTGCGCTACGAACTATAAAGCACATTTGGAACTGAAACTAAACACGCAACCGGAATTTTTCAGAGCGCGCAGTGTTCCCACGCATTGCGTCATGAGGTCGCAAAAACATTACAAGATTTGGAATCACAAGGTGTGATTGAACGTGTGCAGGCTTCTCTCTGGGCATCACCCTTAGTAGTTTTGCCAAAACCTTCCGACAAACTGAGACTTTGTGTGGACTTCAAGGCAACAGTGAATCCACAACTAGTGATTGCAACTTTTCCTTTTCCCCGCCCGGAAGATCTTTTTGACAAACTGTGCCGGGTAAATATTTTTCGAAGGTGGACCTAGCAGATGCGTACTTGCAAATACCGTTGGACGAAGAATCCCAGCGCGTTTTGGTGGTTAACACGTATCTTGGTTTGTATCGATTCAAACGGCTGCCATTCGGGTGTGCATCCGCCCCTGCATTGTTTCAGCAATATCAACAAACTGTTTGTGCGTCGGTTCCTACTGCAGCAAATTATCTGGACGATACTGTGATCTCCGGAAAGACGGAAGAAGAACATTTGGCCAATCTCCGAACATTATTTCAGGTCTTGCGACAAAATGGTCTTCGCTTGCGGAAGGACAAATCTGTGTTTTTTGCTCGGGACTTGCCATATTTGGGACATGTACTCAATGCCCAAGGCATACATCCCAGTCCCACGCACCTTCGTGCCATACAAGACTTGCCATCGCCGCAGAATTTGAAGCAGCTACAGTGTGTGCTGGGAAAAATCAACTATTATCATAAATATATTCCGCACGCCTCTTCCATTTCAGCTTCGCTTCATCGCTTACGCCGTAAAGGTGTTCGGTTCGCCTGGACGACGGAATACGAACGCGCCTTTCGCCAGTTGAAATCGGCGTTGCTTTCCAATACTTGCCTTACGCCATTCGATCCCCAGAAGCCCCTCTTGTTGATGGTGGATGCATCGGATTTCGGGATCGTTGCTATGTTTGCGCACAAAGATGGCTCGCACGATCGCCCTATTGCCCTATTGCCTTTGCGTCAAAATTGCTCTCGTCGGCTCAAAGAAATTATTCACAGATCGAGAAAGAAGCATTGGCTCTCGTATTTGGTGTTACAAAGTTTCATGATTTCTTGTATGGTCGTCACTTTACCATAATCACGGATCGCAGACCTTTGACATCGCTTTTTCATCCGACCAAGCCTGTACCTCCACGTACAGCGCAGAAATTCATTCGCTGGTCTATTTTCCTCTCGCAGTACCGCTACGATATCTTGTATCGGTCCACTGTTAAACACGGAAACGCCGATGCGTTGTCCCGATTGCCTGTTGCTGAGGATAGGGCATTCGATTCCTCCGAACTTGCTTGCATGTTCATTGATGCGGAAAACGATGATGTGGTCGAATCGTTTCCGATTGATTTTCGTCGTGTAGCTACAGCCGCAGCTGCCGACCCTGTCCTTGCTCCCATTCTGCGTTTTGTTGCTACGCAATGGCCCTTGTCAGTCACGGATCGGGGACCCGTTGGTTCGCCGATTTTTGGCTCACAAGGAGAGACTTTTTTCAACGACGTGGTGTTTTGCTGTTGCGTTCTGATAATGATCAGTCCAGGGTCGTGGTACCACGTTCGTTACAGTCCTCTGTCTTACAGCTTCTCCACCAAGGACATTGGGGTATAGTGAGAACGAAACAACTTGCTCGTCAGCACTGTACTTGGTTCGGAATCGATGCCGCGATTACGAATATGTGCTGTTCTTGCATGGTGTGTGCCGAACAACAATCAGCACCACCGCGGAAATTCTTTGCATGGCCAAAAGCCACTTCCCTTGGCAACGCTTACATATCGATTTTGCTGGTCCATTCTGGAATGCTCGATGGTTGGTTGTGGTAGATTCATTCAGTAATTTTCCTTTTGTAGTCCGGATGTCTTCCACGACATCTGCCACCACCCAAGCGTTATCTGCTATCTTTTGCATTGAAGGTCTTCCACAGACCATTGTTTCCGACAATGGCCTACAATTCTGGGCTACCACCTCTGAAGGTCTCGCTGCAAGGTGATACAATGTGCAATATGTGGTTTTCATGAGCATTAAAAAGTGCAGAAATGATCTTTAGGTAGGGCTCAAAGTAAATCAAGACAAAACAGAGTTCATGCAATTAGGAAGAAGACAAGAGCAGGAAGTATTTCTTGAGATACATGGCAAGAGGTTCAAGAGATTACCCCAGTTCAAATACTTGGGATCTTGGTTTAACACCGACAACAACATCAAGGAAAGAATAGCAGTGGAAATGAAGTGCATGCGTTCCCTCAGGCCAGCCGGTGGAGCCGAGAAATTCTAGGCGCTTCAGTCTGGAACCGCGCGACCGCTAAAGTCGCAGGTTCGAATCCTGTCTCGGGCATGGATGTGTGTGATGTCCTTAGGTTAGTTAGGTTTAAGTAGTTCTAAGTTGTATTGCATGACCTCAGATGTGAAGTCCCATAGTGCTCAGAGCCATTTGAACCATTTGAACATTCCTTCAGAGAGACGCTCGGTTCTAAATCGATCTGCCCAGCAGTAATGTACGGTTCAGAAACATGGAGCGTGACTAAGCGAGAAAAGAAAAAACTACTAATATTTGAAAGAAGAGTAATGAGGAAGATATGGGGACCAGTTTTAAATGGCGGAGAATGGAGGAGGGGGAAAAACGAGGAAATCTACCTTCTGATGTCGACAATCATGCTACAGAAGATAAAGAGCAAAAGAATCCAATGGGTGGGCCATGTAGCCCGTATGCCAGATGGAAGACAGTCGAAGATGGCACTAGCGGGGAAACCAAACACCAGACGCCCCATTGGACAACCTAGACACCACTGGATGGACGACCTGGTGAAGGACCAAGCAGCCCTGGGAATTGAAGACACCTGGAGGAACCGGGCACAAAACAGGAAGGAGTGGAGGCTCTTTGTGGAAGTAGCGCGTGGTCTGCAGGACCTGTGATCGCTGGATATCTATCTATCTATTCCAGTTTTCTGTACAGGTTCCGGAACTCTCAGAACCGAGGTGATGAAAAACTTTTTTTGATGTGTGTATATTACAATACTATAACAATATATTATTCACGGTTCTGTCATCTGATGATAACGATTTTATAGTTCGCCTTACATGATGCGGTGAATAATTTTCTGAACCTGATGCAGGACGGACGAGTGAAACTAGCTGCATAAATGTTTTACCTGTAGCTCAAGGCAGTAATATGACATTTTACTAAGATATGATAGTTGCCAGCACATTCTACCACAGCACTTCAGTATGTGGGATGATGATGCAAAGATGAAATGCCTGCAAGAACTTTGGAAATGTCTGGACACTGTCTCTACTGCTAAGGAGAGGCATCGGTAAACGTTTAGTGACCAGCATCAGAGGAGTACGGACGCAAAGCTGCGCAAAGAATGGATCACAAGTCAGTGAGTTCCCCAGTGGATGTTAGAATAACTGTGTGTTATACACGACATTAATTTGATTAGGTTCGTAGCAACGTGAACGCTGGAAATTTCTGTAAGGCCCAATAGAGCAAAAATCTATAAACGACGACTTGTACCATTTATTTTTAAATAACACAACTCTATTTTTTGCATTTACACAATAAAATATGCGTTGCATATATCTTTAAACCATAAATGTTCCATAATTTTTTTTTTTCAGATCACATTTGCTAGTACTGTTAGACGACCCAGGGATTGTCACCCATGTAAAGTGAATTAAGACTTTTGAATGGTAGTGATGTTGTGTTCTTCAGTCCTGTGACTGCTTTGATGAAGCTCTCCATGCTACTCTATCCTGAGCAAGCTTCATCTACCAGTATCTACTGCAACCTACATCCTTCTGAATCAGCTTGGTGTATTCATCTCTTGGTCTCCCTATACGATTTTTACCCTCCACGCTGCCCTCCAATACTAAATTGGTGACCCCTTGATGCCTCAGAATATGTTCTACCAACCGATCCCTTCTTCTAGTCAAGTTGTGCAACAAACTTCTCTTCTCCCCAATCCTATTCAATACCTCCTCATTAGTCTAATCTTCAGCATTCTTCTGTAGCACCACATTTCGAAAGCTTCTATTCTCTTCTTGTCCAAACTATTTATCGTCCATGTTTCACTTCCATACATGGCTACACTCCATACAAATACTTTCAGAAACGACTTGGTGACACTTAAATCTATACTCGATGTTAACAAATTTGTCTTCTTCAGAAACGCTTTCTTTAGCATTGCCAGTCTAAATTTTATATCCACTCTACTTTGACCATCATCAGTTATTTTGCTTCCCAAATAGCAAAACTCCTTTACTACTTTAAGTGTATCATTTTCTAATCTAATTCCCTCAGCATCACCCGACTTAATTCGACTACATTCCATTATCCTCGTTTTACTTTTGTTGATGTACATCTTATACCTTCCTTTCAAGACACTGTCCATTCCGTTCGACTGCTCTTCCAAGTCCTTTGCTCTCTCTGACAGAATTACAATGTCATCGGCGAACCTCAGTTTTTGTTTCTTCTCCCTGGATTTTAATACCTACTTCGAACCTTTCTTTTGTTTCCTTTATTGCTTGCTCAATATACAGATTGAATAACATCGGGGATAGGCTACAACCCTGTCTCACTCCCTTCCCAACAACTGCTACACTTTCATGACCTCGACTCTTATAACTGCCATTGTGTTTCTGTACAAATTGTAAATAGCCTTTCGCTCCCTGTATTTTACCCTTGCCACCTTCAGAATTTGAAAGAGAGTATTCCAATCAACATTGTCAAAAGCTTTCTCTAAATCTACAAATACTAGAATCGTAGGTTTGCCTTTCCTTAATCTTTCTTCTAAGATAAGTCGTAAGGTCAGTATTGCCTCACGTGTTCCAGTGTTTCTACGTAATCCAAACTGATCTTCCCCGAGGTCGGCTTCTACTAGTTTTTCCATTCGTCTGTAAAGAATTCGTGTTAGTATTTTGCAGCTGTGGCTTATTAAACTGATTGTTCGGTAATTTTCACATCTGTCAACACCTGCTTTCTTTGGGATTGGAATTATTATATTCTTATTGAAATGTGAGGCTATTTCGCCTGTCTCAAACATCTTGCTCACCAGATGGTAGAGTTTTGTCAGGACTGTCTCTTCCAAGGCTGTCAGTAGTTCTAATGGAATGTTGTCTACTATGGGGGCCTTGTTTCCACTCAGGTCTTTCAGTGCTCTGTCAAACTCTTCACTCAGTATCGTATCTCCCATTTCATCTTCATCTACATCCTCTTCCATTTACATAATATTTTCCTCAAGTACATCGCCCTTGTATAGACCCTCTATATACTCCTTCCACCTTTCTGCTTTCCCTTCTTTGCTTAAACTGGGTTTCCATCTGAGCTCTTGATATTCATGCAAGTGGTTCTCTTATCTCCGAAGTTTTAATTTTCTTGTAGGCTGTATCTATCTTACCCCTAGTGAGATAAGCCTCTACATCCTTACATTTATCCTATAGGCATCCCTGCTTAGCCATTTTGCACTTCCTGGCTATCTCATTTTTGAGACATTTATATTTCTTTTTGCCTGCTTCATTTACTGAATTTTTATATTTTCTCCTTTCATCAGTTAAATTTAATATTTCTTTTGTTACCCACGGGTTTCTACTAGCCCTCGTCTTCTTACCTATTTGATCCTCTGCTCAAGGCAGTAATATGTCATTTTACTAAGATAAGATAGTTTCCAGCACTTTCTACCACAGCACTTCAGTATGTGGGATGATGATGTGATGATGCAAAGATGCAAAGTCTGCAAGAGCTAAGGAGAGGCTTCGGAAAACGTTTAGTGACCAGCATCACAGGAGTCCAAGCTGCGCACAGAATGAATCACAAGTCAATGCATTCTCCAGTGGATGTTAGAATAACTGTGTTATACACGACATTAATTTGATTATGTTCGTAGCAACGTGCACGCTGGAAATTTCTGCGAGGTCCAATAGAGCAAAAATCTATAAACGACGACTTGTACCATTTATTTTTAAATAACACACAACTCTATTTTTTGCATTTACACAATAAAATATGCCTTGCATATATCTTTAAACCATAAATGTTCCATAATTTTTTTTCAGATCACATTTGCTAGTACTGTTAGACGACCCAGGGATTGTCACCCATGTAAAGTGAATTAAGACTTTTGAATGGTAGTGATGTTGTGTTCTTCAGTCCTGTGACTGCAGACAACGCAGAGACCGAGACCGAGTGTGTCTCACTCCAGTGCCGCTTCCAGCAACGTCTCCAGCTGCAACCGTAATGGCAGTGTGGCAGCGCAGCTTGATAATTCCGCGGAGGCGACCGCCACCTCCCTCCAGAGAGCCTGGGGCACTCTACTCTAGCAGCGGCTGCTCTTGGGGCTCAGGGCAGTCTGCCCCATCCCATACCCAGCAGTAGACCCTGAACTCCATTCTGGGATGTCGCTCCAGATGTCACAGGCTCATGGTGTAGGCTGTGATGCTGAGGCCAAACTGCTTGAGTACAGAAACGGCTAAGTGCTTATGTGCTCCAGACTACATTCATTTGGGGCTTATTGTACATACGCCAAATATTTCAATGGCGGCAAGTGAGGAAAAGCATCCATGCTTCTGCTAACATATTGCAGTGTCGACTGTTGCTATACTGCACCCAGCTGGCTCTGTTTCACGTTGCCTGTAAGCCATGTTTTGCTTCACAACACGTAATACTTTTACTTGCCTGTGGCTGACTCTGTTGCAACTCATTTCCGCTCTGGCGTACTTTTTGACCGAATACGATCGATACGCTACAGTGCTTCTAGCTTTTCTGCAAGTTCAAGTAAGGAAAAGATTCATCTTTTCCTATTTCCTTTGTACTGAATCAGTGCAAGGTCGGCCTGGTTATTTACTGATTTATTTATTTATTCATTTAACCTTACATCAGACCAGTGTTCCACACATGCAGCATTTCACACATCAGAGTTACATCATTATAATAGTTTAAATAAATAAGTTACATTAGTCTAGTGACAATATGAATAAAGAGTAATGACTAAGACCTAAGAAAGTAAATTCTGGCAGTATTTTTACAACAGGCGCTATACATACAAATTATGATAAAAGCAATAATAATAACAGTAAAAAAGAAAATCAAATAATAATGATAAACATAGTGACAATATGAATAAACAGTATTGAGTAAGACCTAATAAAGTAAATGCTGGCAGTATTTTTACAACAGGTGCTATACATACAAATTATGATTAAAGCACTGAGAATAACAGTGAAAAACAAAATCAAATAATAATGATAAACATGAGAAAAATTGGCAATAGTAATGAAGATTTCTGCAGATGTACATTAATATCTTGGTGTGTAAAGTAGATGTTTACTAGTATAGCGAGTTTTGGGAAAGGAAGATTGAAGGAGGGGGAAAGAGGGAAGTATTGAGGTGAAGTGCATTCATGAACAGAGGAAGGCATTACTCTTGCTGAAGTAGATATGTCATTGTTTTTTGAAGCCGGACATGTTTTTAAGTTCTCTAACATAATGAGGGAGGTTATTCCAGAGTCGGGTTCCCGATACTGTAAAGGACTTAAAGAAACTGACTGAGCGATGCAGTGGAACTGAGAGGATTTTATTATGATGGGAACGTGTGTCTGTCATGTTTTCCGACATAAGCGTTAAGGACGAGGAGAGATATGAGGGGCAGCGTACATTTATAATGCAGTTTGTCTGCACGCAGCCAGGACAATTCTGTATATGCTGGTGAAATGTGATAAAAAGTCGAACGTCGCAGATATATCGGACGCAGGCATTCATGACCAGTTCCAGACGTCGCGAATTTTCCTGAGAGAGGCCTTGTAGGAGAATATTGCTGTAGTCAATGATTGGGAGTATAAGCGTTTGTACTAATTTCTTTTTCAGATCGAAAGGGAAGAGTCTTTTTATATTTTTGTAGGACATGAAGGGATGTTGATGCTTTTTGCACACTGCAGTTACATGCTCTGTCCAATTTAGATTTTCGTCTATTATTACTCCCAAACTCTTTGCTGAAGGAGAGAAGTAAATATTTGTTCCATTTAGGATAAGAGATGGTACGGATTCCCGATGTTTTTGGCTAATGAGCGTAGAGTGACCAACAAGTACCGCTTGAGTTTTAGATAGGTTTAGTTTTAGTCCTATTTCCTGTGCCCAATTTGATAGTGCATCACAGTCAATATTGAAATTTTCAATAGCTTTCTTAAGATTGCTTGGTTTCGCATTTACATACAACTGAAAGTCATCAGCATACATATGATATTTTCAATAGGTCAGAACCGATGACATATCATTGACATAAAGAGAGAAGAGTATAGGACCTAATACTGATCCTTGGGGAACGCCTGACACTAACTGCCGCCATTGTGATTTTATATTCCCGGACAGGACGCGTTGCTGACGAGACGTCATGTATGAGCGAAACCATTGCACTGCGCTTGGTGAGAAATTTAGGCCGCTAAGTTTGGCTAGTAAGATGCCAAAGTCGACAGTATCAAATACGTTGCTGAAATCTAAGAAGCAAATGATAGTCGCTTCTTGTCTTGTACGTAGGCTGTTTAGGTTTTTATATTGGTAACGCCACGTAGCGCTCTGTATGAAAACCACTGGCTGTGCTCTGTGACTGGTTTTCATTGTTGGAATTTGCTATTGTAGTTGGGCAGTTGGCTGTCAATAGCGCGTAGCGTTGCGCAGTTGGAGGCGAGCCGCCAGCAGTGGTGGATGTCGGGAGAGAGATGGCGGAGTTTTGAGAGCGGATGATCTGGACGTGTGTCCATCAGAGACAGTAAATTTGTAAGACTGGATGTCATGAACTGATATATATATTATGAATTTTAACACTATTAAGGTAAATATATTGTTTGTTCTTCATCAAAATCTTTCATTTGCTGACTATACCTATCAGTAGTTCGTCCCTTCCGTAGTTCGAATCTTTTATTTAGCTGGCAGTAGTGGTTGGTTGGTTTGTGGGATTAAAGGGACCAGACTACTATGGTCATCGGTCCCTTGCTGGCAGTAGTGGCGCTCGCTGTGTTGCAGTAGTTCGAGCAACGAAGATTTTTGTTAGGTAAGTGATTCATGAAAGGTACTGGTTGTTGTTAGTCAGGGCCATTCTTTTGTAGGGATTTTTGAAAGTCAGATTGCGTTGCGCTGAAAATATTTTGTGACAGTTTAGTGTTGATCAGAGTGAGTAAAGAGCGAAATGTCTGATTACTTTCAGTTCTCCTCAGCTGTTTGAAAATCAAATAACGTAAGAGGTTTATCAGCATAGTAATTCATTAAAATTTCTAAGGGGACGTTTCAGTCTGTCCATGGCAAGTTTCAGGTCATCTGTCACCTTTATCCGTTTAGATGTTGTGCTTCGATGTTTATGAAAACCTGATTGGTGTTTGTCTAATAGGTTGTTAGTGGTTATGTAGTTAGTGAGCTGGTCATGGACTATATATTCTAAGGCCTTTGATAGTGCACCAAGAAGGCAGATGGGGCGGTAGTCAGAGTGCTGTGACGATGTCCTTTTTAGACAGTGGCTTAATTTGTCCCAGTTTCCAGGCCTCAGGGAAAACACTTGTGATTAATGAATAGTTGAAAATGTCTGTTATAAATGGCAGTATTTGATCAATAATAAGTTTTACCATCTGGATAGTGACGCCATCATGTCCAGTAGATGCTGATCTAATCCGCATTATGTCTTTCTTGACTGTACTGCAAGCGACGTGCTGTAGATGGAATTTTTCTCTGCTACAGTCGTTCATCCCCATGAAGTAATCAATGATTCTGTTTTTTGCGATTTAATTGTGGTTGTAGGTAATGTGAAGAATCGGTTTAGTTCTTCAGCTGGGACGATGGGATTTTCTGCAACTTTTATTTTGCCTAAACCGAGGCTACGGAGATTTTTCCACAGGATAGCTGGTCTACATCCATTGTCTGCTAATGTACGGTTATGATCTGAGCCTAGCGTTTCTCACCACTTGACTGACCATGTTTCGTTGCTGCTTGCATACAGCATGATTTTCAGGTGTAGGGTGTGTCTTGTATGCTCGATGTGCAGCGTCTCTGAGATTCATGACTTTGTTTTAGTTCATCAGTCAGCCAGGGTGCAGGTTCCTTTTTTACTTTTCTGGTCTTTATTGGAGCATATTTGTCATATAAGTGAGTAATTTTGTTAGTGAAATCCTGGAATTTGTCGTTTACGTCCATGAGGGGAGCAGAGGTCATCCCCCAAACTATTTCTTGTGCCTCAGTTTCGAGTTCAGGCAAATTTAAGCGATGGCCATATGCCCTTCCTGTTGCCATCCCATTAACTCCCCAGTGTGGAATTTGTGTACCCAACTGCCTGTGTGCAATTTTATTTACGTGGAAGTGAGCCAAAGTTTTCTAAATGTTTATGAATCGTGTATCGGAGACAGGATTTGGGTACCAGCCGGTGTTCATTTTGTGAGATGTGGGAAACCGACTAAAATCATATCCCGGCTGGTTGGCACATCGGCCCTGGTCGTTAATCTAAGGCGGGATTCGGTCCGGCACCAGCATATCTCGCCGTCATGGAAGCAGCACTTTAACATGAACGGTTACCAGGTGGGTAAGTATGAAAAGTTTATTTTGGAGCAATTTCCATAGCATTCTAGATAAAACAATGTGTTGTCTGATTTTTTCGGAATTTTGGTTGAGAGTTTAAAATACCATATACTGACTATACCTGCTTTCGCGACGAGCTCCACTTTTCTTTGCTGAGCTTTATCGCTACTTTCTCAGCCGTTCGTCATTACGGCTGGTCCCAGCTCACCGCTGACAAGCTGCCACCTCTCTTGCAATTCTCTCCATCACCACCACCGACACCGACACCATCCCACCTTACTGTGTTTCGCCTGGCCCAGCCCTCGTCACGGCCCTATAGACAAGCGGGTTTTTCTAAGACCTGCCTCTCACGCAAAGAACCATCACCGTCGTCCCCCTTCATCTGCAGCAGCCAATCCCTCGTGACCGACGCTACAAGATACGGCCGTATTAACAACAGCCTCCACCATCTCTTTTCGGATACGATACATGACGTTCCATGGCCCATGCATTCATATCCTGCATAACAGCTAGCGCCGACCGGTGTAGATCACGAGAACTATGGATCTGTAGTCCGGCACTTAAACACTCACAAGGGAAAAGCCTCAGACAGTCAACCGATTCAGCTCATACATGGTAGGTCGCTTAACTACACAACAATCTAAGATATTTTGACTGAACAAATAAGTTTCAGAAAACATCCCCTAAAGTTCATGATGGGCAGTCAACTCAGAACTGACAGTCGACAGATGTTTGAAAATTCAGAATTTTTCAACAACTTGTATGAAGTCCATAAACGTGTATTTTCTTAGAAATCGAGGAAAAAATCTTTTTCCTCTGCCGCTTACATATCCATAAGATACGTGCTACTAAACAAAAGCACCGCTAGTATAGCAACCAGATCATCTGACTGTGGACTGGAGACTCTGCTTTCGATTCCCAGTTGCATTGTACATTTCATTTATATTTTTTCATTTTTAAATTGTTAGTCATGGGAAAATAAGGTAAGCAAATCAATAAGAAATAATAACAAAGCAGGCAAATAAATATCTCAAGTGACTTGGATTAACAAAGAGTTAAAAATTTAATGCTGATCGATTTATAGTATCTCTTCCACTCACTCTGTTATAAGCCTTCTAAGAGCTGGATGAATGGCACTTCTCATATAAACATTTGAAGCAAATATACTCGTGGCACCAAGAACATCTAAAGAATGCAATCTTCACACAACTAGTGTTCCTTCCGAAAATTCGGAGGAAAACAAACTTAGTTCAAAACTGAAAAATGTCATATTGCGCCTAGAACTGTTGGTAAAATGCTTCATTTTTAATTGTTTATCATTGTTACTGTAAACAGTGGTCATGTGGCATGAACGCTGATTGCCGATATGAGATGAATGAGTGCACTGTCTAACACAGTTCTGATTGATTGACGGTGTAATTTATGTTACGATATTACGGTAATTTTATATTTTGCATAACATGAAATTGTGTATACTTTTATGAACCTGATGATTGTCGGTCGAGCGGAACTGACTGTCTAAATTGTACCAATAACTCAAGGTGGAAAACGACATTTTCCAAATAAATATAAGCTGCAGATTTGGACCAAGTGAAGTAAACATTTTGTAAACAGTTGATTAAACGATTGACCAAATTATTCATTAACATAGTGTAAGCACTGGAAATATTTAAGCAACCATTTCCCAGACGCTGTGATGGACGAATGCGTTACTTTATGTACACTACCAACTGCGACAAGGGTTAATTTTTCTTCCTTATGCGATAAAGTGCGTCCAAAGCTACACTGTCGCAGTAATCTTACTCGGAATTGTGTTTATGCAATGAGGCTTCCAATTTTAATTTTTTACTGACCCAACTCATTTGGGAAATATATTTGCCCACTTTCTTATTACTCTTTCTTGATTTACTCAGCTTATTAACCTTTCTATCTCTACAGCTTTCGATGAGAATAAAAATAAAATTGAAAATACCTGCAGCCCAGATGTCTTGGTAGCTACGCCAGTGGCACTTTAGTTTGACAGCACATACCCTATGGGAACACAGATGGCACCAGAAAAGTTTCTTTTCTCGATTTCTGGCAAAATGTTCGTTTTCGGATACCATACATGTTGATGAAACACGCTCAGTTTTCAGTTATCTATCATCCTCGTCAATTCTGAGTCGGTTGCGCGTCGTAAACTTTAGGAGCATTTTTTTTAAAAGGTGGGGGGAGGGGGTTGACGGGTGCTGAGCCAGAATTTCTAATTAGTCTTTCGTTTTAGTGTGTGTAGACAAACGACTCGACAAATATGCACTGAATCGTTTGGCCGTGTCTGACGCCTTCCCCTCGTGAGTCACTGGGACAAGCGGATGTTCCTTGAGGTATGCATATCACCCTGCAGCGTTAGCTCCTTAACTTTTGCGTCGTAGACGGCCCGCTATTCAGTCCTTCGAAAATGCATTAATGACACGTTCGTCTCTATGTCCCAGTCAACCAGCGACCGCTCCCTTGAATTTCTGTTATTGCAAATACTGTCTCTGAAAGTACAGGGACTGCAAAACACATGGAAACACCGCAAGAAACGCATGTTTGAAGATAAATGCTGATGCTAGCCAAGCCCGCTGATTTCGTTTTTGCATTTGACTACAGACGGCTCCTGTGCAGTGTCCTCAACACGTCGTACGTGTCAGTCGTGGTCAGCAGACGACTGGAAGCTGTTCTGGATACCGACGGTTTTCCTAGTGCATATTAGGCTGGCTAATGTGTTGTGTTTGTGGTGTTCCCACATTTCCACATTTTTGTCCTCCCCCGCCCGTCCATCTGTAACTGACCGTTCTTCGATAATTATGACAACGTTAGCAATCCTGCACTTACAAACGTGGCAGTGATGTCAGATTTGAATGCAGAAGTTCTTTTCGTAGAGAAACTGCGACTGTACATGTCAATTTTCACAAAATAAAGAAAACCGTAACAGTTGTTGAACCAATAACATTTTATTGTTTACGAGCAGTTTCGAATTAATACAGTTCCATCTTCTGGCGTACATTGCAACAATGGAAACAATGTTACAATTACGGAAAAGAAGTAATCTAAAAATGAAAATTTAATAGCAAACTGATGACTGAGATTTACTCAGATACACAGTAAAAAAAATTAAAAATAAATCAGAGTTCGTCTGTCACCCTATGTTGTCCGTGGAACAGAAGTTCCATAGGTAACCTAAGAAATGAAAAAAAAATTCGTTGAACAAACACCATCCGCAGGATCACGAACACCTAAGAAATATTAAAAAGAGGAAAAGGGCCACACAGTATGCGAAAGACACTTACATAGGATCCCGACAGCAATCACCATCTTTGATCGTCCGGCCGTACTAACAGGAAAACCCTTAACAGCTGCGGAGCGAGACGATTGGGAATGCGGGACACATGTGACATAAACAAAGTAGTTACATGCACCTACGGTTGGTGAAAGGTTTAAAACCTGGAGCGGTAAAAACAAATAAAAGATTACAGATGCCCAAACACTAGGGAGATTTTCCAACGGATTTTTTGTTTTGGTAACTTCGTAGGTTCCCTATTTTATAAAGTGAGACATAGAACTTTCATTTCACAGACAACTGAGGATGACAGGAAATCTCAGATTTTTTACGATTAATGTGAGTGAAGCTCAGTCATAGCTCGCTGTTACATGTTCAATTTTGATTGACTTCTTACCCGTAATTGTAATCTATTGTTTCCATTGTAGCAGTATATGCCAGAATATGGAATTACACTGTACCGAAACCGGTCAAAAAATAAAATATTATTGGTTCAACAACTACTGCGGTTTTCTGCAGTTTGTGAAAATAGAAATGAATAGAGTTTAAGAATTTAGTATTCCGATGTTAGAAAATTATCTAATGGCTCTTATGGGCTCACAGGACAAAATATTAGTAACCCTGTGGGGTTGGTTTGTGTTGGCTTCCACAAGATTAAACAAAAATCAAGACACGCTCATACTACCTGTCGACCAAGAAAAAGCGTTCGACAGTGTCAAATGGTGCAAGATGTTTGAAATTCTGAGAAAAATGCGGACAAGCTACAGGGAAAGACGGGTAATATACAGTATGTACAAGAGCCAATAGAGAACAATAAGAATGGATGACCAGGAGGGAAGAGCTCGGATTAAAAATGGTGTAAGACAGGGATGCAATCTTCCCCCTCCCCCCTACTGTTCAGTCTTTAAATCTATGAAGCAATGATAAAAGTAGAAGTAAGGATCAGGAGTGGAATTAAAATTCAAGGTGAAAGGATAGCAATGATAGGATTTGCTGATGACATTGCTGTCCTGCGTGAAACTGAAGAAGAGTTACGTGATATGCTGAATGGAATGAACAGTCTAATGAATACAGAAAATCTAAGAGAGAAGAAAGTAATGAAAGGTAGGAGAAATGAGAACAGCGATAAACTTAACATCAGGATTGACGGTCTGCGTATGTAGGCAGTAAAATAACGGAGCAGGGAGGACTTAATAGCAGACTACTAGCACTGGCAAGAAGGGCATTCCTGGCCAAGGAAAGTTTGCTGGTATCAAACATGGGCCTTAATTTGAGGAAGACATTTCGGAGAATGTGCGTTTGGAGCACATCATTGAAGGCAGTGAAACCGGAACAGAATAGAATCGAAGCATTTGCTACAGACGAATGTTGAGAATTAGGTGGAGTGATCAACTAAGGAATGAGGAGGTTCTGAGCAGAATCAGAGAGGAAAGGAATATGTGGAAAACAGGAGAACGGACAGGATGATAGATGTGTTAAGACATCAGGGTACTAGAGGGAGCTGTAGAGGGCAAAAACTGGAGAGAAAGACAGCGACTGGAATACATCCAGAAAATAATTGAGGACCTAAGTTGCAAGTGCTACAGTGAGATGAAGAGGTTGTTGAACTCTGTCAATCAACCAATTAATGGCAAGCCAAATAACTGCTTGCGTAAGGGTCAGCATTTGGACAAACCTATTATTGACTTGCCTAGTTTTGTGAAGCTCTGTCTCTTGAATGAATCATACAGTTTTTCTGAAATTGCAATCATTTGTTTGTGTGTACCTATACATCACATTTACCAGTTTCTGTTTCATTTGGCTAGTGCCGTAGACGCGCGTCGTTCTTCCATTTTTGTCTTAGACTGTAGATTTGCAACCACTTAACGCGGCGTAAAACAGCGGTCGTAAAAATCGTAGCCGACAGCAACCAGAGACGATTGTGGCGTCTTGTCAATGGCAGTTTGTTTCAAACCCAACATAAGCTGTTCCTGTAAGTGAATGTAGGTCCATGTCCACAATTTTAGACAGAACGTTGTGAATGTAACTGCTCGTAATGGACAACTTATGTCGAATGCTCCGCAAGAAGCGAAACATAAAGCAGCACTTCTTTAATGCGCCAAACAACACGGAGTCACGAATTTCCCTCTTTTCAAACGATGCGAAGTGTCGAGCACCACGACGGCCCATGAAGTGTTTGACGACCAGTTTATGAAGGGTGTAGTTCAGACTGGAAGCGATTCTGTGATCGTTTTGGGTCGCCTTTTGTGCAATGATTTGACCTCACTATTCACGTTTCCATGAACGTGACATAGGATGCTTATTTCAGCATTCTCGGTGGCCATGCCTTGTCCTTTCTTCTACATCTTAAAATATGACAAAGGCGAAACGTACATGGCTGTAGGCTCACTGGGAGCCTGACGCTCCTCGAATGATCTGCTAAATGATCGGATCTTAATCATGCAGAAAATGAATAAGGTTATATAAATCTCGGGTGAAATTTAGCAGCCCGCATCTCGTGGTCGCGCGGTAGCGTTCTCGCTTCCCGCGCCCGGGATTTTCTCTGCCTCGTGATGACTGGGTGTTGTGTTGTCCTTAGGTTAGTTAGGTTTAAGTAGTTCTAAGTTCTAGGGGACTGATGACCATAGATGTTAAGTCCCATAGTACTCAGAGCCATTTGAACCATTTTTTGAAATTGAGCAATCTCGGCAATTTCCTAGTCCTATAGGGTCTAATCATCGATCAGTGGTTTCACCATGATATGACATTCCTGAAGAAACGTATGGGCTCTCTTACTCGACGATGCCCTTATCAAAGTTGCACGTGGCGTTACACTGCATCAGCGTGAGGTCTCCTGTGGATGACCGGTTTCATATCAAGTGGTCTTATATGGTAAAATGTTGGGGAAAGAAGGGTAAAGTGGCCAAGTTGGGAAAAGTGGTCAGTGCTTATTTGCTGTCTCTGACAGTGCTGCTTCTTACCGAGAAGTGGCCAGACCAGCTGTAATCGAAACCATTAGTGATGTCAGTAGCGTTGACAAAGGAAGCCTTCTGCGTTATCCTTCTGTGAAAACATTTAAGTGTTCGATCGTTTGATGTAAGGTACGTCAATCAAATTACTAAAGTTGCTTTACTTTTATGACGAGCAGTAGGTTTTTGCTCTATCACGGTTCAAGCAATGCCTTGTGGTGTACAAATATAAGTCACCTGTCGTTTCCTTCGGTTGTACTGTTTCGCGGGTGTGTCACTGATGCAGACATGGTGCTTGATCGGGAAAACTGGCCACTCTTCCCAGCAGCTCATTTTCAATCTGTCCGTGCCAATGAGAATTGATTATTTCAATATTTTATTCATGGTATAACAATTGAAATTGCAACATTATAGATCGCTTTCTACACAAAACTAATATCCATTATACTGTTCTTCTGCAAGGCTTTGCAAAAGCTATGAGATGCAGAGAAAATACATCCAGAAAACAGAGCAATTAACGTGGTACACTGTTACAATACAAAAGGTAATTGATGCAGTAAAAAATAACAGGTCTTTTCCATCAGCTGCAAAACAATTCGATATCATACGCTAAAACGAAGAGTTCTAGGGAAAAACAGAGATGCATTGGCAGTAAAAAGATTATGGGCAGCTTAAGGGCAGAGTTCAGTAAAGAAGCTGAGCAAGATATCCATAATTAAATTTTTGAAATAGAAAAGCAATTTTATGGAATTACAGTGAAAGTTCTGCGGAGATTAGCATTCCACTTGGCAAAGAATCTGAAATGGCAGGCGAAGACCGTGTGGATAAGATGTCGGAGCTGTAAATGCTGGGCTCATAAACTGTGAGCTGGATGTGATGAGGACGGTGACAACTTCACGAGCGAATTTTGTACAAGACTTACTATTGTTCGTGAGTTGGTAAATTGTGAATGAATTAGACTGAAATAGTAACCCGTAATTAATCGTTTATTTCTCTCTTTAAATCGTTAGAAATTGTTGACCTTCTTGTGCTAACAATGTATTGCAACACGTTTCCTCCTCATTTGTATTATTGTTCCCCTAATAATAATAAATGGTGAAAGAAACTATAGGAAAGGGGAGCGATAGATCTTTGTGGGACACACTTTGTCTGGCTCCTCCCCTTTGGCCTGTCCGGCATGGGTGACCGTGCTGGTAGCTACGCTACCGCCGGCATAGCCCTCCGGATACGGAGCACGCAAACCTCCTCGCCCGCACGGACAGTGCTACGATAAGGCGGTGTCCCCTAAGCAAGAACAAGGACTACGGAAGGAAATACAACTAGGGACCTGGAATGTCAGAAGCCTATACCAACCTGGGGCAGCAAAATGTGTAGTAAGGGAGGCAGATAAGTATCAAATTGATCTATTGGCCCTGCAAGAAACAAGGTGGACAGAAACCGGAGCTACAGAAATGGAAAACTATGTCATATTCCATGGAGCCTCAGAAACAAACCACTCACTAGGAACTGGTTTTGCAGTGAAGAAATCACTCTGTACCACTCTCATAGATTTTAAATCAATCAACCCCAGAATCTCACTCCTAACCATAGACACGGGAAAACACACTCACATATATAAATTGTCATGCCCCAACCGAAGAAAGCGATGACATCAAAAAAGAGATTTTCTATGAGGAATTAGAAACGGTTTTAGACAATGTACCAAGTGAACATTACAAAATTATCTTTGGAGATTTTAATGCGAAAATAGGGAAAGAAGCAGCCTTCATGGGGACCATCGGAAAGCACAGTTTACATGATGTGAGCAGTAATAACGGCACTAGGCTGGTTAGCTTTGCGACTGCAAAAGGCTTGTTTATAAGTAGTACTGATTTCGACAGGAAGAGAATATATAAAGGAACCTGGGTGTCTCCAGATGGGAAAACAGTGAACCAAATTCACCACCTAATTGTAGAGAAGAGAATAAAGAAGTGGATACAACATGTTAGAACGGTAAGAGGTGCGGAATGTGGATCAGACCACTTCCTTGTCAGAGGAAGGATGACACAATATGGAGAGCCAGGAAGCACAAAATAATGCAAAGAGTCACTCGATATGACCATGAGAGTCTGACTGAAGATAATATAAGAAGAACTTTCAAGATAGCACTAACAAACCGTTTTGAGGCTTTGAATGAAGAGGAAGGAGATACTGTGGTAGATCAGAACTGGAAGGCGATTGCAGAGACCATTAAAGAAACAGCCCAAGAAGTAATCCCAAAGCGAACTAGGGGAAAAAGAGTGTGGTTCAATGAGGAGTGTGAGGGAGCTATCAGGGAGAGACAACGAGCCAAACTACTGTGGATACAAAGCAATATACAAGAAGAAGAAAAATCGAAGTTTGAACAAACACGACGGCAGACCCAAGTCACATTGAGGAAGGCAAAGTGAAAATATGTAAAAAGTATCATGGAGGAAGCTGAACAACTTTCATGGAAATAGGTATAAAGAACTTTATAGAAAAGCGAAAAGTTTTAAAGGAAGGACATACCATCAACACAGATTCATAAAAGATGCCAATGGAAGAATGTTAACAGAAGATCAAAAAATTGGAAGAAGATGGATGGAATACTTCAGAGAATTACTAAACTCTGATGAACCAGTAACAGTAGACCCAGAATATCCTCCACCCACCATTGAAGAGATAAAGAACCAGATTAAAAACCTTAAGAATGGTAAAAGTCCAGGTGAGGAAGGTATTCCTGCTGAACTTCTCAAGGCTGGAGACAAAATCCTCTGTTTCAAAGTCCACAAGCTAATCGAGCAAATTTGGGTAAAACATGAAATACCAGAGGAATGGACGGTAGCTGTTATATGCCCCATATACAAAAAGAAAGACAAATCCGTATGTGACAACTACAGGGGCATAGCGCTACTCAACACCTGTTATAAGATCTTCTCCAACTGCCTATTAGAACGAATAAAACCTCTAGCAACAGACATAATTGGAGAATACCAAGGAGGTTTCCAGGCAGGGCGATCAACCACGGACCAGTTTTTTGTCCTAAAACAGGTCTGTGAAAAAATGTACGAATACGGACGAGAGATACATCTCCTGTTTGTAGACTTCAAGAAGACTTACGACAGTATACATAGACCTAGCCTGATTAGAACTATGACAGAGTTTGGTACACCAAAGAAGTTGGTCAAACTGGTAGAGGTATGCGTAAATGACACAAAACTGAAGGTTAAGGTAGGCAATCAAATGACAGAAGGCTTCCAAGTTGTAACAGGATTACGCCAAGGAGATGGGCTATCACCTGTCCTCTTCAACCTGGCACTTGAGAAGGTAATGCAGGATTTCAACAAAGAAAACATCAAGGGCATTCAAATTGGTAATGAACACATTACATATCTGGCCTATGCAAACGACATTGCACTATTAGCATGCACACAAGAAGATCTGAAGAGAAGTATCCAGACCTTGGAGTTATTGGCAGCTAGGGTCGGTCTATAAATTAGCCCTGAAAAGACAGAGTATGTGACCATAGGAAGAAAGATCCAGAACTCTCAAGATTTAATTGTGAACGACACCAGGTATAAACATGTGAAAGAGTTCAAATATCTTGGATCATTTTTTACAGAAGTAACATCAACTGAAGCAGAGATAAAAGCACGACTGCCGGCGGGAAACAGATACTATCACTCTCTAGACCCTATATTAAAATGTAGAAGTGTCTCTCAACAACTAAAGCTACGGTTGTATAAGACATTAATAATGCCAGTAGTACTTTATGGTTCTCAAACCTGGAGCACTCGAAAACAAGACCTTAAGCGACTGCTAACATTTGAAATGAAAGTCCTCAGGAAAATATTTGGACCAGTCAGAGATCAGACTACTGGAGAATGGAGAAGACTACATAACACTGAATTAGAAGAGCTGTACAAGGAGCCTAAGATCTTGGGAGTGATGAGAAGCAAAAGACTGCAATGGGCTGGACATGTTGTTAGAATGGAGGCAACAAGATGGCCCAAAATCACAATGGACTGGATCCCGTCAGGCAGCAGACCAGTGGAAGACCTAGAAAGAGGTGGATCGATGGAGTGAGAGAAAAGCCTGTTGCAGCTGGGAGTCACGGAAAACTGGAGACAGACAGCAGGAGACAGAGACGGATTGAGAGCTCTAACTGTGGTATCGCGCGGTCCTCTGGGCCTGATCGCGTGAATTGAAACTGATTGAAAAAACTATAAGCCTACATATTTTTTTAAATACTAAACGATCTATTTGGAATGGTTGCAAAGGTCTGGCCACTTTATCCCATTAGGTAGGGAAAATGGGCCACTATGTAAGCATTCAGAAAAACATTTATGCATCCTACAAAATGTACTCTTACCTTAGCTATGAATATTTGGTGCGATACCTTACAGTATGTACATTCGAGATGTATGGGCCGCAAGCTTCAGTTAATAGCCATAGTTTCATGAAAATTCAATTGCACCCCACCTTCCCCTACAAGTGGAGGATGACATACACAGATTTTATATTTTATTCCTGTTACAGAGAACCAGAGGGAACATCCAACAGCTCCTAATTCCTTAACTTCAAACATTTCCTTACTTACTATTATTACTCGTCTTATAAAAATCTCTGTACATAAATGTCTTTCATAAGAAGACATACTTTGTGGATAAATAAGCTATTTCTGTAGCTTATTTACCGTCTATTTATTGAGCGTTTTGCAAAACTAAAGAAAATTGAAGTACATATAAAACAGGAAAATAAAATATGAAATAACATACTAAAATATTAACAAACTACACTGGTGTACAAAAATTAAGGACTAAAGTAACTTGCGCCTGTTGTGTCGCTATCAAGTAACGTATCTTAGTGGAACCTGTACCACACACAATAAGAACTGTTACAGTATTGTACACAAGAACTGAAAGAAATACTTATTGAGATGAAAAGAAATGAAACTTTCACTCAAGGACAATAATTACACTGAAGTCACCGCGACAGATGATGGTCGTCCCCTAGACATTTCCGAAGCCGGGACATGGTTCTGACGAGGATATGTGATGACCTCGGACGGTAAGGCATGCTCCGCAACGTGGTCCTATGCTGGTCACGAGATTGGTAAGCGTTCCCTTCCTGCACTAGCGCTGTTCACAACTGCTGGTGGCCGTTGGTACATGTGAAAGTGTTAAAATACGTGTCCCTAATGCATCCCACACGTACTCGAAAATCCTAAGAAATTTTGGTCCTATGTCAAAGCGGTAGGTGGATCAAAACAAAATGTCCAGACACTCTGTGACCAAAATGGTACTGAAACAGAGGATGACAGACTAAAGGCCGAATTACTAAATGTCTTCTTCCAAAGCTGTTTCACAGAGGAAGGCTGCACTGTGCTTCCTTCTCTAGATTGTCGCACAGTTGACAAAATGGTAGATATCGAAGTAGACGACAGAGGGATAGAGAAACAATTAAAATTGCTCAAAAGAGGAAAGGCCGCTGGTCCTGATGGAATACCAGTTCGATTTTGCACAGAGTACGCGAAGGAACTTGCCCCCCTTCTTGCAGCGGTGTACCGTAGGTCTCTAGAAGAGCGAAGCGTTCCAAAGGATTGGAAAAGGGCACAGGTCATCCCCGTTTTCAAGAAGGGACGTCGAACAGATGTGCAGAACTATAGACCTATATCTCTAACGTCGATCAGTTGTAGAATTTTGGAACACGTATTATGTTCGAGTATAATGTCTTTTCTGGAGACTAGAAATCTACTCTGTAGGAATCAGCATGGGTTTCGAAAAAGACGGTCGTGTGAAACCCAGCTCGCGCTATTCGTCCACGAGACTCAGAGGACCTTAGACACGGGTTCACAGGTAGATGCCGTGTTTCTTGACTTCCGCAAGGCGTTTGACACAGTTCCCCACAGTCGTTTAATGAACAAAGTAAGAGCATACGGACTATCAGATCAATTATGTGATTGGATTGAGGAGTTCCTAGATAACAGAACGCAGCATGTCATTCTCAATGGAGAGAAGTCTTCCGAAGTAAGAGTGATTTCAGGTGTGCCGCAGGGGAGTGTCATAGGACCGTTGCTATTCACAATATACATAAATGACCTGGTGGATGACATCGGAAGTTCACTGAGGCTTTTTGCAGATGATGCTGTGGTGTATCGAGAGGTTGCAACAATGGAAAATTGTACTGAAATGCAGGAGGATCTGCAGCGAATTGACGCATGGTGCACGGAATGGCAATTGAAACTCAATGTAGACAAGTGTAATGTGCTGCGAATACATAGAAAGATAGGTCCCTTATCATTTAGCTACAAAATAGCAGGTCAGCAACTGGAAGCAGTTAATTCCATAAATTATCTGGGAGTACTCATTAGGAGTGATTTAAAATGGAATGATCATATAAAGTTGATCGTCGGTAAAGCAGATGCCAGACTGAGATTCATTGGAAGAATCCTAAGGAAATGCAATCCGACAACAAAGGAAGTAGGTTACAGTACGCTTGTTCGCCCAATGCTTGAATACTGCTCAGCAGTGTGGGATCCGCACCAGGTAGGGTTGATAGAAGAGATAGAAAGGATCCAACGGAGAGCAGCGCGCTTCGTTACAGGATCATTTAGTAATTGCGAAAGCGTTACGGAGATGATAGATAAACTCCAGTGGAAGACTCTGCAGGAGAGACGCTCAGTAGCTCGGTACGGGCTTTTGTTAAAGTTTCGAGAACATACCTTCACCGAAGAGTCAAGCAGTATATTGCTCCCTCCTACGTATATCTCGCGAAGAGACCATGAGGATAAAATCAGAGAGATTAGAGCCCACACAGAAGCATACCGACAATCCTTCTTTCCACGTACAATACGAGACTGGAATAGAAGGGAGAACCGATAGAGGTACTCAGGGCACCCTCCGCCACACACCGTCAGGTGGCCTGCGGAGTATGGATGTAGATGTAGTAGATGTCAGGAACCGTGAGGACATCTTGGGATCTCATGCGCGGTTGTTGCGAGGTGCTATGATCCCAAACTTCGTATTGATGGACGGCTGTGCTCAACTTCATACAGCATGGGTGGGTGACGTTCTTTTTAGAAACGGAAGATATTGCATGCATGGTGTGGCCTGCTCGCTCTCCAGATTTGAATCCCTTATAGCTCATCTGGGGTGCACTAAGGACACAGGTTACACCACGCCAATATACACCAACCACTCTTCAAGACTTGTGAAGAGCTCTGCAGGAAGAACGAGCGTTATTGACTCATCGTGACACTCATGATATCATTCACAGCATGTCCCGTCGTTGTCAGGTGTGTATTGGTGCCAGAAGTGGCCACATCCCATGCTGAACACATTAATCAGTTGTCAGAACGTGTGTACAAATCTGTTTAGTTTGAAAAAACGGAGAACATTTTTGTCTACTGTTATGCACGTAGCAGTTGATTACGTTCTGTATTCTTTGCATTTTTTTCTACTTTACTATCATCTATTTATACTGTTTTGTTGCAAAATAAGGCAACCTTGCGAAATTTTCCTTTGTTGCTTTAATTTTGGACACCAGTGTATTTTAGTAGCCAGGCCCTAAAAGTCGGTACCACAAAATAACAGTTACTGGAGTTCAAAGCCGGTAGTTCATGCCACTGATGTACAGGAAATATCTGTGGAATTTCGTATATAGGCAATAAAGACTATAATTCATTGGCCTGCACTTGGACAATAATCTTCGAAGGGAAAACCACGTGTGGAGTGAAATAATCAGAATATTGTCCTCGCTTAACCATATGTCCAAAATAGTACACTATGTGATAATTTCCCCACTTATATATTATCGGATAGAACTGTGAGGCAGTGGAGCTGATGTGCACTTGAACAGAGTACTGATGCCACAAAACGGAGCTCTTAGGCTTATAAATAGTCTGAAGCTAAGGGGACCTGTCGCGACGTTCTTATCCGAAGTAAATATCTCGCTGTATCCTCCTCGTGTACCCATAGACTTACCAGTCTTTCTGTAAACCATAAGGGCGACGAGTAGAAATCGTTATGATGTACGTAATTACAACACAAGAAATCAGCACAGTTACTGCGAAACAAAATTTAAAATAACAGATACAGACAGAAAACCACAACCGAAGTCGAGTGGGGGGTGAGCTGCAGGACAGGCAAAAAGTAAACTAAGCAGTGGTCATTTTAGTTCCAGTCGTAGCACGTTGGGCTCTGTAACTGTGTGCCTCAATGAGCATAACAAATTTCCCGAATCCACAAGAACACACAATGACGATGCATTTTAAATAAATTTTATTCACTCCAATAATTCTAAGCTTTATGTATTATGTATCAACCTTTGCAAATAAATGATATATATTAAATCTTTGTAGACAAATATTATATGTATTAACCTTGTACATAATATAAAATTTGCAGAAGTTATCATTTGGTAATTGTACGCAAAAGAAATGTAAATAAATTTAAAAAATAAAGAGTATACGCGCATAATATACAGCTAAAAACTCGTCGACCGTTTGCGTATTTTGTAACATAGATTTTCTGTATTTGTGCAGACTTAGTTATCTGTAAAGGGAAGTGTGTTGAATATGGAGCGAACATTGTGCTATGCTACAGATAAATGTTATAACATTGATCTGTAAACCCTTGTCGCCAGTTTTGTAAAGGCCTCGTCGCTACCACTGTGGAGGCCGAGCTACGACTGTGATACGGTAGGCCGAGTTTGTGAGTTCGTGAAACTGATTCTGGTGCATTTTTTCCCTGCCAGTACTACAGAGCTTTGCTCCAGGGTCAGGCAACAGGATGGGAGAACGAAGGCTCTACAACACTCCTACAAATTACACTACTGGCCATTAAAATTGCTACACCAAGAAGTAATGCAGATGATAAACGGGTATTCATTGAACAAATATACTAGAACTGACATGTGATTACATTTTCACAGAATATGGGTGCATAGATCCTGAGAAATAAATACCCAGAACAATCACCTCTGGCCGTAATAACGGCCTTGATATGCCTGGGTATTGAGTCAAACAGAGCTTGGATGGCATGTACAGGTATAGCTGACCATGCAGCTTCAACACGATACCACAGTTCATCAAGAGTAGTGACTGGCGTATTGTAATAAGCCAGTTGCTCGGCCACCGTTGACCACTCGTTTTCAGTTGGTGAGAGATCTGCAGAATGTGCTGGCCATGGCAGCAGTCGAACATTTTCTGTATCCAGAAAGGCCCGTACGGGACCTGCAACATGCGGTCGTGCATTATCCTGCTGAAATGTAAGGTTTCGCAGGGATCGAATGAAGGGTAGAGCCACGGGTTGTAACACATCTGAAATGTAACGTCCACTGTTCAAAGTGCCGTCAGTGCGAACAAGAGTTGCTCGGCGACCATTGAACATACGTTTTCAATTGGTGAGAGATCTGGAGAATGTGCTGGCTAGGGCAGCAGTCGAACATTTTCTGTATCCAGAAAGGCCCGTACTGGACCTGCAACATGCGGTTGTGCATTATTCTTCTGAAATGTAGGGTTTTCCAGGGATCGAATGAAGGGTAGAGCCTCGGGTTGTAACACATCTGAAATGTAACGTCCACTGCTCAAAGTACCGTCAATGCGAACAAGAGGTGACAGAGACGTGTAACCAATGGCACCCCATACTATCACGCCGGGTGATACGCCAGTATGGCGATGACGAATACACGCTTCCAATGTGCGTTCACCGCTATGTAGCTAAACATGGATGCGACCATCATGATGCTGTAAACAGAACCTGGATTCATCCGAAAAAATAACGTTTTGCCATTTGTGCACCCTGGTTCGTCGTTGAGTACACCATCGCAGGCGCTCCTGTCTTTGATGCAGCGACAATGGTAACCGCAGCCATGGTCTCCGAGCTGATACTCCATGCTGCTGCAAAAGTCGTCGAACTGTTCGTGCAGATGATTGTTGTCTTGCAAACGTCCCCATCTTTTGACTCAGGGATCAAGACGTGGCTGCACGATCCGTTACAGCCATGCGGATAAGATGCCTGTCATCTAGACTGCTAGTGATACGAGGCCTTTGGGATCCAGCACGGCGTTTCGTATTATCCTCCTGAAGCCACCGATTCCATATTGTGCTAACAGTCATTGGATTTCGACCAATGCGAGGAGCAATGTCGCGATACGAAAAACCGCAATCGCGATAGGCTACAATCCGACCTACATTAAAGTCGGAAAAGTGGTGGTGTGCATTTCTCCTCCTTACACGAGGCATCACAACAACGTTCCACTAGGCAATGCCGGTCAACTGCTGTTTGTGTATGAGAAATCGGTTGGAAACTTTCCTCATGTCAGCACGTTGTAGGTGTCGCCACCGGCGCCAACCTTATGTGAATGCTCTGAGAAGCTAATCATTTGCATATCACAGCATCTTCTTACTGTTGGTTAAATTTCGCGTCTGTAGCATGTCATCTTTGTGGTGTAGCAATTTAAATGGCTAGTAGTGTAGGAGCAAAGTCACACAAATTAGTTAAAAATGTTTACTTATCTTTGAGACGTAATGAATGTTTAAGTCCGCAACACTGCTAGTAATATAACACGAAAAAGGCCCTCAGTAGCTACTTAGAAACAATGGTAGGCACACTTCACAGTACACAGCAAATGCAATTTACAACTACTGTCTGTTTACTTCTAAGAGTTCACTAAACGAAGTTCCCTTCAAAGGCAGCCCTGGACGATGATCTATATAACCTAGTGGCTAACAGCTGCTCTCGTATCTTCTGAGCAGGCTTCGGTCCGTTGTCTTCCGGTCATTGGCGGATTTCACTCGGCTGGCAATAGGCCGTGGCGAACTGTGTATCGTCATCCTTAGCGGCGCCCACGGCGCTGGTGGAACTCGCGAAAGTGGCGAGTCTCTATGGCACGGGCACCAGCTCGCATCTTTGCGCCTGTGGCGCTTTTGCCCTGGCTGTGTCTGGCTCGGACGACACAGCACAATGTGTATTACATCCGCACACTGGCTATCTCTGATAGCGTTCTACTAAATTGTGAAGTGCCAATGTATACTAGAACTCTAAGTTACTTATTAGTCTGTCACCACAACCAAGATTTCGATGTGAAACGCTATCACAGAAACGTAAAGATATATGGAAAGTAAATTAAGAAATGGCGGCTTTAGTAGCGATCCAAGCTAGCTGGAGTGTGTGCCCCTGTGTCCGCTGCTCGCCACTGCGCGTCTGTGGCGGGAAGATGGAGGACCGCAGACCGAGGCCAGCGAGAGGCAGCGGGCTGCGGGCGGCGTGCGGCGCCCTGCGACTGGACCTGCCCGCCGCCCGCCGGACGGAATACACGTGGGATCGGCCGGCACGATGCTTCTGGCCGTCCGCCACCTGCGCTCCACAGCGGTGTCCCAAGGAGCAGCCCGAGCTCCAAGACGCAGTTCAGACAACGACGCGAACAGCCTCGCCGCAGTACTTTATCTCATGCAATAAACATAGCCTTGAACCCATTTCAGTTGTCAGTTTTTAGTTTCTAGACGACCGGTTTCGATCTTCTGTGATACTATAATCAGGTTTACATTCCTTGATGACAGTAGGAACATAGATCTGATGATGGTCTCATAAAGATCGAAACCGGTCACCTACAAAATTAAAACTAGAAGCTTAAATGCGATCAAGGCTGTGTTTATTAAATAAGTTATACACTACTGGCAAGTAAAATTGCCACACCACGAACATGACGTGCTACAGACGCGAAATTTAACCAACAGGAAGAAGATGCTGTGATATGCAAATGATTAGCTTTTCGGGGCATTCACAGAAGATTGGCGCCGGTGGCGACACCTACAACATGCTGACATGAGGAAAGTTTCCAACCGATTTCTCATACACAAACAGCACGTTTCCGACTTTGATAAAGGTCGGAGTGTAGCCTATCGCGAATGCGGTTTTTCGTATCGCGACATTGCTCCTCGCTTAGGTCGAGATCCAATAACTGTTAGCAGAATATGGAATCGGTTGGTTCAGGAGGGTAATACGGAACGCCATGTTGGATCCCAACGGCCTCGTATCACTAACAGTCGAGATGACAGGCATCTTATCCTCATGGCTGAAACGGATCGTGCAGCCACGTCTTGATCCCTGAGTCAACAGATGGGAACGTTTGCAAGACAACAATCATCTGCACGAACAGTTCGAGGACGTTTGCAGCAGCATGGACTATCAGCTCGGAGACCATGGCTGCGGTTACCCTTCACGCTGCATCACAGAGAGGAGCTCCTGCGATGGTGTACTCAACGACGAACCTAGGTGCATGAATGGCAAAACGTCATTTTTTCGGATGAATCCAGGCTCTGTTTCCAACATCATGATGGTCTCATCCGTGTTTGGCGACATCGCGGTGAACGCACATTGGAAGCGTGTATTCGACGTCGTCATACTGGCGTATCACCCTGCGTGATGATATGGGGTATCATTGGTTACACGTCTCGGTCACCTCTTGTTCGCATTGACGGTACTTTGAACAGCGGACGTTACATTTCAGATGTCTTACGACCCGTGGCTCTACCCTTCATTCGATCCCTGCAAAACCCTACATTTCAGCAGAATAATGCACAACCGCATGTTGCAGGTCCAGTACGGGCCTTTATGGATACAGAAAATGTTCGACTGCTGCCCTGGCCAGCACATTCTCCAGATCTCTCATCAACTGAAAACGTCTGTTCAATTGTGGCCGAGCAACTGGCTCGTCACAATACGCTAGTCACTACTCTTGATCAACTGTGGTGTCATGTTGAAGCTGCATGGGCAGCTGAACCTGTACACGCCATCCAAGCTCTGTTTAACTCAATGCCTAGGCGTATCAAGGCCGTTATTACGGCCGTTATTACGGCCAGAGGTGGTTGTTCTGGGTACTGATTTCTCAGGATCTATGCACCCAAATTCCGTGAAAATGTAATCACATGTCAGTTCTAGTATAACATATTTGTCCAATGAATACCCGTTTATCATCTACATTTCTTCTTTGTGTAGCAGTATTAATGGCCAGTAGTGTAATATTAACACATCGCTGTTTTTCCTGTAACAATGTTCCAAAAAATATTTAGTCAATGCAGCTCATAAAATCCTTATTAATTCCAGTCCGTCTACTTCGGACATAAAATGAGTGCATCACAATTCTGCAATCAAAAAGAAAGTTGCTAAAATATCTACACTTACATCATACTCTGCTTGTCATCTAACGGCGTGTGGCGGAAAGTACTTTTGGTAGTGCTAACTAATCCCCACTTCCCTGTTCCACTCGCGAATGGTGCGTGGCTAGGACGATTGTGGGTAAGCCTCTGTATTGGCTCTAATTCCTCGAATTTCTCGTCGCGGTCATTTCGCGAGGTGTATGTGGGAGGAAGTAATACGTTCACCGACTCCTCCGGGAAAGCGCTCACTCGAAACTTCGATAACAAACCTCTCTGTCAAGCACAAAGCCTATCTTCTAACGTTTACCACTGGAGTAACAGGCAGATTTCCGGAAATCATTTGACGCAGTGCCCCATTGCATGCTGTTAACGAAGGTACGACCTTAGGGAATAAGTTCAGACATATGATTCGCTAGAAGACTTCTTAAATAATAGAAACCAGTACGTTGACCTCGACGGCGACTTTTCATCAGAGACAAGGGTATCGTCAGGAGTGCCACAAGGAAGCGTAACCGGACCGCTGTTGTACTCTATATACATAAATGATTTGGCCAACAAGGTGAGCAGCAATCTGTTGTTGTTTGTTGATGAAGCTGTGGTGTACGGTAAGGTGTCGAAGTTGAGTGACTGTAGGAAGATACAAGACGACTTAGACTAAATTTCTAGTTGGTGTGAAAAATGTCAATTAGCTCTAAGTGTGGAAAAATGTAGGTTAATGCGGATGACTAGGAAGAACAAACCTATGACGCTCGAAGACAGTGTAAGTAGGCTGTTTAAGTTTTTTTTATTGGTAACGCCGCCGCCACGTAGCGCTCTGTATGAAAATCACTGGCTGTGCCGTGTGCAGTCTGTGGCTGGTTGGCATTGTTGTAATACTCGCCATTGTAGTGTTGGGCAGCGGCAGCTGGATGCTAACAGCGCGTAACGTTGCGCAGTTGGAGGTGAGCCGCCAGCGGTGGTGGACGTGGGGAGAGAGATGGCGGAGTTTTGAAATTTGTAAGAATTGGTGTCACGAACTGATTTATATATTATGAATATTAAGGTAAATACATTGTCTGTTCTGTATTAAAATCTTTCATTTGCTAACTATGCCTGTCAGTAGTTAGTGCCTTCAGTAGTTTGAATCTTTTATTTAGCTGGCAGTAGTGGTGCTCGCTGTATTGCAGTAGCTTGAGTAACGAAGATTTTTGTGAGGTAAGTGATTTGTGAAAGGTATAGGTTAATGTTAGTCAGGGCCATTCTTTCGTAGGGATTTTTGAAAGTCAGATTGCGTTGCGCTAAAAACGATTGTGTGTCAGTTTAAGCACAGTCGTGTATAATTGTTGTAAGGGGGACGTTTCAACAGTGTTACTAATGACCTACTTGACAGAGTCAGGTCGTTTAAATATCTGGACGTAATGTTTCAAAGCGATATGAAATGGAACGGACATGTGAGAACAGTGGCAAGGAAAGTAAATAGTCCACTTCGGTTTTTGTGGGAGATTTTAGGAAAGATTGGTTCACCGGTAAAGGACATCGCATATAAGATCCAGGTGAGAGCTATTTTGAGTACTGCTCGAGTGTTTGGCTTCCGTACCAGGTCGGACTGTAGGAAGACATGCAAGCAGTTCAGAGGTGGGCTGCTAGATTTGTTACCGGTGGGTTGGAACAACATGTAATGTCATGGAGATGCTTCGGAAATTCAAATGGGAATCCTTGGAGAGAAGTCGACGTTCTTAGCGAGAAACTCTATTGAGAAAATTTTGAGAACCGGCACTTGAATCTGACTGCCACACAATTCTACTGCCGCCAACGCACAATGCGCGTAGACCACGAAAATAAGAGACGAGAAACTAGGTCTCATACGAAGGCATATAGACAGTTGTTTCTTTGAACTTTTTCGACGTGCTCCGTCAGTTCGATCTCGTTCATATCCCACACCGCGCAGCAGTACTCCAGAAGAGGATCGACAAGCGTAATGCAGGCAGTCACTTTAGTACAACTGTTGCATTCTTCTGAGTGTTCTGCCAATGAATCGCAGTCTTTGGTTTGCTTTCCCCACAACATTATGCACGTGATAGCTCCAATATGGATGACTTCACACTTTTTATTATTTAGAATCAATTAACACTATTCGCATCCGGGCATCCTGATTTAGGTTTTCCGTGACTTCCCTAAAATCGCTTCAGGCAAATTCCGGGATGGTTCCTCAGAAACGGCGCGGCAGACTTTCTTCCCCATCCGGTGTGACCGATGACTGCGCTGTTTGGTCTCCTCCCTCGAATCAACCTACACTTTTTCCACCATATAGATATCTTGCCGAAATCATTTTTCAATTCTATCTGATCATCTGAAGACCTGACAAAACGGCAAATGACAACATCATCTGCAAACAATCTAAGAGGCTTCCTCGTATTGTCTCCTAAATCGTTCATATAAATCGCGGCAGCAGAGGGCCTATAACACTTCCTTGGGGAAGGCCATATGTTACTTCCGTTTTACTCGATGACTTTCCATAAATTACTAAGAACTGTGAGCTTCTGACAGGAACTCACGAATCCACTCTCATAACTGACGCTACAGCCTACAGATACGCAATTTGAATAGGAGTCGCGTGTGAGGAACGCTGTCAAAAGCCTTCTGAAAACCTCAAAATATGAAATCAAATTGACGCTCCTGTCGACAGCACTCATTAAATCGTAATGATAAAGAGCTCACAAGAAGATATTTTCTGAACCTATGTTGGCTATTTGTCAATAAATCCTATCCTTAGAGGTAATTCATAATGTTCGAACTCAGCATATGTTCCAAAACCCTTCTCCAAATCGATGTTAATGGTATGGGTCAGTTATTCAGCGGATACTACTATTTCCTTTTTTGAGTACCGGTGTAACTTTCCGATCTTTAGGTGCTACTCTTTCGACGAGCGAGTGGTTGTACATGGTTGCTAAGTATGGAGCTATTGTGTCAGCACTCACTGAGAGGAAGCTGACTGGTGTACAATATGGACCAGAGGCCTCGCTTTTTTAAAATGATTTAAGGTGCTTCACTACATGGAGGATATCTACGTTTAAGTTACTCTTGGTACTTGATTCCCTTTCTGGAATGTTTATTTCATCTTTTTTGTTGATGAAATTTCGGGAAACCGTGTTGTGCTTCAGCAGCGCTGTCATCCGTAACATTACCACTGTTGCTGTGCAGTGAAGGTATTGCCACTGCTGTACTTCACACACATGATGCAGTAATAAACAGTGCACAAGCAATTACTGGCCGATAGGAAGCACGACGTTAATACCGCGTAAACCACTCGTCTCGGTGGGAAGGAGGCTTGCATGAACTGCAACAGGTGTTCTGCATCCATCTGCAGCCAATGATTAGAGATTAGCTCTCATAGTGGTATTAGATCATGAGGATGCTGATCACTACGTTTAAAACGCTCTCACAAATAACCACAAACGTTTACTGCGATAGCACACTGGACTCGCATTCGGGAGGATGACGGTTCAAATCCCGCGTCCGGCCATCCTGATATAGGTTTTCCGTGATTTCCCTAAATCGCTCCAAGCAAATTCTGGGATGGTTCCTTTCAAAGGGCACGGCCGACTTCCTTCCCTAATCCGATGAGACCGATGACCTCGCTGTCTGGTCTCTTCCCCAAAAACAACCCAACCCAACCCGCTACTGTCAGTTTACTGCGAGGTTTCGCGGGCCAATGAAGTTGTGATACGCTGCCTGAGTGATCTTCAAATAAAGAACGGACCGTGCAGCCCTGTGAAGACAGCTAACGTCATCTTTGAAGACGGGAGTGTCCAAAGCACACTCATCACGAATATGTGGAAGAAATAGCAAAACCTAGTCACCGAGAACGTTGATCCTTTTAAGTTCAAGGTAACGAGTAGTCTCAAGTCATGCTACAAAAACCACCCCCAAAACATCGCCACTGGTCAGAACTATACCCTTCGCATATTTCGAGTTAAACGCATCAGTGGACACTCGAGTCGTTGCATCACTTGAAAAGAGGCAAAATCTTGATTCGTAAGACCACACTACACTTCTCAGCCAGCTAGTATCCAGTTCTGTTTGGTTTTAGCTATTGAAGACATTTGTGAGCAATGGCCTTTCGAGAAGTATCAAACACAATACTTCCACTAAATACTGCAACGGCCAGACATCGCAGCCATGTGTGCATGTGTGAATGTGTATGTGTGTGTGTGTTTTCTGTCCTGAAGAATACTTTGGCCGAAAGCTCAGTGTGTAACAGTCTTTTCGTTGTGCCAGTCCGCGGCTCAGCGTGTCATCTTTACAGTGACTAGCATTTTATCCTTTTCGTAACAGTGTTGATATTCCAACCTGGACTTTTCATTGTTTGATAATGACCAATGATATGAGAAAAGACCACACAGGGAAATGACGAGTTGTTCTCACGAAGCGGCTGATAGCAGTACATGAGGAACATGAGTTCTCCAATTTTCTTTCCGTAAACCATAAAAGCTCATTAAACTGTAAAGAATACTGATTAAATGAAACAAAGCTACATCAACTCCTAGAGTTAGTTTTTCGGCAGAAGATCTCCTTTTGCTTATAAAAATTAAATTTTCTTCACTACTGTAAATAACTCCTCTCATTGGATTTTGAAGAAAGTAATTGGCATACAAAACTGATTTCTTTCGTAACTTATAGTTTCATACCACAAATTAATGGTGAAGTGTCTATTTTTTCGATATTGGTTGTAGTTACTGTGATACATAATTTCCAAGTAATCTGCAGCATAAAATTTGAAATGTTTGCGGTGAAAAATATGAGCTCTGGCTTCTTGCGCTTGGTTCATTTTAGGTGATATGTTGCTGTGTGCTAAATGTATTTAATATAACGAAATTGTTTTCAGTGTTGGAAGCAAAGACGCATCTCACTACGGTACAGAGAAAACAGGAGCTGAAGTGTTTTACTTGAGCACACCTGCAGAGAGTGCGCTGTCTAATGGTGCCGTGTGCAAGAAGCCTGCAGCTCAGTCTTGAACTTTTCATGCATGCAAACACACGATGTAGACGTGCGATTTATTGTTGTACCTACTGCCGGAAGAACATGACAATTAAGAAAATACTCCACGCCGACAGTTACATCATAGAAAACGTGGAAAACCTATTTAGGACAATGCTTGATAAAAGTTTCTTACCGACATTTATCAATCATCATATATTAAACGAATATGACTCATACTACATAAAATGTTACAGTGAACTTGTAGATATGGGCCTACTTCAAAACATTTGTATAAATTAAACTTTAATGCAGCCTATTGTCTTCATTTAAAGTAATGCCAACGTGTTACTTCCACACAGAAAGCATGAAAGAAAATTTCAGCACTGATACAAACACCGAAACACCTTTAGAGTGTTTCTGTTGGAGGTAAAGTTGATTTATCAGAGCAAAGACTCGGAAAAGAAAAATGAAGGTGTAATATAATATTGTTAAAAGGAAGACACCGATATGTACAAAACAAAGCAGCTTCATTGTCATCTGAAGCTAAAAGCAGTGGCATTACACAGTTGCACATGTGAACAGTAATGAAATTAAAATCTTGTTATTGGCTATGGTAAGGCAAGAAGATCAACCTGCGCCCTATTTTACCGCTAAATGAAGCCACTCGACAAACCTACGGCATCATAAAGTGAAGTAAGGTCTAGCCTTCTTATAACCAGAAGTGTAATAGTCTGACGAGCGTAGTTGGAATTTTATTGCTTAAATAACATTGTTTTCGTGCATATTGTCACGTAAATAATTTTCCATAGTCATCATCCACGTAGCATCCATCCTATCCCTTTCTACGAACCGAGATAATCAGAAAATGAACTGAAAAGGAAGTGGAAATGAATTTATTAGATTATCAAACTAACTAACCTAAGGACATCACACACATCCATGTCCGAGGCAGGATTCGAACCTGCGACCGTAGCGGTCACGCGGTTCCAGACTGAAGCGCCTAGAACCGCACGGCCACACCGACTGGCAAGTTATCAAATAGTACAACTGTAGTCAACAATAAACACTTCTCATAACTTTTAAATTTTGGAACTCCAAAGGGAAGCGCAGCTTCTTGACACAAAGACCATGCACGATCGGCTTTCTCCATAGTTTGCCACCTGGATCAAATTTAGGGACATGCATCGGAATACCGAGTACACAACAGCACTGAAGACGCATTTTGTGAAAAAAAATGACACTTAGAATGTTTTGCATTTCCACTCTTCAATTATTGCACAGTTTGTCAAATCGTCTCTTATAGAGACTAATGCAGAAGAGTCCCCTATTGATGCCTGGGAGCATTTGGTTTCCAAGAAGACAGTGCCGCAGTGGAGTCTAGAATTGTTTAATTTTCAAAATGATTTATCTTTAAAATCGCTTTCTTCAAACTTGGCCTCTTGTTCGTAACGAAAAATACCCAAATTCGGGTTGGTTTCAAAGCGAAAGCAATGTTCAATTTTACATAGATGTTTGAGATTTCCTTTTCCAATATGAAATTTACAAAATACAAATACGGAAACAGACCGACTGATGAGCACTTGGACAATTGCATTCGAATGGCTTCCACTACCTATTCTCCGAATATTAAAAAACATGTCGATGACAAAAAAATTGTCATCCTTTTGATTAAAGTTAATAATTTTGATAAAAATATGATCTTACATTTATAATTAGTAAGTACACTTCAAATTCTTTCTTATTTTCAATTGAATTTCAGTTTCGTTTCTTATATGCAGTTTGATTAAAATTTCATTTCATTTTTACTAGAACATTAGCCGGCCCTGAGTGGCCGTGTGGTTCTAGGCACTACAGTCTGGAGCCGAGCGACCGCTACGGTCGCAGGTTCGAATCCTGCCTCGGGCATGGACGTGTGTGATGTCCTTACGTTAGTTAGGTTTAATTAGTTCTAAGTTCTAGGCGACTGATGACCTCAGAAGTTAAGTCGCATAGTTCTCAGAGCCATTTCAACCATTTGAACTAGAACGTTAGTTTATAAGCAATAAAAAAATGTAAGTTTTCTTTATAAACTGCTCTTATTTCTGTCCTAGTTTATTTTGGTGGCTCACATTAGGATTTAAAAACTGTGCTTTATCTCAAAAGCTTCTTAAGTTTGGCGACCACTGTTGCATTGCGTTGAGTATGGCTCTCTTAAACCCTTTGATTCCGTATTCACATAACTCTTAGTCTTGCGCTCCCGACCAAAGTGAGTAGCAATATCTTAGGACGACAAACTGCCAGACCACGATCCTACTACTGTCGAATAGGTTCAGGGTTCGATTCCCTGCCGGGTCAGAGATTTTCTTCGTTCGTGTTGTCCTAGTCATTTCATCTCATCTTCATCGACGCGCAGGTTAAATAGAAAAACTTACACCAACTCTCCAATCAACTCCAGACGAAATCCGCCCGCCAGTAATGCCACACGATTATTTCATTTTTTGTTATACATGTTCGTATACGTTCCTCCTTATTCGAGGCGCATTACGATCTTCTGACAAACTCCATTCATATGGTATTTCTGGATGAAAAACCCGCCGCTTAACCTTTCCTTATTTAAAGAATAGTAGATGGCATTACTCCTACTTATGTTCTGGGGTTGCACTGGACTCTTAAATCATTTTCATAACCAAACATTTAGTACATTTCACGCCAATTTTACGTTTGGTGCATGCCGCCTTCATGGATCTGCAGTTTTAAAGGCGGGTATAATATTAATAAGCAGACCGAGAGATCCTTCCACCATCCTCCACACCTACAAAAGCCTTATCTGTCCTGACCTTACCTTTACCAATGTATTTTTGATAAAGTAGACCGATAAAATGAAGAAATAATTCGTAGATTATGTGTGTTTATTGAAAAACTTATTGTGTGTAAATGGGCAGAAGCAGCGGTAGTAATCAATCGCCCTGACGTCAGTTCAGCCCGGGGAGCAGAATAAGGCGGCGCGCCAAGAGGCAGCCGGCGCTAGGACTAGGGTGAGCTAGGGCTGAGATAGGGCCGCCATTAGCGGGGCCCTTCACCAGCGCCCTTGGGCCTCGCTTTAATTGCTCCGCCGCGCCCTCAGCAGTGGGCTGCCGCTCAACTGTGATCACCGCCCCCTCCCTCTCTCTCCCCTCTACCTGTCCAGAGACTTGACTCACCTTCCGGAAAAGCGCGCCTCTCCCCTAACATCTCTTGTAGCTCCCTTTACGTCCCTGAAGACAAGTTCCGATTTCCTGTTGTAAGCCTTGAGCAGAAAATGCTTCTTGTACACGTACTTGAGGTGTTGCGTAGTTATTACACCAGTTTTCAGAGTTTGGGTGTGATCAAGAATAAAATCAGATGGTTACCAGCAAGACAACTGCCATAAATTTCTACTCTGCGAGTAATGTAAAGTTTCTCACCCACTTATGCAACACTAAGCGGCAGGTTCCGCAACCGTAATATTGATTTCCAATCGAATAAAGGCTCAAGTTATTTCTCTTTTGCATAGTAAAACTGGTTTCTTCCCCAAAGGCCATATTCCAGTGGCTATACGTCTGCCGCTGTGTACTCTCTTTCTTTTAATCGATTGTGGCATGCAAAAGAAAAACAAAAGTGCAACTTCTGTGTTTATTAGACTGGAAATAGAAAGTGTTACATCCTGATCGAACGCTATCAAGCTGATAAATCAGTATTTCCAGGCCTCTGAGATGTCTTGATTAAAATTGTTTTCAGAGTTGTGGATTCAGAAAAGAAAATCATATATTAATGAAGATCAGAAGTATAAGTTGCCATCAACTAGTTTCCGTTGGAAGGGCGGGAAGTGTAGTATCAGTACGCCTATCAGGCAGAATCGCTATGGGAACTGTCAGTCATCAAGACACATCAAGACACATCAAGATGAAGGAACCCGTTTGGTAAAACAACGTGTCCTGCTGCAGGAAGAAGTCCGTAACAGCCTGTTACACAGCCCCGTCCGACAGCAATTTTTGACCCTTCAGGACCTTTTTATGGAACCGAAGGCGTGATAATCGTATCGGGAGGGATTAGGAGTATAGGGCGAGTGCTTGAGTTGGCCTAATTTGTGCATTACATTCCTCAAGTCGCTTGTGGGTCCTTGCTCTACCCTACTAGAATACATCATTTCAAAGCTTGTCCTTGATTGGTATGATAGCAGGATCCAACGTTCTTGTCACATAAGCCTACCTTCAATTACTACCAAATGACTTCTATCGTCATATGCTGTAGCTGCCCACAAAATGGCTCCGAGAGTTGCAAAGATGTGGGTCTCGAGAATCACTGCGTCCGGTGGCCTCTCAGAAGGTTCTCTATAGACATGTTGTTGTCGATGTGACAAATGTATTCCCGAAATGTCAATACTCTACATTAATTACTTTTTGGGGTTGCGGTTTTTTCCGTCCATTGTATTTTAAAAATGACATTAAACCCTGTTTTGAAAGTTCAATTTTTTCTAATCTGATAATGATAGATAACGAAACGTGATAATAAATAAAGATATTTTATTTAACGGTGTAGACAATTTTATAGATAAAATAAGAATGACAGTTTAATCATTCACTACCTGATATACACTACTGGCCATTAAAATTGCTACACCACGAAGATGACGTACTACAGACGCGAAATTTAACCAGCAGGAAGAAGATGCTGTGATATGCAAATGACTAGCTTTTCAGAGCATTCACACAAGGTTGGCGCCGGTGGCGACACCTACAACGTGCTGACATGAGGAAAGTTTCCAATCAATTTCTCATACACAAATAGCAGTTGACCGGCGTTCCCTGATGAAACGTTGTTGTGATGCCTCATGTAAGGAGGAGAAATGCGTGCCATCACGTTTCCGACTTTGATAAAGGTCGGATTGTAGCCTATCGCGTTGGTCGAGATCCAATGACTGTTAGCAGAATATTGAATCGGTGGGTTGAGGGGGGTAATACGGAACACCGTGCTGGATCCCAACGGCCTCGTATCACTAGCAGTCGAGATGACAGCCATCTTATCCGCATGGTTGTAACGGATCGTGCACTCACGTCTCGATCCCTGAGTCAAGACAATGTTTGCAAGACAACAACCATCTGCACGAACAGTTCGACGACGTTTGCAGCAGCATGGACTACCAGCTCGGAGACCATGGCTGCGGTTACCCTTGATGCTGCATCACAGACAGGAGCGCCTGCGATGGTGTACTCAACGACGAACCTGGGTGCACTAATGGCAAAGAGTCATTTTTTGGGATGAATCCCGGTTCTGTTCACAGAATCACGATGGTCGCATCCGTGTTTGTCAACATTGCGGTGAACGCACATTGGAAGCGCGTATTCGTCATCGCCATATTGGCGTATCACCCGGCGTGACGGTACGGGGTGCCATTGGTTTCACGTCTCGGTCACCTCTTGTTCGCACTGACGGCACTTTGAACAGTGGACGTTACATTTCAGATGTGTTACGACCCTTCATTCGAACCCTGCGAAACCCTACATTTCAGCAGGATAATGCACGACCGCATGTTGCAGGTCCCGTACGGGCCTTTCTGGATACAGAACGTGTTCGACTGCTGCCCTGGCCAGCACATTCCCCATATCTCTCCCCAACTGAAAACGTCTGGTCAATGGTGGCCGATCAACTGGCTCGTCACAATACGCCCGTCACTGCTCTTGATGAACTGTGGTATCGTGTTGGAGTTCCATGGGCAGCTGTACCTGAACACGCTATCCAAGCTCTATTTGGCTCAATGCCCAGGCGTATCAAGGCCGTTATTATGGTTGTTCTGGATACTGATTTCTCAGGATCTATGCACCCAAATTGGGTGAAAATGTAATCACATGTCATTTCTAGTATAATATATTTGTCCAATGAATACCCGTTTATCATCTGCATTTCTTATTGGTGTAGCAAGTTTAATGGCCAGTAGTGTATGATGAACAGCCGTGAGGTCTACTGCGGACTGTGACGGTTCGCGCGGCTACCCTCGCCGGAGGTTCGAGTTCTCCCTCGGGCGTGTGTGTGTGTGTGTGTGTGGGTTGTCGTTAGCGTAAGTTAGGTTAAGTTAGATTAATCAGTGTGTAAACCTAGGGACCGATCACAGCAGTCTGGTCCCATAGTTAACACAAATTTCCGATGTGATGAACATCTGGACAAATTTCCTGCTTAACTGCAACGTGTGTGATGAGTTTAACCGTGAATTTCGCGGAATTATTGCTTCTGTTTGGCATGTCTTGCCCGTTTCTTTCCACTTATTGAGTGATGTTCGACTGCATTTTGGCAAATTTTAGGAACACTCCAGATACCAGTAACTCTATCTTCACATTCAATGCACTGAAGATGTTTGATATATGAAATATTTATACAGTGGTAGGAGCGAGTGCCTTGTAGAACATACTAGAAATCCTAACAAGTGGGCAGTTGAATGTGAGTATGGGGATGCATTTGAAGGTCACTTTCGAACTTTTTTCTTGAATAACTAGAAAACAACGCCCTCTACTACAAAATTTAACTACACTAAATTTCCTACAAAAAGGTTCTGTTCATTTTTGCTGTAGAAAGTCAAATGTTTTGTGTAATCATTTGTCTAAAACGACGAAATAAAAAATATTATTGAAACGTTTGGTGCGCCTCATTTTCTGCTCATGATTTCGAACATCAATCGTAGGCACATAGAACGTTTCTCTGATCGACTTATTTCTTTTATACAAATCATTTCATAAAAATATTTGACTGATTTCTTTCATTTTTTAATTTCAAGTTTTACTCAGAAAGCATGATGTTACTGACTCCTCGTTTGCCTTCCTCACGTACTTGATTCGAAGGAAGCATTTTTGACATTTAAATACCGCACCAATGTATCTTTTTATGTGCAAAATAGCTAGGTCTTGAACAGATGAAATTTTTGACACTTCATTTACGTAGCTCGGCGGCAGCTTTTTGTGCAATATTTCAATTTTTCCTCGGATTATTAATGAAGTTTTCGTTAATTACCTCGATTACTTTCAAGCAGTTAAATATTTTCATGCCAAACTAGACCTCATGCTGGTCACTTTGATACCGCGTTTACCTGTTTCTCTCCCTTTGTTTGGCTGTGAAAATTTGGACAAAACCTCATGGTGTATTTATAGGGAATCTTGCTTTTGCTCTGCTCACGCTTTTACTAAAACGTATCGAGTGTTAATCATATGATAAAATAGTCCCCTCTGCGTGTTGTCATTTCCAAAATTCGTCATTTCGATATCTTGAACCTTTTATGAGATACAACGATTTTTACGACCACTTGATTCCGGAAGCAGGAAAGGGTTGGACGCGCTGCAAGCGACCCGTCCGCAGATATAACAACCAATATCTAAAGAATGAAAAGAGATATCATTCCGGTCTCAACTTTAAATAAAATTTAGATATATTGGTTGCATTTCATACGCAATAATGTATGGCCTCAAATGAATTATACGGAAAGTCTACACAATGTGAATTTACCTCTGCAAATTCTTAAAAATTTCGTGCAGCCACGTACTCAATTTCATGCAACACAGGAACTATGACGAAAACGAAAATAAATTCAGACCTTTATCGTTGAAAGACATCAAGCTATAGGTTGTGGAAGAATCCAATTTTTTCACCGAATAGTATTTTTAAAGTCGGATGTTAAGTAATTCATAGCTACCATCGCGTCCGTTCCACTGCTTTGCCGAGAAGACACATGGCTATCGCTTTCTGTCGCGCATGATGCAGCGACAAGATTCAAACACGTTTGAATTCAAACATCGCCAGTTGCAGCTGAAGACAGGCAGCGACACAGACGTCGCTCACGTAGGACACTTTCGTAACTACATGTGAAGTTGTGTTTTGTCGCTTAAAGACGTCGCGCGCTGTCGCTCACGTAGGACACGGCCTAATAGTTGCGCGTAGCGAGCGACAGAATATGAGGATCTCCCTCGTGGTTTATGAAGGCTAGCTGTAACACTATGGGTTGCATAAAGCGATACCGGTAGGGGCAACTGAATCATCCTATATATCTAATAGCGCACAGGACCTAATTTTGCAATGATGAAAGTTGTTAGCTTGCCTGCCGGCCGCGGTGGTCTCGCGGTTCTAGGCGCGCAGTCGGGAACCGTGCGACTGCTACGGTCGCAGGTTCGAATCCTGCCTCGGGCATGGATGTGTGTGATGTCCTTAGGTTAGTTAGGTTTAAGTAGTTCTAAGTTCTAGGGGACTAATGACCACCGCAGTTGAGTCCCATAGTGCTCAGAGCCATTTGAACCATTTTGTTAGCTTGCCGATAGATTGATTCCTCAAAAGAGCTGACTTACGGGCAAGTGTGGAAGATGGAGGAGGAACTCTTTTCCGTTAGAATGGAATGGGACAGAAATTCCGGATATTATTTTCACGATTCGCCGGCTTAACGAGCGTAGGAAAGTCGTAAATTGCCTCCAGCGTTCGACGAAGCATCTCTGATAAAGGCGAGAGGTAAGGAAGCGTCGCTGCCGAAAGCGAGGTGCGAATGCCTTCCGGTTCCGGTCCGTGCATGCTGCTATCTGCTGGTACGGAAGCGGGGCGGGGCACGAAGCAGAAAACGTATTTCTGTTCGGCACTTCTCAGAGATTTCTTATTCATTGATAATACATTACCTCATAAATCACAAAGGAGAAAAGTCGATATCATGATTCGCATCTACAAGCCAACTAGTACAAATACTTGGGTGTGACAGTTTGCATGGATATGAAACGGAACAATCATTTGGGCTCAGTTGCAGGTAAAGCAGGAGACAGATTTAGGTTCATCAGCAGAAAACTGGCAAATAGCAGTCAGTCTAAAAAGTAAACAGAGTACAAAACATTTCTGCACCCCATCTTAAAATTTTGCTTAAATGTATGTGACCTGTACCAAATAGGACTAACAAGAGATAACTGAAAGTATTCAAAGAAGAGCAGCACAAATTGTAAAAGGTTTGTTTCAGTCTTTTATCTTCTTCAAGCCACTAACATGATTAACAGTTACATAAAATGAATGAAGATAGTGAAGCTTTTATTTTGATCACCAGCAGAATCACAAAATATTCAGGACGTTCCAGGTGGAACGATCAGTATTCTGGGATATGACCGGAACGATTATCTGAAGCAAAAAAGAAAAAAAGGTAATGAATATATTATCTAAAATACATACCTGGAGTCCTATGAACACTTCTATGTCTTCGATAGTGCGATACAAATCTCTTCGACTGCAACATTTTGCTTTCCATATTTTGAGAGGTGACAGTATTGACGGCTTCAGAGTGCATACGTTAAGAGATATTAGCTCTTGTTCATCTTTACTATGTTAAAAATGTCTCCTCTAATACACTACTTCCTACCAAAAACGGAAATCAAAGACCTTTCAGGGAAAGAGATTTACTTTACATTAGGGATCGTAATACTAATATGTGAACACGAAATTGTAGTACCGACTTTTAGTATTCATTGTACAATGGCCAATGATCCTTATATAATTCGAAAGGTTCTTGGTCATAGATGTCCACAAAGACAAAACAATATGTGTATGTAGCCGTTAAAAGTGGTAAAAGGAAGGAGAAGCTTTCACGTTCGTAACGCTGATGGTCCGTTCTCTATCACGCATTAAAATCTCCAATACTTGAACTTCACAAATAGAAGAGCTGCCAACATTTGCCCTGCGCACCGATCGGGTGCTATGGTAGGAATGACATACAAAAGGAACATTTTGTGGAATCGTGTTCTAGGGGCTTTTATGTTCACATGGTTCATCTGCAGTAACACAAGCTTACCGGACAGCTAAAATGCGACAATTGCTAGAAAGATGGTGTTATCACCAGTGAAAACAGCATGTAACAATCAAAATATTAATACCTGTGCAACCAAAATTGCAGTACCGATTTTTAAAATTAATTGTACAAGGAGGCCAATGAAACTTACATAATTCGGAAGGAACTTTGGCCAAGATGTGTACAAAAGAAAAAATCATGCGTAAACATAGCCATTTTTATTTTTTATGTATTTATTCATATGCCTAGCCCCCCCCGTCCCCCGGCGGGCAGACCGTTCGTCGGGTGCCGCTCTTTCAATTTGACGCCACTTCGGCGACCTGCAGTCGATGAGGATGATAGGATGATGATGATGACAGCACAACACTCAGTCCCTGGGCGGAGGAAATTGCCCGACCCAGCCGGGAATGGAACCCGGGCCCAGAGGATTGACAATCCGTCATGCTGACCATTCAGTTACCGGAGGCATTCAACACAGTCACTGAGATAGGTAAAAGGCAGTAGACACACACGAGAAAAAGTTTTCCTTTGTCTCTGACATTGCTACCAACTTCCACCACAGCTATAGGTCGGGTGTTTCTGTAGAAGCGACACACGAAAATAACAACGTTTTATGAAATGGCAATCTAGGAACGTTCTTGTTTAAATGTGAAAGATATTTCATTTGCAGCAACACACTAATACCGGTCAGCTACAATGTCGCACCTGCTACGTCGTTGAAAACGAAACATAGTAACGAAGCTGTCGGGGACAACAAACGTTGTCTATTAGTGTTGTTTTTTTTCACGTACTTTGGTGTAACAGTAAACGGAACTATCTCTGTGTTCGTTTGTCCCCGTTACCACAAAAAATTAGTGTTCCTAATTTTCATTATCTTAATTTTGAGTAGCTCCTTATTATAAGGAAACTATGCCTCAAGAAAGAATAACGGGGCGGACTGAAAGATGAAGAGCGAGAGAGACAATATTTGTGTAGAGAAAGTAGTAGGAATAATGCAGTTGTTGATAACGTTAATTGCATTGTCGTTCTGAAGAGATACATATAAATGTGTGCTGAACATAATTCCAAATAATTTTAAGAACTGTGAATGTGGTTTCTTGAATTTACAGTAAAGATTTTGCAATGCAAATAATTTTGCATCTGAGGTGGCTTTAGCAGTACAACGGCATTCATATTGTGTTATCACAGGGGAAAAGTTAATTTGCCGCCATTAAGACATATTTCAAGGCAGTGTATCAAAGACTCCTTTCAGATGATCGAACAGTTAAAGAGAAATCAAAGTATTATTTCAAGAATGCAACATTTGCCACGGATCAGTTCTGCACCTAATTTCAAACACATTAAGATACTTGACATTTGCTATCATAGGTCATGTCCAATGACGAAACTGGTCGAATGACGACCACAGACTATACTAATAAACATAAAAAGGGATTTGCCTCTTGCAAGAACATTGATGTTGAACGAATACATTGGAAGTTGCCCCTTAAAGTAAATGTTGTTGGTTCCTGTATTTGGCAGGAACACATTTTTTCCAAAGTCTGTGTAAGTAGCGACCTTCTTTTCGTTTTCCCTTGCCCCCACGTTACTGGGGAGACTGCATCAAAATTCTATTTGCTCTGCCGTCTTATGCCCAGACGAATCACCACTGACTTGCCTGCTTCTTTCCCAAAAAAACTGCCTTAATTCGTTGTTCCCCATACAACAAAAGTTTGAATGTTAATATCTCTGGGCTCATTGTTGTTGTTGTTGTTTTCCAGTTTTAACATCTAAGCCGATGTGGATGGTCAGCCTGAATTGAGCTGTAGCAATATCTCAGTTTCAAAAACAGTTACTTATTTTTGAGGAGGGTGCCATCATGGCCCACATGTCAGTCCCCTTGGGTCCCCACCTGACACACACTCAGGTTAAATGAAAAGTGAAGCACTATCAATAACTATTTCCAGTCTGTGCTGTCTCACTCTACAAATAATAATAAAATAAATCGAAGAAAATGTGTACCGCTCACCTAGTACTTCCAAAATGCGCTGTTGTCATTCCAGCACAGGGTTTGCTTGCCTGTGATGTAACAGCACTACCGTTTCATGTTTCTCTTTATCCTGATCCAGGTATTTTTGGGTAATCTCCAAGAATGATTGCCTGTCGAAGTCGCGGGGTCCAAACGATACATATCGAACACGCGATCGTAAATCGATCATGCGACTCTGGTGGCGGGTGTTATAAGTACGTTTGCGGTGTTCACTACAGCAATGACAAAAGAAGAGCGTTACAATAATACTTGTAATTACAAAGGAGACGACACCTTACTCGTCGTCATGTGAAAGTCCATTACGCTAGTCTGGGTGGATAATTTGGAAGAATCGAACCATGCATTATTCCTGATACTCGTTCGATTTCCACATTGTCCACAATGAAACTGTAACAGTATTTCGACATCGAAACTGTTCTTATGACGTTTTAAACACTTCGCATCACCACAGACTACACAGTCCTTTCTTTCCTCGCCCAGTAGTACTGCATATTTGGGACAAAAGTCGAACAATTTTCTACTCTGGATAAGCATGGAATTAAGTTTTTTGATGTGAGAGAATCCGCCAAAGAAACGTCAAGAGCGCCAGACATCCCAGTCGCTACCAATATAAATCGTCTGATTTTCCCTAGCAACTCATATATAATTCGCAGAGGTATGTAATTTAGAGCAACTAAGGGAACGACGGATAATAGATAAAAATGACGATCATAAATAATTGATCATAACGCCCGCCACCAGAGTCGCATGATCGATTTACTATCGCACGTTCGATATGTATCGTTTGGACCCCGCGACTTCGATAGGCAATCATTCTTGGAAATTAGGTATTGCACAAGTACTTCGAAAATGCACTGTTGTCATTCCAGCACAGGCTTTGCTTGCCCATGATGTAACAGCATTACTGTTTCATGTTTCTCTATATTCTGATCCAGATCATTTTTGTGTATAAGAAAGAATACAAAACCCAGTACAGAACCTTAAGAGGCACCGTAGGTTATTGGACCTTTCTCAGACAGATGTTCCATCATCAGTGAATCTCATATAAACCCTTTGTCTCTGGTTACTCAGGAAAGAACAAAGCTACTCTGTAGCTGTTCCTTGTACAGCTTAATTTGCTAGTTTAATAAGTGGACTTTTGTTATCTACCATGTTGAATGCCTCAGTCAAGTCCAAAAATATTTCTATTACATGTTATTATCATCCATTAATTTTAAGCCACTGTTTAAACATTCATAAACTGTGGTCTATGTCAATTTTTGGCTTGTGAGAGGTGCTTAACAAATTATTCTTACCTCAAAAATTAATCTACTGCACAATTTTTAATTCTTTTGGATAAGCTGTTTGGTATTAAAATGAGGTGGTAATTATTGATTTTATCCCTCTCATCTGTTTTATACATATATGACTTAAGCAGATTTGAGTATATCTAGAACAGTTTCACAGTGAAGAGAGCAGTTGTACGAGTGAGTCAGTGTTTCAGCAGCTGTTTGTTTTTTTTATCATCATTAAAGGCATTTCACATGTTCCTAGTGGCTGTATTTCTCAGTTCATTTATACCTGACATAAATTCTAATAAACATGGATTTATCACATATTGAAATATTTTCGCATGTACCCAGCTCTTTCAGTGAAATGTTTACATATTTGCAGTTTCTTTTGGATCTATAATAGTTTTTACATGAGATTAGAGTATGCATTATTTTGACCAATTTCCTCCTTTATCATCCTTCTTAACACTTTCACTTTGCTGATTTACTTATAATCTATCAGTGGTCATTCCTTTTGCTAACTTAACAGCTTTCTTAGGCATTTTGAGATGGATTTTATAGCATGGACCTCATTGTTGCCTTTACTTTGCACACATAATTCATACAGCAGACCAACTCAGTTTTATTATTACATATATTTATTCCAATTTTAATCCAACTGTGTCTGAAATACCTCCCCCATAATTTATAGTCTTCCTCGGAAAAGCAGTTTTTAAGGGATTAAATAGAATGTCAATAAATAATGTTGTACCTACACCTTCACTGTCATACAACTCAACACCACATTCCTTTTTTAACAATGTATCAAAAACGTTCATGTTTTCATAACTGAAGTATTTGTACTTCATTTTTATCCCACTGCTTTCATTGACTCTTGCTTTGACATCAGTGTTTAGCACTTGATAACAGGTAGCCACCAAAGCCTGCACTTCTATTTCTGCCATATGTTTCTCTTTTGTGATTAGTGTTACCCTTGCTAGAGCTTCCCACTTTGGAACTTAAAGGTATGGGCTTCCAATGGATCTAGCAATGAACTCCTGTTTTTACTTCCCCATAAAAGCTCAATGCTGAAGTCTCTAAAGTCAAATCATAAGTCATAGCTCTTGCTTTATTCAGGAACCAATCTAGCTTACTAATTAATCAGCTACAGTGTTGCAGAGGGTGAGGGAATAATGGAGCAAGGGTTGAGGAACAATGGCTGACAGCTGTAACAGCTGGGATGGAGGTGATGACAGTGCATGATGTTAACATAGACGAGTGGGTTGGGAGACAGTGATAGAACAGAGGAAGAGTGTGTGTATGCAAGATGTGGAAGTTTGGGTCCTTGTGCAAGGTGGATGGGCAAGGGGCTGGTGGAAACCGAGGCCAGGAGGAATGCAGGAACAAAGTATGTGTTGGAAGAACAACTCCCATCTACGTAGTTCAGAAAAGGTGGCATTGGAGGGGGAAGGGGGGGTGCGAGGGGGGGGGGGGAAGGATCCAAGTGGCAAAAGTTGTGAGGAAGTCACTGAAATGGAGCATGTTATGTTGAGCAACAATGGGTGGTCAACTCTGCTCTTGGCCACAGTTAGACAGTGGCCATTCATTCAGTTGGTCAATTGGCTGGTGGTCATGCCCACATAGAATGCTGTGAAAAAATGGTAGTAGAGCTAGAAAATAACAAGGCTGCTTTCACAAGTGATCCTACCTCTGATGGCATAGGATAAGTTTGTGATGGAAGTGAGTAGGTGAATCAGGTAGGTCTTGTACTTGGGCCTTCCACAGCAATATGACCCACGTTGCAAGGAGATTGGACTGTGAGTGGCATTGAAATGGACCAGGATATTGTGTAGATTGGGTGGACAATGAAATACAACTTTTGAAACAGTGAGAAGGATGTTTCTAATTTTTTACTTACTGCAACAATAAGTACAAAATTAAATTTTAGATCCAAATTGGCAGATAAATAATACTCATTGTGCTGCACCAAAGCGTGTACCAGTTTCTTGTCATAGTTTTATGCTTGAAATAGCTATGTCACTTCCTGTACATCATCTTAAGATGATCCTGAAAAGGTTTGAAAACCAGTTCATGGAATGAATAAATAACTATTTCAAAAAAAATTACTGGTTGTAGTTTTATGTACTTACATTAAAATGGGAGGTTCTTCAGAGGTGCAAATTTGTGAAATCAAATGTTCCGCCACCCATGTTCCAGTTGGCAAACATACACCCCCCCCTCACCCCCCCCCCACACACACACACAAACACACACACACACACACACACACACAATATCCTGATTCTGAAAAGTGTATATACACAATCAACAAATTAAAAAAATTGCTTTATTTTAAACATTGGATGATTCCACCTCTTCCATAAGTTCCCTCCCCCATTCAGCAGCCCTACATGGGTTCAACAGCAATTGCCCGTTGGGATGGTGGGATGGTGGGTTGGTGTAAAAATCAGTACAGATGACTTACATGTGAAAGTTCATATATGGCGAAATTTAAATCTTGTTTTTAATGCTTTGCAATCAGACACCTTTTTTAATTCAAAAACTACTGATGTTACCAAACGGGTGAGAACAGAATGTGCTTCAGTGACAGTGAAATGAAACAAAACATGATAAAGCACAAGAGATGAGAACAATAATATAATTAAAATACTCAATGCATGTCTTTTCTGCGTGCAGCTGTAGAACTTTTTATTGTGTCAATACAGTTTCAGCATTGTGGCATTGCCAAGCACAAAATATTTTGCATGATGTCACAGCACAGATATAACAATACCAGGGAAGGAAAGTTGCTACTCACCATATAGTGGAGATGCTGAGTCGCGATAGACACACACACACACACACACACACACACACACACACACACACACACACACACACACACACGCAAATACAACTTGCACAGACGTCTGAGTTCTCTGAGACTACAGACATGTGTGCAAGTTGTGTGTGTGTGTGTGTGTGTGTGTGTGTGTGTGTGTGTGTGAGAGAGAAAAGAGTGTATGTGTGTGTACTGCAGACAAAGTCCTTAATGGTCGAGAGCTATAATTGTGTGCATCTTTTTGTTGTGCCTATCGTGACTCAGCATCTCCGCTGTATGGTGAGTAGCAAATTTCCTTCTCTAGTATTGTTACATTCCATCCTGGATTTTTCATTGTTTGATTTTTGCCTTACAGCATGGATATAAGTTACAAGTAACAGTACCCTTGTAGTGTTGTGCCCTACTTTATAGTATGTCAGGTAACAGATGTGTTCATTGACTTGAAGAATGTAACACCCAAATTTATGCTGTTCACATGACACTCTTACTTCAACCTGCACTTGCATAGCACAGATTTAGGCACTATGCTATCTATGTCAATGATCACATCTGTTGCCTCCATTGCTATTAAGTGGGGACACAACAGGAGAAGGGTACTGTTACTTGTAACTTATATGTGTGCTATGAAATAGCAACAAATAATTTATACTTGGTAATGGTATAATGCCAAAATAGCAATAGCAGGATAAAAATTTGTTGCAGCGATAAGTGGAAATGGATGTCCTTTAAACAGTTCATATATTACAAGAAATTAATAATTAAAACAATTGAAAACGATAGTATTCAAAATAGAAAACATTAAGGATGTGTTGAACATAATAAAAAGATGAAGGAAACCAAATTAATGGGAAAAAATGAAAAAAGTCTACAGGAATTATTCTCTTGCATTGATTTATTGTCAAGTGTTGGAATCATTGTTTCCCATAACTACTGACCTGAACAGATTATGTTTACAATGGTAAAAATTTACTGAATGAAGCTACATAATTTCTACTTGTTATTAATGCTGCCATTATTAATAATGAAACTGGCTGGTTTCAGCATTAACATGCGTTGAAGAAATTATATAATGACTGTTACATCAAGTGTCATTCTGTAATTCCAGCTACATCAGAGCTTTTATTTCTTAATTTTTGCTGTCCCTTTCTGCTGCATGTATTATGGAAGTTACAGTACTGAAGGTACGTCAAGGAAACTGAGAATTTGATGTCTGTGTGAAAATGTGAACTGCTTTTGAAACTAAATTAAAGCAGGAGACAGTATTGTGGTGAGATAATTGGATGTTTGTTATATTAAAAGGCAGAGAAATATTTAACGTGGAGTTCTTTTAAAGATAGTGCTGGTGGCATGCATCAGATAATTTGCTACTTGATTGTTCAGATTCCTGGTGTTATGGGTCAGAGATAATAATGTTACATTCATTATTGTTTCGTAATTCCTCTATTGGCAAATGCTGAATAATAGTTCTATCTATTCAAGATAGTATGGAGTAGAATCATAATGAATTTGCAGCTGATGAAAACTGATATAAATCCCAGTTTATTATGTCAAAAGTGTCTAAAAACCGGTGGCGACAAAGACAATTTGTGCTACACGTGTGCTGCTAAAGTAAATAACTGTAAAGGTATGTCTATGTGATCAAAAGTGAAGAACTATATACTGGAGCCACATGGCAATCAAAAACTCATAACGGACTCTGCATTGAAAGACGAAATAATTGAAGTAATCATAACAGCCCCAAGCAAATGGAACTTCTAAATGAAAGCAATGAATACATCAGCTATAATTTAAGGTTAAGACATTAGCTCAACCTAAAAAATCATCAAACTAAAAGTAATTAACTTGTTGACAAAACTGAACTTTCTAAATTCTCCTGGTCAAGAGTAACCGGTAACACTTTCTTCAGTTGATCTAGGTGTACTGTGTATTTTTGATACCACTCACAGCCTTAAAATCTGCATTTTTCTATACCACCCAACAATTTTTTCTTCGTGTCATTTCTTGCTATACCCTTGCATATGTTATCGAGTCCCACTGGGAGACAAAAATTGCAGCCCTTCCACAACCTCTCAAACGACATTGAGAAAGGTATTGAACAATTAAAGAAATTTAACGCTTGATCTGTGGTCTAAAATTGGTCCTGTTCTGAACATAATTAGATAAAGTCGCAAACTTGCAGCATTAGTCTAATTTTGTTTGTAATATGCATATGGTAAGCATTAGCTTGGGAATGATCGATTCTGATGAAACTTGTCACGGCAAACGTACATGGTTAAAGGTAAAAAAATAGTTGTACTCCAATATATTCTGAGAAAAAGTTCCTTTAGTAATATGAGAAGTTACACTTTTTTGTATTGATGTAGTAAATTACCATTTACTCAGACAGCAATAAATTCTTAATTTGCTATCAAGAGAAAGAATAAAAGATTTAATATTAATTTCTTGGGAGGGATAATGACTTCCTCATTTTGTCTTTATGTTGAGAATTTTCTTAGGGGTGATCAAGAGAAGGCAGAAATGATTTAATAGTTATTTATTGAGAACAATAATGATTTTCTCATATTTAGTCTTACTGTTCAGAATTCTCTTAGAGGTAAATGACTCAATGATTGATTAGGTACACTACCTTTGGCGCTGTAGAAAAGGTGACAAAAAGTGGGTGTGGACTTCTTGAATGCGTACTTGGAAATCAGCCATAATGATTTACAGAATCCATTAAAATTGCAAATATGAGTTCTGAATATTAGTTTGGATCATTCTTCTCTAGATTATCGCTTCAGAGTTTTACTACTGCACCACTTTGCTTCTAGGAGGCAGAAGCAAATAAAGAAGGGAAAAGGGAAGCAAACAAGTGAAAAAGGAAGCAGAAGCCATTTCACCAAACAAAGAGGAAAAAATTTCCTCTGGATCTGAGGTAACAATCTGATCCTCTGTGAGGGACGTACACGGTCAACAACTGAGAAACTTGTCTTGATGTACAGGCAGGGCTTCTACCACAGCCATGGCTCAGATAGCACCGACACAGTGGTGAAGAGACACCAGTGATGCATGTTGTCAACAGTGGAAATGAAACTATACTTTCAGAAAAGCTAAGAAATATTTAGTTAATTTTCCACTTTCAGAGCAACAAATCACACATCTCACCTCAAATTTCAAGATAACAGTGGCACAGGTGAAATGTCTCATTCTGTGATAAATATTCACTATTCAATTATTTGTGTCAAGTTAACATTTAAAGGTACACTAGATATCTGCCTCTTTCAATTGACGCAGCTGGACAAAATACATTGTCTCAAAAGTTGAGCTTGGCACTATTTGCTCGCCGTTCTTGACTATAATTGTTCAACTAGAAAAACATTGCTTCCCAAAGTTAAGTTCCAGTGTCCAGTCGTAGTTCAGTACACAGTTATAACTTCTCACAAATATTCAAAACATATAATTTACATATCAGGTGTAAATAATAATAATGGCTAATTTTCCTCTTAGTTATAATCCTACAGTTGTAGTCAAGTCAAAAGTATTCATTGTTCCTCTCTACATATATTACTTGTCTGTCAGATGGCAGAGCTATCTCAGTGAATTTTGGAAAGACAAGAGGAACTAGAGTGAAGTTGAAGTTTCAAGTCAATCTGTAAGCACCATCTGTGACTCATGTTTCTGCAGTCTGTTAGATATACTGTGGCTTGTGAAGTGGCAGAAAGTAATAGTTGCAAAATGCATAAAATACAGTTTGTTAGAATAACAATGTTCAAAAAATGTGCAAGGGCTAAGATACCTATCAGACGACAACAAGTAGATAATGTATAATTTGATTCTTTTGCAAACGTTATTGTCAGCCATCATGGACAAAAAAAAGAACCTGCTGCTGTTGGGATGTTGATACTCCATTCAGTTTGGTAAGTGTGATGTGTGAGTATTTTTGGCATTGTGGTCAAGTTATCACAAAGTAAAGAATAGTTTGTTAAAAACCTTCATTAAAGATTCTGGGAATTGATTGAAACTTCCATAATCAAATCCAGGAATTATTTCTGACTAGTTATACTTATGTTGCTGAGCAGCATTAGAAATATGTTTAGTTGGACTACATTCATGAAGGAACCTGTGAACTCCAAAACACACACACACACACACACACACACACACACACACACAGCAGATAATCTGGATTTGGTTTAACCCATTCCCAGGAGATATGTCTTGTGCACAGTGCTCCTGTCCCTATCATACTGACGCACCATGTACCTGTATCTCTAGCATACATTACATCTTGCAGTCAGAGAATTTCATCATCCAGTTGCCATTATAAAGCTACATTTATTTTTCAGTAACAAATATAAAACAATATCCACAAATAGATGTTTTGTCACATTGAATTATGTCTATAAATCACACCATTGGCACAAACTCATTTGTGATTTAAACATAAAGATCTTTCAAAATAAACAATTATAAATGCATCATATTAAAACAATAACTAAAAAAATAACATTTGTCATTTTGCTTAATGCTTGTAAACAGATACTGAGATAACACTTCAACATCTGGAAAGTAAGTACACACATGTTTACAAAATCTTTCCATATTAAGTTCACCTAATGTAACACAAAACATTATATTACATTTTATATGTTAAAGATGTTCCTTTCTCAAAGCCCTTATAAATAAGATCACTGAAAAGTAAAGAACACACAGCTTCCTCTGTGAAAGAAATCAAAATTAAAGAAAAGCATGCATTTGACAAAATTACTAAAAAAAATTATAGATGGAATGTTTTGGACCTATTTCTCTGAGGCTGCCAAATTGACTTAGGTTCATTTTTTCCACTTTTAGTGGCATTTGTGATGGCATCACTCTTCACTTATAATCAGGCAATTTTTACTCCTTTCCCTCGTCCTCCCCCTTTTACTAAATTCTTCTCTCTCAGTGGTTATGATCACTGAAAAATCTGCTTCAGAGCACCATCTGTGATTCATATTTCTGCAGTCTGTTAGGTACACTGTAACACAATGTTTACAAACCTCATGGAAGTGTGAGTAAATTGTGACATTTGTGAAAGACTGCTACAATTTTGGTGGAATTTTTGTTCCACTGTGAAGCTGATGCTACTAAGTTTTCCTAAGTTTACCACAGTTGGCTTGAGGTAGTTTCTCAGCACCAATTGAAAAAAGCCAAATTATGGTGGTGATACTGGAGTTGGAGTTGGAGTTGTCATGGACTTGATTTTGGAGGGAGTTGAGCACATGTTTGTGCAATGTGAATTAGTGAAATAGGGAGTATCCTAAGAGGTTTGTAACTAAGAAGATGGTGATCAGCAGTTCTGTAGACATTTTGAAGATTCTACTCATTCTACTCAATGTCCACAGGAATGAGAGTTTTTGGTGTCAGATCTTTGTAAAGGGAGGGTATTAACTGACTGGATGAGGCTACAGTCAAAAATTAGTTTTGGTCTTGTGGGATTAAACTGCATTATCTGTGATGATCCAGTGAAAATCAAAAGTGTTTATTTTGAATTGACTGACTGGTTTCCATAACTTTTAACAATAAACCAGTGATTTTTCTCCTGAGAATTACAACACTATTCTGTGAGCCACTAATAAGCATCTAAGTCAATGGGACATACAGATGGGAGGTGATAAGTAGCATTTTTTCTTCTGCTCCAGTGGTTAGATCTGTGGGATTTTCTGAGAGTGCTACAGGATTGATATTAATGGAATAAGATTTATAACTATTTAACCTCACAGCACAAGTCAAAACGATACTGGAAAAAAACATCTAAAAACAATTTAACAAGTGGAAGAGAGTTGAAAATTGATCCACTTCCTGTGATGAATACTTCATTCACTAATGGTGGCACACTCACATTGTATAGCAAACTCACATATCACATATCTCCTCTAGTACGTACAGAAACTTCCTTTGCAACCAAGTTGAGGAGAGAACATTTTAAAACACTATAAAAAAGACCATACAAATTCATGGAAACATATACACTCTAATAAAATTTGAGATGTAGAGAGCATGCAAGGTTTGTGATAGAACAATCACTTTCTCACATCAAAAAAGCGTAAAAAGACCAATTTTGCAGTCCATACAAAGGTTTTCAAACTACACGAATGAACTGTCAACTCTTTTAGATTTTCTTATCTTATTTGGAAATCAAGTTAATTCTTTTCTGATCAGTACAGAGAAAGGAATGGATTGAGGCTGATCAATACAATACAAGTGAAGTTGTATGATGTTTCTCCAGTCAACATATTTTATATATATAAAAAAAATTCTTTCACAATTAGGCATTGTGCTTCATAATGTTCATATTTAAACCTTCACCTTAAGTTGATATACTTAACATAATGTAGAGTTATTATACAGTTAACATATAGAGACATTACACAAGTCAGCAACATTATGTCACATGGGAATAAACAATTCTACATTGGTACTTTCTCAAATCTGCAACTCTTGGGTGGAAATGGTGAAAGAATCCGTCTGACCACATTCAACAGTATGATTCACTGATTGACAAAAAACTGTTTGTGACTTCAACAGAGCAAAGTTCCCCTAAATAATGAAGTAATTAAAGGTTGAAAAAAATTCAAATTTTCAATATTTCATGATCCCAACATAACAAAGCATTTAGTACCTTTGTTACTTCCACACTCAATATAAGTACTATTTTGTATATTAAGAATTTATATTAAAATATGTTAATCTGATAAAATTATTTCTTTTTTAAGTCATGTTTAAGTCTGTTTGGTCTCTCAACTTTCTTGCATTGATTTCATGAACTACAACATAAAAATATACATAAAACAATGAGTTACAAGTACCAAATCCTACATTTTTAACAAGGAACACAAATTATTATAAAAGTAACTGGTAAGTACAGACTATTATGACTTACTGATTTCCTGCTTACAACAACAATGAAAGTTTTGGTATTTTGCATCACAGAAGTCAAGATATTCCCAGCAGGAATATATTAAGTCTTAATTATGATGCATCACATTTATAAAACACAAAAGTTAAAATAACGTGAGCAAAAACACACAACTTTGTACTATTGTTTTGCATTTCAGAAACTGCAGAAAGAGTATTTCTTACTGTTTACGTGAAAATGTATGAAAATTCTAATAAAAATAACAATCAGTTTTGCTTAAGTACCACTTAGTAAAACAGTGACATACATACAGACTGACATAAAACACATCATACAAACATTTCCCTTCAACATACTATGTTGTGCTCCAACATGAAAGACTTGTTGGCCTCACAAAAATCAGCTAGCAGCAATTTCACGCAGAGGAACATCAGCAACATTGGTTTCTTCTTCTATAGGTGAACTATATTTTGCTTTCACCCTGTTTAAAAGTTTTGGCCCAGATATATAAATAGCAACAGCTCCAGTAGGAGCAGTCAACAAAATCGATAGCACAGCAACTGTTAGCAACTTTGATGCTAAATCTTCTGAAGCATCTCCTCTTTTTCTTGCTATATCTAGAGCTACAGGTCCAAGAGCAGCCTGAAAAGTGAAAAGTAACACATTCAGAAACCTTCAACATATTCAGGAGAGGATGTATGAAACATTAACAATTTGTGAAAAAATTTAATGATAGTCATTAAACGTGTTGTGAGCCACTTTTTTATTACAGGACAAGCCATTGACATAAGAGCATTAAGCTGAGTGTTAGGCAATAGGCTTGGTGCATAAGTCGGTAGCATTTTTGATTTGCATGTTGGTATTCTGACTGCTATGGGTCTATTTATCAATTGCCATTTTTTATTTGTATTAGCTTGGTGCATAAGTCAGTGGTGCTTTTGATTTGCATGTTGGTATCTGGTCGCTAAGGATATATTTATCAATTGTCATTTTTTATTGGTAGTTTGCTGTTTGAGTTTACGTACTGTTATTTCGTCATTTGGAGATATGAGTGGATCAGTGGACACTAGTAAATGGAGTGCCAACTGGGGAAATCGGAACATTTCTTCTGTTTGAGTTCAACAGAGGGTAGACAGCTGCTAAGGCAGCCAGAAACATTTTCACTATGTGTGGGGATAACACCACTAGACAGAGCATGGCAAGAAAATGATTTTAACTCTTTATGGAGGATCTTTTTGATATCAGTGGCACACACCACATTCAGGAAGCACTTCAAATTGAAGATCATTAGTATGCACATTATGGTTTGGTTTAGCAATCAAGCCCACTTTCATCTGTATGGGTTCGTAAGTAAGCATAATTGGCACATTTGGGGGACTGAGAATAATTACGAAATAATCAGTGCAATAATCCTTGATGGCACAGTGACTACTGAACAGTGTGTGACGGTTTTGAAAGATGATTTCACCCGATTATGTAAAGTGAACCTGATTTTGACGAGATGCGGTTCATACAAGACAAAACCTTGGTCCCATCGAAGGAGAGTGTTTTATGCCCTGTAGGAGCACTTTGGAGATCACATTCTGGCTGTGAAAACAGCCAATCGGGAGGTCATTGACTGCACTGATGTTCCGACATTCAGTAGGTCAAGCAGAATTTCACTATTTGTCTGCGCCACATCATCACCAATGAGAGCAGGCATATAGAATATGTCATAACCTAAATCCAAATATCTGTAATGACATTTACATGTTGAATAAAGGGTGTCACACCATAGTTTGTAACTAATTTAAGTTTTGTTTTTTCTTATAGTTCAATAATTGGCACCCTGTATGTACGATATTTATTCAACAGAGGTACATGGTATAAGAATAATGGAAAAAATAAGACATGCATAAGAAATTCATGATACACACAAATATCAATTATTTGTCACTGAAGTATATAAGGCAAGAAAGATACTGATTCTAAGAGTTGAACAAATGCTTACTGTAGTCATATTTCAAATAGTTCAAATGACTCTAAGCACTATGGGACTTAACATCTGAGGTCATTAGTCCCCTATACTTAGAACTACTTAAACCTAACTAACCTAAGGACATCACACACAGCCATGCCCGAGGCAGGATTCAAACCTGCGACCGTAGCAGCAGCGCGGTTCCGGACTGAAGCGCCTAGAACCACTTGGCCACAGCGGCCAGCTAGTCACATTTACCACTACGCATATACTGTTTGCATTTAGTTTCTGCGATGTTTCTACAGGAATTCTGAGGTAGTTTAAGGACACATCAAAGTGTTGTAACATTTTAGTTTGTGTTTGAATGCCTATAATACTTTCAGGCTATTTGTATCATGCATGAGCTTATTGTAAAAGATATAACTTGCTTCCACAGGTTTTTTTTAAACATTACTAAGGTGTCGGATAAATGTGAACAGTCCTAAAGAACATATTTCCATGTTTTAAGAAAACTTCAACATTCTGACTCTCATAAGCTAATGAAACTTCTTGCATATGTGCACACAAGCAAAAATACAACCTTTCTCTACATGTCAGTTTCAAAGGCTAACCAAGAACAGTAATTACAACCATTCTGATGCAAGGATATTACTCTTTGACTCTTTCTGATACAGCCATTTGATATTAACAAACGAGACTTAAGCTTCATAATAAATTTAGATTGTGTCATATCAAGAATCCAACCTAGATCCCTGTCTACTGCAGCAAGTACTCATCCATGTGCACAATTTAAGCATGCTTCTTGGCCTAATTCAAAGCTAAGCACTGAGCAGGCTCTTCTTAATGCTAGGGGGCTATTATCTCCTTTCCAACACCAGTTTACGAAAAAGACATTCTCCTATTAACAGAAGTAATGCTGATTCAGTTCTTAGCACAAAGAAGAAATACTCCAGCAAGAAATTTCAAACCAGGCAAGCAAGGTATTAAGAAGGGCATTTGTGAAGTTTGGAAAACTGCAAAGAGATAATGGCAAAATCAAAGCTGGCAGTTTTGGATAGCTCATTTGGTGACGGTATTGCCTACCAAATGTAAGGTTCCATGTTGAAGTCCCAGGCTGGCACAGAGATTTAATCTACCATGCCTTAAATCAGTCCATGAAGCTTGTCTCTAGAACTCAACTGAAAGAGGTTAACTGAAATATGCCAACTGAAAGAAGTTAAAAGACATACTTCAGCATGCTAGTAACCCACTAAAGTACAAAGCAACATACTGTATGTCCAAAATCGGAACATTGCATCTGAAATAGCATTTACAAGAAATAAAGCAGCATTTACCTTTTCAAAGGTGGAACTTCTGACAGTTTTAAGCACAGCAATGAATAACTTTATAACAGAATGATGGGGATTAAAGATTTTTATATATATAAGAAGAAAGCTAATTAGCTGTTTCACTCAAAATAAAATTCTTGTGATAGCTTTTTATGCTTGACAAACAAGAAATCAATTTAAAAATTGTTGTCCAAGTTATTAAAAACACTCTTTGATGGTTTTCACTGTCTCTTCAACATTTATATTTCCCAAAAACTGCACATCTAAATCCATACTCATCTTAAACCTCCAACAAAATTTCCTGAAAAAAAAAAAAAAAAAAAAAAAAAAACCTGTTGGACTGTTACTATTACTGTGCTGTTTTGCGTTGGTACTATTATTTTATCTCTGTTTACTAAATAATAGCAAGTTTATGTTCAGTTTGCCACTGTCTTCTGAATTATAATGTTGTTAAGTGCTTGGGTAAATAATCAAATGAAGAAACACCATCCAGCACAAATTTTTTTTAAATAACGACTACTGGTGTTGATCCACCCTGCATATCACCCTCAGGTCTGGCCCCACAAGAAGTAGTTTGTCAAAAATGGCATGAATATAATAACATTACTTTTCTGTCATTCATATCACTGTTGCCAAACTGCACCTTGCACGGTTAGACCTGAAAATGATTTGCACCAAAACTAGCAGTCGAAGAAATTGAGATGTGTGCAGTTGTTTTTAGTTTGTTGTAACAACTGAGATCATGGTTCCTAACACATGGCATCAATTACGCTTGGGTAAAGTAATGATCTTAATGATAGAACATGCTGTTATCTTGAATAAAAACCATACACTTCTTTTTATTCTTCTGTACATGCAAAGATAAATATAACTTCTGGAAGCAAATGTCTTTTCCAGACATTTCAAATCCATTCAGATTTAAAAATCAGGAAGAACCACTGATCTAAAATTGCAGCAAAATTGCAAAAAAGGCAGAGATACATATCTCTGCCTACGTAGATCAACACCTTCAACCCATTAGATGCAGTCTCCCATCCTTCATCAAAGACACCAACCACTTTCTCGAACACCTGGAATCCTTACCCAATCTGTTACCCCCAGAAACCATCCTTGTTACCATTGATGCCACTTCCTTATACACAATATACACAAATATCCCACACATTCAGGGCCTCGCTGCGATGGAGCACTTCCTTTCACGCCGATCACCTACCAACCTACCTAAAACCTCTTTCCTCATTACCTTAGCCAGCTTCATCCTGACTCACAACTTCTTCACTTTTGAAGGCCAGACATACCAACAATTAAACGGAACAGCCATGGGTACCAGGATGGCCCCCTCGTACGCCAACCTATTCATGGGTCACTTAGAAGAAGCCTTCTTGGTTACCCAGGCCTGCCAACCCAAAGTTTGGTACAGATTTATTGATGACATCTTCATGATCTGGACTCACAGTGAAGAAGAACTCCAGAATTTCCTCTCTAACCTCAACTCCTTTGGTTCCATCAGATTCACCTGGTCCTACTCCAAAACCCATGCCACTTTCCTTGACGTCGACCTCCATCTGTCCAATGGCCAACTTCACACGTCTGTCCACATCAAACCCACCAACAAGCAACAGTACCTCCATTATGACAGCTGCCACCCATTCCACATCAAACGGTCCCTTCCCTACAGCCTAGGTCTTCGTGGTAAACAAATCTGCTCCAGTCCGGAATCCTTGAACCATTACACCAACAACCTGAAAACAGCTTTCGCATCCCGCAACTACCCTCCCGACCTAGTACAGAAGCAAATAACCGGAGCCACTTCCTCATCCCCTCAAACCCAGAACCTCCCACAGTTGTTGTTGTGGTCTTCAGTCCTGAGACTGGTTTGATGCAGCTCTCCATGCTACTCTATCCTGTGCAAGCTTCTTCATCTCCCAGTACCTACTGCAACCTACATCCTTCTGAATCTGCTTAGTGTACTCATCTCTTGGTCTCCCTCTACGATTTTTACCCTCCACACTGCCCTCCAATGCTAAATTTGTGATCCCTTGATGCCTCAAAACATGTCCTACCAACCTCCCACAGAAGAACCACAAAAGTGCCCCACTTCTGACAGGATACTTTCCGGGACTGGATCAGACTCTGAATGTGGCTCTCCAGCAGGGATACGACTTCCTCAAATCCTGCCCTGAAATGAGATCCATCCTTCATGAAATCCTCCCCACTCCACCTAGAGTGTCTTTCCGCCGTCCACCTAACCTTCGTAACCTCTTAGTTCATCCCTATGAAATTCCCAAACCACCTTCCCTACCCTCTGGCTCCTACCTTTGTAAGCGCCCCCGGTGTAAAACCTGTCCCATGCACCCTCCCACCACCACCAACTGATCTGCCTACACTGTGAAGCTTTCTATGTGGGAATGACCAGCAACAAACTGTCCATTCGCATGAATGGACACAGGCAGACAGTGTTTGTTGGTAATGAGGATCACCCTGTGGCTAAACATGTTTTGGTGCACGGCCAGCACATCTTGGCACAGTGTTACACCGTCCGAGTTATCTGGACACTTCCCACTAACACCAACCTGTCAGAACTCCGGAGATGGGAACTTGCCCTTCAGTATATCCTCTTCTCGATATCCACTAGGCCTCAACCTCCGCTAATTTCAAGTTGCCGCCACTCATACCTCACCTGTCTTTCAACAACTTCTTTGCCTCTGTACTTCCACCTCGACTGACATCTCTGCCCAAACTCTTTGCCTTTACAAATGTCTGCTTATGTCTGTGTATGCGCGGTTGGATATGTGTGTGTGTGCGAGTGTATACCTATCCCTTTTTCCCCCTAAGGTAAGTCTTTCTGCTCCCGGGATTGGAATGACTCCTTACCCTCTCCCTTAAAACCCACATCCTTTCATCTTTCCCTCTCCTTCCCTCTTTCCTGACGAAGCAACCACTGGTTGCGAAAGCTCGAATTTTGTGTGTATGTTTGTGTTTGTTTGTGTGTGTATCGACCTGCCAGCGCTTTTGTTTAGTAAGTCACATCATCTTTGTTTTTAGATATATTTTTCCCATGTGGAATGTTTCCCTCTATTATAAATATCAAGTAGCATTGAAATGATCACACAAACATTTACAGTACCTCACTTGTCACAGATGAAGTAGAAGCTTCTTCAATAGGAGTAATAGAATAGTAGCTATATCATAGCATCTAAGTATTCTTTACTCACATCTGGAACAGCAACATCACTGGTACATTTCAATGTACATATTTTTAAGCATATGATTGTAGTTTTTCTCTGATTTACAGAGGCTCCTCTGCTTTATGACTAAAGATTCCATATTATTCAATGATTTCTTAAGCCTATTTCTGCTATTTCCTTACTTCATCTAATTCCTCAATATTTATCTAATGACAGCTCTGCCTCTACTTCCTGTTTTATTCATTGTGGAAAAAATGTTGTGTAATTTTTATGCATGTGTAACTAAATTCAGTCATGTAATATTTTTAATGCAAAGAGGCTGCTAGAGAAATTTCTTTCCTTTCTACATATTATCTTTTCACACATTATTGATAGGAAACAACTGTAATCTTGCCTATGAGTCCTTTTTCATTCTACCTCATATGTTTCCAGCAACACCTTGTCACTGGCCCTAAATATTTCCCTTTTCTTGACATGGAAAAGAGAGTGACCTTGTGATATGATAAATATAGTGTAGTCACAATTATGATAAGAGAGTAAACTTGTATCAATTTAATCTCCAACTGCAAGTATACAAATGTCGCATCATGTCGACACTGGATCACAACTTACAGTGAGGGTAATGGATCTTCGACTATTCGCTGTAAGTACAGTAATAGGAAATAAAGACAAATGTCAACCAAAGTTCTCACATTATGTTAACTTACTTGAACTGTTGCCTTTGGTAGCCACGCTATGGCAACAAAAAGCTGCTCCTTCAGAGTCAGTGCTCCTCCTAGAGTTGCGATGCAGCTAGCACATACACGAACCTGAAACACGAAAAAATAAAAATGTCACTTACTGTGAATCTATATTCAGTTTACCTGTAAATATATAACTGAGTTATGCAACAATGAATGACAACTCTGATTATATAATAGCTATTTAAATTGGTTTCTATTACTTACATACATAGATCAATACCAACAACAAATGAAGATCAGTTTTCAATGTCCCGTCGACAACAAGCTCATCAGAATCGGAGCACAAACTTGGATTGTTTGAAGGATGGGAAATAAAATTGGCCATGCCCTCTCAAATGAACCACCTTGACATTTGCCTTAAGCAATTTAGGAAAATCGCAGAAAACATAAATCTGGATGGCAGGGTGGGGATTTGAACTCATGATCATCTTGAATGCATGTCCAGTGTACTAACCAGTGCACCACCTCATTTGGTTTCCAACAACAAAAGAACGTTAATGAAGAAAATCACTGCACTTACATAAGAAGTCAACATTTAAGACAAAGTGAAGTATAACCAAGGAATGAAATAAAGTCTGTTTATGTGATTTGTTGTCATCTACTGCTGGATACAGACCATGTCTAGACCTTTTGTACATTATAGTCCTTAGCTATATGCATTCATGTTACTCATATTTGTTTTCAGATTGTATTCAGCTTCCACTAAGTCCTCACCTTGAGCTTCTCTTGTGTCTTGGAATCCAGTAAAGAAATCATTGCTCCATTTATGGTCCATTTGCCTGTCATTGTGCTATTTACCCCCAGTTTATTTTCGTTACAGTCATAATTACTGCTTTCACTCCAGTATGTTCACTGATGCATTTGTATTCTCTCACTCTCTCTCTCTCTCTCTCTCTCTCTCTCTCTCTCTCTCCACTGCTCAGTAAGCTATCATTGACATCCCTACCTTTTTTTTCATTTTTTACAGTGCACATAGTAACTCACATGTAGAATAAGAAGACTGCCCAGACATTTTTCCAACCTATGAGTTAGCAACCAAATAGTGTTCACTATTCACTGAAAGGACATACCTGTATTGTGTATTTTGGGGATTCTGTACAGGACATATTTAGTTTGCAAACAAGGTCTGAACGTCCCAGTTTTTTAGTCATTTGGTCCCAAGAAGGGCCATTTGCTAGTGTTTGATTGCCTACATTAGCCTGCATACTTGTAGCTAGAAAGTGCAATAAAGGTCTGGCTTCTAAGGAACTCTAGTTCATGTAGACCCAGGGTCTAAATGCAGTACTTTTCTGCAGATGCGAGCTTAGTTGTACATATAAGCTCTTGGAGAGACTTATTTACAGCAGATTAGTGGATATATTTTAGAACTCATTCCAATAGCACCAGTGGGATTTAGACCTCACCAAGTACTAGCTATGAAAACTTTCATATGTGCCTGTTTCCAGAAGAAACCACAAACATTTGTGGCCTTCATCAATCTTATGGCAGCATATGACACCATCTGGTGGGAAGAAATGATATGCAAATTTCTAAAAATAATTAAATGCCAAACAAAAGCATGTCTTACTATGATAAGCAATCAATACTTTCTGGTTTGTTTGGGCGAAAATAGAAGCTCAATAAGGCAACTAAATAATAGCCTGCCACAGGGATCAGTTCTAGCCCCTCTCCAGTTCAGCCTTTATATTTCTGACATTCCAAAAACATCTTCAAGGAAATTTTGCTATGCAGACAATATCACGCTGACTTGTCAATCAAAAGAGCTCAGTCACTCAGAGGGAAGGACTCAGCAGCCCTTAACTCATATTTAATAAAAATTGAGACTGAAGCCCTGTACCAGCAACAGCAAGATTTGCTTGCTTCACCTCAACAAAGAAACAAACCAACACTGAGCTCGAGGTGCAATTTGATGGCAATATTCTCCGTCACAACAAGTACCCCAAGTACTTAGCATCATACTCAGCTGCACTCTATCTTTTAAAAAATATCTGGAAAACACATCAGCCAAGACAAAAAAACTCAAAACAACGTCATTCAGAGGCTAAGTGGCACAACCTGTGGGGGGGGGGGGGGGGGGGGGAAAGAGAGGGGGGGGGAGGGGGGGGATAAATTGGCCTTTGTGGATGCATAAATTTTTTCTTTTCGAAGTGAGTGAACTGCTTCCAAAACTCCAACTGGTTAAGTGATGCCTCTTCTGAAATACCAAGACAGGATTTTGAATTTATCATAAAAGCAACTGGTTAGATAACTGGTAATGGCAACAACGGTATGGAAGTCTGTATACCAGTTTACAAACAGACTGGCCATCACCCTTCAGGTTTTGACTACTGCTGGTTCATACAGAAGCTTGATGTACTACTTCAGAGTGCACTTCTTACCAATATGACACTTGGTACCAGACATCTGCTACACTTTGGTGGCAGGACTCAAGAAATTAATGAAGTCTGAAATATAAATCAAATTTTTTTCCTACTATCTTATTGTGGTTCACCAGTACAACGAGAGAAATACAACTATGACCAAAATTGAGGGGCACGTAAAAATATGTATATGAAGACAAAAGTCAGCAAAATACAAAAAAAATTGAAATAAAGACCTGGTTGAGTGTTTTGCGGTATGATTCATCTAAAAGTAAGAAATAAAGTAGATTAGAGGAACATTTGACACACTGACAAATGATGCTCTAGATCATGTTCAGCAATTGAGGTACTAATAGGGAATTTAAAGTAAATTAGAAATAAAATAGATTAGGTAAACATTTAACGCATTTCTGAAAGGTGCTCAAAATCATGTACAGGAAATGAGGTACCAATTGGGAATCTGAAGATCAATTTTTAACTTGCAATTTTAGAGAATACTAGAGGATATTTGTCTAGTGTCTGTTATTGTGTGGCCTTTCTTACTACTGCCATGTGAAGTCAAGAGGAAAGATATGTTACCACTTGACATACTATTGCTTTTGTAATGTCAAGCATTTAAATATTTTGCCAAAAGAATTACTACTGCTATGCAAATCATTAACAGTAGCAGTCGAGATGCTCATACAGTCATATACACTCCTGGAAATGGAAAAAGGAACACATTGACACCGGTGTGTCAGACCCACCATACTTGCTCCGGACACTGCGAGAGGGCTGTACAAGCAATGATCACACGCACGGCACAGCGGACACACCAGGAACCGCGGAGTTGGCCGTCGAATGGCGCTAGCTGCGCAGCATTTGTGCACCGCCGCCGTCAGTGTCAGCCAGTTTGCCGTGGCATACGGAGCTCCATCGCAGTTTTTAACACTGGTAGCATGCCACGACAGCGTGGACGTGAACCGTATGTGCAGTTGACGGACTTTGAGCGAGGGCGTATAGTGGGCATGCGGGAGGCCGGGTGGACGTACCGCCGAATTGCTCAACACGTGGGGCGTGAGGTCTCTACAGTACATCAATGTTGTCGCCAGTGGTCGGCGGAAGGTGCACGTGCCCGTCGACCTGGCACCGGACCGCAGCGACGCACGGATGCACGCCGCCAAGACCGTAGGATCCTACGCAGTGGCGTAGGGGACCGCACCGCCACTTCCCAGCACATTGGGGACACTGTTGCTCCTGGGGTATCGGCCAGGACCATTCGCAACCGTCTCCATGAAGCTGGGCTATGGTCCCGCACACCGTTAGGCCGTCTTCCGCTCATGCCCCAACATTGTGCAGCCCGCCTCCAGTGGTGTCGCGACAGGCGTGAATGGAGGGACGAATGGAGACATGTCGTCTTCAGCGATGAGAATCACTTCTGCCTTGGTGCCAATGATGGTCGTATGCGTGTTTGGCGCCGTGCAGGTGAGCGCCACAATCAGGACTGCATACGAGCAAGGCACACAGGGCCAACACCCGGCATCATGGTGTGGGGAGCGATCTCCTACACTGGCCGTACACCTCTGGTGATCGTCGAGGGGACACTGAATAGTGCACGGTACATCCAAACCGTCATCGAACCCATCGTTCTACCATTCCTAGACCGGCAAGGGAACTTGCTGTTCCAACAGGACAATGCACGTCCGAATGTATCCCGTGCCACCCAACGTGCTCTAGAAGGTGTAAGTCAACTACCCTGGCCAGCAAGATCTCCGGATCTGTCCCCCATTGAGCATGTTTGGGAGCGGATGAAGCGTCGTCTCACGCGGTCTGCACATTCAGCACGAACGCTGGTCCAACTGAGGCGCCAGGTGGAAATGGCATGGCAAGCCGTTCCACAGGACTACATCCAGCATCTCTATGATCGTCTCCATGGGAGAATAGCAGCCTGCATTGCTGCGAAAGGTGGATATACACTGTACTAGTGCCGACATTGTGCATGCTCTGTTGCCTGTGTCTATGTGCCTGTGGTTCTGTCAGTGTGATCATGTGATGTATCTGACCTCAGGAATGTGTCAATAAAGTTTCCCCTTCCTGGGACAATGAATTCACGGTGTTCTTATTTCAATTTCCAGGAGTGTAGTAATTATGTAATGAGTCCAGTGAGTGGAATTTTTTAACCCTTTCAAACTGTAATCTGATTAAACATTCCATGTATTATACTCAGTGGGTCTTCCTTTTTTGTGGGAAAAGTCCAAGATTTTGACAGCACTTGTAAGGGAGACATTACATACTGTGCCACAAACATCCTCTTTCCTTATATTTGAAACATCCCTTACTGAAAAAATTTTGAGACTACAAAACTATTAGAACTTTTTACACTGTCATGCACAGATGATATAAATATATGTCAGTAGACTGCATGGTCTACATAATGCACAAGCCAAATATCCTCTGATACTTTTTAAAATTCTAAGATGCTAAGTTAACATTTAACTTTAAGTGCCCAGTTGGTACCTCAGTTGCTGAACATGATTTACAGCATCATTCGTAGATACATCAAACGTTTCTCTGATCTATTTTATGTCTTTCTTTTAGACAAATCGTTTTATAAAAGATTTGGCCTTTTTTCCTAAATTTTTTTATTTATTTTAGTATATTGTCCAGAGCACGAAATATAACATATGCAAATATCAATCAGTATTCTATTATTAATCTATATTTATATATAAAGGGGAAATGGTATTAGCAAAAATCTCCAAAAGTTCTTGGCTAATTCATTTCGGATTTTTATATGATGTTCTAATAAACATTCGGAAAATCCAGGATAGAATAATGGCAGCATTATGAGAACAACAGATTGCTACTGACCACATACAGGAGGCGTTGAGTTGCAGACAGGAACAACAAAAGGACTGCTAAACATATGACCTTTTGGCCAAAAGGCTGTCTTCTAAAGAAGACAACACACACATTCAATGCAAGCATAGGACAAATACACATGACCACTGACTCTGGCCCCACAGATGTGGGTTTGAGTTATACTTGCATGAATATGTGTGTGTTGTCTACTTTACATGAAGGCCTTTTAGCCAAAAGCTCACATGTTCAGCAGTCTTTTTATTGTGACTATCTGTGACTCAACTTATCCTCTGTATGCTGAATATCAATCTACCCTATTCATAATACTGCTAACAAGCATTTGAAAATACACAGGCTATATCTTTTTTAAACAACTATATACAGGTTTTCTGTTAAACCTGATTGTGAAAAGGAAAATGGCACTATGTGCCGTGAAAATGTGTTTTTTCATTTTATTTCTCACTAATGGTATTAAGCGCAATTGTAAAGAATTTAAAACCATTAGACAAATTGTTTCCCCTATATATATTGTTTCTCTGTACATGTAACTTTAAACCAAAATTGTACACACAACAATGTGCTGTTTTACTTTCTTCCTTGTAGTTGGGCTTATCAGAAAACCAGTATATTAGAAAAGTTCTATTGATGCCTTATGGGCTTATGACTAGAATACTACTATGCAATCTCAGTCCTTCAGGACTCGGTAATGGTAAATGAACACTGCGAGACATAATGTCATTAAAGCTAGTATTCTCACCGGTCCAGTTGCTGCTGAGCTCACTCTCATGCCCCATATACCAGTGACCCCAACCAATTTACCCATTTATTTTATTTTAAGTAACTCCAATTCCCAGTTAGTGTTTTGTTTGCAGTAACAATAAACAAGGTCAAGGTCAGACGTTCAAGTAGCTTGGAATTGATTTATGATCAGAATGTTTTTAGCATGGTTAAATGTATGTTGCTCTTTCACAAACTGTTAGTTCAGGACACCATTTCATATTTCTACCATCATTCTGAAATTTTGCAACTGTATTGTCCGCAAATAACTTAAAAACCTCAAAAACAATAACATCCTAAATCAAAAACATAGGAGTCTTTTTCATTCAAATTCTACACGATTTACTATAACTTTAAGTTTCACACCTTCGAAGAGAGGGAAGTGGCAGCGAACAGTCAAAATTTATGTCCTGACACAATTTCCAGGGATATCCCACATTAGGATGTATATCCAATTCCTGTACATATTTAGCAATTGCAAAGCATCGTTGGGTTGCCCTCTAAGAGCATATAGATCAAGAGAAATAACGGAAATTTTACTTTATGCTGTGATGTGGGAGAAAAAGCAAAGCACTGCCATTCTGGCCACAGATGGGTCAATTGGGACCAACTGACAGCTGTGTCATACTCAGCCAATGGCAAAGTTTGGTGCAGTTTTGAGGGACACGAGGGGTCAAAAACTGCTCTCTACCACTCTCGTGCAAGTAGCTCCTCAACCAACATCATAAGGCTGAGTGAACCTTGATACAGTCCTGCCACCAATGAAAAATACTTGGAAACACTGGGAATAAAACCTGGGTCCTCCACATGTCAGTCAGCCACACTGATGACTCAGCTGTGGAGAGGAGTTGCTGCAATTTGACATCTATTTTATTTTCCGCACATGAAAGAAAGACTTCACAATATTTTTTTTGACAGTGAAATATCACACCACCATAACATTTTATTTATAACATTTTATTCACAGAAAAGCTATGTCTTTAAGAGATGAATTTTTTGTAACTTCATTTACATAGTTAGCAGTGGCTCTTCGTGAAATATTTCAATTTTCCCTCAAATTACTAATTAACTTTTTTTAATTACAGTAATTACTTTCAAGCAAATAAACCCTTTTCTGCAGAACTAGATCTCACACTGGTCAATTTCCTACCCCATTTGTCCCTTTCCCACTTTTCGTTTGGCTATGAAAATTTGGACAAATATTCATTCTTAAATTTACAGGGCATCTTGTTTTTGCTCCACTCAAGCATTTGAATAAATGCTTTCATTGTATATGTTACTTCCTACACACACACACACACACACACACACACACACACACACACACACACACACATATTCACGTAAATGCAACTTACAAACACATGACCACTTCTGACAATATTGTAGCCAGCAAACAAAACTCATGCCCCTTATTCACAATTCAGCTTTTGAACTGAAGCAAAATAATTTTGTTTCACCATTCAGATTATGTGACTTGGCACTGTAGCACTGTTGGTGTGAAAAAATGGAAGTAAGGCTGAGAGCGGGATGAAAATTTACAGACAGTGACTAGGATAGAGACAGCCTGACCAACCAAAATATTCTAAACCCCTCTAGGAAAACACTGGCAATACTTTGGCTGTACCTCAGCAATTGCAACAGCCTGCTCTGTCAGTAATATTGCCAGTCCGTACCACATGATTGCCTTGTATTACAGTAAGGTTGATGGCAAAATAATTGCAACCACACTTTGCAGTACAATACAGCCCATGTAAACATATATTTAGATGTTTAATCCCGTGCAAAGTTTTCTCACTACAAGGGTATGTAACAGATGACTCTATGGTTTTGTGGCAGTATGAACTCATAATAATCAGAAAGAGCTGTCTTGGTGCACCATGTGATTAAAATCCCATGAGCTTTTGCTTCTTTTGATCTAGTGTGCACTCTTATTTTGAAATGATTTCTCAAAAATGACATATCTGATTTTCTGGAATTATGATAAGTTATTTTTCTTATTTATGGTTACTAAGTTTAGTTAAGTGCAAAGAAGATAACTTTAAAAAATCATAGGGCAACAGAAGAAATATTTCAAACTGATCAGTGAAAGAAGGAAGTACAAAAATATTGAAGGAAAGACACAAACACATCAATAAAATTCACTTAGAGATGTAATAAGTATGAAGTGCAGGAAAGCCAGTATGAAATGATATTGGAAAGAAAATAATCACTAGAATCACTGATTCAGTATTTAGAAAAGTCACACCAAACTTCAGTGAAATTAAACACAACATTAAGAGTGCAAGAAATGCAGAGGAGACACTGGATTAGCAGAGAGAGTACATTGTCAAGGTGATGAACTGTCTGATGACTTGAGAGAAGAAGAAATGAGGGTCAGTATGGAAGACAGAAGGGATCCAGATTAGAGTCAGAGTTTAACAGAGCTTTGGAAGACTTGTGATCAAATGAGGCGGAAGGTATAAACATAATTTCCTTGGAATTTGTGAAAGCATTAGGGAAAATAGCAACCAAACTACTATTCAATTTGGTGCACAGAATCTATGAGACACACCATCAGACTTTCAGAAAGATATCATCCACGCAATTCCAAAGATAGCAATGGTAAAGAAATTTGAGAGTTACTGCACAATCTGCTTAACAGCTCATGGACCCAAGTTGCTGACAAGAATAACTTAAGAGAAGAATCGAAAAGAAAACTGATGATCTGTTAGATGTCAATCAATGCAATTTTTGATATTCCTTTAAGATCACTTTCTCAATTTTATTTAAATATTTTTTACTATAAAGTCACAATGTAGCCGAAACAAGCCAACCCTGACAAATAAGTATTTTCAAGTTAAATAAATAGTGCCTTCCACGCATAAAGAAAAATACTATACATGTATTCACTTACAGTATAAAAAATATAGTGTGGAAAAACTTAACACCAGCAGTAAATAATTTATATTAAAGCATCTATGAATCATTCACTTATCCATACGTAGTTTTCATACTCACCAAAAGGCCTACAAAAAGAACACCCATTCCACGTAGCACAGTGCCACCATCTAGCTGACTTATGAGAATTTCAGTGCCAATAAGTCCAAACAGTATGGGTTGAAATATTTCCCATATGACTGAAAATATACTGGAAACTGGATTCTGAAAAATAAGCCACATGAAGGACCAGACCTAAGCTCACATACCATTTTTTCTTTTTTTTTTCAGTGGCAGGTAGAATCTACCACACTGGTGAAAGTTACTGTACTGACAAAATAATGAAATTATGACAAATCACATACTTAACTGCTACATGTTAGTAGCCTTATAGACACTATACAATCTAGTAGAGAAAATACATAAAATTTACATTAATTAACGTATTCTGTTGACAGTTTCGATGTAGAATTGACATGTCTCAAAACAAAAAGGGTCTAACTATTTTAGAGTATGTCAAAGACAAAATGCTTCACAGATATCACCACCACACTGATTTATTTCCATAATATCATTTTTGTGAGAGCAATTAGATCATTTTCAACATTTTATGATCAAATCCATCTTTCAGTCAATCAAATCAGTGCAAACTCATAACAGGAATCTAGTGATCATGATAGCTGTCAACAGCAATTACATTTAGAAAAGAGATTACATTAGATATACTGTTTGCTACATTGGTCCATAATAGGGGAGATCCTCAAGAATGTAGAACTTTTCATTAAACGTGAATACATAATACGAATTTTTTTTAAAAAAAAGGGAGAGAGAGATAATGAAGGCCTTTCCATCCATCCCAAGTGAATGAGTCTTCATAGATGTAGAGCAAGTCCAACAATTCTTAAGCATATTTTTATTTAATAAGTAATAACAAACCTTTCACAAAATAACATACTGTACACTGAGGTGCATTTGATAATTCTTAGGCAATGCAGCCATCATGCATCATCCCACAGAAAAACAATGTACAACACCTATTTCACAGTTCCTGGCATATTAAATTTGTGTGACAGAACAGGACTCATAACTGGAACCATTGCCTTTTGTAGGAAAGTGCTGTGAAATTAGTTATTTCTTCAACTTGAAAGGTTACGAGCAGGAAGCCATCTTCACAGAAATGTTCACATTGTACGAATACTGTTGGTCAAAAATATCTTAGATACATCATCCGCTATAGAAAAATAACAGCAGTAATTATTTTGAGTGATAAATGTCTATTTTTCTCTTTGGACAGTGAGATCAATGGCCTAAGATCATCAAGCCACAGACTTCTCTGACCACCATAAGGTGGAGTAAGGAGGCTGTCTGTGGGTTGAACTACTGTCAGATGGGGGAGAGGGAAATGTAGCTCACTGTCTGTAAATCATTATAACTTTGGATCAAGCTATGCTACACTTAAAACGCTTGCTGATATCATTTTTCTTGTCATTATTTCTTTGGACTTGGTAGCTGATACAACTCTGCCATGACTACAGACTTTCATGGTGGCTCTTTAGGCTGGCTATCCAGTACATTTACTATGTCGAAGCACAGAGGGATGCTAACAGATTTCGATGTATTTTGGTGTTGTGATGCATGCAAAGACCAAGAACTTATCAAAATATGAATATAATAATATTCTTTAACTCATTGGAATAACTGCCTCCTGTCTGTAGATAGGCCATTTATGAATTACTAGTCCCACACATTCTTTAATATTCTACAAGCATGCTAACAGCATTATGGAAAGGATAGATTGTTAATCACCACATGCTGGTAGAGATGTTGAATTCAGAAGCACAATGAAAAGTACTGCTAAAATGTTAAGCTTATGGGGTAAGTCCTTCTTTTGAGATAGAAAGCGCACACACATTCACACAAGCACAACTCACATACATCTACATCTACACCTATACTCTGTAAGCCACCTTGTAGCGTGTGGTGGAGGGGACTTTGTGTTCCACTGTCACTTGCCCCTCTTTCCTGTTTCAGTTGAGAATAGTTCACAAGAAGAATGATTGCAGGTAAGCCCCTGTGTGGGCTCAAATTAAACTCTCTAATTTTGTCTTCATTGTCTTTTTGTGAGATATCTGTAGGAAGAAGCATTGTATTTGTCGACTCTTCTAGGAACATATCCTCTCAGAACTTATACCAGTAAACCATACTGTGATACAGAATGCCTCTCTTGCAGCATCTGATAGTGGAAATGGTTGACCATCTCTGTGACACATTCATGCTTACTAAATGAACCTGTAGTGAAATGTGCAGCTCTTCCTTGAATCTTCTCTATTCCCTCTACCTATCCCATCTAGTACAGATCCCGTACTGATGAGAAATATTCAAGTATTGGTCAAATGAGGGTTTTGTAAGTTACCTCTTTTGTTCCTAAGGATTCTTCTGGTGAATCTCAGGCTGCTATCTGCCTTTCCTGCAATTACTTTTATGTGGTCATTCAATTTTCAATTGCTCTTTAAGCATAATCTAGATATTTTATGGAAGAAACTGTTTCCAGTGATTGTTCTGCAATCATTTAGTCACTTAAGAATAGATCTTTCTGGCTATGTATATGCAATTTATTACATTTGTTTATGTTGAAGGTCAATTGCCACTTTCTGCAACAAGCATCAATCCTCTGCAGGTCTTCCTGCATTTCAATACAATTTTCTAGCATTGCAATTTCTTTGTATACAATAGCATCATCTATGAAAATCCTCAAGAAACTTCTAATGTTGTCTGCTACATCATTTATATCTTGTGGAAAGTAATGGACCCATTACTCTCCACCGGAGTATGCCTGAAGTCATTTTTTCTTCTGAAAAGTTTTTTCCATTGAGAATAACATGCTGTCTTCAGTTTGCTAGAAACACTTAAATCCAATCACACAGTTGGTTTTGATAATCCACAGGCTTATATTTTGTTCATTAGTGGCAATACGGGAGTGTATCAAATGCCTTATAGATGTCTAGGAACACAGCATCGGGGCACTGGTATCTACCACCTCATGGGTCTCGTGAACAAACAAGGCAAGCTGGGCCGCATACAATCAGTGCATTTGAAGCCCATGTTGATTCCTATTGAGGGGATTTTCAATCTCAAAAAGGGACACAATACACAAGCATAAAACATGTTAGCAAATTCTACAACTGACTGATGTCAGAGATATAGGCCTGCAGCTTTGAGCATCTGTTCAATGACCCTTACTGAAAATGGGAATGACCTGTGCTTTCTCGCCATCACTAGAACACTTCACACCTCCAAAGACTTACAATATACTGCTTTCTTTCGCATGCTCTATGTAGAATTGTACTGATATCTCATCAGGTCCAGTGACCTTCTCCCTATTTAATGATTTCAGTCATTCTTCTATCCCATGGTGACTTATTTTGACATCAGCCATTTTGTCATTTATGTGATGATGTAATGGAGCCACTATAATCTGATCTTCCTCTCTTAAACAGTTTTGGACAAAGATGTTTGATATTTTGGCCTTTTTGTGATGTCCTCTGACTCAATGCAGTTATGGTCCCAAAAGTGCCTGAACAGATGGCTTCAATCAATTTACTTATACAACATAAGACCCAAACTTCTTAGGACTTTCTGTGTGGCCAGTAGACAGAATTCTACTTTCAAATTTGTTGAACGTTTCATGAATGACTCTCCTTATGCTTACTTTTCATTTGATTTCTGTGTGTGAAGCTTTGGGTATGTTTAAATTTGCAGTGGAGCTCTCTTTGTTTTTGTAGCTGCTTTCTAACACCGCTGTTAAACCATGGCTGGTCTTTTTCATCCCTCACAACTTGGTTCACACATACCTGCCTAAAGCACTCATGCCCTTGAACTTTGTCCGTGGAGACTCAACATTGTTAGTGCCAGAGATGAAATTTTAGTGCTGGTCACTTAGGTAATCTGAAATCTGCTTCTTGTCGCTCTTGTTATGCAGAAAGAACTTTCTATTTATAGCTGTATTCAGTGATGCTGTAACAGCCTTATGATCACTGGTTCCCTGTTCTGAGTGAACTATGTCAAAAAGTTGTTATCTGTTTGTCATCAGCAGGTTTAAGCTGTTGCCTTCATGAGTTGGTTCTCTGATTAAGTGCTCAAGGTAATTTTTGGATAAGGCCAGTCTCCAAGCGCTGGAGTGCGACAAGTCTGACTCCAGCATCCAGAGATGGTAGTCATGTGTGTGCAAGTTGTGATTGTGAGAATGTGATTGAAGTTTCTATTTCAGAAGAAAGACTGTATCCAAAAGCTTAATGTTTTGCGAATCTTTTTCGTTGTGCCAGTCTGGGCTACAATGCCACCTCTGTGTGGTGAGTAACAATCTATCCTTCCATATTGTTGGAATAGCAATTAAAATTGAAGGAGAAGAAATATAAACTTTGAGGTTTGTCGATGACATTGCAATTCGGTCAGAGACAGTAAAGGACTTGGAAGGGCAGTTGAACAGAATGGACAGTATCTTGAAAGAATGATATCATATGAACACTTAAAGTAGATTCTTAAAATAGTTAATGAGTTTTTCTATTTGGACAGCAAAATAACTGATGATGGTTGAAGTGGAAAGGTTATAAACTGTACACTGGCAATGGCAAGAAAAGTGTTTCTGAAGAAGAGAAATTTGTTAACATCGAATACAGATTTTATAGTATTCGGAAGTCTTTTCTAGAGGAATTTGTCTGGAGTGTAGCCTTATATGAAACTGAAACATGAATGACAAACAGTTTAGGCAAGAAGAGAATGCTTTTGATATGTGGTGGTACAGAAGATTTCTGAAGATGAGATGGGTAGATCACTTAACTAATGACGAGGTACTTAATACAATGGGGAGAAAAGAAATTTGGGGCACAACTTGACTAGAATATGGGATCGTTTGATAGTACACATTCCAAGATGTCAAGGGATCACAAATGCAGAACTTAAGGGAAGTGGGGGGGGATAAAAATCATAGAAGTTGACCAAGAGATGAACACAATAAGCAAATTCAGAAAGATTTAGGTTACAGTAGTTATTTGGAGATGATGAGGTTTGCACAAAATAGAGTATGAAGGAGAGCTATATCAAAACAGTCTTCAGACTGAAGACCATAACAACAAGAATAACTGAGAAAAGTGTTGCATAATTAATTGCACACTTCCTCAGCATTCAAGTTACAGGGGAGTTAAATGGGAATATCAGTATTAGGGCCCAAAAATTATGTGTACATTTCACCACAAGTCACCGTAAAATTATTTTGCCTTGTAATATTAGTTCTGTTTGAGAACAGCACTGCCGAAATTAAACCATTAATGTATTTGATCGCAGTGAATGTCCTGCTTCATTGCACACAGAGTACTTACATATTCTGCACTCCAGCCTTGAGCCTTCCAACCACAACATGCTACAAATGCAGCTGTAATACATGCAAGAGCTCCTGCTCCATCATAACCAAGAATCTGACTTCCAAAAACTGCAAATATTCCTCCTCCAGCAACCATTGCAGCTCGATAGTAAACTACATATGGCTGAAACCAAAATCAATGATTGCTTACAATATTGGTAACATTTTTTGTTGAGAAAAGACTAATTTTAAATACTGCACTTACATCTTTCCTGTGGGGTATGTACATTGACACAACACCCCAAGCAATACCAAATCCCAAACCAAGAACAACTTCCAGTGGACCCTGAAGTAATTGCTGAGTTACATTACCTGCAGCACGTGAAAAACAAGTGTCACAAAACACTGTAAATAATTTATAATTAATATAAACTAAACTATTCAGTCAAGAGGATAAATAAATATTACTATAGCAATAAATTTAAAATTGATCTTTGAAATAAGTAAGTAGAAAAATGAACATAAAAGTCTTCTCTTGTCTTGTGAGCGTAATTCTCCATGAAATACTAGACTGCTGTGTTCTTCTTTACAGGCACTAAAGCCAAGTTGAGAGGTTATAGATTTGTATCAGCACATTGAAGGAATTAATAGATGTGATATTCATTCCACATATGATGTTAAGTGATTACAGTTTCACTGATGCAGCCTCATTACTAACAGTAAAATAAGGACTTTGTGGAGCCACTTTAATTTTCTTGTTATCTGCATGCCGTATGGTGTAGGAAATGGGAAACTGTGACAGTATTCCTGCTTGCTGCCTTACCTGAACAGTGAATGATTGCCACAAAAATGGATCTGGGTTCAATCTTTCAAAATTTCTAGGTCCTTTCTCAATTCAACAATTGGAAAAGAGTATGCACAGCCTTAAAAGCATAATTAAAGGTAAAGATATCATCAACCCATAGGTGGATCTGAACTAGGTAAGGCCCTATTGGAGGTAGTATGCCAATGCCTTCCCCTTCAGCCTTTGAACTGAGTTATCCAACCAATTAAAATATTTGATCAAATGAAAATCTGCAGCTGAGGAACATATTTATAGAATAAAAATCTGCTTCAGTTGCCAATAATTTCTTAATTTATTCCTCGACCATCTGTACTGGTCATTTCCGTGTCATGCTGTCTGGGTGGTTGCTGGTCCTATGCCCCTATGTGTTTGTTTGACATGGGTGTGACCCCTCACCCTCACCCCCACCCCCACCCCCACCCCCACCCATAACTGAGACTGGCATGACCACTGTACAATTATGTTGCCATCCTTATTTGGTGGCACCTGAAGGTGAAGCTTTATGATTTTAAATTGGCCATGGGATAAATTAAGAAATTGCTGGAAACTGAAGCAGATTTTTATCTGATAAACTGCCAGTTAAACACAGACTTTGAACCAAGGCACAACTTGACATTGTTCATATTAATAATTCATTGACATAGATGAAACAGGTGACTCATGACAAAAAATTATTTGTAATGACTGGGGATCAGAGCCCAGCCTTTTAGATTTGTAGTCTGGTAATTATTCACTGTCACATCAATAGATATTTTAAACAAATGAAAATGTCCATTAATTCCTGGAAGAGTAATCTGCATAGTCCATACCTCTCCTGTGTAAGCATTCAGCATCACCTCTGGCATGGCATGAAGTAGTTTACTGACCGAACTGTATGTTCCCATGAATATGACTGGAGAATTATATTAAATTTTCATTACATTCGCATGAGGATGTGACTCAAAATAATTCCAGTTTGAAAAAACAATGATGTGGCAATAACGCTAGACAAAATCCAATATGTAAATGAATGTAACCATCATATTAGCTATGAGCTGATAGTAAAGATAATAGCAGTAATTCTTCAGTTTTTCTGACCTATATTCTAAAGGAAAAGTTTTCGGGTAAACAACCAGATCATCAGGTCAGTATTTGCAGTTCTGTTAAAGTTTTAAAGATTGTGGGTAATGAGTACTTTAATGATAATTCATTGGATTATAATAACAAATGTGCAAAGAAAGATAGTATAGGCATTTACAATTTCCTTAATGTACCACTTGCTATTTACAGCACAAACAATTTATCCTCTTGGATTAAAATAATTTTGTGATTGATATTTCTACAAGTTAGGTGGTAGCAGTCATCCATCAGCTGTGTTGTATTTTTTAAGTGCACCTTATTAGTCACAGTTCGTTACAAAAGGAGGAGAAGGGAACACTTTTGTCCTGTGTTACATTTACAGCTGGGGCAACATAAGCCAAATCTCTGCAGGGCAGAACAGAGTGATGAGTGGGTACAGAGAAGTTGCTACTTGATAGTGTTTCAGTAGCCAGTGGATGGAAAGCAGAGAGACAAATATGGAGTGATTTCAAGTCATCTGCACCCTTGTATGTTAAGCAAAACTACATCCAAATCTAATGTTAGTTAAATTGGTACACAAATATGAAACACAGATTTTTGAAAGTGTGTGTTTGCTTCACTTTGAAGCCTTGAATCAATTTTATGTAATAATTATTTTGGTCATATTTATTTATTTATTTTCTGTCATGATGCCTCAAAATTAAGTCACTTATAGCACTGAACTTCCAGAGTTTGATGTGAATATGTGGGTGCTCAGATTTTTATGTTTGATGCATATGAAATGAAATATAACAAACATATCAGAAAAGTCTTTATATCTCTCCAATTTGAAGTGTCAGTATATAAATTTTATATAGGCGATGTACACATAATTTTCATTCCATTTCTGGGTCAGAGAGAGACTCTACAAATCAATTACCACGTTTGTGCATACAACAGTCAGTGCAGTAAGTTCATTTTATTGTCTGTAGTGAGAAAGTTTTGTTCAGAAATGGACGCCCTAAAACATTACTTTTAAAAATGTATTAATGTATCCATTGTTGATATAAGCTATGTGCATCCATTCATAGTATAACCTGCATTCACAATCATTATCACTGCTGTTACTGCAATCCTCAAGAACCTATCTCCCCTATCTCACAGTTATTGCCAGTAGAGACATCAAACCTGATTGACAGAGTAAGACACTTGTCCCATTCATCAAGTACTCATTTATACACGTCTGCAACCAATCAAACCATGTTTTTGAACACTAAACCTGCACGTAATCTCCTCTGATCCCTCAAGGAAAACCAAAGAAAACATAATTCAAGAATAACATTAAAAGAACAGAACATATTAATTAAGCCACAAACCTTTTCACAACTTGACACACCATCGCCAGGTATGTTGATGTATCACGAGGCCAATGTTTGTTAAAATATTTTCCTGATGTTCTGCCAGCACATATTGCTGACACTGTCAGAAGTTAACACTAGGAGTTTAGTCTGCAGCCAGGGGTTACATGTGCCTGTCGCACCAATGTCTGAGGGCTTTTCCCTAGTCATTACCACTGTGGGTCTCGGCGTGCTAACTGCAACAGTCATTTGCTACAATATGAGCATCCAGGACCCATTTAAGTCTTTCTATTGCCATGTTTGTGAATTTATACAGTTTCTGTGAACAAGCAGATATGTTAGCTCTTCTCTGCAGTACAAACATCTGTGATGGCGAATTTTGTTTGTTATGAGGTCAGTCTGGATTGTCCAGTCACTCCAAAATAGACTTTTCTGCATGTAAGCGGCATATGCCTGACATATTGAGTGGGTCCTTTTTGTCCCTTGTCAATTTGTGACACTCTCTGATCTTGTCAGCTGATTTATAAATAGTCTTGATGTCATATTCATGCAATGTATGGCCAGTTCTGTCCTTCACCATGGGGATGTATGGCTCAAAGGTGTTACTGGACCATTTTCTTTTTTTTTTTGACGTGTCACTTTGTCCAATGTTAGGTTTTGTTGGACTTCTTATGCAAATGATGGAGGACTCACTGATCCTCAGAACACACTCCAGGTGTTGCGTGTCAAACCTGATGTACTTTGGCTCCACATATTCATCTTGCATGCATTATGAGCATATTATTCATTTGTCTTTTCTGGCTCAAATAGTAATTTGACAGTTTGTGCAATTTTTGATGCACACTGTGAATTAGGTTCTCACCATTCACTATAAGCAGCACATCTGAAATGGATAGTTTTTGGTCCATTTCAACCTCTATAGCAAATTCACCTCTATAGTAAATTTTATGTTTGCACAGAAATTGTTCAGATGTCTAACAAAGTCACCAAGCTGTTCCTCATCACAACTCCACATACTGAATGTATTATCAACATATTTGTAACACATCTTAAGTTTACAAGGTGCCAAGTCCAGTACATGCCTTTTGAAATACACCATGAAGAAACTGGCAACCACTCGACTAAGTGGTCTACCCATAGTGACACCTTCCAGCACTTTATAGAAATAGTCATTCCACATAAAGTCACTCATGGTAAGAAATGTATGAGAGGGTTTGGTGATGTCCTTAGGGAACATGGAACCATTATGTTGGAGAGAGTCATTGACTGATATTTGAGTAAACAAAGAAAGAAAGTCAAAGCTGACCAGGATATCGTATGAGCAAAATTTCAGTTTCTTCAGTTTCTCGATAAAATTTCCTGAGCCCCTAGTATACATGTTAGTGTTTCCTAGGTGCATCTGAAGCAGAGAGGTCAAGGCTATGTAAACTGCACGACATTGGTCTGCTGAGCAAACCTGTTTCATTCTCTGCCTTACGTGCCACTGGATGACAGCACTGGAGAGGCATACAGTCAGGACACTCTCCAAGATAAAGTCTGACTTTGAAAACGACACCTCATACTTTTCATCTGAAAAGATTTAGCGGTTCTCAGAGGGTTAAATGAGACTTTCTCCAGGCCTCAAAGCATGGCAGTCCTCCAAATAAGAGACAAAATACCTACTGATACCTACTGCTAAGCCATATAGATAGACACAATACATTTTCTAACTGTATACTTTCATACCAATGGCACTTTCTCTCCAATGTATGTAACACTAGGCATACAGACATCTGCCTTTATTACTCTAAATGTTATTAGATTATGCTTAATAAGGTGTCATAGTCTTGCTTAGATTTACACTGTATGTTTAAAGATATCCTTCAGCTTTCACATATTATTTAGCTCTGGAACAGTAACTATTCCTATTAGCAGATCCTAACATGCTGGGATGGGAATTCAGCATTAAAAATTGAGATCACAGGAAAAAATAATGTCCCTTTAACTGATTTTGTATCTGAGTGGCACAATTTCTAAACAAATGTAACATCATACAGTTTTTTCTCAGTTTACTATGATTTTTTTCTTCCATTGTTTTTAAAGTAATTTAGTGAAAGTCCATTAAATGAATAAAGAAGAAGAAAACCATGCTGTAATAAAATACAATGCAGTTGCATACTCATACATATCATCTTACAAGACACGCATATAGAAGTCCAATACATACATTTATTTACCAATTTATTTTTTAAAGTTGTCAGACATTAAGGAAGTAAATCTACTCAGATAAGGGCACTTACAACAGGAAGACTTTATCCATGTTCATATCAGATCCATACAATTTTGATGAGATTCAAAGAGTGAAAGACAATGTTAAGCTCACATTAAGTTTAATGCTCTACATAAAATATGGACCAAGTATTAGCTTCATCATCAGACCATACCTTCAGAGAAAATGAATCCCAAAATAACACCAAAACCAGTGATAGCAGCTATATCATCAATACTAGAAGCTGCGATAACCAGTGTAGCTACACCTTTATCTTCTCCATAACCTCTTTCTTGCAGGTGTAATAATGAAGGAACAACAACAGCAGGTGAGACAGCACCCAGAACAAACCTGTAGAGCAAATCAATACATATTTTATAATTTTTGTGAAAAAGAAAGTGCCGAAGGATGGTCACAGTTTCAATACAGCTACAGTGCCAAATGATTTCACAGTCAGAAATATTGATTACTTCAATAATGACACAGTAGTCTGAAAACAGTTAGAATAATCCTAGGCCGCAATTCCAATAAGGAAACTTCTTTTCTGTCAAACTAAAAGTAGGCTATTACATTGCATTATCTCCACTGTGATTAAACTAGGTCAGTTTTGTAAAATATTTATAATTTTGGGTGTAGAACTGCAGATACCCAGAGGCAGAATAATGGTTATGCTCACAGTGGACTAGAAATACTGGCCCGGGTACTGGAAGCTATCTTGTTTGTGACATACACAAAGTAATTACTTGCCTGTAGAGATTGTGATCTATTCCATGTGAGTTCACTGGTTCATTTGTATATGTGACTCAGGACTCGGTTGCTAAATTGAGATTTATGAATTTACAGTTCTATTAACAATAAGTGCTTGTTAACTGCTTGTTTAGATAGTAATTGTAGTTTCTTAACAAACATAGTGAATGAATATTTTCAAAATTCTTTCAGGTTCTGCTTTGAAGTTATGTCACCTTGTGTATATTTATATCATAATAAATACACTGAAGCGCTAAAGAAACTTGTATGGGCATGCGTATTCAAATACAGAGATATGTAAACAGGGAGAATACGGCATTCCAGTCAGCAACAGCTATATAAGACGACAAGTGTCTGGCACAGCTGTTAGATCAGTAACAATAGCAGGCCATCAAGATATAAGTAAGTTTGAACATGGTGTTACCGTTGGTTCATGAGTGATGGGACACAGCATCTCTGAGGTAGCAATGAAGTAGGGCTTTTTCCATACGACCATTTCACGAATGTACCATGAATATAAGGAATCCGGTAAAACATCAAATCTCCGACATTACTGTGGCCGGAGAAATATCCTGCAAGAATGGGACTAACAATGATTGAATAGACTCGTCCAACATGACATAACTGCAACCCTTCTGCAAATTGCTGCAAATTTCAATGCTGGGCCATCAACAAGTGTCAGCTGGCAAACTATTCAACGAAACATCATCAATATGTGCTTTTGGAGCTGAAGGCCCACTCGTGTATCCTTGATGACTGCACAACACAAAGCTTTACACCTTGCCTCAGCCCTTCAATACCGACTTTGGACTGTTGATGACTGGAAACATGTTGCTTGTATCGTTTCAAATTGCATTGAGTGGATGGGTGCATACAGGTATGGAGACAACCACATGAGTCCATGGACCCTGCATGTCCGCAAAGGACTGTTGAAGCTGGTGGAGGTTCTGTAATGGTGTGAGGCATGTGCAGTTGGTGTTATATGGAATCCCTGACACATCTAGATATGACTCTGACAGGTGACATATACGTAAGCATCCTGCCTGATTACCTCCATCTGTGCATGTCCATTATGCATGCTGCTGGATTTGGACAAGTCCAGCAGGACAATGTGACACACAACACATCCAGAATTGCAACAGAGTGGCTCCAGGGACACTCTTCTGAGTTTAAACACTTCCACTGGCCACCAAACTCCCCAGACATGAACATTTTTGAGCATATCTGGGATGCATTGAATGTGCTGTCCAGAAGAGATCCCCATCCCCTCATACTCCTACGGATTTATGGGCAGTCCTGCAGGATTCATGGTTTCAATTCCGTCCGACACTACTTCAGACCTAAGTAGAGTTCATGCCATATCATGTTGGGGCACTTCCGCGTGCTGACGGAGGCCCTACACAATATTAGGCCAGTGTATTAGTTTCTTTGGCTTTTCAGTGTATTTCAAACATCCGTTTTCAAATAGTAAAAATGCTGAGGTGCTGTAATAGCTTGGTTGTAAAAGTAACTGCAAATCACAAAATGAAAAAGTCAGCATGTCTTCTTTACCCAGTGATGAAGACCTAAAGGTAAAAAGGGAAGAGTTTATAGCTTACAGTAAAGCAAAGACATTTGTAAGGAGTTAACCAAGGATGAAACCAGATGCAGTGCCATCAGTTTTCCCAGATTTTCCATGATACTTGACAACAGCAGATGATTATGTGATGCACAAAGTGAAAATTTCAAAAAGTTATGTAAAATTCCTCAGCATAATGTGCCCAATTGTTGTGTGTCAGTTAAATGTAAGCATGCCTTGGATAGTCTAATTACATATGTCAAATCAACAGAGTTTACAGAAGATAGCTTAAACAAGAATTTTGTGATTCAGCACATAACACACATAACATGTATGTTGGAAGAGGTTTTCTTTCATACAATTTGCCACATCTGAGTAATGTAAGAAAGCTGACAGAAAAGTTTGAGTCAGATATTTTAAATGCAGATGGTAGTACAGAGCATCTGAAGATTAAAAAAGAGGGTGAGTTTCTGGATGAGGTATCGAATATATTGCTTCCCCCTACTTATACCTCCCGAGGAGATCACGAATGGAAAATCAGATAGATTAGAGCGCGCATGGAGGCTTTCAGACAGTCGTTCTTCCCGCGACCAATACACAACTGGAACAGAAAAGGGAGGTAATGACAGTGGCATGTAAAGTGCCCTTCGCCACACACCACTGGGTGGCTTGCGGAGTATAAATGTAGATTTAGATGTAGATGTTTGAAAAGCTGGAGGCAGAGTGTTCCTAGCTCCCAATCTTTAAGCCCTCAGACTTTTCAAATACTCCTGAAGCATTTTTAGTCTTGATTCAATATGTATTTAAATATTCCAAAACAGATTGCACATTGCTTAGTGAGATTCAGAATGACAAGCTGGAAGGTAGATTTAGCTGTTACTGTCAATTCAGCAGGGCAAATTACTGTGTAAGCTATGTCCAAAACATGACAGTGAGAAAAAAATGAAGATTGAAAGATATGGTGCTAATTAATTCTTTGAATAAAAATGTATCCCTGAGGACTCTGTTTCCATGTCCTGGCAGATATACGTGTGTAAATGTTAACAAATATTCTGAGGTGTTAATGGAGACTTTTGAAATATCAGAAGTATCAGTACTGAAGTACATATCTGATTATGCTGTAAAGAAGGAACTTTTTCTAAAAAACTGTGAGCCTTGCATCTTTCTTGGGTGCAATCTCATAAGAAAGTTGGATTATCCATCCCAGATGACTTCATGACAGAATATGACAATGAAAGGTTGACAGTTCCCACTGAGAATGCTGTTATGGTGATTACTCTTTCTTGATTCATGTTGAAACATATATTGGATGTGTGTTCGTGTATTTTCATTAGTGATTTACATGAGCTTCCTGTTTTGCACAAAGTGTGTAGTCTAAAGCTGGAGAGCTATGATCGTGTTGAGGGTCATTTAAGTGATACTTGTAAATGCCAGACAACTGTGTGGGACCTATTACTAAACATCAGTTTCCAATCATGCAAGGTAATGATAAATAATCTGACTAAGAATGTCAATGACACTACAACAAGTAAACAAAGTGGTAGGCAGTTAAAATAACTGAGAACATCACAGAATATTTTGTAAAAAATATATGAAAATGCTTTATTTCCCGAATATTTGATTAAGTGTGTGTGTGTGTGTGTGTGTGTGTTTTGGTATATTCAAGATGATTGGGCAGAAGTAGCAAGTTGCTGATTGCCACATAACACACTGTGCTTTAAGTCTTCTATTATTATTATTATTATTATTATTATTATTATTACAAATGAAACTGCTGTACTTTTTGCCTCAAGAGTAAATAATAACTCACAGACAGCTAAATTATTTATGCCTAATTTAGTGCACATGAAAGGCAAGTTTGCAAGAGTCTGTATAGCTCAGCCCACAAACCACCAGCAGCCACAGCTCTGCTCAAGGCCGATGGAGCTACTTTACTGATGTCTTCAATGTGTGCCCAGGCTAGTATTTCTAGTTGGGCATGGGTTTTGCAACTTTATACTGTTATAATTTTTTCCTTGCAAAAGAGTCTCAAATTATCAGTGGAAATGGATAACAATCTTTCAGTAAACATCTGGAAATTATATTAAAAAAAGAAGTTATTACAATTCTATAAATTTGCAAAACAATTTTAAAGGATTTTCAAATCATTCTAAAAACCTCGACAAGTACATTATAAAAACAGTTTTATGCATCCCATCTTATCTGTAATTCAGCTGTGCACTTAACAATCATTAAAACCCAGCATTTGTAAAAGAACGCTTTCACAGAAATGTATATTAGGTACATAACATAAAATGATATGCACAAATTCATGCTGCCATTATATTTAGGCAGTTGCTGTGTAAATGTATCTTTACAACAGAAGTATAAAAAGAATAAGAACATTTGTATGCTGCTTGTATCGTTTCAAATTGCATTGAGTGGATGGGTGCATACAGGTATGGAGACAACCACATGAGTCCATGGACCCTGCATGTCCGCAAAGGACTGTTGAAGCTGGTGGAGGTTCTGTAATGGTGTGAGGCATGTGCAGTTGGTGTTATATGGAATCCCTGACACATCTAGATATGACTCTGACAGGTGACATATACGTAAGCATCCTGCCTGATTACCTCCATCTGTGCATGTCCATTATGCATGCTGCTGGATTTGGACAAGTCCAGCAGGACAATGTGACACACAACACATCCAGAATTGCAACAGAGTGGCTCCAGGGACACTCTTCTGAGTTTAAACACTTCCACTGGCCACCAAACTCCCCAGACATGAACATTTTTGAGCATATCTGGGATGCATTGAATGTGCTGTCCAGAAGAGATCCCCATCCCCTCATACTCCTACGGATTTATGGGCAGTCCTGCAGGATTCATGGTTTCAATTCCGTCCGACACTACTTCAGACCTAAGTAGAGTTCATGCCATATCATGTTGGGGCACTTCCGCGTGCTGACGGAGGCCCTACACAATATTAGGCCAGTGTATTAGTTTCTTTGGCTTTTCAGTGTATTTCAAACATCCGTTTTCAAATAGTAAAAATGCTGAGGTGCTGTAATAGCTTGGTTGTAAAAGTAACTGCAAATCACAAAATGAAAAAGTCAGCATGTCTTCTTTACCCAGTGATGAAGACCTAAAGGTAAAAAGGGAAGAGTTTATAGCTTACAGTAAAGCAAAGACATTTGTAAGGAGTTAACCAAGGATGAAACCAGATGCAGTGCCATCAGTTTTCCCAGATTTTCCATGATACTTGACAACAGCAGATGATTATGTGATGCACAAAGTGAAAATTTCAAAAAGTTATGTAAAATTCCTCAGCATAATGTGCCCAATTGTTGTGTGTCAGTTAAATGTAAGCATGCCTTGGATAGTCTAATTACATATGTCAAATCAACAGAGTTTACAGAAGATAGCTTAAACAAGAATTTTGTGATTCAGCACATAACACACATAACATGTATGTTGGAAGAGGTTTTCTTTCATACAATTTGCCACATCTGAGTAATGTAAGAAAGCTGACAGAAAAGTTTGAGTCAGATATTTTAAATGCAGATGGTAGTACAGAGCATCTGAAGATTAAAAAAGAATTTCTGAAAGATCATGAATGTGCGGTAAATGTGCTTCTGGATGAAATTTACATTGAGCCTCATTTGCTCTTTAAGGGAGATACAATATACAGGGTGATCTTTTCCACTGTGTACAAACTCTTGGGATTGATCAGTGGGAAGATATGGAACAAAATAGGTCTAATAAACTTATGGCGGGAAATGCACAAGACCACTTATTTGACCATACATTGTTACAGAGACTGCAGTCTATAAGTGCTGTACCATGCAAAAACAGTTACAGTATGCATTGAAAAAGTTTTCCATATGCCTCAATGCATGTGCGTATGTGCTGTACCATGATCTGTCTCACACATTCACATTGGCCAGGGTCTATCCAATGAGTGTCAAAGGCAGCATGAATAGGGTACTCCTGTGTCTCAACATCTGGAATAAGCTCTCTGCATACACAATACTTTTGAGATGGCCCCATAGCCAGAAATCACACAGATTGAGATCCGGTGAATGAGTAGACCATGCAACTGGACCCCCTAGTCCGATCCGTTGACCAGGGAAGACACAAATGAGACGCGTCTGAATGTCACTGGCGAATTGGTGTGGAGCACCATCATGTAGCAGCCACATAACCCTTTGAATCATCAATGGCACTTCTTCCAGCAGAAGAGGCAAAGTCGCCCACAAGAAATGCTGATAGTTACAGCCTGTTAGGTGATGTGGAAGGAAGACTGGTCCCAAAACACAGTCGCTAATTATCCCAGCCCACACATTCAGGCTGCACCAATGTTAATGGTTCGCTGTCATCATACCACGGGGGAGGGGGGGGGGGGGGGGGGGGGGTTCTCCATACTATCCCACAGATGACTGTTATGAAAGTTGAAGATACCACTCCGCATAAAGGTGGCATCATCTGTGAATAGGATGGTCAACACTAATCCCACAATTGTGGTTGTCTGGTGAAGAAACCAATGACAAAACTGCTCCTGATGTGGAAAGTCTGTCACTAGGTAGCCCTGCACATGCTGTAAGTGATAACGGTAGAAACAACTGTCATGGAGGATGTTCCACACCGTCGTCTGGCTTACCCTGTGCTGGCACACCAACTACTTAGTACTGACATGGAGGTACCTTTCACAGAGTTAATCACGTTTTCCTCCAAGTCTGGTGTCCTGAAACAATCTAGTCTCAGACAAATGACAAAACACTGTTGCAAACATTGAATAGTGGAGTTGTTGTCATCGGGGATATGTTTCCTGATACAACCTTGCTGCCCACCGCCCATTGCCATTTGGCTTTGCATAAGTAAACACCATGTCAGCAAGCTCTCCATTTGAATACAGAACCATTGTGTACAATGCTGTATGAGATCCACTACAAGGTGAATCAGCAAGATAAGTGAATTGGACACAACATTACCAATAACTATGGCAGAAGAAGGCACTAGGGCATGACATGTGAGGAACAATAACGCCCTCTAGGAGGAAACAATGCATACTGTAACTATGGTTGCATGGTACAGCACATATTAGACAGCAGTTTCTGTAACAAAGTATGACTGATTAAATGGTATCTATAATGGAAACCATGCATTTCCAGACATAAATTCAGTAGACCTTTTTTGTTCAGAATCCTCTCATCTATCAGTTCCTGGAGTTTGAACACAATGGAAAAAAATCACCCTGCATAGTGCCAGTAAAACCAATAATAATGATTTAGCTACAACAGCTCAGGTTTTCATGCAATCAAAATTTAAAAATGATGTGACTATTATACCTATTAGCAATGTAACTGCTCCACACCTAAAAAGTATGCTATTACATGTATTAATGAAGTAGAGAAAATTAGATTTACTGTGTTAGCTTCAGTATCAGACAATAATGCAGTAAATAGAAAATCTTATGAGCTACTTACTCCTAATGATCTACTACAGCCTTGTATTGCACTTCCTGTTGACAGTAGTAGAAAGTTATTCCTAATTTACATATACATATACTAAAATGTATCCGTAACAACTGGATTGCTAAACCTGAGAGAGTGTTGAAGTTTTCTGATTTTGACAATGTTGATTTTACTGCAACTTCTGAGTGTTTGAAGCTGATGCACAACAAATGTTAATTTAGTGCTGAAAGTTTTTGATGAAAGTTCAGTAGCTGCTTTAATGGTCTTACCTTCTAGGGACACAGACTTTCCAGGGTCCGAACATACAGCATCACTCATACAAATCATTTGTGATTAGATGCACATAGTGAATGTTAAAGGTTAATATGAAGGTGAAAGTCAGTATAAGCAACTTATTAGGGTAAATAGTTCCTTACAATTAGATTTTTTTAAAAAGTCTTGCCCCCTTCTAACAGCTGTGTACCACAAATCTCTAGAGGAATGGAAGGTTCCAAATGATTGGAAAAGAGCAAAGGTAGTCCCAGTTTTCAAGAAGGGTCGTCGAGCAGATGCGCAAAACTATAGACCTATATCTCTGACGTCGATCTGTTGTAGAATTTTAGAACATGTTTTTTGCTTGAGTATCATGTCATTTTTGGAAACCCAGAATTTACTCTGTAGGAATCAACATGGATTCCGGAAACAGTGATCGTGTGAGACCCAATTTGCTTTATTTGTTCATGAGACTTAAGTGCTTTATCTGAAAACTACCTTGAGCAGTTAAACAGAAAACCGACTCGTGGCGATAATATATTAGACCTTCTGGTGACAAACAGACCCGAACTATTTGAATCAGTTAATGCAGAACAGGGAATCAGCGATCATAAAGCGGTTACTGCGTCGATGATTTCAGCCGTAAATAGAAATATTAAAAAAGGTAGGAAGATATTTCTGTTTAGCAAAAGTGACAAAAAGCAGATTACAGAGTACCTGACGGCTCAACACAAAAGTTTTGTCTCAAGTGCAGATAGTGTTGAGGATCAGTGGACAAAGTTCAAAACCATGGTACAATATGCGTTAGATGAGTATGTGCCAAGCAAGATCGTAAGAGATGGAAAAGAGCCACCGTGGTACAACAACCGAGTTAGAAAACTGTTGCGGAAGCAAAGGGAACTTCACAGCAAACATAAACATAGCCAAAGCCTTGCAGACAAACAAAAATTACGCGAAGCGAAATGTAGTGTGAGGAGGGCTATGCGAGAGGCTTTCAATGAATTCGAAAGTAACATTCTATGTACTGACTTGGCAGAAAATCCTAAGAAATTTTGGTCCTATGTCAAAGCGGTAGGTGGATCAAAACAAAATGTCCAGACACTCTGTGACCAAAATGGTACTGAAACAGAGGATGACAGACTAAAGGCCGAATTACTAAATGTCTTCTTCCAAAGCTGTTTCACAGAGGAAGACTGCACTGTGCTTCCTTCTCTAGATTGTCGCACAGTTGACAAAATGGTAGATATCGAAGTAGACGACAGAGGGATAGAGAAACAATTAAAATCGCTCAAAAGAGGAAAGGCCGCTGGTCCTGATGGGATACCAGTTCGATTTTACACAGAGTACGCGAAGGAACTTGCCCCCCTTCTTGCAGCGGTGTACCGTAGGTCTCTAGAAGAGCAAAGCGTTCCAAAGGATTGGAAAAGGGCACAGGTCATCCCCGTTCTCAAGAAGGGACGTCGAACAGATGTGCAGAACTATAGACCTATATCTCTAACGTCGATCAGTTGTAGAATTTTGGAACACGTATTATGTTCGAGTATAATGTCTTTTCTGGAGACTAGAAATCTACTCTGTAGGAATCAGCATGGGTTTCGAAAAAGACGATCGTGTGAAACCCAGCTCGCGCTATTCGTCCACGAGACTCAGAGGGCCTTAGACACGGGTTCACAGGTAGATGCCGTGTTTCTTGACTTCCGCAAGGCGTTTGACACAGTTCCCCATAGTCGTTTAATGAACAAAGTAAGAGCATACGGACTATCAGATCAATTGTGTGATTGGATTGAGGAGTTCCTAGATAACAGAACGCAGCACGTCATTCTCAATGGAGAGAAGTCTTCCGAAGTAAGAGTGATTTCAGGTGTGCCGCAGGGGAGTGTCATAGGACCGTTGCTATTCACAATATACATAAATGACCTGGTGGATGACATCGGAAGTTCACTGAGGCTTTTTGCAGATGATGCTGTGGTGTATCGAGAGGTTGCAACAATGGAAAATTGTACTGAAATGCAGGAGGATCTGCAGCGAATTGACGCATGGTGCACGGAATGGCAATTGAATCTCAATGTAGCGAAGTGTAATGTGATGCGAATACATAGAAAGATAGGTCCCTTATCATTTAGCTACAAAATAGCAGGTCAGCAACTGGAAGCAGTTAATTCCATAAATTATCTGGGAGTACGCATTAGGAGTGATTTAAAATGGAATGATCATATAAAGTTGATCGTCGGTAAAGCAGATGCCAGACTGAGATTCATTGGAAGAATCCTAAGGAAATGCAATCCGACAACAAAGGAAGTAGGTTACAGTACGCTTGTTCGCCCAATGCTTGAATACTGCTCAGCAGTGTGGGATCCGCACCAGGTAGGGTTGATAGAAGAGATAGAGAAGATCCAACGGAGAGCAGCGCGCTTCGTTACAGGATCATTTAGTAATTGCGAAAGCGTTACGGAGATGATAGATAAACTCCAGTGGAAGACTCTGCAGGAGAGACGCTCAGTAGCTCGGTACGGGCTTTTGTTGAAGTTTCGAGAACATACCTTCACCGAAGAGTCAAGCAGTATATTGCTCCCTCCTACGTATATCTCGCGAAGAGACCATGAGGATAAAATCAGAGAGATTAGAGCCCACACAGAAGCATACCGACAATCCTTCTTTCCACGTACAGTACGAGAATGGAATAGGGGGGAGAACCGATAGAGGTACTCGGGGTACCCTCCGCCACACACCGTCAGGTGGCTTGCGGAGTACGGATGTAGATGTAGATGTAGATGTAGACCCAGAAAATATTAGATACAGGCTCCCAGGTAGATGCTATTTTCCTTGACTTCCGGAAGGCATTCGATACAGTTCCGCACTGTCACCTGATAAACGAAGTAAGAGCCTACGGAATATCAGACCAGTTGTGTGGCTGGATTGAAGAGTTTTTAGCAAACAGAACACAGAATGTGGTTATCAATGGAGAGACATCTACAGACGATAAAGTAACCTCTGGGCGTGCCACAGGGGAGTGTTATGGGACCATTGCTTTTCACAATATATATAAATGACCTAGTAGATAGTGTCGGAAGTTCCATGCGGCTTTTAGTGGATGATGCTGTAGTATACAGAGAAGTTGCAGCATTAGAAAATTGTAGAGAAATGCAGGAAGATCTGCAGCGGATAGGCACTTGGTGCAGGGAGTGGCAACTGACCCTTAACATAGACAAATGTAATGTATTGCGAATACATAGAAAGAAGGATCATTTATTGTATGGTTATATGATAGTGGAACAAACACTGGTAGCAGTTACTTCTGTAAAATATCTGAGAGTATGCGTGTAGAATCATTTGAAGTGGAATGATCATATAAAATTAATTGTTAGTAAGGCAGGTACCAGGTTGAGATTCATTGGGAGAGTCCTCAGAAAATGTAGTCCATCAACAAAGGAGGTGGCTTACAAAACACTCGTTCGACCTATACTTGAGTATTGCTCATCAGTGTGGGATCCATACCAGATCGGGTTGACGGAGGAGATAGAGAAGATCCAAAGAAGAGCGGCGCGTTTCGTCACAGGGTTATTTGGTAACCGTGATAGTGTTACGGAGATGTTTAGCAAACTCAACTGGCAGACTCTGCAAGGGAGGCGCTCTGCACCGCGGTGTAGCTTGCTCGCCAGGTTTCGAGAGGGTGAGTTTCTGGATGAGGTATCGAATATATTGCTTCCCCCTACTTATACCTCCCGAGGAGATCACGAATGGAAAATCAGATAGATTAGAGCGCGCATGGAGGCTTTCAGACAGTCGTTCTTCCCGCGACCAATACACAACTGGAACAGAAAAGGGAGGTAATGACAGTGGCATGTAAAGTGCCCTTCGCCACACACCACTGGGTGGCTTGCGGAGTATAAATGTAGATTTAGATGTAGATGTTTGAAAAGCTGGAGGCAGAGTGTTCCTAGCTCCCAATCTTTAAGCCCTCAGACTTTTCAAATACTCCTGAAGCATTTTTAGTCTTGATTCAATATGTATTTAAATATTCCAAAACAGATTGCACATTGCTTAGTGAGATTCAGAATGACAAGCTGGAAGGTAGATTTAGCTGTTACTGTCAATTCAGCAGGGCAAATTACTGTGTAAGCTATGTCCAAAACATGACAGTGAGAAAAAAATGAAGATTGAAAGATATGGTGCTAATTAATTCTTTGAATAAAAATGTATCCCTGAGGACTCTGTTTCCATGTCCTGGCAGATATACGTGTGTAAATGTTAACAAATATTCTGAGGTGTTAATGGAGACTTTTGAAATATCAGAAGTATCAGTACTGAAGTACATATCTGATTATGCTGTAAAGAAGGAACTTTTTCTAAAAAACTGTGAGCCTTGCATCTTTCTTGGGTGCAATCTCATAAGAAAGTTGGATTATCCATCCCAGATGACTTCATGACAGAATATGACAATGAAAGGTTGACAGTTCCCACTGAGAATGCTGTTATGGTGATTACTCTTTCTTGATTCATGTTGAAACATATATTGGATGTGTGTTCGTGTATTTTCATTAGTGATTTACATGAGCTTCCTGTTTTGCACAAAGTGTGTAGTCTAAAGCTGGAGAGCTATGATCGTGTTGAGGGTCATTTAAGTGATACTTGTAAATGCCAGACAACTGTGTGGGACCTATTACTAAACATCAGTTTCCAATCATGCAAGGTAATGATAAATAATCTGACTAAGAATGTCAATGACACTACAACAAGTAAACAAAGTGGTAGGCAGTTAAAATAACTGAGAACATCACAGAATATTTTGTAAAAAATATATGAAAATGCTTTATTTCCCGAATATTTGATTAAGTGTGTGTGTGTGTGTGTGTGTGTGTTTTGGTATATTCAAGATGATTGGGCAGAAGTAGCAAGTTGCTGATTGCCACATAACACACTGTGCTTTAAGTCTTCTATTATTATTATTATTATTATTATTATTATTACAAATGAAACTGCTGTACTTTTTGCCTCAAGAGTAAATAATAACTCACAGACAGCTAAATTATTTATGCCTAATTTAGTGCACATGAAAGGCAAGTTTGCAAGAGTCTGTATAGCTCAGCCCACAAACCACCAGCAGCCACAGCTCTGCTCAAGGCCGATGGAGCTACTTTACTGATGTCTTCAATGTGTGCCCAGGCTAGTATTTCTAGTTGGGCATGGGTTTTGCAACTTTATACTGTTATAATTTTTTCCTTGCAAAAGAGTCTCAAATTATCAGTGGAAATGGATAACAATCTTTCAGTAAACATCTGGAAATTATATTAAAAAAAGAAGTTATTACAATTCTATAAATTTGCAAAACAATTTTAAAGGATTTTCAAATCATTCTAAAAACCTCGACAAGTACATTATAAAAACAGTTTTATGCATCCCATCTTATCTGTAATTCAGCTGTGCACTTAACAATCATTAAAACCCAGCATTTGTAAAAGAACGCTTTCACAGAAATGTATATTAGGTACATAACATAAAATGATATGCACAAATTCATGCTGCCATTATATTTAGGCAGTTGCTGTGTAAATGTATCTTTACAACAGAAGTATAAAAAGAATAAGAACATTTGTATGCTGCATCAGCCACTTTCCAAACCATTGAAAACTTGGTTTCAGTCAAAGTACAGTTTAAACAGAGTTTGAAGAACTTTTTGGTAGGCAACTCCATCCACTCTGTAGATGTATATCTTAACAGGAGCTGTTAGGCCAGCTTAAGTAAACTTCTCTGTTACATTTCAGTTTTGACAGCACTTGGTGACAATAGTCAAAATTAGGTATTTTGTGTATGACAAATTTATTAAAAGTGCATAACTATGATTCATTCTGACAGAGTATTAATTCTGTAAATATTAGCAATTCCAGTTTACTGTAATGTATTTACATATCTTGACAATCTCATGACAAATTACCATAGAAGTGAGTATTATGTTATACTTTCTGACATGTTCCACACCCACAATAATCATAAATCAACTGTTTGTTTGGTAAATTTTATGTGCTTTTGTGTGAAATTAAGCCTAACTGACTAATTAGGAACCGATAATACAGTATAATTGGATAGATCAAAAAATCTACTCAACAAGCAGCAGCAGGGCAAAACACACATATAGGTTAAGAAAAAGTGTGAGATTTTGGAGCCAGTGACTCCTCCTTCTCACAGAAAAAGTCTTCTGTACTGTGCTGTAACTCTCCCTTCATCTAAGGTTCTGGGTGACTTTTCCATTAACTCTCCCCATTTTTTAAGCCTCACCAGTCGTTTTCCTTCATCCCTTTTTATTCCCTTTCAATACTTCTGCCGTTAGGAGTCACTGGCTTGGAAAGCTAGAAGAAATTGCACCTTTCCTTAACCATTTCACTGCTACAATTGATGCATTCCGTGCTGGGGCTGCTTTTGTTATGGCCGCACTGCTGATGCATGTGCTGAGAGACAGCATTCCAGCTAATATGAAATACACATCATCCAATTTTTCGGAAACTGTTGGTGAGAAAAACTGATTTTTGCACCTCTTCCAGTCTGATTCTTAACGCAATGAAGAAGTGAATTCCTTTTCATTACCCATCATACTTACTGTGCTTCATCAAATTATGTACAACGTTGCCTGTGCTGAGAGAAGGCTTTCTGACCAATAAGAAATCCTTATCATCCGATTTTTCAAAATCTACAAAGTGAAAAAAATTTGATTTTTGCACTCCTACAGTCCGATATCTTTTCTCGATAAAGAACTAATTTCTTTGATATGTGTCGTACTTACTGCACTGCATCAAATTAAATAAAACATGGCACGAAATTTTAAAGAGTTTCCAGAGGTAAAAACACATTGTGTAAGCTTTGCATATGGTTGGTTTTTGCTCATACATTGCAGTGAATGAAACATGGACAAGTTATCAAAGTTTTATTTAAAATTGAGAGTAGAAGGATATCTCATTTCATTCTCAAGATATTGGGTTTTATATCTTACCAATGGTGGGGTGTGATGTTCTCAGTTCTGTTCATATGGACTTGTTGGCAGTTAAGAAACACCAATCATTTGTTTTTAAGAAAAATTTTATGTGCTCTTTCTGAGCTGGTAGTCAACTTATATTGTTATTATACAGGGTGTATCAAAAATAATCATCCAATTTTAAAAAATCATAACTATTACGTTATTTGAGATATGTGCATGAACAACATACTGTTGGTAAGAGCAAACTCTCAAGTTTCACATGGCTCCCACTAGGTAGCAGCAGTGAGTGCCCACTTCAGTTTTAGTAGAAATGGTGTCGGGAAACAGAAAGTGTTTTGTGGTCTACGTTTTCTGCAGTGCAGATCAGTAATAACTGTTAAGCGTGACCTTCATATCAGGTATGGTGTGGATCCTCCTACAGCACAGAGCATTTGACAATAGCATGAACAATTCCAAGAAACAGGTTTTTTTATGTACAGGCAAATTGCCGGTCCATCCTCGAGTGCCTGACACAGATGTCAAACACATCTGCCACAGTTTCACAAGGAGTCCACAGAAATCAGTTCACCGTGCAGCTCAACAGCACAACATGCCCCTGATGTCCATCTGGCGTGTGTTGTGTTGACTTCTACATGTGAAACCATACATAATTCAGCTGCTGCAAGCTCTTTGTGAAGGTGACAAACAACGATGTGTGGAGTGGAGGATAAAAGTTTTCTTCGTGAATCATCACAATGTGAAAATACTGGGATATGGAACAACCACATGAAGTTGTATAACATGAGAGGGACTTTACAAAATTTATTGTGGGTTTTTGCAATTTCATGCAAAAAAGTGTATGGTCCATTTTACTTTGCTGAGAACACTTTTACAGAAAGTACATGTCTCGATATGCTTGAGAACTTTCTTTTCCCACTGTTGGAGACTGATTCGAATAACCTTATTTACCAGCTGGATGGGGCACCATCCCACTGGCATTTGGAAGTGTGGGAATTTTTAGATCTATAAAGGATTACTGAACAATGGATCAGTCACACTGGACAAATGATTAAACCCTACATTACTGGCCTACACGGTCACCAGACCTGACTGTATATGGTTATTTCTTGTGGGCACTGATCAGAGACTCTGTTTATGTGCCTCTGTTACCAACAACAATGAATAAACTGAGACACTGCATAACGGCAGCTGTGGAAGCTGGTTCTCAAGATATGCTCGCTGCAGCGTGGGAATAATTTGAATACCACATTAACATATGCTGTGCATCTCAAGGGCGGTCATTTTGAACACCTATGAAAAGGTATGAAAAAAAAATATTTTTGAGTTTCCCGTTAATCAAAAACAAAATTCACAGTATCTGTTTATTAGTTTCAGAACAACTGAATGATTCTTTTTGATACACCCTGTATTATATTAATATTATAATAATATGATTGGACAGATAAATTTCCTCACCAAATGGTGGCAGGAAAAAACACATATAAAAGTTAATGAAATGTGCAAGCTTTCATAGCCAGTGGCTCCTTCTTCTGGCAGAAAGCACCTTTCCTTCTCAACCCATCTGGTAAGTCACTCCTGACCGGGGTTCTGAGTGACTTTTCCGTAACTCTCCCCATTTCCTAAACATTTCCCAATCCTTTTCCTTCATTTCTCTTCCTTCCCCTTCGACCCTTCGGCCAGAAGAACGTGCCACTGGCTCCAAAAGCTTCACATTTCCTTAACTCTTACACAGTATGTGTTTAGCACTGCTGCTGCTTGGCGAGTAGATTTTTTATCCACCCAGTTTATTATCTTCTCAGAACCTGATTAATTTCATTAATCGTCAATTCCTTCATCTCTTTGTTAGATGAAGATATCTTTTCCCTAACAGCTACTGATTATATGAACTTCTGTTTGCATCTGATGAATATAACATCTTATATTTACTTTGTTGCAGTTTACTACATAAAATGTCAGACTTTATATCAAATGTATAATACTGCATAAACAATGGAATGAGTAAAGGCAACCATCTACAACTAAGCAATCTCATGAACTGTAAGGTGAAATGTGGTACCTCAACTTATGAAACTAATTTATTCTTCAAAGCACACAGACACACAAAGCAACATTACTGTGACATATTGGCAGCTCTAAGGAACAACTTCTTTTCTGTGTTGTACTAAAGAGGTTTATTTTTTGAGTAACCACCAACCTCTTACTGAGCGTCTCAACTATACAGCCCTCATTACTTATTCCATTGTTTGTAACCCACTCAATACTTTCTAGTTTCATAATATTAATACATAATACTTATAAATATATAAAATTTTATATCATACCCCAGTAGAAAACCCCAAAGCCATGGAAAGTCAAGCAGGTAGTGAGAAACCAGACCAACAGTGGATGCTTCAAACAGACATGGTATAAATGCTAGCCTTATAACAACTAAACTAAGACGTTTCAAGGCTTGAGCATCCAAACCAAGACCAGCTTTGATGAGAATGACAGTCATAGCAATTTTCCTGCAACAAAAATATTGTGACAAAGTGTATCTAGTAGCACTTCCTTGTAAAGTAAGGCAATATAATATGATGAACAGCATTTGCAATCATACCTCAGTGAAGAAACAACTTCCATATATACCCCTGACAAATTGAAGAGATGAAGATTGCGAATTGCTATGCCTGTCAGTAGCATTCCTAGTAGAGGAGGCAACCGTATCAATGACACAAGTTGCCCCACAATGTAAGCTAATAAGAAAAGCATCAGTAAGGTGAAAATATTTCCTCCTGGTGCTATCTCATTTCTAATTAGAGTATATGTTGCCCCCCAAAACAGCAGTAAAAGAATTAAAGCTGTTAGTTTTTTAAGTGGCCATATTAGTTCAGGGCATATGTTGACTGGATGTAATGACTCTGTCAGCCATTCCAAATATCTTCTACAACATCCCCTGCAACAAAGCAGAATAAATTAAATGATATGTGAATTAAATTTATGACTCAAATTCATTTTCCTAATTATACTGTAGAGCAATATTTTAGAAGTGTCAACTATTTATGAAGTTGCAGCACAGTATTAAGAATATTCACAATTAAACTATTTATTTAAAATTATAGACAGTTGGGAGGGGACTTCTCATAAGAAAAAATGTACACTGAGAACATTACGAAATAAGTGGGCTGTTAATTCACATTACAATGTAATTAAAAGGATTTGTTTCAGTTAAGTAAAAGGAAAAGAGATAGAAGTTACTGAAAAAACTTCAGAAATGGTCACAGGAATGGGGTACCTTGTGAGACTTGCAAGCTGGCATTGCAAACAAATATGACCAGGGAGCAAAGGAAAGCTGAACAGATAGTAGGTGAGAGAGAGTGAATGAAACAGGGTTTGCAGAAAAGTAGAGACAGTGAGGATAATGTGGAGAATAGGTGATAGAGTGGGTGACAGGTTAATGAAAAAATAGGGACAGTGTGGGGTAGCAATGAGATGGGGAGAAGAGCCAGCATTGGGACTGAGGGTAAGGCAAGTGAACAGATGGAATGGAGGATCTCAGGAGGACATTATAAATTGTCTAAACGGCCAAATAATGACAGGGGTGGAGATTCACTGCTTGGTCTTTGAAGTTTATGGAGATGAAATGCTGACATATTCATTGGTTCACAAATGTCTGTGTGAAGGATCAGCAGAAATGTGAGTATGTTCACAAGTAACTGTCAACAGTTACTGAAATAGTGATGGAAAGGATTAATGCATGAATTAGATAAGGCATATATTCTATGATGATGATGATGATGATGATGCTGTTGTCTACAGGAAAGTTACGATGCTACAAAACTGCAGCAAAATGTAGAAAGAGCTGCTGAAGATTGATGATTGGTGTAAGGACTGGAAATGAAGTATAAATAAATGTCACATATTGCATATAAATAGGCGAAGATATCTATTATCATTTGAATACACTATTGGTGAAAAACTGGGAACAATATCGACCATAAAATTGACCTAAAGTGGAATGACCCCATAAAACTCATTGTAGGAAATGCAGATGCCATGTTGAGATTTGCCAAAAGCCTCATGGAGCTTCTGTCATTATCTGCTAGATCATTTACATATATTGCACTCAGTGATAGCCCCACAATACTCATCTTAGGTTGCCTACTCCCAAAATTACCTTTACATCTGTCAGTTTCTTCCAGTTAACAATAATGTGTTGAGTTCTGTCTGCTAAGAAGTACTACATTCCATCACAAATCTGATCCAATACTCACTAAGTTCATATTTTGTTCAATAAACGACAGTGCAGAATTACATCGAACGGCTTCTGTAAGTCAAGATACATGGTATCATCCTGGGTGCCTTTATCTACAGAAACAATTCTTAAATTGAGGCTCCATGGAGATAACTCAAGTGTTTCACTAAATCTATGTACATTCACGAAAGTGAATCAACCCTATCAATGTCAACACATTTTTCATAAAGTGTAATATCAGTAGCATGGGCAGTTGGGTGTGGGGGATGTACTTTATGCCACAATAAAAAAAATTTTTGTAATACAAATTTTGTTAATTTATTGGTTTTTAATTTCATTAAAAACATACTTTACAAGAAGACACTGATGTGTAAGTTGGGTCCAGAACTTGAAAATACTTAACTTAAAATTCGTTGTGAAAAGTCACATCTTCTACTACTTCAGAGTACAGAAGGGGGGGACAACAACATTATGACTACCATAATTTCATTTAAGTTTCTTGATGAAGTTCAACTGAAAAGATTTAAATCAATTATAGAACCTGACAGAGGAATTGATTAAAAGTACTTTTTTTTAATTTTAAAATATAAAGTGCTAGACTAGAGAACAATATTTACAAAAGGTGGGCTTGTTGATATTCCTGGGGTTAAAAAAGAAACATTTTTATGACATTAGAAAAAAAGCTAATCCATAATTACACCAACCAATTTGAGGAATAGCTATGAATGTCACACCAACACCTAACTACGCTGTACTGCCAGGGACCAGACAGCTGTCGTGCAAATGGCAAACTCAACAATTAGAGAACAACTACATAAAGCTTTATTATACCAGGCTATTCAAACTGCTACCACAGTCAATCTCACAGTGCATCTACATACATATCAGCCTGTATAAGTCTATCATCATTCTTTGAGACCTTAACATGTACACATAAAGAAGAGTGGCTGTGTGTAGAGAAGGACACTGTCCATATAACATCTCAACACCGACCCACCCCTATGTTCCCCGTTCAAGCAAACTACATAAAAGGCAATGTTTATTTGTATTAATAACTTGAGTTTTATACCTCTGCTGGTAATATTACCAAAGTAAGCGACCATTTAATTTTTACAGTCACAAAAAGTTAAAATCATTTTTTTTAATATTTTGTTGCAGGATAAAGTGGTAGCTTCAAAAGGGTAGAAAGGGAAGGAACAGGGAGCAGTGAAAGACTGAAAGGACAGTTGATGATGGGGCAGATCAATCCCTGAGCCGGTCTCCCAATCCCCCCCCCCCCCCCCCCCGCCCAACCCACCCCTCCTCTCCCCCTCTCTCCCTCTCTCTCTCTCTCTCTCTCTCTCTCTCTCTCTGGCAAACACACACACACACACACACACACACACACACACACACACACACACACACACACATTTTTACTAATGCAAACAATTTTGAGGCCAAAACCGTTAGTAAAGGTGTGTTCTTATGTTGTTGTTGTTGTTGTTGTTGTTGTTGTTGTCTTCAGTCCACAGACTGGATTGATGCAGCTCTCCATACTACTCTATCCGGAGCAAGCTTCTTCATCTCCCAATACTTACTGCAACCTACATCCTTCTGAATGTGTTTAGTGTATTCATCTCTTGGTCTCCCTCTATGATTTTTACCCTCCATGCTGCCCTCCAATACTAAATTGGTGATCCCTTGATGCCTCAGAATATGCCCTATCAACCGATTCCTTCTTCTAGTCAAGTTGTGCCACAAATTTCTCTTCTCTCCAATTCTATTCAATACCTCCTCATTAGTTATGTGATCTACCCATCTAATTTTCAGCATTCTTCTGTAACACCACATTCTGAAAGCTTCTATTCTCTTCTTGTCTAAACTATTTATCGTCCTCGTTTCACTTCCACACATGGCTACACTCCATAGAAATACTTTCAGAAATGTCTTCCTAACACTTCACTCTATACTCAATGTTAACAAATTTTTCTTCTTCAGAAACACTTTCCTTGCCATTGCCAGTCTACATTTTATATCCTCTCTACCTTGACCATCATCAGTTATTTTGCTCCCCAAATAGCGAAACTCCTTTACTACTTTAAGTTTCTCATTTCCCAATCTAATTCCCTCAGCATCACCCGACTTAATCCGACTACATTCCATTATCCTCGTTTTGCTTTTCTTCTCCATGGATTTTAATTCCTACTCCGAATTTTTCTTTTGTTTCATTTACTGCGTGCTCAATATACAGATTGAATAACATCGGGGAGAGGCTACGAGTCCTGTCTCACTCCCTTCCCAACCACTCCTTCCCTTTCATGCCCCTTGACTCTTATAACTGCCAACTGGTTTCTGTACAAATTGTAAATAGCCTTTCTCTCCCTGTATATGATCCCTGACACCTTCAGCATTTAAAAGAGAGTATTCCAGTCAACACTGTCAAAAGCTTTCTCTAAGTCTACAAATGCTAGAAACATAGGTTTGCCTCTCCTCAATCTATTTTCTAAGATAAGTCGTAGGGTCAGTATTGCCTCACGTGTTCCAACATTTCTACGGATTCCAAACTGATCTTTCCTGAGGTCGGCTTCTACCAGTTTTTTCCATTCATCTGTAAAGAATTTGTGTTAGTTTTTTTGCAGCCAAGGCTTATTAAACTGATAGTTCGAAAATTCTCACATCCGTCAACACCTGCTTTCTTTGGGATTGGAAAATTCAAGGCAAAACTTAGGTGCTACAACAAGCTACAATGTGGTGCACTTTTCAGTTAAAACCATTAAGAAGATTTCAAACATTGGAGATCAAACTTGAGTCAACACTAAAGTAAACTATAATTATCAGATACATAAGTACATGAAAATATAAATCCACTTGCTGTTATTATCACCGCCACCGCCACCACCACCCATTAACAAAAGAGTTTGAACATATAACACATTCTGACATTACCTTGTTTGTTTATCAGAAGTAACAGCTCCTCTTTCTCTGTCAGTTTTATCACTAGGGCCTTCAGCATAAGGCTCATTAATTCCTGCAACAATAAAATTTCACTGATGAACATTTTTGCATTTATTTTATATGTGCATAAGAAGCTTGTTGTTAGGAATTATAAGCAGTAAATTCAGCTGAGCCCTCACAGAACAATTAGGTTCCATTTGACGTATTCAATCTATGTTACACAAATTTCATGTAAGCTGACAGAAGTTCTTAAAAATCAACATATACTTACAAAACAATGTAAATGGAAAACTTGTCTCACAAATGTTTCTATTAAAACTGTAATAATAATGTGCTCTTTCACTCTGCAGTTAGATTTTTGTGTGTCTGTTTCTCTCATGCACATCTTTCAAACTACGCTGATCACTAAATTTTGGTACATATCTAACACAGAATTTCTGGTTAGTACTTAGGCTCATGAGGCAAAATATTAGTACTGCTGATAGATGCATATAAATGTTTGTGACATTATCATAGCTTTTGGAACTATTAGTTTCTTCCTGAGGGAGGACAGAAGGAAACTTGGAAAATGTTAGAAAAGCAGAGCAGGTCACTCAGTCCCAGAATGAGAGGGAACCACTTATAGTTAAGCTCAGAATATGTTCTAAGATTCTACAACAGATGGATGTCAATGATTTTGGATGGTAGTTTTATCAGTCACTCCTACTAGCCTACTTGCAGACGGACAAATACTGGGCAGCTTTTTCGTTTGAGGAACTATAGTACATTATAGTGAAAAGAAACAGCAGTATTTTTTCCAGTGAACTCAAAAAAAGTTGTTTGTTGCAAAGTGCAGCATTCTTTTTTGAACAGTAACTAAGAATGTGTGCATAACATGGAGATTATGGACATTTTTGAGTTCACTAGAAAAAATACTGCTGTTTCTTTTAAATAAGTCCTTGCTGTAAAATACAAATTGTTATTTATTGAAATTAAGAGCCTTCATGTTAGCCATGAACCAAGAATGGGAGAATAGATTCTCTCAAGAAAATGATTTGCTATACTATCCAGTTCCTGTTGTAAATACGTAACAATCTTATATCATCTGCATATAAAAATATCTTAAATTTATCTGATAATGTTGAAGTGCAAGTCATTATAGTATATTCTAGTACGAAATCTTATTACGTGACAGTGTTAAACAACCATCGACTTCCAGCTGCTCAGATTAGACTGAAACTAAATGCATGTCTTACCACTAATTGAAAGATTCTTAAATTGTTTCATAATGTACAGTGGTCTGCTAAGTGAAACTCTTATGTTAAATCACGCAAGACACACAACATCCACTTCCTTTTATTTTTTTACTGGCACTTATTATCTTGCGCATAGAGGAATATATTGCCAAGTCACATTGTGTGTGTGTGTGTGTGTGTGTGTGTGTGTGTGTGTGTGTGTGTGTTTCGACAAAGGCCTTTTTGGACAAAAATTCATTTTGAGACAGTATGTTTGTTGTGCCTATGTACGAATCAGCATCTCTGTATGGTGAGTAGCAACTATCCTTTTCATAATATTGTTATTTGACAGGAGATTCATTTCTCAAATTTTACATCATCTTGTTGCTCACTCATTATAATTTTCTTGTTTTTATTATTCCACTTGGTTTTTATAGCCATTATGAGGCAGCAAGGCATAAGTTTTCTCCCCCCCCCCCCCCCCCCACCCCCCGCTTTGAATCACCCATCTTTGATCAATCACTTCTTAAATGCTTGTCCTCTCCTTTCCTCCCAATAGTTCTTCATTCTATTCTTTCTTTCCTCCTCTATTATCTGAATCGGTTTCCTGGTGTTGATCTTAACTTGGAATCTCTTAGTTTTGTCTTTGGTCACGGCCTTTGCTGTACCATTCTTTACCATGACTTCGGTAATGTGGAGTTCTCTCAAATCATTTTCCACTTCCTTGAACCAACTGGGTTTAGGGTTTTTTTTTTGTGTGTGTAAAAGAAGTCAAAGATTTGTTTACTTAGTCTGTCAGGATTCATCCGGAGTATGTGTCCATAGAAATCAATCCACCTTTTCTTCATGGTTCCAGAGAGTCTCTCCAACTTTGCATAGAGGGCTTCGTTTCTATAGAAAACTTGTTTGTTACTTTGGAATTTGGGACCCATGACCATCCTCAAAATTTTCCTCTCCTTGATTTCCAATTTCTCCATTTGCCCTTTCCTCCCCATGACTAGTGTCTCTGCTGCATAGAGTGCTTCCTTATTTTGCTGTTCCAAGAGAGGGCTTTCTTACTGTATGTGTTTTTGGTTTTCTGGAAAGCTAGTTCCATTTTGCTCCTTCATGCTTCCATTGCTTTCCCTTCAAGGTTGTTCCATTCAATCCATTCCCCTAGGTACTTGAAACTCCTAACCACCTCTGTTTTTTGAGCTCCTACTTTAATTCTGTTAGGAGTATCTAGTATATTCAACATAATCTTCATTTTTTCATAAGAAATCTTAAGTCCTATCTTCCTTGCTTGCTCTTGTAACTCAACGATTTGTTCTTTAGCCTCCTCCCACATTTCTGAAAAACAGCGCCAAGTTGTCAGCAAATGCCAAACACGTAACTGTGATTCCTTTGTTTTTTTGTTCCAAGTCTTATTCCCCCTCTCGTTCTTGCATTCCATTCCCTCACAACCTTTTTGAGTGCACAGTTAAACAGCAGGGGTGAAAGACCATCCCCTTGTCGGACACCTGCACTGATCTCAAAAGGTTCCAACAGTTCACCCATGAACCTAAATTTAGAGGACGTATTCATGAGCGTCTCCTTTATGATGTTTAGAATTTTCCCATCCAAGCTAAACTACTCGAAAATATTGAACAACGACACTCTGTCTAAGGAATTGTAAGCTTTTTGGAAGCCTACAAAAGTCACTATATACTGTTTTGTCTTCTGCTTCTGATATGCTAAAATGTTTCTTTGGTTTAAGATCTGTTCAGGACAGGCTCTTCCTTTACTAAGCCCAGCTTGATACTCCCTAACCTGGCAACCCAACTGGGATTCTCCTCTTTTTAGTAAAGCTCTGGACAGTACCTTCCACCAGGGAAATCCCTCTATAGTTATTGGGATCAGATTTAGGACCTTTCTTGTGAAGAGGTTGTATCAGGGCCATTTTCCATTCCTCTGGAATGATTCCTTTCTTCCATATCTCCTCAAAAAGTTTCTGGAGTAAGACAATTGCATTTTTGATAGCATACTTCCCTAATTCGGCTGTTTCTGGTTTTCCACTGATGCCTTAAAATTTTCCATATGATTTAATATTGTCTGTACCTCACTTACAGATGGGGGTTTAGAGTCTAGTTTGTGGGTTTGATAAGATTCCTTATTAAAACTTTAAAAAAAAGCCTTTGAAAAGTCATGGATATCTCAACAATTTTTCATTCAATTCACAACCTATATTCAGAACAGCTTCTCCACCATAATTTTCTTTCCATGAAATAGGCTGTTGAACAACCATTAACATTAGTTCCTTAAACTTTTTTTCAATAACAATATGGAATGATGAGATATTAAACTTATCACATAATAGTGCTTCCTGATAATGAAAATGCTTTTCTGAATGTCTAATGAGCATATATTTTGGGTTACTGAATAATTAATATTCTAGGCCTTAGATACCATAACAATTTAGTAATTACAAATATCTTTCATCAGCTTCTTACTGGGTCCCTTATTTTCCAGCAACTCTCTAGGTTCATCATAGACAATTCATCTTTCACTCATTTCCCCAGAAAAATCTTCTACAAGTACAACTGAGTTATTTATGTTGTCATAACTTGTTTTGTGTCTAAAGTCACATCATCAAACACTTATCATCAAACAGCTTATACTTTTGTAAAAAGGCCACAAAATTTGGAAATGAAGGCCAAAATTACATATGTTCATTGGAACCAAGCCATAAGTTGACATGACACTGACCATTACGTGCTAGAGTCGGGCCACATGTAAAGCAAAAAGCTTCTATCACTTGTCAAATGCTCTTGTCGAATGGATCAGGGAACAGACAGAATAAGACGCTGTAATTCTGACTGTTGTGAAAGTAAGTGATGGTGAGCAAAACACAAAACCGGGGGAGTGGGTAAGGGTGGACTAAGGAAGTTATTCGATGGATTCTAATCGATAAGGAAAGCCCAAGATTATGAACTAATAAAAGGTGGGTAAATGACAATACAAAATGTGTAGGAGCAACATAGATACATACAGCTGCAGACCATAAAGCATGAGAAAACCTAGAGCGGATCTTTGTCCATCTGTGGATTACAAGTTTGGCATTTAAGTTGGTATATGCACCCTTCCTGGAATTTCTCTCTCTTGGATGTTAGGTCATAAGGTGTTCCATTTATGGTGACCAGTCAAATAACTTTTTGTCAAAAGCAAACTAAAAAGTGTATCAAACAAATGTGGTTTAACTACCGGTGGGACATTAACCAGCACAATTGCCTTTCTTGTAACTTTGTTCATTATGAAGATATGAACAGTAGTAAGTCTCCACATTCCAGATGGACATTTTCTTGTCTTCTTATAACATTTGAGGAAATGGGAAGTTTCGAACCAAGGCAACACAATCATTGTAGAATTTGCATACATAAAGCTGTCAAAGTTACTGCTCCAGCTTCATTTTCAATTATAGCACAAATGACCAGTATGCATCTTCCTTGTGTTCCCATTTGTTTACTAGAAAACAATATATCCTACTGAAAATTTTTGTAGCCCCAAATTGAAAGGGAATCAATTTTGCACAGAAATACCTTCTTAGAAGTTAAAAATCATTTCAGCCGTTTAGCCAGAATCGGTCGTTAAGGATCAGCAATGTTTACCAACTTGATGGAAAAGTGAGTTATGTTCATGTTCCAATGGTTGCAACTCAAAAATGGCTACTCCAAGTGAAAAGTGTGAAGCATGAAAATTGTAGAGCATCAAATTTTGTGTAAAATGAGATACTAAATTTTAAAATTCACTCACTCATTTGCAAAGATACAAATAAAAACGTGAAAGTATACATTGTGCTAAAATCCTGCTTAGACTTTTTGTGAAGTCATGTTTAATTTGAACTCCAAATCATCCACATTCATCCAAACATTCACATTTAATTGCAATTACAGTAGGTACCATTCTTCATGGCTATAAACTCTATGTATTAACACCAATTACCATTCCAGTCCACGATGATGATAAATAGGTTTAAAAAAAAATGAAAGTTTTATTAACAGAAAAATACTTCAGCTACAATAAAAAAACTGATGAGAGATACTTTCTTACATTCTTTAAGCAGTTCTGTATTTACATTAATTTGCAGTTTATTTTTTTATATTTTCTGCATTTCAGGGAAGATGGTTCCAGGGAGGAAATGTCATCCTCCAACTCGCCTCCTTCTGGCACAGGATCTAAACTGCTTTCCTCCTCGATGACGTCAATCTCATCATTGATTTGTGTTGAATCAAGGAAGATGTCCTCTTGTGTTAGATAATTGAGGCATGAGAGCTCCTTACAATTGTTGCATACAGCCAAGCACTTTTTAGACACTTGCCTGCATACCAAACCATGCTGCTTGGCACCCTTTCTTGCACATACAGGGTATCGTGTTCAGCAGTTCCAAGCACAGTAGTGGGTGGGTCATTGCAAGGGGGCTCAGACAGCTTTTTGGGGTCTTCCATCCCCATTTCAACAGATCCCACTAATTGTTGCTCCAAATCTGAATCTGCAGGTATATCCTGAGAGAGCACTGATGAGCATGGCTTTGGAGGGAGGCAAACAAGCCAAACTGAATGTAGCTTCCTGGCAGATGCCACACCAAAACTTCAACTCAAGACCTTTGACTTTTGTGGTGTGACTCTGACTCATCCTTGCAGCTTTACTTCTGCCGGTATCTCAACCTTACAAACATCACTGAAGTTCTCCTATGAAACTTGTAGAACTAGCACTCCTGAAAGAAAGGATATTTTAGAGACGTGGTTTAGCCTTAGCTACAGCCACAATATCCTTTGTTCCAGGTGAGCTAACCCACAAGTTTTGCGGAAGAACTTCTGTAAAGTTTGGAAGATAGGGGACGAGGTACAGGTGGAAGTAAGGCTGTGAGGATGGGTCACGAGTTGTACTTGGGTGGCTCAGTTGGTAAAGCACTTGCCCGTGAAGGGTAAAGGACTCGATTTCGAGTCTCGCTCTGGCACTCAGTTTTAATCTACCAGGAAGTCTCATATCAGTACATATACCTCTTCAGAGTGAAAAATTCTTTCTTGGAACATCCCCCAAGGGTTGTGGTTAAACTATGTCCCCACAATATCCTTTCTTCCAGGAGTGCCAGGACAACAAGTTTTGCTGGAGAACTTCTGCAAAGTTTGGGAGGTAGGAGACGAGGTACAGGTGAAAGTAATGCTGTGAGCATAGTTAATGTGTTGTGCTTGGGAGGCTCAGTTGGTACAGCACTTGCCCACAAAAGACAGAGGTCTCAAGTTTGAGCCTCAGGCCAGCACACAGTTTTAATCTGCCAGAAAGTTTCATATCTGCACACACTGTACTGCAAAGTGAAAATTTCATTGGAGAAACCAAATTATAGTCATTATTTTCTGATAAAGCTCTCTGGAAGAGTTGCAGACAAATTTCCTCAAAATACCTGGAGCTGCCAGCCTTGTACATGTGCACAATGAACCTCACTCTTATGATAGTGACCTTCTCAGGAGTGGCACTGGGAACCATGAAGTCTGAAGTGAAGTGTTGGATGTTTGCATTCTTTTGAAATGTGTTTATAAATTTGATTTTGCTCCGTTGAAAAAATGCAATCACTGAAGGCATGATGGAATGACATTATTTTTGGCTTCTCCAGAGTGTTTAGAATTGTTGGGGGTGATATGTATGTGTCTTGGTTCCATTTTTCCAGGTTTAATAAGGAAGATATTGGTGACAGGTTCTTCGTGCTCACTGCTATTAGCTATGTGATCATTCAGCAGCACCAAAAAAATCAATATCTTCCCCAACGATGAAGACACTGCCTCACTGTCTTGACTTTTCTATGGATGTGCCAACAGTCAAGGTGTCTGCCACCTCAATGCCCTGCTTGACTTGATACCCTTCACCACATAAATCTACTGTCAACATTGAGATAAGACATTCCTTATTGAATTTGTTTGCTAAGAAATTTTCTTTTGGCATACTTTGTGACATTGTCCCATCAAATAAAACAAAAGTGGGTGACATAATGCAGGCTCTTTAGGCACATTCAGCAGATTTTATCCTCTTCTCAGCTCCCTCCTCAGGGCATCCATCAAACACTATGGTGCAACTGGACCCAAAGTGGTTTTTGACATACCTGTAGTTTGTACTTTTCAAAGATGGAGGAAAACATTTCATTAGTATTTCACAATACTTGGTGCAAGACAAACCTACCATCAAGAATTAAGACTGTGTTGCTTCTGATTTTAACAATGACTGAATTGGACAGTTTAAAGGTGTTTGATGCTCTTGTCTTTCACATTGGTCTCTCAACACCAAAAAGAGTTCATTGATATTGAGCTAACTCCGAGGTGAAGTGTAGGGATAGGGGGTGCCATAACAGTATGATGTCAAAGCTGTAGGTTTTGTGTGAACATTGAAAGAATAATTACCAGTTCCCTTTTGTTATTTTTATTTTTTTCCCTTTTGCACTGTGAATCTTATGTTATTCTGTGACTTGTTTATTTCTATATGTAATGTATCTGATCTTACTTTTGGTTCATCTGGTAGACAGATAGTGCAATGTATCTGTGCAAGTGTACAGTTTTGTATTTTTCTTCTGCATACAAATAAGTAAAGCAGTCATCAATCTGAAGACTGTTTTGAATACCACAATGATTTAATAGGCATGGTCCTGTTGGAGGTGACATTTGGTTGCCTTTCTGAACTGACTTAGCCAACCAGTTCTAGAGGGACCTAAAGTTTAACTTAGATTCCAAACAAAGGTGTAACTTGGCATTTTTCACATCAACAAACATTGCCGGACGTGAAAGATGTGATACGTGGCAGATAAAAATCCTAGACTGACCAATCAAATCTGAGACCATTGGTTTTTTAATGTGGCATTTCACCACTGAGCCACCAATAACTACTGTACAGTAAGTTTGGAGTTCACTGAGTGCAGTGCGAGTCAAAAACTTGTGTCAAAAGTAATGGTGCTGTAAACCAATTTCATCAAAACATGAGGCTCCTACCAAGGACTGTGTAATGGGTTCACCTGAAAAGGACCTAGAAATAATCAGATAAGATGTGACCACACTAAATTAACTGACAGGCTGAAAACAAAAATGAAAAGTAACAGAGCAGTAGAAAAAGACTGTGTCTTTGTTAGCCCAGAAATTCATTCAAGAAGGAAGGATCTTAGATAAACTCTTTACATTGAATAGATTAGAACTGTTGACGTCTGGGGACAAGAAGATAGAAATGAAACAAACTTGAATAGACCTGTAGAGTATAAGCATTGGCTGTAAATAATTTTTGGCAAACAAAATGAAAGTAAACAGGCGGGTGAGAAGCAGACAAAGAGCATGATTGATGAATTATGCATTGTGTTGGGCAGTCATGGAAAGGGTTTCATGCATAAACGGCCACACAAATATGAAACAATGATAAAATCTTGCATAAAACAGAAAATAACTGTAAATGGAAAGTAAATTTAAAATAAAGTTTGTTGTAGTAATAATGCATGACATAAGTTTCTAAAATGCAGACTGCACAGAAAAAAGTATGGGAGAGGAAAACATCTAAAGCAATATTACAGATGTGAATGTCAAAAATACTCCAATAACATTGCCTGCACAGACACTACCTGTTGTGATAAACCAATATATGACATGGGAACCAAACACTGAAAAAAATGTACTTGAAAAAAAGCTTATGGATATCTAATAATGAAAATAGCCACCAAAACAAATGAAGGTGTTTTACATAAATTGTACTACTGTGGGTTGATCTTTTTTCCACATATCTTAGTGTACTCTGGTATGAAATTGTACTACAAACTTTCATGCAAAGAGACTCCTAATTCTACAAATGCCATCAGATACATTGCTGAAATCTCCTCAAGACAATTCTACAGGAACACATTTAAAGAATTTATTATATTATACATACATTACACAATTTTGTTTGTGAAGAAAACTGCAGTGAGCAATTAAATTGTGATGTGCATGTGTACAATACAAGGAAAAGGAAAAGGAATGACCACTGCACAGAAAGCAAAGCTATACAACTAATGGATAAATATCCTGTACATGCCACTGAATTATTTTCAGTAAGCTATCTCAGCCCTTTAAAGCAGAGATTAACAAGATAATTTGAGAAAGAAAGTGTTTTATAAATTTCTGGCTGTCCAACAAATAGCACAAAGGAATATTGGGAAACCAGTAGGATGGCTACATCTTACCAAATGGTAAGCTGGGACACAAGGACAGAAAAATATGAAGTACTGTTTTAAACGTGAGAAAGTTCCTGCTGCTGAAGTATTTTTATGATATTGTACAGGGTGAGGAAATCAAAACCAACTAAGAAAATATTTACAAGAATGACGTGGAACTGACCCTTGTTAATGAACAGATCTGCCCGTTACAGAAAATGCTGGAAACTGTGATTTCAATGCACGAATCTGTTGCTGTGAGTCATCTGCATATGTATAACACCTCTGTGCTCAGTATCTATTACTCTACTGTGTGATTACATCTGACAATGAATGAGAGAAACAGATGTGTTAAGTGACCAGCAGCATGCAACTCAAAATAGTGTTTGCAAAAAAACAATGCAAGTGTGCACATCTGTTTGCACAAGAGTTTTAAGGCTAGAAGCATTTTTGTGAAACTTCCAGCAAAGTCTGCAATCCACAGCACTGCAACAATGTCAAAGGTGACTATGGCCAGCCACATGTCAACCTTATTACAAATATTTTCTGTGACAATTTTACTTTGCCCAATCTATATATTTAAATTTTTGTTCTGTTTTGATATAAATACATGCTTGTGGTATATGCAGGGTGTCTTATTTATCATAACCACCCGAAAGAACTTTTTGTCCAGAAGCATAATAAAAAATGTATCAAGCAAATGATGTTTAGCTACCTGGAGTACATTAACTATAATGATTGCCTTTCTTGCAACTTCATTCATTACAAAGATATAAATAGCAGTCTTTTTTTAACAGCAAATAATAGTTTTTATTCAGTCATCTACTTCCTCTCCTGAAGATCTGTCCAAAAATGTATCCCAGTGTGCCATTCACATAAACCTGATTTTGTTAAGCAGCTGACTTTGAGACTCCTGTACATTGCATGTACCCGGGCTAACATAACTTGTCCACTTACTGGAGCTTACAATAAATAAATGGAAAACAGTGGTAATGCACACAACACATTCAGTCAACTGTCTTCAGTTGAAAATTTGTGTGAGTACAATGCACACCAAGGAAGAGAAAGTAGAAATTCTACTCATCTATGGAGAATGTAAGTTAGCAGAGCAGCAATTGCAATGATGTTTCCATATTTACAGAATGGATACTTGTAGTACTTTTAAATGATATGGTCTCTCTTATGCCAAAACCATGGATGTGCAAAAACTGCAGTTTTGACCTATATGTTGGCTAGTTTCAATTTTCTTCTTCCATGTTACGACAAAATGTCGAATGAGCTGCCTTGGTGCAGAGCTGTTCTGCAGTGGTCTGGCACACCCCTGCCAGACCTGCCAAAGCTGTGCTTCAAGAGCAGAGAGAAAAAAGTGCCACAGCAAGTGCCAAGGGAAAAAAATCTCTGCAACAGTCTGGTCAGGTAGTAAGAACAGTAGCAGTTTCTTGCTATCTGCGACAGATCATGCAAGGGCAAGATGGTTGTTAGTTTTGGGTGTTGTGCAGTGCTCGGTACCATTGTCATAGCTTAGGTCGTCGTGAAGAGAGTCAGTCCTTTCAAGGAAGGGTACTGCTGGACTAGGCACCTGCAAAATCTCCAGGGCCAGCTGCAGTGTCTGTACCTGCAATAGCAGGCTCCTGCTAGTATAACAGCAAAACACATAAGGAAGGCCTACTTCCACAGGTCTCTCTCTAAATGCTTCAGTCATGCTGCCGATGACTGATAGCAGAACACACATTTATTTGTATGAGGATTCCGCTTAGATGTACAGGGCCAGTTCAAGATCATCATTTTGTGCCCTCTCCCTTCCCCCTTTTTCGCCTTGTTCACTCTCATCCATATCAGTTTTCACTACTAACTGTGAAATACACTGCATACAAATCTTACACGAGTGCCCCTTTCAGCTTGGCACCCCCTATAGGCCTTTGCTAGTTGTGACATGCCCTGTATACAAATTTCACAGTTGTTGCACCCCTGGTGCCCCTCTCAGCTTGCCGCCCTAAGTGGCCGTTAAGAACTGTAATATGTCATGTATACAAATATTACAGTTGTCGCGTCCATGGTCACGGTGCCCCTCTCAGCTCAACACCCCAAGTTGTAGCTTGTGTTGCCTGTGCCTTAAACCGGTCCTGTAGACTGGTGGTCATCAATCTTTTCTGCATAAGAACCAATACTGATATTGTAGGGTGACATCTCGGGCCGCTTAGAAAAGAGGAAAAGAGGGGTAAGGAGCGGGTGGGGGGAGGGGGAGGAAGAGGCTGCTGAAATAGAAATTGAATTTTCACCAAAATATGGTTACTGATACAAGCTTTCAACGGACACATTTTGAATCTACATATTATAACGTATAACCCCAAATATTTTTAAGTGAAAAAGAAAACAATACAAGAAGAAAATAATGTACTAGAACCATATGCAACTTTCTGAAGGCTTACATAGTGACCAATTTTCCATACTGAAGTGGTAACTATTGCTAATGCCATCACAACAGGATTCAATGTTTATTTTTCTCATTCCCAGCCACATTTTCTCACTCCGTCTCCAGGCCACAAGTGGCCTACCAGGACCATCCGGCCGCCGTGTCATCCTCAGTGGAGGATGCGAATAGGAGGGGCGTGGGGTCAGCACACCACTCTCCCGGCCATTATGATAGTATTCTTGACTGAAGCCGCTACTATTCGGTCGAGTAGCTCCTCAACTGGCACGAGACTGAGTGCACCCCAAAAAACGGCAACAACGCATGACGGCCTGGATGGTCACCCATCCAAGTGCCGACCACACCCGACAGCACTTAACTTCGGTGATCTCATAGGAACCGGTGTAGCCACTGCGGCAAGGCTGTTGCCCCAAGACACATTTTCTAGGTGTCTTATTGTCTTGCTATCTGAAAGAACACCAGGCAGTGATAGCAGAGCATTTTCAATTAAAGATTTGTGTGTTAGGACAAATATAACAGGACAGAGATGGTTTTAAATAATATAAGTTATTTAATTTAAAATATTCACAAGCCATGGAATGGGGATGACAGCTTTGGACACAGAAGGGTTTAGAAGTCAATTACATCTGCTGTATTATGTGTGTTTTTTGGAAATTACTAACTCTCATTGGAGTGATACCTTGGCCACTCTGCCGGACAAGTAGAGCGGCCAATTTTCCCAACCGAACTCCATGTCGGTATTAGTGATCCACATAATAAACTAACAAACTAAAATAAATAAGAAGAACTATAGTTGTAGGCAAAACACTGATATTCTAAAAAATTATTACTCTTCAGGCAAGTGAGGTAACAAGAATTATACAAATGACTTAAGTTACATTAAATAACTCAAAAACAAAAAAAAATGTTTACTATAACGTAACGGAACAAGCTTCCTCTGTCAATCTCACCGACAACTATGGCGATTTACATCGGAACTAGTGTGATCACTTCTCGGTAGGAAGCAGCGCCGTTCAGGGCAAAAAAAAATACGCAATGGCCACTTTTCTCGTCCTGGCCACTTTACTACGCCTTGCCCTACCGATCTTCCTATATAAATTATTATTGCAATATGAGACACGATCACAAATCTTTGCTAAATGTTTTGAACGTAATTTTCCTTTAACTCATTGCATCGTATTACAACAGCCTTCATTTTATTGCATATTACGTGCTACGAACACGTACCACATTTGAAGATGACCGTTTCTATAACGTGCATTCACGATCCCTGTTACTCCCGTTTGACATTGTACCACAGCAGCTGATCGGGCCTAGTTGCGCACTCTCGTGACCTGTCAACGGTGCAAGACAATAAACTATTCACCCTCTCACTTCCATTAACTCTGCAGTGTCCGCGCTACATACCACTCCGCCTCTTTCATAAGCGACAAAGTTTACTTGGCCCGCAGCCGAATTCACCAACCTCAATTAAAATTAAGCAGATCTTGAAATATTACTGTCTAAGTAGGTATTTTTGATTGTTATTGGGCAAGGAAAATACACTCTCAAGATTTTTAATTCGGCTATTAATTGCTTATTATTGTAAAATACGGCTGAGAACATCGAGCTGCACTAATGCATTACTGATTGGGGCCGTATGCGGCCCGCTGTTTGACGACCAGTGCTGTAGATGAACCGTACATTAAATGCGTGGGTGACATGTGTCTCTCAGTGATGTCTGTTGCAAGCCTGCAACACTGTGTGTCGATTTTCGGAATCGCACCTTTCACTACCTGGACATTTATTGTTGGTGTTCGTAGTGTTTGTTACGGCGGCAATAGCATACTTTTGTTTCTATCAGCAGTAGCGTGTTTGGATATAGTTTCAATTGTATGTAAAAACGGTGTAAAACTGGGACAACAAAAGATACGACTTGATATAAGATTATTTAAAAATATTCTCGTTGATTTCCTTGAATATCATGTATGACAAAATTCACTTCTGAACAAATTGTGAGTAGCGCGTACTTTTTGCACAATTTGAAACGAACTAGCACACATTTTTCTAATGCCTGCTTGTCTCGGAAAAAAATAAACGCGAAGTACAGAGAAAACAATAACAGCTATCCAAACAATAAAACAATATTTTTACTGCTGCACATAACTTATTTAAAGTATTCCAAATTCGTTAACACATCTTGTCAATCTTCAGTTTTTACAGAGTTGCACTGGATGACAAGTTACATTTTTTCAGGTTTTCCGTTTTCAAAGATCTACGGTTGTCGCCAAGTATAGATTTCTGCCAGGAAAAGCTCCTCTCCACATAACAGAACGCCACAGGAGCACTTTTTAAGGCAACGAGAAACCTGCAGGTCAGTTTTAGTTAACTGTATTCAAATGTTGCTTTCCCAGAAAGACTGTCACTGATTTTGCGCATTCTAGGATATCCAGGATTCGCTGGAGAAAATTTTGCAACTTGTTAATGTTGTCTGTCACATGACTGCGAGCTCGACACAACTCCCTCTGTATGTTTAACAATATCCAGGGAGTGAAACAGTTGAGTATCAGCAGCTTCCCATCTTGATACCACTGAAAAGTTGGCGTTGATGTCCATGTTTCCAGACAAGGTATCTTAATTTCTGCACCTGTAGCGGAAATTCCCAATACATTTCCTTATCACTCGAAATTGATTTGTCCACATCAGAGTCATTTGATCGTACCTCTTCTGTGTAAAGCATGTGTGAGGCAAGTGACAGCCACCATACTGGAGAGGAGAATCTGAAGCACCTTGGCTGTTTTAGATACGTATGGAACTCCATATGTCACTAGCAGCAAAACGTCTCTCTTCACGCAATCCGGCCACTTTGGCTTCACAGAGTTGTCAAACAAAATCGCAATTGTCGAACTGTTTACTCTCCAGGCCCATCAACTTTTAGGACACCGACAATAACAGTTGCAACTGAACGCACACCCACATCGGTGGTTTTCAGCTACGTACACCCATTTCTTTTGATCAACAACACTAACAAGTATTTTGTCGAGCAACTCCCGGTAGCACACGGATAAGTAGTTCTTTCTCAGAGTAAATTCACTTAGAACTGGATGTGTTGTGTACTTCTCCAAGAACTGTCTGAAGAGAGGATTCTTCAGCTTCTCCCATGGGACGTTGCAAGATACCATCATTTCATGGAAATTCTTGAAGAATGATTGCACAAATGAAGGTGGACCTATCTGCTGTCGCTCTCATCACTTTTCTTCACACAGCTGCTTTGTTTGTTGACATTCCAGTGCTGTCGCACGTTAGACTGCTTTTCTGCATTAACTAGTAAGTTCACATAGTTTACTAAATATTTCACCGTCAATGCTCAAAACCTTCACACCATGCTTTTGAAGCACTTCACTTGCGGCATTGGGCCAAACTGAATTTGTTTTCAAACTGAATAGTGTGACCTTGTGTGCGATGTTTATTACGTCGGAAACCGCTTTTGTTGGTTTCGAGAGCGTTTTGTTGACTCCGCGTAACTGTCTTACATTAGCGGCCAGACTAATGTTTTACGCTACTTGTCTACTATAGGCCTGATAATTAAAAAAAAGTAATTGTGTTTATTTGTGACAATACCATCTGAAACACTGTTATGTGAGCAGCACTTTCATGTTTTTATTCTTGTGTTCTTTAAGATACGACAAATATATGCATTTTTGCAAAAGCTGGTCGAAATATTACCTATTACTAAAAGTGTATGTATGACTGTATATGCATCATAAAAGTCATTTTTCTACATTAAAATTTCTTGATTGGTGCATAAATTGTTGTAAATTCACCCTAAAGTTCATGACTCATCATTAAAATCATGATCCTAGTGATAGTGATGCATCCAGATCATCTGAATTTTATTACCAGTACTGAAAGGATTGTGAAGCAAGATGGTACATAACAGTTCCTCTAAAATGTGCGTAGGTACTCCAGCGAGTAACATAATTATTCATCTTCCTGGAAGTAAACGTAGGGTTTATTCGGTCAAAACTTCGATGAACACTGAATTTTTATCTTGACGATGACATAATGCAAATTATTGTTTCCTGTCCTAACATGTACATTGAAAACGTTCTTTCAAGATTTACTAGAGAAAGAGATGCAGGACTGACAGACAGTGCAGAAAAAAAGAGCTTTCATTGGCATCCTTTCTGACAGTGGTACGAAGTGTTGTTCCAGAAAAAAATTTACGCAACTGTCTGATAAGTCTAAAGGCAGTGGGTTGGTGTGTTCTTTCTGCGCAGTCCTAAAGCATCCATTGCACATCGGCCACAGCAGTGCCATGAAACGGCATCAAGAAGAAGCTGACCTGCGAGCCAACGGTAAGAGCGCGCAGCGCCAAGCCTCCAGGAAGCAAGGGTTCAGCGCCCCCTGTCAACGCTGCCTTAACCATCCGCTCATTCCTGGTCGGGCCCCAGTTCAGTCGCAGACTTCGAGAACATCAGTACTGGGTAATAGAACAATACTTAGCTAGAGTTCTGCGAGTAGTAATAAAGAGTAAATTTAACTGCATGTGGGAGGGACACACAAAGCCACTTCTTAACGAGAAGTTACGTTTCTTTCCATTTTAGAAACAAGACTTCTATTAATCCGCAAGTGTATGTACAGATCAATCTAGATTTGTGCCACCGGCCATTGCCGCTTCTCTCCTTCCTTTTTTGTGTCAGTACTGACTCCCACAGTAGTCAACACAAAGCTTTCCTTACTATGAGTGAGAAGAGATTTCGTTTTCTGTGCCGATATTTGCGTTTTTACAATGTAAATAAGAGCAATTTTCGGCAGCAGGTGGAAGATAAACTAGATCCTCCCCCGTCCTTTTTTACCGCCTGTAGACCTACATTTCAAATGCTTCGATTCTCTTCTGCTCCCGTTTTCCCATAGCTCATGTTTCACTACCATACAATGTTGTGCTCCTACATTCTCAGAAATTTCTTCCTCAGATTAAGGTCTATGTTTGATACTAGTAGACTTCTGTTGGCCAGGAGTGCCCTCTTTGTCAGTGCTAATCTGCTTTTGATGTCCTCCTTCCTTCGTCTGTCATGTGTATTTTACTGCCTAGGTAGCGGAATTCCTTAACTTAATCTGGCAATGCCATCAGCGAACTTATCATTCCTATCCTTTCATCTTCAATTTCAATTCGATTATTGCACGTTTCTTTTACTTCTGTCATAGCTTCTACTACGTACATACTGAACTGCAGGAGCGAAATTCTACATTCCTGTATTACACCCTTTCTCACACGAGCACTTCGTTCCGTAACATTCTATTCTTATTATTCCCTCTGTTGTAAATTCCGCATCTCTCCCTATAGCTTAACCCTATTTTGCACAGAATTTCGAACATCTTGCACCATCTGACACTGTCGAACGCTTTTTCGATGGCTACAAATCTTATGAACTTGTCTTGATTTTTCTTTAGTCTTGCTTCCACTAGCAACTGCAACGTCAGAACTGCCTCCCTGATAAACTTTCCGAAACCCAAACTGATCGTCAGCTAACAGATCCTCAACTTTCTTTTCTATTCTTCTGTATATTATTCTTGTCAACAACCTGGAAGCATGAACCGTTAAGCTGACTGTGCGATAATTCTCGTACTTATCAGCTCTTGCAATCTTCGGAAGTGGGTGGATGATATTTTCTAGAAAGTCCGGTGGTATATCGCCAGACTCTTACATTCCACACACCAACATACATACTTGTTTTGTTGCCACTTCCCTCTGCGATTTTAGAAATTCTGATGGAATGATTATAAATAATCCGCCTCGATTGCAAATAGAACCCGGATGTTGACCTAGGCTTCGGCGCGGATAACAACGGCTTCTTCGGAACACACTAAAACTACAAACTGCATAAAGAGGCATGGTCTAACATTAATTAGGCAGATTTTAGTTTTAGTGTGTTCCGAAGAAGCCGTTGTTATCCGCGCCGAAGCCTAGGTCAACATCCGGGTTCTATTTGCAATCGAGAATTATTCACGATTGCTGATGCGCTGCAATGTTAAAAGATCTCACATTCTGATGGAATGTTATCTATCATTTATGCCTTATTTGATCTTAAGTCTTCCAATGCTCTTTTAAATTCTGATTCTAATACTGGTTCCCTTATCTCTTCCCTACCGACTCCTGTTTCTTCTTCATCGCATCAAACAAGTATTCCCCCTCACAGAGGCCTTCAAAGTACTCGTTCCACCTATTTGCAGTGGTCTTGCCATTGCACTCTTAATGTTACCACCCTTGCTTTTATTGACACTGAACACTGTTTTGACTTTTCTGTAAGTTAGTCAGTCCTTCGAGCACTAATTTCTTTTTCGACTTCTTCACATTTAAATGCAGCCATTTCGCCTTTGCTTCCTTGCACTTCCGTTTTACTTCATTCTTAAGCGACTTTTATTTCTATACTCCTGAATTTCCCTGAACATTTTTGCACTTTCTTCTTTCATTGATCAACTGACGTATTTCATCCGTTACCCATGCTTTCTTCAGTTACCTTCTTTGCAATTATGTTTCTCTTCCCAAATTCTGTGATAGCCCTTCTTAGATACGTCCATTTCTCTTCAACTGATCTGCCTACTGGGTTATTCCTCGTTGCGGTATCTATAGCTTTATAAAGCTCGAAATGAACTTCTTCATTCCTTAGTACAACCATATCCCACTTCTTTGTGCACTGAGTCTTCCTGACTCGTCTCTTAAACTCCAACCTACTCTTCATCAATACTATATTGTGAGCTGAGTTTATATCTGCTCCTGAGTAGACCTTAGTATCCTGTGCCTGATTTTGGAATCTCTGCCCGACCATGATGTAATCTAAATGAACTCTTCCTCTATCTCCTGGCCTTTTCCAGGTAAACCTCCTTCCCTTGTGATCCTTGAACAGAGTATTCGCTATTAGTAGATGAAATTTATTGCATAAGTCACCCAGTCTTTCTCCTCTCTCATTCCTATACCACACACACATTACACCCATTCTTCTACTCCATAACCCTTTCTTCTACTCCTTCCCCTACAACCGCATTCCAGTCCTCCGTGACTATTAGATTTTCATCTCCCTTTACTATTGATTTACCCATTCAATACCCTCATATACTTTATCTCTTCAGCTCGCGACGTCGGCATTTATACATGAAATATTGTTGTCGATGCTGGTTTGTTGTCGATTATAATGAGAACATCCCTATCACTGAACCGATCACAGTAACACACTCTGTCCTACCTTCCTATGCAAAACAAACCCTACTCCCGTTATACTATTCTCTGCTGCTGCTGCTGATATTAGCCTATGCTCATCTGACCAGAAATACTTGTCTTTTTCCGTTTCACTTCACTAACCTCCACAATATCTAGACTGAGCGTTGCAATTCTCTTTTCAGATTTTCTGGCTCCTCTACCACGTTGAAACTTCTGTCATTCCACGCCCCGGCTCATAGAATGTTATCCTTTCCTTTTTCTCATGATCATCTCCCCCTTGGCAGTCCCCTCCCGTAGATCCGAATAGGGGACTATTCTGGAACTTTTTGCCAATGGAGAAGTAATTATGACACTTTTTCAATTAGAGGCCACATGTTCTGTGGATATACCTTATGTGTCTTTAATGCAATGGTTTCTATTGCCTTCTGCATCTACATGTCCTTCATCACTGTCCATTCTTTCGCGTTTAGGAGCAGTTTCCTAGCCCAAGGGCAAGAGAGTGCCCTGAACCTACACCCGCTCATCCGCCCTCTTTGACGAGGCTTATGAGATGGGTATTTCAACCTGTGATTAATAGTTTACTGATCTCTTCTCTCCAAGCGAGTGTGCAGAAGCAACGAGCAGGTTCCATCTTTCAGCGACAGCTGCTCCTTTATGCAGTGCATATCCAGTAAACTTGAAAAAATAGATTAAAATGTTTGTTCTTGTTGACGCCAAGACAGGTTAACGCATTTAATTTAGAACCACATGCCAGACAACACACTGAAGGAAAGTTTCGGACGGTAATGGTGCCAGCTATATGACGACATTAATGGAACCTATTTCTGGAACAAATAGGAATTTAACTGGGGACAACTGATTCAGCAGAGTGAAGTTGGCTTAGACATTATTGGAAGAAAAGAAATGTACACGAGTATGATGAAAAAAAAAAAGTCAAGAAGAGATTCCAAAAGAAATTCTCCCAAATAAGACACATTCCTCAATGTTTGCTTTCAGTGACAAATGCACTCTTGTGTCATACTGCCCAAAGAGAAATAAAGCGAACTCATTGTATTAGCTATTCATTTTGATGGTGCACTTGTTGAAGGAACTGGTGAAGCGAAAACTTGAAATATTTTAAAATTGCGCAAAAATTGGAGTAAGTCTGGTGGAACAGATGTCAAAAAAAAATGTTGCTAGGACCACATAGAGATGGGCCACAGTGACGTTTTTTGATTCTCTGAATACAATTATCAGCAACTAATGCACTTTGCATTCTGAAAGTCAATAAAAGCACATCTCAGTTGTAACGAACGAGTCTTTTTTTGGAGGAAATTACGTGGGAAGTGATAAAATCTTCAGAGAAAACGGCGACGCACTATTCCCCTAAGTTCTAGCTGAAGTAAGGAGGTGCCTACTGTTACATGGTGTTGAGGAAGTGATCGATCTTGAGAAGCTATCAGGCTGCAGAGAATTTTTTCATGCCAGTGGAAGAGATATAACTACAAGGAAGCTGTCTTGTTCTTAGCTGCCTCCTCTGTGACAGCCACTGTTTATGAAATCAGATGGCATCTCCGAAGAGAGGAGTGCAGTGTATGGCTAGTGCCTGATGACCCAGCACACATGTGGACAACATTTCCTGGGGGGTTGCCGTCCCACCAGATGCCTGCAACTGACGCACCCCAAATTCATTGCGACATTCGCTGCACTAACGAGGGTGCCACAATTACCAGACACAGACGGTACTACCTCGCATCCACGAAGCCATGTCGCCGACCACTTCTTGCTGTACGTACCCTCAGCAGCCTTTATAAGACTGCCTGCCGCCTGCAGCTCTGCGACAATCTGATGCTGTACCTGAAAGTGACCATGAATCAAAGTGACATCGACGAATCTATAATACTGCTCACCGGCAACAGGACCAGGACTACACCAGCGCAACCATCGATTGCAACTACGACCGATTCCGACCTTGCAGAGTAACCTATAGTGACATATTGTGTGTTTTTTCTTGCACCTTCTTGGAATGTGCTCAAATCGTGACGATTCTTCTTATAATCAGGATAGGTTTTCGTTTTCCTATCTTAGAGAATCTTATTTCTGTTGTTCGTGTTTTTTCTTGCTTGCTTTTTTGTAAAAAAAAAAAAAAAAAAACTTTCAATGTTCAGTGCTACCTGGACATCGCCTTGTTTCCTCCGTGCACCACCCCACAACAGGACACTCTAGAAGTGGTGCTTCAAATGTAAGAGACGGACGTGTGAAGAACATGTACTAGCCATCTATATAACATGCTTGGAATCGGTCCAGTGGACAAGGAAAAGAGTCCCTTATACTCAGTAGAACACTGAATACAAGCAAAAGTATAGCCTGAAATTAACGTTTTGTCAAATAATTGACGCAATCAATCATCTTTTAAATATGATTTCCCTTATTCTAGATAGATTTTAGTAGGTTGTTGACATCTGCCAAACGTACGCACATAACACATGATTAATCAACAACGTCAGGCTTACTCTCTCTGTTTTTTTTAACTAGCACTTGATCTTGCCAACCAAAATTTGGTGGCATCAAAAGTACTGGCTGGAGGAGGAAGTATTAAATATCCCCCTACCACCTTTTTCATTTGCTCCCTACAGCGTTGTCTCTCTCTCCAGTCCTCAGTTGACAGAAATGAAAAAGTCGGATGCCTTCTGTCAAGTAGCATGTTTGCAGCAACCGTTTGCCAGGCTTTGAGGATCTACAATACAGCAGTAAAGTTTGAGGGATGTTCAATAGGTAATACAACACATTTTTCTCTTGGTCACTTTAGATTGAAAAAAAAACGCGGAATTTGTTGCAGGACATTGTGGAATATTCCCACATCGGCCCCTACGTTTTCATGAGCACCTGTCAGGTGGCAACACTATAATAGCTTTCAAAATGACGTCTGTAATGGAGGTGCATTCCAAGCAGAGAGCTGTCATTGAGGTTCTTTTGGCGGAAAACCACAGCATCACATGTGTTCACAGGCACTTGTAGAATGTCTACAGAGACCTGACTGCAAAGAAAAGTGTAGTGCGTCATGGACGAGGTGTCCGACATCATCGCAACAAGGTCGTGCAAAGCTGCCTATCTCCCGCGTGCTGGCCGTCTACGCACAGCTGTGACTCCTGCAGTGTTGGAATGTGTGGACTCTCATTCATCTGTTATGCTCAATGAAGGAGGCATTCCGCACGAAGCAGTATGTGGATGATGGGAAGGTCATTGACACAGCAGGACGTTGACTCCAATATTGACTGATAGAGTGTTACCAAATGGGCATACTGGCCCTCCCAGTAAGGTGGCCGTCACATTGAACGAAGATTATGTTGCAAAACAAGGCTTTGGCAGTACCTGGATGAAATGGCACTGCAGACGACACCATGACAGCAACACACGTTTCTAGTGCCAAACCAATGGGAAGGCTCTTCTCGTAGGTAAAAAAGAACACGGTAAAAAAGAACACGACAGGTAGGCGAAACCTTTTCCCTTTTCCAGTCGTTTCACCCTCTCTATGTCCGCACCCTTGGCAAAGGCTTTTATCTCGTCACCCCGACGGTACAGCCCAGCCTTGAAACAAGTAGCAGTACACGAAGTAGCTTACTTCCACTCAATGTAAAAGTTATCAGTGCACCGGTACATACTCACAGTTTTAAATGAAAAATTATTTGTTTTTCAGATGGTTCTATTTTTAGTGGAAGCTCACTTGCTTCAGTTTCACGTTTCACCTATCAAATTCCAGCCTTCAAGCTGTACTGGGATAACCATCTCTGATGACTGCGTTGTTAAACTTGGCATTGACACAGATACTAGCAATCAGGATAAAGAGAAACCAATACTGCACTTGTTACTTGTGGAATGAGACATACAGCAAAACGGGTTGAAATTTCCATATGTGTATGATTATATGTCATGCTGCTACCAAAAGTTACACAAGTTTAAACAACGTCAGACAGATGTAGGTCAGCAGAAGAACTTTGCATTTGTGTCTATGCAAGAAATATCCAAATTTACAGTCAATTGATCACATATTTGTTTTAAACAGGTCACACGAAAATGAACTGCAGCTCCATTCACTCCAAGATGGATAAGAAAAAGTACATCGAGGTGACGAAAGTCATGGGATACCTCCTCATATTGTGTTAGATACTGTGGAAAGTCGACATGACAGGGACACAACAAGTCACTGCAAGTCACCTACAGAAAAACTGAGCTGTATTGACTCTACTGCCATCCATAATTGCAGATGTGTTACTGGTGCAGGATTTTGTGCACAAACTGACTTCTCGATTTTATCCCATAAATGTATGATGGGATTCATGTCTGGTGATATGGTTGGCCACATCATTTACTCAAACTGTCCAGAATGTTCTTTGAAACAACCATGAACAATGATGGCCTGGTGACATGTTTGGAAACATGAAGTCCGTCAATGTCCGAAAATGATCTTCAATAGCCAAACATAACCATTTCCAGTCAATGATTGGTTCAGTTGGACCAGAGGACCCAACACATTCCAGCCCACACTACTCTCTTACCAACTGAAATTGGGACTCATCTGACCAGGCCAGAGTTTTCCAATTGTATAGGGTCCAACCGATACAATCAAGAGCCCAGAAGCAGCACTGTGGGCGATGTCGTGCTGTTAGCAAATACTCTCGCATCGATCGTCTGCTGCAATACAACTTTACTGCCACATTTTACCACACTCTCTTAACAGATATGTTCATCATACATCCCACATTGATGCTTGTCTGTTATTGAACCAAAATCTCTGTTGTTCTTAATCATTATGTTAAAGCCATCAGCCAGTGTGTAGTCCATGGTGAGAGGTAATACTTGCAATTTAGTATTCTCGGCACACTCTTGACACTGTGGATCAAGGAATATTGAATTCGCTAACAATATTCAAAATGGAATGTCCCATACATCTAACTTCAACTACCATTCTGCATTCAAAGTCGTAATTCCTGTTGTGTGGCCATAATAATGTCTGACACCTTTCTGCACGAATCAACTGAGTAAAGATGACAGCTCTGCCTATGCACTACTGATGACAATGAAGATGAAGTGAGTGAACCTGAAGGGGAATGTTTTGTGTACAAGGATATGGACAGTGATAGAGTACCTACAGATTTTGAAGTATATTACAAGAACTGGAAAAATTTATAGCTTCAAACCTCATCACATAAGAAGACAAGTAGCACAAAACATAGTGACAGAAACAGAAGGCATAAGAGACAAAGGTAAAGCAGGAACAAAAACATAATCATTTGAAAAGTTTTTGTCTCCGGAAATCATCATCATCATCACAAAGCTTACCAATAAAGAGGTACTAAGGCAGGAAATACCCAAGACAGACAGACTTTAATTCATGGCATATATTGGACTACATATCATTATGTGGAAGGAAACTGACAGGAAATCATCAGTTCCCGATTTATGGTCCTATCCTTCAGGAAGGTTTGTTTATATTGCTACCATGAGCTGAACCAGATTCCAGCAGCTTACTAAAATAGTAAGATTTGATGACAGAGAGTCCCAAAGTGATCACAGGAAACATGATAAGTCTGTTGTAATATGAGAAATGTTTGATAAAATGAATGAATTGCTGCCAAAATATTATTCTGTTGTGATGCACACTGTCATTGTTCTGTGGCAGATGCCCCTTCAAGGTCTTCATGATGGAAAAACCTGGTAAATACAGTATACTTACACACATGCACACAAAAGCTAAAACCAGCTTATGTCTGGAAAAGAAATTATGGTACACAACAATCAAATTCCGCTGCAGCTATGGTCAAATGCCTGGTGGTTCCTATTTATAATTCAGGGTGAATTGTCACCACAGGCAGATATTACACTTAAACTGACTTGGCCAAAGATCTATGCAGGAATCAGAAGCTAACTCTCGTGGGAACATTACTAACTAACAGGAAACTATATCTCAAGAACTGAAAGATATCTCAAGATGAGAATTATATTCTAGTAGATTTGCTTTCAGAGATACTAGTAATGAAAATATTCCAATCACAACTGTTTCTTATATCCCTCATGAAAAACCCAAAAGAACTCTGCAGTTTCTATCATCTCAACATTATTGTTGTTTTTGTTGTGATCTTCAGTCCACAGACTGGTTTGATGCAGCTCTCCACACTATTCTACCCTGTGCAAGCTTCTTTATCTCCCAGTACCTACTGCAACCTACATCCTTCTGAATCTGCTTAATGTATTCATCTCTTGGTCTCCATCTGCAATTTTTACCTTCCACGCTACCCCCCAATACTAAATTGGTGATCCCTTGATGCCTCAGAATATGCCCTACCAACCAATCCCTTCTTCTAGTCAAGTTGTGCCACAAATTTCTCTTCTCCCCAATTCTATTCAATACCCCCTCATTAGTTATGTGATCTACCCATCTAATCTTCAGCATTCTTCTGTGGCACCACATTTCGAAAGCTTCTGTTCTCTTCTTGTCCAAACTATTTATCATCGCTGTTTCACTTCCATACATGGCTACACTCCATACAAATACTTTCAGAAACGACTTCCTGACATTTAAATCTACACTCGATGTTAACAAATTTCTCTTCTTCAGAAAGGCTTTCCTTGCCATTACCAGTCTACATTTTACAACCTCTCTACTTCGACCATCATCAGTTATTTTGAAACATCCTGGCAGATTAAAACTGTGTGCTAGACTGAGACCCCAACTCGGGACCTTTGCCTTTCACGGGCAAGTGCTCTACCAACTGAGCTACCCAAGCACGATTCATCATCACAGCTTCCATTCTGCCAGTACCTCGTCCCCTACCATCCAAACTTCAGTTATTTTGCTCCCTAAATAGCAAAACTCATTTAGTACTTTAAGTGTCTCATTTGCTAATCTAATTCCCTCAGCATCGCCCAACTTAATTCGACTAAATTCCATTATCATTGTTTTGCTTTTGTAGATATTCATCTTATATTCTCCTCTCAAGACACTGTCCATTCCGTTCAACTGCTCTTCCAAGTCTTTTTGCTGTCTCTGACAGAATTACAATGGCATCAGCAAACCTCAAATTTTTCATTTCTTGTCCATGGATTTTAATGCCTACTCAGAATTTTTCTTTTGTTTCCTTTACTACTTGCTCAATATACAGATTGAATAACATTAGGGATAGGCTACAATCCTGTCTCACTCCCTTCCCAACCACTGCTTCCCTTTCATGCCCCTCTATTCTTATGACTTCCATATGGTTTCTGTACAAATTGTAAATAGCCTTTCGTTCTCTGTATCTTACCCCTGCCACCTTCAGAACTTCAAAGAGAGTATTCCCGTCAACAATGTCAAATGCTAGAAACGTAGGTTTGCGCCTTTCCTTAATCTATCTTCTAAGGTATGCCGTAGGGTCAGTATTGCCTCTGGTGTTCCAACATTTCTATGGAATCCAAACTGATCTTCCCTGAGGTCAGAGACTACCAGTTTCTCCATTAGTCTGTAAAGAATTCGCATTTGTATTTTGCAGCCGTGACTTGTTAAACTGATTGTTCGGTAATTTTCACATCTGTCAACACCTGCTTTCTTTGGGATTGGAATTATTATATTCTTCTTTAAGTCTGAGGTATTTCACCTGTCTCATACATCTTCCTCACCAGATGGTAGAGCTTTGTTATGGCTGACTCTCCCAAGGCTGTCAGCAGTTTTACTGGAATGTTATCTACTGCCGGGGCCTTGTTTCGACTTAGGTCTTTCAGTGCTCAGTCAAACTCTTCACGCATTATCATATCTCCCATTTCATCTACATCTACATCCTCTTCCATCTCCATAATATTGTCCTCAACTACATCGTCATTGTATAGACCCTCTATATACTCCTTCCACCTTTCTGCTCTCCCTTCTTTGTTTAAAACTGGTTTCCCTCTGAGCTCTTGATATTCATGCAAGTGGTTCTCTTTTCTACAAATGTCTCTTTAATTTTCCTGTAGGCGGTATCTATCATTCCCCTCTACATCCTTACATTTGTCCTCTAGCCATCCCTGCTTAGCCATTTTGCACTTCCTGTCCATCTCATTTTTGAGACATTTGTATTCTTTTTTGCCTGTTTCATGTACTGCATTTTTATATTTTCTCCTTTCATCAATTAAATTCAATATATCTTCTGATACCCAAGAACTTCTACTAGCCCTCGTCTTTTTACCTACTTTATCCTCTGCTGTCTTCACTATTTCATCCCGCAAAGCTACCCATTCTTCTTCTTCTTCTTCTTTTTCTTCTTCTTCTTCTTCTTCTGTATCTCTTTCCCCATTCGTTCCCTAATGCGCTCCCTGAAACCCTCTACAAGCTCTGGTTCTGTTTATACAGGCCCCAACTCCATGAATTCCCACCACTTTGCAGTTTCTTCAGTTTTAATCTACAGTTCATAACCAATAAATTGTGGTCAGAGTCCACATCTGCCCCTGGAAATGTCCTACAATTTAAAACCTGGTTCCTAAATCTCTGTCTTACCATTACATAATCTATCTGAAACCTTCCAGTATCTCCAGACCTCTTCCATGTACACAACCTTCTCTCATGTTTCTTGAACCAAGTGTTAGCTATGGTTAAGTTATGCTCTGTGCAAAATTCTACCAGGCGGCTTACTCTTTCATTTCCTCCCCCATTCCATATTCACCTACTACATTTCCTTTCTTCCTTTTCCTACTACTGAATTCCAGTGACCCATGACTATTAAATTTTTTGTCACCTTTCACTATCTGAATAATTTCTTTTATCTCATCATATATTTCATCACTCTCTTCGTCATCTGTGGAGCTAGTTGACATATAAACTTGTACTACTGGGGTATTTCCCACTATATCTAACTTCAACCAATCCATTTCCCTTTTTGAATTTTCTAACCTACCTGCCCGATTAAGGGAGCTGACATTCCACTTTCCAATATGTAGAACGCCAGTTTTCTGTCTCCTAATAACCTCGTCGTCCTGAGTAGTCGCCGCCTAGAGATCAGAATGGGGGACTATTTTACCTCCGGAATATTTTACCCAAGAGGACGCCATCATCATTTAACCACACAGTAAAGCTCCATGCCCTTGGGAAAAATTACGGCTGTAGTTTCCCCTTGCTTTCAGCCGTTCGCAGTACCAGCACAGCAAGGCCGTTTTGGTTAGTGTTACAAGACCAGATCAGGACATCATCCAGACTGTTGCCCCTGCAACTACTGAAAAAGCTGCTGCCCCTCTTCAGGAACCACGCGTTTGTCTGGCCTCTCAACAGATACTCCTCCTTTGTGATTGCACCTATGGTACAGCTATCTGTGTCGCTGAGGCACGCAAGCCTCCCCACCAGCGGCAAGGTCTGAGGTTCATGGGGGGAGATCTCAATATTATGATGCTGCAACTGGTTCACCTACTGACACTAAGAAGAAAACAATTATAAATTTATTGACATGATGGACCAAATGGTGAGGAAATACTCAACTAAGAGGGCTACAAGAAGATGGCCACTGTGTTTTCTATACTGTTGTGGACACAGCAATGGTAAATAGTTGTTGAACTTCCTGGACTGGAATAAGAAAAAACCTAAGAAGCGATGACTTTTTCTTTGAGAACTGGGACTACAGCTCACGAAACCACACATTGAAAAAAAGGCTGCAAATACTGTAGGACTCCAAAAGCCTGTAGTTTCAAGTGTGGAGGGTATTCTTGTATGGAAAATCAAGCAGAACTTCGGTGCAAAGGAAGCTCATGGTGGTAAAGGTCAATCAATCAATCAATCAATCAATCTTCAGGAACCAAGGAACAAGGTAGATGTCATTTATGCGTTAGTGAAAGCCATTAGGAAGCAGGAAAGTACAAGAAAGTGAACAAAACAACAATAATCTGCAACACTTTTAAGAAATACACATGTGGTGTGGCGCACACACACACACACACACACACACACACACACACACACACACACACACAAAACAAAATTGTTGCATGTTCCAAGTGTGAAGTATGTTCCAAAGAAAGTGGTGAATAATTCTTCTCACAAAACTACATTATGTACCCAAGTTATTTGTATATTGCCTCAAATTTTTGTAATACTTTTTAATTATAGTAATGTGTACTTGAATAAAAGTATGACAACATTTACTACAATTTTTCTCAAGATAATTAGACTTAGCAAACCTAAATGATGAAGTAAGTGAAAGATGTAAAATGAATTTTTTAATTCAGTTTTAAAAGAAATATTCAGGTTCTGGATCCTGATTATGCATCAATAGATCTTTCAAAAGCATGTTATTAATGTAATTGAAGAACAATTAATGAATTTTATTTATTTTTAATTTTTTATAGTGGGTACAAAGTACCCTCCCCTTGGTAATGCACATTAATGAAAATGGCTTAGTACCGTGAGGGTTAATGCAGTTTGTCGATCGATGAAACTGCATGTGCTGTCCGAACCAGATATTAAAGAGAAGTGGTGCAGATCAAAGGTCTCCGTAGCTAAGCTTGATTAGAGTTTTATTAAGGACTCAATATTTGATTTGCAATTTATTTTCAAGCAATTTCATTCGATTTGGCATCCAATATGTCTGATTTGCTTTTAGAACATATGAGAAAGTAGAGTATGATTTGGTACTTCCAGAACAGCGAATGTGCAATTACCACCTCCACCTCCAAGGGGAGGGAGGTATGATTGTGCAACTCATATCCTAGCATCTGCAAATGTGGTAACAATAAATCACACACAGATAGAGTTCTTAAATAATCATAGATGATTTTTAAAACTGGGAAACATTAGTCAGTTGGTTGGCTGATTTGGTGTGTGTGTGTGTGGGGGGGGGGGGGGGGGGGGGGGAGAGACAAACAGCAAGGTCATCAGTCCCGTCTGATTAGGGAAGGAGGGAGGCGAAGTTAGCCATACCCTTTCAAAGGAACCATCACGGTACTTGCCTGAAGCGATGTAAGGAAATCATAGGAAACCTAAATCAGGATGACTGAACACAGGTTTGAATCACTGTCCTCCCAAATGCGAGTCCAGTGTGCTAACCACTGCACCATCTTGCTCAGTAGGAATCATTCGGTTGCCCCTAGTTCATAAACAATACAATGCACATTTCTTGTTTTAGAATAAAGGGGATAATATGTTGTGTACAATAAAGGCAGTCCTTGATTAAAAACTGCATCATAATTACTTTATTTTTATTGTGTTGATGGTAGACATGTAGTACTACTAAGGCAGAGTAACTCTGAGAACCTATGGATGTTGTATCCCTTTTTGTGCCCATAGTGGATTAAAGTAGTAAAAAATGTTACTAAAGATTGCCGTTTCAGTTTCATATGAAGCTGAACATCATGTTTTTGGGAATACACAACACAATTTTGACATAATCTGAGTTGATTAAGTGCATTACTAAATAAAAAAATAAAGGGCACTATTTAAAACGAAGTAGTACTACTACTCTGTTCACATCTTTGTAATGACCAGAATTACAAGAAAGATAATTATACTAGTTCATGTCCCCTGGTAGCTAAAGTAACATTTCCTAGGGACTTTCTTTTAATTTTGATTCTGCACAAAAAATCATTTAGAGTGGTCAGGGTAAATGGGACACACTAAGTGGTGTGACTCAACTACAACGTAGTGCAGGAGGTTAGTGATTATTTTCTGTATTTAATATTATTCTGTACATAAGGTAATTTAAACACATCTATCTTTATACTTAACAGAGACTGTAGTGCAAGTCATGCATAGGTCTTTCAGAGCATACAAAGATAAATGTTTCTGCTTTTGTATTGCACGACCATTAAAAACAAAATATCCACACAGTGTTAATTGTCCGCAAATAATTGAATAAAAAATTGAAATTAAACATTTCTAACTGGTTTATGAGAACACCAAAACCAATGACTGCAGGCATCGAATAAATATAGCCAAATAATTGGACACATTATCGAAAATGAAACACAATAATACAGTTACTTGGGTAAACAGGTTGTGTGCTGGATAACTACACTCCTGGAAATGGAAAAAAGAACACATTGACACCGGTGTGTCAGACCCACCATACTTGCTCCGGACACTGCGAGAGGGCTGTACAAGCAATGATCACACGCACGGCACAGCGGACACACCAGGAACCGCGGTGTTGGCCGTCGAATGGCGCTAGCTGCGCAGCATTTGTGCACCGCCGTCGTCAGTGTCAGCCAGTTTGCCGTGGCATACGGAGCTCCATTGCAGTCTTTAAAACTGGAAGCATGCCGCGACAGCGTGGACGTGAACCGTATGTGCAGTTGACGGACTTTGAGCGAGGGCGTATAGTGGGCATGCGGGAGGCCGGGTGGACGTACCGCCGAATTGCTCAACACGTGGGGCGTGAGGTCTCCACAGTACATTGATGTTGTCGCCAGTGGTCGGCGGAAGGTGCACGTGCCCGTCGACCTGGGACCGGATCGCAGCGACGCACGGATGCACGCCAAGACCGTAGGATCCTATGCAGTGCCGTAGGGGACCGCACTGCCACTTCCCAGCAAATTAGGGACACTGTTGCTCCTGGGGTATCGGCGAGGACCATTCGCAACCATCTCCATGAAGCTGGGCTACGGTCCCGCACACCGTTAGGCCGTCTTCAGCTCACGCCCCAACATCGTGCAGCCCGCCTCCAGTGGTGTCGCGATAGGCGTGAATGGAGGGATGAATGGAGACGTGTCGTCTTCAGCGATGAGAGTCGCTTCTGCCTTGGAGCCAATGATGGTCGTATGCGTGTTTGGCGCCGTGCAGGTGAGCGCCACAATCAGGACTGCATACGACCGAGGCACACAGGGCCAACACCCGGCATCATGGTATGGGGAGCGATCTCCTACACTGGCCGTACACCTCTGGTGATCGTCGAGGGGACACTGAATAGTGCACGGTACATCCAAACCGTGATCGAACCCATCGTTCTACCATTCCTAGACCGGCAAGGGAACTTGCTGTTCCAACAGGACAATGCACGTCCGCATGTATCCCGTGCCACCCAACGTGCTCTAGAAGGTGTAAGTCAACTACCCTGGCCAGCAAGATCTCCGGATCTGTCCCCCATTGAGCATGTTTGGGACTGTATGAAGCATCGTCTCACGCGGTCTGCACGTCCAGCACGAGCGCTGGTGCAACTGAGGCGCCAGGTGGAAATGGCATGGCAAGCCGTTCCACAGGACTACATCCAGCATCTCTACGATCGTCTCCATGGGAGAATAGCAGCCTGCATTGCTGCGAAAGGTGGATATACACTGTACTAGTGCCAACATTGTGCATGCTCTGTTGCCTGTGTCTATGTGCCTGTGGTTCTGTCAGTGCGATCATGTGATGTATCTGACCCCAGGAATGTGTCAATAAAGTTTCCCCTTCCTGGGACAATGAATTCACGGTCTTCTTATTTCAATTTCCAGGAGTGAAGTTATAACACTAGAAATACAAGAACAGGTTCACAAGCAGAAGGACGAGCACACTTCCAGTGCTAAATCAAGACACACAGCAAGTAATAAAACATATTGAGCAAGAAAGTGTCAGAGCCAGAGTTATGTGTAGCTTTTAACTATTTTACAATGACAAAATATGCTTGTAAGTGTGTATACATTCAAGGCCACTGAAGATGTTTCAAATCATCTAACACAGAACACTTATGGCAAAACATGCTTTCCATCTATTCAGTTATCTTCTCTTTACCCTTTTCCACAGCCAAGCTGTATTTTAGAAATGAAAACATGAACTTCCTGGGTTGTTAACAAATTTATTAACTACTGCAATTTCAATAACATTCTCATTTCAACCCTGTTTCCACACTTCATTTAAGATGTCTAAGAAATGTGTTTGACACAAGAGGAACATCCTTAATGATAATGATTGTTGTCGACACAAGTTACATATAGATATAACCTCAAAATCATTAACATATATTACTTGACACTGGCAATTTAGAAGTTACTAATGTAGTCTTCTAGGTCTTCACACTACTTTCATTTTTACATTGCCTACTTATATCCTTCTTCCTGTACCTTGTGCACATCATCATTAATTAAAAAAATATTTTTTTCAGTTCTGAAACGCTCTTGCATTATTGCTTCTGTCATGTCTAAGTTTTTCTTTCTTGCTTTCATTACTTCCTCATTCAATTCACCAAATGCTAACAGTCTATGAGAATTTCAAATTCAGGTACTGACCTTTATTTATTTAATTTAGAGAGTGAGAGCAACAGAGTGAAAGTGTGTGTCACTGTGCATATGCCACTGGGTCTACTTACTCAAATTACCCGTTAACAATGATGTATCTTGCTTTGTATAGTTGTATAATTTTGTCTTTTACAATGTGCAATCAAGATCTACATTCTAATTTTGTTCTTTGTGGTTCATGCACATATAAAAGCATTGCTGAGCTTAAAGTGTATGGACACTCTTAGCATATCCGAGCAGGCAGCAGAAGCTTATGAACTCTTGCAGCTGTCACTCGAGGGAGAAGTGTTTCCATATATAACTTGTTGGCATTCAGTGTACTAAAACAGCATATAACCATCTATTACCTACACAAACCAGTTGTAAAGCATTAAAATTGAGGCTTCCATGGCCATTTGCTGATGTATTTCCTAAACAATCATCTTCTCTATACGAAGCCAACTGGAAATGCATTACATTCGGTTCATCACCAGTTGAGTGAGGTGTATAGAGATCATGGTGTCACTGAAATGAAAAAAGTCTGATGTGTGTGTTCAAAGATGATAAAGTATCCTGTGCAAACCCATCAACACAGGCTTCAGTGGTTCTCCCAGACAAACTTTGTGTGTCAGAGCACATGGTAACAGGTGTAACACACATCAGCCTAAACAGTTATTTCTCTTTTATATGTGCACAGTATCCTGCAGTAAGATCTGAAGTTTGGAATATTTTTTTGTGGTACATGCCATAAATGCTACTTGTGGTTAAAAGGTTGTGCCATTGACATTTTCTCTGGAGATTTTTTAATTTTTTATTTCTCATATCAAAGACATTGAATTAATTACAGTAATTACAAATATACAACAAAGTCATAACAAAAACTAAAGCTAATCAATTTAAAAAACCAAGTACAACACAAAAAACTGAGACAATATAATTATACATGAGAACTTTCCTACTTCAACAGATGATGATCTTGTGAATATTGAAGCACACTTGGTGCAAGATGATGGACACTGACTACAATTCATGATGGGGTTATTCCAACCGCCTTCCAGTGGGGCAGTGTACAACTGTGATTGCACATGGAAGATCAGGTATTGTGCCCAATTGTGCTTACGACAAATGGCCAATGGAATATTTATCACATTCTATATAATGAGACTTATCTACCATAACAGTTCCCTATTAAAACTCATAATTAACACGCCAAAGAAATCTGACAGATCTAAATTATTCAATTTAAATTGCTATTCATCTTGGTTTTTTAATCTTTCCTTCACTTGAACATTATCATTAAAAATTGTTATGCTGTTGACATGAACTGCATCAATTACTATGCCACTTTCATTATTATTGTGATCCACACATGGATCCACCGTACATATTTTAAAGCTGAAGCTTAACAGCACTTTATCTAGCTTAATATTATCATTGCAACTAAATTGTTTTAAACCACAATTTTCCTTCAAAAGCTCCATGATACTTTTAACAGTTTTATTGATACAATCAAGTTTTGGGATTTAAATTAAAATGTGTTCTTTCATGTCGCTTTGAAGAAATGCTGTAATATGTACATAGTGCTTATCTAAATCATATCCAGCAGCTAAACCAAATATATCTATGTGAACAGTATTGGCTTACTGGAGACATACATTTTTTCATAGTGCGTACCTTTTGTTTGTGTGCACTCACTGACTACTATATGTTCCTTGCAGCTGGTAATGTGCTGTAGATTCTCTTAAGTTTTAAAAATCCACTTGGAGCCTATTACTTCTTTTATTGTGTAAGAACTATTTCCGATGTTCAATTTTATAATCTGGGCTGCATTTGTACTTTAAATGCCTGCAGTCACTTGTACAAAATTCACTTAAAAAAAAAAACTGCTGCTTTGCATACAAATCTTGTGTGCCTGAAGTAATAAGACATACAACAAGACATCCTTGGTGGTTTTGGAATTCTTTATAAGCTTCTAAGTGTTCAAATTTGCTGCAAAGATAAAGTATTTTTGTCTGTCTTGGGTGAACTTCATAAATACAATTATTAACCTTTCCAGTTCCACAAAGTTTTTAAAAGTTCTTACTGTACAATTATTCTTTCGAATTACATTATTTATTAAACAGCACATCTTTTGTATTTATTAACTTTGTGTTGGGTGGTTTGAAATAGCCGATATGGCCTGGTCTCTTCAAAATATTGGTAAGCATTGATTCTTTTTTTTTTTTTTTTTTTTTTTTTTTTTTTTTTACATCTGCTGCTTTTGGTGAACAGACATAGGTCTCACTATGAAACACTTTGGTGCCAATGGCAGATTTCTTTCTGGTAAATGATTGGTCCAGTGTCATGTCCTTTTAGACTTTTATTTATTTATGAAATACAGCTTTACCCACGGTACATTTTCCACAATCCTGCACCAAACAATAAGCAATTTTTTTTTTTTTTTTTTTTTTGCAATATACCTTTCTGCCACTCCATTTTATTTTTGTGCAAACATACCATTTTTTGATGTATTATTTCTTCATTCTTTAAGTTACTTTTTATCACACACTGTGTACAAAAACTACTTTTTCAGACTGTCACCCACCACTCTCAGAAAATGTTTAGTGTCTGCAACTGATCCTGCCTCCTTCAGTCCACACAAATAAGAACACAAACATTCATATTGAAAAGATAATCTTGTCTCTACTGTCCAAGAACAAAACTCATGAAAAATCAATAGTTTCCACATATTTAATGCCACAGGCATGTTTTTTTCTGAGATTTTTTTAGCAAATGTGACCATATTTATTAGAGCTATAACACTTCAGTCCCCTCGGTACAATTCATATTTCTGTATCTTCTTGCTCTTCTTCCAATTCCTGTGAAAACTTCACCTCTTGTTATTTTTCTACTGTAGTTCATAATGCCATAATCATTGGTCTGTAGTCATCAAATTGCCCTGCCAGTAAAATGCATCGTGCCCACTCATCTTTCACTTTAAAGTGTGTTTCATTTATTCCATGCAGAAAGTATTTTGGAGACATTTTCTTCTATTGAAGTGCAACTCTCCAGTCAAGTTGTGAGGAGAGCTTTCAGCAAACCAAATTATCTACAATGTTGTATAAGTGTATATATATGTTTTAACTTGTCTCGGGCTTCTTAGGCGGTGTGGTGGTGTGTTCGTGCTTGTAAGTTGCTAGATAAACTCTCAATAGTAGTTTGGCTCTTGCAGTTTACACTTTCAAATTCCCACAACTTTGTGTTTATTTGATTCTTAGCACACTCCCGTGTATTGCAGCTCTTCCATTGTTTCATTTTTGATATAAGCAGTAATGAATTAAAGGTAAAAGAAGCCGTAAATCATGCATTCTGGTGGTGTATCTTGTTAACAGAGATCCAAGCATTTTTCTTTCTTGCAGTAGATCACTGAACTTATGGTATCTTTATTACTGTTTAAATTCACGTAGACTGCTGTGTTAAATAAAATGATCAAGGTCTGAAGCAAGTGGTATATAACAATTGTTAACAAATATACATTCACAAAAATAGATTTAAAGAAGTGGAGTCACAGACTCACAATCCCATCTTCAGATATTACGCTTTCATCATTACATTTCAAAGCATATCTTTTAAATTAACTTATTCAAACACTTTACTGACTTCAAAGTTTCAGACATATCTAATTCCTTTACTATTTTTCCCTACTTATATAGTTGCACTTGTGGCAGTACATCTATGAGTTCGTTTCTCGCCCATGTTGTGCGTTTGTCAGAGACGCTGTTCCTCTAGTCTATCTCCGGAAGACAAAAGCATAAGTACCCATATTCTAAACGAAGTCTGGAACATACTGCTGCCTCCATCTGCTTCAGATTGTTTGTTTTGAATCTGTGAGAAAAACTGTTTTGTGAGGTTTCTGTGGCTTGAATTTATATCTCAAATGTTTGCAAAAATGTTTTAGTTTTCAGTTCTGAAGATATATCTCCTCATAAAACCATTCTTCATGGGGCAGCAACATGACCATTGTGCTTGGTACATACAAGCAACTAGCTAACATTAGTCATCTTTCATTCAGGAAGGAAGGAAAAACTGATTATTCATGTCTTCTCCACTTCCTTTACTTCGTTCCTTCTCTCATTTTAGCTCACAGCAATTAAAATTAGCTATAACTAGCAAAATTTTGTGGATTAGTAATTATTTGGTAAGTTAAAAGACAGAATATGCTGTACACATTTAGTAATGTTACTCATGTTCTACAGCTAAGATTGCAACAACTCCTCTTCTAATCCATCTCTGATGACTGTGTCAACGGGAGTTTTCATTCTGGTGTTATCCATAAAATTCACAATCACTGTCAATAACATGGAACTTGCCTGAATGTTTCCCACTGAACCATTCAGTTATAAAATGCACATCAGGTTATGAGCCCATTGAAGAGTCGTACCTCTATGATTGTGTAACACACAAAAAAAATGTCAGACAGTTGTCCTGGCAGATGACATGCAGTGGTTCTATCTCATCTGTCATTCTATTCAGATCAGGCTCCGAGAAGAGCTCATATCTTAACATCTTTGATATCGAAAAGTGATGATGTGAATAGTGACAATTCTCTTTTCACTGTTATTGCCATGGACACACCAAGGGCATATTTTACAATTCTCAATCAACTTAGCAGCTGGCACAATGGTAGCTTACAGCTCACTGGCAGTGAACAAATTTCCAACTACCAACAGAGATGAGAAATCACTGGTGGCCATCATTTCAACCAGATGCAGTATTATCATAATTTGAGTTCCAGTGGGTACAACAGTGAAGTTCCTTCCAACAGTGCATGCTAAATGACTGGGGAATGTTGAAAATATACTTATCCAAAAAGAATTTCCTTACTCACCAAGAATTCCTAACTCAGGAGGTTATGTCTACATGGAGAGTTTGTTGAAAAGTGGTGGACTGACACCTTTCTGAGGTAATCTGTTCGACAGAGAAAAGTAATCTTTAAAAATAATACTCTTAAAGAACACATTAGTACTGCTATTAATATATATTTGCAGGAAAATGTTAAGATGTCGTGAAGAACCTCCTGCTTCCATCTGCACCATTTATCACCATACTGCATAACATTGGTTTTTTGTTTCTGATACTTTTAAAGATTTGTTCAAAATGTTCAAATTGCAAACTAACAGTTAGTTGGCACTCGCCAGGATGACATCTCAGTAACTCCCTTTCCTATTCAGTAATGGCCTTTTCAATACTGAGCTACAACAGTATTCATGACCTGTGTGCAAGTGCAACCACAAGGAGTAGTGCACTGCATGATGATTTAAAAAAATCAGTGAGACCACTGCACAATCTTACAAGCAGCTAAATGCTACTTAATGTGTCCCTCCAGTTCCTGAATATTCTTCATGCAGCACCTAACTCCAATCATTGCAATATTAGTTATTATATATATATCACTGATATCTTCTATTCTTTTGATAAGTGGAGGTTCTCCTATAAACTAACCAACGGAAGTGTTAGACAACTTACAAAAGAATTCAGTATCACCACCAGCTCAGGTAACCACATTCTAAAATTCTCATAGGCAGATTAACATTATCTTTCATGAAATATCAGAGTTTATGCCAACTCTTGGGATAACCATAAGTGTAGCAGCCCTTATCACAATAGGTAATCCAAACATTAAGACTGCAAATGATGATGTGTGGGGAAAATATTATGCAAATAATTTCCTGCAACTGTAGCACTGAGTATTAATACATTTCTGACAGAAGGAAAAAAATCAGGTGACCAAAGCACTACCCGTATTTGATGCTGAAAAGATTCCTCCGTAAAAATTGAGAAACAATTCTAAGGAAGAATCAATTTTTGCAGCAAAATAACACATCTGCACATTCTTTCATCAAATATGTAGTGCTGAAACAAAGAAAATGGGACAGCAGCCAATTTTACTCTCAGTAATGGACTTTCTTGATTTCATTCCCACTTCTCAAACAAATTAACACCAAAAGAGAAACAGTTATCACCAATGGACACATTATACAAAATTCAATGCAGCCACTATTGGTAAATACTGTACACACTTTTAAAACTGCACACAGAAGTGGAAAGAGTGCTGCAAAATATTTACCTATCAAATAGAAATAGTCAACATGAGACCTAATCGAAGAAGTATTAAGTAATATTAAACAAATTTTATGAAAGTAGGCCATAAATATTTTCAACATGACTTTATCATTCAAACTGCCTGACTGTCAATGTAATAGCCATAAATGATTTGAAGAATTCGGTAACATTTGACAGCAGTTACATCTTCAACCAATTTCTAAAATTTTGCTCAGAGTTTTGGGAATACAAAGCTGAGCAATCATACAGGTTTCATCACAATTAGGCTTTAATTTACAGATACAATTTTGAGAAAATGTTATTTGTCTACAAAACATACTGCCAACAAAACATTTTTTTTTTCAACTTTAAAGGCTAGTGCATGGGATATGTATCAGATTGGACTAAAATGGACATGATGATAAAATTCAAGAACAGATTGAACAGGGGCATGCTAGTGGCCACTCTTCTCACGCTCCATCTGTGAATGGACCACAAAAGAACCCTAATATACATTCCACAATAAAGATGAGGTTAATTTGATAATAGAAACTTCAATAATGTGTACACAGTCAAGATGTACTGAACCAGATATAGCTGCTGTGTTGGAGAAGAGATACTTCTGTTTCCACAGCAAATAGAACAATTAACGTAAAATCTCCAAGACTGGCTAAGTTTCACGGAAGCTCGAAATTTAGTGCGGACTTCAATGTGAGATGCTTTTAATAGTTTCCACAATGAAATTGTCTCAAAATATGGTAGAAAACCCAAAGAGATTCTGGTCGTATGTAAAGTACACCAGTGGCAAAAGACAGTCAATACCATCACTCCGCGATAGCGATGGAAATGTTACTGATGATGGTGCCTCTAATGTGGAGTTACTAAATAGTTTTCCCTAATTCCTTCACGAAAGAAGACAAAGTAAATATTCCAGAATTCGAAATCAGAACAGCTGTTAGCATGAGTGACATAAAAGTAGATATCTTAGGTGTTGTGAAACAACTAACATCACTTAAGAAAGGCAAGTCTTCCAGTCCAGATGGTATAATAATCAGGTTTCTCTCAGAGTACGCAGACACAATAGCGCCTTTCTTATCAATCCCATACAACTGCTCAATTGATGAAAGGTCTGTTCCTAAAGACTGGAAAGTAACACAGGCCACACCAATATTCAAGAAATTAAATAGGAGTATCCCATTGAATTACAGACCCATATCACTGACCTCAATTTGCAGTAGGATTTTGGAGCATACACTGTACTCTAACATTATGAGTCACCTTGAAGAATATGACTTACTGATACATAGCCAATACGGATTCAGAAAATATCGTTCTTGTGCAACACAGCTACCTCTTTATTCCCATGAAGTACTGAGTGCTGTCGACATTGGATATCAAATAGATTCCATATTCCTACATTTCCAGAGAGCTTCTGATACCGTTCCTCACAAGTGACTATTAATCAAATTGCGTGCATATGGAGTACTGTCTCAGTTGTGTGACTGGATTCATGATTTCCTCTCAGAGAGGTCACAGTTCGTAGTGGTAGACGGTAAATCATTGAATAGAACAGAAGTGATATCTGGCGTTCCGCAAGGTAGTGTCATAGGCCCTCCTGTTCCTGATTTACACAAATGATCTAGGTGATAATCTGAGCAGCCCCCTTACATTGTTTGCAGACGACACTGTAATTTACAGTCTAGTAAAATCATCAGACAATCAATTCAAATTACAAAATGATCTAGAGAGAATTTCTGTATGGTGCAAAATGTGGCAATTGGCACTAAACAAAGAAAAGTGTGAGGTCATCTACATAGGTACTAAAAGAAATACGATAAAATTGCACAAATCTAAGAGCTGTCAATTCGACTACCTAGGAATTACAATTACGAGCAAATTATACTGGAAAGACCACATACATAATATTGTGGGGAAGGTGAAAAAGCCTGCGCTTTGTTGGCAGAACACTTAGAAGATGCGACAAACCCACTAAAGAGACAGCCTACATTACAGTTGTCCATCCTCTGCTGTAATATTGTTGTGCGGTGTGGGATCCTTACCAGGTAGGATCGACGGAGGACATCGAAAAAGTGCAGAGAAGGGCAGCCTGTTGTGTGTTATCGCGCAATAGTGGTAAGTGTGTCACTGATATGATACGCGAGTTGAGGTGGCAGTCATTGAAACAAAGGCGGTTTTCTTTGCAGCAAGATTTATTTACAAAATTTCAATCATCATAATAAAATAAGAGAAATCAGAGCTTTAACAGAAAGATTTACGTGTTCCGTTTTCCTATGCGCCATTTGAGAGTGGAATGACAGAAGTAGTATGAAAAGGGTTCGATGAACTCTCTGCCAGGCACGTAAGTGTGAATTGCGGAGTACCCATGTAGATTAGAGGTCATCAATCCCTTATTAATCCTATGCGTGTCAAACCAAGAATAACCCTCAGAAGGAGGATACAAAAGGCAAATCCTGGGAAGCCCAACTACACAAGATACAATAAGAATGAGTTAAAATCAACGAGAAGTAGGAGGGGAATGAAGGGGTACCGTGGGCGTACCACTCTGCCCAGAATGCAGGTGGTGGTCCCCGAAGCACAGTATGCAATTGGAGATATACACTCTGCATCCCACCAGCACAGAAGATCAGTAATGAAAATATACCCTAACAGATCAAGAGCCACAATAGGACTGGCTACTTGATGACAAACGTCAAAACTGGGCATGGCTATAAAAGCCGGGGTTTAGAACTGAAAATTAAATTATTTTATTTACTGTTACAAGCCATTTTGCTGACAGTTGAGCACAGTATGGGCAAGATGTAATTCCAGCATTTAATCGTGGCCCATTGTGAGTGCCTGATGCAACTAGAGGCTTTTCATTTGCCACCGTCGTAAAATTACACCACAAGCCTGCGATTCAAGTAATACCACCACCACAAGAGTTAACTGTTATAGCCAATATGTTGACAACAGGGCTCACCAAAGCCACAATTTATGAGAGCATCATTTAATAATTTGAAGTTTGAAACTAACTGCAAATTTTGGGCAGCAATACCATCTTGAACCACCTCACTAAGAGGCCACAGCAGCCACACTTCTAGTGAACAAATCATGCCGTGTGTGTGTAGTCTACATTAGGTTGGAAGATGATAAATTAGTTGTGAGCTGCAAAGTCAACAAATGTGCATTATGATAATCTTTATTTAGTTACAATTACAGTTCTGGCAAAAATCTCAATCCTACTGTGGCCCTGATTTTGAAGTTTTTAATATATTATATATCTGTAGAAACACCAAACACAAATGCTGGATAAATGACGGTCACTGTAATGAAATCTTGCATATCAGAGGAAATATTCCAGCTGATTGGCTAAAGAAAGAATTTAAAAAATTACAGGAAAAGAGCAATGTAAGTCACTTAGAAATAAAATAAATAGGAAGTGAGGAAAGCAAAAGCAAAATCACTGCAGGAGTAATGAGAAGAAAAAACAAAATGGTTACTGGAAGTGTTGAGTTAGCATATCGAAAAGTCAAAATAACCTTTGGTGTAATTAAAAGCATAGCTGTCAACACTAAGTGTGCAAGAGGAAGAGCATCGTTAACTGCAGAGGAGACAGCTGATGGGTGGAAACAGTACACTGAAGGCCTCTATGTGGGAGAGGTACTGTGTGATGATGTAACAGAAGATCCAACATGGAAAACATAAGAGATTCAGTATTTAAGTCAGAGTTTACAAGAACTTTGGAAGATTTGGTATCAGATAAGTTGAATGTAGATAACACTCCTTCAGAATGTGTAAAATCATTGAGAAAAGTGGAAACTGAATGACTATTCAAGTTCATTTGGAAACTTAACAGACTTTCAGAAAAGATTACCCATACAATACCGAAGAGAGAAGGGCAGATAAGTGTGAGAACTCTCTCTCAATCAGCTTAAAAGCACATGCACCCCGAATAACAAACAGAAGCATGGGAAAGTATACTGAGAATGACTTAGACGACTACTAGTTTGGTTGTTTTGCTTTAGCAAAAATAATATAATGGCGATTTTGACATTCCATTTACAAGCTTGAGGAAAAGTGACTTAAGACACAATCACTGAATTTGTTAACCTGGCAGTTAAAATGGTGTGTGATGTACAAAATTCTCAGGGAATTAGATTTAAGTTAGAGGGGAAGATAAGAAGGAAAAATTAGAATGGAAGGCCACAGAGACAGTGCTCTGATTAAAAAGGGAATAGGACACACATGCTGAATTTGACCCCTACCATTCAATCTATGCATCCAAGAAGCAATGATAGAAATTTTTTTTAAAAAAAAGGTAAAGTACATTCTTAAGGCATGAGTGGCTGGGAGCCCCCAAGAGGGATCTTCAGCTGCCATATTGCAATTTATTTCAATTGGACACCACTTTGGTAACATGTGTGCCCTTGAACTACACCAGTAATACTACCAGGAAAAGAGAATATCTTCACAATGTTGAGAGGTGAAGGCTAAAGTACAGGCAGACTGAAAAATTTGTGTCAGACAGACATTCAATCCCATAACCATACTTTTTCCAGGCTCCCACTTTATCATCAGACCAACATGCCCAACCAAAGAAAGGTTCAGCGGCGAGATTAAAATTTAGGATGGAAGTAAATAACAACAACACTTGCTGACAACATTGCATCCTCAGCAAAAGTGTGGAAGAACTGCAAGACATGCTCCGCACTAGGAATTGAGGGTAATCAAAAGGAGCATTGAAGTAATGAGGCATAGCAGGAATTAGGTTGGCAATAAACTTAATATCAAAATTGGGGACCACAAAGTAGTAGTGGTGGTAGTAGTAGTAGCGAAGCGATTCTGCAACCTTGGAAGCAAAAGTAACACATGATGGTCAATACTAGGAGGGCAAAGAACAGCCTAACAGAGGCAAAGAGGGCATTTCTTTGCAACACAGGTCTACTAATATCAGACATCTGTCTTAATCTGAGGGAGAAATTTCAGAGAGTGCACATCTGGAGCAGAGAATTTTGTGGAAATGAATAATGGATTGTAGGAAAACCAGAAAAAGAAGAGAATCAAAGTATTTGAGACATGGTGCTACAGAAGGATACTCAAAATTAGATGGCCCGATAATGTATGAAGTGAGTTTCTTAACAGACCTTGCAAGGAAAGAAATACATGGAAAACACAAGAAGAAGGAACTGGATAATAGGACGTGTGTTAAGACATCAAGGATAACTTCTGCAGTACTTGCGGTACCTGTACAGGATAAAAACTGTAGCTGTAGAGGATGGACAAAAACCACTGTAGACATTAGGTGGGAGTCCAACTCTGAGATGAACTGGTTGGGACAGGAGAGGAATTCATGGCAGATTACAGCGAATTAATCAGAAGATTGATGACCAAAAAAAAGAATGGTGTTTCAAGGCAGTAATAACAATTTCGCCATCAAAACTCCCTATTCCCGTGGAGGTCACACTCATTTGCTAATACTTCTGAATCATCCAGAAGCGTCCGACCCCACTCGTCGGCTTTGACACGCGACATAAGGGCGTTGTGTGCGACATCATGACGGCGCGAAGTTTGGTTTGTGAGTCTGACGTGTTTGTAGATGCCGTCATGTTGTGGTTTGTTGTACTCTTTGGTGGTATGTTCAGGGTTTTCGTTTGTGTGATGTAATGGGCTCAGTCTGCTTTTGCTCATTATCATGAATTGTTAGTGTCGGCTGTGTCTGTAGTGGAATTCGTTTCAGTGAGTTAAAGATTTTGTGTTGTTGTGTTGTTCGCTGTACGTCGCCTGGTAATTTTAGTAAAATTAATCGGTTGTTGTTTTTGTTCAGGAATGGATATGACAGATAAAATTAACACTGTGCAGGTCAAGGGAAGTGTTCGTGGCTGTGTATGTTGGTATTGGTATCGGGAGATGTTTTTGAGCTATATAGCCCAAGGGAAGTGTTTGATCCTAGTTTATGCAATTGGAAGCTGCTGTTAAGCTATATAGGTCAATGGAAGTGTCAGATTCTAGAGGATATTATGTTTAGTGGTATTTGGGGAGTTTTGTGAAAGTCGTTTTTTTTGTCATTTTGTGCAGTTTTGTATGGGGGTTGGTGTCTAAATTTGTTTATATTTAGATAGCCCCCACCCAAAACCATGTGCTTGTCCGGTTAGTGTTATTAGGCTTTTTATGGAAAGTTGTGTTTTTCGATGTATTTTCGTCCTCATAATGTGTACGTAAAGACTTCATACATGCCATATTGGAATCGTGGTTTGTGGCCGTTTCCGCCATATTTGTGACGTCATAGGTCAAAGCAGACGGGTGGGATCGGACGCTTCCGTATTTCCCATTAGTTATCCATTTGTCATTTTCTAAGTCTCTTATTCTGGCATGTTAATGATGTCATCAGCTTGTGAGCTTGGTATCACATTGTTTGCTAATCCTGCAATCACAACCCCAGAAGTGTGTGTTTGCTCGTTTCACATTGAAGGCCACAAATTAGTTTGGGCACAGGAATAAGGTGACTAGATGTTCGAACCTGAAAAAGAAAAACCCACACAGTTTGACAGGTTGTATAATATGTCTATGTGTCTATGCAAACAAATAATAAGAATATGAGTTCCTTCAAAGAAGGGAACTGTCAAAAAAGTTCACGGAGGAGGAGGTTAGTGTGTAACATCCCATCGACAACAAGGTCATTAAGAGATGGAGCACAAGTTTGGATTAGGGAAGGATGGCGAAAGAAATCGGCTGTGCCCTTTCAAGGGAACCATCCCAGCATCTACCTTACACCCAGTTCCGTAAAAGGTCATGAACTCTCTCATGATTGGACATATTTAAATGACAAAGCAACACATCACTATCACTACTGGATCACCACAATGGTTTGCTAACACTCTAGGGCCACGAGGGTTCCCTGTGGACCCCTCAAGTCATCTTACCAAACAGAGCACTTTCTGAGTACTATTGCACCAGGTGTACATTTCCTGGAACCAGCTCCAATCTGTGTTCAGAGTTGCAAGTCTTGATCAGGATGGTTCCCAAGTACTTTCAATGTCTGTGGAAGGCATATGCCAAAAAACACTGCTCTGCTACCTGGTACCAGATGGGAGTGTGTAATTCAATTGCTCAACTATGTTAAAAAAACTGGCAATATTATCACTATTAATTTGACACCAGATGTGCAAAAAGTGCTAGGAAATTTTTCCTACTCTACATACCAGGAAGGCAAAACACACTCTTCTGTGCATGTTTACACTGTAGCCAAGAGCTCTAACTTCTAGCAGTTTTCTTGTATGAGATGATCATATGGTTTGAGAGATGTACACAGCAGAACAAGTAAGAGTGGTGGACAAAAAAACTGTAATGTTCAGATTATTCACTGTGTTTCAGAACTTCAGCCTCATGGGAATTTTCTATTCATGCTGACTTACTTCATTAATCAATTTAGAGAATTCTATTGCAGTACAGAAAAAAATGAAGAAAACTAGCGTGTGTTGCAATCAAACAAATGTATGATTGACCCTTTCAGCTTGAGTAATTCGTATGGTCCTGCAAAATAATATTAAACTGAGGATAATTTGTTATTTCAAGGTGTCACAATCACTAAACAAAAAGCAGATACACAATTGTGCTATTTCGTCCCATGTTTGAACAGGAAATGGAACCCGAGTTTGATACTCCAAATCTATTACAAAATAGATATTGAACCACAGCTCCGGGAGAAAGTGAGAGAAGATAAAGTCAACTCAGTGTTTTAATATTCTACCAGAAATCTCATTGTTGGAACTTTTCAGTCACCTCGTGGATTTTTCTCCCCTCCAATCTCTACTGGGGTTGAAATAATGAGGTTACAATACATCTTCCCAGCTGCATCTGCGGTACTAGTTACCTTCAGATCACCATTTAAATTAAGGAGTCAGGTCGTATACAACAAGAAACCTACTGTTAAATAAGATTCTACTTGGCAGAAACTTCTAAAAAATTAAGTAATGGAAAAATATTTTTAGTATGTGGTGTGTAAAGTGAGGAAAGCTATCATTCATTGTAATGTATGTACTGTAAACACATGAAAATATTGTTGTATGTAAATAACTTTTAAGACATAAATCAATCAAGAGGAAAATTATGCAACATTATCAGCAGCAGGCCCATTGCCAATTTGATGTTTTATATTTTATTAATATGTAGTTAAGTTGACTTGCCATATATCACACACTGTGCATAATGTAATCAAATGGGGCCAAATTAAAATCAATTGGTAGACTGATACATGGAAGAAAACACGGCACAGTTGATAATTTGTTGACTCTTCCCAAAGAGTCTCTATGCACAATGGGGCTCAGCTCCAGGTACACACTGCATAAGTACACAAAAGCGAAGTATGATATTACATCATTTGAGATAATTCAGAAATTGCATCAAAATATGTGGTACTGGAAGATAGCCGTCATCTATCAACAAAACTGCCTTACAATGGTTGCAAGTGTGGCTTGGATTTATACTACAATTCTTAGATTCAAACATGATGAAGTATCCATACAGGAGATGGAACTAATTTATTCATATATAAAAAAAGATGCATCTGTTGGAATAATCTTTTTTACGTATGCAATGATAGTGCTAACTTTGATTTGTGTCACTGATGCGTAATGAGCACTAAAATTCACCTGAAACAAGTTTCACTTGAAGGTCAGCTGCAAGTCTACTCCATTCTGCTAGAAGGATCATTCAAAACGAAGCTGCCAAGCAGCAATAACATTCTCTGTGCCTTCCCCTCCCTCATATATGAAAACGTTTATTTCGGTGTTTGGAGAGTATCATCAGCAAGAATAAACTGTAGTGACAATTCGAAAGGCCAACAGCTCTATCTATAGGCAGGATAGAGAAGAGCTTCATGAAAGATTTATGAAGAACTTTAGAAAGATTAAACTTGCCATAATAAGTTTGAATGAATCAATCCTCAATCACGCATAAGTATCATTAACATACTGAACTGCAGGATTATATTTTATTTTACGTAAAACTGGAGAAAAACTACCCACTGTAAAGTAACATTCCGATTCCGAACATCGTTTAAGTTTCAGCTACTCTGGAGACGTAATATCTGCAGATATTAAAGCTTTGTTTACAAATAGGGAACACTAATCGAAGCCATAGGTTGTTTGCATTCGTACAAATTAAGTACCACAATAACTAGGTACCACTACAATACACGCAGTCAGCGAATGAAACAGTTAACATTCTCATGAACTTAGCACCAGATATCTGCGCTTTTAATTATGAAAATAACGCTGTTCTGAATTAATGACACAGGAACAATTTCACATTTAAAGGTCTACTCAAGTTCACAAACATGCTGTTGCACAATGTAACAGAAAGCCTAACAAAGTGGGGACTCAAATAAAAATGAAGTGTAGTCACTCTGTGGACGAACACACAAAATGTAAACTTCAGTTACCGACAGAAAGTAAGCTATCTTGGACACGTTCGATCCCATCGAAGTCTGCGTCAGTGTACTTCTGCTTGGGGTTTCGGTCGGAAATTTTATCGGCTGTAGGTACCATGTTCCATGTGATTTCACCTCAACTTAGAACGATTGTGCCAACTTACCAAACAAATCTTCTTTCTCGTACAAATAAGTTGCTTTCTTATGTGCTCATTCCACAAAAAATTCTTAAATCCAAAGTTGCCCTACAAAAAAAAAAAAAAGACAAAACTAATGATTGATCGATTATATATCGAGTGACTGATTATGAACTAGGAGCGATCAAAAACACCTGACGTTATTTAGCACTAATTTATTAACTTCATCATCGACACTAGAATTACTATCATCATTGGTCATTAGGCCTACATAAAGTTTGCAGACTTTTATATACAAATATATATTGGCAGGTGGCATCAGTATGCACAATGCTTCTCCAAATTTTATTCTTATTACGCCTCTCGAGAAATCTGCCTAGGACCGTAATAGCATTTTATTTGTTTGTGTGACGGCTTGCTACCTCCTTCATGTTTAAAGGAGGCCGCGTAACTTGTACTTGTATGACGCTTCACGGTTGTCATGCAGTCAATATTTCTGAAATAGGGCAACAGTTTTACTGTAATGCCTACCATGAGTACAAATGACTGACTTCATTATTTAAAAAGAGGTAATGAGTGTATTACGCGTTTCTCATTCAGCTTGTTCGCCATCGTCAGGTGCCGGATGAAATGGTTTACAAAGTATCATCTTCCAAAACATTTGCCCTAATTTGGCATTAATCTTATCCCTGGACTGATGTCAATAATGAGGGTTGCATTCATCTCAAGATAGGTGAGTAGAGCCCTACGTTACAGTGACGTAGGCAAGCGTCATCAAAAGTTTCACTAGTCGTCCTGTCGACTGTTGTGTGAATTCTATAGGGTTCTCCTAATCTAGCACGAGATGAATGCTACCTGATGATGAGTCTTGGTGAAGGACTGCACAGGCGGCACTGTGGCTTTTAATTCCGTCAAAAGCCACTCCTGCTCCTCCTTCCCTAAATGTGGAGTGATACATCCATTTCCTATCCCACGGAGGAAATACCTGAAAATGAGAATAAATAAGATTACAGGCAGCTACTTATTTCAGGCATTTTGATTTCTCTGAAAGCAATAATTCGTGGAAGTATGATATGAAGTGACAAACAAAAAATTACAGTACCATTATTATTATTATTTCGAGGCACAGAGAATTAAATCAAAGTGAATGTGAAATATGGCAAATAAACAGAAATTTCAGTAAAACGTCAAACGTGAGTAGACTGTATCAGAGGGAACGTGTATGCCTAATAATTAGATACCCAAAAAGTTTCGAAACAGAAAATGTAAAGCACATTTACACAGTTAACGAAAACTTTCACATGCATCACCACCAGCACCTCGCAGGCTAGTCTACTGATGTGTGGAAACGTATCGTAATAAATAAGTTACGAAAACGATATGGCGCATCACGTTATTCTCCCTGCATATAGGCCTACAGATGACTGTGATTTTGCCAAGTGGCTGGCGATGATTTTCAGTGTCCTTTTTATGTTCCAGAATGTGTATTGCAGCATTAGATACAGTAAGGCGATTAGATTTTTTGAGTCATAACATTTCTTCCATTTTGTGAGAATTAGTTATGAAGACTGTTGGTGCCCACAGACGTGGAATCTACGAAACGATCAGCTGTATACCATGAAATGATCTGCATCCACTGGTTTGTGTAGTAGTAGTGACAGTAACAACAATAAAAACAGTAATGTCAAGCTGGGTTTCCATAGGTATGACTTTCTGAAGGATGCCATACACAAGCAATGAACCGCAGCAATCTGTCACAGGGGCAACCAATTGCTTCATAGATTGCAAGTGTGTGGGCAAATCACGGTGAGTGGTCGTTGATCTCTGATCGCATGGTTGGTTGATTTGGGGGAGGGGGACCAAACAGTGAGGTCATCGGTCCCATCGGATTAGGGAAGCATGGGGAAGGAAACTGGCTGGGCCCTTTCAAAGGAACTATCCCGGCATTTGCGTGAAACAATTTAGAGAAATGACGAGAAACCTAAAACAGGGTGGCCAGACACGGGTTTGAACCACCATCCTCCCAAATGCGCTACCTCACATGGTACTGGTCACATGGAAATCCCAGGCAATCTGGTGGATTGAATGCGATCCATGAGCACAGTATAGCTGCCAGGCTGGTTAGCAGCGGTGTGTGGCAACATAGCTACGACCAGTTTCTCTAGTTATTAAGCATGGTGATGCAGTTACATTTCGTATCACTTTGCCCACGTTGAGTAGCATTTATTAATATCCAGGGACAACAAACTACTCTGACAAGTGAAGTGGAAGCCAGAGTTGTCACTTATATTAAGAAGTAATACAAAAGACACACCCTGATTTTTCACTAATTAGCATTATGAAGCTTGTGCTGTGGCAGTAGAATTGGTGGGAAGTTCGTAGTCACTATTCAGTGGACTCCATTTCATGATTTTAAGTTCGTTATGAAATAATAATATGCTTTATTAAAAACTTCAACTTCGAAGTAGACTGACATATTATGTACTTATTGTACTGTAATGTTAAGAGGACATTTCAGTTTAAATGTTAAGGGAGAATCTATTATATAGTTGTTCTCAAATTACCTATCGTTTCTTAAGATCTAATTCCCTCCATTCGCTTTATAACAACGGTTATGGTAATCAATAGAGCTGCTATTGACAACATTTCTACTGACATACTGAGTAATTTGTGTAAACATTTGCAGTTAAAGTATAATATTAATGAATAAATAAGGAAATTAAGGACTAATAAATGTAAAACGAATTGTACTACCACTCTGAAAATAAGTATACAACCCATTTGGCGTCACTGAGAAATGTAATATATTCTGTAAAGTAGCCTACAGGTCTCAAGAAAAGTATTTCAAAGTAAGTTTAATAAATTATAATTCTCATTTATTTTAAATTAATGTTTGGCAAATTTGTATGGATATGGAATTCAATTGTGACTGCTGCAAAACACTGTAGTTCATTTTCCATAGCCAAAGTGATGTTCATAATACTGACTAAAACTGCCTGGCAAATCACTCTGAGGGATGTCAAGGCGAGCGTCAGAGTGCAAGCGATATCGCATGCAGTGGATCGCTGCGATCTGTCGCTCATGTGTGGGGCTATTTACACGTTCATCCCCCCACCACCACACTTACATTATTACCGTTTCCACTCAACAGAAGTTGGAAGAGCTACTTACGCGACTTTCAAGATGGCGACAAGTGAAATTATTCATGCAGTAGTTTAGCAGCTTCTAGCCAAAGAGCTTACAATGAAGCCGATGAACAACAATCAGACATAATGAATGTTGGGTATGGAAAAGAGCACTTGTATGGTTTGTTTGGGAACATACAGCACACTAGTAAGGAAGTTATCTGTTGAGGACGACGTTTCGTTCGAAAATCACTTTCGAAAGAATATAGTCGATATGGAAAACTGTTTGACACATATTTCTGGCATGCTAGCTCGAATTAAATTACAAGTAACATTGAAATGTCTGTCAAGTGAAGACAGTGTAATATGTATTGTATTCCAAAATTGTAAATTTTTATTTATCTACAACACACGGAATACTTCTGTTACACCAGAAAGTAAGGTTTTTGTTTCAACAGTTCAGCTTTGTTTTCACTTTCAGGACTAGCCAAGCTTCTTAATATGTCATAGGTGCAATAAATACTGATGTGGTACTTAATTTTGTAACCAAACTTTGTATTACTGTGCAGAAAAATCATTACCCAATAAGAGCGTCAATATGAACACTGTTTATACTTCATCGACATTAATGAGGGTCATGAGTAGTTTTAAATCTGTAAAGTCATTCATTTTCATTTGGCCATAATATTTACACTCAATAACTACAGCAAAAAATTATTATCATTGCACTAGATTACAAAATATCTTCGTGGTATCGACTGTTGTGAAGGAACAAGGCTACACTCTCAGTTACAACACTTTTTAATCCATTTTGTCACTTCAAACGATTCTGTCTTACTCTATTACAAATGTGTGATTATAAAGATTTGCTGAACGCTAGAAAGATGTTCCTGTCATGCTGCTGTAGAACAATTTACCACTTTAGAAAGTATTTTTTTACTTACTTGAAGACTTTACCTATTATTCTGGCAGGACACTACTTTTTCACAGAAACAAAAACATGATTCTAGATATGTGCTGTCGGATGCACCAGAGCAGATCACCCTATGACCAGTTGCTGAAGCTCATAGGTGACAGTGGGAGGAAGCTACATTTTGCAAGGAAGTAGAATGTCTTTCAACTTTCATGACTACATATGGAAGTTGGCATGTCAGTGTCTAAGTTTGTTGTTTCCACATGTAAGATGACCTACACGCGTGGAGATGGTGGTGAGGGGGTGCAAATGTAAGAAATTATGCCTATGGAAACTGAGGTTTAAGGATGGCAGTAAGGAATAAAAATGACTAGCACAAGAGATAGTACATGAACGCTTATGAATCTGAAATTAAACTCAGTAAAATAAAGAGATAGTATTCTCATTTAAGTATTCACTCCAGCTGTCACACAGGTACAACATCTGCATTTCTATACTGGGAAAAGTAATATGCTAACTTCCAAATCAGTTCACCTCACTGATTAATTCATCCCCAAATAAATCTCTACACAATTTAAAATATTTTAATAAATACTGTGCTGCTACAGTTACATTGTTCCAGTTATGGTAATTAAATTTGTCCAGATACATACTTTTGTCTTTAGTAAATTAACAGTTGTTTCTAGAACGGAATATAGATTAGATACTGAATAAAATAAATCATAAAATGTATAAATTTCGATGGCTGCTGAGACAATGACTCCCATCCCAATATATGAAAATAAAGAGCAAGTTAATAAGAAATATTAATGTCTATTCTCTTTAAGGTTTTCGAGACTGTTCTCATCATAAATTAAAAACAATTATACCTTATCGCTTGATGAACAAAATATAAACTTACAGGCTATTGGACCAACATTGCGACTAGACTGAAGCCATCCTAGTGAACAGAAACTGGTATCAGGAAAGACATCATTCTACTGGGATATATTTTAAAACATTTTATTCAGTGCTACTATTTTCAAGGTATGGCCCATTTTCATTTCCATCTACAACAGATGTGGATACATGGTTTTCATCTCATCATTTTAAAATGCAATCCGTTGGAATGATATGTTTCTTATGTTGCCTACCCAGAAGAAAATGAGAAATCAGTAAGTTGTTCTTAAAAGACAGAAATTAAAATTAGCCTTTGGTGTTCCCTGAGGGAGTCTTATGTGAATATTACTGTTCATATACCTCTGGATCCCTTCATATATCAAAGATTGGTTCAGTCACTGATTGAAGATGCGACATGCTGCACATTTTTGTTTGGTTACAAGATTGGAGATAAAACAATGCAAACAATCACAAACGTTAAAAATTTACTTGTATGCCTTTGGACATGTTTAAAGGGTAACTATCGCATGAGGCAAGTCGTTTAGAAGATAGATGCTGGTCTTAGACACATTGAAAGAACTCTAAGGAAATGTAACTTGCCTCTAATGGAGGTTTGACCACTTCTTGAGTGTTGCTCATAAGTCTACAACCCTTATCTGATAGGGTTAATAGAGGAGTCCACAAAAGAGCTGTGCTTTTCATCGCTGGTTGTTGATGATGTGTGATGATATCACATAGAGGATCACCTGAGTCCAATGACAAATGGTACAAGAGAAGCATTTTGCATTATGGACAGATTTACTGTTAAAAATCTGAGCATGTATGTTGCAAACAAAGCCACATCTTACTACAATTTATTGTGGTATCATTTCATCCAATGTATATATATCTCATGAATTGCCCATGATGGCAATACCAGAGAAATCCGAGCTCTTACACAGATTTACCAACAGTCGCTCTTCACTTGTGCCATACACAGATAGAACAGGAAAGGAGAGAAAAGAGAGTCATTCATGAAATACGCTGCACAACACATAGTAATATGATTTAAAAGCAAAATGTCTTGATCACTGGCTGGAATTAAACTGGCTGTGTGGCCTCAAATGACTCCTAATTTGAAGACAACCAACACTAACTGAATAATATTTTGGGAAGTTACAAAATATGCAGCATCAGTCTTGTGTCTCATTACTCAGACATATGTTACAAAGGATTATGTAGTAAATTACTGATCCTCTGCCACTGAACTGATTGATTTTACTGAAGCCTGACAAAGTATAAAAACACAGTTTAAGGTTGTAAATTAACTTTCTTGCTAATATGATATGACCAATAAATTAACTGTAGTGAGAGTACTCTCATATATTTTATGCTGAGGCTCTATTTCCACAGATTTCAATATATATTGAGCAATTCAAATGCATGTTACATGTTACACTTTGAGGACAGTATTTGCAACATGCTTAAAAGCTTCTAAATACGTGTATAGTAAGTCACTAAATGCACATGTGTGCTCCAGCGCAATAGTCTAGTCAAATGGTGCTCAAAAACGTCAAATAGCGGAAAGTTTAGCAGATTTTTTTTTAACAAGCTCCCTATATGTTTTCAAGGGTTCTGAGCCTGAATTTTCAAAGTCTAACAAAAATTTCGGATTGTAAATAGGTTCAAGGGTTCTGAGCCTGAATTTTCAAAGTCTCACAAAAATTTAGCATTGTAAACAGCTCAAAAATAGAAAAACTAAACAAATGAGAGTTATTTTGGATTTTTCGCCCTCGACTCGGGAAAGACGCAATTTTCGCCAAAGTTCTCCACATATGAAAAGAAAGTGGGTAACCTTCCCACAAAATATTTCTCAGTGATATCAGACCAACTGAATGGCATGTAATGCGTGTTGACATTGGCGTGATTCGAAGCTGAGATGGGCCACTCAGGACCCTCTTCCTTCCCTTCCCCACTCTTTGTGCTCTTACCATACTTTATTCTGCATATGTTTCTGGATTTTATCCTTGGCATTGTTGGTAGTTAAAGCTTGCCACAGTGGAGGATGGAGATGTTTGTGAGATGGCACTGACTTCCCCCTCCTATTGGGGGTACCTGTTGCATCGAGTTACTTGGCAGTGGGAAATCACTTGCAGACATCTGTGACAGTTAAGTTTCCTTCAGTCAGTCGAAAAGGTGTAGTGTTCAACAGTTTTCCTAACTAGCTGAGCACCAGCACCATGGTGAACGAGCGAGCAAGAAGGTCACACAAACATAGCGCTGTAGAAGTAATCTTCACTGGAATGATGATAATACATGTTACTCAGTCTAATTCCTCTCTGAATCGAAGATCAAAGACCACTAAATATAATTGTTAATGGACAGATTCGCCTAAACAGACATAGCTTCCCAGAAGGTGCTGATACCTTGACTATCAATACTGCACTATCTTTGCCCTCAGACACATTCAACTGGTGTAGTTGTTAGAGAAGACATGGAACTTCTTGTCATTCTAACAGGCTTCTATCAACAAAGTACTGTATTATTGATGAAACCAGTGGGAGGCAAAATTCAACAGCAGGTTTGCTCTTGTTAGGGAATTGGCCTCTATTTGAGAGAATATCCTGTTCTTGCAATCAGTCAATACCTGTGACGCAACTTCCACACCATACAACCAGGGCAAAGTGAAATGCACTATACTGAAGAAAAATCCTGAATTGCTAAGGGGTATACAAATATTTTAAGATCTGAATGCCATAGTGGGGTCGTGGTGACATCCTCATCAAGTTGTATGGTGGCACAAGTGTAGGCTGACCAGATTTAAATGAGAAAACCCCAGGAGAACTGTGTTACTACTTTGTACATAACTTAATTACTTTGTTTACACTTACCTTTCTTGTCAGTTATAGTGATATTTTGAAACTGATGTTAGGGCTATGACGATGCACCATCTGAAAAACCCATAGTAAGGATGTATCTTCATTTTGTAAATTGGAAAGAAACATGTAGGTAAATTACACATAAATAAAATTCTTTTTTTAAGAAATAAAGAAGACTGACATATATACTTTCTTATTGTAATAACTTGGATATATTTTCTGTAACATTTAGTCACTTACTAGGTACTTATTATTTAGGTACAATTTGTTAATCCTAAAAACTCTATAATATTGGTAATCAGTAATCAGATACAAATTATACATTTCATGCTCAAATTTAAGGTTTAGTTTGGCTGCAGGCTGTTGGAACAAGTATGCATATATGACAAGCAATATTCAATAAGGATTGCTAACACATGCCACATCATTCACATTTTTCACAATATTAACTTCCACATAGCTGCAGTCATGTTACGAGAAATCATTTAAATGATGCTGCTTTAAACCATCTTTGGTTTTGGTTTACTTGTCTTGAGTACCATAAACTCAAAAGTTGGCAAGTTAGAGGCAGGGGTAGGTAATGCCAGCTTTTATTTTCAACATAAATTTTATTCTTTATTTGGGCAAAAGACGAGTTAAACTAAATGTGGTGGGCTTATAGAGGGTACTGTGAAAATATATATTCTAGGAAACTTGTTTTCCACAAGTATTTAATTAAACAAGAAATATTATTGGACACATTTTATTACTTGATTAAAAACCAGAACAATTATGTGTCCCAAATGACTTCCTCAGGACACCAGGAGATGTATGTGAAAATCGGGGTTGTCCCAGAAAAACTGGGACATTTGGTCAGCCTGCATAAGTGGGCAGTCTATGCACTACCTTAGATACAGAAGCTACATAAAATCAGCATTCAGAACAGATCTCAGCACCGAGTCTCTGGCACCAACTGAGGATTCTGCTTGCCAGCATTTTCTCTGACTGTATCACAGTATACAACAGTGGGATGGGCAGCAGTAAACGCTGAGAGAAATGTCATTGGAAAAGATCCAAGGATCACCTGTTTCAAACCACTATGCTTCAACTGCTACCATCCAATGTTATTCTGACTTCAATGGCATGCAAGTGCAGAATTGTCATGGCTGCTCTTGTAGCTGTTGAAAAACAGATATCGACTTATAACATAATCTGAATGTATATGCGGTGGTTTTTATAATTTGTTTCACATTTTCTAAGAGAAATTTCTCATACCAGTGATGCACGGTAATTCTTGACTGCTAGAAAGTTATGTCATGCAAAGCATTTAAATGCACACATACCCTCCACCAATTATTAGCAGTTTTAAGTTGATTTTCAATTGAAACTGACTGAAACTCTCTAATATTTAATAGTTTTTAATTAACAGAAATAAATAAATGCCATTAGGGAGGGTATACAGTTTGGTTTTTCCTTTTGGTTTACAAGGGGACCATGCACAGCCATTTCGTGTGCAAAGTGAGAGAAAAGACAGTTGCTCATAGAAAGGCAGAGGGCGCGGGGGTGAGTCGCATTTCGCTAGTGATTTTGAGAATGGTGAATCAGTGTAGCCAGTGCTAATAGTTGAAAGTGGTAGTAGCAAATGATGTGGAAAAGTGTTCTCCACCATTTAAGTTGTGGAATGCAAGAGGTTCTTAATTAATATGGATGGCGAGCGTGGGTGCAGCTGCCAAGGGCACAATAGCTGCCAGAGGCACAGTGGCTCGTTTCGATAAATGCAACCATACTGCAATGTGAAGAATCGTTCATCTGCTACATCCTCTCAACAGCAACTCACCATCTAAACGTTCAAGGCAAGTGGAAGACCTTACATTTAGTACAGATAGTTCAGTGAGTATTGCCAAATATGTGATGCAGATCTGAATAATAGAGTATTTCAAACTAATGGTTTGAAATTGTTATTTACCTAAACAATTTCCTGATTCCAATATTCAAGTAAATTCCCATATTGAGTATATATATATATATATTGTAAGTGCAAAAGAAGGATATATATCCTTCTTTAAATTTTGCACTTACAACAATTACTTTTTGTCACAAATATTTTAAGAACATGAAACAAAATTGTCTCTCAGAGCTAAAGAACAATAAATGTCGTCAATGGTCACCTATTTATAAATTAAGTTTGCTGGAAAAACTTTTCATTTAAAGTGTTGTTTATAACAGATCAATACTGAAATGATTAATAATGTAATAACTTTTTTGGTTCCATTTCACGTTAAAAGTATCCATTTTAACTAGTAAGCTATAAATAAATAAAGTTGACTTATCCATCTTGTGTTTGAGTTTGCAGAAAGTTAACATTAAAAGTAAGTAAACAGTTCAGTAAAAGTATAGTTATTTCTTTAAACCAAATAACTCAGTTAAATTCATATTCAAAATTTAATTACTTTCACATTTGCTTTAGAAGCGAATTACATCAATGAGTAAGGTAGGCAGTGATTTATGATTAAAGCATCGAACTATCTAAATCAGCTCTGCAATTTGGTGACAAAGTTCGATAGTGTGAAGTGAATTCTTAAATTCTTAAATAAGGAAAACACATTTGGAACACCAGTCAGATGTTCACTAAATATTTGTAGTTAAAAAGGCGAGATAGGTTTTTTATTGCTAAGTGAAGAAATACATATATGCTTTGCTGGCCGAATAATGGAGTAACATTGTATTGCTTCTCATTTATATATTGGTAAATGTCTGGGTGAAGGTACATCTCAGAAATTGTTATGAAATTTGTTATCTGATTATAAAGTATTGACTTATTTAGTTATAAGTAATTTGATATTTGTAACAGGCACATTAATTCATTTCTGTATATCAAATGCAAAATTTCTAAACGTTTTATAGTGACAAATAGTTTTGTTACAGCAGTTATCTACAAAATCAATCAGAAGTTACGAATTTGTTTATTGACATTAAACTGACTTCAAAAATCTTCCATAAATGAAAATTTGTGTAAATGGTCTGTGTCTCCTACAGTGTGTGTGTGTGTGTGTGTGTGTGTGTGTGTGTGTGTGTGTGTGTGTGTGTGTGCATACATTTCACATGTTCTATACACATCCATTAATATGGGCCTGCTAGCAAATATAGTCTTGTGAATCTGGGCGTAACAGAAAATATAATGAAGTACAATTTTCCACTCATGAATATTTTTATAAGTCATAAATCTGATAGTGTCTACAATGTACATTTTTACAGTCAAGTCCTGCATTTCAAATTTATAAGATTTTTTTATATTTTCTTTTTATTGCTAAGTGTCTGTTACATTATTATCTTGTAGGACTAGTGTCCCACAGAATTATACTGAATCAGATGACATAGTTTAAGTTAGTATATAAAACCTGATGTTAAGAACAAAATGACTCTTTGCACCTATCTGAACTGCATTCCCATCATTGTTTGTTTCAGCTAACACTATCACAGGAACCAATGAAACTGTAATTTAAGTATGTTTGTGAACTTCTGCATCTGGAGTCATATCAGTAAAATTCTTTAGAATTTGTGACAACATAAAAAAAGGTTTTGTCCACTATTCCAGATGACCTTCACTGAAATGTCTCTTCATAATTGTCTCAGGTGGACCTCTAAGGACAGTTTGAATTGCAAACCCTTCATGCTTGACATCTAACGCAAATTCGAGAAAATAAGCACAGCTTCAGATTTTCACACAAAAAAATGGGAAAAATTAAAGTTATTCAGTACCAAGATCAAATCTGAATGTACTCTGAATATTTTTGATATATTGTGGTGATCTGGTAATAAGATTAATAAAACTTTTTGGCCATAGTGAATTGAGCAAAATAGAAAGACACAGAAATCTTTAAGGATAATGGAGTTGCTCACAAATAAGTGTTTAATTCTGTGATGAGGAAAAAGATTTTCATTCAGTTTGCATTTTTAATACACATACTTTTGTCATTTTGTCTGCAAATTCGTATATTAAATCAGAAAAAAAGTTATGGTTATAAATCATTGGTGAATTCGTTTTGACTGCTTTCAATGTTTTACAAGAGATGCACAAATCATGCTACACATTGTTCTAAAGACAGTTATGCCTCATCTTTGTACACAAAGTATAATATGTATGTCTACTGCAAGCAATTACCTGCATACTCCCACAATCGCTCTTCCATTTCATTTATCACTGTAGAATGCTGTTCTTTGATCCATAGCCCACATGCCCCACTTAAGAAAAAAATATCAAAGGAAGTTAACCTTGATGACTGGGTTGGCTATGCCACTAGTAACTTTCTTCCTACTCACAAAAGTTTTGACCAGAAAAAACTGCTTTTAGATACACCCATGTACTATGCAAAAACGAGACAACCAGCCACCTTGTTGCACTCATATTAACAAGGAAGGTGCTATTGGGAAGTCATGTAGCAACTCCATAAATCCATGATTCTCTATTGGAGAAATTCCAAGTACTACTCACCATTAAATTAAAAGTGCGAGATGAAAATACATTGTCTGTAATTTAATCACATCTATTATTTAATGAAATTTATTTTTCATTCCTTCACTACTGTTCAGTTCATTAGCAGCAAGATCTCTTTTTGATTATATCAGCATATTTTGAAACAAAAGAAAGTTCATTATTAAGATCTCTATTTAACAATGCCAATTTTGTACAAACTTTTCGTTTGAAATGAGAAAGTTAGCTTCATTTTCCCCAATTCGTGGCAAGCTCCAAGTAATTTAGAGTTTATTTTGTCCCTAAAGGTTTTTCCTACATATTTTGCTCAAAGAATCTTGGATGCTCTTCAAGACAAAATGTAAAGTGGATTTCTTAGACCATGAATAGTACTAGATCACTGTCCTTTCAGCTGAAATACGCTAAAAATTATTATGTGAGAGTTAAAATGGTACAAACCCTAATGAAAGTGACATGTGTCAGTTGTTAAAAAAATGTGTCCTTATTACAAGATAATACAGTCAGAAATCTATAACAAGTTTATTGAAAGACAGCATATTTTTATTGCTGCTTCCCCGCCTAAAACATACTGTGTAATAAATCCCTTATCACATTATACAATTCTTGCTAGCTCATTACATATATGAAGCTGGCACACCTGTACTTCCTCTAGCACAAATGTCCATTGATGGACAGTATCTGTCAGAAATCAATTATAACAGCACTCATCATACTGTTTGAGAAACGAACCATAGCATGTGTAAGACAGAACTCCCACATTCAGAAAGGTGCAATCCATGTTATTTTCACATTGTGCCAAGCCTAGTCTTGTCTTCATCTTGTACCCTTATGGCCTCCTTCTAGGTGTGTGTGGTTCGCCACACACTCAATCTTGTGGTAACCTCAGACAGGACGTTGAGCATCTAGTGGAAGAAGACGTGGCCCCAGCAGCATGATGAGAGCAGATCCAATGGGTGCAGTCAGCAAAATGGCGAGGACAGCCACCTCGAGCACGGTTCGTGCCCACAGCAGCTGATCTGAATCTGGCTGCACCATCGAGCGCACTATGTCCAGCGCCACTGGTCCCAGTGCCGCCTGGAACACACATGGGACCACACAGAATACCTTGCTCATTCTCAACATGGTCCATGTTCTTATTACGACCCACACAGCATGACAAAGGCAACGTTACACAGTGGGACTCTGTGACAATTGTGAATGCAACCCTGTAGCCTTTGACACATTATAAATATATTAAAGTTACAAAGATATTTAAAAAACTAACAAGTATACACATTGATGGGAAAAACATTGCACCACCAAGGAAATCAGGTTCACTTTAAACACACGCTGTAACAGTCGTGAGCGTTAGTTACCTTTGGGACTGGGCGTGGTGACGTGATGTTACCCAGGAATGACTTTAAGGCGACAAAGACCCCATTACTATCAGCTCACTGTGTTTGAAAGAGATAGTGTAAAAGAGCTACAAGAAGTTGGATGTCCTTCTGCGATACTGCAGAAAGACTTGGCAGAAATGTAGCCACTGCAAATGACTGCTGGCACCGGTGGTCACGAGAGTGTACAGTCGCAAGGAGACTAGGCTCTGGACGGCCACATGGCAGGGATGACCATCACATTCAGTGTATGGCTCTGGCACATTGTAATGGATCTGCAGCAGCAATTAGAGCAGCATTTGGCTCGCAGTGACACAACACAATGACTTTTCACAAATCAGTTCATTCAAGGACAGCTCTGAGTCTGCATTCCGAACCACTGTCGTTTGCGACATCTGTGGTGTCAAGCAAGAGCCCATTGGAGGGTAGGGTGAAGGTCTGTTCTGTTTTCTGGTGAAAGCTGATTCTGCCTTGGAACCAGTGATGACCATGCTTTGGTCAGACCAACTGTGGTCGCTTGAGGGCCTACAACCAATCTGTCTGCATGGTAGACACCACTTGACCTATTCCTGGTGCGATTTCACGTGACAGCAGGAGCACTCTCGCGGTTATCCCATCCATCCTGATTGCAAATCTGTACGTCAATCTGGCTGTGCTGCCATTCATGAATACCATTGCAGGGGGTGTTTTCCAACAGGATAACGGTCGCCCCCATATCGCTGTTGTAACGCAACACGCTCTACAGCGAGTCGAAATGTTGCCTTGGCCTGCTCAGTCACCAGATCCATCTCCAGTTGAGCACTTAAGGGACACCATCGAACGACAACTCGGTGTCTTCTGCAACCAGCATTAACCATCCCTGTACTGACCGAGCAAGTGCAACACTCATGGAACTCAATCCCATATATTGACACCCAGCAACTGTACAGCACAATGCAAGCTGATTTGCATGCTAGGATTTAACATTTTGGCAGTTACACTGGTTGTTAATATACCAGCATTTCACATTTGCAGTGACTTACCTCAGACCTGTTTCAACATGGGATCTTGCAATGTTAATCACTTAAATATGTTACCTAAACAAATCCATTACTGAAAGTTCATTACTCGATGTTAATTATTTTTTGGTATTGCGGTTTTCGTTCCGTCAGTGTAGTCAAACCTCTCGTCACCGTCAATTAAATTAAGGATGGAGCGACTTATCAGTTGAAGGAGGACAGAGAGAAGAATCCATAATGGCCGTTCAAGAGACCATTTTGATATTGTTGTTACGGTGGACATCAGTCTGGAGAAAGGTTTGATTCAGCTCTCCATGCTAGTCAGTCCCATGCAAATCTCCACATCTTTGCATAGCTACTACAAACTACTTGTCTGAACCTGGTCACTGTAGTCAATTGTTAGTCTCCCTTATAGTATTTATTCCTGCCTTCTCCACATTTCACATGTTTATCAAGTAGCTGATTCCTTGGAGCTTCAAGATGTGTCCTATCAACGGATCCCTCCTTTGAGTCAATTTATCCTATATCGTTTTTTCCCAGTTCGATTCAATATCTCCCCATCTGTTATCCAATCTAACAATCTGATCTTCAGCATTCTCCTGTAGCACTATATATCAAAAGCTTCTATTCCGTTCTTGTCTGGATGGTTTATTATCATGTTGCACTTCTGTACACGGCTACATCCCAGACAAACACCTTCAGAAAAGTCTTTGTAGCGAACAAGTTTATATTCAGTATTAACAAATTTGTCTTTTGCAGAAACGCTTTTCATGCTGCTGTTACTCTGTATTTTATATCTTCTCTACTTCAGCCACTGTGAGCTACTTTGCTGCCCAAATAGCAAAACTCATATACCAATTTCAGTGGCTCATATCGTAATATAATTCTCTCAGAACTGTCTGATTTAATTCGCCTTTATTCCATTACCTTTGATACTCATAAAACTTATTTTCGAGACATAATCCATTTCGTTGAATTGCTCTTCCAAGTCGTTCAGCTTCTTTTACAAAATTACAATGTCATCGGCAAACTTGAAAGTCTTAATTTCTATGGCCAATTGATCCATTTTCCCCAATTCAGACAGAGAAGTGTTTCCTGAATTTTTGTTTCTCCAATATTAGTTTTGCTTTTCTTCCTTTTTTTCTCCTCAATAGGTTTATTGCTCTTTTCAGGATCTACACGTGATGAGCATCTACTATTTGTGGACCTAGAATCATAATAATTATTCTGAGATAATTCTGTGGTTGGATACCACTCCTGTGACTATATCGTCATTGTAACCAGAGGCAGGAAATAAACTGCAACGCCTTCTGTCTTGCAGGTAAAGCATAGACAACTGTTGATAGGCGGTAACACATCTTGGATTCAGAATTGACAGCTGGCGTAGTTTTTGATTGCATTTAAAAGATATAGCAATAAGGGTTATTCCAGGTTGTTCCAGCTATACTTCAAAGTGATGTTAAAAATCAGGAAGGCTACTTTACTCCCAATAATGCTCTAAAGTCTATAGTGTGCTCTGAATTTTATGGCTGCTGATAACAAACTAGAGAAAAATACAGAATAGTTGTATTTTAGAATTTCAGGCATCTCTGGCGCATTACTAATAATTCTGAATCGTCTACCATCTCATCGAAGCCAAAGGCACGAACTTTATATTGGTATAAATTCACCGTATTCACTGACAGCAAGTTTCATAATTCATTCCAAATCCATACCCAACCCTCTCAAGGTTATCATAACCGTATCAATCACCAAGGGCAGAGGCGGGAAATGTATGCATAATCAAAGAGGGAAGTGCAAGGTACACAGAGCGTAGTAAGTAATATACACAGTCTAACAATGAAAGTGAAGCACCCAGAAGGGGAGACGAAAATTTAATGAAACCTCATGGGTTGAGAGGCTATGTGGTATTTTCAATGATTACAATATCGGGTCAAATTTATAAAGAAATTGGCAGTGTGAGCCAACTTGTTGGGGAAATTTACCCCCTTTCTGACGTCGATTTGTGCACTGATTCGGTTAGTAAGGGTGTCATAATGCCTTTGTATCCTTTCCCGCTTTTGCAACTGGCCTTGATATCATGGACACTGGCACTGGGACAGTGTTGATATCCGAGCTACTCCCAACCATTTTCGATCAGCTCTGGGGATCTTGCTGGCCGCGGGAATAGCTCAGCACCGCACAGACACTTCACACAGACACGTACCGTGTGCAGACGAGCGCTGTACTGTTGATAAACTGCACCACGATACTGTCGCTTGAAGGATAACACATTAAGGAGTGCGTTGTCAGCAACATATTGTTGTGTCATCAGTGTTCCCTCATCACTATGTAATGTTATGTGTGCCTCACTGCTTTTTTTAAAACTAATTTGTGCCAGATTTTATTCTGAGAAACTCAGTAATGTATGTAAATACCGTAAATGTAAATGTGATTCAAAAAGTACTTGAAGTGAAGTGAAGCGCAGCTGGACAGCAAGAAACTCTTTAGTGCACAACCCCCGCAACGATAGTATTAGAGAATCTTTGAGTAAAAAAAAACAATTGATTTAATACAAAAAAGACTGTTAATCTGTATCTTGTGGAAAGAGGACGTGTTGCTAGGCCGTTGCTCAGAACATATTTCCATTTAATGAAAATTGGTATTTTAATGATAAAACTGTGTAAAGTATGTGTAAGAGTTGCCAAACATTAATGTATAAAAATTTTCTGGAAGTGAAGAATAGAAATATATTGTTTTTGGAAAAGGGGGTGAACTTAATTGTCGTTGCCAACAGAATTGTAAGTGTACAAAGTTCACTAAAATACAGGAAAAGAAATAAATTCTCTATAGTTTTCATTCAATAAGTAACAGCCTCTCATCATTTCTTAATTACAGTAATTGGATTATGTTCTTGTACAATAGTATGGTGCTGAACTCCACTGAGCAATTCTGATGTAGCAGGACATGTAGTTTGAAGGAAGTTTGTGTGCCAAGCAATCTCCTTTTTTTTTTCATGAAAAGCAGATTGCTGTTTGATCTTTCTTACTTACAACAGTGATCCCTTAGCTATGAAAAGCTACGAAAACTTGGGCTCAAAGCTATCCGCAATGCGACCAAGTAACTAACAGAGTCGTGTTTTAAACCTTAAAGAACAATAACTTCCTCTAAATTGTAATATGTCTCCAATTGGTGCAGAAGCTGATCATTCAAGGAGGCAGCAACCAAAATTCAGGTGCCAGTTACGACTTAAAGTAAAAATCTCAAACAAAAATAAATCTCTCTCTTTCTCTCTCTTCAAACACATATACAAATATTGATATTATTATTTAAAAAATTCATTTTTATAACTACTGGCTGTGACCTGAAGTTACACCCAATGATACCAGAGTACACTGCCGTGCCTCTCCAAAACTATGGAAGAATAGAACTTTTCCCCAGGGCGTCACCATACTCGTCGACGACAGTCATCTGGGGAAGTATGGAACCGTGTTACATCGCTGAACACAATACGACACTCCAAATGCATCCATTCGTGTTGTTATGTTATTGGCAGCCTGCAAATGGGACACTGTTCACACTTCTTATACAGGGTGGGGCAAATAAAAGTGGTCCGGACGAGGGGATACGATTGAACGTGAATGTATGCACGTAACCACACCACATATATGCCCATCATTTAATCCACTCTGACTCAGAGTGTAAAGCAGGCTGTGTCAGTGTGAGTAGAGCTGTGCAAAGGAGTGGAGATGGCCACCCATGTCATCTAATCTGTCAGTGAGTGATTACTTTGTGAGGGGAGCCCTCAAGTCTAAGGTGTATCACAACAATCCTCATGGTCTTCAAGAACTGCAGCAGAACATTTGGGATGAGATTGCAGCAATTCCAGCAGTTCAGTTTCTATCTGCCTTCAACAACTTGTTGACCAGGGCCCAGAAGTGCCAAGAGACGAATAGCGGTCACTTTCAACATTATCTATGGTCAGTTTAGTACTATATCTCCTTTCCTCTGCTGTGTTTTCTTTGTACCCTGTAACCCTGTTCTCTTGGCCGCTTTTATTCTCTCCACCCTGCACCGTATACCCTATCAGACCTGGTAACAAAACTAAATGTGAACAGCACTAAATGCATTCTAGTGGTCATTTAACCTATTATAAGAAACTGCGAAGCATTTACATCCAACCGAAGGCGTGTATGTGTAAAAAGCTACGCAATCGAACCGTGTGTTCTGAGTGCTTCACTTTTTTGTCTGGAAGTGTGCTTGTCGCTTGGAAATGAAATCATAAAACAAAGGAAAATCTGACTGGCTGAGAGAGACAGATAATACTGCACAGGCGAAAACTGTCATCACAGAAAATAATATTAAGCAAATTCTGTATCAGTATAAGATAAAGACAGTAACCTTCAAAGCACACATGGGCACCACATTACTGTTGGATGAGAGATAAGACATGAAGATGTAGATGACTCAGATATACTGAAAATTTGAACGATCGGAAAGTGCTGTCTAGAAACTCACCAAAACGATGTGTAGAGAGTACTGTGGATGAAGTAAAATTACTGTACAAACTTTTAAAAAACGGTAAACGAGCTCAGACAATTCATCAGGATTTTCAGATTTACTTAAATTACTAGAAGATTTAGAGATTAGGAACTGCTCTGGTGTTTTGGTGTTCAAAACTGTGCCGTGAAGTGATGCACATTTGTCTTTCCCGCCGCTGGTGGTGAGTGTTCAGTTGGATGTGGCTGCTAAACACATGAGATGTTGCGAGCAGAGCCAAACAAGGCAACCACCGGTTGGCAACAGGTGGCCACAGTGGAGTGGAGGCAGAAGGGAATCGGCCAGCGAGTGGAACACTTCTATCAGCTTGTAGGGCGAGGACTGCCTCCTGGACAGACAAAGCGAGAAACGTGTGGTGGAGCAGAAAGGTATCCTGGCAGACGGACTGCCAAGGCTGATAGGCGTTTGCTGTCGACAAGGCTCATTGTTCCGGCAGGAGCAGCGGGCTATGCTTGGCTTAGCAAACCGAGGGAATGCAGTGAAGCCAGGAGTGAAGTGCTGGTTGCTGCGGCACTACAGTTAGTGGAGTAAGTGCTGGCTGTGGTGCATATGAACGAGGCAGAGCTGGCCTATTTGAGCTGCCTTTTGATTTCGTGCTGAAAAACAAAGCGGCCGCTTTCAACTGAAAGAGTACTGGCTGAAGGATATGTGCCAAGGGATTTTATTGCGTTACCGTTCTGATATTCTGTGTGCTACGGAATGTACGGAGCGTTGGTTTCATTGAGAATTTATCTGTCTTGTTTTGTCTGTTTACAATTGAGTAGGGAGTTGGCTTTGGTCGGGTATCTTTGGAATTCGGTTTTGGGATGACTTCTGGTGCTAAGTATCTTTTATGTTTTCACTGTGCATTGTTATTTGTGTATCTCAGTTCATGCCCTTGTGTGAACATGAATGAACTACTATGTTGTTAGATTTTATATTCATTTGTGCCCCCTTATTGTAAGATTGCCTGATTCTCTTGGGGCAAGTTTAAAAGCGCCCCACAGTCGTAGCAGAGTGTGGTTGTGAATTGTGTTGGTGTGCCATTAGTGGTAGCATTAAGGTAGTTCATGGTTTTGTGTCCTTTTGCTCTTTTGGTGTGACGTTGCAGGAATAACTGTTAGGGGCGTCACAGGTGCCACTTGGTTGAAAAGGGATGAACTGGGCTATGAGGTTACTTTCGAAGACACACCCTTGGAAGTACAATGTTAGGATTGGTTCAAATGGCTCTGAGGACTATGGGACTTAACTGGTTAGGTCATCAGTCCCCTAGAACTTAGAACTACTTAATAACTAACCTAAGAACATGACACACATCCATTCCCGAGGCAGGATTCGAACCTGCAACCGTAGCGGTCGCGCGGTTCCAGACTGTTGCGCCTAGAACCGCTCGGCCACTCCAGCCGGCTGTCAGGATTGGTCCAAAAGTCTCGACAGGTGCTGGGGAAGGCAGTATGGTTATCAGGGGAGCACCAGAATATGAGTAGTGGATCAGCTACTACCCGGTTTGCGTTAACTGCAAAATAGCTAATTATTAATTTTTTTTAAAGGGTGAAGTGTCCGCGCACTCACATCTAAACAGGCAAAAGGCTCGGGTAACTCATTATGTGAACTGGTTGAATGGTCTGAAGCTCTTAAATAAGGATCAGTTAAACGATGAAGTATGACACATGAGAAGTACCGCTAGGATTGCAGGAAAGCGTTACAGTAACCTTGTAGAACAGAGAGCAAGCATGTAAGGACTACTGCACAATCACCAGCGCATTTCACGATTGTAAACAGGTACTTGCCATAATATACAGAAGAAACGACAGTGACGTTTTCCAGAAGCTGTAAAACGAACTCTTATAGTATGCGACACAGAACTTCTAATGAGTGTAAAAACTTGATTAATATTCAGTTTGTTTCAAGCAGTTGTTATTACAGCATATGTAGACCTTTAAAACGAACGAAATGTAGTATTACCTTACTGGGCCGAAAATAAGCCGCACTTTTTATCCAGATTTCACCGTCGAGAAGTTAGGTTGTAGCTTTGCAACAATACATCTAGTGTCTGTAGCCGAAACTTTTACGATATTTTATTGGCGTTAACATTGTGTAGGTCTAGTAATATTGTTTCGTTAGATTATAATCCAATTTCAGTTGGATACTGGTAAGAAAGTTTGATTTATGCCGATGTCAGCCACCATTTAGAGCGAAAAACATCATGTAGCCAAGGAACTCAGTGCGGTTACGATGCAACCTTCAGACTTAGAATTGTGTGTTGTACCAAAACCACAAAAACCATGAGGTAGGAAGAAAGTGTGGACTGGCCTATGTGCCTATGGGAGAATGCTATCCCATTTCGTCATTCTGAAGAGGAAAACTACGCCCAATGAAAACATTCCTAAGGGCTCAGTGATTTGCTGCCAAGCAAAGTACTGGATGACGACGTAACTAATATTTGACTGGCTGTTTACTATTTGTAATCGCAAACCTGGGGCACTGGTTTCTAAGACAGCCATGTTAATTTTGAATGCTTTAAAGGGAATCCAACTGTTGAAGCGAAAGATAAACTTGCTGCACAAAAGACAGACCTTGTCGTAAAGCTGCAGGTGCCAGACGAGTTCGAAAGTAAGCCGTTCAAGTACAGCCGCCGAAAAATGTATTCAGATTGACTCCTGGAAGAAGACCATGCCCTTACACGGCCTGGTAAGATTAAGAAGCCACCATTATCTTTCTGTGCGAACGGATTCTTCTTTCGTAGGCCTCCAGATAATCAGAGTCCATCATCAAGGGATTCAAGAAATGCTGCATATCGAATGCACCGAATAGCAGCGAGTATGGCATACTAGGGACGAGAATGAAGAAAATGAAGGAAGTAAGACTGATATCAATAATGTGAATACCGGTCCTAATAGCGATAAAAGTGAATATGACAAAATATGGTACCGGTATGTTAGGTGACAAAATATAATACATAATTATGATAGAGCAAATGTTTACGGTACACACTTAAGTTTTACATGCATGTACAAGTAAATTTCTGGTACTTTTACTCCTCTGACTGTGTGCGATTTATTTTCACGTGATTTTTGTTTTTCATTTTTTATTTATTCCTCTAATTTTGGGGTGCCGCATGTATGCGATGGTACCTTATTATGAGCCAATATTGTACTATACTTCAATATCCTTCGACTATTTCTGATTTGTACCTGAACAGTAGCCTTCGGCAACCATGCAAACGCCAGGAACGTTTTCTCCTTGACGTTGAAGCCAGCGCCGAAAGCAATGACGACGGAAACGAGGATTCGGCACTGAAACAAAAAAGCACAGTGATGTCGGCCAACCAGAGTTTACAGAACACGAGCTGAGCACATCACTGCTCAATTGACTTTCACCTTACCGTGAGGGCAATAGCCAAACACGCTATGGCGAGTCCAACGCGATCCCCTTCCAGCTCAAAGAGGTTGATCTCCGCACCAATGAGGCCAAATAGCGCTGGTTGGAAGAATGCCCAGATTGTTTTGAAGGACTGTGACACAGGGCTCTGCAATGGAATAAAATTCATGTCATTCATCGATTTAAGGAACGCCACAGCGGTATGTCCAAGCGTTTGCAGCAGCTACACTGAGGTGACAAGAACCACACGATAGCGATATGCATATATACAGATTGCAGTACTATCGAATACACAAGGTATAACGGACAGTGTATTGGCGAAACTGTTACTTGTATTTGTACTCATATGGTGGTACGACGGGAATGAACAGACTTTGAACGCAGAATGGTAGTTGGAGCTAGATGCATGGGACAATCCATTTTGGAAATCGTTTGGGAATTCAACATTCCGAGAGTGACAGTGTGAAGAGTGTGCCGAGAATGCCAAATTTCAGGCATTACCTCTCAACAGGGACAATGCAGTGACCGACGACCTTCACTTAACGACCGAGAGCAGCGGCATTTTCGTAGGGTTGTCAGTGCTAACAGAAAAGCAACTAAGTGTGACATAACTGAAGAAATCAACGTGGGACGTACAACGAACGTATCCGTTAGGACTGTGCGGCGAAGTTTGACGTTCACGGGTTATGACAGCCAATGACTGACGCGAGTGGATTTGCTGACAGCACGACATCGCCTGCAGCGCCTTTCCTGGTCTCGTAACTATATCGTCTGGGCTCTAGACTACTAGTAAACTGTGGCCTGGTCAGATAAGTTCCTATTTGACTTGGAAAGAGTTGATGGTATGGTTCTAGCTTGGCGCAGACCCCACGAACCCATGGACCCAAATTGTCAACAAGGCGCTCTGCAAGCTGGTAGTGGCTCCATAATAGTGTGGCCTGTGTTTGCATGGAATGGACCGGGTCCTCTGGTCCAACTGAAGCGACCATTGACTGGAAATGGTTATGTTCGGCTACTTGGAGACCATTTGCAGCCATTGATGGACTTCATGTTCAGAAATATGTCACCAGGCCACAATCGTTCGCAATTGGTTTGAAAAACATTCCGGGTAATTCGAGCAGCGAATGATTCGGTCAGCGATATTGCTCACCATAAATACCATCGAACATTTACGGGACATAACCGAGATGCCAGTTCGTGCACAAACTCCTGCACAAGCAACACTTCCGCAGTTATGGAAGGTTATAGACATAGCACGGCACAATATTTCTGCAGAGGCTTCCAACGACTTGTTGAGTCCATTCCACGTTCAGTTGGTGCACTATGTCGGACAAAGGGAGATCCCACACAATATTAGGAGATATCCCATGACTTTTGTCACCTCAGTGTGTTATGCACAAAAGGTCTCACTGAATAGAAAAAACTTAGTTACAGTATCTTCACCTGCACGGCGTTTTGTTAGATACAATGGAACAAATAGCTGTCGAACGTGCGAAAACATGTGTTCTCTTTTTGTTTGTTTTTTTATCGTAATTTTGTGTCGTTACTTTCTGGCTAATTTGATGCTGTCCAACACGATTATTTCTTCTCCTCTTCCAAATTCCCTCCAAACTTCCTCATTTATTTCTTGTCTCTATTCAAATCTCTATCTCCTAGATTTTTTCCCCTTCACACCACCATCTAGTCTCATAGAAGATGTCCTATCAATCTGTACCTCCTTGTAGTTAATGATTCTCCGTGTATCTCCTTTCTCTCTGATTCTGAAAAGACTTAAAATTTCTCATCTTGTCAAATAACTTAATTTTCAGCGTGATTCCGTAATAACACTTTTCAAACGCATCGATTTCGTTATTTTCCTGTTTTCCTCCTTCTCATTTCCGTGTGATGTTGTGCTCCAGACGTAATTCTCAGACATATAATTAATACAACTTAACTAATAAGTAAACATTAAGAATTACACATTAACATCTCCTATACAGGTTGCTAAGTAAAAAGAATGATGGAAAGCAGCTAGATCATTGGAGACAGAATATAAACTCAGATACACAAGAAGAGTGTAGTAAATTAATGGTCTTTTTCAAAGGAATGTCCCGATATTTGCTTTACCGGTTTAGACAACCACGAAAAATTAATCTGTGCAGAAAATTCTGAAAAAAACAGGGATAAACTGTAAGGAAATACGGGAAATATAAAATCTCAACAAGAACGAAGAGGGAATAACAAGAATGGAACAGGTAAAACGATGTGCTCGGTTAAAAAGGGTATAAAGGGTGTAACATAGGGATTTATTCTTTGGATCCTACTGTTCACTTTGTACATCGAAGAAGCGATGATGGAAATAAAGGGAAGTTTCATGAGTGAGGCTAAAATTCAGGCTGAAAAAATATCAATGAGAGAGTCGCAGATGAAATCGCAGTCCTCAGTGAAAGTGAAGAAACACTGCAGGACATCATGAGTGGAACAGTCTAATATGCACACACTGAGCCTCGAGAGTAAACTGAAGAAGTAATGAGGATTAGCGGAAGTGAGATTAGCGATAAACTTAACATCAGAATTGGTGACTACGAAATGACGAACTTAAGGAACTCTGCTAGGAAGCGAAGTAACATAAGACGGACGAAGTCTGAACGACACAAAAAGCAGATTATCACAAGCAGAAAGGCCAGCCGAGACTAAAAGAAGCCTTCTGATATTAAACATAGCCTTAAATATGTTCTTGTGGAGTACAGCATTGTGTGGCAGGGGATCTTGGGTTGAGAGAAAAACGGAAAAGATCACTGAAGAGCATTTGAGATGTATTGCTATAGAAGGATGCTGAAAATTAGGTGCGTTGATAACATAAGGAATGAGGAGGTTCTCCGCAGAATTGGCGAAGATAGGACATGTGAAGCACACCGACAAAAAAAGGACAGGGTTGCAGAATGTGTGTTAAGGTATCAGGTGATAACTTGCATGGTACTAGGCGGAACTGTAGAGGATGAAAACTGTAGGGGGAAGGAAGACATTGCAATACATCCGACGAATAATTGAAAGTATAGGGTGCAAATGATATTCTTGGATTAAGAGGTTGGTACAAGAGAGGAGTTCATGATGGTCCACGTCAAACTAGCTCTAAGGCCGACGGCGTAAAAACCACTTCCCTCCCTATCAAATTAACTATTCTTTGATGCATCAGAGTACGTCATATTGGCGTTCCCACTCTTTAGCCAAGATGTGCCATAAATTTAGTTTATGTTCATTATCTCCTCATTATTTATCTAATATACCCATCTAATTTCCAGCGTTCTCCTGTAGCACTACATTTAAAAAGATTCTATTCTCTTTTTGTCGCAACTGTTTATCATCCATGTTTCACACATTCTAGACAAACATCTTCAGATCTCACAGTGAGGCGTGTGGGACAAAACACTTGCGTTTTCTCTGTCGGATACACAGTGCTCGTTATGAAAAGATATTGTTAAGATGGCATGTCGAAACGAAGTCATTGCTTAAAATGTCAGTCGTGGTCAGAACAGTGAGTGCAACTCACATACACATGAGTCATGTGTGTGTGAGTTGCGTTTGCGTGAGTGTGTATATTTGTGGTTGTCGTCTAATTTTGACGAAGGCCTTACTGGCCGAAAGCTGTATTTGTGAGAGTGTTTTTGTTGTGCCTATCCCGACTCAGCATCCCCGCTATATGGTGAGTGGCAACTTTCCTTTTCACAATATTGTTACATTCCATCCTGGATTTTCTAGTATTAACATTCTACATCTGTATTCAACATATTTACACATTTGCAGCCCTCTGCCGCTAGAGGGCTCCGAATTGTAGCGTGTAACATGATCGTAGGAACCATAGGTATGTTGGTGCGTGTGAAACAGTGGGGTGTAATCGACTTTCGTATTGAAAGAGTTCGTCCACACATGGAGCACCGTTTCTTTTAGCATGACAATGCCAGACCACACATCAGCGTTGCGGCGTTTATAGCAGTCCGACGCTCTGGGTACACTGTCATCGATCATCTTCCGTACAGTCCTGACTTGGCCCATCCGATTTTCATCTGTTTCCAAAAGTTAAAGAACATCTTCGAGAACTTCGTTCTCATGAAGTGATGGAAGGAGAGGTGAGTTTTTGGCTCAGTCAACAAAGTTAAACATTCTACTCTGACAGTATCAACAAACTGTTCTCTTGTTGGCAGAGATGCGTTCGTCGCCTGGATGACTATGTTGAGAAATAAATATGTAGACATGAAGAATAAAGATGTAGGATGTTAATAGCCTTAATTCTGTTTAAAAAGCTTGAAGAGTTTCCACATAAAAATTCAGCGGCATTAAGTACTAGCACGCCCTCATATGAGATTGCTGTGAAAACCATATAGGATCTCTATTTATTCATTCCGCGTCGACTGGAAGCTGTTTTGAACGCTAACGGTTTTGCTACAACTTATTAGGCATATTAGTATGGTGAGTTTTTGGTGTTACTATATTTTTGTCCTCGCTCTGTACGTTGTATGACAGGTAACGACGCGCGTATTCTGTAGTGAACGGTGGTCGCGGTTGTTATTGTAAGAATGTCAACTCCATTGTTGAGAAGTTTCATAAACAGATATAGGAGAGATGAGATCGTTACAGTAATTCATACTGAGAGGCAGTTTTGGCGTTAATACTGTAGACCTACACAAAAGCACAAAGCACTCAGTCGCCAGGCCACAAGTGGTCCATCGGGACCATCCGACCGCCGTGTCATTCGCAGCTGAGGATGCGGATCGGAGGGTCGTGTGGTCAGCACACCGCTCTCCCTGTCGTTACGATGGTTTTCGTTGACCAGAGCCCCTACTATTCGGCCGAGTAGCTCCTCAATTGGCATCATGACGCTGAGTGCATCTCGAAAAATGGAAACAGGGCTTGGCGCCCCGGATGGTCATCTATCCAAGTGGCGGCCACGCCTGACTGTGCTTAACTTCGGTGACCTGACAAGAACCGCCGTATCCACTGCGGCAAGGGCGTTGCCCGTAAACCTACAGCGTGGCGGAGAAATTACATAAATGTTCGGTACAGAAGACGATACCATTTTACTCTCCGGATTCGATAATTTGATTAATTTAGTGTAGCATATGCTATAGACAATTTCAGGTGAAGAAGTTCGACGCAAAATAGGCGACATGGAATCAGCGAACGGTAAGCAAAAAGCTGTTCAAATTATTTGATGACGTACAAAATCTATCAGCCGCGTCTCTGTAATTGTTAAGCAACCGCTACACTACTGTCCTAAATTCTTTCTCATGCCACCTCCTCTCCTGTCCGATATACGTCCAAACCCTTCACCTAGAAACTGTCCGCGGGCCGTTGTGGCCGAGTGGTTCCAGGGGCTTCGGTCTGGAACCGCGCGACCGCTACGGTCGCAGCTTCGAATCCTGTGTGTGATGTACTTAGGTTAGTTAGGTTGAAGTAGTTTTAAGTTCTAGGGGACAGATGACCTCAGATGTTAAGTCCCATAGTGCTCAGAACCATTTGAACCATTTAGAAATTGTTCTCAGGAAGTTTCAAGACGAGATACCTCACCAATCACATGAAAATTAAGATAATCGTTTTTATTCCTGTCGCCATGTTTATGTGTATTTCGTAATATTTTATTCACAGGTTGAAGAGCGGCCAGCTCAACCACCTTCGGGGAAGTTCATCTAAACAAATAAAAATTGCCGCATGTACGACAGATCATCACTTGAGAAATGCTCAATAGATCTGGCTGACTTTTTTTGTTGTTTTCATCATTTTCCGGACAAGGTTTGTACGTTTTTGGAAAATTGACCGGAAAAGTCGGAAATTTAGTAGATATTTTTGTATGAAAAGCGCCTCTTGTTTCTGATTCACCTTGCATTCCGAGTGACGATTGATAAATCGTAAAAAAAAAAAAAAAATCGTTGGAAGTGTGTGGAATAAACCTTGAATTGCCGTATTTTCGCATGGGAGGTTATGTGTGATGTGATCGAGATTCGGTAAACCATCGAGGCTATTTGTTTTCTCTCCGCACGAAGAGACAAAAAATATTCATCTTGAAGTGCTGCAATGAACGCATTAGAAACACCAACAAATTATTACGAAATGAATGAATTTCAGCTTGTTTCAGTTGAATAAATTCATGATCTTAATGAAATTTTTTGTACGAATTCACTCAAATTCAAGGAAAGATTCGGTTGGATGAACCCTTCTTGATCAACGGGCTCACAGAGACAAAGCACAGCCTAAACCACTAGCTTATTTCATTTCAATAAATTCATGATCTTACTGAAATTGTTTTGTTCCAGTTCACACAAATTCAATGAAGGTTTCGGTTGGGTGAACCTTCCAACGCGAACAACTGAAACACGCTACACAACAAACACTTTCTGTTAAACCGGCTGCGAGAAAGGACATGCTAAGCTGTGCAGTGAAAATGTGCGGTTTTGTTCTCCTTTTCGCAGTCATTTTTAATAGTAAACAGGAAAGCAGCGTTTACAGATAGGTTTATAATCCTTCCTGTTCGTTGATTAAAACCGCGCAAAATATTAAAGCTACTGTTCTCACAGATCCAGTGGTTTGAAAGATCTCTCTCTCTCTCTCTCTTATGCCTCGTGTACTAATTATTCCAACCGATTTATTCATTCATTTTCACTTCTGTTCCAAGTCAAGGTTCCGTTTGTAATAGTAATAGTAATAATAATAATAATAATTATAATAATAGCTAAATAAACAAGGTTAGAGAGGGGGGCGGGGAGGGGGGGGAGAGAAGAGATGGGCAGAGAAGTGGAAGGAAATACATACACTACTGGTCATTAAAATTGCTACACCAAGAAGAAAAGCAGATGACAAACGGGTATTCACTGGACAAATGTATTATATTGGAACTGACATGTGATTACATTTTCACGCAATTTGAGTGCACAGATCCTGAGAAATCAGTACCCAGAATAACCACCTCTAGCCGTAATAACGGCCTTGATACGCCTGGGCATTGAGTCAAACAGAGCTTGGATGCGTGTACAGCTACAGCTGCCCATGCAGCTACAAAACGATACCACAGCTCATCACGAGTAGTTAGGTTAGGTTAGTGTTTTTTTAACGACCCGTTGACAACAAGGTCATTAGTGACGGAGCACAAGCTCGGGTTAGTGAAGGATGGGGAAGGATATGAGCCGTGTCCTTTCAAAGGAACCATCCCGGCATCACGAGTAGTGACTGGCGTATTGTGATGAGCCAGTTGCTCGGCCAGCATTGACGAGACGTTTTCAATTGGTGAGAGATCTCGAGAATGTGCTGGCCAGGGCAGCAGTCGAACGTTTTCTGTATCCAGAAAGGCCCGTACAGGAACTGCAACATGCGGTCGTGCATTATCCTGCTGGAATGTAGGGTTTCGCAGGTATCGAATAAAGGGTAGGGCCACGGGTCGTAACACATCTGAAATATAACTGCCAATGCTCAAAGCGCCGTTAGTGCGAACAAGAGGTGACCGAGACGTGTAACCAACGGCACCCCATACCATCACGCCGGGTGATATGGCAGTATGGCGATGACGAATACGCGCTTCCAATGTGCGTTCACCACGATGTCGCCAAACAGGGATGCGACCATCACGATGCTGTAAACAGAACCTGGATTCATCCGAAAAAATGGCATTTTGACATTCGTGAACCCAGGTTCGTCGTTGAATACACCATCGCAGGCGCTCCTGTCTGTGATGCAGCGTCAATGGTAACCACAGCCATGGTCTCCGAGCTGATAGTCCATGCTGCTGCAAACGTCGTCGAACTGTTCGTGCAGATGGTTGTTGTCTTGCAAACGTCATCATCTGTTGACTCAGGGATCAGGACGTGGCTGCACGATCCGTTACAGCCATGCGGATAAGATGGCTGTCATCTCGACTGCTAGTGATACAAGGCCGTTGGGATCCAGCACGGCGTTCCGTATTACCATCCTGAACCCACCGATTCCATATTCTGCTAACAGTCATTGGATCTCGACCGACGCGAGCAGCAATGTCGCAATACGATAAACTGCAATCGTAATAGGCTACAATCCGACCTCCATCAAAGTGGGAAAAGTGATGGTACGCATTTCTCCTCCTTACACGAGGCATCACAACAACGTTTCACCAGGCAACGCCGGTCAACTGCTGTTTGTGTATGAGAAATCGGTTGGAAACTTTCCTCATGTCAGCACGTTGTAGGTGTCGCAACCGGTGCCAACCTTCTGTGAATGCTCTGAAAAGCTAATCATTTGCATATCACAGCATCTTCTTCCTGTCGGTTAAATTTCGCGTCTGTAGCACGTCATCTTCATGGTGTAGCAGTTTTAATGGTCAGTAGTGTATAATGAGTATATGAATAGGGAGATGTCGGAGGAGGAGGTGGGTTAGAGATATAAAGGAAGAGGTTGGAAAGTGATGGACAGATAAAGGGGGAAGGGTGAAAAGGAGGGCAAAGGCAAAGAGAGGGTGGAGGAGGACAGGGATAGAGCGAGGGGGAAGAGGACAGGAGGAGATTAGGAGGTGTATCCAATTCCCGCATAAATTTAGTAATTGCAAAGCACTGCCAGGTCCGCTGGCAGCAGGCAAGATGGAGAAGGCAGGCTGGCTGTACTCACGGTCTGGGGCCAGCCCTGCCTGCGCCAGCCAGCGGCGGCCACGAAGCCCGCCACGGTGGCGCCCAGCGGTCCCGCGCCGTTGTAGCCCACCGCCTCGGAGCCCAGCACGCACACCAGACCGCCCGCCAACAGCAGCCACGTGCGCAGCGACACGCAGAACCTCTGCAGCACGGCGCACGCAGCAGTCGCGTTACAAAAACGAGAAAGCGAGGCTCCTCAAAACTATGAGTAAACTACAGCTCAACATGGAAAAGGGACATCTGGGCATCACTCCCAGATACAGCAAGATCCATATGAGAACCAACACATCAAAATCAGCCCGAAACAAAAAGCTGAGTAATGCTGGCTGGAAACTGAAGTGAGACTTGTTCGCAAAGAGAATTATCTGTTTAATAGCAAACTTACGAACATACACACAGAATTAGCTCATTTCTTAGACAACTATGCTTTGCTAAAAATTCTAGACTGTGGTGTGCGTACTGTAAGACTTTCGGTACACACACCATCAGATTATTTGACTTGTCGCTCTAACGAAATACGCGAGTGTCAGCAATATGTCTCTTGCGCTTATCGTGGCGTGTTTATCTTCTGCCGTTAGGTCAGACGATAGAAATGCCACTTGCACGCTTAGAGTAGCAGATTGACGGTGACCAGCTTTAAACAGAACTTGATTAATTTTCACACACATTTATTAAAATAATAACAAGTATAAACATTACTTAACTTGGTTCAGGATGCTATTTACAACTGACAATCTGAAGTTCCTTTGGTATTGGTACGTTAATCTTATTCTCACATATATCTCTGATACTTGCCAAAAGCGTCTATACATTTATCTTCAAGGCTATGAACAGGAATATGCGAATCTTATTAGACACAGACTGAAACTTGACTATAGACTGGTACAGACAAATGTAGAACTTGTACAGACTGGTACAGACTAATGCAGACTGCAGACTGGTACAGACTTGTGCAGACAAATGCAGACTGACTAATCAGAGGTCTGTACACTCGTTATAATACCTCGCGCATTCATGTATCATTGCGCAAGTGTGATCCGCGAGGAGAAGAGGTTCTACGTTAGCAGCTTGGCTGCGTTACATATTAATACGCGAATCGGAGGGAACAGAATTTGGACTGTCTCTTTGACAGCGCCATCTCGTAGTGTGGAGACCGACGAGCACTGCGCCTGCGCTGTTGTTCTTAGCGGGGCGCGCTCTAGTGGGAAAGTTGCGTACACGCTGGCTACACGGAACTATGTACACAACAAAACATAATCACTAATCTTGTGATTAATGAATATATGAATATCACTCATAATCAGTGCCATAAAATCAACAAATTAAAAAAATAAGCAGGTACACAGTTAAAACAAAAGTAGTAACGCCACACACACACATAAATTTTACAACTATTTATCAAATAGGCAATCATATTCAGAAGCAGAGAAAACAACTTACTAAATAAAAAGCAGAAATATAATTTACATCCTGAAATAAGGGCCAAAAGTATAAAAATCAATAAAAGAGATTAGAGTTGCAACAAAAAATGCTTCAGCTGTAGCAAAGTTAAGCAATACCAGAAAGACACTTATAGCCCAGAATGCTATGAAAGCCTTAAGCAACGAGCTAAACAAACATGATGCAAGTTATAATACCTAGCAAGATGGCAGGAAAATACTCAAAGATATAAACGAAAAGCTAACTGACCATGAAGCCGTAACTACTATGATGAACAAATACAACACTTTGTGTAGGATTAAAGAAGAAGAATATATAAGAAAAAAATTGGATTTTTTTTATCAAAAATGGCTTTACTGAAGTATAGAAAGACCCCACGAAAGCATTTCAGACAAAACTCACATCACAGGTGCAAACGCTGTAATCGTGAACTGTGCGGCTGATCCCGGCGGAGGTTCGAGTCCTCCCTCGGGCATGGGTGTGTGTGTTTGTGTTTAGGATAATTTAGGTTAAGTAGTGTGTAAGCTTAGGTATTGATGACCTTACCAGTTACGTCCCATAAGATTTCACATACATATGAACATTTCTGAACAGCTGAAAAACACATATCTGTTGCTATCTGACCTTGAGATGAATCATGAATATTTGGGCACCAAAGCAAAGATCGCAACCAAAAATACACTAAGAATTTTCCCTGTTTTAAGCAATTGTGAACTCCAGGTTACAAGATTAAAAACGAACTTATCAACATACTAGCCAAGACATCTACATATACTGAAAACTGCACGGTAAAAACATTTTGCAGCTAATAGAAGAAATTAGAAACATCATCCTCCATTCAGCCCAATCATTAACATGTGACATAACAAAACTATACACAAACATACCCATCCAGAATCACTCGAAGTCGTCAAAGCAAACCTAATAAAACATAAAAAACGACCACTGACTGAAATGGTTGAAGTCATGGATATTCTTTAACTAGTTCTAAAAAAATGGCTCTGAGCGCTATCGGACTTAACATCTGAGGTCATCAGTCCCCTAGAGCTTAGAACTACTTAAACCTAACTAACCTAAGGACATCACACACATCCATGGCCGAGGCAGGATTCGAACCTGCGACCGTATCGGTCGTGCAGTTCCAGACTGCAGCACCTAGAACCGCTCTAACTAGTTCTAAACAATAACTATTTCACACTCAGAAATAAAATAAATTCCAATGTAAAAGTCTTGCAGTGGTTTCAAGTACAGCTGGTACAATGGCCAATATATACGTCAACCACCTCAAGCAAAAAGCCGTTGTAATAAAATCAAGCTGCGTGGATAAAATTATTTATTGTAAACGTTATGCGCTGATACATCGCTCTTGGTACGTGATGACACAAATGATGTTAACAACATACTCGATACACCCAATAAACGGGACAAAGGTATGAAATTCGCTGTTGAATACTAAAATAGCGACAGCAGCAACTTCCGAGACCTGAACATCAGTAAAGAAAGTAATTTAAGTACTTTCAAAGCTGACAGAAAACCAGTAACAAAAATATACAATCACACACAATAATGCCACCTCATGACAAAGACATGCACCACACAGATCGTTAGTTACAGAGCCAGTATCATACCTATAGATAACCATGTGAAGCTCTATGAATTCAGCTTGACGAAACAAATAGCTGCAGCAAATAGTTTGGTCACTCACTTATAGACAACCTCACAGAGAAGAGAAAGAAACAATTACCTTTCACATGTCTACTCTCCTATAGACAAGCAAACATTTTCAGATCGCACAGTTTTAAAGCTGCTTTCACTATACATAACAAACTGCAACACATGCTGAGACACAACTTAAACACACAGACAGATAAACACACAACCAGGCATTTACTAAACTACTGTGTAGTACATGCAAAGCCCCCAATGTAGGTCAAATTGGGAGAGACCTCCAAATAAGATACAATGAACACACAAAACACTGTCCACCATTCAATGATATCATGAATGATATTCATATATTACGTGAAATAGACAAGGAACACTAAACAGATATGCGTCTACAATTAGAAATTTTCGTTTGTTGACAATACATAGTGACAGGTTTCTAAATGATAAACTGGTAAGCAGCAATAAAAATTTCTTCAAAAATTTATCCATTATTGAATTCTTATTTTATTTTAAAAATCTTAACCAGGTAACCATACTCTTCAATATATGCCACTGCATAAGTACATCTGTACAGTAAGGGTTTCATCTTTACTTTATTAGCAACTGAAAAATCTCTAGAATGATATAAACATCTGAATGTGAAAGTGTTAAGCTGTCATGAGTTTGATACTGTGCTCTGTTTCTGAGACAAATAAATTTCCAGCAAAAATATAAGTAAATGTGCTAATGAAATGATTTAAAACATACAACCTACTTATGTGCACAATAAAATAAATGTATTTTTATGTGCGAGTTATATTTCGATACATAACCTCAGTCGCACACCCAGAAAATGAAGATCATAATTCAGGTTATTGTAATGTCTAAGTAATTGTAATGCAACTGATGACACGTCGTGCTAATTAAATTTAGTAAAATGCGACTGACACAGTAGAAATTATTTCATAAACACATAGCACCTGCTTCCATAGCGCATGTTGACAGTGTGATGACACTCGACCCTGTGTACCTTATTCGCGTCTACATGTATACCCCGCAGGCCACTTAGTGGTGTGTAGTAGAGGGCACATTGTGTAACACTGTCATTCCCCATGTTCAATCCCCATTCATTACGAATGACACGCGGGAAGAAGTCTCAGTGTGAGTTCTAATCTCTCTAATTTTATTTTTATGCTGTTTCTGCGATACATTCATACGAGGCTAATTCTTCAAGGAAAGTGATTGCAAAATTGCACGTCAACCTGGTGATCATAAGCAGCATTCCATGGGGTGTTTTTCAAGAGGATAACGTTCGTCCACAAACCGCTGTTGCAACTTAACATGCCCTACAGAATGTCGACACGTTGCTTTGGCCTGCTCGATCACCAGATCTGTCTCCAATTGAGCACTTATGGGGCATCATCAGATGAAAACTCCAGCATCATCACAAACTACACTACCGTCCCTGAATTGCTCGACGATGTGCTACAGGTATGAAACTCCATCCTACAAACTGAGATCCGGCATCCATACAACGCATTGCATTTAGGTTTGCTGATTACGTTCAAAATTCTGGCGGTTGCACAGGCTATTAATGTACCAGCATTTCACATTTGCAGTGGCTTATCTCGCGCTTGTAGTGCGGTTTTTACGGAATGGATTGGTAGTCAGGGGCTTGTAATGTTAGTCAATCAACAGAGTGTAATAATACTGAGAAAGTGCATTATGTGCAGACATACACTTTTTAAGATGGAACAATGCCCACTGACATTAACAACTTAAAATAGTCAGTGGTGTTTGTTGTAAGATTCTAGTACGGGCCGAAAGCGTTCTACCGCTTTCCCCACAGAAAACAGATTACAGGCGTCAAATCTGGGGAATAAGCCGATTAAGGTACTAGTCATGTTCGTCAACGATTTGGAAACAATTCATGCAACCATGCTGTGGTACTTTGTGCACTATGCGCTGGACAGCCATCATGTTGGTACCACAGGTTCCTCCTAGTCTGCAGAGGAACGTCCTCTAGCGCCTGTGGAAAATGGTCTGTTAAGAGGCCGTGATACTTCTGCGCAGTTCAGTGTTCCGTTTATGAAAAATGGGCCCATGAGCTGATGGCTCACTATCCCACATTACACGTTTAAACTCCATGAACTCTCACGCTCCACCTTACGAAGTCAACAGGGATCGTCGACAGACCAATAGCCGGCCGCTGTAGCCGAGGTGTTCTAGACGCTTCAGTCCGGAACCGCGCTGTTGCTACGTTCGCAGATTCGGATCCTGCCTCGGGCATGGATGTGTGTGATGTCCTCAGGTTGGGTAGGTTTAGGTTGTTTTAAGTCTAGGAGACTCATGAGCCCAGATGTTAAGTCCCATAGGGCTTATAGCCATTTGAACCATTTTGACAGACCAATAGTGCATGTTTCGGGCATTTAACCTTGCTATGACTGGTAAATTTGGCTTCATCGCTAAACAAGATACACGACAGATCTGGAGTATCCTGTCTCATCGCCCATGTACAGAAGTTAACATTATTCTCGTTATCGTTTCCAGGGGTGCAACCTAATTCGATAGAGACTGACTCATGCCATTACCTCGTGCGACTGCACAGGAGCTAACGTGCGGATGAACTGCAACAGCAACAAGAACATTAATTTCTCCCTCCTCTGTCATCAGTTGTTTTCTTCTGTTACGTTGTCTGGGTGTTACACTACCACTTTCACGTAACTAGTTGAAGAGATTGATAAGTAATTGTAAAGATGTTTGACGTCTCTTAGGATTTCTTGCCACATACACCTTACAAGAACGAAATGCATTCTTCCTACACTCTCTATGCACCATAAGCATGTCGGATTTTTCTGCACTCACGACCTCCTGATTGGACTCTCACACTCTGACTGACTAGCAAGTCACAAGACACTCTAGAAACACATAAGCACACTGCAAGCAAACATAACATCTTTGTTAAAAATCAAGTCAAAACAGTCTCGATCGCGTTTTCAAATTTTTATTCGGTAGCAACGGGTTTCGGTCCTTTCCTCAGACTATTTTCAGGCTTGTCCCAGCCATTATGGCTGCCGGTGGCAGCAGACGGAGCGAGGTCGGAAGAAGTAAGGATGTCATTGCTCATCCTTACTTCTACGGATCTCGCATCGTCTACCGCCACCAGCAACCATAATGGCGGTGAAAAGCCCGAAGATGGTCTAAGGAAAGGTGCAAAACCGGTTGCTGACGAATAAAAATCTGAAAATGCGTTTGAGACCATTTTTATTTGATTTTAGCATTTTATACCGATCGCTATTTTGCCTCAATTACAGGATGCTTACTAAAATTTTAAGTAACATCATCGTACCTAGCAACTACGCACGTTGAATGGCACAAAGAAGCATCGGTATGGAAACTTTTCAAAATATGATATCTCGTAAACGACTCGCGTTAGGGTCCTACAACAGACGCCACTGACATTCTAATGTATCCTGTTGTTAGTTTGTTAATATCAACAGGCATTGCCCCATTTAAAAATGTATGTTTGCACAAATAATACACTTTCTAAGTATTATTACAATCAGTTTATTGGTTAACAATATGAGCCCCTGAGTACAATCCATCCTGTGAAAACCGCACTTCAATAGCACTCTCCATTTCCACAATACTTGTCGTAAGTTTTAGGTAATTCGCCCTACATCTTACCGGTAGCAACAGTCTTCAATATATGGATACCAAGAGGCCAAACGAATGATGTGTGCACTGTTCGGTAGTGCGTGTTACAGCGTCCTGGTATCTCACACAGCGAGGGCACATACCATTGTTATTGGCGTTGGCTCCGACAGAGAGGGATGTGAAATTCCGTTGCCTCCTTGTAGTTATTTGGAAGGGTTGAACTACAATATCTCATCAAAAGTGTCTGGAGACAAATTGACATTAATATGGAGAGTGTCCACACTTCGCATTTAGTCCGCAGCTAGTGGTCTAGTGGCTAGCGTTCCTGCCTCCGGATCATCGGGTCCCAGGTTCGATTCCCGGCAGGGTTGGGGATTTTCTCTGCCCGAGGTCTGGGTATTTGTGTTGTCTCCATCATCATCTTCGTGACAGCGGCTAGGTTATTGTGTACAAATTGGACTGTGTAAACATTGGGACTTTATACGGGCGCTGATGACCGCGCAGTTGAGCGCCCCTCAAACCAAACATCATCATCATCACTTCGCATTTATGACGGATTGAACTCTGCTGTGGAGAAAGATGCCTGAATGTCTGGGTAGCCCGTTCTTCCTGCGCCAAGCACAGTATGGTGGCTGGGAGAGTATGCATGTAGGTGTAGAAGAGCCCAAAAACAAGGAAGGTAATAAAGCTGGATGCTGAGGTCGGGAACGAAGTCGACACTTTCAGTCATTCCAAAGGAGTTCCATTGAGCTCAGTTCTGGAGTCTAAACAGGCTTCCCTATTACAGGAGAGTTACTGTCCACAACCCGCCGCCTCACAGATGCTGCTTTACGATAGAGTGCATTGTCATGCTGACACAATCACCGTCTACGAACTGTTCCTCTGATGTACGCAGTACACAATTCTGTAAAATGTGTTTACATCCTTCCCCATTTAGTTTTCTCTTAAGGGTATAACGGGAGCACACCATATTTACTTGCTAGTGGACTTCGTGCGCCTTAATGTCCGTTTGTGAAATATCTATATCGGCCTGTTGATTTTTTAGATCCCTTTTTTTAACTAAAGGACAGTATGAAAGTACACACTCCAGTTGTCCTAGTAAATGTCGCAAAATTTTCCAACTACAGGCAGATGTTGCTTCACTTTCGAGTAGCTCTGTGTGCTGAGTGTCAAACACTGCAATAGTCTATGATGCTACTCCAGGCGGGTGTAAAAAAAAAAAAAAAAGTGCAACGGAAAATAATAAACGCTAAAATGAAGATTTGGCCCTGTCTGGCTACCCTCTGAAGCAGATTTTAGGATCTCTTGATGGACTAACATATAAATTACAACCTAAACATAAATGAATGGTCAAGGCAAGTAATACTACAAAATGATAAACGTTGTTCCTGCTTATATATTTATTGTAGATTTAAAAAAAAACTTTATGTTACAAAGTTTACATTTCCTAAGTAAAATCACTAATCAATTGCCCAACGCTGCCCTTTAGTATGACTGCGCAATCTAATTTCAATAACGCGGAATGATTGACATCATCTACGTACCAAACACAGGAAGACACTACTTTCAAAGATGATCTACGGTGGTGTGGAACCTCAGTAGAAATAAACTAACGTGATCACAGCTGTTTAGCTTTTATAGCGCTAATAAGCCGAAGCAATTTGCGATACGGTGCGTCGAAGTGATGGTTCTCGTACTCGTCTGCGACGATGGAAGAACTCCAGCCACTAATAAACTCCTTCAAACACTAGGACGGCAGAAGGCGGTCCTCTGACTAACATACTCTAATACTGTCTTCTCCCCACTGTGCTCTACAGACGAGAAACGCGAACTCCCAGCCACAAAGACGGAGTTCAGATAACGTCTCGACGTAAGTATAGGCAGAGGCAGTGCTCTAAATTGCTGTACAATACGTACTCGACGACGACTTCCAAACCGGAGGTGAAGTCCAGAATCGCTTAGGTTCGCAACAGGACAGTACCTAACTGTTCCAACTATAAACTCTCCTGAAAGCAAAGACAGCAAGTCCGTCTGTATCAACAAAGCTGATATCGAGCGAACTTCACACAAGGGTGCTCACAACGGAAGACATCGTCTCTCCACCGCTGGCTTCCCAGCAAGGCTCGGCTTTCCACCCTCGTAATTCCGAAAAGAATCATATTCCAGAAACCACGGAATATTCTCCATCTCTACAGATTCTTCCGAATGTCTACCAACCATATTTTAGTCTTTTGTCATCCAGCGCGGAAAGTTTGCCAGGAAAAACCTATACTTGTACAATGGTACACTTCTGAGTAAGAATCCTTGGAAATAACCCAGCCTGCGTGTTTTCCGAGGTGCCGCTTCTTCGATCCTCTCACCTGTATCCAAAATTTGCAGAGTTCGGAAGTATTATCTGTTTATCCTTCCGGTCCCTACTACAATAGCGGCCGGCCGTCACGCTATTGTGCTCCAGAGCTCAGGTGCCACGACGGCACTTCCTGTGCTTAAGCAGTACTAACACCTGCGTGGGCCTTCCACCCAGAGCTTGAGTTCTGCCTGCCGTTTCATCTCAACTGGCGTTCCAACTTCTACTAGTATAGTCAATCATTGATCACGCCGTTTTTATAATAAACACACTGCGTCACCTTCCATGCAATAAGCGTTAACAAGTATTTACAAGGCGTACGTGACAATGTCATTCTCCTTTAAATATTCATATGTACGATGTACAACCTACTAAATCATATCTAATTGTATTTGTTGATCACGGCAAAGTATGTGGATGGATGTTTGTAAGGTGCGAAGTTATAGCCACCTTACAATAGCTCTACGATGGTTATACAATTTTCGTGCATCTTCAAAGAATTTTGATTTTCTAAAGGAAAACGTAAGGATTTTAAACTAAATTTCTTTTTGTAATTTGAGTTCCAACCTGGCATGAAGCTTTTCATTACTGTAGTTCATTTTACACTGAGGTGCGATAGCGATATGCACATATCCGGGTGCGACAGTATCGTATACTCAACTTATAAAAGGGCAGTGCACGGATGGAGCTATCATTTGTATTCAGGGGATTCATGTGGAAAGGTTTCCGACGTGACTATGGCCACTCGACGGGAATTAAAATACTTGAGCGCGGAATGATACATGTAACTAGACGCAAGGACATTCCATGTGTCGAGAATACCGGGCTTTATCCCTCACCACGGACAACACAGTGGACGACGCCGTTCACGTAACGACTCAGAGCAGCAGCGTTAGCGTAGAATTGTCAGTGCTAACAGACAAGCAACATAGCGTCAAACAATAAGAGACATTAATGTGGGACGTACGACGAACGTATCCTTTAGGATAGTGCGGTGAAATTTGGCGTTAATGGGCTATGGTAGCAGACGATTGACGCAAGTGCCTTTGCTAACAGCACTACATCGCCTGTAGCGGCTCTGCTGGTCTCGTGACCAGCGTAGACGACTGGAACACCGCGTCCTGGTCAGATGAGTCCAGATTTCAGCTGGTAAGAGCTGATGGTGGGGTTCCGCGTGGCGCAGACCCCACGAAGCCATGGCGCCAAGTTGTGAACAAGGCACTGTACAGGCTGGTGGTGGCTCCATAATGGTGCGGGCTGTGGTTGCACGGAATGGACTGAGCCCTCTGGATATTGGGCTACTTGTAGAACATTTGCAGCTATTCACGGACGTCACGTTCGCAAACGACGCTAGAATTTTTGTGGATGTCAATGCGCCTTATCACCGGGCCAGAATTGTTCGCGATTGGTTTGAAAAATATTCTGGACAATTCGAGCGAATTATTTGGCCACAAAGATCGCTTCACATGAGTCCCATCGAACATTCAGTTTGTGCACAAAATACTTCACCGGCAACACTTTCGCAATCATGGCTTGCTATAGAGGCAGCGTGGCTCAACATTTCTACAGAGAACTTCCAACGACTTGTTGAGTCCATATCACGTCGAGTTGTAGCACTATCCCGGCCAAAAGGAAGTCTGACACGATATTAAGACGTATCCCGTGACTTTTGCCACGTCGGTGTGTACCTCAGTTTACATATGTTTTATACGGAGTGGGGCAAACAAAACAAAACTTATCAGGCCGGGTGGATACGAGTGGACGTGAATTTATGCATATAACCGCACACCGTGACGCGTGCACCATGCGTACGCCCTCCATGTGAGCCACAGGGGTTCAGAGCGAAGTGCGGGCTGTTTCAGTGTTAGTGAGGCAGCGGACGTTCATTGCGGTAAATTACGTGACAACAAAGTCGTGGGAACGATGTGCTCAATTGTCTGCTGAGATTTTTAATGGTTTCAAAGTGCCAGCAAAGAGTGCCATACAACGCTTAGTCCGAAAATGCCTTCAGACGGGTTCTGCTTTGAACAATCAAAAACAGTGCGGTACGCGACCGCAGACCAGAAAAGGTGGCTGCAGTTCACCAGAAACTGCTTCAGAATCCTATCAAATCAATCCGACGCCAGTCGCAGGAGACTGACACATCAAATCGATTATGCGGACGGATATTCTACCTGGATCTGTTCTCCGGGTCACTTTTATTTGCCGCACCATACATCATTTTTGCGTCATTTTATCGTTATTTTCAGGTCATTCTAGTGATAATCATCTTGTTTTTTTGGCCATAAAAATATGAGCTTTGCGGTTACAGATCCTTTTTCATATTCGGAACCTAACTGAATTCTCACAAGGGGCTTCTGCCACCACTGCTATCCCATCTCCCCCCCCCCCCCACCCCCCCGTCCCGTTTCCCCACCGGCCGCCCCTGGTTGAAGTGTCTTTGAATATTTTTTTACTCAGGTAACATCCTCGTTTGAAGTCAATGAGTTCTCCTGTTCGACTCTTCTGCTGTTACTGATTCTCTACGGACAACGCAATACTCTACCTCTTCTTCTACACTGGCGCGTCCACCTGCCGTGACAAGTAGTGGGTAATTCCGCATTACATAGGAGCCTCCGCATACTTTTGATCAGCTTGTGTAGAGACAAACCTTTATCATAGTTTATCAGTGAAAACCGTATCAAAATCCCTACAGTAGTTCCTAAAAACAGCCTTCACAGACTGACAACAAACACTGGAGTGGGACTTTTAATTCAGTAATATGTACAGACGACTGCTTGATTACATTTAACTATGGAACCAAGCAACTGTTTACTCAAAGTAAGGAATAACATTTTTACACGCCCTAAAAGTTAGGCGACTGCGAAAACCTGCCTGATAGAGAAACACACGTTGACTCCGCGCGGCGTGGGTGACACGTTAACGACTAACGCTTGACATGCGGTTGCCATCTCTTCAAGGTAATACGGGTCTGCCCAGTGTAGGGTGAGGTGTTAAGTGTTCATGCAAAGCAAAGTAAGCACCAAGCTGCCATCGCGACAAGCGGCTATGCTCTTACAATGCAAAACTACAATATGACAGTATTACAAATACACTCCTGGAAATTGAAATAAGAACACAGTGAATTCATTGTCCCAGGAAGTGGAAACTTTATTGACACATTCCTGGGGTCAGATACATCACATGATCACAATCACAGAACCACAGGCACATAGACACAGGCAACAGAGCATGCACAATGTCGGCACTAGTACAGTGTATATCCACCTTTCGCAGCAATGCAGGCTGCTATTCTCCCATGGAGACGATCGTAGAGATGCTGGATGTAGTCCTGTGGAACGGCTTGCCATGCCATTTCCACCTGGCGCCTCAGTTGCACCAGCGTTCGTGCTGGACATGCAGACCGCGTGAGACGACGCATGATCCAGTCCAAAACATGCTCAATGGGGGACAGATCCAGAGATCTTGCTAGCCAGGGTAGTTGACTTCCACATTCTAGAGCACGTTGGGTGGCACGGGATACATGTGGACGTGCATTGTGCTGTTGGAACAGCAAGTTCCCTTGCCGGTCTAGGAATGGTAGAACGATGGGTTCGATGACAGTTTGGATGTACCGTGCAGTATTCAGTGTCCCCTCGACGATCACCAGAGGTGTACGGCCAGTGTAGGAGATCGCTCCCCACACCATGATGCCGGGTGTTGGCCCTGTGTGCCTCGGTCGTATGCAGTCCTGATTGTGGCGCTCACCTGCACGGCGCCAAACACGCATACGACCATCATTGGCACCAAGGCAGAAGCGACTCTCATCGCTGAAGACGACACGTCTCCATTCGTCCCTCCATTCACGCCTGTCGAGACACCACTGGAGGCGGACTGCACGATGTTGAGTCGTGATCGGAAGACGGACTAACGGTGTGCAGGACCGTAGCCCAGCTTCATGGAGACGATTGCGAATGGTCCTCGCCGATACCCCAGGAGCAACAGTGTCCCTAATTTGCTGGGAAGTGGCGGTGCGGTCCCCTACGGCACTGCGTAGGATCCTACGGTCTTGGCGTGCATCCGTGCACCTTCCGCCGACCACTGGCGACAACATCGATGTACTGTGGAGACCTCACGCCCCAAGTGTTGAGCAATTCGGCGGTACGTCCATCCGGCCTCCCGCATGCCCACTATACGCCCTCGCTCAAAGTCCGTCAACTGCACATACGGTTCACGTCCACGCTGTCGCGGCATGCTACCAGTGTTAAAGACTGCGATGGAGCTCCATATGCCACGGCAAACTGGCTGACACTGACGGCGGCGGTGCACAAATGCTGCGCAGCTAGCGCCATTCGACGGCCAACACCGCGGTTCCTGGTGTGTCCGCTGTGCCGTGCGTGTGATCATTGCTTGTACAGCCCTCTCGCAGTGTCCGGAGCAAGTATGGTGGGTCTGACACACCGCTGTCAATGTGTTCTTTTTTCCATTTCCAGGAGTGTAGGTCGAAGCTTTTTCCTTTTCACTGGGTGAAGCCGGGCTCCACTGATAAAATTTCAGCTGTTGTTCAGGAACAGTTTGTGAATATTTCGATATAAAGGACTTGTGATGTCCGCTCGCTCGTTACGTAGTAATAATGCAACTGTAATGTATTCGGTTTGTTACGCCGGTTATCTTTGTTTTCATGAAAATACTTTCGCAATAATGAAAAAGGCTGTCATATGCAAGTTCAAAACGTACAGCACTATCTCCAGATCCAAAAGTATTGTGATGATACTGCCGTCGCTACGGTAAAAGCTGACCATACACTTTTTGGGCTCTTTCATTACATTTAGTGATCCCATACGTGAGAGGTATATCGATCAGCTCTTCAGCACTGAACTGTCCGTACTTCTGTGTATCACAGACAACGTGCAACTGATACTGTCGGAAAAGCACACCCGAGGCATACCCCAGCAGTAATGAGCGCAAGTTTGAGGGCGAAGAGAAAAGTGCGCGTTACTGTTGTCAACTGCAAGTACTGTGAGTGAACGAAACAAGTTTGTGACCATACAAGACGCACAACGCATACCGTCGACATTCTCTCTGTTGTGCGGATACTTGCAGCGTAATACAAACACGAAGATAAACAGGGGAAAGAAATCAAATAAAATTCAGTTACGATGTAACGAGCCACAGGAGACAACAAATCTCTTATGAAAATATAGTCATAAAATGTCACTGAACAACTTCCGAAATGTTGTCGAAGGAGCTTGGGTTCACGAGCATATAGCTGATCGGGGTGGAAGTAACAAAATCTTGGAACAATTGTTCAATGGACAGCCTGCTTAGCATATGCACTGACCTGACGGAAGTCATGGGATATCTCCCAACATTGTGTCGGACCTCCTTTTGCCTGGCATACTGCACGAACTCGAGGTGACATGGATTCAAGAAGTAGTCGGAAGTCCCCTGCTGAAATATTGCCTCTATAGCCGCACAAAAAATGGCTTTGAGCATTATGGAACTTAACTGTTGAGGTCAGCAGTCCCCTAGAACTTAGAGCTACTTAAACCTAACTAACCTAAGGACAACACACACATCCATGCCCGAGGCAGGATTCGAACCTGCGATCATAGCGGTCGCGCGGTTCCAGACTGAAGCGCCTAGAGCCGCTCGGCCACTCCGACCGGCCTATACAGCCGTACACAATGGCGAAAGTGTTGCCGGTGCACGACTTTGTGCACAAACTGACTTCTCCAATATGTGCTATAAACGTTCGATAGGGTCCACGTCGAGCTATATGGGTGGCCATATCAGTCGCTCCAACTGTCCAGAATATTCCTCAAATCAATTGCGAACATTTGTGGCCCAGAGACACAACACATTGTCATTCATAAAAAAATCATCGTTGTCCGGCTGAAAATGGTATCCTAGGAGCCAAGTATAACCATTTCCAGTCAAAGATAGGCTCAGTTTCACCAGAGGACCCAGTCCATTCCACGTAAACAGCCCACACCATTATGGAGGCACCACCAGCTTGCACAGTGCCTTGATGACAATTTGAGTCCATGGCTTCGTGGAGTCTGAGGCACTTTCGAATCCTACTATCAGCTCTTATCAGCTGAAATCGGGACTAATCGGAGCAGCCTAATGTCCAACTGATGTGGTCACAAGCCAAGGAGAAGAGCTGCAGACGCGTCGGTCTTCTGCTACCAAAGCCCATTAACGCCAAATTTCGCCGTACTGCCCTAACGGTTGCGTTCGTCGTACACCTCACATTGATTTCTGCAGTTTTTTCACGCAGTGTTCCTCGTCTGTTAGCACAGACAACTCTGCGCAAATGCTGCTGCTCTCGGTCGTTAAGTGATGACCTTGGTGAGAGATAATGCCTGAAATTTGGTATTCTCGGTACCCTTTTGACACTGTGGATATTAGAATGTTGAATTCCCTAACGATTTCCGAAGTAGAACTGCCAGTCCCCGTTCAAAGTCTTTTAATTCGCAACGTGCGGCCGTAATCACGTTACAAACCTTTTCGCATGAATCGCCTGAATACAAATGACAGCTCCGCCAATGCACTGCCACTTTATACCTTGTGTAAGCGATTCTACCGCCATCTGTATACACGCATATTGGTATCCCATGGCTTTCTTCACCTCGATGTACTTTCGAGTACGCACGCATTGACTACAGACGAGAAAGCTGGTGCAGATAAAGAAAGCTTTATTCAAGAAAAGGAAGAGATCAGTATTAAATTTTGATTTCAAATTGAGAACTATAATTGCAAACTGCTCATCTGGAGCACAACACACACAGACGTCAGATGCAGACGGTGAAGAAACAGGAACAGTATTTGTAAATATTTGAAACTTTGTGTAGAAGCTAAATGAATGGGGAAACTTTTCCTAAAGAGATATAAACAAGAACAGCACAAGACTTTAAGCAAATTTTTATTCAAAGTTTATAAAAAGGCGGGAAGATAAAGGTCTGAAGTGCAATCGACAACATGTTCTTACAGGACAAAAATGAGGAAGTAAACCGAATATGTGTTTTTCAGTGCGACAATGCCGGTACTTCTTGTTAATCGGTACAGGAAAACCACAAAATTCTGTATTTGGGTGTCGGAACCGAGATTCAAACCCCGTTACTACCGGATGCGAGACGGGCTAGGGAAACACCTGCGACGGTATCTCAGAATATTTAATTTATCGTTAAAAGGAAAAATACAGCGGAATCGCAAAACAACGGAATCAAGCTAGCCAAAATGTTTCAAAACGCACCGTATCGAAGATTTATACTGTATGCACAGAAAATGGAAAAACATCATCCGCTAAGTGACAACTCGGAGGAAAGTGTGTGTTGAATGACCTGAATAAGGTTGTGACGAAAAATAAGAGGATGAAAGCTGTAAAAATTACTGCACAATTGCGTGTTGAACTCTAGATCCTTGTCAGCCTTATAACAGCACGCAGAAACCTCCACAGGCAGTGAATTAGAATTCCGAAACCACTCATCCGTGACGCAGATGCCCGTAGCAGAAAAACGCGGTTCCGAAGCCATGAAACCTGGGCTATAAATCAATGGGTCTCATTTCACAATATTTCCAATTCCTGGCCAAATTTAAGTCCTAAGAGCAAAACATGGCGGGGTTCAGTGATGATTTGGGCAGCCATAGCATGGTATTCTATTGGCCCCATGGTCGATCTGCAGGGTCGCACCACTGTCTAGGATTATGTGACCATTTCGGCTGGTCATGTCCAACCCAAGGTACAATGTTTGTTCACCAATGGTGATGCTGTATTCCAAGACGCTGTTCGCTCAGTTCGCATCGCCCAGGACTGGTTTTGTGAACACGAGGATGAACTGTCGCATCTCCCCTGCCCACCACAGTTACCAGACTCAAATTCTGTCCAACTGATGCATTCGATTGCCAAAATTCATGCTGGCTGGAGGATCCTGCCCATAATGCTCCAAACGTTCCCAGTTAGGGGAGGGTCCGGTGATCTTGCTGTCCTGGGCAGGGTTTGGCAGTGACGAAAACTAGCGGTAGAAACTCTCGCCATGTGCGACCGGGCATTATCTTGCTCAAATGTAAACCCAGAATGGCTTACCATGAAGGGCAACAAAACGGGCGTGTAATAACGTCAATGTAACGCTGTGCTGTAAGGGCGCCGTTGTTGACAACCAAAGAGATCCTGCTATGAAATGAAATGGCACCCCAGACCATCATTGCTGGTTGTCGGGCCACATGGCGAGCGACGTGGAGTCCAGTTCTAAGCGGGACTCATCACTGAAGATAGTGCTGTTCCAGTCCATGAGAGTGGAGGCCTCGATGACCAGACGTGTTTGCCGACACCCCAGACAGTGGTTGAATGCCGACCTGACTGTCACCCGTCATGTGGCATGACAGCCAAAAGTGATAGTCTGAGGTGCCATTTCATGTGATAGCAGGACGCCTTTGGTTGTCATCCGCTTCACCCTTACAGCACAGCGGTACGATGAGTATATTCAAGATCCCGTTTTGTTGCCCTCCATGCACGCCATCCTGCGCTTATATTTCAGTGAGATAATTCCCGCCCGCACACGCCGAGAGTTTCTACTGCTCGTCTTCGTACTTGCCAAACAGTACCTTGGTTAGCAAGTTCGCCGGATCTCTCACAAATTGAGAACGTTTGGGGGATTATGGACGAAGCCATCCAACGAGCTCGGGTTTTTGCCGATTTAAGCCATCAAATGGACAGAATCTGGCGAGACAACCCTCATGGGGACATCCAACGACTCTGTTAATCAGTGCCAAGCCGAATAACTGCTTGCAGAAGGGCCTTATGTGGATCAACGCATTATTGATTTGCTCAGTTTGTGAAGCTCTTTCTGTTGAATAAATGTCCGCCCCGATTGCTGAATGGTGAGCGGGACGGACTGCCGTCTTAAGGGGCCCGGGTTCGATTCCCGACTGGGTCGGGGATTTTCTCAGCTCAGGGACTGGGTGTTGTGTTGTCTTCATCATCATTTCATCCCCATCCGGCGCGCAGGTCGCCCTATGTGGCGTCGAATGAAATAAGACCTGCACCAAGGTGGCCGGACCTGCCGGACCTCCCAACCAATGACGCCCAACGCTCATTTCCAATTTTATTGAATAAATCATCAGATTTTTCTGAAATTAGAATTCGTTTATCTGTACATATACATCACATCAACCGATTATCGTCCCATTTGTGTCATTCCTTCGAGATGTGTCTTTTTTTGTCTTAGACTGTATTTCGATTAGGTGCCCGTTTAATTGGGCTCATGTTTCAGTCATACCCAGTGGCCAGGGAATGTAGCACATGTATAATAGAGTACTAGTACCTCTTGCTAGTGATGTAAGACAACATCTAATGCGCCAGCAGACTGGAAGATCGATAGATTGAGCACGGTCTGAACCGTATTCTCCGATTTCTGACCTCAATTCTCTTGTTTTTACTGTAAGGGATCGTCTCAACATTGAAGTGTACAGCATTTCTGTGACTATGGTTGAGGAACCGGGACACCGGATTATACGGTCTTGTGAAAATTTACTAGATAATCCTGTGTCGTTTGAAAGAATTCGTAATTCGCTATGAGACGAATGCAGTATTTCATTCAAATGCGAGGACAAGGGGAGCACATATTGTAACATACAACGAGCTGAAGCAGTATTGTGTTTTTTGGTTATGTAGCCTGCGTGAAATAGGAGATCAATTAAAGGGGCAGCTAATACAGTGTAAGACAAGAAAGACACAGCTCGAAGGAATTACACAAATGGGACTATAATTGCAGATTCATTTGTTTTAGCCGGCCGAGGTTGCCGAACGGTTCTAGGCGCTACAGTCTGGAACCGCGCGGCCGATACGGTCGCAGGTTCGAATCCTGCCTCGGGCATGGATGTGTGTGCTATCCTTAGGTTAGTTAGGTCTAAGTAGTTCTAAGTTCTGTGGGACTGATGACCTCAGAAGTTAAGTCCCATAGTGCTCAGAGCCATTTGAGCCATTTGTTTTAAATAGGACAACACGTCATATCAAAGTTAACGGTACATCGGGAGACCCAAGTTTACTGGAACGTTTTTGTTTCTGTTATCATATGATTTCATTTGTGTCAGTGTTTACCATTAATTACAATACGCCAACTACACTCCTGGAAATGGAAAAAAGAACACATTGACACCAGTGTGTCAGACCCACCATACTTGCTCCGGACACTGCGAGAGGGCTGTACAAGCAATGATCACACGCACGGCACAGCAGACACACCAGGAACCGCGGTGTTGGCCGTCGAATGGCGCTAGCTGCGCAGCATTTGTGCACCGCCGCCGTCAGTGTCAGCCAGTTTGCCGTAGCATACGGAGCTCCATCGCAGTCTTTAACACTGGTAGCATTCCGCGACAGCGTGGACGTGAACCGTATGTGCAGTTGACGGACTTTGAGCGAGGGCGTATAGTGGGCATGCGGGAGGCCGGATGGAGGTACCGCCGAATTGCTCAACACGTGGGGCGTGTGGTCTCCACAGTACATCGATGTTGTCGCCAGTGGTCGGCGGAAGGTGCACGTGCCCGACGACCTGGGACCGGACCGCAGCGACGCACGGATGCACGCCAAGATCGTAGGATCCTACGCAGTGCCGTAGGGGACAGCACCGCCACTTCCCAGCAAATTAGGGACACTGTTGCTCCTGGGGTATCGGCGAGGACCATTCGCAACCGTCTCCATGAAGCTGGGCTACGGTCCCGCACACCGTTAGGCCGTCATCCGCTCACGCCCCAACATCGTGCAGCCCGCCTTCAGTGGTGTCGCGACATGCGTGAATGGAGGGACGAATGGAAACGTGTCGTCTTCAGCGATGAGAGTTGCTTCTGCCTTGGTGCCAATGAAGGTCGTATGCGTGTTTGGCGCCGTGCAGGTGAGCGCCACAATCAGGACTGCATACGACCGAGGCACACAGGGCCAACACCCGGCATCATGGTGTGGGGAGCGATCTCCTACACTGGCCGTACACCTCTGGTGATCGTCGAGGGGACACTGAATAGTGCACGGTACATCCAAACTGTCATCGAACCCATCATTCTACCATTCCTAGACCGGCAAGGGAACTTGCTGTTCCAACAGGACAATGCACGTCCGCATGTATCCCGTGCCACCCAACGTGCTCTAGAAGGTGTAAGTCAACTACCCTGGCCAGCAAGATCTCCGGATCTGTCTTCCATTGAGCATGTTTGGGACTGGATGAAGCGTCGTCTCACGCGGTCTGCACGTCCAGCACGAACGCGGGTCCAACTGAGGCGCCAGGTGGAAATGGCATGGCAAGCCGTCCCACAGGACTACATCCAACATCTCTACGATCGTCTCCATGGGAGAATAGCAGCCTGCATTGCTGCGAAAGGTGGATATACACTGTACTAGTGCCGACATTGTGCATGCTCTGTTGCCTGTGTCTATGTGCCTGTGGTTCTGTCAGTGTGATCATGTGATGTATCTGACCCCAGGAATGTGTCAATAAAGTTTCCCCTTCCTGGGACAATGAATTCACGGTGTTCTTATTTCAATTTCCAGGAGTGTATATATCATACACCAGAATATATAATTCTAACGCTTGCTTGAAAGTGAAGCTTTGCGGTTCTAGTAGTGGCGTCCATGGTGTAGTTGGAATGGAACATCCCGGTAACCAACAACTGGAGCGAGGATTTAGCCTCTCACCATACACGACTCATCCTTGGGAATGACTCACGCCGTTCCTCGTACGACAGTGTAAAGGCGTCACTTAGTCCCCACGATTACCGACTTCAGACAATGAGACATTTAGAACGGTTTCATAAGGCAAGATAATGTCGGTGTACGGGAGTTACGTCAGCAGGGGTTTATAAATTGCGCACTGGCTCACTTTCCTCACGTAATTAGTACACTTCATGGTCCAGCTTAAGCAGTAGTCTTCGATATCGTCATAGACTCTCGATAATCAGCATTCATTGAAGGGCAGTTTGATGCTTTTTTTTAACAATGCTGTTGGTTAAAAAACTAACACAGGGTGTTTATAGCAGTATATTTGAACTTACATCTTCCGGCTTTGGAAAGAAGTACAGAATGACGCCCCAGGCAATACCGAAAGCGAGGCCAATAATAATTCCGAGAGGTCCTTCAATAATCTTCATGGTGAGGTTTCCTGCAGGAAAAATAGACAGCGCTTAAAACATTGTTACATTATATGTAATACTGTGTTTGATGTGTAATATTGTTTTTTGTGTGTTCCGTGAAAACCTGAAAAAATGTTAGTAAGGTTCCTGAAAATAGCGAAGCTAAAATAGACCCATTTTGTACTTAGATTAACAAGTTTTTCACAATAACAGTGCAATAATAAAAATAATACTTTAACATTATTCTCCCTCTAACTTGCAATAAGCCTAATTTAACTAAAGCCGTATTTGCTAGTTATATCTATAAGCCAGCAGAAATTGCTTTCAAAATCAGTTTTATGTAGTTGTTGCTAATCCCATGCACTAACCAACAGTCTCATCGTAAGGTACAGAAAGCGGTAGTTCGCCACAGCTAAAGGATAGCTGTTTAATTATTTCGGCAGAACAAATAAGTATGTGGAATGAAGCAGATTGTGCTGTAGATATAATTTCAACTAATGTAAATCAAAACCTGCGAGGTACTTCACAGCAGCGAGAATGTTACATGATGACTACTAGAGTCAGCAGTTTCTGGATACACAAGTTCAACTCCTTTAAAAGCGAAGTATTCACAGTTGTAGGTGCTTATGTATATGTTCCAGACCGGGACTCAGACGTAGACCTGCAGTCACCAGCAGTCACCTTTAAATTCAGGCTACTTGATCTCTCCTCTAGGCCTCATTAATTAATTTTTATTGCCATTGTTGTTTCCACCAAAACCTTCCGGAGGTCACTAACTGAGATTCGCCTTTCGGGAAAGATTTTTTTTTTTACGTGTCTAAAATGAATCTTTCACCTTGCAGTGGAGTGTGCCCTGTTTTCAGACTTCCTGGCACATTAAAACTGTTCAAAATCGACACTTAATGGCGTATTTTAGCTATGAGACACTAAATCAGAAAATCGTGTGACAGGAAGTTTCAAAACGGCGCGCATTCCGCTGCAGAGTGAAATATTAGTTCTGGAAACAATGCCTTAGGCTGTGCCTAAGTCATTTCACGACATTATTCTTCCTTCCAGAATCGCTGGCTCAGCGAGGTGTACAGGAGAACTCCTGTGAAATTCCGAAACCAGAAGAGAGGTAGCTAGGCAGGGTTAAAAGGGCAGGGCGGGGGTGCGAGGGTCATGAAAATCAGGACCCCCTCACGCCAAAAAATATTTTAGTTGAAGATTTTTGTATTATTACATGTATCTATTTTCAAATTTCACAGCCACTGAGGATATGGTAGCATGGAAACTAAGAGGTTAAAATATAGCAAGGATTTCTAGAAGCTACAAGCTTTGTTTAAGACAGGATACGTCTCAGTTGCTTGCGTGAGGGTCTGTTCATGAAGTTGGGCTTGTGACCTGACAAGTAACATTACGGCCACGTGAAAATGCGCATTCACAGGTACAACCGGCAAGTTCACAGAAAAGAAAGAGCACTCCCCTCATTTACACGCTCGCGTAAACGTAGTCTGTAAGCAGTGTTCACAGTCGTAGTGCTGAAGTGCGATACTCATAATGGTGACTGAAGATTTCGATCTTATATAGTGCAAGTTATGACGTTGCCGAAGTTTAGACAGTCTGTTGCTATTGCACAAGGGTCATTTCATAAGTCATGACAACTATGGTATTATCTTACATAATGCGCCGACCTGGGAATTTCACGATGAGCGTTGAACAACGTGCATCAGAACGCCGACATAAAATAAGGTTCCAGCGCAGGAGATCGCGGCAGAGGGCAAAATGAAACACACCCATTGGAACTCTGAAATGTATTGTGCACAATACAAATGGAACAAAAATTAATTAAAATCAACTACTGTCTTTCAAAATAGTCCGCCAGTGGCCGCAGACAGCGTTGCCAACGATAGGGAAGGTGTTGTGTGCCATCGGCATTGCCATCAATGTGTGCCACATGCCGCCGAAATGCCGTGACAATAACCGCCCCGTTTGCAAAGCGAATCCCACGCAATGGTTTCTTCAGTTGCGCAATGAAGTCGAAGTCACAAAAACTGGGGCCTGATGAGTAGGGTGGGTGAGAGAGATTTTTCCTCTCCCATCGTTGAATTCAGTTCTTGATGATGTCTGCAGTGTGGGCTGTAGCATTATTATGGAGTATGGCCGCAATATCCACCTGTGACGGACTTTTTTGCCGTTTCCCACAGCTGATCGTAGTTCCACATGACACTGAACATTTCTGTCAGCGAGAACGACGTGCGGAAGAGAGCTAACGAATAAACTGTTGAAAGAAGCACATTCTAATTCCTACATGAGAGGGTAACATTTGTTGTCTGCGTGCAATGTTTGCGTCCTAGATTACAAACGATGCTTCTGTGAGGGACGTCTACACTCTGGCACCACACTAGACATGCAATTTCACAGTTCTGCGGAGGATTTTTGGAACGGTGGACCATGGAATGTACAGCTGTCGTGACACAGTTCGTGCACTGCTTGAAGATCGGACATTGTGTTCAATATTTGCAGCCATGGCACAGTAACTTCTTCAGCAACTGGCGTCAGCCTATCTCAGGAGCATTTCGCAAATCGCCATTTAGTTCCTTTAATGCGTCGAAACTCGGGAAGATCAGCAGCGCTGTTGTTTTAGTAAAACAGCTTTACGACTAAAGCCCTGCTCGCCTTTTCCAGACCCATGTTGACTGTATGCAACTGTAATGTATACTGATGCTTGTGCCTCAACACTACGCCGCCGAACCAGCACCGGCGCCTAATGACAAGTCACGACACTAACTCCACTAACAACGCAAATCCTGCAGCTCACAGTCTGAAATTCATTCCTGTAACGTTGGGTATCCATACGGTGAACAGTTTTCCACGTACACTGGCTCAAGTATCGAAAGTTTAATTATAACCGCCCTGTACTTCTCAAGTTTTCGGGAGTACACTACGTGGTCAAAGGTATCCGGAAACCTGGCTGAAAATGACTTACAAGCTCATGCCGCCCTTGATCGGTAATGCTGGAATTCACTATGGTGTTGGCCCACCCTTAGCGCAAGCCGCGGTGGCCGTGCGGTTCTAGGCGCTTCAGTCCGGAACCGCGCGACTGCTACGGTCGCAGGTTCGAATCCTGCCTCGGGCATGGATGTGTGTGATGTCCTTAGGTTAGTTAGGTTTAAGTAGTTCTAAGTTCTAGGGGACTGATGCCTCAGATGTTAAGTCCCATAGTGCTCAGAGCCATTTTGAACCCACCCTTAGCCTGGATGACAGCTTCCACTCTCGCAGGCATACGTTCAATCAGGTGCTGGGACGTTTCTTGGGGAATGGCAGCCCATTTGTCAAGGAGTACTGCACTGAGGAGAGGTATCGATGTAGGTCGTTGAGGCCTTTCACGAAGTCTGCGTTCCAAAATATCGCAAATGTGCCCTATAGTATTCAGGTCAGGTCTCTGTGCAGGCCAGTCCATTACAGGCATGTTATTGTCGTGTAACCACTCCGCCACAGGCTGTGCATTATGAACAGGTGCTCGATCGTGTTGAAAGATGCATCGCCATCCCCGCATTGATCTTAAACATTGGGAAGCAAGAAGGTACCTAAAACATCAATGAAGCCCTATGGTGTGGTAGTATCACGCAAAACAACCAGTGGTGCAAGCGCCCTCCATGAAAAACACGACCACACCATAACACATCGCCTCCGAATTTTACCGTTGGCACTACACACGCTGGCAGATGACGTTCACTGGGCATTCGCCATACTCACACTCTGTCATCGCATAGCCACTTTGTGTAACATGATTCGTCACTCCACACAACGTTTTTCCACTGTTCAATCGTCCGATGTTTACTCTCCTTACACCAAGCGAGACGTCGTGTGGCATTTACCGGCGTGATATGTGGCTTATGACCAGTCGCTCGACCATGAAATCCAAGTTTTGTCGTCTCCCGTCTGTCATAGTACTTGCAGTGGATCCTGATGCAGTTTGAAATTTCTGTGTGATGATCTGAATGGATGTCACGTTATACATTACTACCCTCTTTTACTGTAGGCAGTCTCTGTCAATCAACAGACGTGGTCGACCTGTACGCGTTTAAGCTATATGTGTCCCTTCATGTTTCCACTTCACTATCACATCGACAACAGTGGACCTGGGGATGTTTAGGAGTGTGCAAAACTCGCGTACTGACGTATGACACGAGTGACACCAAATCTCCTGACAACTTTCGAATTCACTGAGTTCCGCGGAGCACCCCATTCTGCTCTCTCACGATGTCTAATGACTACTGAGGAGGCTGATATGGAGTACCTGCCAGTAGGTGGCAGCACAATGCACCTAATATGTTTTTGGGTGTGTCCGGCTACTTTTGAAAACACAGAGTATGCTTTTCAAATGCTTGATTTATCTGCATTAAAATTTCTTGGAAGTTATGCTAAAGCGATGGATTAAGGAACGACGAACGAAATTTTATCATCATATTAAAACATCTCATATATTTTATTGGAATCAGTTTATTATTATCGTCTTGAAAGAGTTCCAGTTTCCACAACAGTTAATATGTCTAGTACAAGTGTACTTAGTGGAAACTTACTGCAGAGTAAGGGTCACAACTGGAATGTCAGAGCATTTGGAAGTCAGAACTGCTCTTAGACAAGCAGACGCCTCATCTCCAGTAATTTTAACTTAATTTTAGAAAAGTTAGACAGAGAACACCAAATATTAAAGCAAGCTGGAATAAAACTGGCAATAACATAATAAATAGGCTTACATATGCGGACTATGTTTTAATAACTGGTAGAAAGGAGGACTTGCAGCTCATGACAACTTCTTATAGGAATATTGGAAGGAAAGTAGGGTTACAAATTAACGAGGAGAAAACAGAGTACATGGTCGTGACGAAAGCACCCAATGAACAGACCGTACTGATAATTGATGAATTCTCTTTGAAAATACTTGGGGAGCATTTTTAGCGAGTAGAATAAATGGAAACTGATATTAAGGCAATGATCGCAGCGGCAAACAGATCATTTTTCGGCTTAAGGGACCTGTTATACAGCAGAGCAGTTTCGAAAAGTTTTAGAATCAGAACGACACCAGACTATAATTCTCCTAGTAGCTATACATCTTTCTGAAACATTTAAATTAAGGAAAACAGATGAATAAAAACTGTTGGCCTTCGAGAAAAAGATGTCAAAGAAAACGTTTAGTGCCGAGAGGGTCACCCAGCCACAGGCACGGACGATATTAAGAAACCAGGAATTAATAGACCTACGCTCTCAAACTGATATTGGGCGAAAGATGAAGAAAAGAACATCGATGTGGGCAGGTCGTGTAATGAGGGTGGAAGAGGAAAGACTACCGCGAGTAGCACTCTCAGGATGCGTGGTAGGCAGAAGGGGCCGAATAAGTCCGCGGACAAGATGGAAGGGTGATGTCAACAGGGATACGCAGGAGGTGGGCCTGGGAAAAGGAGAATGGACCACGAAAGTCAGGAATGTAAATGATTGTTGGGGGAATGCACAGAACGCATCTGGTCTCGCAAAGCGAAAATTAAGAAAAGCATATTACGAGATTGTACGTGTTTTGTCGTTAGCGCTACTAAAATTACAGACATCAGAGACCCGTTTATATAAAGGTTGACGGAAAGTAAACTGGGGTGTGTGGGGGGGGGGGGTGGGGGTGGAGAGACGATAACGAAATAAAAAACTGTGGTCCCCCCTACGCCCCCCCCCCCAGCCAATTGAATGCTGGATACGCTCCTGAAGAAGTACAGCTGCGTTGGTGGACATAGGATACGGCGATGGCAACACTTAGCAGTAGTGAGAGCGGAGGCGGTCACGAACCTTCAGAGAAGATGACGTTGATCATTATTCCAAAGATGGAGACGGCGAAGATGTCGTCGACGCTGGCGGCCGCCACCACCAGTGTGGGGATGCCTTTCTTGGTGCCGTAGCCGCGCTCCTGCAGCGCGAACAGGCACGGGATCACGACCGCGGGCGACACCGCCGCCATCGCCGCTCTGGCAACAGACAACGCCTGTCAGCGCACATCGCTGTAACGCCCACGTCTCTTTCTGCTAACAACACTAACACCTAGCGCAATTAGGCCGCTGTACTCGAGCTCATGGAATACTGATTTTACGAGGACAAGATAAAACGTAACTCCACCAAATTTTTTACGTGAAAACCTTTTAATTAAACAAATTTCATTAACGTTCTACATCTTTATTCCTCATGTCTACATATTTACTTCTCCACATAATCATCTTGGCGACGAACACGTCTCTCCCAATGAGAGGCCAGTTTGTTGATACCGCCATAGCAGAATGCCTGACTTTGTAGACGAAGCCACAACCTCACATTTGCTTGCACCGCTTCATCACTATGAAAGAGAAGTCATTGAATGTGTTCTTCAGTTTTGAAAACACACGAAAATAGCATGGGGTCAAGTCTGGACATTATGGCGGATGGCAGATGACAGGTGTCGGATTGTTGCACAAGTTGCAACGCTCGTGTCTGTTGTGGCATTGTCACGCTGACAACAGGCTGCTCCATGTGTGGGCGAACTCTCCAATTTCATACTTTCGGGTTTCTGAGAGTCTTTCACGCACCGACGTACACTCATGCTCATAAATTACGGATAATTGCAGAATGTGGTGCCACACAGCGTCGCACTACGCAAAACTGGCGCTAATAGCATAGGCACATAGGCAATACACTCGACACAGATCTATAAGTCCACATTATTGGTGATAAGTTGAGAAAACCGTCCCGAAACACATGTGCTACAAAACGCCACTGCCTCCTGCGCATGTACCCCGGACATCAATATGGGATATGATCACCATGCACACGTAAACACGCCGCACAGCGGGTTGGCATACTCTGGATCAGATGGTCGAGCAGCTGCTGGGGTATAGCCTCCCATTCGTGCACTAGTGCCTGTCAGACCTCCTGAAGTGTCGTAAGGGTTTGAAGACGTGCAGCCATACGTTAACCGAGAGCATCTCAAACGTGAGCGATGGCGTTTAGGTCTGGAGAACAGGCAGCCCACTCCATACACTTGATATCTACTGTTTCAAGGTGCTCCTCCACGATGGCAGTTCAGTGGGCCTGTGCGTTATCATCCATCAGGAGGAAGAGGGGACCCACTGCACCCCTGAAAAGGAGGAGATACTGGTGCAAAATGACGTCCCGATACACCTGACCTGTTACAGTTCCGCTGTCAAAGACATGCAGGTGTATACGTGCACCAATCATAATTCCATCCCACACCATCAAACCACGACCTCCATGCAGGTCCCTTTCAAGGACATTAAGAGGTTGGTAACCGGGCAAGAATCACTGTTCAGACTATACCTGGACTCGTCCCTGAACATAACCTGGGACCACTGTTCCAATGACCATATACTGTGTTCTTGACACCAGGCTTTACGGGCTCTCCTGTGACCAGGGCTCAGTGGAATGCACCTTTCAGGTCTCCGGGCGAATAAAACATGTCTGTTCAGTCGTCTGTAGACTGTGTGTCTGGAGACAACTGTTCCAGTGGCTGCGGTAAGGTCCCGAGCAAGGCTACCTGCAGTACTCCGTGGCCGTCTCCGTGCACTGATGGTGAGATATCGGTCTTCTTGTGGTGTTGTACACTGTGGACGTTCCATACTGTCGCGCCTGGACACGTTTCCTGTCTGCTGGAATCGTTGCCATAATCTTGAGATCACACTTTGTGGCACACGGAGGGCCCGTGCTACGACCTGCTGTCTTTGACCAGCCTCCAGTCGCCCTAGTCTTCTACCCCTCATAACGTCATCAATGTGTGTTCTTGAGCGATTTTCAACACACAGTCACCATTAGGACGTCTGAAAACGTCTGCACACTTACTCGCTGCACCGTACTCTGACACGCACCAACACACCTCAGCGTATGTGGACTGCTGCCAGCGCCACCGTGCGGCGACCGCAGGTCAAATGCACCGCGTGGTCGTACCCCGAGGTGATTTAAACCCGCAAACCGCCCATCAGAGCGTTGTTTTACCATGTATCAGCATTATCCTTAATTTGTGAGCGTGAGTGTACGTAAGTTACACACTACAGTTCGGAGCTCTCTGGAGGCAGAGGGTCGCAGCTTGTCTCAGCGAAGCAGGAAAGACGACCAAGTAATGTGCATGACATTTAACTGCTCGTTCGATATTGAGAACAGAATAAAAAATTCGGAGGTATTACATTTCAGCATACCCTCGTATTTGGTTAGCGTACTGTATTCCAAATTCTATATAATCCTATATTAAAGATACAGCAAGAGAAGGAAGATCAGAGCTAACGTGCCATCGACAAAGAGGTCATTAGAGACGGAGCAGAAACTCGAATAGTTTCGAGGATGAGGATGGAAATCGGCGGTGCTCCTTTAAAGGAATCGTCCCGACAAGATACAAAGAATTGTTCATAAACCAAGTGTAGGATTTAAAACGTAATACAAAATGACTTTATAACGAATATCACAAACAAACGAATTTGGTGTACGGAGTGTAGGAAAACAACCTGAAAACTGGGCCAGGGCATAGTAGGAGACGCCGGACCGACCGAAACTTTGCAGATAAGCATAGTTCACCACTGTGACGCAACGTCCATAAAACGTGAGCTAGTACCGAAATTTTTGAAGCTTCGGGAATTACGCATATGCAACATGGCGGGTATTTTCGAGAGAGTGGGCCAGCATTTCTTTGATTATGCCAAATTATTAGCAATACTGGAGGCAGGAATTTCGAGCATTTGTTCCAAAAATGTGATCTGAAAAAAGGGTGTTTGAAACTTTTGTTTTTAAACTTCTCTTAGTTGCGCTTACTGAGGGACTATTCTTATCAGAAGGGACATTCACTCATGCTGTGCGTGCATTAACAAAATGTGAAACATGTGGATTTACATTTCTTTATTAATTATATTGCACGCTACAGCGCTAGATGTCGACTTGCTTAATGAAGTCCCTTTTTTTTAAGCTGCAGATTATCATCTGAACAGATTAATGACCTGACGGTACTCTAGCGTAGTTTTTTTAATACTCAAACTTTACCTGTAAACATACAGGGTGTTTCAAAAATGACCGGTATATTTGAAACGGCAATAAAAACTAAACGAGCAGCAATAGAAATACACCGTTTGTTGCAATATGCTTGGGACAACAGTACCTTTTCAGGCGGACAAACTTTCGAAATTACAGTAGTTACAATTTTCAACAACAGATGGCGCTGCAAGTGATGTGAAAGATATAGAAGACAACGCAGTCTGTGGGTGCGCCATTCTGTACGTCGTCTTTCTGCTGTAAGAGTGTGCTGTTCACAACGTGCAAGTGTGCTGTGGACAACATGGTTTATTGCTTAGAACAGAGGATTTTTCTGCTGTTGGAATTCCACCGCCTAGAACACAGTGTTGTTGCAACAAGACGAAGTTTTCAACGGAGGTTTAATGTAACCAAAGGACCGAAAAGCGATACAATAAAGGATCTGTTTGAAAAATTTCAACGGACTGGGAACGTGACGGATGAACGTGCTGGAAAGGTAGGGCGACCGCGTACGGCAACCACAGAGGGCAACGCGCACCTAGTGCAGCAGGTGATCCAACAGCGGCCTCGGGTTTCCGTTCGCCGTGTTGCAGCTGCGGTCCAAATGATGCCAACGTCCACGTATCGTCTCATGCGCCAGAATTTACACCTCTATCCATACAAAATTCAAACGCGGCAACCCCTCAGCGCCGCTATCATTGCTGCACTAGAGACATTCGCTAACGATATAGTGCACAGGACTGATGACGGCGATATGCATGTGGGCAACATTTGGTTTACTGACGAAGCTTATTTTTACATGGACGGCTTCGTCAATAAACAGAACTGGCGCATATGGTGAACCGAAAAGCCCCATGTTGCAGTCCCATCGTCCCTGCATCCTCAAAAACTACTGGTCTGGGCCGCCATTTCTTCCAAAGGACTCATTGGCCTATTTTTCAGATCCGAAACGATTACTGCATCACGCTAACTGGACATTCTTCGTGAATTTGTGGCGGTACAAACTGCCTTAGACGACACTGCGAACACCTCGTGGTTTATGCAAGATGGTGCCCGGCCACATCGCACGGCCGACGTCTTTAATTTCCTCAATCAATATTTCGATGATCGTGTGATTGCTTTGGGTTATCCGAAACATACAGGAGGCGGCGTGGTTTGGCCTCCCTATTCGCCAGACATGAACCCCTGTGACTTCTTTCTGTGGGGACACTTGAAAGACCAGGTGTACCGCCAGAATCCAGAAACAATTGAACAGCTGAAGCAGTACATCTCATCTGCATGTGAAGCCATTCCGCCAGACACGTTATCAAAGGTTTCGGGTGATTTCATACAGACACTACGCCATATTATTGCTACGCATGGTGGATATGTGGAAAATATCGTACTATAGAGGATCCCAGACCGCAGCGCCATCTGTTGTTGACAATTGTAACTACTGTAATTTCGAAAGTTTGTCTGCCTGAAAATGTACTGTTGTCCCAAGCATATTGCAACAAACGGTGTATTTCTATCGCTGCTCGTTTAGTTTGTATTGCCGTTTCAAATATACCGGTCATTTTTGAAACACCCTGTATAAGAAGATTCGAGTCTAAGGTAACAGCCATGGTTAGCAGTTTAAAGATTGCCTAGCTCTGACCATAAATTTTAAACAATTTTCTCCTGTTTAATTGTGTCCACAGGCCTGTAGTATTTTTTTAAAGGACAACGTTTTCCACCTACAGTGTAAAAAAAAATATTTGTCCATCACAATCGCGATTTCGGCTTTTTATACCATTTTCAAGTGACAGCTCACTTTTAAGAGAACGATGCTGCGACGTACTTCGTGGTGACATATCACTTGAAAAAAAAATAGCGGTTTTGGTGAATAAATATAATAATAATAAAAGTAGGAGGAAAATGTTGTCTTTCCAGAAACATTTATTTTCAACTAATGCAATTGATAACAACACTCTTTAGCATAACAGATATTGGCTGGATATGTCAGTTTGAATGCACACACTTCCGCACGCGTCTCGTTGACTGGCTGTCGTTTTACGATAACAGTCCCACAGCCGTGCATTTCCAGCCTGCTATTACTTGCAAACTCTTGATCTATTCGACGTCCTGTACCGCACTCTGACCTTTCCACCAGGTTGTTTCTCTCTACCCTGAATATACAACGGCATCTTTGTTCGCTGCAGAGAAGACTGATAGTTGGTTGGAGTATGACCATAAAGGGCGTTCTGCCGCAGTACTGTCATTTTGGTGAAGGTGCTTTCCGGCATCGGTATAAGGAGCCCACATATCTGCGTTGGTTTTTTATTATTCTGGTACGTTTAGTCCAGTGGTCCTCAAACTGCGGCCCGAATAAGGAATTCGTGCGCCAAGCGCACCTTAGCCTTATTTTACAATACTATGCAAGCAACAACTAGCAGTTGAATCAAAAAATGTCAACTAACGTTACGAGCTTCTTAAAGGTACAGTTTTACGCCCAGTAGCAAAAAATAGAGAGTAGCTTTTTCAGATGTACTTAATTTTAATTGATGTTGGTGAATTGGGCAATGAGCTAAGTTGGTAGTTTATCTAAGGGGCACAGGGGTAGGTGGCGCGGCCATTGCCGGTTTGGAGGATGTAACCTATCAGCTGCTACGGCATAAATTTCAAACGGAAATAACTCGGATTTATGAATGTGAATTACAGAGATGATCATATTAAAACGTGGTACATATTTGTAGCCACTAATAAGAAAATAAATTAAGGCTGTTCTAATACAGCGCAATGGGTATAGAAGAAAACTGACATTTATGATCCTGTCTCATACGGCACAAAGTATTTAAATACAAGTACAGGTAACGTTATTTATCAATTAATCATCCCCTCACACAGACAACTGCCACACTTCGTCAAGCAGTTACAGTGTCACAACTTTGGGGTCGCTGAATGTAGTAGCAATCTTACACGGAGAACAGTCGACACGAAGTATTCCGAACGGTGTCGGCTTTTAGCGATCAGTACCTTGGTGTCCGGCAGCCCTTACTGTACAACTAATCTATGGGAGTCTTATAACATACTGATTTATGTAGATAACCAAATACTAATAACTTCGGCACGTGTGTGCCACCCCAGAATGTCAATTCTGGTTCCTGAGTACGGAAGTTCGACGGCTGCTGGGCTAGTCCATACTTTTTTATCCAAATCGAACTTAAGATACGAAAATGCAGAAAACTCTGCAGATTGATAACTACATGTTTGAAGAAGTAGATGAGTTTCAATATCTGAGGGAGGTAGTAAACAACAGAAATGATGAAAAACAAGAAATACAAGCGAGGATCAAAGCGGCATCCAGGGTGTCGTATACACTCAAAAAGTTATTCAAAATCTTTTCAAGCGGGACCAAAAATGTATATATATGAAACTACGAGGGCTTGCTGAGAAATAATACGTCCGATTTTGTCATGTGAAATCTCTTAAAGCTTTTTTTAAAATCAAGGAAAGTCACTAAAATTCTACGTCGTAAGTCTTCATGTCTAAATACTTGCAGTCCTCTGCCGCTAGAGGGCTCCGAGTAGTAACGTGTAGCATGGCGGTGCGTAACGTAACTATCTCGATGCGTGAGAAACTGAAACAACGAATTCGTCCACATACGGTGTGCCCTCTCCTTCAGCATGAGAATTCCAGACCACACACGAGCGCTTAAAAATCTGTAACAATCCGACTCCTTTGGTTCACTGTCATCGATCATCCTCCATACATTCCCGACTTGGCCTCATCCGATTTTCTTCGTGTCCAAAAGTTAAAAACACTTTAGAGAACTTCACTTGATAGTGATCAAATGGTGCAAGCAGGGATGTGGTTGCAGCTCCATCAACAAGGTCAAACATTCTACAGTGACGGTAGTATCAACAAACTGGTCTCTCGTGGAAGAAATGTGTTCGTCGCCAGAGCGACTACGTTGAGAAAGAAATATGTAGACATGAAGAATAAAGATGTAGAATGTTAATAATTTTTTTTGTATTCAACAAGCTTTGGAAGCATTTCTTTTCAGAAAGTCCTCGTATAATCAGACCAGTATTGCTATGAGAGGCAGGAATATGGAGAATACATACGCACGCAAAATAAAATCCTGCAAAAAATATTTAGATTAATCTGCGAGTGAAAAGAACGGCGAAGAAGAAATAACTGGGAGCTAAGGGTGATAAATAATGAACCACATGTTGTTGCAGAAGTCGAGACAAGGAGACTGAGACGGGCCGGCCAAATCTATAGAAGAGAGGAGGGATCAATACTGAAGCAGTGTCAAGAAACCCGAAGGACGAAGATCTTTTTTGCACGCCGAAAATAAGATGGAGAGACAAGGTGATCAAGGATTTTCAGATGCAATGAACTTGGAGCAAGGTAAGGAGAGGCCGAGGACAGGACATTGTGGGGAAGGCTACTTGACAAGACCAAAAAGCGACTATGGTTTGTGAGCCAGGAGAGTAAGAATAAATAAGTCAAAACCTGGTCTTTTCTGTTACGGAGGGAAGGTTGTGGACCTGTGAGGTTCCTTTCCCATTGCTTTCGCCACATTTCGATGATATTAAAGTGTTGCAAATCGTTTCGTGATTTATAAGTATGAAGAGACTCTGTTCACATCTCCGAAAAGTTTGTGAAATGGAAGCAAAGAATTGCTTCGTATTTTAGTAGATTCTCCGACAAGTGCATGATTCCGTATTAATGTGAGTGAATGTGGCTGAGTGTAAGGAGCCAATAGGTATGTTTAGATATTATTGTCCTCAGTTTCATCTACATGTTGTAATTTAGTTCTTCGTCAACCTTCTTGACAGGACACTATTAAGTCTCACCGGAGCATTATGTTCTTATAGCAGAGTACCCGAGACTCAGAGCTGGAGCACGGAGGATAGAGGTCGTGTATCCCAAAGTGACATTGGAGAAATTTTCGGAACATCGTTCTTCTCTACAATGAACTTCCCAACATACCTCGGTGTGACTCTGTACAGAAGTTGAACAAAGACCGCCACGACACATGAATCAGGAACAGCATTCAGACTCGAAGTAGATCAGTGCTAAGGCTTCAAAAGCTAAGCTTCACCAAGAAGTGAAATTATATTCACTCAACTAGTCGTAAAGATGTTTAAGAAATAGATAAAGTAGTATCACGATATATTTAATGGTCAGAAGCATCAAAAAGTACTTAAAAAGGTCTGAAACCGACGATACATGTTATTTTGAGTGATAAATCTAGAAAAATCTCATCAATCATAACAAATCAACTGTTTGGGAAGACGGATGTCTCTAGTCGTCAAACATGCTAGAGATTCAATGAGATGATTCAAGAACTTTGCTTCTAGTGGTGAAGAAGTTTGAGAAGGTCATTGCTGGTAGCTGACGGGCGCCTTTCGGCAGTGCATTCTACATCAACGTAAAGACAGTGCGTGGTGGTGAGTACTTCTTATCAATATTAGTTATTTTCTGTCGTAGCCCATTCGTGTACTGAGAAAGAGAAACTGTCTACCTATGCGACTCTATACAGGCTCTGTTCTCTCTCGTCACATTTTGGAGATGCCTCTGAGAGAAATGCCTTGGTAACAATAGAATGGTCGCACAGTCGTCTTCGAGAAGAAGTTTTCTAAATTTACCCAGTAGGGTTTCGCGAGAACAAAGTCGCCTTTTTTCTAAAGATTTCCGTTCAAATTTCGCGAGAATCTGAGTTACATTCTCGCACGCGCTACACCGACCTGTCCAGACAATTCGTTTGATTTCTGCTGTAGCACGTACACGATTATGGCTCCAAACACAAAAAGTGCTCTAGAATCGGTTGCACGAGCGTATTGTATGTGGTTTTTCTTTACAGATGCAGTTCGCTATTCAGGAAACTATTCTGATAAATCTAAGTGTTCCACTCACATTCCTTTATACTGATTTTACGTGTTCATCTCAAGTCATATCGCTCCTTGGTGTTATGCTGGAATATTTAAACGATGTGACGTTTTCCCGATGTTCACCACCAATCTTGTAATCCGATACTACCGTGATCTTTCTCTTTTTACGAGCATTATCTAGTATCAGTCCACATTTGAAGAGAGCTGCCGTTCATTTCACCGGGCGAAATTCTGTCGTTCTGCATTTCCTCACATGATGTACGATGTGCATTCAAGTTCTAAGGCCTGAGATTTTTTCTCCGGTCTGGAAAGAGATAGAAACATGCGCATTGTTTTAAAATGAGGCCGCGTTCATTGTCAATACGTCCCAGAGATGGCAGCACCGTACGGCAGATGGAATTTTACCACCAGCGGCGAGAATGAGAACTGTTTTAAATACTTAAAATGGCGAAGTTTTCCTTACTTGAACAGCGTGCAGTCATTCCTTTTCTGAATTTGCGTGGTGTGAAACCAATTGAAATTCATCGACAGTTGAAGGAGACATGTGGTGATGGAGTTATGGATGTGTCGAGAGTGCGTTCGTGGGTGCGACAGTTTAATGAAGGCAGAACATCGTGTGACAACAAACCGAAACAACCTCGGACTCGCACAAGCCGGTCTGACGACATGATCGAGAAAGTGGAGAGACGTGTTTTGGGGGATCGCCGAATGACTGTTGAACAGATTGACTCCAGAGTTGGCATTTCTGTGGGTTCTGTGCACACAATCCTTCACGACGACCTGAAAATGCGAAACGTCACATCCAGGTGGGTGCTACGAATGCTGACAGACGACCACATGGCTGCCCGTGTGGCATGTTGCCAAGCAATGTTGACGTACAACGACAGCATGAATGGGACTTTCTTTTCGTCGGTTGTAACAATGGATGAGACGTGGGTACCATTTTTCAATCCGGAAACAAAGCGTCAGTCAGCTCAATGGAAGCACACAGATTCACCGGCACCAAAAAAATTTCGGGTAACCGCCAGTGCTGAAAAAATGATGGTCTCCATGTTGTGGGACAGCGAGGGCGTAATCCTTACCCATTGCGTTCTAAAGGGCACTACGGTAACAGGTGCATCCTACGAAAATGTTTTGAAGAACAAATTCCTTCCTGCACTGCAACAAAAACGTCCGGGAAGGGCTGCGGGTGTGCTGTTTCACCAAGACAACGCACCCGCACATCGAGCAAACGTTACGCAACAGTTTCTTCGTGATAACAACATTGAAGTGGTTCCTCATGCTCCCTACTCACCTGACCTGGCTCTCAGTGACTTTTGGCTTTTTCCAACAATGAAAGACACTCTCCGTGGCCGCACAGTCACCAGCCGTGCTGCTATTGCCTCAGCGATTTTTCAGTGGTCAAAACAGACTCCTAAAGAAGCCTTCGCTGCTGCCATGGAATCATGGCGTCAGCGTTGTGAAAAATGTGTACGTCTGCAGGTCGGTTACGTCGAGGAGTAACGCCAGTTTCATCGATTTCGGGTGAGTAGTTAATTAGGAAAAAAAATCGGAGCCCTTAGAACTTGAATGCACCTCCTATAGGATTCAGCTCTAGAGTCCTCTTTGAGCAGGTAATGTGTGGAATATTTTCATCTGCGAGAAATTTACCTGTTGGAGCTGCTGTTTGCGAGTGGGCACTATCGCCTATGAAGAGGAATTCTGGATCAGCTACACATCTGAAAAATTGCCCATGTTGTAGCAGCACCATCCTTCGTTAACAGTATGCCAGTAGTAACCAACAAACACACTATATTCAAGGCAGCTACAAAATATAATACCTGCTGCCTAGGGTTTCCAGCCACCTCTTTCAGTAGTGTTTTCTGATATTGTATCATATACGACTTTTCCTCCAGACGAAAGTGTAGAAATTTATCCTGCAAATTGAAGTAAGATTCATCCGCAAAGAGCACATTTCTCTATTTATTCGTACTCTAATTCCGGTGTTATTGACTCCAGACTAGTAGAGCCCATCCCTCCACTGCTGTGTAACGGTAAGACAATGATTCAAATGGCTCTGAGCACTATGGGACTTAACTTCTGAGGTCATCAGTCCCCTAGAACTTAGAACTACTTGAACCTAACTAACTTAAGGACATCATACACATCCATGCCCGAGGCAGGATTCGAACCTGCGACTGAAGCGGTCGCGTGGTTCTAGACTGAAGCGCCGGTAAGACACTGTCGGAGGTAAGGCGTACACACCAACTTGTAATCGCTGCATTTCATCACGCAGCCAACACCAGGTACTTGTCACGTTATGGAGTGGCTACACTTGACCGACCTCGCAGTCTGCGAGAATACACACACAGACACACACACACACACACACACACACACACACACACACACACACACACAGCGAGAAAGACATACATAGGCACACATACACCGTAAGTAGGCTGTTTAAGTTTTTATATTGGTAACGTCACGTAGGGCTCTGTATGAAAATCACTGGCTGTGCTGTGTGCAGTCTGTGGCTGGTTGCCATTGGTGGAAAATTCGATATTGTAGTGTTCGGCAGTTGGATGTGAACAGCGCGTAGCGTTGCGCAGTTGGAGGTGAGCCGCCAGCATTGGTGGATGTGGGGAGAGAGATGGCAGAGTAAGGGGTTTACCAGCACAGTCATTCATAATTTTTCTAAGGGGACGTTTCAACACATACACACACAGACAAACACACACACACACACACACACACACACACACACACACACACACACAGGGAGACAGAGAGAAAGAAAAAGCAAACACGCACAAGCGCGCGCAAGTGTTTTGTGTGTGTGTGTGTGCGTGTGTGTGTGTGTGTGTGTGTGTGTGTAATGAAGCAAGAGCAAAAATTCTATGCTTTTTTCCTATTCTCTGGAATTATCAGGGGATGGTGCAGGACTTAGATTGGGAAATAAGACAGCAAAAGGGGTGGATGAGTTTTGATATTTGGGCTTGGCTGCAGTGAGAAGGTTGAAATGGATGTGGGTTGCAACTGTTATTCTGCCTTAGGCAGAATAGACTAGCATGGAGAGCTGCATCGAACTAGTCTTCGGACTGAGACGACGACAGCAACAACAATATTCAATTGGAGAAATCGTTATGCGGTCTGGTTTGTCTACAAGTTCTACACCTTTCGACTGCAGCAACACAGTAGCAAGAAGACACGAAGGAGTGTGAACTGAGCTCACCCGAGCAGCAGCCCCCAGAGCCAGGGCAGCGAGAGCAGGTAGTAGGTGGCGACGGCGAGGGCGCCCGCCTCGGTGATGGACGGCAGCAGGGCCAGCCGCGCCACCACGCCGCTCAGGCGCCGCAGCGCGCCCGCCTCCAGACCCAGGCCGGCCCGCGTCATGATCACCGTCAGCGCCGCCTTCCTGCACACACCGAGCACTCTTGTCACAGCACGGCAGGAGGTGCACGACGCTTACATGAGTGAGATTCACGTGCTCGTGCCAAAGAAGAAAAAAAAGTAGCCAATCCTCGCGATATACACTACTGGCCATTAAAATTGCTACACCAAGAGGAAATGTACATGATAAACGGGTATTCATTGGACAAATATATTATACTAGAACTGGCAAGTGATTACATTTTCACGCAAGTTGGGTGCGTAGAGCCTGAGAAGCCTGTACCCAGAACAACCACCTCTGGCTGTAACAACGGCCTTGATACACCTGGGTATTGAGTCAAACACAGCTTGGATGGCGTGTACATGTACAGCTGCCCATGTAGCTTCAACACGATACCGCAGTTCACCAAGAGTAGTGACTGGCGTATTGTGACGATCCATTTGCTCGGCCACCATTCAACAGACGTTTTCAGCTGGTGAAAGATCTGGAGAATGTGCCGGCCAGGGCAGTAGTCGAACATCTTCTATACCCAGAAAGGCCCGTACAGGAAATGCAACATGCGGTCGTGCATTACCATGTTGAAATGTAGGGTTTCGCAGTGATCGAATGAAGGGTAGAGCCACGGGTCTTAACACATCTGAAACGTGACGTCCACTGTTCAAAGCACTGTCAATGCGAACAAGAGGTGACCGAGACGTGTAACCAGTGGCACCTCATACCATCACGCTTGATGATACGCCAGGATGGCGATGAAGAATACTCATACCATCACGCCTGGTGAAACGCCAGTATGGCGATGACAAATACACGCTTGCAATGTGCGTTCACCGCGTTGTCGCCAAACACGGATGTGACCATCATGATGCTGCAAACAGAACCTGGATTCATCCGAAAAAACGACGTTTTGCCATTCGTGCACCCAGGTTCGTCGTTGAGTACGCCATCGCAGGCGCTCCTATCTGTCATGCAGTGTCTAGGGTAAGCGCGGCCATGGTCTCCGAGTCGATAGTCCATGCTGCTGCAAACGTCGTCGAACTGTTCGTGAAAATGGTTGTTGTCTTGCAAATGTCCCCATCTGTTGACTCAGGGGTCGAGACGTGGCTGCACGATCCGTTACAGCCATGCAGATAAGATGCCTGTCATATCGACTGCTAGTGATACGAGGCAGTTGGGACCCAGCACGGCGTTCCGTATTACCATCCTGAACCCACCGATTCCATATTCTGCTAAGAGTCATTGGATCTCGACCAACACGAGCAGCAATGCCGCGATACGATAAACCGCAATCGCGATAGGCTACAATCCGACCTTTATCGAAGTCGGAAACGTGATGGTGTGCATTTCTCCTCCTTACACGAGGCATCACAACAACGTTTCACGCGGCACCTCCGGTCAACTGCTGTTTGTGTATGAGAAATCGGTTGGAAACTTTCCTCATGTCAGCACGTTGTAGGTGTCGCCACCGGCGGTAACCTTCTGTGAATGCTCTGAAAAGCTAATCATTTGGATATCACAGCATCTTCTTCCTGTCGGTTAAATTTCGCGTCTGTGGCACGCCATCTTCGTGCTGTAGCAATTTTAGTTATATATATACTAAGATGGTATCCGTTCTTTCGGACTTGTCCATATATATATATATATATATATATATATATATATATATATATATATATATATATATAGTTAAAGCTCACCGGCCACTTGACCATCTTCTTCTTCTGTGCGAATGCGCAAACAGTGCCCGAACTCCTACGAGAATCGGCAACGCGCCGCGAGTAATGAGTATAATGGGCAGGGGCACTACGAATGTAATGCGGGACAATACGTTGAGAATGTCGGTTTCGCGGTAGGAGTGCCAGAGATAAATCCCTGCAGTATCCTCGGTGGCTCAGATGGATAGCTGGCACGGTAGCTCAGCGTGTTCGGTCAGAGAGCCGTTTGGCTTCTGTAATAAAAAAACCTGAGTGGAAGGATCAACCACCGAACTTGAACAGAATATCTTGCGACGTCCGCAACGACCAAACACAACAATCAATAACGAACAGAATGAAAAAAAAAGATGGATAGAGCGCTTGCCATGTAAGCAGGAGATCCCGGGTTCGAGACATGGTCGGGGCACACATTTTCATCTGTCCCCGTTGACGTGTGTCAACGCCTGTAAGCAGCTATGGCTGTTCATTTCATTACAATTTTAGTTGCCAGTAGCGTAGATGTCAAACGTGTGGCCTGGGAATAGTGCACGTTCAGATAATGCTCTACCTGCCGTCGTACTGACCACCACAGTCACTTAGGCGTCTCTTATATAAACCGATGGACATGATGCAAGACTCTTCTCATGGTCCCCTGAGTGATCTGGCGAGCTTGGAAAAATATTGGCACAGCTGATGTTATGTGGCATACCCACCCAGTCTGCAGTGAGCTGATCGCGTCCTCTTGGATACAGAACTATTTATCATGATGAGTGAAACTGGGGATGCTGTGCGTGCTATTCTGACGAAGAGGTTTTCAGATAGCAGGAAATCGTGGCAGGCAGCCTGAAACCAGGTTACTAGTGACCTCAAAAAGAAGCTAGCAAAAAAATGGCTCTGAACAGTATTGGACTTAACATCTGAGATCATCAGTCCCCTAGAACTTAGAACTGCTTAAACCTAACTAACCTAAGGATATCAGACACATCCATGCCCGAGGCAGAATTCGAACCTGCGACCGTAGCGGTCTCGCGGTTCCAGACTGTAGCGCCTAGAACCGCACGACCACACCGGCCGGCAAAGAAGCTAGCAGCAGGGGAGTGTATTGGTAAAGCGCTGCTCACCTGACGATGGCGGCGATGAGCGTGTAGAGGCCCTGGGGCTGGACGGCGGCCACGTTGCGCAGCAGCAGCCCGGCGAAGAGCGAGCCCAGCAGCGGGGGCAGGCGCAAGCAGGTGACGGCGAGCGCGGCCAGCTGCGAGGCGGCCAGCAGCAGCGCGAGCGCGTACAGAGGGCCGCCGGGGGGCAGCGCCGCGGCGCCCGCCTCCGCCACCAGCAGCAGCCACGCCGCGCCCAGCAGCAGAGACAGCGACAGCCCGCGCACCAGCCGCGCGCACCACCGCTGCTCGCACAGCTTCAGCCTGCCGCACCGCCAGCTCGTCTCAGCACACAACGTGAACCGCAGCAGAAACTAACTACGTTACGTGATTACTGCCTACTCCAAACAAATGCACACGAGAGACTGTGCCCCTCGGATGGGCAAGAAATCACATAACTGAACAGGCTCCCAGGTAGATGCTATTTTCCTAGACTTCCAGAAGGCGTTCGATACAGTTCCGCACTGTCGCCTGATAAACAAAGTACGAGCCTACGGAATATCAGACCAGCTGTGTGGCTGGATTGAAGAGTTTTCAGCAAACAGAACACAGCATGTTGCTCTCAATGGAGAGACGTCTACAGACGTCAAAGGAACCTCTGGCGTACCACAGGGGAGTGTTATGGGACCATTGCTTTTCAAAATACACCGGGTGATCAAAAACTCTGAATAAATTTGAAAACTTAATAAACCACAGAATAATGTAGATAGAGAGGTAAACATTCACACATGCTTCGAATGATATGTGGTTTTATTAGAACAAAAAAAAAAGTATTGCTAGAGGCGTGAAAGATCTCTTGCGCGCGTTGTTTGGTGATGATCGTGTGCTCAGCCGCCATTTTCGTCATGCTTGGCCTCCCAGGTTCCCAGACCTCAGTCCGTGCGGTTATTGGCTTTGGGGTTACCTGAAGTCGCAAGTGTGTCGTGATCGATCTCTAGAGATGGTGAAAGACAACATCTGACGCCAATGCCTAACCATAACTCCGGACATGGTTTACAGTGCTGTTCACAGCATTATTCCTCGACTACAGCTATTGTTGAGGAATGATGGTGGACATATTGAGCATTTCCTCTAAAGAAAATCATCTTTGCTTTGTCTTACTTTGTTGTGCTAATTATTGCTATTCTGATCAGATGAAGCGCCATCTGCCGGACATTTTTTGAAATTTTCATTTTTTTTTTCCTTGTTCTAATAAAACTCCATGTCATTCCAAGCATGTGAGTCAATTTGTACCTTTCTATCTACATTATTCCGAGATTTATTCAGTATTCCAATTTATACTTACTTTTTAATCACCCGCTATATAAATGACCTAGTAGATAGTGTCGGAAGTTCCATGCGGCTTTTCGCGGATGATGAAGTATACAGAGAAGTTGCAGCATTAGAAAATTGTAGCGAAATGCAGGAAGATCCGCAGCGGATAGGCACTTGGTGCAGGGAGTGGCAACTGACCCTTGACATAGACAAATGTAATGTATTGCGAATACATAGAAAGAAGGATCATTTATTGTATGGTTATATGATAGCGGAACAAACACTGGTAGCAGTTACCTCTGTAAAATATCTGGGAGTATGCATGCGGAACGATTTGAAGTGGATTGATCCTATAGAATTAATTGTTGGTAAGGCGGGTACCAGGTTGATATTCATTGGGAGAGTCCTCAGAAAACGTAGTCCATCAACAAAGGAGGTGGCTTACAAAACACTCGTTCGACCTATACTTGAGTATTGCTCATCAGTGTGGGATCCGTACCAGGTCAGGTTGACGGAGGAGATAGAGAAGATCCAAAGAAGAGCGGCGCGTTTCGTCACAGGGTTATTTGGTAAGCGTGAATGCGTTACAGATATGTTTAGCAAACTCAAGTGGCAGACTCTGCAAGAGAGCCGCTCTGCATCGCGGTGTAGCTTGTTGTTCAAGTTTCGAGAGGGTTCGTTTCTGAATGAGGTACCGAAAATATTGTTTCCCCCTACTTATACCTCCCGAGGAGATCACGAGAAATTAGAGAGATTCGAGCGCGCACGGAGGCTTTCCGGCAGTCGTTCTTCCCGCGAACCATACGCGACTGGAACACGAAAGGGAGGTAATGACAGTGGCACGTAAAGTGCCCTCCGCTACACACCGTTGGCTGGCTTGCGGAGTATAAATGTAGATGTAGATGTAGACTGCGGAAGTGTTGCCGATGTAGGATTTCTTGCAAGAACTGACCTCTCGATTGTGTTTCTATAAATGTTCAGTCGGATTCATGTCGGACGATCTGGATGGCCAGTTCATTCGCTCGAATTGTCCACAACGTTCTTCAAACAAATCGCGAAGAATTGTGGCCCAGTTGTAAGGGGTCAACAACATATCTTTGCCTCACGCTGGTCGCAGTAGGTACTGTCGGTAGTCGAGCACCCTGTACGCCAGAGAGTATTCACTGTTGTGTTTCATCCAAAGTCGTGGATCTGACCTCAAGCGAATACGTAAATGGCGTTAACTGAGTGATTTGTTTGATGTGTTTCAGTGTTCTTTTGTGCACCGTCATCACGCGGCAACCTCGCCGGACACCCACGATTTGGATTCCAGTAAGATTTGTGTATTCAATGCCAGATGAAGAATATTGGCATGTGACGTCATTAATAAATGGAAATGAGCGTTTGGCGTCATTGACCGGTCTGGCCGCTTTCGTGCAGGTCTTGTTACATTCGACGCCACATTCGGCGACCTGCGCGCCGGATGGGGATCAAATGATGATGAAGTCAGCACAACACCCAGTCCCTGAGCGAAGAAAATCCCCGACCCAACCGGGAATCGAAACCGGGCTCGTAGGACGGCAATCCGTTACGCTGACCGCTCAGCTATCTTTTTTTTTTTTTTTACGCTACCTTTTTTTTTTTACCTTTCGCAGGTAAATGCTCTACCAACTTTTCTTTTTTTTTTTCATAGTACAAAATTTATTTTTTAATACAAATGAGATTCAATTACAAAATAGTACACAAGAAAACAACTTATTGGGAAAAGTCTTACAAAGCTTCACCTTTGTGGTGCAGAACATAACAATTAAGCTCAAATTTTACACTTCAAATGGAAAATAAAAATATTACAAAAAAAGAAAAGAAAAAATCAGTCTGTGCCTAAAATAACCTCGCATCTTTTTGGTTACTTTCATGGAAATGCGATGACAAAGCCACAAAACTGAAGTTGTACTAAGGCACTTATGCAAATAACATGTACAGAAATATGTCAATGAATACTTAAAGAAAATGGTGTTTCTACACACACTAATTATTAAGCTCAACAAAAATATAATCACAGCCTACAATGCTTATTTCACAAACTACTAACTACATTTTTTTTTGAGAATGCATAAAAAAAAACAAGGCAGCCATGCGCAAAAAGTTGCCAATAAAGTGAACTAAAAAGGGCCATCTTGCTCGCCGCGGTCACATTGCTAGACGGGCGGCCAGGAACGGGCGGTCGTCATTGCATTGGACATCACCAGCCACCAATCGTTGGAGCGCCCGGGGCCGCTGCACACAGTCAGAGACTGTTTCTGTTACCATAGGGGAATCGTGGAAAGATCACATCTACAAGTTAATGTCTTCTCACACCCGGCACACCCCAGCTGGGTGATGGGTCCATGAATGACGAACCCAAATAGTTCGCAAAAAGGTTCCGGTAATCCTGTCTGTTCGTTAAGACCAGAAACTCGTCGATCATATAGTACCATAAATCGAGGACGTCTTTGTCTCCATCGCGGTATATGTAGTGTATCGCCATTCCTCGTACCCAATTAACCGCATTCATCCGGGTCATAGGGAAATAGACAGCGTCGGGATGAAAGAGTTCTTGGGGTAAAATCGAAACGTAGGGGCGGCGGAGCAGGAAAGCCAGGATCTGGCGGATCAGTTTCCAGCACTCACGTGCGGGGCCACAGTTCAGTCTATGTTCTTCCGTGTCTAACGTCGTGCAACGGGGGCACACAGGGTCGTCAATTAGGTGAATGGCATGCAGCCGTTGTCGGGTTGGAAGTTTCTCGTTAACGACCACATACCACGTCGACCGCACGAAAGTAGACAGGAACGGCGCGTGGATGGCTCGCCATACTCGTGGCCAGTCGACCGTAGGGTGGCGCCGTACAATGTCGTTATCCGGAGTCCAGTGCTTGAGAGCACTATAATAAGTCTTCGCTGTCGGATTCCGTGTCTCCGATATAACCCGCAACACATAGCTATGCTCTACGAAAAGCGTTCTAATGTGTGACAGCGAGGGCGATAAATGTCCAACTGGTACCGGTGGGTACAGCGTACGTGGGGCCACTTCTTCAATCAGTAGGCCTGGGAGACTGGCTGTTGGTGAAAGCCAGAGTCGCCTCATGGAACGGAGATACAGTGCCAGCGCTCTGTGCTTGACGTGAGTGAGTCCAACACCGCCTTTGTCGAAGGGTAAAGTAAGCGTAACAAAACGGATCTTGAAAACAGCACCATCGTTCACCACGTGTCCAAACACTGCCTGTATCCTGGAAGCCATCGTGTCCGTTATCGGCAGTACAAGGGCGTAATGGTTAAGGTGAGAAGCCATGTACACATTAACGTATTGGGCGCGTTGCAAAATGTTCAATGATCTGAATTTATTGAGACGAGCCTCTAAACGGAGTCGTCGTAAGACCATACGATACGTAAAGGCCGCCGTGCGCTGTATTTGTCGATGGAGTGATATCCCTAAACACTTGAGCATCGGGACCTTTGTCAGAGGTACGGCCAGACCTGCAGGCATTCCTCGTCCTACCTCCATGTAGCGTGATTTCCGAAGGTTGAGCACACTGCCTGCCACCGCCCCATACTGGTGGAGCCAGGAAAACGCCGTGTGTATTTCGTCACCAGACCGTGCTAAGAACATCACATCGTCGGCGTATGCACCACATCGAAAGGTTACGGAACGGAGGGTAAGTCCTTCTAAGCGTCGCCGTAGTCCGTGAAGAGCTGGTTCGAGGGCAACGGCGAAGAGCATGGCAGAAAGAGGACAACCCTGCCGGACGGACCTGTTGACACGGACGGGGGCGGACCGACAGCCGTTGATCATAATCCTCGTGACAGCCCCATGGATCAATCGAAGCACAACAGACGTCGTCAGACGCGGGACACCGATGTGTTCCATAACAGCACGCAGGAAACCATGGTTAACGCGGTCGAAAGCATGGTCGAAGTCCAGCGCAACAAGAGCGCCTTGGAGGCGGCAAGTTTGCATGAGCGCCACCACGTCTCTATAGGTGCTTAAAGTCGTAAACACATTAGTGTCGCCCCCGAGGCAGGTTTGATCAGTGTGAATGGCCGCCATTACCGTAGGTTTGAGCCTCTCACGGAGCATGCGTGTCAACAGCTTATAGTCAGTGTTTAGCATTGTCAACGGGCGAAAATCAAGAGGGCGACGGCCTCCGCCGGGTTTGGGCACAGGGATCAAGAGACCCTCAGTAAAGTCAGATGGTACCTGAAAATCGGCGTCCAGGAGTTCACTGTACATCCTGACCCACATTGGGCCCATGAGATCAAAGAACCGCTTGTAAAATTCAAGAGGGAGGCCGTCAGGGCCAGGCGTTTTGTTGGGAGAGCCACGCAACAGAGCCTCTCGCAGTTCTTCCAAAGTCACCGCCGACAAGAGCGTAGCATCATCTTGTAGGTTCCGAGAGACTGGTAGGTCAGATAGGACTTCCCTGACCCCTACATTCATGTGGGACTCCCTCTCGTAAAGAAGTTTATATGACTGTGTGAACGCTCGGACGATATCCATTTGTGCGTCAACGCGTCGCCCGTCCTCCGTCTCAACCTCGGTAATGAGCTGCCTCTTGCGTCTTCGGCGTTCTTGAATGATATGGTGGAGGGAAGGTCGTTCACCACGAACATCATCAGTCGTCCTCGCTCGCACCCGCACACCCGCAAGACGTACGGCGTTGATACGAAGCAATTGTGCCTTGACGCGTTGTACTGCTGATTGTCGCTCTGGCGACGGCGGTTGTACAGCCAGTTCGCGGAGCGCAGTATAGTAAAAATCAGTAGTCGCAGTATACCAGCGCGCTCGGTCGCGTCCATAGCTGACTAATGTTCGGCACAGTGCGGGTTTTGCACACCGTAACCACCATTGAAGTACAGAACGGTAGGCGGGTAAACGCCGGTGGCAAGTGCTCCATGTGGACTCGACTGCGCGTCTGCAATTTATCTCATCAAGAAGGGCCACATTGAGGCGCCACGGACCCCTACTTCGGCGGACGCGCTGGCGGGGAAGGGTGAGAGTACACACATATGCGAGGTGATCCGTGAACGCTGCCGGCCACATCTCAGCGTCGACAACGGCCGATCGTAGGCCGCGGGTGACGTAGACTCGATCCAAACGGCTCGCGGAGTGACTAGTAAAGTAGGTGTGTGCTCGACGGTCGCCGTGTTGGATGATCCAGGTGTCCAACAAGGCCAAGTCCTGTACAAGTGCCTGGAGTGCCGGGCAGGTGGTATAGTGTGGCTCCTGGTCGGATGGGCGGAGCACACAATTAAAATCGCCGCCTACTACCAAGTGGTCGGTATTGCCCTGGAAGAGCGGGGCTATATCTTCGGTAAAAAAGGTGCGCCGTTCTCTCCTTTTGCCGGTGCCTGAAGGAGCATATAAGTTCACCAGACGTACTGTACCAATCGTGAGTGCGACCCCCCGGGCCGACGGTAAATAGGAGACATCAGTGGCAATTATCCCTTCCCGCAGTAGAATCGCCGTACCTCCGCCGCCCACATCTGCAGGCATAGTGTAGGTGTCATATCCGTAGGCATCGAGACAGAGTCCTGATCGGACTTCTTGAAGGAAAACAACGTCCAGATCCGCAGCGCGTAACGTATCCTTCAGCATACGGGTCTTGACATCAGATGTAATGCCATTGACGTTGATCGTGGCGAGGCGGTATGCCTGGTCCATCAAGTCTCGGGAGGTGACCATGGTATGACAGGAGGGCAGTAGTCGTGACGTGGAGCGCCGGTCTTGCGAAGTGCTAGGCAGCGACGAGAGGTGCTCATGCCGTCCTAGGCGTCTGTCGCCGGCCGCGTAGACGCTGCCATCGGCATCGGTGCATCGTCTTGGTTCTGAAACGCATCCTGCAACTCCATCTCTTGCGCCCAGTCGCCCAGGGACGTTGACACCACTGGATCTCGAGAGGCAGACGGAGGCAAGGGTGCATCCCCGGTGTCGGAGCTGCGGTGATCTCCTGCATCCCCATGTGGTCCAGACCCAGCGGTAGTGGGAGAAGACGTCGAACCGTGTGAGACGGTAGGGTCGCCTGTGTCGGCGCGGTGGAGCGGTTGAGGCACCTCGTCATCCAGCGGTGTCGCCTCGGGCTGTTCTACGTCGTCGGTTGTCTTGCGCCGCTTCTTATGACGCTTGGGTGATTTCTGCTTACGCTGCCGCGCCTCTGTTTCCGACGTAGGGCAAGGGGAGGACGCTGCATCCTGTGCTTCAACTTCCATCGCACCGTCGGCGAGCCGTTGTGACGGTGCGCCGGGGTCCGACGAAAGGACATCAGTAGCATCAGCACTGAAAGACGCTTGGGGCTCCGTGGAAGCTACTGCAGGGTCCTCCAAAGCTCGCACCAATACAGTGGGGTCGTCATATACAGCTGGCGTCTCCCGTCTCGCCGCCGCAACATACGTGATCGGCAGAGAGGTCGGTGTCGACGGACGAATCTGGTCGGTCGAGGGTGTCTGCGCGAGACGGCGTTGCAGGCATTCGGTACGCATGTGTCCCGTCTGGCCACAACCGGAGCAGGTTCTCGGCTGACCGTCGTAAATAATTATTGCCCTGCAACCAGCGATCGTGAGATACGAAGGAATATGGCGACGCAGGTCAATACGGACTTGTCGCACCCCGTTAAGGACAGGGTAGGTGTCGAAGGTCTTCCATTTTTCGGCCGTGTGGCCGAGAACTGTTCCATAGGGTCGAAGAGCAAGGGTGACCAAATCCGCTGGAACTTCAAAAGGGAGCTCAAACACGCGCACATTTTGGATTCCCAATCCAGCACGTTCAAGCGTCACCACACCCACGTTTCCGTCTGAGTGGCAGAACCGATAACCTGCCGTCGAGCGTCTGAGAAGTTTGTCACATGCTTCGTCGTCAGTGAACTTAAGATATACGACGCTGGAGACAATAGATAAGTGGATACCGATCAGCTCGTTAGGATCAACATGTACCACATCGCGTAAAAAACGCTCTACTTCGTGGGCCTTGGGTCTAGAGTACGTAGTGTCGAACTGCAGCTTGATCGTGGCTTTCCGATACGAAAGAGCCATCGTGTGTCAGGAACGTGACGGCAATACGTAACACTAGCGCGCCGGCGCGGTAAACAACAACACACCCGGAAACGCGACACGGAGCGGCCGGGACGTACCGCACCGCTCCACAGCCAAAGGCCGATTAGCTATCGGGGAGGACACGACACCAATTGGGGATCTGTGATGAGTTAAGCGTTATTACTCTGACAGACAAAGGGAGTAACTGCCTCATTCGTGCTGTTTAGACAAAAGACATAGAACATTAACAACAAAGTATGTACCGATTATTGCTACCTGACATTTGATATGAAACAACTCTCGCGCAATTATTAACCGATTGCCTTATCGGTTGCACACGGTAAAACTATTTGAAACTAGAATGAGATTTTCACTCTGCATCGGAGTGTGCGCTGGTATGAAACCTTCCTGGCAGATTAAAACTGTGTGCCGGACCGGGATCCCAACTCGGGACCTTTGCCTTTCGCGGGCAAGTGCTTTACGAACTGAGCTACCCAAGCACGACTCACGCCCCGTCCTCACAGCTTTACTTCTGCCAGTGCCTCGTCTCTTACCTTCCAAACTTTACAGAAACTCTCCTGCGAACCCTGCAGAACTAGCACTCCTGAAAGAAAGGATATTGCGGAGACATGGCTTAGCCACAGCCTGCGGGATGTTTCCAGAATGAGATTTTCACTCTGCAGCGGAGTGTGCGCTGATATGAAACCTTCCTGGCAGATTAAAACTGTGTGCCGGACTGAGACCCGAACTCGGGACCTTTGCCTTTCGCGGGCAAGTGCTTTATGAACTGAGCTAGCCAAGCACGACTCACGCCCCGTCCTCACAGCTTTACTTCTGCCAGTGCCTCGTCTCCTACCTTCCAATCTTTACAGAAGCTCTCCTGCGAACCCTGCAGAACTAGCACTCCTGAAAGAAAGGATATTGCGGAGACATGGCTTAGCCACAGCCTGCGGGATGTTTCCAGAATGAGATTTTCACTCTGCAGCGGAGTGTGCGCTGATATGAAACCTTCCTGGCAGATTAAAACTATGTGCCGGACCGAGACCCGAACTCGGGACCTTTGCCTTTCGCGGGCAAGTGCTTTACCAACAGTATTAATCTGTTAGGAAGGTTTCATATCAGCGTACACTCCGCTGCAGAGTGAAAATCTCATTCTGGAAACATCCCCCAGGCTGTGGCTAAGCCATGTCTCCACAATATCCTTTCTTTCAGAAGTGCTAGTTCTGCAGGGTTCACAGGAGAGTTTCTGTAAAGTTTGGAAGGTAAGAGACGAGGTACTGGCAGAAGTAAAGCTGTGAGGACGGGGCGTGAGTCGTGCTTGGGTAGCTCAGTTCGTAAAGCACTTTCCCGCGAAAGGCAAAGGTCCCGAGTTCGGGTCTCGGTCCGGCATTCAGTTTTATTTGAAACTGTTAAGCTACAATCCACTAGGCGATATTGGTGGGTTTAATAGGGGTTATTTCACAGTGGCATAGAGTATTTATCCATAAAAATTCTATCGGTGTTTGGGGACATCACGTTCGAGCGTCAAATTGTCTCCAAGTTGCCGAACTTACCTACTTCCAGACAATGATCGGCTCAGCTGGACCAGTAGATCCAGTCCATTCCATGTAAACACAGCCCACACGGTTATGGAGCCACCACCAGCTTCCACAGTGCCTAGTTGATAACTTCGGTCCATAGCTTCGTGGGATCTGCTCCACACTAAAACCCTAACCATCAGCTTTACCAAATGAAGTCGGGACTCATCAGATCAGTACACGGTTTTCCAGTCGTCTATAATGCAAGCAATATGCTCGGAGTCCATAAGAGACGCTGCAGGCGATGTCGTCCTGTTATCAAAGCCACTCGTGTCGGCCGTCTGCTGCCATAGCCCACCATCGCCAAATGTCGCCTCACTGCCCCAACTGATACGTTCGTCGTACGTCCCACATTGGTTCTTGCGGTTACTCACGCAGTGTTGCTTGTCTGACAACCTCAATAACTGCATTATTAATTGTTGGTTCACAGGAGCTTTCGTGCCCCTTTTTGTATGTGTTTTTTGAATGTTAGAGCTGGAAGAATAGAAATATCAGATTTTCGACATATGGTATATTCGAATTCTCTGTGTTTTTTGAATGTTAGAGCTGGAAGAATAGAAATATCAGATTTTAGACATATGGTATACTCGAATTCTCTTTAAGTCTTCACGTTTCGAGCAAAGACAGAATATCCGTCAGAAAAGATGACAACAAGAAGCCAGGCCATGCCTGTCTTCTGGCGGATGTGCCAATGACAGTGATCTCAATAACAATATTGCACAGCAAATATACGTTTCCAACTTAGCCACTGGAGAATCTCCAAAATTGTGAATCGCTTCTGGTGAATACGCTTTCAAGGTTTCGGTCCAACTAAGACAGTAAAACACAAATAATTGTCGAAGTTATCAATTTATTACAATTAGTTTGCACTCGGTGCATCGATGTATTACAAGTGACTACACTCTAGCCCCTAAACCTAGTTACAGAAATCCCAATAAGACTGATTGACATATAATGAGGATATTGCGGGCCTTGCCACCCGCAACTTTGAGACAAAGCTATAGTCACTTCCGAGGTCACTCACAGAACACATCAGCTGATATCCTTCCTGACTTTATCACTGAAACTTGGCAACAGCGCAGAATATGTTTGGCAACTCTGTAACCGAAGAGTTACTTCCTTGATGGCACAGAACTATCCTGCTAAATTCGCTTGATATTATGGTGTCATTTCAATTGAATAATGTGAGTGATTTTCTCTGGAGATGTGAGATAAGAATATCAGTTAATCCTTTAGAGTCAACGAAAGTCGTTCCACACGGGAACTACAACTACTGTCGCCTCTTAATTTGCGATTAATCTGCCACGGCAGCTACTGGGCCAATAAATAAGTCAAACACACCACACTTATTCACTAGCTCCTAGGTAACGTGCTTGCCTGTTAGGTGCACACTGCCTCTATTCGCCTTTCAAGACTCGCTGAAAGCCAGATTATTAATTATTCCGTAGCAGAGCTACAAGCAGGCAGATACAAACTTAATGAAGGAATCGTAAGACAAAGCTCGAGCAAAATTCCTCTGGCTACTTTTAGTACTGCTTAGTGTCAGAGCGAAAACCTTACGGTACTGCAAAATTCATAATACCACTTTTGTTTTCTTCCGACATATTTTTGTTGTTGTGAATACATAATTTTATCTATGAACTGCCATGTTTTCATAATACTTGCGAATGATACAGGACATGAAGTAAACACACATATTTTCGAAGTGAAAAGTCGGTAATATCCTACTAATTGGTGTTAAAATATGCTCAGTCGTCTTACAGACGCTTAATGCTTTTTAAGATAGACTGCCGTCGTGATGTTTCCGAGTAAGATAAATTTAATTTGTATTAGTACAGTGAATATTTTAACTGCGTTTTCCATTAGTTTACTGAATGCAATAGTCATCATCAAAGAGAAATTAATCAGCAGCAAGATTTTCATTCACGATATCTAAAACAATCTGACAATCCAAAAGTAGTTTACAAATTCTATGACCATAGAAACCTTCTGGTTCTAACGATGTCATTAAATCAGTGTAGGCTGAAGAGCATTTTCGTCTAGAAATGAATTGCCTTACGGTTGATCGATCAAGAGCGGGAAATGCAAAATTTTACGAGTGTATGATGAGAGTGACAAGTGCATGAGAGAGGACTTCCCTATCAATACAAGTGCCTCAGAGATGACTTTCCTATCAATCTCCTGGATAGCTTTGTTTCTCAAATCAACAGTGCCTTATCATGCAGTAGCGCACGTGATGTAGTTTTGTCGGTCGATTTCCTTACACTGCGACCGCACGGTGTCTCAGTTGTTGGCAACAAATTCCATCTGTGTTGCACACCCGCCTTTGTGCAGAATTCATAGCGAAAACACACTTTTGGAGCTATCAGATGTAGAATATTACGTTCACACTACTCTTTGCTGGAGTTTACGTCTTTTGGTGGGACTCAACCTTTCATTTCTTTTTAGGAATTTAACGATAAAGACATCATAACTCGTCACCATTAACAATACTGCATAGGAATGCTGATTGAGCGACCTGATGACGTTAAATAATAAAGCATACAGTACTCCTACACCAGACTTCTGAACTTTGCCTGTTGAATGCAAATGTCGCATGATGGTTAAATGGTAATCCGTCACATATATCAGTAGTCGAGACTTCCTTAATGTGGAAAATCATTCATGCCAGAACGATCTTTGTTGAAACAAGAATATCTTTTCCTGGCGTATTTTTCCCGAAAGCACTCGCTCCACATACAGTTCAAACTTTTTAGTTGCCCCCTCTGTATTCACCCCTCTGTTATACCAAAAGTAAATATTGTGTTGCAGATGTTACACCTTTTTCCACTTGCGACACAATTTTACGACGTTTAACCGTAGTTCATGATTTTCAAGTATGCAAAATCCAATGCTTAACTGCAAGATGATAACTAGAATTTCAAATTCGAAAATGACAGTTGATACATACACTGACAGCTTCGCACCGCTTGGGCGGCGCGGGATTTCAGGCGGCGGGTGGCGTCTGGCCGGTGGCTGGTAGCCGCTGCAACGCGAGGAAACGCTCGAGCGTAAGCTGTTCTGACCGCGACGCAGCCACGAGCTGTCCTGCCAAATAGTTTCTGGAAGTACTTGTTATTGCTGGTGGGTAGAATGTGAAGCGAATTATCTTTGATGTTCAATCAGACTCATAATTTTAGACGAGGGCCGACACGCGACTATAAGGTTAGAATTCGCGACGATTCCCACTAGACCACGGGCTCCCCAAACACAAGTGCATCTCGGAAGTAGATAAACACTTCCTCCTGACACTTCCGCATCTAGCAGTGTTGCCAGATCGTGCAGACAGTCGGGCTTAAGCGTTGTCAGGGGAGGTCGGTTTTATTGGCCACCTTAAGTGAACGACTCGGACTTAGTCTCTGTGGCGGCCGGCCGGCGGTCAGTTTTTATGTCTAAGACTGTACATTAGCATATAGATGGTACCATTTGGCAGTGCTCCACATGTAAGAGTATTGGTGTGTACGCTGTTACCACCACGGTTCTCTGCTTACCAATCGTAAGAACGACCGTGTTATCTCTGTGACAATATCTTCACAGTACGTTTTTGGGTCATACAGCAGTGTACGCCATTAGGGCACTGTGCTGGTCACGGCATTAGCACGTAGCAGTCTAGATGCTGCCGACCGCGGTGGTCTCGCGGTTCTAGGCGCGCTGTCCTGAACCGTGCGACTGCTACGGTCGCAGGTTCGAATCCTGCCTCGGGCATGGATGTGTGTGTTGTCCTTAGGTTAGTTAGGTTTAAGTAGTTCTAAGTTCTAGGGGACTGATGACCACAGCAGTTGAGTCCCATAGTCCTCAGAGCCATTTGAACCATTTCTGGATGCTGGCTGGTCCGAAGGAGAGATGTGATGCTTACAGATCTTCGACTCTAGCCTACGAGAAACTTCCGAGGTTACGTTTCAAACATCTGCCTCCCATGTGTCACGCCTTGAACAATTATTTATTGAATAATGTCCTTTTTGCACCTCAACTGCAACCTCCTTCCCTTCAAAGTAAAGGACTTGTTTCAGACTTTACATCCATTTTCAGCTGTCACGAATGCTGAAAGAACTTGAATCAACGTTTTTGATACCTTGCATGCCAATACGTAGGAATAGACAACATTAAATACTCGTATACCTTTTTTACACCAGCCTACACAGCCAAGATCGCTAACGCCCGCCTATGCGTTGGTGCTTGAATCGAAGGTAGCCCGTTCGAATGCTGAAGGTGAAGACATTTTCATCACCAGTATCTGGCGCCGCTTAAAGTGTCTTATCATCAAAATTTGTGCCAATGTCCTGGATAAAATTCCAAACCTCTCTGCTGTGTCTCATGGAGTCAGAGGATGTGACACTGTTGATGCCGATACGTCCATCCGATAGGGACGTTAAGCTTGACGCAGCAGGCTGTGTGTCGTCACCGACTATCCCCGTTCCGTTTCTCTCTTAATCTTACAACACAAACACACTATACACACACCCATTACAGTCATCTGCGGTGAAGAGATACACTTAAGATACAACTCCCTTACACCGCGTGGAAAGAGGCCATTCTGCACGAGGGAAAAAAGCCCCTACTGATTAGACAGCTTGATAAAACTTCGGCGTCTCCCAGGTGACAAGTCCATTCTATTCTTTCTTTCTTCCTTTCTGTTCTCCCGTATATACGAGGTTTGAATGAAAAGTAATGTCCCCACCTTCGTCAATTGGGCTTGGATGGGAATATTTTAATAAATCAAACGCAGAAATAATCCTTAGAATGTGATCTTTATTTACCAATATTCACTTTTCCACATAGTCACCAGCCAATTGGATAAATTTCCGCCAACGATATACAAGTTTTCTGTAACCGTTACGGAAGAAGTCGACACTCTGCTTCCGCAACCACAGTCTCACAGTTCTCTCAACGTCTTCATCAATAGCATAATGATGTCCCCACAGATCGTCTTTCATTACCGGGGACTGATGAAAGTCAGACGGTACTAAATGAGGACTGTATGGAGGATGTCTATGGTTGTGAGATTCAGTCTCTGCTGCAGGAAAACATTTCCCTTTTCCTTCCGGACCCTTGTTAGCCGTCGTTTCTGAGTTCGCAGCAATGTGATGTAACGCACTGAATTTGTTGTTGTTCCACGATCAAGGAAATCAACATGGCTAACACCATCTGTGTCCCAGAACACTGTTGCCATGATTTTTCCAGCTGAGGGCTGCGTCTTGAATTTCTTTTTCTGGGGCAAGTCTTTGTGTCGATATTCCATAGACTGAAGTTTCGTCTCCGGGTCGTAATGGTGTACCCACGTATCCTCTCCTGTCACTATTGAATGGAGAAAGAGGTCATCTTCATTCTCGTAACGCGAGAGGAGTTCCTGCTAAATTTCAATACTGTGCGCTATCATTTCAGGAGTCAGCATCCGGGGTACACATCGTCACAGATCTTCCGATAGGCAAGCAAAGCAATAATGTGACCCACACGTTCTTGTGAATTGCCGATTGTGCTCGCAGTTTCTCTCTGAGTGATACGACGATCTTCCTGAATCAATCTGTCAACATTTTGCTTGTGAAACTCGGTGGTTGCTGTCACAGGACGTCCAACTCTTTATTTGTCACGCAGGTCAGCTGTTCCCGCCTCAACATCTTTAAACTTGCTCGATGAATCTCCTTTGGGGTGCCACTTTCTGCTGTCAAGAATTCAATGACTGCATGTTGGTTAAATCGTATTGACCGACCGTCTGTACAGGGTTCCATACTTCACACTGTAACAACACAACCGTTCAATGCTAAGGCTTCCCGCTCTGGAACTGTAGAGAGGAGGCTACGGAACAAGCCAGTACCTGCCGAATATAGAACCCTGCGCAGACGGTCGGTCAGTGCGATTTAAGCAACGTGCAGTCATTGAATTCTTGACAGCAGAAGGTGTCACTCCAAAGGAGATTCGTCAGAGAATGAAAGCAGTTTATGGCGATTGTGTTGATGTGAGTACTGTCCGTCGTTGAGCGAGTAAGTGTAAAGATATTGAGGCGGGAACACCTGACCTGGGTGACAAACAAAGAGTTGGACGTCCTGCGACAGCAACCACCGAGTTTCACAAGCAAAATGTTGACAGATTGATTCAGGAAGATCGTCGTACCGCTCAGAGAGAAATTTCAAGTACAATCAGCATTTCAGAGGAACGTGTGGGTCACAATATTGCTTTGTTTGGCTATCGGAAAATCTGTGCACGGTGGGTACCCCGGATGCTAACTACTGAAATGAAAGGGCAGATACTTGAAATTTGACAGGAACTCCTCTCGCATTACGAGAATGAAGGTGACGCCTTTCTACACTCAGTTGTGACAGGAGACGAAACATCACTATGCTTCAGATGAAAACGTTGAAAGAACTGTGAGACAGTGGTTGCGGAAACAGAGTGTAGACTTCTTTCGTGACAGCTTTAGAAAACTTGTTCATCGTTGGCAGAAATGTATCCATTTGGCTGTTGATAATGTGGGAAAGTGAATATTGGTACTTAAAGATCACATTCTATGAATTATTTCTACGTTTAATTAATTTAAAAATTCCCATCCAAACCCAATTAACGAAGGTGGAGGCATTACTTTTCATTCAACCGTAATTGATATCCTGCATACTGGCAAGGGTACAGAACTGACGTTCGAGATATGGTTCCACAAATGCTCTATTGACGACAAAACTGTGCACCTCAGCATCCTGTAGACACTTCATAAGAAACTGTGCAATGCGTGGACGAGAATTATCCAGCTGAAAAATGCCACTGAGCTATTGTCGTATCACAGATAACACATGAGGATGCTCGACGTCTATGACGTAACGATGTGCCATCAGGGTTCCCTCAATCACTACCAGCGGCGATCTGATGTCATGTCCGATATCTCCCCATACCATGACGCTACGAGTAACACTGCTATGCCTCTACAAAATACTGGAAGAAGGCATCCACTGCCCAGGTCTCCACTGTACCTGTCGACGATGGTCATCCAGGATAGTGGAGAACCGTGGTAACCATGGTACATTGCTGAAAACAGTATGATGCCTTACATCAGCAGGCTATCCAAAGGCAGTCTGCACACGAGACTATAATTCTACAGTCCGGATGCAGTTAGTCTCTGACCAACAGTACGGCATGAAACGTAATGTTGCAGGGAGTCCATTACTTGAAACTTCCTGGCAGATTACAACTGTGTGCCGGACCGAGACTCGAAATCGGGACCTTTTCCTATCGCCGGCAAGTGCTCTACCAACTGTGCTACCCAAGCACGGCTCACGACCCGTCATCACAGCTCTAATTACCCCAGTACCTCGTCTTCTACCTTCCAAACTTCACAGAAGCTCTCCTGGGAACCTTGCAGAACTAGCACTCCTGGAAGAAAGGATATTGCGGAGACATGGCTTTGCCACAGCCTGGGGGATGTTTCCAGAATGAAATTTTCACTCTACAGCGGAGTGTGAGCTGTTATAAAACTTCCTGGCAGATTAAAACTGTGAGTTAGAGTCTCGGTCCGGCACACATTTTTGACCTGCCAGGAAGTTTCATAACAGCGCACACTCCGCTGGAGAGTGAAAATTTCATTCAGTCCATTACTTGTTCTCGAATAGCAGGCGTGGATGTGAAGGGTTGCGATGATGCACGATATGGCTGTCTTCCCTTTTCGTGCTCAACCATAACCTTGACGACGTATATGCCTCCCCTCACGTTCCCATGCAGACCAACCTTGGACCATTGTCACATCTGAATGCACGACAAATCTAGATTTTGTTCAATTCGACCACGCGACCAAATGGAGACCCACAATGATACCCCGCTTAAACTCTGGCAGTTGCTGATAACGCTCTCTGATACATATAGGCGACATCTCTGGGTCCTTCACAGTGATCATTCAACATTTGGTGCTGTGAATGACCCTTATTACCTTACTAGGACTGGTAATAACACTAAACGTCAGTAACACTAACACAATCTGGTGGCCATTCTATCTGCCACAGAGAATTGTAACTCTAGTCATTTATACACTCCCCCCCCCCCCCCCCCCCTCGCCCAATGTTATGTACGTGTACAAAGTTACATTGACATCTAGCTAGGTTGTCTGGGCGCTTCACTTTTTTTGTCCGATAGTGTACTTAGATCTTTTAAGGAAGTGACAGAGAGTAGCAAGTTGTCATTAGCTACCTGTAGTTGGCGCATTCACGTCAGAAGAGTGCTTAAAGCAATGGTGAACTGCATGTATATATCTGTGAGTACGTTTCTCTCTGTTTATAAATACGTTCATGTATAAAAAGGCATGTGTAATATTGTCTATCCAAATGCATTTCCGTGTTTTTTAGCTGAAGTAAGTGATCCGCACTTTTAATGCTACCGCTGAGAATTGGATATGGATACACAATCTAAACTTTATGTGTACGGTGCTTTGAAAAATCAAAAATTTGCATTGTAGATGTAAAGAAGATGGTATTCTATCAATCTCCACATTTTATTATGATCACCATTTTAAACAGTTTTGCACCACTGGCAGGGTATGGCAGGAGCACCAATCTCTTTGTGTTCTCCCGCCACCACTCTTTTGCTAGTCTGGCCCACTTCATTACACGAGTGAGAAAATGCGACATAGCCATTGTTGATACGTTGGTAGCAAGTGTATGTTACGTGGCGGTGCCCTGCCTACACCCCCAAGCCCTTGACTTTTCTATGCTATCACCACTCAATATCAGATTTTCTCTTTCTCTGATTTCCAAAATCATACATTACTGATCAATCTATGTAGCACAGCACATGGCGCACAAGCTGTGAGACAGGAAGGTGAGCAAGGTGCAGCTGGATTACACTTTGGATTAATGATACTCTATCAAAAACTTTTGTGTTTGTGTGATTGTGAGCGGATGGGTGTGTGAGTGAGTGTGTGTGTGTGTGTGTGTGTGTGTGTGTGTGTGTGTGTGTGTGTGTGTGTGTGAATTCTTAAGGGACCAAACTGCTGAGGTCATCGGTCCCTAGACTTACACACTACTTAAACTAACTTATGCTAAGAACAGCACACACACCCAAGACCGAGGGAAGACTGGAACCCCCGGCGGAAGGGGCGGCGCAGTCCGTTACATGGCGCCTCAAACAGCGTGGCCCACTCCTCTCAGCCATCAAAAATGCAGGAGCTTCTTTTGACAGTTTAACATATCAGTCTAATTACGAGGGTCAGATTGGGATTTTCAAACCATTAATTCCAGATACTGAAACGTTTCTTTAGTCCATGCCAAAGAGTTTCCACAGCACCGCACGAAGCTATACTCATGGACACAGCCTGTATCCACACACTCTTGGTGATGTGTGACGTGCAGGGTAGGTTACACGGCGTATTGCTCCGCAGATTTTATTGGAAATAGTTATTGTTGGATCCAGATGATTTCTCTTTAGTGCTGCATATGTAAAATTAGTCTAAATAATGGTCGCCAATGTAGCATCCTTGGCTGGCGCCTTACGATCCAGCCACAAGCGACACAGTAGAGTGCTATGGATTGCCGCCCTAGCAAGGCGCCTGCAACAGAACCGCAGCTCATCCTGCTTGCGGCAGTCGTTGTAGTATCTGGGGACGCCACATGTGCCGTTAGTGTTGCCAGCACTGGCTAACCCCACTAGCCACGTGATACTAGCACAACTCCCCAGTCTTCCGCCACCGAACGGCATTACAGGACGTTGCCCAGAAACTCAACAGTCAGTGCATATTCCCGTGTTGGCTTAAACGTCTCGACCTCAACATTCGACGTCTTAAGTTCGGCGAGAATATTTGTCATAGCGTAGTACACACCATGCAGAACTTAAGACACAGTGCCGGAAATATCGACTTTCCCTACGGCAGTGTTTTCTTACTGTCACAGACTGTACTCGAGGTGTATCATCAAGAACAGTTATCGTGTTAGTCTAGTATCTCATCAGGTCAGGATAAACTTTCAGTTGCATTCATTCTGGAACTGTTTCAGTTGCTACTGACAGCAGAACGTTATTGTGTACTCCCTCTGTCAGTAATAAAGTTCTGTTGCTCATGGCTACCTGGGCACACGTCTCTTTTCGTAGTATGCATCACACATAACAGGATACTGAAACCATGGTGTACTTGGCGCCATGAGACGAGATTAAATTTCTCACTACTCCAAAATCTATAATTAATTTTCTGTAGCAATCCAAGTAAAATCAGAAAAATTCCGAGATCTAACAAATGAAATGTAAAATGCACACCGCTGAAGGATCATATGCTGCGTGAAACTGTACACTAACAACTTCCGCTGATAATCTCCACAGCAACAGAACATATATATTTAAAGTCAATACGGAAAGAGTCACCCAAAAACACTTCGCTCAAATTTCAGCAGAGACCTCACCAAATCCGTTTCGTTCACTAAACACCATTTTCCAGCTAGCTACTTGGCTCCACAATGTAGTTTGAGGTTTCTGACTATTGAGCGTGTGCACACTCGCTAAATGACAACACTCGCCTAGAAAACTGGAATGGTTCAAAAAAAAAAAAAAATGTTCAGATGTGTGTGAAATCTTATGGGACTTAACTGCTAAGGTCATCAGTCCCTAAGCTTACACACTACTTAACCTAAATTATATTAAGGACAAACACAAAGACACACCTATGCCCGAGGGAGGACTCGAACCTCCGCTGCGACCAGCCGCACAGTCCATGACTGCAGCGCCTAAGACCGCTGGGCTAATCCCGCGCGGCTGGAATGGCTCAATGCGAAATCCAATCCACGCACGCTTATGGGACTGTTCTTTTGGTACCTCTCAATTTTTATTACTTCAAGAAATTAGCTGGTTGATCACGATAGGATCACCCCCCTCCCTTCTTCTGAGGCGCCCTACGAAAGCACCCCCTCCGTCTCAGCGGGAACGTGATTTCTACACCCCATGAAGGCTGCTGACGAACTCTTTGATCCCGCAAACTCCAGACCGCTCCACGAAATTGTTTTACTTTAAGGCTTTCCAGCCAGTCTGAATCAGGAACAGAATGCACGCATTTTAATTGGCCATATCCTGCTGCCATCAACAGACCTTCTCAGAGGTGCAGCTTCCTGACAATATTTTCAGAAACCTTTTCTGCAATGAAAATCACGCCGCTGCATCTTTCGGCTAAAGGTACAGTAACATCTTGAGATATTCAAGAAAGAACAGGTAGTCTCGGTTGCAAAATTCTAAATGCTTTTTCATTTGTATAATTTGTGACGCATTTCACTCTCATAAGAGAATCATCAGACATCGAGTAAAAACACTCGAATCCCGCCATCACCAAAACTGGCACGTCATCCAGGAAAATATACAGGGCACATCCATCGGGTAAAAACACTCGAGGACCACTGGCAACCACGCGTAAACACAGGTCGATGTGTCCTGTATATTTTATTGGCTGGCGTGTCATTATTGGTGAAAGCAGGACTTTCCGTACACTTGCCAGTGATCCTCGAGTGTTTTTACTCGATGTCTAATGATGCTCCTGTGAGAGAGACTCGTCACAAATGAAATAGATCAAAAACCTTTTCCATTTTGCAACCGAGACTGCCTATTCTTTCTTTTCCGCGATGGGTGTCGGCTCCGACCGCAACCTATTTAGAAGGATTGAGAAAAACAGTCCTTAAAATAAGCCTAGTCGTCTCCGACCGCAACCTATTTGGGAGTATTAGGAAAAGATCGGCCCATCGCCCTCAGGCAGAACAAAAACCTCCTTCCCCCTGGGGCTGGAAACTAACCGAGGCGACTGCAGTTACGAAGATACTACCACATAGGGGCGACAGGGAAATGATATGTTACAATACAAGTCCAGCGCCTTAATTATCTCAGATTTATTACGATATATAAGGGGCGATCTAAAAGTTGCCGTTCGAAGATCACGCTAACCCCTTGCCTGCTTGTAGATGCATATGTACCGGCAGCGGAGTCACTCTGGGCTGTGCATACTCTACAGAAACGCACTCAAACGGAAACTTTTTGATCGCCCGTAATACACTCCTGGAAATGGAAAAAAGAACACATTGACACCGGTGTGTCAGACCCACCATACTTGCTCCGGACACTGCGAGAGGGCTGTGCAAGCAATGATCACACGCACGGCACAGCGGACACACCAGGAACCGCGGTGTTGGCCGTCGAATGGCGCTAGCTGCGCAGCATTTGTGCACCGCCGCTGTCAGTGTCAGCCAGTTTGCCGTGGCATACGGAGCTCCATCGCAGTCTTTAACACTGGAAGCATGCCGCGACAGCGTGAACGTGAACCGTATGTGCAGTTGACGGACTTTGAGCGAGGGCGTATAGTGGGCATGCGGGAGGCCGGGTGGACGTACCGCCGAATTGCTCAACACGTGGGGCGTGAGGTCTCCACAGTACATCGATGTTGACGCCAGTGGTCGGCGGAAGGTGCACGTGCCCGTCGACCTGGGACCGGACCGCAGCGACGCACGGATGCACGCCAAGACCGTAGGATCTTACGCAGTGCCGTAGGGGACCGCACCGCCACTTCCCAGCAAATTAGGGACACTGTTGCTCCTGGGGTATCGGCGAGGACCATTCGCAACCGTCTCAATGAAGCTGGGCTACGGTCCCGCACACCGTTATGCCGTCTTCCGCTCACGCCCCAACATCGTGCAGCCCGCCTCCAGTGGTGTCGCGACAGGCGTGAATGGAGGGACGAATGGAGACGTGTCGTCTTCAGCGATGAGAGTCGCTTCTGCCTTGGTGCCAATGATGGTCGTATGCGTGTTTGGCGCCGTGCAGGTGAGCGCCACAATCAGGACTGCATACGACCGAGGCACACAGGGCCAACACCCGGCATCATGGTGTGGGGAACGATCTCCTACACTGGCCGTACACCTCTGGTGATAGTCGAGGGGACACTGAATAGTGCACGGTACATCCAAACCGTCATCGAACCCATCGTCTACCATTCCTAGACCTGCAAGGGAACTTGCTGTTCCAACAGGACAATGCACGTCCGCATGTATCCCGTGCCACCCAACGTGCTCTAGAAGGTGTAAGTCAACTACCCTGGCCAGCAAGATCTCCGGATCTGTCCCCCATTGAGCATGTTTGGGACTGGATGAAGCGTCGTCTCACGCGGTCTGCACGTCCAGCACGAACGCTGGTCCCAATGAGGCGCCAGGTGGAAATGGCATGGCAAGCCGTTCCACAGGACTACATCCAGCATCTCTACAATCGTCTCCATGGGAGAATAGCAGCCTGCATTGCTGCGAAAGGTGGATATACACTGTACTAGTGCCGACATTGTGCATGCTCTGTTGCCTGTGTCTATGTGCCTGTTGTTCTGTCAGTGTGATCATGTGATGTATCTAACCCCAGGAATGTGTCAATAAAGTTTCCCCTTCCTGGGACAATGAATTCACTGTGTTCTTATTTCAATTTCCAGGAGTGTAGTTCATCTCCCTTCGGATGTACTTCATACTGCGTTGCGCCACAGAAAATACAATGCTGAGGCACTCTCAATTAAGAGTCTCTGACATAATCCGTCTGACCATACCGAACATCAGACGATAAACGATGCAAGCTGCAACTTATAAACTAAACCGAACGACGTGGCGCATTGGTTAGCACACTGGATTCACATTCGGGAGGGCGATGGTTCAAACCCGTGTCCGGCCATCCTAATTTAGATTTTCCGTGATTTCCCGAAATCGCTTCAGGCTAATGCCGGGGATGGTTCCTTTGAAAGGACACAACCGACTCCCTTCCCCAGACTTCCCTAACCCAATGAGATCGATGACCTCGACGTTTGGTCCCCTCCCCCAAATCAATCAACCAATCAACCATCCATTAACTACACAGAAGGAGAAGAATACGTGCTAAAATAGTAACGCTATATTATCAAAAATTATGGAATAACGATGCACAGACTTAACAAGCGGACCGCGTCTATTCGTCATCATCGATTTCGTCCAAATTTATGGCATACGCAGCGCTTGGAAAGGAATCAAAATCATAGAAGTGGGAGTTCTAGATGGCGAAGCGTTTAGAAAATATAGCGTAGTTTCCAGGCAGCTATTGACGCAGCTGAAAGAACACAGAACAGTAATCGGAGAGCTGTTGGGTTGAATCACTGCGCGCAAACGTTATACTGCAAAAAACTGAAATAACACTCTATAAAGTGTATTTATTACCCTTTTCATAAAAAGGCGTGAAAAGGAAAATCGAAGTAAAATTTGGAATGTAAATAAGTTTAAGTAAAGGTCGTAAGGTATACATGAGAACTTGGTGTATGAAGTTAGATAAAAAAGAGAGAGAGAGAGAAGCACTAAGTCTCTCTTTATATTGTGTACATTATAAAGGCCGCAATTCTGCAATTACATGGTCGTTTTAAACTTCATATAGAAAACTGTTTGTTTACATTCATAAAAGTTCCTCCCTCGTCGCGCAGTTTGTTAGCAATCCACGCAAAATGCATCATTTCGACAAATATTGGCAATGATGGCTGGCGATACTCAGTGAAATGTATTTTTATACAGTCTCCTCGGAATGTGATTCTTTTTCTCTCCCTATGGGATTAGAGTAGTTTTGAAGCTTTTTGATCAAATTCTGTAGCTGACCATAAAAACGTACATCGTAGGGTTGCACTAGCGGAGTGCGTTTGAGGTGGTATCATTTTAAATCGTTCTTCATCTTGAAAAATATCGTCATATTATTTTGGATTTGTTTGTCCTCGCCAGAAGTCAGTTACAAAAATAAAATCCTTATCCTGCACGTACAGATTCATCAGAAAACTCAAAAAAATTCTGTATAACGCTGTTGTAAGATTTCTCTTTCCTTTTCATACCAAGTTATGAAAATATTAATAAACGGTATGCACATTATTTCTCTTTATTTCTTGTTTAAGTACTAAAAAACTGAATATAAGAAAAGTTTACGCGTAGGGACTCAACTCTACAACCTTTAGGTTACAGTCCTCCACTCCATCTGTCGCGCCAGCCGCTGTCTGGAAATTACGTTAATATATGTGGCTCATGCCTCGTCCGACCTGCGCCAAAAATTTTATAAGCCCCTTTTCATCCGGTGCTGCCACTTCTGTCAGTTTCATATCTGATCAAATCCTTCATATAACATAAATATGGAGGACGTCAGTGGTGACGAATAGGAGCGGTCCCATTGTAAATGACCTAGTAAACAAGCAGTAACTTTTTGCTGATGATGAAAGAGGATCAGTTTGCAGGCGCCGTTGCAGTACAAGACTGACCATGGCCAGAACACTTTGCCATATTTGTTTCTGTTCCGTCACACGTTTGACTCGTTATCAAGCTTCAAACACTCCACAAAAATCAGAGATAAATACTGCAATTAAGAAGCGTTTTACATGCTATCCACTCCTTTGAAACCAACAAGCTGTAGTTGCTAGTTCGATACAAATGTTGCGACCCATTTGCATCGCTGTTTTCGGGACATACTGTAATTTTTCCTTGAATGTAGAGTGCCGAGCGAGCATCTGGGCAGTGATGATGGTTTTGGCGAATTCTTTAGCATTGGTGTGTTATGTTTGTATTGTTATGAATGGCTCTGGATATGGAAGGTTAGGAGACACTGAAACCCTAGTGTTCTCATGTAGATTATTCATCACCATCAGCCGAAAAGGACCACAGAGCTAAACGTCACGAATTGATAGTGTGCATGTGAGACAGGATGTGCAGACGAGGCTGAAATCGAAGAACTGTCGACAAGTTAGTATCACCTGGTATCTTGTACGAAGTGAGCAAGTTTCTGATAATATTTTTCGTAAAAGACCTTTAGAATTGATTTAGTCTCAACTTACATTTTTACTCTGGAAGTGTCTGAGCTCTCTTCGACGAGATCAATGGTCGAGACCGACACGGACGTCGCCACTTCTGATTTATCTGAAAGAAAAAGAGTGATCGTATAAAAAAATCACAAAGGCAAGGACACAATTTCGTCGTTATTAAACAGTTATTTCATTCACAAACATGTGGTCTGTTCACAACGTCCTGAGCGAATTATCAGCATGGGGGCGGGGAGTGGAGGAAAAAAACTCGGCCCACCGACTCCCACCACAACAATCGTCGAAGAGGGGAGATGGCCGTTTTGCCTCGTAGCACTTCACATAGGCTTAATGGTTGGGCACGGCGCAACTTTACAGTTACAGTATTTCGTAAAAGCTACGGTACATAAGGATGCATTATTGCTGGATCGCCAGTGTTGGGAGTGGATGAACGCAAGACGTTAGAGAGCCAAAGTCAAGCGATCTCTGCCGATCCAGAACTAGCGATCCCTGTTTCAGGATGTTCTAAACAAACAGTTGCAACTGTAACTTTTTTAATACTATGTTTATCAGTTTATAATAATCTCTGTGTCATAGTTACCTGTCCTGACTATGTCCTGGTTTACGTATACAGAGTGCTCGGAAATTCTCGTTGTAAATTTCTAGGACTTGCTGAGGGGAATGAATAGATAATATTTTGAATAGGAGTCCATGTCCGGAAATGTCATTCAACGACGCTACAGAGCGTCAAAGCTATAGGCAACGGCGCCATAAATATATGTATGTGTGATTTCGTGATTATGTTATAAACTTTCAAGGACGATGGAGAAGAATAACCGTATCAATTTGAGTTAAGGGTCCCTGACCGGAGCTGTAAGTGAAAACCGTACTAATACCTCTGACAGTGGAATACATGCAACTGTATTGTTGTTGTTAAGACTTTAGGGTAGCAAACTTCCACAGGTGATAGTATGGACCAAAACAATAAAAATAGTCCAGTAAACATGGGCTCTAAAATCCATACCTTAGGATCTATGAGCCCTTGTTCCATAAAGGAGATATGTTTCACGCTTGCGAAGATGAAGAACTGCTCATAGCTCCCCAGGTATGCATTTTAGAGCCCTTGTTTACTAGACATTCTTTCTTGTTTTGGTCCATACTATCACCTCTGAAAGTTACATACTCTTCAATTCTAGCAACAACAATACAGTTACATACATTTCACTGTCAGAGGTATCCGAACGGTTTTCGCTCACGACTTTCAATTCGTTTGTTTCCAGTACAACGACCCTTACCTCAAGTTGATACTATTATCCTTCTCCCTCATTCTTGAAAGCCTGTAACATCATTAAGGAATCACCTTGTGTATACACAAATTTACAGGCGCAGGTGCCTGTAACTTTGGCGCTCTGCAGCGCCGTTGGATGACGTTTCGGACATGGATTTCTATTCAAAATATTAAGTACTCACTCCCCCCTACAAGTCCTGGGAGCTTGTAATGGGAATTTCCGAACACCATGAATAGCTTGAAGAACATTTTACGACAGAGTAATATGCGCCCAGTGCTTCGTTCTAAGTCACATGATCAACACTCGATGTTTTTCATCGCTGATGGTCGATTTGTCAGCACTGACTGTATTCCTAAGGTGTGACATTCAAAGTCACGAGCAACTGAACTGGGTGACAGACCTGTTGGATTCCTGAGGCCAAAGCCAGTGGAATAACTCGCCATGTCACGTGGGGGAGATCATCGGACTTTGTACAGGCTGTAATAAGAATCCGGCACAGGATTGGCAAAATGCGAGATATCAGCATATTTGATCGTGGCCAGATGGGAGTCCGGCATATGAGATACTGTATTTCCGATGTTACTGAGTTACAGAACTTTATTGCGTGTTATCGACTCAAGTGAGAGGCTTTTTCCAGGAAATATATTCCCACTCGTCCACTCAGCGGCTGACTATCAAGCATTGTCAAAGCGGGCAGAGCGACCACAATGCAGCTGTTAAATAGCTAGTTCAATTCAGAGTAACAACTGGTGAACAGTCAAACCATTCAGAAGAACGTTGTGAAAATTACCTACAGATTGTGTTCATCGATTTGTTCAACCCCATTTCGTCGCAGATGAGCTGCACCTCCCAGGACAATGCTCTACCTTACTTCGTCAGAATGGCTTGGAGAACTTTACAAGAGGTTGAGGGTAGTTGTGTATCTCCCCATGGGCGTCACCTCATTCCTATTTAACACAACTGCGATCCAATCGAACGAGAAGTGCGCGCCTTGGATCCAGCTCTGACAGATCTCCGTATGTTATGAGATCTGTTTGAGGGACCATGGGTCAAGGTGGTACGTCATCTATTTCGCTGTATTCTGGAGTCCGTGCTCCTACCGACATCAGGACATAAGGAAGCTAGGCAGTACTGTATAAGGGTTACAACTAATGCATTACGCATCGAGAATTGGATGGACGAGAGTTGTTGTCTTAAACAACTTACAATAGAAATGTTGCTTTGCCGTAGATATAGTCTTACGAGAATATCTCTCACATCGCAGCGCTGTACGTTGTGAAGTAAATATGTGAAAGACTAAAATTATCTGTTTTATTGGGACTCGAATGTAAAAATTAGATTTTTCTAACTCTAGTTTCCCATCTGAGCTATCCGAAAGAGATCAATTTACCATTATTTCATTGTAGTCTTTTTGACTTCAGAGAAACTTTGGTACAGCCAGAGATTGTGCTTTAATTGTGTGGCCAAATAGTTGTTTCGTTAAAAATTTCAGCTTGCATCATTTACAGGTTTGCTAATCGATCTGATCGTAATCTAAACTTTAAAGATATCACATATCATTCGTAAGTGGCCACATTCAAGCAATATGTTCGTTTGTATGTCTGGTTTTTCCTCAAAAACTGACAGCGTTACTGGCGGGAAATATTCCGCCAAAAGAAGCAAATAGGCCACTGTCGGAAAGATAGGCTATCATTACAAAAATTACTTACATACATGTTACAGCAAAACATCGATTTTACGGCGACTAAGCGTTTGAGACTATCCCCTTAATTACATTTATAGTATTGCATAATGCTGGAACATGCTTTAAAAAATATATATCTTTTCTTACCCTGTGCGGATCTAGGCGCTTCAGTCCGGAACCGCGTGACTGCTGCGGTGGCTGGTTCGAATCCTGCCTCGGGCATGGATGTGTGTGATGTCCTTAGGATAGTTAGGTTTAAGTAGTTCTAAGTTCTAGGTGACTGATGACCTAAGATGTTAAGTCCCATAGTGCTGAGAGCCATTTGAACCATTTGAATCTTGCCCTGTAACTTGCTATTATTGGCCACATAGATAACACTTCAATGTGAGAAGGCGTGTAAACTATAGTGAGACTATTTTTTTTTACTGACAGTCTAATGAAACAAGAATTCTATTCTGCATGGAGGTATACTTCTATGCAGTTTTGTTTCTTTGACATTTCAAGAATCGTTTACTTTGTTGACATTCACAAGATACGATAGCATTCCCTGCTTCTTTCCTAATTACACACGTTAATCTATTAACAAAGAACACGCAGGTACGATTTTCGCTAAGGTGAAGATTAAAACTGTTTTGCATATGAACATTAAAGAAAAATGTTAAAATTTGTGTGTGAAATCTTATGGGACTTAACTGCTAAGGTCATCAGTCCCTAAGCTTACACACTACTTAACCTAAATTATCCTAAGGACAAACACACACACCCATGCCCGAGGGGGGATTCGAACCTCCGCCGAGACCAGCCGCACAGTCCGTGACTGCAGCACCCAAGACCGCTCGGCTAATAACGCGCGGCAACATTAAAAATGCTGTGCATACGAGTTGAAAGGTGAAAATGTAACAACAACAAGCAGTAACAGCGAGGACACAAGTATTAGTTTCAGAGTTCCTGCTTTACTTGCTATCGGTGCTAAAAGAAGTATAAATGGATTACGAAAGCTTCCTCTTTACATCACATCCTTCTTTTCTTGGTTATTGAAAATTATTACAAAAAAAGTTACATTAACTAGGCCAAAAGTGTCGTATTATTAGAGTAAATACATGTCCAAGAACAGAAAAACATTCGAAATTGCCTTCCTGACACTGTGTTATTCATGAAAGCACTGCAATTTTTAGAATTTAAAACAACTGTTGCGTGCGCACGACAGAAATAATGATCAAGAAGCAATCGTAAACAATAATCTGGCTATTTAAGATGGCGGCAGGCCGCACCCCCTATCGCTTCTAAACAACGTACAGTGTTAAGTCTAAAGTGCCATCGCCCTTACTTTTTACTTCCATGGTGAGATGGTACTCTGGGGTACATCGAATGGGTAACATTGGTCCCACCGAATCAGGCAAATGTGACGTCATTATGACGTGTAAACAATGTATCGAATACCACAAAAGCGATACATCGACTTTTGTGATCATTCAAGACACTAAATGGCAGTAGCCATTCTAGCAGATGAATTAAAGGAGCAGCTCATTGCTTCTTCAATAAGCACATAGAATATAACTATAAACGTCTGAAACAGATGAGTGAGAGAGTCAAGGAGTAAAACTACGTCAGCATGCAACTGCATTCCGGCGTCAGTTGCGTCGAGTAAATGCAGTTACCGATGAAGTACAGCTATATCGATGCAGCCCTTATTATCTTTCTCTCTCTTACACACAATCTCCTTTGCTAAAGTCTGTCAGTGGGAGTTATGGATGGGTATTATAAAAACTAAAAAAGTTTACAGAGTGTGCAACAGAAGGAATGTGGTTCTTACTTACGTCTATTGTCTTCGCTGACGTCGGGGGGTGGTGCCATCGTCATCTTGAACTCTGGCTCGTTGTTGGCAGCTGCTGTCACGTCAAATTCCTTTCTCTCCCCAAACATGTCGAATTTCCAGTCTTACCACTGGCTATAAATTTGCAGCAATAAAGCCACCTGCGAACAGAATGGACAGTGTCATGTATGTGAAGTATTTTTGAATGATTTAGTGATGCCCTCAGCCGCCGTTCTCTTTATTTCATGTAAAATTGTACAATTTTGGTCTTAGGCCGTTTTCAAGTATCTAAAACAGAAGCATTCTACCTGTATTGAATACATTAATCTCACTTGTGATTTTAACATAGGAACAAGTCATATCTCTAGAAGTACTAAGTGCATTATAACTTACTTTATCAACGATTTTTTGTTGGTACGTTATGCCATGTACGTCCTTGCTCCTATGATGCATGTAATTGTCAAAAAATAAGTTAGAAAAGGTTTTTCACTATGTCGGGAGCACAATACTTTCGAACAGGTGCTGTAAAGCTCTTATGCATAAGGGCGACGTTTTTATCGTTATTACACTAAGAAGATTACAACTATTTTAAAGAAATTCCTAAAGGACCAAACTGCTGAGGTCATCGGTCCCTACTGTATTGACACTGGGCTTTCTATAGTGTACGATAACGTCGAAATTTTTGCATCCACTTCACTTTCCGGGACTCAGTAATGAAAGAAGCAATTGCAATTCCGTTGCCGACGAATTCAATTAAGAGAGATAGCGTCTTCAGCTTGGGCAAATCATGGAATACGACACTTTCTGTAATAAACTCACAAAAACGTCGTAAAGGTGCAGCTTGCAGTGATACATCGATATCACCATGTGGATCGACCGTGCCGCCATAGATCTAATTTCTTACATATGTTGAACTTCTTTGCCGCCGATCAACGTCTCTGGCGCCTTGTGTAACTGTGGTCTCAAGCGCACTGGCGCAGTCCGCAGGATTGGATTGGATTGTTTGGGGAAGGAGACCAGGCAGCGAGGTCATCGGTCTCATCGGATTTGGGAAGGATGGGGAAGGAAGTCGCCCGTGCCCTTTCAGAGGAACCATCCCGGCATTTGCTTGGAGTGATTTAGGGAAATCACGGAAAACCTAAATCAGGATGGCCGAACGCGGGATTGAACCGTCGTCCTCCCGAATGCGAGTCCAGTGTCTAACCACTGCCCCACCTCGCTCGGTGCGGTCCGCTGGTATCTAAGGACGGAGTAAGTACTGGAGCTCGGTCACACGGCTCACTCTGCTGATGGCTGGACGGTATACAGCCGAACTATCACAAGAAGAAATGAAATTTATGCGGCTGCTTGCCCTAAATTTTATGGAACAATCATTGTGCCGTGATAATATGAAAATGCACATCAAGTACCTCTTCCGGGAGGAGATGATTTTAACTATTCGACGATTGGATATGTTTATAACGGGATTACTGACCTCTTTAAGATTTTGAATTAAGTGCTGTGACCATGGCAAAGTTCCTAAGTTTTCCAGATTAGTACATTTTATAAAATCTACTTCCATGTATAAGATTATATTTGAAGCTGGTGCTGCTAGTGCTATAGAGAGGATCCGTTTTACCCGTCAAAATTGGACCTGGTTTCTGAACAGCTTTATCGCCTGTGGAGTTACCTTACGATTCATGGAAATGGATATATGGTATTACGTGGGCCAATTCTGACTGGGTTTGTGAGGTAGCCACATCGAGACAGACAGCAAAGTTTGCTTGAGACGACTTCGCATCAAAAAACTGTTATTCGACGCTCCGTCATTAATGTGCCGGATAAAGATTTGGACTACGCTGCAATGATGGTCTAGGTAAAGGACTGAACATTGCACTCACGCCAAAGGTTTTACCAGTACCTGCGGTGATCAGTGCTATTGAAGAAGCAGTTCGACTTTTTTCCACGAAATCATCAGAAGAAATAAGACGCTAAAATGTCGAGCGGTTATGAAGGGTCGCCTAGGAAAGAATGACTTTTCTGTGGCAGAGAGAGCTGCACTACGTAAGCTTCACAAGGATACAGAGATGGTGGTTCTTCCAGCTCATAAAGGTAACGCCACTGTTTTAATGTCTCGTGAAGACTGTCGTGATAAAATGAATAGTTTATTGAGTGGTAGAACATGACGGAAGATCAGTAAATAACTCACCAACCAGGGGGTAAGGAAGACTGCTTTGCATCTGAACGTCTCCCCTTTTCCATCACAAGTTGTGCGAAGACTGAAACCAAGTGATGCGGTTCCTCCGAGGCTTTATGGACTTCCAAAGATCCATAAGAAAGATGTTCGTCTGTGTCCGGTAGTGAGTGACATTGGCTCAAGTACGTATAACTGTGCCAAACCTTTAGCGTTGTTATTAAAGCCTCTTGCGAGAAAATGCGCTCATCACATATGTAACTCTGTGAATTTCATTGTCAAACTAAAATCGCTCAAGCTGGACCATTCTGATGTATTACTTAATTTCGATGTAGTGTCGTTGTCCAAAAAGGTTCATCTTTCAAAATAATTATTTCTCATTGGTTAAAGCTTTGATAAAGAGATTTCATTTTTGTTTAAACGTATATTTTTTCGGCATATTTTTTTTATTCGATAACGAATGTTATGAACAAACTGGCGGTGTCACCATGGGTAGTTCCTTGTCGCCCTTGGTGCCAACTTCTTTAAGGCGGACTTCGAGGAAGAGGCGCTGGAATCTGCTACCTTGAATTCCTCAGTATTTTTGAGATATGTTGATGACACGTTGTTACTGTGGCCCCATGGTGAAGTTAAATTCAAAGAATCTTTAAATCTTCTGAATTCCATCCACGGACAAATACAGTTCACAATGGAAGTCGATAAAGATGGATCCCTTCCATTTTTGGATGTTTTGGTAAGACGCATAGATGATGGCACTTTGGGACGTACAGTATATTGGAAACAGGCCCATACAGATTTATGTTTACTTGTAAATAGCTATTGATGATGAGTGTTCTCAGAACTCTGGTACACAGAGCACACGCCATTGACAACGAGAGCAGTCTAGAGGACGAGCTTCTGCACTAGAGAAGAGTATTTGAAACCAACGGGTATTCTCTACAGCACACACGTAAGGCGCTACAAATTAAACCAACAGTGGACATAAGCAATGCACAAGAAATACGGAAAGCTTGAAATCCACGGATTTTCTGCTGTACATGGGAAGCCTATCGTCAAAAATAGGATGAATCCTCAGCAAAGTGAAAGTGATTTTTCGCCCTCCACCAAAGATACCAGCACCCCTGGGTTCCGTTAAAGATGGTTTGGTGCTTCGGAAACATGGCGTTACAAGATCCGTGTGAATGTGGCCTTTCATACATCGGACAGACAACACGTATAGTCCATGAGAGATGCACAGAGCACCGCATGTACACTCGGCTATTGCAACCCAATAAATCGGCGGTGTCAGAGAATTGTAATCACATTAGGCACTCTATGGTGTACGATAACGTCGAAATTTTTGCCTCTACTTCAACTTTCCGGTGCTCAGTAATGAAAGAAGCGAGTGAAATTCTGATGGCGACGAATTTAATTAAGAGAGATACCGTCTTCAGCTTGGACAAATTATGGAATCTGGCACTTTCTGTGATTAACTCACAAAGACGTCGCAACGGTGCAGCTCGCAATGATACATCAGTATCCCCGTGTGGATCGACGGTGCAGCTATCGATCTAATTTCTTGCAAATGCTGTACCTCTTTGCCGACGATCAACGTCTCTGGTGCCTTGTGCATCTGTGGCCACAAGCGCAATGGCACGGTCCGCTGGTTTAAAAGGATGGAGCAAGTGCTGGAACTCGGTCTCCCTGCTCTCTCTGCTGACGGCTAGACGGTATACAGTCAAAATATCCGAAGAAGAAACTTAATTAATGCGGCTGCATGGAACAATTACAGCGCCTCCGCAGTGTTTGTTGTCTGCACACCTACCCATCGTTTGGGAAACAGACGTGCAAGTGGACGGTGAATGTTGCAGACACAGAAGGAAAAAATGGAATGATCCTGATTTAAGAAGACTGTAAGAAAAAGGTTGAGGCTGATGTCGCCAAGCGTTTCCCAGAGAAATTTCGCTCTCTTTCGTTTTTTTACAAGGTTGTGAACACCTTTATGTCTGATGGCAGCGTCAGACCGGCAAAAAAACGAAGGAAAAGTTAATGAAATAGCTATACTGGCGACAGTGCAGAACAGCGCATGATATAGGTGGTATTGTCATAATACTGCATCGTCGTATGTTCCATACCACGCGTCACTGCATCAAGAACTTGATGGAGCAGAATTTCCTTAATCGCATAGTGTTTTGTGAATGAGCATGTCAACAAGTGCAAACGACCCCACACGTTCTTTGCCGAGGCACTATTTTCCGATGAGTCTACATTCTCAGACTATGGTAGCGTTAACCAGCATAACATGCATCACTGGAATGTAGGCCATCTCCACTTGTTATGGCAAGTTGACCATCAACGTTCATGGACGGTTAACGTATTATATGTCGTTATGGAGAACAAACTCATTGGTCCATATTTATCGGGCCGGCTAGAGTGGCAGAGCGGTTCTAGGTGCTAAAGTCTGGAACCGCACGACCGCTACGGTCGCAGGTGCGAATCCTGCCTCGGGCATGGATGTGTGTGAAATCCTTAGGTTAGTTAGGTTTAAGTAGTTCTAAGTTCTAGGGGACTGATGACCTCAGAAGTTAAGTCCCATAGTGCTCAGTGCCATTTGAACCATATTTATCAACCCCACTTTGAATGGATACAAATATATAACGAATTTGGAACAGAAACTACCGGTAATACTGCAGGATGTTGCCCTGGACGTTCGATGACGTATACGGTTTTAGCGTGACAGTTGTCCACCAACGCATTAGGCAATTGAAACAAGGGAGGTAAGGACCGTGTTTACACTGGTCGGTGGATCGGCAGAGGTGCCCTTATTAATTGGCCTGCTAGGTCACCGGATTTGACGTCGTCGGGTTTCTTTCTAGGGATACTTAAAAGATAAGGTGTACCAGCAAGTGCCAACAGGCTGTGAAGATATGGTCGACCGCATCAGAAACGCCGCAGACATGCTTCTATCATTTGGAAATCGAATCAGAAAGTGTTTTGAAGTTGGCGATACTACGTTTGAACACATACTCTAACTGGAAAAGTAGAGTATTGTTCGCCTTGAGCCTCGGCCACAGTGGCGCATCGAGTAATCCCCTCCCAGATATGTCGGAATATTACAATGTAGGGTTTCCAATTAGAAGTCTTAAAATACTGGCCTGTCCTACCCTCGCAGCATGGAGGTGGTATCCAACGTGCCATTGGATATTCAAGGGCCATTGAGAGAATACCGTAAATTACGATTGTGTACTCATTTCTATTCCTCCGATTACAAAACCATCTGTGGCAAAACGAAGAAGATACTTCAGTCAAAACGTATGTAGATTTTACCGTAGAATAGAATAGTAATCTGCAATGAAAAAAGGGGTTCCCATTGAAGATTTCAAAGTTGCCCTCTCGCCACCCACGCACGGGGTTGGGATTGGGGGGGAGTCGAGTGTAGTATCACTGGATGTCTCCCTTCGAGACAAACAAATTGGAATTATAACTTTTTTTCATCCTACGTGTAGTTTTCGAGATATTTCAATGTCTTCAGTTAAAAGTAACAACATATATAAAATCGATCACACTTCTTTAATGGAATAGTATTAGAAACCACAAGACTCGAACTATTTTATTGTAGCGAGACCTTTAGCATTACAGTAATATTTATTACCGACAGTTATACATTGTATGGTTCTGTAACGCTTCGCCGTAGAATTTGTAAAAAGTTGTTTAGGAATTTTCCATTCTTCATGTCTTTTTGTTTATTTAAAAATATGTCTGACTGGTCTGATAGGTCGATGTAAATTTCAGTTTGTTTCATTATGTCCTTAATTTTTTCTTCCTGTAACATGTAACTTTTGAAGTTATTCATCTATATTATGCATTTTGTAGTTAGTATCTTTTAAGTGGGCAGCAAAGTTGGATGGATTATTGTCGCTTATTGTTGTATCTTCTTTAAATCGTGTGCTAACTATCCTTCCCGTTTGGAGAATACAAAATTTTGCGCATTCTTCACAGTTAATTGCGAAACGACGTTCCATGGTATAAGTCTCAATAATCGTTGTAGATTGTTAGTATCATGTAGCTAGTGTATAATTTTGCACTCTTGAAACATCGAGTAAATTTGTCGGAAACAATACCTAACTATGGCCACACAAAATATTGTTTCATACATACCCTCACTGCATTCCATCAGAGGACATTTAGATATAAATCTGGCGGACGGATTCTGACATTTTGTCTCTGTTAAAAACATTTCTAGCATTCTTTTCTATTTCAAATAATCGTAACTAAGATGATGTTGCATATGTGAATTATTTTGTGATTGTCACTATACATCTTGCAATCAGTTGATGACATCGAAATAATCAACAGTAAATCGATGCGTCTATCCTAAATTGTGAAAACTCGAATCTCATGAGTAACGTAACCACGTACAGTTAAATATTTCTGTATGCTATACAATGAAAGACTTCTGCAGCTACTGTACCAGGGGGTCCCTTCTACAACTTAATGAATAATTCGTCTGAAGGCAGCGTTCTCATTTAGCGTAAGTGAACATATACAAACATCGATGTCTACTAATTGAATTTGTACATAAGTGCAAGCCCCAAGAACATTGCTGACGCAGTAGCGAGTATGAACGCAGATCTTTGCTCTGTTTCTTGATGGGCACAGAACCTACGTCTGAAACTAAACCCCAAGAAATCTCAGGTCATACTTATATCTCATCCAAAGTTAATCAGCCGGTACTTTCGCGAAACAGTCCCTCAATGGTACCCAACTACCATACCAAAAACAGTAAAAGACCTTGGAATAATCTTGGATGAACACCTAAACTGGGAAGAACAAACAGTCACAGCTTGCCAGAAAGCGTTCTCCTCCCTACATGCAATTCAAAAATTTAGAAAAATATTCCCAACCCATGTTAAACAAAAATTAGTCCAAACACTAGTCTTCCCTAATCTTTACTACTGTGATGTAGTTCAACACGGCACAAATAGTGAAAATTCTAGAGGCCTCGAGCTAGTGATGAATGCTCGCGTTAGATACGTGTGCAATATTCGGTTGTATAATCATATCAGTCCTTCATACTCCCAGCTAGGTTGGATACGCCCACATAAGGCACGCGATCTCCACTCGATGTGCTTATTTCATCGATTTCTTAGCCACTGGTGCCCCTAATACTTATCTTCTCACATTAAACACCTATCATCATTCCACAATCGCAATACCAGATCGGATACGTCTAGCATCTTGGCTGTACCTTTACATAACACAAAATCTTTCTCCGTGTCATTCTCCATCTCAGCCATACGACTATGGAACGCGCTCCCTCGTGATCTGCGTCTTATCCAGAACCACTCAACATTCAAGAGGGAACTCAAAACTTACATATTAGGGACGGTATAGCCACCATTGTTGTGCCCCTCTCATCTCTTTCTTTCTCCTCTCCATCACAGCTTCGAATTTTACCATTCTACTTCTCTTCCTCTAACCTATCTACCTCTTGTATATCTCTTTCACCCCATTCTATCGTCTTATGTCTCTGCTCGATGAGAATAACTCACAAGCTGCAAGAACATAACGAGGAAATTCCCAACTAACAATAGGACTGACGTTCACAAAAGAAAAGTATGTTTACTTTCATATACATAGTCATTACTATTATTATTATCATTATTATTCTTGATTGTTATAATTATTTTTTGATTGTTATAATTATCATTGAACTACTGTTATAATCTCTATTTTCTTTTCTTTAACATCAATACTGTATAATACGTTATATGTCCTTAATGTTCTGTAGAAACTGTAACTCGTTCAATTTGAGTATGCCTGGTTAGGTGTAAGAGAGGACCTGAAGGCCCTAATCTTTCCAGGTAAAATAAATGCACAAATATATATAAATAAATAAAGCGACACACCTAGGAAATATTTTTTCTCGTAAGCTGAATGGATTTACGGTCTCAGTTTGCTTGAAGGGCCATTATTGATGATTTTTTTTATCGAATGTACTATTTCTGATCGAAATTTTCAAGTCAAACGACGATAAAAAAGCTAGTCGCAGCTGCACTTTTTAATCATCGTTGAAATATTCTGCAGCTGCTGAACTACAACTGTGAACAAAATCGTTGGATGTAAGTGTTTCTGAAATTAGGGAAATGCAACTAATGTAACAGATGCAGGTGGTGCAGTAGTTAGCACAGTGGAGAGTGCATTCGGGAGGGCGATGGATCAAATCGGTGGGTAGCCATCCTGATTTACAGAGGGTGGGCAAAAATATGAAAACACCAAAAACACAATAGATTACCGTACCTAATATGGCGTAGATAAACCCTCCCCCATGAACCAAGGACCTTGCCGTTGGTGGGGAGGCTTGCGTGCCTCAGCGATACAGATGGCCGTACCGTAGGTGCAACCACAACGGAGGGGTATCTGTTGAGAGGCCAGACAAACATGTGGTTCCTGAAGAGGGGCAGCAGCCTTTTCAGGAGTTGCAGGGGCAACAGTCTGGATGATTGACTGATCTGGCCTTGCAACATTAACCAAAACGGCCTTGCTGTGCTGGTACTGCGAACGGCTGAAAGCAAGGGGAAACTACAGCCGTAATTTTTCCCGAGGGCATGCAGCTTTACTGTATGATTAAATTATGATGGCGTCCTCTTGGGTAAAATATTCCGGAGGTAAAATAGTCCCCCATTCGGATCTCCGGGCGGGGACTACTCAGGAGGACGTTGTTATCAGGAGAAAGAAAACTGGCGTTCTACGGATCGGAGCGTGGAATGTCAGATCCCTTAATCGGGCAGGTAGGTTAGAAAATTAAACAAGGGAAATGGATAGGTTAAAGTTAGATATAGTGGGAATTAGTGAAGTTCGGTGGCAGGAGGAACAAGACTTTTGGTCAGGTGAATACAGGGTTATAAATACAAAATCAAATAGGGGTAATGCAGGAGTAGGTTTAATAATGAATAAGAAAATAGGAGTACGGGTAAGCTACTACAAACAGCATAGTGATCGCATTATTGTGGCCAAGATAGACACGAAGCACACGCCTACTACAGTAGTACAAGTTTACATGCCAACTAGCTCTGCAGATGACGAAGAAATTGAAGAAATGTATGATGAGATAAAAGAAACTATTCAGGTAGTGAAGGGAGACGAAAATTTAATAGTCATGGGTGACTGGAATTCGTCAGTAGGAAAAGGGAGAGAAGGAAACATTGTGGGTGAATATTCATTGGGGCTAAGAAATGAAAGAGGTAGCCGTCTGGTAGAATTTTGCACAGAGCATAACTTAATCATAGCTAACACTTGGTTCAAGAATCATAAAAGAAGGTTGTATACATGGAAGAATCCTGGAGATACTAAAAGGTATCAGTTAGATTATATAATGGTAAGGTTTAGGAATCAGGTTTTAAATTGTAGGACATTTCCAGGGGCAGATGTGGACTCTGACCACAATCTATTGGTTATGAACTCTAGATTAAAACTGAAGAAAATGCAAAAAGGTGGCAATTTAAGGAGATGGGATCTGGATAAACTGACTAAACCAGAGGTTGTACAGAGTTTCAGGGAGAGCATAAGGCAACATCTGACAAGAGTGGGGGAAAGAAATACAGTAGAAGAACAATGGGTAGCTCTGAGGGATGAAGTAGTGAAGGCAGCTGAGGATCAAGTAGGTAAAAAGACGAGGGCTGCTAGAAACCCTAGGGTAACAGAAGAAATATTGAATTTAATTGATGAAAGGGGAAAATATAAAAATGCAGTAAATGGAGCAGGCAAAAATGAATACAAACGTCTCAAAAATGAGATCGACAGGAAGTGCAAAATGGCTAAGCAGGGATGGCTAGAGGACAAATGTACGGATATAGAAGCTTATTTCACTAGGGTAAGATAGATACTGACTACAGGAAAATTAAAGAGACCTTTGGAGAAAAGAGAACCACTTGTATGAATATCAAGAGCTCAGATAAAAAGCCAGTTCTAAGCAAAGAAGGGAAAGCAGAAACGTTGAAGGAATATATAGAGGGTTTATACAAGGGCGATGTACTTGAGGACAATACTATTGAAAGGGAAGAGGGTGTAGATGAAGATGAAATGGGAGATACGATACTGCGTGGAGAATTTGACAGAGCACTGAAAGACCTGAGTCGAAACAAGGCCCCCGGAGTAGACCACATTCCATTGGAACTACTGACTGCCTTGGCGGAGCCAGTCCTGACAAAACTGTACCATCTGGTGAGCAAGATGTATGAGACAGGCGAAATACCCTCAGACTTCAAGAAGGATATAATAATTCCAATCCCAAAGAAAGCAGGTGTTGACAGATGTGAAAATTACCGAACTATCAGTTTAATAAGTCACAGCTGCAAAATACTAACTCGAATTCTTTACAGACGAATGGAAAAACTGGTAGATGCGGACCTCGGGGAGGATCAGTTTGGATTCCGTAGAAATGTTGGAACACGTGAGGCAATACTGACCTTACGACTTATCTTAGAAGAAAGATTAAGAAAAGGGAAACCTACGTTTCTAGCATTTGTAGACTTGGAGAAAGCTTTTGACAATGTTGACTGGAATACTCTCTTTCAAATTCTGAAGGTGGCAGGGGTAAAATACAGGGAGCGAAAGGCTATTTACAATTTGTACAGAAATCAGATGGCAGTCATAAGAGTCGAGGGGCATGAGAGGGAAGCAGTGGTTGGGAATGGAGTGAGACAGGGTTGTAGCCTCTCCCCGATGTTATTCAATCTGTATATTGAGCAAGCAGTAAAGGAAACAAAAGAAAAATTCGGAGTACCTATTAGAATTCATGGAGAAGAAGTAAAAACTTTGAGGTTCGCCGATGACATTGTAATTCTGTCAGAGACAGCAAAGGACCTGGAAGAGCAGTTGAACGGAATTTTCAGTGTCTTGAAAGGAGGATATAAGATGAACATCAACAAAAGCAAAACGAGGATAATGGAATGTAGTCAAATTAAATCGGGTGATGCGGAGGGAATTAGATTAGAAAATGAGACACTTAAAGTAGTAAAGGAGTTTTGCTGTTTGGAGAGCAAAATAACACGGTGGTCGAAGTAGAGAGCATATAAAATGTAGACTGCCAATGGCAAGGAAAGCGTTTCTGAAGAAGAGAAGTTTGTTAACATCGAGTATAGATTTATATATCAGGAAGTCGTTTCTGAAAGTATTTATATGGAGTGTAGCCATGTTTGGAAGTGGACCATGGACAATAAATAGTTTGAACAAGAAGAGAATAGGAGGTTTCGAAATGTGGTGCTACAGAATAATGCTGAAGATGAGATGGGTAGATCACATAACTAATGAGGAGGTACTGAATAGGGTTGAGGAGAAGAGGAGTTTGTGGCACAACTTGACTAGAAGAAGGGATCGGTTGGTAGGGCATGTTCTGAGGCATCAAGAGATCACCAATTTAGTATTGGAGGGCAGCGTGGAGGGTAAAAATAGTAGAGGGAGACCAAGAGATGAATACACTAAGCAGATTCAAAAGGATGTAGGTTGCAGTAGGTACTGGGAGATGAAGAAGCTTGCACAGGGCAGAGTAGCATGGAGAGCTGCATCAAACCAGTCTCAGGAGTGAAGACCACAACAACAACAACAACTACAAACCGTTGACATTCAATACTGCCTCCAGTCGTCTCTGAACGGATAAAAACAGATCCTATCTAGTTTTCAACGGAATCTCATATCCTTCTCGTGCAAAACAGTGGGAAATTCAGATAACTATGATGGAGGAGTACAGAGACGAAGTGGACCGCATAAGCACAATATTGTTGAGACCTGGTGACTGTGGTGGCGAGGAGAGAATCTGGTGCTGTCGTCCTGGAACACAGAATCATCACCGGGGAGAAAAACATTCCATCATGGGATGAACCTTACCAGCCAAAACGGTTACATTATCCACGGCAGTAACGCGACTTTGCAGAACAACCATGGGGTGAAATGAATACCATGACATGGCTGTCCAAATTATCATCGAACCTTTGACGTCTTTTTTGCTCAGTACGCAAACCCAGCCATAAGTTAGAAACAGTGTGAAACAAATTTCATCTCACCAAATGACATTCTTCCAAGTTTTATGGCTTTATTACCACGGTTTCCCATTATGGGCATTTGCATAATTAATCTGTGGTTCTGAAATTCCGGCTCGCTCTGAAATTCCCTGCTTGTGGAAATCCATTCGTGTTGTCTTGGTGCTGACAGTACTCGCGAGTGTGGCATTCAATTCTGCAGTGGCTTTTGGTGCTGTACTTCTCTTGTTTTGTCGTCCCAATCCTCTTCAATTACAGTCCGTCACGATCAGTCAACACACGCTTGCATCCGCGCTGTTAGTGCCTGACGCTTTTCCGCTTTCCCTGTAAGCATTATAAATCTTCGATTTGGTGCCTATTGAAACATCAAACACTTCTGCTCCCTTGGTTACCAAACAATTTTCCCATGTTCGTACTCACTTAGTTCCGACATAATGCAGTCACGACAACACAGAACTCTGCTCTGGCCATGACTGATACTTGCATTCTATTGAGGACTCTGCCTTTCGTGATCAAATGCAACAGCGCAACCTGCAGACCTGGCTAGTATATGCATTTGTGTTCAAGCATGGATTTCTGGAGTTGTTTCCATATTTTTATCCAACCTCTAGGTTTCCCGTGATTTCCTTAAATCTCTCCAGGTAAAGGTCGGCACGGTTCCTCTGAAAGAACCGATTTCCTACCCCATTCTTGAAGCAGTCCGAGCTTGTGCTCCGTTTCTACTGACCTCGATGTCGACACGACGTTAAACCCTAAACTTATTTTTCCTTTGGAATGCAAATAATTAAACTTCTATGAATACCTCATCTGATTATAGCCATAACAGTTCGTTGATTTGAGTTCTATTTATCAGTATCTCGGACGCTTCAACAAGGGGTAACATGAATGAAGTCTTTAATTGCGTCCTATCTTTTACTTTGTGGTACCGCAATGAAATTGTACTCTTCGTCTCCATAGAAGAATTGAACATAATACTAATTTTTCTGAATAAAACTACTTAAGAAACGATATTTTGACGCTCGCTTGAAAAATTGAGGACCCCTGTGTAGAAGTAATAATGAAAGGAAGGAAGATCGGAGTTTAACGGCCTGCCGACGACAAGGTCATTAGGAATGGAGCACAAGTTCGGGTAATGGAAGAAGGGGAACGGCAACGGCAGCGTCCTTTCAGAGTATGTGACCTGTCGTCCCCAGAATACCCTTCCTTGTCTTACCAGTCTCTCAGTGTGGATAATGAAGGGCCGCGGAATGCCAGCTAAAATGTTCTACAAAATTACGGGAATGTAGTCGTAGCCAACAGGTCTCGTTTGCTGATATTTCGGCTGAACTATCCAGCCATCTGAGCAGTAATATTGACGGTGCAGCGCTCCCGTCCACATCGTTTACGCTATTGGGCATCTCGAACCAGACCATAACAGCCGCAGAAATATCACTCAGATGACAAAGATTGAAACCACTAGCATGTCCTTTTTAACAGATATAGTATCACATGTTCTAGTTTAGAAACACTAGGCATTAACTAAAGGCGCTTTGCACCATTATCAACAAGAACTGACTACTTCAAATGCCAGATTACACATTTAATCCAAGTTAAAACCTCCATCGCATGTAAGTAAAACTTTCGTCGTGGGGATTGGGATGGCTTCCGTAATCGAAGAGTTCCAGAAGGATGGTGGGAAGTAATAACCTGAACATTTTTATAGTCCACGGAGTGACATTTTGTGGTAGTTTTGTGATGTATCAAAGGGGTATGTGTGTGTAGATCATGTTACTCTCTTACAAAATGGCTTTAGGTACATCTGGTTTGAATCACACTTAACAAACAAAACGCGAAACGTTGTGCTGAACGATTCAGACAATGTCGGAAAGGTAGAAAATTCTAGTCACTGGAGAATAATCACAAAGGGAGACCTATAGGGTTCAATTTTAGGTCCATTCCTATTCCTTATACAGGCTGAGCCACTAGCTATTGCCACCTTGAATAACTCCGAAAGTTTGTGGAACAAGTGTTGCGTGGGACAATGGTTGCCATAACATGACGTTGGTTTTTTGTTGCTTGGTGCGGTCGCCTCCTCAGAGATATGAAGGTCAGCTTTGTTTTTTTAAATGGGATGCTATAATTTGATACTTATTTTCTGATAGTGGCTATCGAGACGAATCCAGTGAGGTGTAACAGTAAGGTCTTTGAACGTCAACGAAGTTCAAAAAGGTGGCATTAACGTCCATTTACAGAATGTGTTCGAAATGATGACCATTGGTATCAATGTAGTGCTGCAATCTTCTTATCATGGATTGAGTGGTATTCCTTATCACATCGGCACTTATCGAGGCACAATGTCTGACAGTTCTCTCTCGCATATCGTGCAAATAGTAAATATTCGTCGAATAGGGCGTTTCCTCTAACGTGCCATCGACATGTAAACACCATTCGACGGTTTCGCAATACAACACTAATATGAACGGTAAGAATAGTATCGTGGAATAAAGCGAATGTGAATTATATATTCCTTCGAAGAACAAATCGACACGCTTCTCATTTACGTAGAACGCCAACGAAATTGAGTGAGAGCTAGGAACTTATAAGCTGAAAGATATCCTCAACGTTGTGGTATCGATACCAACGACGCCACTGAATAGTTGTCAAGTTGGCACTATGAGAGACACCAACGACAGCGCCCTCTAGCCGGTGCTGTCGGGGTCCGCGACTGTTTCTCCCCATTTCATCAGGTGCAGCCAGCCAGAACAATTCGCTTCAACTTTGCACCACCTTGCAAGTAATGTATTCTCATTGCTTGAGTAAAGAGGATTTAAATTCATACTGCAGTACCGAGAGATTCGTACCTTTTCCTGTTCCTGTTCCTTACCCACGCGCCTCCTCCCAGGCGGGATACAAAACAACGCTCTCCACCCTACACGCCGTACATTTAAATATGTGTATGATAAACCGAGAGCAACTGGATCTTTAACTCATTGGAAACATATCTGGCAAAGGAAAGTTACTTACGAGGAAACGGAAATTGGTACTCCTGCCTCTGTGGTTCGATATCCTTGTGTCAGTTCCCGTCAAACCACAAAGGAATCTGGCATGAGCCAGAGAAGTGTTGTTCGTGTTCTGCATCGCCATAAATATCATCCTTACCATATCAGTCCCCGCCAAGAATTAACTGGTGCGTGTTGTATGCGTCGCATTGAATTCTGCCGATGGGCTTAACTTCAGGGATGACACATTTATTAATGTCATTTAATTTACTGACGAGGCTACATTCACGAACCGTGGAAACGTTAATTTGGACAACTTGCATTATTGGGCGACTGAAAATCCATGTTGGCTAGGGCAAGTTGCCCACCAAAAACAGTGGTCGGTGAATGTATGGTTTGTGATTCTGGAGGACAGAATTATAGGCCCCTCTTTCATCGAAGGAACTCTAAATGGTAGGAAGTACACTACATTCTTGCAAGAAACATTAGGTCTGTTATTGGAAGAAATACCTATAGGAACAAGGTGCAGAATGTGATATCAACAGCGGGGTGTCCGGCACATTTTTCGCTGATTGCAAGAAATGAGTTACAGAGATAATTTTCTAATCGTTGAATTGGACGCGGAGGACATGTTTCGTGGCCGGCTTGTTCGCCAGACTTGACGCCTCTGGACTCTTTCTGGTGGGGATTCGTAAAAGACATTGTATATAAAGACGTTCCAACTACACCTGTAGATATATGCGAGAAAGAACTGTCAGACAATGTGCTTTGATAAGTGCCGATGTGATAAGGAATACCACTCAATCCATGATAAGAAGATTGCAGCACTACATTGATATCAATGGTCATCACTTCGAACACATTCTGTAAATGGACGTTCATGCCACCTTTGTGACATTCGTTGACCTCCAAAGATCTTACCGTTACACATCATTGGGTTCGTTTTGACAGCCGCTATCAGAAAATAAGTACCAAACTATAGCATCCCATTTAAAAAACAAAGTTGATCTTCATATCTCTCAAGCGACCCCACCAAGCAATAAAAAACCAATGTCATATTATGGGCCCCGTTGTCCCATGCAAATTTCTTCCTACAAACTTTACAGCTACTATCATACTTTCTGAGTTATTCTTGGTGGCAATATTTAGTGACTCACGCTGCATGTGTAAATGACCTTCCACTTAACACTGAACAAACGAAATTGCTACTTTTTGCAGACGATACTAGTGTTATCATAAACGCGATTAAAGAGAAAGCAAATGATATTTTCCAAAGAATTATTAACTGGTTCTCTGAAAATGGACTCTCCCTGAATTTTGAAATTAACACACTCCGTCCAGTTCTGTACAACAAACAGTCATATCAATAATTGATGTAGTACATGAATAACAGACATTAAACAGGATACAATGCTCCCCATTTTTGGGTGTACGTATTGATGAATACTTGAACCGGAAGAAGCATATTACTGAGTTTCTCAAACAGTTAAGTTTGGCCCGTCGTTGTGGCCAAGCGGTTCTAGGCGCTTCAATCCGGAACCCCGCGACTGCTACGGTGGCAGGTTGGAATCCTGCCTCGGGCATGGATGTGTGTGATGTCCTTAGGATAGTCAGGTTTAAGTAGTTCTAAGTTCTAGGGGACTGATGACCTCAGATGTTAAGTCCCATAGCGCTCAGAGCCATTTGAACCATTTTTTGAAGTTAAGTTTGGCTACTTTACCTCTTCGTCTAATTGCTAGTCTTGGAAACAAACGTCTCAGTCTTCTGACAAAATGTACATATTGCCACTTAATAATGTCGTACGTAATAATTTTCTGGGATAACTCATTTCTTAAAAAGAAAGTACTGATTACATAAAAGCGAGCAGTAAGAATAATACGTCGTGCTCAGCCACAGACGTCATATAGATACCTCTTCAAGAAGCTAGGAATTTTAACTGCGCCGTCACAATACATATACTCGCTAATGGAATTCGTCGTAAATAATCCATCACAATTTGAGAAGAACAGCGATATGCACGCCTACAACACTAGAGTTGGAAAAATGACCTTTATTGCCTATTTTTAAAGCTGTCAGTGGCTTATAAAGGAATTCAATATGCAATAATTTTTTTATTATTTTCCCAACAACATAAATATCTGACAGTTAGCGAAACATGTTTTAAATCTAATTTAAAATAATTTATCCAGGTCATCTTCTTTAATTGCACTGATGAATTTCTACTCAAAAATTTGAAGCCAGTAAAAAAGAAATAGTCTATTTATATGACCAGGACTAAAAATGACAATGTGTTTCTTAATGTTGACACAAACTATGTATAGAGATCCTGTAAAGTGATTCGTTCCATATTTCGATAAAAGAATCGTTCAAACGAACTATGGAACATGTAATTGACCAACTACCTAACATGCCTCAGTGCACTTTTGGGCCATCCTGTAGTCAGTCTGTATCATACGGTTGCAGTATCGATGTTCACGCTTCAGTAGTTCGTAATGTTTATTCTTACGGATACAACGGAAACTTATGTTGACGGTGTCATGTCTGCGTGGATTGTGGCGGACGCCTCTTTGAACAACTGTTGCGAATATGACACCTCGTGGAAAGTTATAAAAATAACTGAAATAACTTTACTCAGATTTTTGCGTTATCTACAGACTAATGGTCAATTTTTGCTCTTTTTTTCCCTACATCTTCCAGAGAATGTAGTATCCCGTCAGACGTGAGGTAGTATCCTGCCAGCTGTGATTTGTTGCCACATAACAACAACGCTCTGTGCAAGAGTATTTCAATTTCACTTAGCCACAACAATAAAGCCGTTATTCTGTACAACACGTACTGGTGGATCTTTTCAGGCATCGTGATACAAGCTCGTCGGTGCCTTTTTTCTGTTAATGGGCTTTTCTTGAATATGATCTCTTTTCATCCAAGTTAATTACATAATGTAATGCATCGCACAAGTCTTAGTTCGTAGATAAGATTTCCATATTTCACAGAATTCCTACAGCCTATATAAGAAGCAGTGGTATAAGCAGCATCTCGTATTCTTCAGACTGTTATCTCGCAACGCACAGTTCGAGTTTCAGAGTAGCTTCTCTATTAGTATTGCCAGCTATAAGACTCTTTCCTAACAATTTGTCTCTGAGTGTCTCATGAGCATGTTGTGAATTAATTCTTTTTTAGAGTCTTATGGGACTTCTCCACCTCAGATCTTTCTCTTACGTAGTGAGGTAGCTCGTATGTTGTGTAACATCGTGGATGACATAAGCATGCACAAATATTTGTTGGAGACATGGTCTCTACTGGCAACCACGTCGGGATCCTCTTCTCTTGTTCAAAGAAACAGGATTGTGTTAATTGCAGGATAAACAAGGAACGTCTCGTTATTACATTGCTAACTGGAATATGTGCTATACGCTTTCAATCCCTGAAGTCCAAATTCTCTTGAAAAACCCGTGAGCGAACGTTTATAATTTACCTAGTACTTTGTCTGCCGTTATCACTTGCACTTTTTGAAACAGGTTGTATATAAACTGTTTAAAACAGTACTTTAAAGCGTGTTTCTCTATAATAGTGAGTGGAAATTCTTGAATTCTCAGATCATTTTTGTGGAGAAGTTAAATTATCGTGGGTGACTCAGTTGTTAAATTATCGCGGGTAAATCAATTCTCCTTCTTTTGAACTTCATAGTCTCTCTGAGAAAGACTTTCACAGTCGTTGTGCCTTGCACCGGATCCAGGTACTCCACTTCCCCACACCTTCCTGTCTTCTGCATTTCAAACTATTTTTGTATAATTTGATAGTAACAAATTACTCTTTCGTAGTAAGATTGCTGGATGAAAACAAATTTTCTGTGTCATATGTTATTCACTACTACAAATTCCTTCCAACGTGCTGAGTGCAAGACAAGCTACTGCCTTTAAGATTCATCCAACATAGACAGAAAATATTAACATTTGTAAATTTGATAACGGAAGCGAGGCTGAAAAAAGATCAAGACACGTTCATAGGATTTGTCAACATGTAAGAAAGCGTTGGACAATGTAAAATGGTACATAATGTACGAAATTTCGTGAAAAATAGGAGTACGCTATAGGGAAAGACAGGTAAGATACAATAAGCACAAGAACCATAAGGGAAAAATTAGACTGGAAAACCAAGAACGAATTACTCGGATTAAAAAGGGTGCAGTCTTTCGGCTCTACTGTCCAAACAATACATCGAAGAAGCAATGGCGCAAATAAAAGAAAGGTTAAACAGCGGGATTACAATTCAGCATGAAAGGATATCAGTGATAAGGATTTACGGATGACATTAGTTTCCACACTGAAATTGAAGAAAAATTACAGGGGCTATTGTATGGAATGAACAGCCTAATGAATACGGAATATGAACTGAGAGTGAACCGAAGGAAGTTGAATGTAATTAGAAGTAGTAGCGAGGAGCTTAACATCAAAACTGGTGATCACAACGTAGACGGGAATCTACTACCTTGGTAGCGAGATAATCTATGGCAAACGAAGCAGAGAGAACGTATAAAGAGACTAGCAAAGGCAACAAGGAAATTCTTGACCAAGAGAAGTCTGCTGATATCAAACATAGGCCTTAATATGACGAAGTAGGTTCTGAGAATAAGTGAGTTCTATGAAGAACGGGCGAGGAAAGGATTATATGGAAAACACTGACAAGAAGAAGGGAAACGATGACAGGTCACGGGTAAGAACTCTAGAGGAAGATAGAGACTGGAATACATACAACAAAGAACTGAGGATGTAGGTTGCAAGTGATACTCTGAGATGAAGAGGAGAGGAGAAAATTATAAAAGCACTCAAAAATTTGGAAAATTGCACAAAAGATAAGGAAAATAAAATTACTTTGGAGTTACTTTAACACGGCAGAAAAAGGAAAGACAAGACATTCAAAATATCAGCTACGAAAATGGAACGCAAGGGAGGAACACAAATAGCGTTCTACATTGAATTTCAAAACGCTCTCCATTAATTACAACGGACAAGTAATAGACGATCAGTCCATGGGAATGTTAGCCTGGACTGTGTCAGGTTTCAATACAGATTTGCTACTGTGCTGTACTGCAAAACATACGAATGTGTTCATACGAATTTGAATCACAATCTAATCTGCACCTATACTCCTAAAGGTACTATTGGCACTGGCATAGTTTCTTAACTTTCCTGTTTCATTCGCGAATGAGAAGAAAAATTGTCGAATAGCGTCAGTATAATTGATTTTTATCATCGTGGCCATGTCGCGAGACATATGGGAGGAGGTACTGTGTTGGCTATCTCTTCTAGGAATGCACGCTATCGGAATTTCAACAGTGCACGAAGCGTCTTATAGAATCTGCCACTGGAATGTTTTGATCATTTCCATAACGCTTTCGCGCTTACCAAACACTACCGTGACGGTAATTAGCCACTCCTAGTTGGATCTCGTCTGTCTGTGCTATTAATACATCTTGGATATCGTCTGATTGATGAGCAGTACTCAAGGATCGGTCTTACAAATGTTGCATGAACCACTTTTGTCGTGGGTGAATTACATTTCCATTTAATGTAAGTGGAATAAGAGGCTTATCAATTCGCAGGGATATACAGTGGAACGATCACATAGACTCAGTCGTAGGCAAAGCTGGTGACAGATTTCGCTTCATTGGTAGGAAATCAGGAAAATGTACTTAATCTACAAAGGAGATTGCGTACAAACTCTCGTGCGACCCATCCTACAATATTGCTGGTGTGTGTGAGACCCGTACCGCATAAGACAAACAGTGGATATTGAACAGACAGAAAGAAGGACGGCACGAATGATGACAGGTTTATTTGACCTACGGGAGAACATCACGGTGACAGTTGAATAATTGACGATGTCCTAAGCAGAGATTACATAAAAAGCAGACTTGCATTGTCAAGAAGAGCTTATTAGAGAAGGAGAAATGTGTAAACGTCGAATATAAATTTAAATGTTAAGTACTCTCTTCTGAAGGTATTTGACTGGCGTGTAGCCTTGCATAGAAGTGAAAACTGGACTATAAACAGTTCAGACTAGAAGAGAATAGAAGTCATGAGTACTGCTACAGAAACTGTGTAAGATTTGATATGTAGATCGAATAACTGATAAGAGGGCACTAAATCGAGTTGAGGAAAAAAGAAATTTATCTCAAAATCTGATTGTAAGAAGGAATCGGTTGATAGGGACACGTCCTGAGACATCAAGAAATCTGATTGTAAGAAGGAATCGGTTGATAGGGACACGTCCTGAGACATCAAGGAACCGTCAATTTGGTAATACAGGTAAGTGAGTGAGGGTACAAATTGTAGACGGCAACCAACACTTTAATACGGTAACGAGGCTAAAATTGATTTTGGCTGCAGTAGTAATGCAGAGACGAAGAGGATTTTACATGATAAATCAGAGTGGAGAGATGCATCAAACTAGTCATGGACAATAACAAACACATATTACAACCCTCCCGCAGGGTCGCGAAGACAAGATTAGACTAATTACGGCGGGCACGGAGACGTTTAAACAATCATTCCCCTATACATGAATACAATGGGAAGAAGTCCTAATCACTGGTACAATAGGAAGTACCGTCTGGCATGCTCTTCGCTGCGGTTTACGAGTATGGATGTAGATGCAGCCTGGCGTCTCCTTTTCCCCCAATTTGTTGTATGTGGTCAGTCAACTGTACTCGGTTAATGTTACGTATCTTACGGTTAATACAGTTTGCAGTATTTTGACATCAATAACACAACAGAGTATTATTGGAGCTCTTCGCTCTTTGCGACGCCAGATGAGTGGTGGAATGCAAGAAGACCTGCGGAGGATCTATGGTTGGGGTGGGGGCTGGTAGTTGATCCAGAACGTAAATAAATGTAATGTATTTTGCATAAATAAATCTTCACCTATTTATGCGCAATACCTTCCATTTATTTACGTTAGGGCCAACACCGCAGGTCATCTTGCATTTCACTACTCATGTGAAGTCGCAGGCTTCCTGTAGACTGCAACCAGTAAACACCTGATTCCTTAAAGAATCGAACTCCCGTGTATAAAACAGCCTCAAGCGTCTGATTACTTTACAAGTGATGAAATGTGTTAAATATTTAAGTATGTAAGAGAGAAAAAGTTTAAGAAAGGTCCGAAATTTTGTTTGGCGTTTGTTGAAAGGCGCTAAATGGTCTGTTTATGAAACAGAGAACGAATATTGTCAGCGTAATTTGCGCTCCATTGTAAGCAAAAGCAAGTTTTTCACACATCTCAATGTTTATGACATCAAATCTCCTGACCCATGCGTCATATAACGACATAATTTTGAAATTACACCCAGTGGTATATGTGGATACTATCTGCAAAGTGTGCTGCAAATAGAGTCGGTAGTAAAGCAATAACTAATCAAAACGTCATACCTATGCCGAAGTTTTACTGCCTGAACAGTAAAAACGTAATAAGCGATAAACTTTTTTTTCATTTCATCATTTTGTGCAGGGAATCAGCGAGAAAAAGTTTCGTAATGGTATAACATTATGTGTAAAGTTTGTTGGTAGTCACTAGGCTCTCTCATTCGCAATTACGAATAAAGTCCGGGGAATTGTGCGCTGTCACATTTCCTAACTGTAATACTTGTTTTACTGTATTAAACTTTTAACATAGGATTATTATAGCATTTTAATAATTATTGCAGCATTTTGAATTCTTAAGTTTATTACAATATTTTATTACAGTATTTTAAATTCGCAAACTCTGTCAATAATTACGCGAAATATTGAATGTAAGTCGTTAGATACGTAAGCTGCAGTTGGGACCGAGTCCCGGGACCATCGCTCAGTAACATAGATATCGTCTACGAGTAACGGACTGTAGTTTCCGACCTCATCCAGCAGATAATCTGCATGTATTGTAAACAGTAACGGCCCTATACACTCCATTAGGGTACTTCCGAAATTCTGTTTGTTCCGTCTGGTTAAGAAGAACTTTTTGAGTTCTGTTTATTAGAAATTCCTCTATCCAGTCACAAGCCTGATCCGATACTGTTCACTGAACTTTGTAAAGGATATAAGGATATCTTGGTCGCCATTGACCCTAAAGTTATTGATTTGTACAACACACTCTTGCAATTTATGGCATGTGTCCATTATCAAGTGGAAAAAATTGCGCTTTTTCACGCGTTAAAACACAAAAATAATGCTACATGTATGCATGTCATCGCCATATCCGCAGTAGGGTCTGTAATTTTACCGTTGTTAACATCTTTTACATGAAACACCTTAAACCACAGCCCGTGTACGCTGTATACGTAACGACTCATGCAGCAATGTACAGGAGTAGTCGTCTGATGTGGTTCAAGTAAAAGATGTTAAGAATGGTAAGATTACAGACCTAAGTTACCGATGTGACGATCACATGCGTATAATGTCAGACGATTTTCGGTCTTCCAAATGTGCTAAAACGCAATTATTTCTATTTGATAATGGCCGCAAGACCGAAATTACAATAGTACGTTACACAAATAAATAATTTTGCAGTCAGAAGGCGACCATGATGATACTGAAAAAATTTCACATGCCTATGAACCCAAGCTACGGGAAGTTTTTCACTGAACAACAGCGCAAAACTATAGTGAATGCCTTCCAGAACTCAAACAATTCGGCATCAACCTAATCGCCTTTGCCTACGGAGCTCTAAATTTTTACGAACAGAGGGAGCCGTTCCTCAAATTCTTTGCTTACAGAATCCTTGTTGATTTTTAAAGAGCAGGTTTTTTCCTCCAAATCTGTCATAATACGTGAACTGTGTTTCGTAATTCCACTACAGTTTGATGTCAGCAACACCCGCCTACGATTATGCGCAAATATCCGACGACCATTCTTGAGAATGGAAATGACGTACGCTTGTGCCTCTTGTGAGATTGTTCTCCATCTTCTGTCTGAAAATTGCGTCGAAAAGATACAGAACCGACTACCTAGGGCCGTGTTCTCTTAACTTAAAAGGCCCGAGCTTTTCGAATCAATTAACGTAGAGTAGAGCATCAGTGCTCATAAGGCGGTGATTCTATCAGTGACTACGTGTGTTAAAAGAATATTACGAAAGGTAGAAAATATTTTTGCTTAACAAGAGTGACAGGTAACAAACTGCACCATATCTGGGTATTCAACATCAAACATTCACTTCCAAAGTCGAAGATATGAAACAAAAATGGATAAGATTTGAGCATTGTACAACACACCATAAACAAGAACGTAATGATCGAGATTTTAATGGATGGTAAAGAGACATCACAGTTTAATAGTCGTGTCCTACGAAAGCTTCATCACAAAATTAAGCGAAGTCGAAGTCCAATAGAAACTGAACGAAACCAAAGTGAACGGGAAAGAGAAATAAGAGAAACGTTCAATGATTTAAAAGTACAACATGGGCAACCGATTAGACAATAAATTTCAATAAGTTTCCATCATACGTCAAGTCAGTAAGCGGGTCGAAATCATATATTTAGCCACTGAGTGACTACATTGGCATCAAAACAGAAGGTGTCATAGAGAAGATCAAATACTGAATCCGGTCTTCTGAAATTGTTTCACCACGGAAGATCACAATAAGATTCCTCCTTTTGGTCACAGAACGAACACCGAAACTGCATAAATTGAGATCACAGAAATGAAAATCAAATAAAAGCGCTCAACAGTGGATAAGCATATGGGCCGGAAGAGAGGTATGTGACAATCCCACAGAGGTTACGCGATAGAACTTGCTCCTCTTCTAGCAGCATGTTATCGTAGATCGTTGATGACACGTCATTCCTGTTTTGAAGAAAGATTTGCAAACCCAATTACAATGTTTTACCTACCTTTGCCCCCCCCCCCCCCCCCCTCCCCCATGAACCATGGACCTTGCCGTTGGTGGGGAGGCTTGCGTGCCTCAGCGATACTGTAGGTGCAACCACAACGGAGGGGTATTTGTTGACAGGCCAGACAAACGTATGGCTCCTGAAGAGGGGCAGCAGCTTCTTCAGTAGTTGCAGGGGCAACAGTCTGGATGATTGACTGATCTGGCCTTGTAACACTAACCAAAACGGCCTTGCTGTGCTGGTATTGCGAACGGCTGGAAGCAAGGGGAAACGACAGCCGTAATTTTTCCCGAGGGCATGCAGCTTTACTGTTTGGATAAATGATGATGGCGTCCGATTGGGTAAAATATTCCGGAGGTAAAATAGTCCCCCATTCGGATCTCCGGGCGGGACTACTCAGGAGGACGTCGTTATCAGGAGAAAGAAATCTGGCGTTCTACGGATCGGAGCGTGGAATGTCAGATCCCTTATTCGGGCAGGTAGGTTAGAAAATTTAAAAAGGGAAATGGATAGGTTACAGTTAGATATAGTGGGAATTAGTGAAGTTCGGTGGCAGGAGGAACGAGACTTCTGGTCAGGTGAATACAGGATTATAAATACAAAATCAAATACGGGTAACGCAGGAGTAGGTTTAATAATGAATAGGAAAATAGGAATGCGGGTAAGCTACTACAAACAGCATAGTGATCGTATTATTGTGGCCAAGATAGACACGAAGACCACACCTACCACAGTAATACAAGTTTATATGCCAACTAGCTCTGCAGATGACGAAGAAATTGAAGAAATTTATGATGAGATAAAAGAAATTATTCAGATAGAGAAGGGAGATGAAAATTTAATAGTCATAGGTGACTGGAATTCGACAATAGGAAAAGGGAGATAAGGAAACATAGTAGGTGAATATGGATTGGGGCTAAGAAGTTGAAATGGGAATCCGCCTGGCTAATGGCTAAGCAGGCATGGCTAGAGGACAAATGTAAGGATGTAGAGGCTTATCTCACTAGGGGTAAGATAGATACTGCCTACAGGAAAATTAAAGAGACCTTTGGAGATAAGAGAACTACTTGTATGAATATCAAGAGCTCAGATGGAAACCCAGTTCTAAGCAAAGAAGGGAAAGCAGGAAGGTGGAAGGGGTCTATACAAGGGCGATGTCCTTGAGGGCAATGTTATAAAAATTGAAGAGAATGTAGATGAAGATGAAATGAGAGATACGATACTGCGTGAAGAATTAGACAGAGCACTGAAAGACCTGAGTCGCAAGAAGGCCCCGGGAGTAGACAACATTCCATTAGAACTGCTGACAGCCTTGGGTGAGCCAGTGCTGACAAAACTCTACCATCAGGTGAGCAAAATGTATGAGACAGGCGAAATACCCTCAGACTTCAAGAAGAATATAATAATTCCAATCCCAAAGAAAGCAGCCGTTGACAGATGTGTAAATTACCGAACTATCAGTTTAATAAGTCACGGCTACAAAATACTAACGCGAATTCTTCACAGACGATTGGAAAAACTGGTCGAAGCTGACCTCGGGGAAGTTTAATTTGGATTCCGTAGAAATGTGGGAACACGTGAGGCGATACTGTCCCTACGATTTATTGTAGAAGCTAGATTAAGAAAGGGCAAACCTACATTTCTAGCATTTGTAGACTTAGAGAAAGCTTTTGACAATGTTGACTGGAATACACTCTTTCAAATTCTAAAGGTGGCAGGGGTAAAATACAGGGAGCGAAAGGCTATTTAAAATTTGTACAGAAACCAGATGGCAGTTATAAGAGGAGTGGGGCATGAAAGGGAAGCAGTGGTTGGGAAGGGAGTGAGACAGGGTTGTAGCCTCTTCCCGATGTTGTTCGATCTGTATATTGAGCAAGCAGTAAAGGAAACAAACGAAAATTTCGGAGTAGGTATTAAAATTCATGGAGAAGAAATAAAAACTTTAAGGTTCGCCGATGACATTGTAATTCTGTCAGAGACAGCAAAGGACTTGGAAGAGCATTTGAACGGAATGGACAGTGTCTTGAAAGGAGGATATAAGATGAACATCAATAAAAGCAAAACGAGAATAATGGAATGTAGTCGAATTAATTCGAATGATGCTGAGGGAATTAGATTAGGAAATGAGACACTTAAAGTAGTAAAGGAGTTTTGCTATTTGGAGAGCAAAATAACATGGTGGTCGAAGTAGAGAGCATATAAAATGTAGACTGGGAATGGAAAGTGAAGCGTTTCTGAAGAAGAGAAATTTGTTAACATCGAGTATAGAGTTAAGTGTCAGGAAGTCGTTTCTGAAAGTATTTGTATGGAGTGTAGCCACGTATGGAAGTGAAACGTGGACGATAAATAGTTTGGACAAGAAGAGAATAGAAGCTTTCGAAATGTGGTGCTACAGAAGAATGCTGAAGATCAGGTGGATAGATCACGTAACTAATGAGGAGGTATTGAATTGGATTGGGGAGAAGAGAAATTTGTGGCACAACTTGACTAGAAGAAGGGATCGGCTGGTAGGACATGTTTTGAGGCATCAAGGGATCGGCAAATCGTAGAGGGAGACCAAGAGATGAATACACTAAGCAGATTCAGAAAGATGTAGGCTGCAGTACATACTGGGAGATGAAGAAGCTTGCACAGGATAGAGTAGCACGGACAGCTGCATCAAACCAGTCTCATGACTGAAGACCACAACAACAACAACAAACCTACCTTTAATGCCTGCTTTCATCCAGATTATTTCACACTCTAGTTTTAAGTTCATTAGATGTTATGGAGTCCTTTACGGCAATAATAGTAATGAACAATAAATAGACCGGAACAAATAAAAGTAAACAAAAAATCTACGAAAAGCAGACAAGGTGCTAGGATTTGAGACACTTATGAGATAGATTGAAAAACTTCAGTAGCGTTATTTAGGAAGCTAAATCAGTTGAGGAAGAGTAGGACAAAATTATGGAAGAAGAAATTAATTTCGGAGTAGACGTAAAATGGGTCACTGGTGTTAAGTCCAGAAAAACAAGAATAAAGAAAATTTCATAGTTAAATAAGTAAAGCAAAATACCTATTCAAGGTACTGAGCGTGGGGGAGGGAGGAGAGCCACAGATGACATTGACTTCTCTCTGAGGTACTGGTGCAACAAGATCAATGTGAAGACATATTTATTTATTTATTGCACTTTTGTTCTACATTCCAAGAACCAGAGCGGACTGTTCAAGACAGCTACCATTAAGAATGGCGGTTCTTTTCAGCCGAATGACTCAGCAGGCTGAGACTGGGATGCAGGGAGTCCCAGTTGTGAATGTTTGGAAAGGACTTCCAGTACAGACATTCGTCGTCTGATAGCCAAGGAAAATCTTGTTCGGAACTAGGGGTTGAGACTACCTTAAATTGTTTCTGGTACAATGATATCAGTTTAGTTAAAAGTTGGTATGTGTTTGTATAGCATTTTTTGTATTTGTATGATTTGACGGTCGGGTTAGGAAAAGTAGATGGAGACCGAAGCTGTGACACATTCACATCGTTCATTGGATGGAGCGCTTGCCCTCAAACTAAATGCACGGATTTGATCCCTGATCCGTCATACAATCGTAATCTGTCAGCAAGTTTTAACTTCGGAAAACTTTTTGAGCTCATTAATGCAGCTATTTTTAGAAGCGGAAGTACAGATTTACACTGTTTTATATTACCGTGTAAGGAAAGTGAGAATAAGCTGTTCTGTATTTCTAACAGTTGGCCTGTTACATCGCCCACATGAAACAAGTTTTTGGCAATACCCGACTCCAGTTAAGGTGAATGCTGAGCTCTACTCACATCCTCACACAACTGAATATACGAAAAGCGTTTCCATTATTCGCAGATAAGTGTACTACTCTTGGCAATCACTGTTCGACAAATTCGACAAGAAAGTTTAATATGACACTGTTAGCTAGGAGATCAGTAGGGGGTGGGGTTGTGCAACCGGCCGGCCGGGGTGGCCGAGCAGTTGTAGGAGCTATAATCTGGAACCGCGTGACCGCTACCGTCGCAGGTTCGAATGCTGTCTCGGGCATGGATGTGTGTGTGGTGTCCTTAGGTAAGTTAGGTTTAATTAGTTCTACGGTCTAGGGGACAGATGACCACGGAAGTTAAGTCCCATAATGCTCAGAGCCATTTGAACCATTTTGTGTAACCGCCTAACAGGCACACAATGAGGCATTTCGATGCGGAATATATGAATGTGTGTCTTAAGCGTATTTTTTTAATTACAGATGTCTGTGATGGACTTGGGTATAGTACGGTGTCCTGTTTATGTTATATGATGATGAGAAAAACATAAAGAGACGAACCCAATACTAACACTTATCCTACCAGTCTCGAATAGCATCAAAGAGTCTACCGACCATAAGGCTTCTATCCTACGGAAGGATAAACAGTGTTACATGCACTCACTCCTTGAGACACTGCTGAGAGTTTGGAATTTAATCCAGGTCATTGGGACAAATATTGGTGATCATGATATTTATACCAACACTTCCCTTCCGCCTCCAGGCCAAATACTGGTGGTGAAAATCATCCTCCACAAAGGTTCAAACCGGCTTACCTTTGAGTTAAGAGCCATCCTACAGACATGCACTTCCTCGTTTACGGGGAGACAAAATTTGTTGACTATTCTGCATTCGTGTTGTAAAATCACACGCTGTCATCGAACACCAAAGATAGAGTCCGATTACTGTAGTATTGTGTTCATAGCTGTATCTGCACTAACATGAATTCATTTAATGCGCGACATAAGCCATCATAGCCGTAAAGATTCACTGTAGTGACAAAACTCGTCGGATAGCGATATGCAGATATACGGATGGCAGTAGTATCGTGTACACAAGGTATAAAAGGGCAGTGCATTAGCGGAGCTGTCATTTGTATTCAGGTGAGTCATGTGAAAAGGTTGCCAAACTTATTATGACCGAGCGGTTGGAATTAAAAGACTGAACGCGGAATGGTAGTTGGAGCCAGACGCATGGGACATTTAATTTCGGAAATCGTTAGGGAATTCAATATTCCGAGATCCACAGTGTCAAGAGTGTGCCGAGAATACCACATTTCAGGCATTACCTCTTACCGCGGACAACACAGTGGCCGGTGGTCTTCACTTAACGACCAAGAGCAGCGGCGTTTGCGTAGAGTTGTCAGCGCTAACAGACAAGCAACACCGCGTGAAATAATCGCAGAAATCAATGTGAGACGTACGATTAATCTATCTGTTAGAATAGAGCGGTGAAATTTGGCGTTGATAGGCTAAGGTAGCAGACGACCGACGTAAGTGCCTTTGCTAATAGCACGACATCGCTTAGAGCGCCTCTCCTGGGCTCGTGACTGTATCGAGTGGATCCTGGACGACTCGAAAACCGTGGCCTGGTCACATGAGTCCAGATTTTAGTTGTTAAGAGCTGGTAGTAAGGTTCGAATGTGGTGCAGATCTCGCAAAGCCATGGATCCAAGTTGTCAATAAGGCACTGTGGAAGCTGATGGTGGCTCTATAATGGTGTGGACTGTGTTTATATGGAATGGACGGTGTCCTCTGGTCCAACTGAACGGATCATTGACTGGACTATGTTCGGCCACTTCGAGAGTATTTGCAACCATTCCTGGACTTCATGTTCCCAAACAACGATGGAATTTTTGTGGATGACAATGCATCATGTTACTGGGCCACAATAGTTAACTATTGGTCTGAAGAGCGTTTTGGACATTTCGAGCGAATGAGTTGGCCACCTATCGTCCGACATGAATGCCATCGGACATTTATATGAACATAATAGCAAGGTCAGTTCGTGCACAAAATCATAAACCGGCACGCAAATATGCATGGCTCAATGTTTTTGCAGGGACATTCAACGACTTGTTGAGTTTTGCCATGTCGAACTGCTACATTAAGCCGGGTGAAAGGATATTAGGACGTATCCCATGGGCTCTATGTACGTTACAGACGACTGGAAACCACTCGAAATTCCATGACAAGTGAAAAGACCAACCATGAATTGCTAGTTTTCGCAGCTCATTCAAGTTACCAAATAACGTAGTAACTCAGGAAAAGTGAAAGTTACATTTAAGATGTCGTGATGTTATAATACGTGATTAGAATGGGAATCATTCAGAAATATAAGTCGTACGCAAGTTTAGTTAAACTAAAACATTTAAATAATTCATTATTAAAGGTTATGAGTACCGTGAAAGCGATGCTCAGTGGTGTCTCGTGTATACTATTATTAAAACATTTAGATCGTATGTGATAAAGAGAGGAACATATCAACTTTCATTCATTTGACCATTGTAACAGGCACATGCAATGTCGTTTTTACTCATACTACAGTAGTATATAACAAAAATGGTGAAACAATATACTACGACGCAAATGACTTGTCTTTTAGATCTGTTATATATGAGTATTTCGTTAGAACTCAAATCATATGATATCATACCTGGGCATTTGTAAAATTTCAACTTCTGCTCAATGAAAAAACCGGAATGTTTCGTTTTTGCATATTTATATATTTATGTATTACTACCAAAACAGTATTAAGTTCGTATTTTGTTACTTTTCGAATCTGCAATAATAATGTACTCGGGAAGAGGTGACATGGATTTGATACGCTGTGCGGGAAATTGATTGATACTCAATTTTATATTCTCTAACCTAATTCCGTACGATTTTCATCCACACCACTTCAGGTTAACACGTAGATTTGTGCTTTGTTGTAAAAAGTCTTTCACATAGCAAACGACCCATCATAGCGCATTACTTACTTGAGAAACAGACCAGCAGATCGCTGACAGACGCGGGAAACCTTGACCTCTACAACTTCACAGACGTATAAGTCGTTAGTAACACCTTCTATTTTAACGATCTTCGAATCTCTGAGAGCATCTTGCACCTATATTGCATTATCTACTTGTCATCCACCCAGTAAGGCGCTCCAAAACGTACGCGGAAATCTGGCAGTCGCAACCCAACATACGCAATACTTATCCGAGACCGCTTTGTGTACTAAGCCTCACACCGTTATCTGCATTCACGATCTCCTTGTAACCTGAGGCGTCACGGTTGTGGGTCGTACACCAGCATGAGCTGGTACGCTATACTGGACGTACAGCAGACATGACGCTCCTGGACGACATATACCACAGTTGCTACGTAGAGCGGCTATGTTCGTCAATAAATAGTGCCTCACGGCGAAACTAAATTCGTAGTCAAACCCAGCAATGAACCAACAGGAAAAAGGTGGAAACCCTATTGCGCCATTATGCCCCAAGTGAAGTACGACCCGTCGCTGAAAAATAGCTTTCTATTTAGTAATTAAAAAAGATCCCGTACCTCTCTAAGCACGGCCGTGAAAAGCAAGACATCCCGATTAGCTATGTTCTTCTTTTTTTTTTTTAATTCTATCTTTTGCATTGCTAGGTTTATTCCATATGTGCAATTCACAACCATCAGAAAGCCAGAGGGAAACTCTGACCCTCCGAGTAACCTTTTGCCAGATGTGTTGCCAACAGCGCAAGATCAGCAACGGATGAAATGTCAGTTGGTGGGTCAGTAGCGAAACAGCAGTCTTGTATCGAAGTAGGAAAGGTTAGACGAGGTAATTAGAGGCGTAGCTTATTTCTGAATCGAATAAGGAGGGAATTGGTCGTGACTTTTTCTAGGGAACCATACTGGTATTCGTTAGGAGTATTTTAACTATTAACAGTTCTGTACTTGACGCCAAGAAACCTTGCTTTAACCTAAAGTAATGGTATCCCTGATTTTACGCTGGTCGCTCGACCGTGTGCTTTACAAGTTGCGATGTAAGATAACTATTAACTGTTTTATCGTATTACTTTTAATCAGTTTCTAACTGAAAATAAAATGTTTACCGTAGACCCTAAAATGGCATAGTTCCTAAGTAGTATCTTTATTACACGTAAGAGAATTACAAACATTATTCTGAATTCTTAAAAAAACGTTTCGGGCCGCAGTTTCAACATTTACGTAATTCCCAGGCAGTAATAAATAACTTAATGAATATGCCACAGAAGGGGTTCAAAATGCAGTGACATAGTAGAAACAAATAGTGTTTTCTTGATTAATTTACAGTTTTAAATTAGTTTTTTAATCATTTATTTGTGTCAGATGTACGAGACTCCAACATTATTATGAAAGCCCAAGTAAACTTTTTTGATTGCATGCATGTGGTTCATATACCGCCAGAATTTCAGGGTGATTCTTTGTGGAATTTAAATGTTTTGCGCACAAGAATCGTACTGTCCCGCGTAATTCAACTTTTGAACATGTTTTCAGTTTTGCTGCGCCATATGAGTCACATGCTGGGAAGCACGTGTTATCTCAACCGCAGTAGACCCGCGTCTGCAGGAAACCCATATGACGTACTCTCTTCTAACAATGAGCCAATCTTGTTACGCGACGGTCATAAGCGCGGGATGACATGTCGTATTTCTGTAGGCTAGAGATTTTTGCTCTCCCTAGCGTTTTTCTATGATTTCGGAATTTTTTAGTTCAGCAGAATATTTGGTCAAGTGTAAGTTTTCAATTACTTACTTCTTTCCTGAACACGCCATTCAGTGCCAATAAGGGACGAAATTTCTACTTTTCAGTTCTGCTGTACAGCTAAAAATGTAGTTAAAATGCTTGCAATTTTAAAACAAAACTTAGTGACTGAAGAACACATACGAGACTAAACTATTCGTTTTACACTGTAAATGCACTTAGTGTCCCGCTCCAGTTTCTATGGCAGTGGTTCCGAACCTGTGGGGAGGGGGGAGAGTGTGAAATGAAATTTTGCTCATGAGTGAAGACAAAACTGTTTGACTGTTTTGGCCACGAAACTAATTTAATTTTAAGATATCAATACTATTAACAATTTCGTAATACTGTGATTCTTATTACACAGGTTACCAATAATTACAAAATTTTCAAATACTAGCGTTAACGTATGACGCAATGTGGTGGACGTCCCTGCTTGTGAAAGAAATGTATGAACGACATCTTCCGCACGTATATTCTGAAGTAACTAATGAAAATGACTTCTCTGATTTGGGTGTAGTTCCCGCAATGGACCAGGAATTGCTTCATTATTGACTTCACAACAAATAAAGGAACTAATTGACAGAACAACTCAACAGCACCTATGGAATGAATTCTACACCGCTGTAGCGCTTACACATAATAATAATAATAATAGTAATAATAATAATAATAATAATGACATTAATAATAATATTAGCTACAATGGTCATACACAAAGCGTTAATAGCCTGAAGTCTTCCATTTTCTAATAGTTTAGAAGTACGAAACCAGGAATCAAGTGGTTTACAAACAGTGACTGTTGTGCATACATTTTAACTTAATCGATCTGAGGATGCACTTGCGATGCACTGATAATTGCTTCAACGTTCTATATGTAAAAAAAGATTTTTTTGCAGATTAGCAGTACTAACTACGGAAAATATTTTAAAAATTTATTATAAAATAAAACATGATAATTTTTAATTTGTTTAATATACTTAACGTGCTAAATAAATAGGTTTACTATCTTAGTTAACATGTCATATATATCTGATAAAAATTTAGTCTCCTTCATATCCGTATTAATAGATTAAAAGGTACCTGAATCTGTAGAAGTATTTTAGAAAATATTGTGCATCGCTTTTTTAATTATTGTTTTTCATAAACATTAATATGTCCTAAAATGTGCAAAGTTCTTGCAAATTCGAGAATGAGTTTTTCATTCTGCAGCGGAGTGTACGCTGATATGAAACTTCTTCACAGATTAAAACTGTGTGCGATGTTTGGAAGGTAGAAGACGAGCTACTGGCAGAAGTACAGCTGTGAAGACGGGGCGTGAATCGTGCTTGGGTAGCTCAGTTAGGAGAAATAACATAGAAACTAAATATGCTGGAATAGCATGGAATGTGGTCTGGAAAAACATCAGTAGTGATGTTCTTTCGTCTGACGTAAGAACAGCGTGGTACAAGGTAGTCAATAACATCATCAGCACTAATGAGCGTCTGTTTGCCATCGGTTTAAGTGACAGTAACCTCTGCAGCAAATGCAACCTCGTTGATAGTGTGCCTCATCGTTACATATGTGGAGATCGGATTATCAACTGGAGGTGGACCAGGGAGAAAATTGCTCAAATAACAAGAACTTCAGCAAAAAATGTACCGACTAACATTTTCTTCAGACCAGAGGAAAGTTACGACCCTCAGGCAAAAAATAACGCAGTGATTTGGTTAATGGGCAAATATACAAGTTATGTTTTTAACAATATTGGGAGCGATGAACATATTGAATACAAGATGTATATGGAAAATGAATTCGAGAAAATACTTAAATATCAGAATCACAATAAGAAATATGGTAACACGCTCCGAATTGTCTTCAACAGAATGGGTATAGGTTAGGAACTGGATTCCTAGCAGAGAGGGAATGGGTTGGGTCACATTTGCGACCCTAACCTCACCTGCAAGTCACAAATGAAAAATAAATCAGTAGTACAACAGATAGAAGAATATGGAGTCAAACATCTGGTATCTGATATAAAGGAAGATCTTGAACTCCCTATAGATGCGTTTAGAAGGCTGGAACTGACAAAAATAACAAGGCAGTGAAATATTTTGCTATGTCGCTGTTCGGGACTGTTCTTCTGTCCCCGTAATTTACCCTGGAGGGAACACACATCAAGGATTTACTGTATGATTAATTTGGGTCTGGGAAATGATGATGAGGAACCGGCTGCAGAAGAAGAAAATGTGGTGCTGGACTGCCACCAGTTGGAGGTGACAGTGAAGGTTCTGAATTGTGCTACTGCTAAAGACTCATTTTTTGAATGCTGTAATTTATGAGGGCAATTATCTGTCACCTTATTTATGTCATTTCATTGTAGCCATTTTTGTTACTGTATCTGGTTAATAAAAAAAAGTTGGTAGAGCACTTGCCCGCATAAGTCAAAGGTCCCGAGTTCGAGTGTCGGTCCGGCACACAGTTTTAATCTGCCAGGAAGTTTCATACCAGCGCACACTCCACTGCAGAGTGAAAATCTCATTCTGGGAACATTCCCCAGGCTGTGGCTAAGCCATGTCTCCGCAATACCCTTTCCTTCAGGAGTCCTAGTTCTGCAAGGGTCGCGGGAGAGCCTCTGTAAAGTTTGGAAGGTAGGAGAAGTAAAGCTGTAAGTACCAGCTCTGAGTCGTGCTTCGATGGCTCAGATGGTAGAGCACTTGCCCGCATAAGTCAAAGGTCCCGAGGTCGAGTCTCGGTCCTGCAAACAGCTTTAATCTGCAAGGAAGTTTCTTGTAAATTGCTTAGACTACTTTTATTACCGTAAAACTGTAAGATACGCGCGAAAAATAGTGCGTGAAACAAATAGGTACTGATTTTCGTAACGTATGGAGCCAAAGAAGAACCTCGTGTCCTTAAAAGGGGTGGGAACCACTGCCCTGGGGCCCGCCGGCTCGCTCACCTGTGAGACGGCGCCTCTGCTGCTGCCGCCTGGTCTCGACTGAGCCTCCGCCATTCAGCGTCTGATATTAATAAGAGTGAGCGCCGCTTCCAGCACCGAGCGCGTTGCGTGATACGCACGTGTGCACTGACCCGCTAAATAAGGTTACTTAGCGCTCCGTGTGACGTCGCTACTAAAACACTTTGTCACGTGACCTCGGCCCTCCGCGAGATAACCTCTGGAGAACGTACCTTACCGCCACCGTGCGTGCTAGGCACTGCAGCTCAGTCACACCGAGCCCTTCCTACCTGCCAGCAGATAAACTCTCGCTTCTTCTTCTACATGCGGCCGAGCACGGAGCTACGTCTACTCTATTCTCGTGTCGTAATACCAGTGAACCGACTAGTTGAGTGCAGCTCTCCACATTAGTCTATCCTGTGCAAGCTTTTTCACATCTGCAATACTGATTCATCTTACACCTGCACCTGAACCTCATTACTGTATTCAAGCCTTGGTCTTCCTTTACAACTCCTCCTCATACTTCCCTTCCTTATCAAATTAAAAATTACTTGAAACTTCCTGCCAGATTACTACTGTGCGTCGGATCGCAAATCGAACCTGGGATTTTTTCCTTTAACGGGAAAATGTTCTACTGGCTGAGCTATCCAAGAAAAACTCACGATTCTCACTCACAGCTTTGCTCCCGTCAGAACCTCGTTTACTATTTTCCAAACTTCCACATACTTTAAGGACTAGCACCCCTGGAAAAATTGGAAATTTGTGGTAAGGATAAGGGACCACACTGCTGAGGTCATCGCTCCCTAACCTTACACACTAGTTAATCTAACTTAAACTTACGCTAAGGACGACACACACATCCATGCCCGAGCGAGGACTCGAACCTCCGACGAAGGGAGCCGCTCGGACCGTGACAAGCCGCCTTAGACCACGCAGCTACCCAGCGCTGCACTCCTGGAAGAAAAGGTATTCTGGAAACATTATTTGGCCACAGCCTGGGGAGTTGTTTGCAGAATAAATTTTCACTCTATAGAGGAGTGGGCGCTGATTTTAAATTTTCCGGTAGATTAAAACTGCGTACCCAACCAGGATGCGAACCTGGGACTTCTGCCTTCTGCGAGTGAGTTGCCTAAATCAGGTCACAAACCGTTGCAGAGTGAAAATTTCATTCTGGAAACAATCCCCCCCCCCCCCCCCCCCCCCACGCTGTCGCTAAGCAATGTTTCCACAGTATCTTTTCCTCCACGAATGCTACTCCCGCAACATACGTGGGAGAGATTTTGTGAAATTTTCAGGACAGTAGATGAGGTAATGGAAGAAGTTAAGCCCAGAGAGCGGGTCGTGAGTCTTGCTTGGATAGCTCAGTCGGCAGAGCACGTGCTTGTGAAAGGCAAAGATCCCAGGTTCAAGTCTCAGGCCGGCAAACAGTTTCAATCAGGAAGAAAGTATCAAATCAGCGTGCACTCTGCTGCAGACAATTACTATTAAAAATATGTGTATATCGCCTTGCGAATAACGACAGAGGATCCATGAGGATGTTCGGGACTATATACTCTTTTGTATAAAGAAGTCAGAACGGTAAAGGATTATAGAGAAATGCAAAAAGACGAACAGAGGATCGACGGTTGGTGCAACGATTAACTGTTGATCTTAGACATGAAGAAATGTAACGTGTTATGCGTAAATAAACGCAAATCACGCTACCGCTGACTTATGAGTGAAACAGTCATATCAATTAAATATCTGGGACTTTTCGTTTGGAGTGATTACAAGCGGAATGATCACATAAAAAAGTCGTAGGAAAGTCAGATGGAAGATTGAGATTATAGAGATACAATAGTATTTTTTCTTTACTTTCTTTTTTAAATTAAATTTATTTCTTTTTACAACAGATATAATAGTTTGACTATAGTAATGTTATCTGTAATAAGAAAAGATCTTGTGGCCTTAAAACGTAAAATGATAAAAATGGTATCAATTCAACTTCGGAGGAATAGAGTGAGTGGTAACACCATCTTTGTACAGTTGATATTCGTCGTTTGTCTTACATCCTTCACTTGTCACTTGCGTCTTCAACTTTTCACCTCTTGGCCCTGGTGTTTTAAGATGTATGCATCATTGTAAGCTCATGTAAGTGAGATTACGTATTTATTTTCGTATTTGCGTCTAAATATTTGCCTCATGTCTTATTATTTATTGCCATTAATCTCTCTGACATGTTACTGACAGGTTCCCAAGTGGAAATGTGGGTTAGACGTGATTTATCAACGCGAATAATCGGTTTGGGAGATGTCTGTTTAACCATTATTACAGCTATCTCACTGAGATCACTAAGACTTGTAATAATTATTCAGGACCCGCTTGCTATTTACTTTTACAAAGTCCCGTTTGTTAGTGCGATTAATACTGGAACGATTCAGATATTCAAAGTTAACATGGTAGCGGAAAATAATAAACCAAGCCAGTTATTCACGAAACAAATAATGTTTCGTCCGAACTGAAGATTTTCAATTCACTGTCACCTTAATTCTCCTGTAGAATTAAAAGGTAACTTACAAAACTCTCTATCGATCAGTAGTTGACTATTCCTCCTCAGTCTACGACTCGAGCACCAAATAATCATTCTCCCCGCACATTTTTCGCGGTTGGTACAGGAAAGAGACGAAGCTGTAGTGGTCCACTGGGCCACACCCCGTAAGGTGCGTTTAGAGTATAGACTTATAAGCAGATGGAAATATGATCCTATAAATTTATTTTTTCTCTCCTTCGATGCAGTATTTATTTCCTGGTTATTCGCTTCACCTATCTTCTGCATCCTTCTTCCGTAACATCTGACCTCAAAAGCTTCTGTTCTCTTTTATTCTGTTTACGTTTCCTATCGAATTTAACTTCCACATGACACTAAACTCCAGACAAACTCTTTTAGAAAAGGTTTCTTACCCTTAAATTTTACACTGAAGCGCCAAAAGAACTGCGGTCGGCAACGCTTATATACGAGAAGCGTCTGGTACAGTTATTAGATCAGTTACTGTTGCTACAATGGCAGATTCTCAAGATTTAAATGAGTCTGGGCGTGGTGTTATAGTCGGCGGACGAGCGTTGGGACACAGCCTCTCCGAGTTAGCTATGAAGTGGGGATTTTCCCTTAAGACCATCCCAGGAGTGTACCGTGAATATCAGGAATCCGGTGAAACATCAAATCTCCGACATCACTGCTGGCGGAAAAAGATCCTGGAAGAACGGGATCGACAACGACTGAAGAGAATCCTTCAACGTGGCAGAAGTGCAACCCTTCCGCGAATTGCTGTAGATTTCAGTGGGCCCTCAACAAGTATCAGCGTATGAACCATTCAACGAAACATCATCGATATGGGCTTTCGGAGCCGAAGGTCCACTCGTGTACCCTTGATGACTGCACGACACAAAGCTTTAGGCCGTGCCTGGGCCCGTCAACACCGACATTGAACTGTTGATGACTGAAAACATGTTTCCTGGTCGGACGAGTCTCGTTTGAAATTGTATCGAGTGGATGGACGTGTACGGGTATGGAGACAACCTCATGAATCCACGGATCCTGCATGTCGGCAGGGGACTGTTCAAGATGGTGGAGGCGTGTGCAGTTGGAGTGATATGGGGCACCTGATACGTCTAGATACGACTCTGGATGGTGACACGTACGTCAGCATCCTGTCTGATCACCTGCACCCATTCATGTCCATTGTGCATTCCGACGGACTAGGGAAATTCCAGCAGGACAATGCGGCACCCCACACATCCAGAATTGCTGCAGAGTGGCTCTTCTGAGTTTAAACACTTCTGCTGGCCACCAAACTCACGAGACATGAACATTATTGAGCATATCTCGGATTCCCTGCAATGTGTCGTTCAGAAGAGATCTACACCCCCTCGTACTCTTACAGATTTATGAACAGCTCTGCAGAATTCATGGTGTCAGTTCCCTCCAGCAATACTTCAGACATTAGTCGGATCCATGCCACGTCGTATTGCGGCAGTTATGCTTGCTCAAGTGCGCTACACGATATTAAGCAGGTGTAATAGTTTCTTTGGGTCTTCAGTGTATATTCTATAGTAATATATTTCTCTAAATCAGAAAGAATCTCCGCAATGATTTTCAAATCAGGAAACAAAACATACACTCATCAACTCACGTGCACCGACAAACGGTCGCAGCAGGATGAAACAACAAGCAAATCAGAGGCCTATACTCAGCACACTAACTCACGAACAAGAATGGAAAACATCTGATTTATTACCGCCATATTTCAAAAGCCAAGATGAAACTCACAACACGGAAAATTCCAAAAACGTATGGGGAGAATTCCAAATGGATCGCGTAGCCATAAGAAATAAAAACACAAGAGAAAATATGAAAGTGAGGACACGCAAAGGATTCTTAGAGCCCGACCATCGTTTGCTACAAGTAAAGATTATGCCATTTTCAAGAAACAGAAAGATAATACAGAACGAAATCATAACACCGGACCCAGAACGCTTGAAGACAAATAAAGACAAAATTACTGAAGAAATTAATCAGAATACAAAAGAAAATTGGACAGATCTCGTGAAGATAATGCAGAATGCAATGTTTTGGGGTCAACATTCGACGAAAGGTAAATATAGGAGGAGGAACGCAACTTGTGATCAGGCCACTGAACGAAAAATCCAGCCATGGAAGAAGTTTAGCAGTAACAATTCTATAAAGTTCAGAAACAATCGTCGAAAGATATTAGAAGAGTGAAAAGACCATTCATCATAAGTAGACCAAATGAAATTTCAGAAGACTTAAAAGGAAATAACATGAGGAATTCCTACAGAACAGATCATTCAACATACGTAGACTAAGTGAAATTTCGGAAGACTTAAAGAGAAATAAAAAAAATATCTGCTGAACATTCAAGGAAAATATGAAGAGCCTCTAAATATCTACTTCGAAAGAACAGACGGTTGTCTAGAACCAGTACTAAAGAAAACTGCAAAATTCTTTAAAAATATTTTGATAAACTCCTCAACTGCGAGAACCCTCAAGAAAAATCACACCCTACGAAAACAATATCAAGTCCAGATTTGAAAAATCTTACAGCCACAGAAAGAGAGGAGATTATAAAACAACCAAAATGAACAGAAACTCAGAAGAAGACAGCGTAATTTTCGAGATCTGGAAACTCAATGACCCAACCATCACGAAGAAATTTCATAAGATGTCACAGAAATGTGAAACACATAGAAAATTCCGCACGAATGGAAATGTACCTCGATTCATCCACTCCAGAATAAAAGCGACAAGGTAGACCCCAATAATTAAGAGATATCTCACTATTACCTGTTACTTACAAAATTCTCTCCGAAGCGTTACTCAACAGATTAGAGTAACTAGCTGATATGAAGGTAGGTGAATATCAAGCAGGCTCCAGAAAATGGAGAGACTGTACTGAACAGGTCTGGAACCTGCGTGCAGTCTTGAAGACCAGACTGACAAACAACGCTGTGGACTTTAAGAAGGCCTTGACTCGACAGACAGGCAGACACTCTTTGACACACTGGAAGAATGTAGCATAGATAGAAAAACTAGGGCATTCATACAACATAACTCACGGACACCACTTCTAAAATAAAATTTACAGGAGAAATCTCAGAGCTATTCGAGGTACATACAGCGGTCAGATAAGGATATGTTCTCTTAAGGCTTTTATTCCACATGGTCTTGGACAAAATTATCAGACAATAGGAAGAAAAAGTAAGAGTGACTCAGTTCGGAAGAACAAGTGCAAACGAGACAATCGTGAACGTCTTGCATTTGCAGTTGACCTGGTAACACTCATCAACAATAGACAAATAGTACAAAAAGCACTGGAATATTTACACGAAGTCTCTGCCGAAACAGGTCTACAGATATTATACGAGTAAACGCAGTACATGGAAATAAAGGATAAAAACACAAAGCATGAACACAAAAATCGGAACGGATAACAGAGTGGAAAAATTCAAGTATCTTGGGGGATATATACAAATAGGAGGATGAAACAAGGCATCGTACATAGAACGAATAGAACACAGAAAGCGTACAAACTGACATGGGCACACTACAATGAAGGAACGTTTCAAGACAAGCCATTCTCAGACACTACATTACAGCTGTACAATCAGAAGCACTCTATGCATCAGAAACGACCGCAATCGGATCACCAGTCTTCACACAGACATAAAAAAAAAATAGAACGTAAAATCCGAACTACTACTGCAACCTACATAATTCTGAATCTGCTTACTGTGTTCATCTCTTTGTCTCCCTCTACGATCTTTACCCCCTCCCCGCACACACACACACACACACACACACACACACACACACACACACACATTTCCCTCCAGTATTAAATTGGTGATTCCTTTGTGTCTCAGGATGTGTGCTATCAACTTATTCCCTCTTCTAGTAAGGTTGTGCAACAAATTTCTTATCTCCCCAGTTCGGGTCAGTACCTCTTCATTAGTTGCGTGATCTACCCACCTAATCTTCAGCATTCTTCTGTAGCACCACATTTCAAAAGCCTCTGTTCTCTTCTTGTCTAAACTGTTCATCTTCCATGTTTCACTTCCATACATGGCTACTTTCCAGACAAACACTTTCAGAATATACTTCGTAACACTTAAATCTATATTCGATGTTAACAAATTTCTCTTCATCAGAAACACTTCTCTTGCCATTGCCAGTTTACATTTTATATCCTCTCTACTTCGGCCATCATCAGTTATTTTGCTGCCCAAATAGCAAAATTCATTTACTGCCTTAAGTGTATCGCTGCTTAATCCAATTCCCTCAGTATCATCTGATTTAATTTGACTACATTCAATTATCCTTGATTTGCTTTTTTATGTTAATCTCATATCCTCCTCTCAAGTCATTAACTATTCCCTTCAACTGCTCTTTCAAGTCCTTTGCTGTCTCTGACAGAATTTCACTGTCAGCGGCAAATCTCAAAGTTTTTATTTCTTCCCCAATTTTTTTTTCGTTTTTTTTTTCGTTACTGCTTGCTCAATGCACACATTGAATAGCATTGCGGATAGGTTACAAACCTGTCTTACTCCTTCTAAAGCACTGCTTCCCTTTCATGCCCCTCGACTCTTATAACTGCCGTCTGGTTTCTATGCAAGTTGTAAATAGCCTTCCGGTCGATGTATTTTGGTACTGCTACCTTCAGGATTTTAGAGAGAGTATTCCTGTCAATATTGTCAAAAGTTTTCTCTAAATCTACAAATGCAGTAAACGTAGATTCGCGTTTCCTTAAACTTTCATCGGAGAGAAGTCGTATGATCAGTATTGCCTCGCGTCGTCCTGCATTTCCCTACAAAATCCACGAAGTCGGCTTCTACCAATTTTTTCCATTCTTCTGTAAGGAATACGTGTTAGCATTTTGGAGCCATGAATGTAATGTAATGCTCACACCTGTCAGCATCTGCTTTCTTTGAAAATGGATTAATTATATTCTTCATGAAGTCTGAGGGCATTGCTCCTGTCTCATACATCTTGCACACTAGGTGGAAGAGGTTTATTGTTCCTGGCTCTTCCAATTCTATCGGTAGTTCTGACGAAATGTCATCTACTCCCAGGGCCTAGTTTTGACTATTTCAGTCTCCGTCAAATTCTACTCGCAATATCACATCTCCCATTTCGTCGTCTTTTATGTCCTCTTCCTTTTCTATACTTGCCTTCAAGTAAATCTTGCTGTGCTCTGTGCAAAATTCTACGGGGCAGCTTCCTTTTTCATTTCTTTTCTCCAGTACATATATAACTACTACTTTTCCTTCTCTTCGTATTCCTACTATGAATTCCACTCCCTCATCACTATTAAATTTTCGTCTTCCTTAACTACGTAAATAATTTCTTTTACCTCATCGTACATTTTTTCAATCTTTTCATCATCTGCAGAGTTAGGTTTCATATAATCCTGCACTACTGTGATTGGTGTGGATCTCATATCTGTCTTGACTACAATAATGCGTTCGCTATGCTGTTCGCAGTGGCTTATTCACATTCCTCTTTTCTTATTCATTATTCAATCTACTCCTGCGTTACCCCTATTTGGTATTTATAACCCTTTATTATGAATGCGAAATGTGAAAAAGGAAAGGAAGAAATCAGAGAAAATAATCGTTCGTTTACATACATAAAAATGTAGAATATTATGATCAGATGTTTTCTTTTCATTTCATTTACTGCATATTTAGAAAACTGTTGCCTAGTTTTTTTTAAAAGCAAGTCTTACTTTTACAATTTTTCATGTGATAACTTAAACTGTTCCTCATTACAGGCACATATTGTTTTCATCAATACTACTACTACTACGTGATCAGGCCAAGTGGACCGCACGCATCTACAAGTTTCCTCCTCCACTGTATTCTGTCCATTGCTGCAATCCGCCATTCGTCCACATCTATTGACACTTGGTTTAAATCTTCATGGAGTCCATCCCTCCAACGCTTCTTGGGTCTCCCTGGCGGTCTCTTTCCTGTAAATGTGAAATCCAGGAGCTTCCGAGGCCATCTGTGATCCTCCATCCAGGCCACATGGCCGGTCCACTGCATTCGTTTGGCTTTGACAGTTCCTACTATTTTGGGCTGCTGGTATAGTTCCTCAAGCTCTTGGTTACCTGGGGCATCTTGTCTTAATGCCCGTGTACGGAAGTTAACATGATTCTCGTAATCGTTTCCATGCAGCTCTTGATGGACAGAGATGTAGTATGGATGGAACCTATGTCGATGGAGAATGTGTAGGGCACTTGCCTGACTCATGCCGCTTCGCGTGCGATATCACCATAGCTAAAGTGTGGATCAACCGCAACAGCAGCAAGAACATTACTTCCCCTTTTCCGTCGTCGCTTGTTTCCTTCTCTTGCACTGTGTAAGTGTTCCACGTAACTGGTTGAAGAGCTTGATAAGTAACTGCCAAGAGGCTGACGTCTATTAGAATATCTTGCCACATACACTGTATTAGAACGAACTGCATTCTTCCTGCACCCTGGATACACTACAAGCATGTCAGTATTTTCTGATTTGGTAAATCTCTACTGCTTGGATTGTCACACACTAACTGACTAGCAAATCGCAACGCATTCAAGGAACACACAAGCACACTGTAAACAAACACAACATCGTACCCAACATCTATGCAAGTTGAATGCCACAAACAAGTGTCGGTGTGGAAACTTTGCAAAATACGATATCTAGTAATAAATTCACACTAGAATTGCGACAAACACGATTCACATTCTAATTTATCCTACTTTTAGTTTGTTAATGTCAATAGACATTGTTCAATTGAAAGAAAGTGTATGTTTGCACTAAAGACACACATTATAAGTATTATTACTATCTGCTTATTGGCTAACAATACGAGCCCGTGACTACTAATCCATTCTGTGAAAACCACACATTAATAGCAGTCCCATTTCTGCAAAATTTAGATGATTTTAGGTGATTAACCCTGTGTACACACACACACACACACACACACACACACACACACACACACACACACACACACACACATACATCAGGCCACCTGCCATGTGATAATGGAGATGCTTAGAACTGGCTAGGTACCAAATCATCAGCACAAACAGCAGTTGGTGTCTGCATCGAATAGGTGTCACCCAGCAATCACAGAAAAAAATAGCAGTCGGAAACTAAAAATATATGCGCCCACACACAGATATACGAAGGTAATCTTATACTTACGCAAAAGGTCTTCATCGGTGATTCCCGATGGACCAGCCATACCCGGCCACCCCCTCCCCCCTCCAGCCATTTCCGTTTCACGGAATGGCTATTTGTTCCATTACAAATGAAATTAATCCATCAATAGGAAACAGTTATGTATTGCTGTCAGTCCTCGAGATGCGGCTGTCTGCTGTTGTTGCCGTTGCTGCTTCTATGCTCCGTGGTCGTGATGCCAACAATACAAAAAATAAACTGATGTGAAACGGGGGCTGTGAGGCCAACGTACACAGCCACACCCAGAGGAGCAGGGCTGAGGGCATAAACAGTCACTCGAGATCGAGCCTTCACGCTGGACGGATGTGACACGAACTCAAGCGGGGTGCCGCGAGGCTAGGGCTGTGTGACTTACTAGAGATTGTTTTAAAAAATCATTTATTTTTTACCCAACTTAATAGTAGTTTTACATTATCTAATGTCCACATAAAAAATTCTTATTATTATTTTTCCTAAGGAGGCGCAATGGCGAACATCCACACAGCTTATAGATTCCTAATTGCAACGTTCATGAAAACATCGTGTATCCACAACTATTTCATTTAGTTTCAAACCGTTTTTAATTAAATTTGTGTGAGCCCCAGATAAACGGTTTGACTGGCAACAATGGTCAAATAAATGGTAGCAGGTTTAGCTAGAAAGGGAAAAGTGGAGTTTCTCAGTTGTCAACACAGCGACGCTATTTAGAGAAAATTTACTACACAAATAACGAGAAGAAAGAAGTTTACCAAGGAGACACAACTACTGAGAAATTTGATTATTTCATAAAACCTTTTTACATCAATATGAATCCAGCTTTCCTTGGCGACACTTCATGGACAAGTACGTTGGAAGCCAAGAGGAACGGTGGATCAAAATTTCTATAGCAGCCAACGAAACAGTCTACACAATGCTGAAAGGCAAACTAAAAGAAACTTCGTGATCAAACTAGACAACACACAACGACACTAAACTTTCGTAACCTTATACAAATAATTCCCGTCAATGGCGAACGACTATTACACCACCTAGGGAGGCAAAAACTGAAATCTTTAGATTACTACCGGTCAGCAGAGGCATGGTCGTCTTCCTGACTAAACATGGCTCTTACCCAAAGCATTTACAACGCATGCCTCTCAATGAAAGAATGCATTTGTGGGGAGAGAGGTTGTCCAGAACACGTCGTAATACACTGCACTCTTCTCACACAGGTCAGACGACTAGAGAACACATGCGAGGACTTGTACAACTTAATTAGATATGAAACAGCATGGAAAGAAATCGATAATACGGCAGAGACGATTCCGAAGGCCCTGCAGCTTCAGCACGTAATGACAAAATAGACCTCACACAAGACTCTTGACACAACAAACAATAAACTTGGCGGACACCACAGAGGAAGATGGCGAAACTGACCCAAGCAACAATACAGACGATGATGACGACAATTTCCTTGACCAAATCACCTAGTACGTAAGCCGTGACAGGTTATTATATCTAGAGTCACGTTAAATCTATATACTGGCAGTGAGTATATAGCTTAGTAACAACATAAATCAGTGGTGGAAGCTTGATTCGATGTCTTTCCGAGCTGAGTCCCATACCCACTTTCCCCTTTCCCCGCTGGACTTTGGCGGCGGAATTCTACAACTCATCTCTAATCTTTACTGCCATCTTCATATTATCTTCAATCTCAACAAATTACTGATATTCTTACTTAACACCCACCGATTCCGACAGTTAATGTAGCGTTCCTTTGTAACTCATTATTATTAATTCGATTTTTTATTTTAGTGATGAAGCCACATTTATCAATTATGGCCACCATCTGCTGAGAATCCCTGTTGGCTTCGCGAGGCGGAATGTCATCGTCCATAGAGTGTTAACCTCTGGTGTGGGATTGTGAACCATCAGCTAGTAGGCCCGTTTTTCATAGAAAGTACACTGAACAAACACGAGTATTGCAGCTTCCAAACATGCTCTCTGCAAGGACATACCAACGACAATCAGTGATAAGCAATGACTTATTACTGTTTATTATTATTATTTTTTATTATTATTATTATTAGACATCTCCACTGAAATGCTAGGATGAGTGTAGCAGTCGTCCCATACCAAACGGGAAGCGTGCTTTGCCACTGCTGGTGGTCATTTTGACCACAACCTATGATTATCAAGTGTCTCATCGCTGGTCAGAATCCACACAACTAGTGTATGCAATTGTGTCGTTCTTTAGTGAATGCTACCACATGTACTGTCCAAGTGTCAGTGTGAGAGATTTCCAAAATACGATATCTTATAAATGGCTTGCACTAGAATCCTGCAAATCTAATTTACCCTACTTTTAGTTTGCTAATGTCAATAGACATTGTTCCATTTTAAAAAAGTATACGTTTGCACAAAAAATACCCTTCATAAGTATTATCACAATCTGTTCATTGGCTAACAGTACAGGCCTCTGACACCAAAGTATTTTGTGAAAACCGCACATCAATACTTTCCATTTTCGCAATATTTGTGGTGCAAGTTTGAGGTGAGTCACGCTGTATACACGGCGATGAAAAATTCGCGCACTCGGACTTCGTAGTGCGGTTCCTCACGTACTGCCAATATAAAAATATCTCTAGCCAAATTTCGACGTGCAAATATTTCTGACAGTAAATTGACGTTAAAGATTGGCAGTCTAGCAACACTGTTATCACATGTACGGTAACTACCTCTTTCAGTAAATACAGCAGTGCTGTGCAGTTGATGCAGCGGATAGCGTTTCGAGTTAGCACGCAGGAAGTCGGGGGTTCGATTCTGGGTTAAGCTTCATTTGTTTTTCTTTGCCAAAAGTTGTCTACGTGGTAGAGTATCTGGCGTTCTAACTGTTATACGTTGATTACAGTAGATCTTGTACAAAACATTTGCAATTACATACTACGAAAATAAAAATGGAGGCACAATCGGTTTCAATAGTCAGCTTTTATAGAAGCGTTTTGCATGTCGCGGACGCGAATTGTTTCGTACCACTGCATTATTAGATTACAAACCTGTTTCCTGTTTTCCCTGTGCCAGCGGTCCCCTCGAAATTATTTTCAAAGCACGTTGCTATTTCTGCTGGTGACGTAAGGCCCTAATAAAATGTAATGGGCCGGACAGTGGCAACAATAATAGTCGGTATTAAACGATGGGACCATTAGGGGAGGGTACACACAAAAGTTTTGGGATCTAGTAGGTGCAGTGATTCCCTGATAAGAGCGAGAAGCATGCAGATTTGATGCTAACCTCTCAGGGGACGAAGCAGTACTGCTGCTGGACCAGGCACGTATCCTGTCTTATATCCCTCTAATTCACTGCCTGTAGACATACGCGGTACATCTGTTTTAGGTATCTGAATCAATTTTATTTGAGCGATAAATTAACAAAGCACCTACAGAATTGTTCTACACAAGACCTGGTATGTATAGAATTGTCTAGCGAAGCAGATGAGTTCTGAAAATTTAAGAATTTAAATTTAAGAATTTTCTTCACAAGAAGCGAATGCCCTTCGTACAGTATGCTAACTCTGAATGCCTTCTTGCTCCTGTGTTGGGCCGTGAAGAAGACCCCACTGTCTCATATCAACCCTCACAGAACTACAGTTGTCCTTTTCGGTAGCCTATTAGGTTGCGTGTTCATACAACTTTGTCATAATGATTTCAGATCGTATTTGCAGGGAACTTTGCCACTGTGTCTGCAGGCACGCTATGGCAAACAACCCACAAATGGATGAACAAAACTTCTGGCCATTGAAGTTACATTCTGTACTTCAATGTTAACAATTTATGTGGGCATGCCATGCAACAGTCTCTACCTACTGGCGGGTTTCATTCTATACTAGTGATGAAATTGCCAGAGCTGTGATTTTTCAATTGTAGTGGCTGATGGTGATGAAGGAAACAGTTTGGAGGTAGACGTGGCATAGTCTAATAGTTGTCGCGATGCTTACAGTGATTTACTACTGTGTCTTAAGTACAGAGTTCTGTAAAATGGGGTGGATCGCCGTCCTGTGCACCAAGCACATGATAGCCCCGTCAGGTATGCACCTGCCATCTGAGGACACCCTCGCCGGCCGTTGTGACCGAACGGTTCTAGGCGCTAAGTCTGGAACCGCGCGACAGCTACGGTCGCAGGTTCGAATCCTGCCTCGGGCATTGGTGTTTGTGATGTCCTTAGGTTAGTTAGGTTTAAGTAGTTCTAAGTTCTAGGGGACTGATGACCTCAGAAGCTAAGTCCCATAGTGCTCAGAGCTATTTTGAGGACACCCTCCAAAGTTTAGTGCCATGCTGTACCACTGGTTGGAGAGTAGCAGCAGCCGAACTCAGTAATTATCATCCAACGCATAGGATACTGTTAACACCACAATACAGACAGCGGCATTTGGAGTGGCGCCTTGACAGAAAAGCATGGACTGCAGATGAATGGCATCATATTGTATCCAGTGATGAACAGCAGTTCTAAACTACCCAATACGACAATCCCCAGCAAATATGGCTGTTATCCGGGGAGAGGTCCAATTCTTCCAGTCTTTTAGAGAGGCAAAGCATTGTTACTCCTTGCATTATGGCGTGGAGAACCACTAGGTATAACGTCAGGTCATGACTAATAGTGACTGAGGGTACTCTGGCAACCCTGTGGTATGTTACAGACATCTTGTGTCGTCATCCATTATCTCTCGTGCGACAGTATCATGATGCCATTTCTCAATGAGACAAAACTCGTCCATACATGGCGTATGTCCCTATGAATAGTCTGCATAATGTTGAGGTACTCCTGTTGCCGACAAGATCACCAGATCTGTCTCCTACAGAACATCTGTGGGATGAGCTCAGAAGTCCCAGATCAAGTACCCAGGATATCAGGGCTTGTTACAAAAGTTGTGGGTCATCTTGCCTCAAGAGTGGATTTAAGACTTTAAGAATCCTTCCAAACCGAATAAGTGCATGAGCCCAGGCTAAACGAGATGCAGTGTCATACTGATAAGTGAAATCATACTGCCGAGTTATTTGTAAATTGGACTCGATATTGTAACAACACTTCAAATTCCGGTTAGCATTGTGTCTGATTTGTTACCTGACACAGGTGAAGACCCTCAAACAATTTTTGAGCAATGAAAACGCACAGCAAAATCGTAGAAATAATTTTTAAGACTAGGTCGATAGGAAGTCAAGTATAAGAAAAAGAGTACTGCTGCTATGAAGTAGTCATGGAAGGAGTGTAGACCAGATCCTAAAAGCAAAGCCAGGTATAGACAATGTGACAAATATAGGTCACAAGCATCATGAAGCCTAGTGTCAAGTTTAGTCAGGTGATAGAGAACATAGGGCATTGTCTTGAGCTTTTGATGAAGAAGATAGGTACTTACAATACAATGACGAGGGAAAAAATCACAACACCAAGAAGGACTTGTGCGATATAATCCAAAGTTGGTAGGCGTGTTTCTACATCTGAAGCAGGATGTGAATTCAAATTTCGCACCAGTCGCATAAGAGTGGCACTAGCAACGCCATTATGAGGATGCAAATCAGGTTTGGTTTACATACACGCTTATAAGCTTTAGTTACCTTTGAGACTGGGCATGTTGAGTTGAGGTTAGTCAAGAATGTCTATGTAGCAACAAAGACGCCATTATCAACAGCTCAATGAGTTTGAACGAGGTCCTTAGGTCTTTCTCTGGTACTGCAAAAAGACTTGACAGGTGTGTGGCCACTATACATGACTGCCGGCAGCGGTGGTCACGAGAATGTATGGTCGCAACAAGACCTGGCTCTGGACGACGACGTGGCACTACCAAGAGGAAAGACCATCATGTCCGAAGTACGGCTCTGTCGCATCATACTGCATCTGCAGCAGTAATCCGAGCAGTATTTTCGGCATCACAGTGACACAACGAAATGTTACAAATCGTTTACTTGGGCAGCTCTGAGCCAGTCACCTTGTAGCGTGCATTCCAGTGATCCCAAACCACCGCCATTTTCGACTTCATTGGTATCAAGCGTAAGTTCACTGGAGGGCAGCGTGGATTCCTGTTGTGTTTTCTGCTGAAAACTGGTTCTGCCTCGGCGCCAGTGATGGCCGTGTGTTGGCTAGGAGGAGACCAGTTGAGGACATGTCTCCAAACTGTCTGTGTTCTAGACACACTGAAGTACACATAGAGTTATGGTCTGGGGTGCGATTTCTTATGATAACTGGAGCATTCTTCTGGTTATCCCATGTGTCCTGACAGTCTGATGATTCGATCTGTTGTCCTGCTGGCGTTCCAGAGGTTGTTTCTCGACAGGATAACGCTCGCCCACATACCGATGTCGTAATCCAACGTACTCTCCAAGTGTCGAGCTGTTGCTTTGGCCTGCTCATCGGACGAAGACTCCAGAGTCATCCACAAACAGCATTAACCGTCCCTGTATTGACCGACCAAGTGATACAGATATGGAACTCCACCCCACAAACTGACATACGGCACCTGTACAACACAATGCATTAGCGTTTGAATGCTTGCATTCAACATTCCGGCGGTAACACCTGTTATTATTGTACCAACATTTCACATTTGCAGTAGTTTCTCCCGTGTTTACATTATCATATAATCTTGCATCATTAATCGTTTAAATACGAATATGTTACCCAGAGAAATGCATTTGAGAAATTCCATTACTCTACATTAATTATGGCGGCCGGAGTAGCCGAGCGGTTCTAGGCGCTACGGTCTGGAACCGAGCGACCGCTACGGTCGCAGGTTCGAATCCTGCCTCGGGCATGGATGTGTTTGATGTCCTTAGGTTAGTTAGTTTAAGTAGTTCTAAGTATTCTAAGTTCTAGGGGACTGACGACCTCAGAAGTTAAGTCCTACAGTCCTCAGAGCCATTTGAACCATTTTTTTTACATTAATTATTTTATGGTGTCGTGATTTTTTTCCGTCAGTGTAGAGTGGGCCGGAAATAGTCTGGCTATCATCTTGTGGTGTTATAGGATATAGGAGCAGCAACAGCACACATTCGTGTGTGGTTTGTAGAGGGTTTTCAGTGCCATGACCGGCATGGAGTTAACCCGGCTGTCAGCCGTGTAAACAAAGAGGTGATTGGATTGCTTTTGTCTTAAACGAAGTCTAATATCTTCGCTGTACCTGTTGCTGCAATCAGAAGATGGAGATATACAAATAATGTCCTGCAGAGAGGAACACTGATCAGACAGAACATTATGAGCACCTTCCTAATAGGCGGTATGTCCAACTTTTCCACGGATAACAACAGCGACGAGTCGTGGCATGAAAGGAATGAGACCTTGGTAGGTCACTACAAGGAGTCGGCACACACGTCACCTAATTCTCGTAAATTCTGAGGAAGGAGAGCGATGAGCTCTGACGCCACGTTCAATCATGTAACTGATGAGTTCGATGGGGTTGAGATCTGGCGAGTTGGGAGGGGCAGCACATCAATTTGAACTGGCCAATGTGTTCTTCAAACCATTCCATCACTCTTCCGACCTTGTGGCGGCGCGTTATCTTGTTGAAAATGCCACTGCCGTCGGGAAACATGAGCGTCATGAAGGGTCGTACGTGGTCTGCAACCAGGTATGATACCTCTTGGCTGTCATCGTGACTTGCACGAGTTCCATTGGACCCATGGATGCCCACATGGATGTCCCCAGAGCATAATGAAGCCGCCGCCAGCTTGTCTCTGTCCCACAGTACAGGTGTCAAGGAGCTCTTGCCCTGGAAGCCGACGGATTCGCGCCCTCCCATAAGCATGATGAAGAAGGTACCGGGATTCATCAGGCCATGCAACGCTTTGCCATTGTGACAACGTCCTGTGCCGATGGTCACGTGCCCATTTCAGTCGTAGCTGAACATTAGTCGTATTAATATTGGCACATGCATTGGTTATCGGCTGTGGAGGCCCATCGATAAGCGTGTTCGGTCCACTGTATGTTCAGACACACTTGTACTCTGCCCAGCATTGGTGTCTGATGTTAGTTCCGCATCAGTTCGCTGCCCGTCTTGTTTTACCAATCTGCCCAGTCTACGAAGTCTGACATCTGTATTAAGGGGTGGCTGCCCAACCCCGCGACATCTGGAAGTGGTTTCATCGTGGTTTCGCCAAGTGTTGAAGACATTGACCACATCACTCCTCTAACACCTCACAAGTAGTTTCCGAAAAGCTCTTAACGGGACTGGCCCTCGGTCGAACTCAGATAGATCGTGCGCCTTCCCAATTGTATACTCGGACAGTACGCTTACTGATACTACAGGCACCGTGCGTGTGTCTGACAAGCAGCTATTCCTCCCCAGGTGACGCTGCTATCATCGCCTGGACACGTTTATATCGTTAGTAGGTCGGTGGTCATTATGTTCTGGCTGATCGGTGTACATTAGCTGAATATCTTGTAGAAAGCGGAACGGGTCCACCAGCTCACTAGGCAAAATTCCCGTGGTTACTGGAGTCAGAGGGTCCCATTTTTTATGTTGGAGCCAGATTCTAGCAGACAGTCTTGAAAGAAATTAGAACAGAACAGCACCATAATAAATGTAACAATTCTCACAAAAGTGAAATTACTTTGTTTCATCAGAACATCAGGGGGCTGGGAAACAGATAGATGAGCTTCTTGTATGTCTAGAACATAGGGAAAATTCTAAAGGGATAGATGTTCTTGTCACTCTAAACACCATGTAGCCACAGAAATAGAGAAAAATATAAGGGATTGTAGAGCAGGATCATTTTAGTTTAGACTGAACATGGAAATGGAGAAATGGAGGCCGTGCAACGTGTGTAAAAGGTGGAGGCAAAGTCAAAAATATTGAAACAATAAATTTTTGTGTACCTCAGAACCTAAAAGCATATGCTTATGAGCTATATCGCACAATACTTCTCTTGCAATTGTAACAGTCTACAGGTCCCGTCTAGGAACTTTTCAGCCACTTATGAGATATGCAGATGCATTATTGAGATACCTGTCAGACAAGAAGAAACAGTTAGTGTTTTGTCGGAATATCAGTACAGTTTTCTTTAAAGGTACTGACAGAAAAAATGAACTGGAATCATTGGGCTCTTTCCATCTGATTCCAAAGGTAAATTTTCCAACTCATCTGCACTGAAGTGGCTCGGAGGATTCAAATGGCTCGGAGCACTATGGGACTCAACTGCTGTGGTCATCAGTCCCCTAGAACTTAGAACTACCTAAACCTAACTAACGTAAGGACATCACGCACATCCATGCCCGAGGCAGGATTCGAACCTGCGACCGTAGCAGTCGCACGGTTCCGGACTGCGCGCCTAGAACCGCGAGACCACCGCGGCCGGCGGCCCGGAGGAGCAAGACCTCTTGTATGCGGGGTTGGGTCGTGGCAGTGTGTCGAATCGAGTAGCAGGCCGTTGGCAGCTTAGGCAAACAGCAGCAAGAGTCAAACCATTTATTAACACTCACGTGACTGTCTTCGTAACGCCTCGGTGGAGGCAGTGCCCGCGCGCCACACAGCACATGGCGAGGATGGGATGTTGTGGCGGCGAACTGACGGCTACCAAGGCATGTCGTGGGGCCCCAAAAATGCTGACCCAGAAGCTTCCGCAGCGGCGTGAGGCGCAGCCAGCAGCACGAGGCCGCTTGCGAACAGAGGGTTGGGTTGGCTTGTTTGGGGACGGATACCAGACAGCGAGGTCATCGGTCTCATCGGATTGGGGAAGGACGGGGAAGGAAGTCGGCCTTGCCCTTTCAAAGTAACCATTCCGGCATTTGCCTGGGGCTATATACCGTCGTTCTCCCGAATGCGAGTCCAGTGTGGTAATCAATGCGCCACCTCGCTCGGTTTGCGAACACACACACTAGTGCTGTAGACTGCTGGGATTCTTGTATGAGATGCCAGCCTCTGGTGGTGGATATCGCCTCTAGGTTCCCGCACAAGGAACAGTGCGCGGCTGTGTCACCCCTGTCTCGTTCTGTGTCCTGCAGGAATGGAATCTACATCTACATCTACATTTATACTCCGCAAGCCACCCAACGGTGTGTGGCAGAGGGCACTTTACGTGCCACTGTCATTACCTCCCTTTCATGTTCTAGTCGCGTATGGTTCGCGGGAAGAACGACTGCCGGTAAGCCTCCGTGCGCGCTCGAATCGCTCTGATTTTACATTCGTGATCTCCTCGGGAGATATAAGTAGGGGAAAGCAATATATTCGATACCTCATCCAGAAATACACCCTCTCGAAACCTGTACAGCAAGCCACACGGCGATGCAGAGGGCCTCTTTGCAGAGTCTGCCACTTAAGTTTGCTAAACATCTCCGTAACGCTATCACGGTTACCAAATAACCCTGTGACGAAACGCGCCCCTCGTCTTTGGATCTTCGCTATCTCCTCTGTCAACCCGACCTGGTACAGATCCCACACTGATGAGCAACACTCTAGTATACGTCGAACGAGTGTTTTCTAACCCACCTTCTTTGTTGTTGGGCTACATTTTCTAAGGACTCTCTCAATGAATATCAACCTAGCACCCGCCTTAACAACAATTAATTTTATATGATCACTCCACTTCAAATTGTTCCGTGCGCATAGTCCCATATATTTTACAGAAATAACTGCCGTGTTTGTTCCGTTATCATATAATCATACATAAAGGATCCTTCTTTCTATGTATTCGCAATACATTACATTTGTCTATGTTAAGGGTCAGTTGCCACTCCCTGCACCAAGTGCCTACCCGCTGCAGATCTTCTTGCATTTCGCTGCAATTTTCTAATGCTACATCTTCTCTGTATACTACAGCATCATCCACGAAAAGCCGCATGGAACTTCCAACACTATCTACTAGGTCATTTATGTATATTGCGAAAGGCAATGGTCCCATAACACTCCCCTGTGGCACGCCAGACGTTACTTGAACGTCTGTAGGCGTCTCTCCATTGAGAACAACATGCTGTGTTCTGTTTGCTAAAAACTCTTCAATCCAGCAACACAGCTCTTACTTTGTTTGTCAGGCGACAGTGCGATACTGTGTCGAACGCATTCTGGAAGTCAAGGAAAATGGCATCTACCTGGGAGCCTGTATCTAATATTTTCTGGGTCTAATGAACAAATAAAGTGAGTCTGGTCTCACACGATCGCTGTTTCTGGAATCCATGTTGATTTCTACAGAGTAGATTATGGGTTTCCAGAAACGACATGATATGCGAGTAAAAAACATGTTCTAAAATTCTACGACAGATCGATGTCAGAGATATAGGATTATAGTTTTGCGCATCTGCTCGACGACCCTTCTTGAAAACAGGAACTACCTGTGCTCTTTTCCAATCATTTGGAATCTTCCGTTCCTCTAGAGACTTGTGGTACACGGCTGTTAGAAGGGGAGTAAGTTCTTTCTCGTACGCTGTGCAGAAACAAATTGGTATCCCGTCAGATCCAGTGGACTTTCCTCTGTCGAGTGATTTCAGCTGCTTTTCCATTCCTTGGACACTTATTTCGATGTCAGCCATTTTTTCGTTCGTGCGAGGATGTAGAGAAGGAACTGCAATGCGGTCTTCCTCTGTGAAACAGCTTTGGAAAAAGGTGTTTAGTACTTCAGCTTTACGCGTGTCATACTATGTTTCAATGCCATTATCATCCCAGAGTGTCTGGATACGCCGTTTCGATCCACTTACTGATTTAACGTTAGACCAGAACTTCCTAGGATTTTCTGTCAAGTCGGTACATAGAATTTTACTTTCGAATTCACTGAACGCTTCCCGTATAGCCCTCCTTACGCTAACTTTGACATCGTTTAGCTTCTGTTTGTCTGAGAGGTTTTGGCTGTGTTTAAATTTGCAGTGAAGCTCTCTTTCCTTTCGAAGTAGTTTCCTAACTTTTTTGTTGAACCACGGTGGGTTTTTCCCGTTCCTCACAGTTTTATTCGGCACTTACCTGTCTAAAACGCATTTTACGATTGCTTTGAACTATTTCTATAAACACTCAACATTATTAGTGTCGGAACAGTAATTTTCGTTTTGATCTGTTAGGTAGTCTGAAATCTGCCTCCTATTACGCTTGCTAAATACACTCCTGGAAATTGAAATAAGAACACCGTGAATTCATTGTCACAGGAAGGGGAAACTTTATTGACACATTCCTGGGGGTCAGATACATCACATGATCACACTGACAGAACCACAGGAACATAGACACAGGCAACAGAGCATGCACAATGTCGGCACTAGTACAGTGTATATCCACCTTTCGCAGCAATGCAGGCTGCTATTCTCCCATAGAGACGATCGTAGAGATGCTGGATGTAATCCTATGGAACGGCTTGCCATGCCATTTCCACCTGGCGCATCAGTTGGACCAGCGTTCGTGATGGACGTGCAGACCACGTGAGACGACGCTTCATCCAGTCCCAAACATGCTCAATGGGGGACAGATCCGGAGATCTTGCTGGCCAGGGTAGTTGACTTACACCTTCTAGAGCACGTTGGGTGGCACAGGATACATGCGGACGTGCATTGTCCTGTTGGAACAGCAAGTTCCCTTGCCGGTCTAGGAATGGTAAAACGATGGGTTCGATGACGGTTTGGATGTACCGTGCACTATTCAGTGTCCCCTCGACGATCACCAGAGGTGTACGGCCAGTGTAGGAGATCGCTCCCCACACCATGATGCCGGGTGTTGGCCCTGTGTGCCTCGGTCGTATGCAGTCCTGATTGTGGCGCTCACCTGCACGGCGCCAAACACGCATACGACCATCATTGGCACCAAGGCAGAAGCTACTCTCATCGCTGAAGACGACACGTCTCCATTCGTCCCTCCATTCACGCCTGTCGCGACACCACTGGAGGCGGGCTGCACGATGTTGGAGCGTGAGCGGAAGACGGCCTAACGGTGTGCGGGACTGTAGCCCAGCTTCATGGAGACGGTTGCGAATGGTCCTCGCCGATACCCCAGGAGCAACAGTGTCCCTAATTTGCTGGGAAGTGGCGGTGCGGTCCCCTACGGCACTGCGTAGGATCCTACAGTCTTGGCGTGCATCCGTGCGTCGCTGCGGTCCGGTACCAGGTCGACGGGCACGTGCACCTTCCGCCGACCACTGGCGACAACATCGATGTACTGTGGAGACCTCACGCCCCACGTGTTGAGCAATTCGGCGGTACGTCCACCCGGCCTCCCGCATGCCCACTATACGCCCTCGCTCAAAGTCCGTCAACTTCACATACGGTTCACGTCCACGCTGTCGCGGCATGCTACCAGTGTTAAAGGCTGCGATGGAGCTCCGTATGCCACGGCAAAGTGGCTGACACTGACGGCGGCGGTGCACAAATGCTGCGCAGCTAGCGCCATTCGACGGCCAACACCGCGGTTCCTGGTGTGTCTGCTGTGCCGTGCGTGTGATCATTGCTTGTACAACCCTCTCGCAGTGTCCGGAGCAAGTATGGTGGGTCTGACACACCGGTGTCAATGTGTTCTTTTTTCCATTTCCAGGAGTGTAGGTAAACCTTCCTCCCTTTTTTTATATTTCTATTTGCTTCCATATTCAGGGATGCTGTAACGGCCTTATGATCACTAATTGCCGGCCGCGGTGGTCTCGCGGTTCTAGGCGCGCAGTCTGGAACCATGAGACTGCTACGGTCGCAGGTTCGAATCCTGCCTCGGGCATGGCTGTGTGTGATGTCTTTAGGTTAGTTAGGTTTAAGTAGTTCTAAGTTCTAGGGGACTGATGACCACAGCAGTTGAGTCCCATAGTGCTCAGAGCCATTTTTTGATCACTAATTCCCTGTTCTACTCTTACAGTGTCGAAAAGTTTGGTTCTGTTTGTTATAATAGGTCCAAGATGTTATCTCCACGAGTCGGTTCTCTGTTTAATTGCTCGAGGTAATTTTCGAAATGTGCACTCAGTATAATGTCACTCGATGCTCTGTCCCAGCTACCCGTCCTAAATCCGGCTGCTGCAAGAGACATCCTACCAATGTAGAAGTAACAAGTCATTCTCCTTAGTAGGTCTTGGCTCTAAAAGATCATATACGGATTTGAGGCTAGTAGCGCCTGCGAGCTGTCCCATGTCTCTCGGTCGTCTTGCGTGGACCTCTCATCCCTGCAGGTCTTGTTTGACTGCTGAGGCCTCTGCTGAAATTAATGGTTGTTTGTTTAAGGCTAATTGTGCCATCGCGCCGTTTCCAGTCACTCTTGGGACACTAAATCTGCGGACTGGTAATGTGGAAACGGTTTAACTCGTCCTGCAAGAGCTCCATTTTTCCACTGTGTTGCATTATTGCAGTTTTTGACCTAGTCTTCCTTGTTGTTGTTGTTGTTGTGGTGGTGGTCTTCAGTCCTGAGACTGGTTTGATTCAGCTCTCCATGCTACTCTGTCCTGTGCAAGCTTCTTCATCTCCCAGTACCTACTGCAACCTACATCCTTCTGAATCTGCTTAGTGTATTCATCTCTTGGTCTCCCTCTACGATTTGCCGATCCCTTGATGCCTCAAAACATGTCCTACCAGCCGATCCCTTCTTCTAGTCAAGTTGTGCCACAAATTTCTCTTCTCCCCAATCCAATTCAATACCTCCTCATTAGTTACGTGATCTATCCACCTGATCTTCAGCATTCTTCTGTAGCACCACATTTCGAAAGCTTATATTCTCTTCTTGTCCAATCTAGTTATCATCCATGTTTTCTTCCATACATGGCTGCACGCCATACAAATACTTTCAGAAACGACTTCCTGATACATAAATCTATACTCGATGTTAACAAATTTCTCTTCTTCAGAAACGCTTTCCTTGCCATTGCCAGTATACATTTTATATCCTCTCTACTTCGACCATCATCTGTTATTTTACTTCCTAAATAGCAAAACTCCTTTACTACTTTAAGTGTCTCATTTCCTAGTCTAATTCCCTCAGCATCACCCGATTTAATTTGACTACATTCCATTATCCTCGTTTAGCTTTTGTTGATGTTCATCTGCCTTGTCTGCCTTGTGCAGTATAAACAGCGCCAATTCTTCAACAGATACGTCGACAATTTAGAGACGATCAGAACTGCTAATATCTGCGTTAACACACAAAAAATAGCGGCGGCGCTACAACATTAAGATAGCAAAACCCTGATTGGTAACATTAATAAAGACAGTGCTCAGGCTAAAGTAATTACTATGTACCATATTGCTAACGGACTATCTAATCACCATGCACAATTAAAGGAAATAAACAATGTAGCACCTTCAGCTCTGGAGCATGTTCATACAAAACAGTGAGGGTTAAAAATCAGAACTGATTGCAATATTTCAAGAATAAGTTAAAAGATGTGGTTTGGGATGAGGTATATGCAAATGTGAAATTCAGTATATTTCATTGAAAGTGTGGATATATGAAAATAGCCTTCCGAAAACCTCATCCAGAAACTCCATAAGAAAAACGTAAGCCATGGGTGACTAATGGAATTAAAATTCCATCCAAGAAGGAAAGGGAAAATTTTATAATGGCTAAAATAAGTCAAGATCTGATGTTACTCGATTCTACCAAATTCTGTCTTATTTGAAGGAAAATCATTAAAATGTGCACATGCCGTCAGAAATTAATAATGCAAATGATAAGAGTAAAACTATATGGGATATTCTGAAATGGAAGACAGGACAACCGGTCAGTGTACAAGATACCACAACAATTAATCTAAAAGACAATACTGTGACTGACAATTCACAACTTTCAATCACTTTCTGAATGTAGCAGAAAAAATAGGACTAAATGGTTCCGTTTGAAGGAGTAAGAGTACATTTTAAAAAGTCATTCCACAAAGCTTTAAGCAACTAGAATTAGCTTAATTTCGTTCATCAAAATCGATGTTACAGGAAAGTCTGCAACGGCATCATTAATTATTTAAATTAGCTATAAGTAGCACCAACATTATGCACTGAAATTAAAGGAATTGAAAAATTCCAAAAAACAAAATCTTGTACGTTGTTGATTTAATTTGAAACTAAATTCTGAAAAATTGTAATAACTTAATAAATAATATCGTTAACGATCCTGAATGAAATTTTCACTCTGCAGTTGAGTGTGCGTTGATATGAAACTTCCTGGCAGGTTAAACCTGTGTGCCGGACCGACACTCGACCTCGGGACCTTTGCCTTTCACCGGTAAGTGCTCTACCATCTGAGCTACCCAAGCACGACTCGTAGCCCGTCCTCACAGCTTTAATTCTGCCAGTACCTTGTCTCCTACCTTCCAAACTTCACAGACGCCCTCCTGCGAACCTAAGTTAACTGATAGAACGCAAAAATTTGTGCTGAATAACTAAAACTATCTTGGAAGAAGAGAAAGTTTTTGTGACTGGAGATAAGTCACTTAACATTTATAAAGCAGAACTGGTACTTTCTGCAAACAATACTAGTGTTATAACAATTCCCATTAGAGAGAAAGCAACAGGAGAGATGGTTAATAACTTTTTCAAAAAATTATCAGATGGTTCTCTGCAAATGCACTGTCCGTACATTTTGAGAAAATTTACTATATTCAATCAAAATATCCACGGGTGTACTACCGGTCTATAGTGTCCAACGGGAACAATATTTCGGCGATCAAACATGTCGACATGTTTGATCGCCGAAATATTGTTCCCGTTGGACACTATATACCGGTAGTACACCCGTGGATATTTTGATTATTAAATACGCCGGGAGAAACTCAAGAATCTTACTATATTCAGTTCTTTGCAACAAATATTGCCTTATCATTAATTGCTATAGCACATCGACAGGAGTCGGTAAACATGATAAAGTTCTTCAAATTTGTGGGTGTAAATACTGATAAAAACTTAAATTGGAAAAGAGAAATTACTGACTGCACAAAAGTAAGAATAATATGCGATGTTTACCTGCAGTCGCCATGTAGGTACCTCTTCAAGGAGACAGGCATTTTAACTGCACCATGACAGTACATACTTTCGCTAATTAATCAAAAGCAATTTGAGAGCAATAGTGAGGTCCATACCTATAACAACACACTAAAAAATTGCTTTATTATCCATTATTAAAGCTGACAGTGACTCGAAAAATAGTGCGATATAGAGCTACAAAATTTTCGATCATTTGTCTAATAACATGAAATGTTTGGTAAGTAGCAAAGTCAGTTTTAAATCTAGATTAAATCTTTTCTTATGGACCCCTCTTTCTATTGCATGGATGAATGTTTATTTAAAAACTGGTATCTGTAAAAAAAAAAAAACACCAATTTTTAAGTGCAGCTGCATGAGTATGACTAAAAAGTAATACGTTCATGAATGTTAACATTAATCACGAACGCATATCCTATAAACTAACCCTTTCCACACCATTTCGATAAAAGATATTGCTCAAACGAACAACTAACGAAACATCACATACCATCTCAAGCCGTGAAGTTCCATTTAGTTTATTCTTCCCCTTCTCAGTAATTCCCTTACTTTGTCAGGCAGTGTATTTGACTTTGCTCTAGCGATTTAATTAATGAATCTGAAGGGTGAAGTATGTGACGCTGCCTGTTAACGCGTCGTGAGGAAACCGTGAGCGACCAATTAACTGCAAGTATTCTGTGGCTAAATATACACCTGCTAATTTAGCCGACGCCGCAGGAAGTTCTTGGAAGCAAAAAAACTTCTATTTATCGCGTGAAGTAAGAGTTTGGTGCTTAGGTGGAGCATTCGTTGAGAACAAGCCCGGTAGTTTTCTTCTCATTCCGTAACCGAAATGTTTTTAAATTCACAGTGGGGTAATAACGGGGATCTAAAAAAGAATTCAGAAACGGATAAAAACCAGAATAACGTGCCATTATGGTTTTTTTCGTTCGGGAATTCCCCGACTCATATTTCGTCGATCGCAAGGAGCAATTCTTGATACATATACGCTGTTCGAAAGAATTAGAGAGGTCATTCGAACATCCTTGGAGTAAATATTGTTTGTGGGACCGTTTGGAGTGTAACCACTCTAACACGTTAGGAAACAGGTTGCGTTTGTCCCACACACTGCCTCCACGAGTAGCTGTTTGGTGTTAGTCCTCGTTCCGACGGCGATCCCCAAGCAATCTGCTACTGGGCTTTTTAGCGAGAAACTCGAAAGACACTGGTCAGACACAATATAAAATAGTAAATACTACTGAAATGAACAACATGTAAATTCACGATTGTGTGCTTGTTTTCAGGCAACAGGAGTTACTCAAACAAGACCACGAGTGACTACATTCACAGACCATCTTTAGTTCTTACTCACATCCGATTAGAATGGACAACAGAATGAAAGTCAGTTGCCGTTACGGAGAAGTGGGAGGTGTGGTTTTGGTTAAGTACAAGGTAACTGCCGGCAGAAAAGCAGCCGCCAAAAGTAAAGAAAATGAGGGACGTCAGCGCGAGATATTTTATTTAAATAGCGTTAGGTCGTATCTCATATTTATGTTTCACCTGTGACATTGCAAGTGTCGTAGATCATTGTTGCCTGTGATATCCAACGAGGTGAGTTCAGCCGCCTAGCGGAAAGGGTGTCTTTGATCCGCGCACATTGAACCCGTTCCTTGCGGATTTGTGAGAATTGTTTCTTACATGTATTTGTTGAGTGTAGGAGAGTGTAATGGATGCGGTTGCACAGCGTATTGTAAGTTGATAATGAGGAAAGGTAGAGTGTGAAACCCATTGCACCACATAGTCTCATCCTCACGAATAGCACATGGGCGCTGCCGAACTGGAGGTCCTCATCCGATAGACGGATCACCGTCAACAGCGTCACACACCCTTACTTCATACGACATGATGGAGAGGTTGCCGCAAAATCTGGTGATCAGGAGCTTACACGCCACCGCTTCTCCAGCCCTTGCCGCCGAAATTTTGGCAGTGAAAATGTAATCCATCTCCAGAATTCGAAGCGGCGCACATCCAAGTCGAACGCCACCACACAGGCACGGGTGAGCACCTTCGGCTACAGAGATTTAAAGCTTTTGGCAGTCATGTTTGGAATAGACTCTTTGAAATTCTGAAATGATCAGGGGTGAAATACAGAACGTGAAAGATTATCTACAACAAGAGTGTGGAACGGAGGAAGTAATAGAGAAGGGAGTGTGGCACGGTGGTAGCCTATGCTATATGTTAATCAGTCTGTACGAAGAGCAAACAGTAAAGGAAAAAATATATATTTTCGGAAAAATAATTAAAGTTCTGGAAAAAAATAAAAACTTCAATCATAATTCTGTCAGAGATGTCAAAGGATTTGGGAGATCAGCTGAACAGAAAGGACATGTGTCTTAACATGAGATTCTAAAATGAACATCAACATAAGTAAAATACGGGTAAGAAAATTTAGTCGAGTTAAATCAGGCGATGCTAAGAGAATTACATTGAAACGCCAAAGAAACCGGTATGGGCATGCGTATTCAAACACAGAGATATGTAACCAGGCAGAATATGGCGCTGAGGTCGGCAACGCTTTTATAAGACAAGTGTCTGGCGCAGTTGTTAGATCGGTTACCGCTGCTACAATGGCAGTTTATCAAGATTTAAGTGAGTTTTAACCTGGTGTTACAGTCGGCTCAGGAGCGACGGGACACAGCATCTTCGAGGCAGCGCTGGAATGGGGATATTCCCCTACGAACATTTTACGAGGGTACCGTGAATATCAGGAATCTGGTAAAACATCAAATCTCTGACATCGCTGCAGCCGGAGAAAGATCGTGTAAGAACGAGACCAACAACGATTGAAGAAAATCGTTCAAAGTGACAAAAGTGCAACCCTTCCGTAAATTGCTACAGATTTCAGTGCCGAGCCGTCGACAAGTGCCAGCGTGCAAACAATACAACGAAACATCATCGATATGGGCTTTCGGATGCGAAGGCCCACTCGTATATCCTTGATGAGTGCACGACACAAAGCTTTACGCCTCGCCTGGGCCCGTCAATATCGACATTCGCCTGTTGATGATTGGATGCATGTTGCCTCGTCGGACGAATATAGTTTCAAATTGTATCGAGCAGATGGACGTGTATGTCAGCAGGGGACTGTTCAAGCTGGTGGAGGCTCTGTAATGGTGTGGGGCGTGTGCCGTTGGAGTGATATGGGACCCATGCTAAATCTAGATGCGACTCTGACAGGTGACACGTACTTAAACATCCTGTATGATCACCTTCATCCATTCATGTCCATTGCGCATTCCTGTGGACTTGGACAATTCCAGCACGACAATGCGACACCCAACACGTCCAGAATTGTTACTTTTCTGAGTTTAAACACTTCCACTGGCCACCAAACGCTCCATACATGAACATTATTGAGCATATGTCGGGTGCCTTGCAATGTGCTGTTCAGAAGAGATCTCCACGTCCTCTTACTCTTACAGATTTATGGACAGCCCTGCAGGATACATGGTGTCAGTTCCCTCCAGCACTACTTCAGACATTAATCGAGTCCATGCCACGTCGTGTTGCGACACTTCTGTGTGCTCATGGAGCCTACACGATACTAGGCAGGTGTACCAGTTCTTTGGTTCTTCAGTGTAGATTAGGTAATGAAACACTACAATGCCGACTTGACAGAAAATCCTAGTAAGTTCTGGTCTTACGTTAAATCAGTAAGTGGCTCGAAACAGCATATCCAGACACTCCAGGATGATGATGACATTGAAACAGAGGATGACACGCGTAAAGCTGAAATACTAAACACCTTTTTCCAAAGCTGTTTCACACAGGAAGACTGCACTGCAATTCCTTCTCTAAATCCTCGCACAAACGGAAAAATGGCTGACATCGAAATAAGTGTCCAAGGGATAGAAAAGCAACTGGAATCACTCAACAAAGGGAAGTCCACTGGACCTGACGGGATACCAATTTGATTCTGCACAGCGTACGCGAAAGAACTTGCTCCCCTTCTAACAGCCGTGTACCACAAGTCTCTAGAGGAACGCAAGGTTCCAAATGATTGGAAAAGAGCACAGGTAGTTCCTGTTTTCAAGAAGGGTCGTCGAGCAGATGCGCAAAACTATAATCCTATATCTCTGACGTCGATCTGTTGTAGAATTTTAGAACATGTGTTTTGCTCGAGTATCATGTCGTTTCTGGAAACCTAGAATCAACTCTGTAGGAATCAACATGGATTCTGGAAACAGCGATCGTGTGAGACCCAACTCGCTTTATTTGTTCATGAGACCCAGAAAATATTAGATACAGGCTCCCAGGTAGATGCCATTATCCTTTACTTCCAGAATGCGTTCTACACAGTTCCGCCTGCATCTCGTGGTCTTGCGGTAGCGTTCTCGCTTCCCACACCCGGGCTCCCGGGTTCGATTCCCGGTGAGGTCAGGGATTTTCTCTGCCTCGTGATGGCTGGGTGTTGTGTGATGTCCTTAGATTAGTTAGGTTTAAGTAGTTCTAAGTTCTAGGGGACTGATGACCTGAGATGTTAAGTCCCATAGTGCTCAGAGCCATTTGACACAGTTCCGCATTGTCGCTTGATAAACAAAGTAAGAGCCTTCGGAATATCAGACGAGCTGTGTGGCTGGATAGAAGAGTTTTTAGCAAGCAGAACACGGAATGTTGTTACCAATGGAGAGACGTCTACAGACGTTAAAGTAACCTCGGGCGTGCCACAGGGCAGTGTTATGGGACCATTGCTTTTCACAATGTATATAAATGACCTAGTAGATAGTGTCGGAAGTTCCATGCGGCTTTTCGCGGATGATGCTGTACTATACAGAGAAGTTGCAGCATTAGAAAATTGTAGCGAAATGCAGGAAGATCTGCAGCGGATAGGCACTTGGTGCACGGAGTGGCAACTGACGCTTAACATAGACAAATGTAATGTATTGCTAATACATAGAAAGAAGAATCCTTTATGTATGATTATATGATAGCGGAACAAACACTGGTAGCAGTTACTTCTGTAAAATACCTGGGAGTATGCGTGCGGAACGATTTGAAGTGGAATGATCACATAAAATTAATTGTTGTTAAGGCGGGTACCAGGTTGAGATTCATTGAGAGAGTCCTTAGAAAATGTAGTCCATCAACAAAGGATGTGGCGTACAAAACACTCGTTTGGCCTATACTCGAGTATTGCTCATCAGTGTGGGATCCGTACCAGATCAGGTTGACGGAAGAGATAGAGAAGAAGCGGCGCGTTTCGTCACAGGGTTATTTGGTAACCGTGATAGCGTTACGGAGATGTTTAGCAAACTTAAGTGGCAGACTCTGCAAGAGAGGCGCTCTGCACCGCGGTGTACCTTGCTCGCCAGGTTTCGAGAGGGTTCGTTTCTGGATGAGGTATCGAATATATTGCTTCTTCCTCCTTATACCTCCCGAGGAGATCACGAATGTAAAATTAGAGAGATTCGAGCGCTTACAGAGGTTTTCAGACAGTCGTTCTTCCCGCGAACCATACGCGACTGGAACAGAAAAGGGAGGTAATGACAGTGGCACGTAAAGTGCCCCCGCCACACACCGTTGGGTAGCTTGCGGAGTATAAATGTAGATGTAGATGTAGAAGTACAGAGTGGCTGAAGTACAGAGAACATAAAATTCAGACTGGCAATAACAAGTAAAGAATTTTTAAGAAGAGAGTTATATTAACATCAGTATCAATGTATTTGTCAGGACATCTTTTATGGAAGTAGTTGTCTGGAATATAGCATTAAATTGAAAGTGAAACTTGTACAAGAAGAGAGTGAAAGCTTTTAAATATTGAACAATTCAATCTTCTTAACAATACATCTAACAGAATACAGTTTGTCTCAAAATCATTTGAGGTATTACAGAAATCAGTAACCTAATCGAGGAACAAAATCACAAAAGAGTAATTCAATTCTGTACCATATACTGGAAGCAGTAGCTGTGGACATGTTTGGTACCTTTCCCAAGACAACGAAAGGTTAAGTACTCACATCAGTGTTTATGGACGAGGCCTTAAAATGGGCCACACTGAATTCGTTGAAACAGAGCGTAGGCCAAGTAGAGTAAGAGGCCATAGAAAACAAAATATTTCCAGAAGGAGTATCGAGTGATGTTACTGGGAAAGGGGAATTTTGTTTGTATTTTTAGTACAGGAAGTTCATAGGAATAATGTTTGTTGTTGTTCCAGTCTCATGGAGTGGGTTCGGGTAAATATTTCCACAAAACTGCTGGGTATATTAAAGTACGTCTTGCACTTTTGGCTGAAAATATTGCTCAAAAAGTAAAAACTTCGATATTCTCACTTTTCTACTCTGATATCACAGATGCTTGCTGTAGGCACGTCATTGGGGATGAGCTCTTGTAACTTCGCTTTGGGTTGCCAATAATAAAATGAAATTAATACCCAGTCATTGTCAATAATTTGCTACCTAACCAGCAGAGGACGAATGCACGACCCTATATTTTTAATATGGCTGATCTAGTCAAAAGGGGCTGGATCACTCACTCTTGTTTTAAGCCCTCATAGAAACAAAGAACATTCATAAAGTACTCTGATTAACAAAGGCGACAAGAAGGTTTTGTTGACTATATGTTTATTGAGATAATCATAAGCAAGTTTAAATATGATTGGGCCTCACATAGATTGTTAACATAATATTGAATCAAAATACCACTGAATGATTAATTTGTAGTGCAAGCAGAACATTTCGCAGACAGTAGCAAGTGAGGACTAAACGCTTGGAGCCAATCAGCAGCATTACTAAAATCTACAGCGATAATTTCAAGGTTCAACTGCTGTATACAAGCCTTTAAAAATTAACAAATTTTACAGCAGTCGGAATAATTCAATCACCACTAACTAGCCAGTGACTCTAAGCTCACCAGCATTTTAGAGTTTCAAAACCAGCATTTAGAGTTTCAAAAATATTCCAAGTCCTGAACTGGCGGACATCAAAATATTTTTAAGTCTGAATTGACACACTTAGGTCCAGGCGGCTCTGTTGCCAGAAAATACCTTACCTTACCAGTCCAACTGCGCACTGACAAAAGACGCTGTGCTCTGTCTGGCATGCCTGTTTACAACCTTGGTCACATCATCTTTATTTTAGTCTGACCACCATTCATGAAATCAGGTGTATTTTAATATTTTCACAATTTTAAATATACACGGTAAACACTCTCGACTAAATTTAACGATTTTGACTTTCAGTATTTTCCCTATGCTTAGCATTAACAACCAGCTTTATTTATTTTCTTTGCTGTTTTCGGAGCTGCAACAAATGCTAGTCAATACAACGTCTTTACACACATTACCGCAGCAGTCCTACATTGCTCAAATGACAATCTTATATATATAAATTTAACGGGATATCACTCAATAAGCATATGAATTGATAGTGTAGTAGGATCAGATTCTCACTCTGGCGATAATCAGTTGCGTACATGTGGAGAAATCATGGATTAGGCACCCCCTTTTGAGATTATTTACTAAATAATTTATAACTATTTCCGTATTTGTTCAAAACTAATACAGACTTCATCATCCCTAAGCTGGCATCAACAGGTAGATAACAGTGGATGTCATGCACATATTGTGTGCTTGTATCATCAATTAATGGTATTATAAACAATTTTAGAGTCAAACGTTAATAATAATTTTATAAATATGGTAATAATACAGTGAGCTCGTCTCACTGTCACAAATCATATGACGTCTTTATATTTCTATAGCAAGTCTATAGACAGTTTTGGTATTTTCAGTGAATATATTAGGTTTCAGTTTTAACACACTCAATTAATATACCATCTAGTTCTGCCTTGCCAAGCATACTCCGACACACCCTCTCTCCCTTCCACTCCGAATTTCAAAGTCGCCGAGTCGTCGTTACCCGCTGCCATGGCCGTATGGGGTCCGGCTGTGCTGTCCAGCGCGCAGACTGACTCACCTTGCCTCATTACGGTAGGTTTACACACACACACACAAAACCAAATGTTCTGCATACACGTACAATACTTAGCGGACTCTCCCCTCGTAGTGTCACTTGTAAACATTGAATTCATTTCAGTTCCTGATTGCGACAGATGTCAGAGTTTCTGCAGGTCGGTACAGTGAAGAAAGCCAGTGGCAGAACTGGGCTCACTGCGTGCAATATGTTTTACAATAATTCGCAACTGATTTATTTAACATTGCACTCTATATTTTAATTACACTGGCCCGCCCAATTTGATCGAAATCCAGAATTCGACAGTTAAACAAATCAAATATATAATTCTGAGACAGACAAGTACGTTTGAATTAACTATGACATTAAAACCATTTTAAAAATCAAAATTCCATTAGCAAGGTTTAAAATATGAACTACAGAATAACAACAGTATCTTAATGACAAGGACTCGGCTTTCATGATAACAAATAACCTTATTATAAAATCAGATAAGACAACAGATTAATTAGAGATGTAAGGAGATGAACAAGATTCCATCAACAGAATGTTAAAATAACGAACCGCCACTTAAGGCGGCACTGTAAGCGGCGAATGTGGTGTCACAAAAATGACTTAGTACAGCAGATGACTTCGAACAGCAACCGGCCCAAAATCCAGAGGAGGATGCCAACGACATTCTATGACCGCGTCGCTGAAACGATGAATTGCAAACGCCATGTCGGTCAGTGCGCCTCGCACCAAAGCAGATAGGCAATGCCTGCCATCTGGTTCCTATCCAGTGGAACTTCAATAGAAGACTCGTTACGGACGGCGGGTACCGGTCCACCTCGGCCAATGCGATGACAACAGCGCCCTCTACATCGCCCAGTGACTTCACTTTGCAGCGCAGCAGGAAAATTCAAGTGGAATTCTTATTATTCATTAAAAACCCTCATTAACTGAAGTTCAAGCTCTTTATATACTCTTGAGCACTCAGTGCCCCAGAAAATCAACTTAGAGAAGCTGTATTGATATTTGCTCGATTATCGATTGCCAAACTACCGGAAATAGATGCATTTGCACAAAGAGTAAGCAAACTAACGTCAACTGTACATACGTTGAACCTTATACAATGGTCTGTTGATTTCAGTTTCGAATTACTCTCCTGACTCTCTGTATTATTCTTACTGATTATGAATGACGTCACAATCATGAAAGTTAATGTCTTGAGTCCTATCATTACGAAATTACGAAACTGGGATACGTAAAGTAAATTTTTTTAAGTCAGAAACTCATTGTGAAAATTTACGTGTCGCACACGTCAACATGCTACTAACATCCTACACATACTGAAATAATTCAGAGTCCGCAACAGTATGCATCCACCGAGCTTGCGCTCAGTTATGGAGGCAGCCTCCCGCGTCTGCATTCAGGCATAAACTTGATATATGGCCAAATGTTAGCTCCTATAAGTCATCATTGAACTGTCTGGATTTCGAATATGTTGCTTGTATAACGACACCTTTGCAGCTCAAGAGCGATAATCCTGCATTAGTAAACAGCAGATAAGGTGGTGATGACTTCCACACACCTTAACTTCGAAACGTATTGTGCAGAGTATGTATGAAGGTATTAGCATTACATTAATTTTATGATATGTGATCACCTAACATCACACATGGTCTCTGGCTGACGACAAGTTGTACATTTGGGAGTATATGAGTTCAAGCAGACTGCGTCAATATCGTAAAATTTTATTTATGTTAGAACAGCTCAACAGGAGCTTTCGACGAATTCTAGCAGGCCCCTATTTCGGGAATTCCGCCAGAGGGAGTTCATAACCCTGGGTTTATTGCTAAGTGGCGACATCGTGAAAACGTCAACATTCCTAAGAAGTGATATAAGAACTCTAAAGCGTATTTCACGAACCAGTCGTCAAAAGTTTCTTGTTCACTATTTCTGAGAACATCCGCGACAATTTAGGAACAATGGTGAGTGACAGAACGATCGGTCGAAAGATAAAAGAACTAGGATTTTATGGCAGTGCAGCTATTCAGAAGCCATCGATCGTAAAAACAAGTGTCCGACGTTGCTGGAAGCTATGCACCAATGTGTGGTGGAGCAATGGAAGCCTTCGAGGAGTGATCACCCTACGTGAGATGTCAGTCAGGCGAAGGTGTAGGAGCTTGGCTGGTGCCGGGGAGAGTTCCAGCAAATGGTGTTTGCTATACACATGTTGATTAGAGCAGTTGAATCGATAAAAATCGAATAAGACCGACTTTTATTGACTCGTGTGTAGTCACTGCCAGCGGTAACTAGCAGACAGTGCTGTGTTAAATGCCCTTCATCTAGCGACACGGGGAGTTAATGGTCACTGAAATACTATGTGTCAAGATATTTCGATCTCTATACATTCAGGCGGCATCCAGCAGCCACGTCGCCAAGAGTAATCTTAAAAATTAAATTGTATCAAATTATATTAAAAAAGATAGCCGGAAAGGCTACGTCATGAACACTTGTGCGATGGCGAGCCGCTAAGGGCTGCTCGTGCTGTGGACAAAGGTTCCAACAAGACTGAGGTGCCCACTTTAGAAAGTGTGGGCAAGTAAACATGGTGTTGCTACGAGCGCCATCTAGTAGCCGCAGAAACAACCAGGCTACTGTACATTCAAAATTAGACACATGAATTTCATGTGCAAAGACATCAAGGAATAACTTCCATAGCACCAGAGGAAGCTGTAGAGGATAAAAGCTACAAATAACTGAGGACTTTCAGTGGAAGTGCGACTGTGAGGTGAAGGTGTTCACATATAAGAGACATCGTGATGGGCCAGATCAAATCAGTCACAAGACCGATGAAATAATACGAAAAGTATCTGTGTTCTAGCGATAGCTATATTCGCAAGAGTCTAGAGCTTTCTTTCCACCCGTCAGCTGGGACCAGTAGCTCTCACGGCCGCCAAAATGAAAGCAGGTGTTTTGTAAAATCTTTTACATTGAATATATGTGGTGTCCGCTCTTTCGTGCATGTACGAAAGATCGAGCGCCACTCTTGCTCTCGCATCCTTACGTACATTGATCAGCAAGAACAGTATGATCTACAGTCGATATAAACCTGTCCAGACGGTAGGTGCGTCACCTGGCAAGGAATGACTGCTACTCAAACACACACACAGTTATGTGGCATCAGTCAGTGCACTGCCCGGGTGTGGAATGGGGAAGACGCGCGATCTATCTGAGTTTGACCGAGGGCAGACTGTGATGGTCCGGAGTATCGGCACGAGCATTTCGGAGACTGTACGACTTGTAGGGTGTTCGAGGAGTTCTGTGGTGAGGTTCTTCAGCAAACCAAGGTGAAAGCACGTCCAGAAGTCCTGGGGTTGGGCGGTCACCACTCACTACCGATTCCGGACGTCGCAGGCTAGGCACACTGGTAAGGCAGGACAGGCGGCGAACTATGACGGAACTAACATCACACTTCAATTCTGGGCAGGGTACAAGTATGCATGAACACACAGTACTCCTACCACTGCTAACGATGGGCCTCTGCAGCCGACGACGCATGCATGCGCCGATGTTAGCACCACTACGTTGGCAACTACGACTGAAATGGGCACATGGCCAACGGCACTGAACGTTGACGCAGTGGCAGTGCGCTGCATGATCTGATGAATCCCGATGTCTTCATCATGCCGATGGGAGGACGCGAATCCGTCGTCTTCCAGGGCTGCAGCTCCTTGATTCCTGTACTGCGGGACAGAGACAAGTGGGGGAGGCTCCATTACGCACTGGGGAACATTCGCGTGGGTATCCGCGGATTCTGTAGAGCTCTTGCGTCGCACCATGACGGCCAAAGAGTATTGTACATTGATTGAAGAGCATGTAAAATTTTTTGAAAATTTGTGGTAAGGTCTTATGAGACCAAACTGCTGGGGTCATCGGTCCTTAAGCTTACGCACCACTTAAACTAACTTATACTAAGGACAACACACACACCCATGGCCGAGGGAGAACTCGAACCTTCGACGGAGGGGACCGCGCAGACTGTGACAAGACTCCCTAGATCGCGCGGCTACCCCGCCCGGCAAAGAGCATGTACACTCCTTCGTGTCGATCATGTTTCCCAACGGCTGTGGTATTTTTCAACAAGACAATGCGCCATGTCACAAGGCCAGGGATATGATGTTGTACTTCCAGGAACACCCACCGGTGAGTTCCAATTGATGCACTGCCTCCACTCCCCCCCTCCCACCCCCAACTCACCCGAGCTGAACCCGTTCGGAAACATCTGGGATGTGACGGAACGTGGCGTCAGATCTCATCATCCCCCTCCCCGGAATTTGCGGGAATTAGGTGATTTGTGTGCGCAAATGAGTCCCCAATTCCCACCAGCCACCTGCCAAAGCTTGCTTCCACACCACGACACGTCACCACTGTTATCCGTGCCAAAGATAGACATACCGGCTATTAGATAAGTGGTCATAATGTTCTGGCTGATCAGTGTATACGAATACATGATGAAATGAAATAGAATTTCTGACATCTGCCGCAATCGGGCATTGAAATGAGTTCGGTAGCGACAAGTGAAAATTTGTGCCGCAGCGGGACATATCCGAAAGAACAGACACCACACGTAATGTAAATACATGCACCCTGACGGCTGTTACGGTCACTTCTGTGCGCCTGCAAAATCTCTCCCGAACTCTTGCGGCGATCAGTGTGAGGCTGCGAGCAGTAAGTATGGTGGACAGGGGGCGCTACATAATTAGTGTGTCACAAGTTTGGAACTTGGGTTGGATGAGAAATGTACTCGGGTAGCCGAAGCAGCTAAGGCCATCGCTTGCATAAAGCGGGAAATTCAGTTCCGAGTCCCAACCCAGCGTGGGCGATGTCAGAATTTCTGTTTCATTTCATCGCTTTTACTCTACATCGTTCTACCTACACTTTCGTAACAATTTGGACCAGTCGTCAGCCTGATATTGCTGCTGTCTACTAGCCTACGCTCGAAATATTGCGGATCGAAGAAAACTAGATTAATTTGCTAGATTGACTTACAGAAAGGCGTGGCCTGAATCCCATTATCATATATAGGCTGAACTGGAATGTCGGCTGGTATCGATCAATTCTTTCGATGTATCTGAACTTTGTGGAAAGACTTAAACGCCATAATGGTACAGAAAGAGATGTCAAGCGTTACCAACACCAGGGATGAAAATTTTGAACGAACAACAACAGTTATCTACATATTTTTGTCCATACAATGCAACAATGTACAAAGTGGGTAATGATTCTTGTACTATATTTCAAGGATTCGTTTCCTTCTCTTTACGGACCGAGCGAGCGGCGAAGTGGTTAAACATTGAACTCGAATTCGGAAGAAGCGTGTTTCATGTCCACCTCCAGCCGTGCGGGTATAGATTTTCCGTGGTTTCCCTGAATCAGTTAAGCTTAAGACAAGGATGATACTTCAAACAAGACTGATTTTCTTCTTCAGCCTTCTACATTCAGAGTTTCAGTCCCACTTCTAATGACGTTGTTACGGGTGCGATGTTAAACTCCAAACTTCCTTGATCACGAAGTCTTTCGCGACGGAGTCCTTGCATTAAAAGTTCTCGGTTTACTAGCCGCGTCAAACTGTTGCCGATAGCTGTGTGAAACATCAGCGTCACCTGAAATACAGGTATCTAGAAAAAAACAGCGGTATTTAACAGTTTGTTAAATAAACGTAAGATTTTATTAGAAAAACAAGAATACTTGCTCAAGCTTCAACTATTGGATTCTGTCATCAGGGAAGCAGTTGAAATTAGACTATGTGAAAATAATTTCAACACAGACTCCGGATATGCACTCAGCAATGCATGGAAGCGCGCACTTAATAAAGAGAGAGCGTAGAGGGACACTTCTTACATTCCTCGCAGTTCTCCACCTGTTGCGATGGATGGCGCTGCAAGCAACGCTGGATAAAGCACGCAAACAAAATCTATTGACATAGAGGCCGCTACCTCCGTACGCGCCGTTTTCATCGTGACGTCATCCAGCCAATTAGAAGCCGTCCACTGCTTATAAAAGTGGAAGCCTCACTGGTCCACGACTCCCCCTATCTCCTTCACCACACTGACAATCCCCTTCCCCTCGCCTGAGGCGGGATCGCTATAGGCCACCTCAAGCATCTCCCTGCCCAGCCACAACACCTCATAAATGACCCAACTTAACACCTTCTCCTCAGCATATATTTTTTCCTCCATCATCATCACCTGTGTCACTATCTATATCCGCCCCACACCTCCTCTCCCCTACGACTTCACTTCCCATGTTGACCAAACCTTCTCCACCTATGTGATTGCCACTGACCTCAACATCCACAACTGTGACCCTGCCACCCTTCAGCAGTGGCATCATTTCTTTGCCACCCTCCATGATCTTGTTCCGCTCCCACAACACACCCATTCTGAAAGTAACGCCACCCCAGATGTTATCCTTGCTTCCCCCAACCTCATTGGTCGCATCGCCGTGGACGTCCTCGATCCTGTTGGTAGTGACCGTTCGCTGTCCTTCTCTCCATCTCCTTTGCCTGTGACACCCCTGCAGCCACCCGCCCAGCTGTCCCTCCAAAGTCTGTCCATGACTACTGCCATGCCAACTGGGATGCCTACTGGTAATCCATTGCCTTACAGGTCGAAAGTCACCCCCTCATCTTTCACCATTCTGCTGACATCACCCATGCCTCTTATTTCCTTCATAAGACCGTCACTGACGCTGTGGAGGCCCATGTCCCTACCAAACTCATCCACCCTCACCGCCCTATGCTTCCTCCACTGGCCGTCCTTCTTCTGCATGAATCCCACAGGCTCTACTGCTCCTTCCTCCGCACACGTGACCGGGATACACTCATCCACAACCGGAAATTACAGCGACACATCTGCAACCTCCTTACAGCAAAGAAACTCCAGCACCAGACATGCACACGCCTTAACTCCACCCTCCCTGTCAACTCCTCCAAGTACTGGTCAGCCTTCCATGGCCTTACTGGTACCCATCCCACTCCACATTACCCTATCCTCCCTGACAATCGACCCTTTCCTGACAACCTCAGTAAGGCTAACCAGTTTGCTTCCCACCTCTCTGAGGTTTTCTCCATTCCTGACGATCCCTATTTTGATTACTCACTCTTCCCCACCATCCTTGACCGCACTGATACCTCTGTCCCACCACTCGCCCCTAGCTTCCAGTACTTGGATCGGTTACCCCCCTCAGACATCAACATTCTCATCAGTGCACATGACATCACACTCGTTCTCCGCTCCAAATGCAGCTCTGCCCCTGGTCATGATGGTATCACCTACTGCCACCTCAAGGAATCCCACCATCCTTCCTGGCTGTCCTTGCTACCCTGTACAATGTCCTCCTCTCCACTGGATTTTACCCCAACCTGTGCAAGACCTCCCATCTCCTGCTGTTCCCTAAACCCAACAAACCCCCTCTGATACCTCTTCCTACTGTCCCATCTACCTCACCTCCATGTTCAGTAAGGTCTTTAGGACCATCCTCTCTCACCATATTCACCGCCACCTTCAGCATCACCACCTCCTTCCCCTGACCCAGAGTGGTTTCTGGCCTTCCTTCTCAGCTGACGACCAGCTCCTTAACCTTACCAATCTTCTTTCCCTCCAAGTTACCTACCATCACTCCAGTATCTTTGTTTCCCTTGACCTCCAGAACACCTACGACCATGTCTGGCATCCTGGGCTCCTCTTCAAACTCCAGACCTATGTTCTTCCTATCAACTTTGTCTATCTCATTGCTTCCTTCCTCTCCCGTCGTCCCTCCTATGTGACTATCTACAATTCCAACTCCCGTACTTTCTACCCCACAGCTGGCATGTCCCTCTCCTCTATCTCCTGTACACTGCTGATATGCCCAAAACCTCCCCTGCCTGTTCATCTCCTCCAGTTTGCTGATGACACCGCCTTCCTAGCCCTTTATCCTACCATTCAACGGTCGCAACGTACCTTCCAAACCCACCTTGACCAATTCACTGCTTGGTGCAACCAGTGGTTCCTCCGTATCAACCCCTCAAGACCCAGGCGATCATCATAGGCTGCACCACATGCTCTTTCCGTCTCCATGATTTCTGCCTCAGAATTTATGGCCACCCTATCCACGTGACTCCTACCGTAAATACCTTGGCTCACCTGGACTCCCCATCTCCTTACCATCCAACACAAAGCTCACAACAGACTCAGTCTCTTGAAACTCCTGTCTAGCCGGATATGGAGTCTGCATCCTTCCACCATCCTTCACATCTACAAATCCTTGATCCGCCCCATCCTCTGTTATGCCAGCGTTTCTTGGACCCCCCCTCCCAGGTTCTATAAATCCCTCCAAATCCTCGAACACCATGCACTCCGCCTCGCCTTCTGCATCTGTCTTCCATCCCCCACATACATCCTGTACGATCTCATCCCCTTCCCCGACCTTCTCCTTTTCCTTGAACACAATCGCACCCTGTATATTGTCTGCCGCCTACATCCCCCTTACTCAATGGTGTCTCTCTTCCCCTCCACCCCCAGCCCGTTGTAGCGTATTTGCCATTGTGTCCCACCCTCTCTCCATCTCCACACCCTCTGCCTTCTTTCCTAACTCAGCTTCCACCGTCTACCCCTCCCGGATGATGAACTTCGCCATGACATCTATCCTTCCTATCAACTCTAACACCATCTTCCTCCTGCCTCCTCCTCAGGGCCCCTTCTCCTCCCCCTTCCTTCTCCTGAGTGGCTTTCCCCCCCTGCTCCCCCTCCCTCTCTTGTACTCCCATTTCAGTGTCTCTGCACTCCCTCTTGCCTTGTCTACCCTCTACATCTCCTACCCCACCGGTCTCCTGCCTCTTGATGCACCGCTGGCGCCACTAGTCATTTCATCCCGCCCCCTCCCCTGCTGCACCTTGCTCTCCCCTCCTTTTTCATCCTCTCAGGCCTCTCCCTTGGCAAGTCCCACCTGGCAGTTTTATTTTTCATTGTGTGTGCTCCAAGTGGGTTTACAGTGTGTTGTTCTGGAGTGTTTTTAATACTATGGCCAACTTTTAACCTATGAGTGTGACTTCAGTGTCTTTTTTGTGTTCTACGAATCGCCAACTGTGTTTTTTAACTTTAATTCTACTTTTTTAATTGTCCCCCCCCCCCCCCCCCCAATGAACGTCTCCAGTGTATTTTTACTTCCATTCTTTCCCCTTGCTCTGTTTTATGTCCCCCCTTTGTTATCAAATTATATGTAACATTTTATTCTTGTATTAATTATTCTTGTATTAATTGAGTCAACAGATGGGGACGTTTGCAAGACAACAACCATCTGCACGAACAGTTCGACGACGTTTGCAGCAGCATGGACTATCAACTCAGACACCATGGCTGCGGTTTTCCTTGACGGTGCATCACAGACAGGAGCGCCTGCGATGGTATACTCAACGACTTTTGAGGATGAATCCAGGTTCTGTTTACAGCATCATGAAGGTCGCATCCGTGTTTGGTGACATTGCAGTGAACGCACATTGCATGCGTGTATTCGTCTTCGCCATACTGGCGTATCACCCGGCGTGATAGTATGGGGTGCCATTGGTTACACGTCTCGGTCACCACTTTGAACAGTGGACGTTACATTTCAGATGTGTTACGACCCGTGGCTCTACCCTTCATTCGATCCCTGTGAAATCCTACATTTCAGCAGGATAATGCACGACCGCATGTTGCAGATCCTAAACGGGCCTTTCTGGATACAGAAAATGTTCGACTGCTGCCCTGGCCAGCACATTCTCCAGATCTCTCGCCAACTGAAAACGTCTTGTCAATGGTGCCCGAACAACTGGCTCGTCACAATATGCCAGTGACTACTCTTGATGAACTGTGGTATCGTGTTGAAGCTGCATGGGCAGCTTTACCTGTACACGCCATCCAAGCTCGGTTTGACTCAATGGCCAGGCGTATCAAGGCTGTTATTACGGCCAGAGGTGGTTGTTCTGGGTACTGATTTCTCAGAATGTATGCATCCAAATTGCGTGAAAATGTAATCACATGTGAGATCTAGTATAATATATTTGCCCAATGAATACCCATTTATCATCTGCATTTCTTCTTGGTGTAGCAATTTTAATGGCCAGTAGCGTATATGGGGCCGTTGGGTAGTACGTAAGGAAAAGGTATTGGAGTAGGTATTGGGAAGGTAGGAAGAGAAGAACAGTCTGGGGCGCTGGTAGATCCTTAATATAAGGGACAGTGAGATGAAAACGACACAGATGGAAAAAAGTAAGTATAGTGTTTGTTATTCAAAAGTAATGGCCATAACGTTTAACACATTCGTCGCACTGTGAGACAAGACCGTAATTGCCTTCATAGGAAAATATTTGCGGTTGCCTATGAAACCACGATTGTATCTAGGAGAGCTCTTCTCCGTCAGAAGCAAAGCGACGACCACGATTGTCTTTCTTCAGGGCTCCAAAATCGTGGAAATCACTTGGGTACAAATAGGACAGTGTGGAGGGTGTGTAAGAGCTTCCCGTAGGGCTCACATGATGCCAATGTTCTTTCGAGTACGCTGCAAAAGTTTCGCTGGTAAGTTCTTACACACCCTCAGTACAGTCCCGACATCTGCCCATGCGATATCCATATTTTTGAAGCCCTAAAGAAAGACATTTGCTGCCGTCAATTTGCCCCGGATGAAGAGGTGCTCGCCTGGGCACAAACATGGTTTCGTAGGCAGTCGCAAATATTTTCCAGTTAAGGTACTGATCGTCTTATTTCACAGTGAAATAAATGTATTATCCGTTATTGTGACTACATTTGAAATAATAAACAGTTTACTTACTTATTTTCCATCTATTTCGTTTTGATTTGACTGCCTCTTAGGCCTATACGGAGGAGAATAGGGATCAGGAAAAGTCCTGGCCCAAGCAGGCCTCGAAGGGCTCAACGGTTTCGACCGACCGCCGTGTCATCCTCAACCGACAAGCGTCACTGGATGTGAATGTAGAAGGACGCTGAAAGGTGGCTACACTGAGTCACAGCGCCAGAGATTGCGCCAAAGAGTATTATTCAGCCGCCTCCACCGGCAGTTATAGTTGAGAAGTTGCTGTGGGCAGTAGTAGTTCTGAGGTAGGTGTGATCTGTGCTTGTTGAGATGTCGATAGAGTACGAGTTGTTCTGTTGGGCAAGACACCGTACGTTATTCGATTGGGGATGTTGTAATGATCAGAGTGTATTTTTCGTCAATATATATGAAGGTAACGAATTTTTTATTTTTATTTATTTCAAACTTCCTAACTAACAATGCCTCTTGCTCACAGGTTCAGTCAACAAAGCATCTGGCTTGTGTTCATGTATAGAGTGTAATTCTGGTTTACATATGCAATCATAGTATTTCTGTTTTTTTTAAATTACTTCAGTGTAAATGGTGTTCAAAATATCTTGTCTTATCGAGGAAGAACCGTGCCAGATGTGTACGTTGAATCACACTTCCACACACAGAACAGTTACACTTATGCTTTCTTGTTTCGTAGCTTTTATAGTTGCTGGGGACTTAATTAATTAATTGTGTTAACGCAAATTTCCTTTCATTCTTTGCTGTAATTCTATGCAGTCAGATTGCATACTAATATTATTCAGGGCCAACCGGTTACGAGACTGCGTAACCGCACAAACAGCGACTAAAATTAAAATTATTTGCATTTTATTTAATTTAGCCCCCATGCAACGTGTGGTCAGCACACTATTCTCCTAGTCGTTGTCTGTTTTTGTGACCAGAGCCGCTACTTCTCAAACAAGTAGCTCCTCTGTTATCCTCACAAGGACTGAGTGCACCCCACTTGCCAACAGAGCTTGGCAGACCCAGCAGATCACCCATCGAAGTGCTAACCAAGCCCGACAGCGCTTATCCTCGGTGATCTGACGAGAACCGGTGTTACCACTGCGGCAGACTGTTGGCACGGGGTAAAGAAATATGTGGAGGAAATCAGTCAAGGCTGATTGCAGGGAATATAACGTGGAAATGCATCACTTCAGGAGGTCAGAACAACATGTATGACAGATAAACCATTATACTTGTATATTACCATGAAATACGTACAGAATGCTGAAATTATAATAAAACAGAATACTTAATGTGTCTTCTTTCGTAACGTTGTGCCTGCTGGCGCTGCGGAGGCATACTATGATCTGGCATCTTTATTCTTGGACGGAATGTATAAAAATATGTAAAAATTATATAATTCATACAGTAACGTAAGCGTATTGCGGAAATCGTTATAGGTTGCCAATGAAAATCGATATCGCAGATATTATCGAGCACTCTCTGCTCCAAAGGAGCATAGCAGCGCCCTCACACTGAGGTCAATACAGTGTCGAGTTAGCAAGAGTTCTGACCAGTTCGAGACCTCAGCTACAGCAGCGAGTAGGACAGTGACAGTTAAAATTTCAAACAGAAATACACTTGTATCAATGTTGCACGTTGTACCTCAGGAGAACAGTTTGTTAATTAGTGCATCAAGAGTTGCTTTCCTAATCCATGAAACTTGTAAATTATCCAGTACTCCTGTGTGAAAGCTAAGTAAATCTTTTTATTCCTTTATGTAATAATGTGAACTAATATTTCATGTGTTTTATTGTGAAGAACCTTCCTCCAGAGTAATCAGAGAACCCGCAGTTGTGGCCAGACGTAAGTAATTTCGTCACGTCAAAACACCAAGCTTGTTTTGGAAGTTAACAGTGCTTGGCTCAAAGAACCATCCCTATCACTCGCCTTAAACGTTTTGAGATACTTGTTCCAGTACTAAGGTACAGAAACTTATCCGTTGAAGAGACTGAATTCGATAAATTACACGCTATACAGACCAGACAACTTTTTATGTGTATTTCTTCTCTTGTCTGTAAATAACTGTTTAAACACTCTCACACACTGAAAGGAAGTCATATTTACGTCACATTATGAGCTACCAATACCAAAATCTTAGTCGGCCGGGGTGGCCGAGTGGTTCTAGGCGCTACAGTATGAAACGGTCGCAGGTTCGAATCCTGGCTCGGATATGGGTGTGTGTGATGTCCTTAGGTTAGTTAGGTTTAAGTAGTTCTAAGTTCCAGGGGACTGATGGCCTCAGAGCCATTTGAACCATTTTTGAACCAAAATATTTATTTGTTACCAGTTTCAGCCACTCTGATCCTCGTCATCAACATGATAAGCGAATTGAAACTTCTAACTAAGAAAGCCTTTTATTTAATTGTCTTGATCGTAAAGTTTTTGTAGAGAACTACCGATTTGTTTATGCAACAACCATCTTCAGAATTTCCCGTTCCGCTGCACAGCAACAAGTCACAACCATGGTTATAACTTGTTTCTGTGCTGCATAAAGAGAAATTCTGAAGATCGCTATTGTATAGCCGAAACAGGTGATTCTGTTCAAAAAACTTTGTTCAAGGCAATTAAATAAAAAAATTATATATCGTATTATCGCTTCACAAATTGTCATTTTATGGTAAATTCTATTCAAAGATTTGTCTATTAGCAGCTCAAGGTGTTTCGCGAAAATGGCTTCCAGAACTCCACCACTGGGGCTGGACACGTCTGCGTGGGAGTATTGAGCGACAGTGCTGCCAAATCTTGCAACGAACTTGTTGCATCATATCGTCTTCTCGCCTTGAGACTGATTTAACCGCGCGTACACAGAGCGAGCACTTTAGACGGATTTAACCTTGTGACTACGACGTCAGTGGAATTCCAGAAGGATTATTGGAAACAAGACACCGGCATGACAGCTGAGCTGGACGAATGTAGTTTTTATACCGGATTGAGAATTGTTGAACATTGCTGCTGGTCTATCTACAAAGAGCGAGTCATTTTCCTCTCACATTATACACTGGTGTGCAATACCTAAGGAGGAAAGTAACTTTTGCACGATGTGGCACTGTCAATTTACACAGATTGTTTAAACTTGGACTGTACTTAGAAAGAACTGCTACAATGGTATGCTACAGAAGACAACTGAAAGAATACACAATGAGACGAACAGAAATTACACTTTTACTCAAAGACAACAGTGACACTGAAGTCACCGCCATTCCTGATGGTCCCCTGGACCTTACAAAAGGCCGGACATGATTCTTATTGGGGTGTGTGATCACCACTGACGGGAATGTATGCTCGGCAGTGTGCTCCTATGCTGGTCACAAAGTTGGTAAGGAGTTCCTGCGGTACAGCGTTCTGTTCCTCCACTATCGCGGTTGAAAACTGCTGGATACTCTTCGGTGTATGTGTACGTGCTGCAATACGTTTTTCCAACGCAGCTCACACGTGATCGATAGGGTATCAGTCGAGGGACAGGCGGGCCAATCTATTCACCGTGTATCCTCTCGTTCGAAGAGCTCCTACACCTGCGCTACCTGATGCGGTCGCGCATTGTCATCCAAAAACATGAAGTCAGAACCAAATGTACTCCTAAAAAGAGAGAGGAGTACAATGCCAGAATAACACTGAGCGGTGAGCGTACCGTGTTCAAAGTTTTGCAAATCGCTACGCCCATGCAACATTACACCTCTCCACATCGTAATACGTGGGCCACCAAAACGATTTTGCTCGAGAGTGTTCCTGGGCGCATTACGTGTTTCCACCTTTACCCATATGAGGGTGCATCCATCACTGTCGAACATGATCGTTTTGGTGGTACAGGTGTTATGGTGGGAGTAGTCACAATGTCCATAGGCGTACTGACTTCCACATCTTTGAAGACGGTACACTAACCGATCTGCATTATTGTGACACTGTACATCTACCCCATGTGCGTCCTTTGAGGGGTTCATTCGGCCCTGACCTGATTTTTATGGCTGACCGTGCTCGATGACATCTAACAACGGAGGCGGAGAAGCTCTTGGAACGAGGGATATTTGACGAATGGACCACTCTACCCATTCTCCCGACTTACATCCAATCGAGTACGTGTAGAGGGGAGACTTACTGCAGCCTGGCTACACGCACCAACGACCATCAGCAGTTGTCAACCACGCTAGTGGACCAACTACTTAGCAACTCCGTGGCCAGCGTGGAAGCACGTTTCAGAACATGCACTGCCGTCGGTGGTGATCACATACCCTATTAAGAACCATCTCCCGGCTTGTCCAGAGATCAGCATAAATGACTGTGACTTTAGTGTCATTATTGCCTTATTTCTGTTCATCTCATTGTGTATTTCTTTCAGTTATCTCCTTTACTATTCTGCAGCAGTTATTTCTATGTATAGTCCACGACTCATCGAGCTGTGTTACTTGACAGTCACATATCAGGCGAAAGTTACTTTCGTCCTTAAGTACTGCACATCGGTATATATCTACATTATGAATTATACAGAGCTATTTAACGACAATGAGGTCCACTGCTTTTGGCACCAGTATACAATTACTATACAATTACTATTGCAAAGACTGATCACTAAATACTTCCTATGGCCTATTTCTATTATTGCAAGAATCTGAAATCGTCCGTTATATATAATGGACGAGTTCAGATTCTTGTGAGTCCTTAGTGAACAGTCTTTGCAATAATAACTGCCAAGAGCAGTAGACCTCATTGTAGTTAAATAGCTCTGTATAGTTCATAATGTGTAAGAATCTTAAATAGTCCATTACCATTATTTATATATATATATATATATATATATATATATATATATATATATATATATATTCGTCTAGAAAATTTAGTGAGAAAACTAAAAACTTACTTAAACTCAGAAGGGGAGCTAAAATTCAATCTGATGGTGACATGAAAGTGTACTCCGAACATGGTGGAGTGTTGACCAAAGATATGAAGGTCGATTTCAAGAAAAACAAAAAAGTCATTCTCAGACCCAATTTAAAAAAGCAAAAAAAGCTTAAATTAAGCTAAAGCTCATGATTGACCAGAAGCAGATTACAGCAAAAAGTGGAGACAGTGGCAGACTTACCGATAAAGAGAAAGTTTCAAATTTTCATCAGCAATTTTTTCAGTCACCTGTATGCAAAACAAAAGATAATCGATAAGAATGAGACAGCAAGCGCAACTAACAGGTTCTAAAAGACCTCCCATAGAAATGGGATTTTCCGGAACTCATAGCTCGGGTTCTGTTGATGATAGAAATGTAGGGTCAAGTCTTTTGGATAGCTGTTGAGCTACGGGCCGTTTGTATGCTCAACAGAAGGTTCCTCTTACTGCAACTACCGTACAGTATAGGATCAACCACAGTTGTTGTTGTGGTCTTCAGTCCTGAGACTGGTTTGATGCAGCTGTCCGTGCTACTCTATCCTGTGCAAGCTTCTTCACCTCCCAGTACCTACTACAACCTACATCCTTCTGAATCTGCTTAGTGTAGTCATCTCTAGGTCTCCCTCTATGATTTTTACCCTCCACGCTGCCCTCCAATACTAAATTGGTGATCCCTTGATGCCTCACAACATGTCCTACCAACCGATCCCTTCTTCTGGTCAAGTTGTGCCACAAACTTCTCTTCTCCCCAATCCGATTCAATACTTCCTCATTAGTTATGTGATCTACCCATCTAATCTTCAGTATTCTTCTGTAGCACCACATTTCGAAAGCTTCTATTCTCTTCTTGTCCAAACTATTTATCGTCCACGTTTCACTTCCATACGTGGCTACACTCCATACAAATACTTTCAGAAATGACTTCCTGACACTTAAATCTATACTCGATGTTAACAAATTTCTCTTCTACAGAAACGCTTTCCTTGCCATTGCCAGTCTACATTTGATATCCTCTCTACTTCGACCATCATCAGTTATTTTGCTCCCCAAATAGCAAAACTCCTTTCCTACTTTAAGTGTCTCATTTCCTAATCTAATTCCCTCAGCATCACCCGACTTAATTCGACTACATTCCAGTATCCTCGTTTTGCTTTTGTTGATGTTCATCTTACATCCTCCTTTCAAGACATTATCCATTCCGTTCAACTGCTCTTCCAAGTCCTTTGCTGTCTCAGACAGAATTACAATGTCATCGGCGAACCTCAAAGTTTTTATTTCTTCTCCATGGATTTAAAATCCTACTCCGAATTTTTATTTTGTTTCCTTCACTGCCTGCTCAATATACAGATTGAATAACATCGGGGAGAGACTACAACCCTGTCTCACTCCCTTCCCAACCACTGCCTCCCTTTCATGTCCCTCGACTCTAATAACTGCCATCTGGTTTCTGTACAAATTGTAAATAGCCTTTCGCTCCCTGTATTTTACCCCTGCCACCTTCAGAATTTGAAAGAGAGTATTCCTCTCAACATTGTCAAAAGCTTTCTCTATTTCTACAAATGCTAGAAACGTAGGTTTGCCCTTCCTTAATCTAGCTTCTAAGATAAGTTGTAGGGTCAGTATTGCCTCACGTGTTCCAACATTTCTACGGAATCCAAACTGATCTTCCCCGAGGTCTGCTTCTACTAGTTTTTCCATTCGTCTATACAGAATTCGCATTACTATTTTGCAGCTGTGACTTGTTAAACTGATAGTTCGGTAATTTTCACATTTGTCAACACCTGCTTTCTTTGGGATTTGAATTATTATATTCTTCTTGAAGTCTGAGGGTATTTCGCCTGTCTCATACATCTTGCTCACCAGATGGTAGAGTTTTGTCAGAACTGGCTCTCCCAAGGCCGTCAGTAGTTCCAATGGAATGTTGTCTACTCCTGGGGCCTTGTTTCGACTCAGGTCTTTCAGTGCTCTGTCAAACTCTTCACGCAGTATCTTATCTCCCATTTCATCTTCATCTACATCCTCTTTCATTTCCATAATATTGTCCCCAAGTACATCGCCCTTCTATAGACCCTCTATACACTCCTTCCACCTTTCTGCTTTCCCTTCTTTGCTTAGAACTGGGATTCCATATGAGCTCTTGATGTTCATACAAGTGGTTCTCTTATCTCCAAAGGTCTCTTTAATTTTCCTGTAGGCAGTATCTATCTTATCCCTAGTGAGTTAAGCCTCTACATCCGTACATTTGTCCTCTAGCCATCCCTGCTTAGCCATTTTGCACTTCCTGTCGATCTCATTTTTGAGACGTCTATATTCCTTTTTGCTTGCTTCATTTACTGCATTTTTATATTTTCTCCTTTCCAACTACAGTATAGGATCAAAGTTTGAATATTACATATTTTCTTCGGCTTCGGTTGTTTCTTCTAATGTTAGATGTGGTCCACGGTGAGCCTTAAGGCGCTTATGGAGGCATTATAATCAGTTGAAAACATTCAACGAATTACACTGAGAGGACCATAATTTCAAAGTTTTTAATTAAATATTTCTGCTTATTTTGAGGTATAGTACATATTTCACAGTGTGCTACATAATTTTATAAATTTTAATTTTAATGCATAATTATCATACATTTTGGTAAATCCCATAAATTCTCGTTGCATAGCGAAATAGGAAAAAATTTTAAGTTGTAGTATTGTGTTTCTCTTACTGTTGTGAATCCTGTTGTGCTCAAAGCTAAACTGCAGAAGTTCGATGCAGACAACAATGACTAGTTTTAAGCTTTCCTTGCTTGTTCTCTAACGCTTCACAGTGTGTAACAGACAGTTTCATTTAGGTTAACCACGGTACCGATTGCTTCTTGCTATCATAAAAGACGAAAACATTTATTTCTATTCACAGTGCTTTAACCACTGATGGTAAAATAGTCATCTGGCAAACTTATGATAAGAGTATGGGATGTACAACGAAATTTTGAATTGAATGGGAGATTTACCTGGATTCGTGCTATGCTGATATATTAGAAAAAATCAGGGCTGACATTGGCAAATCTGCTACATGGATTCATCCTAATTTAATTGTGGGAAAGCTGAACTTTGAGGCTGCACCCAAACCCTATTTAATTTACTGTAAACATCTGGAGGCAATAAATAGTTCTATAGGTTGCTAGATTCATTAATGATGGACGTAAGATACTACGGCCAGATGGCGCAAAAGAAAAGAGGGTCTTATTGATGTACACCGATGTTGAGAGCATGAAAATCGCTTAATGTATCTTATCCAAATGTAGTGCATGTTAGATGCAGTGCTGTTTTGCGGGGGGAACGCTGGGGGACGCGTACCCCTAAACCTTTTCGTCGACAAAGTAATTTTTTTATGATGTTGAGAACTTGGAAGAGAGCCAAAGATTTATTTCAGGGACGTAATTCTTTTATTTCATTTTTTCGTGTTGGTAATTGCAATACGAACTATACCATTGCAGTTTTTGGTGGGAAAAGCGATGTCATTGACTGTTTCAAGCAGAAAAATAACAAACTATTTTACTTGTTCTCCTGCATCTCAAAAACTAAAAACTGTCAATAATTCGTGTGCGAGTGAAAAGCCAGGAAGTTCAACATCAGTGGATGACTGAAGTGAAACTGTAAACCTGAGCACTGAACCTACGTGTGAAAATGCAGTGAACGAACGTGAGCATGATAGAAAACTAAATGATCGTCCAGACTTTGGAACAAGTCCTATACATTTTTTTTTTTTTTTTTTTTTTTTTTTTTTTAGTTCGACATGTCGATGGCGTCATGGCTAAAAGCACACGGGTGGTATCCCATGCTTACTATAAGTACTTTTCGCTGCATTATATCAAATGCCGGAATACCTTCAAACTTTCTTTTAGAAAAAAAGCGCTGGTGCGCTGGTTACATGTAGTGCACATGCACTGGAGCGAATGGCAGAGACAGTTAGAAATCAGTTCCCAGAAGTAATTGCACTGATATCAGCAATGAAGAAGGTGTTCTTGACGCTACATGCAGCAGCTGCCTGATGTACCTCTGCCTCCGGGGCCAGTGATAACAAGGTGAGCAACATGGGTTGGAAGTGTGATCTTCCACAATAAGCAACTTTAAGCTGTGAAGTCAGTGATGAAGCACATTTCTTCTGATCCTGCAGTGTTTGTGAGGGAGTCCTTGTCAGTATTCAACAGTTCTAAAGTGCTCAGCTCAATTTCATACATCGCAAGCACTTTGACTGGCTTCCCAGCAGTCTCAAGTAACTGGAGACTTCAAGTACGCCTGCCAAAGAGGCTACAGGAATAATGGAAGCCCGTCGAGTTCCTCGAGTGTGGAATCACAATGACTGCAGAAACTGCGGAATCATCCTGGTGCACGATAAAGCCCGCCCCCACGCCGCCGATCGGACAACGGCTACATTTCAGAGATTTGGTTGGGAGACACTGCAACATACTCCGTATAGCACGGATCTTTCCCCATGTGATTTCACATCTTTGGCGACCTGAAAAAAGGCATGAGTGGATGTCGGTTTCAGTTGAAAGAGGACGTGCAGGAGTGGAAGCGGTTGTGGATCCGTCAGCTGCCGACCGCGTTCTACGAAACGGGAACTGATCGTCTCGTCTCCCAGTGGCACAAATGTCTGAACGCGTGTGGTGATTACTTTTGAATCGAACTATTCCGTGGTCCCGTTGTGGCGGGTGTTCGGTTTCCGTTTGACTGCCCCTCATACTAAAAATGGTAGCTTTCATTGGTTGCTTTGCTTGTCAGGTATTATGTACGGTTTCTCTGCTTTGGGAAAGGCACTGTCGTTGGTTAGAATTGTGAACAATCAAGTAATGTGTAGACAACTTTTCTTCAGAATCAAAACGGCATCGGCAGCACTCACAAACTTCAATCGAATATTGATGAGCAATAATGCTATAGCTCGCTTGCACCGAAAAGTTTATTATGTAACAGAAATGGTAATTTATTTTTATTGTTTTACAGGCAGCATTAAGAGGTTCCTACGTTTCTCATGTTTGTGATGTCTCGAGACATACAATGGAAACACTTTAAACTCGTTTCATCCGTATTCTTTTTTCTTTCCTATAACAATCCACAGAGTATTGAATATAGTACATATTAACAGGTACATTGTCGTTGTTTCCTTAAGTATTTCCACATGGTTCAGATTTCTGGAAAGTAAAATGTTTGCAAAATTTAATGCATCTGAATGAGAACGATAGCGATGTAGATCACATTGTTGCTCCTTAAAAACCACCTATGATTGACCATTTGCAAGGATGTAGCCAAAAGCCGGGGGAGTGGGGGGGGGGGGGGGGCGAGTCAAGAGGGCGCGCTATTCGCTAATTCCCATCTCTACTTTAGCCAAGACCAACTACTGTACAGTGTTAGGCTTATTCAAGCTCAGCTGTTGTTTTGTTAACCAGTCCAGACGTTACTTGCAGTTGAATTTAATGTAAACACTGCAGTTTATTATGTTCATGCTGTGTGCTGTTGTGATAGTTTTTAATTATGGATGACTTTGTAACGAGAAAAAAAGAGGAAAATGATTTTCATCCGTCCACTAGCATTACAGCAAGCTAAAAATATGTACACGCTACTAAAATAGCCTAATTAGCTGTCTATAGCAGTTTAATGTCATCGCTGGAGTCGTTATTTGTAGAGTGGTAGACCTGTGGCATTGCAGTATTTCATTGTTTCCCCAAAGCAGTGGAGTAACAGTAAAGGAAAGTGAGTGCATAAAAGCACACTTTGATTTGCATTGATCGACAAATATATCGCCTGGATGATGATGGTTGCATTTCTTTAAAAAAAATGCTCAAAATTCTGTCATTACTATAGTCAGATCCATGAACGATGGCAGTTTGCCCACGTCGAGACAAGGATGGGGAATACATTGTTGCCAATTCCAAGTGACAGTTGCGTTATGCTCATACGCGTACTTTGCACTTGAAGTAAGTGTGTATCCTACAAATTATGTCTCTCGCTTGCTTGTGTAGAATTTGTCGTTTACAGCCATCAGCTGTGACAACTCGCAAATAAATGGAATAAAAATTCACTAAATAACTCGCTACGATCACGTTACATGGTCGCACTGCATACAACATTTATAGCACAATGCTCAGAACACTGCTGTATGCTCGTTGGCTGTGGGAGAATCCGTGACGTTGGTGCGCTGAACGACCCTACACTCGACCGCCATCATTCGTGACTCCAACTATAGCCAAATGACAAAACATCGCCCAATCAGGTCACTCGGGCGATACTCAGTTATGAAAACCAGTTATGCTACTAAACGGTTGGGTGGGGTTTGTTGAGAGCAGAATGGTTATGTGATGACAGCACAGTCCATAGTTTGTTCCTAAAAGAGTTTTTCAGCGAACTGCTTTAATTCGTCCGAACCAACAGCACGCTGCATAACCCCCCCCCCCCCCCCCCAATCGCCCTCCTTTCGTCCAAAATGTATTTATGCTCTTGTAAATAATTACTGTAATTCTTGATCAGTAAATGAAATTGAAAAATGTTAATGAAACGCTACTTTAATAAAATCTGAGACTGAATTTAGGAATTTTGGTAGCTTTGATGTGCTGAAGGAATTTTCACTTGGTTTTAGATAAGCCATAAATTCGAGCAAGAGACTGTAATAGGAGAAAAATAGTTATTGTCAAAAGAGGTTCGAACTCGTTTGACTTGATAAGTAATTCAGTGCAACGTTAAGCTTTTTATGCTCTACGATAGTGAAACTTATATTAGAAGACAACTGTGTTTTGTTAGCAAAGATGCAGTACATTAGATTAGAATTTGAATTTTGGTCATACTGCCAAATAAAGAAATTTTTAATTTGGGTATCTCTCATTATACATACATTAAAAAAAGTTACACAACACCCCAGTTCCCAGAACTCCTGAAGATAGACGTTGACTGTGGATATTGTATCACAGATGTCACTAAACCCACCCAAAGATGTAAACAACCATGCATGAGCAGCGCCTATTAGACGGAGGGAGTCAGACAGCCGATCAATTCCAGTCATTCCACCTGGAAGGAGGTACATGTCACCTGTTGTCTGTAGTTCAACCATGTCTAGACGGTCAATACCGCGGTTCGATCGCGCCCACATTGTTACTTTGGCTCTCAGCAACAGGAGTGTCCATGCGCCTCGGAGTGAACCAAAGCGATATTGTTCGGACATGGAGGAGATACAGAGAGACAAGACCAGTCGATGACATGCCTGGCTCAGGCCGCTCAAGGGCTGCTACTGCAATGGATGACAGCTATCTATGGATTATGGCTCGGAGGAACCGTGACAGCAACGCCACCATGTTGAATAATGCTTTTCATGCAGCCACAGGACGTCGTGTTACGACTCAAACTGAACGCAATAGGCTGCACAATGTGCAACTTCACTTCCAAGATCCATGACGAGGTCCATCTTTGCATCTATGATACCATGCAATGCGGTACAGCTGGGCCCAATAACATGCCGAATGGATCGCTCAGGATTGGTACTACGTTGCCTTCACCGATAAGTGTCACATATGCCTTCAAGTAGACAATCGACGGAGACGTGTCTGGAGGCAACCCGGTCAAGCTGAACGCCTTAGACATACTGTCCAGCGAGTGCAGCAAGGTGGAGGTTCCTTGCTGTTTTGGGGTGGCATTATGTGCAGCCGTTTTCATGGACGACAATTTGCGCCCCCATTGTGAACATCTTGTGAATGATTTCCTTCAGGATAACGACATCGCTCGACTAGAGTGGCCAGTATGTTCCCCAGACATGAACGCTATCGAACATACCTGGGATAGTTGAGAAGGGCTGTTTATGGACGACGTGACGCACCAACCACTCTGAGGGACCTACGCCGAATCGCCGTTGAGGAGTGGGACAATCTAGACCTAAAGTGTCTTGATCAACTTGTGGGTAGTGTTCTATGACGAATACAATCATGCATCACTGCAGAAGGACGTACTGCTGGGTATTAGAGGTACCGATGTGTATAGCAATCTGGACCACCACCTCTAAAGGTCTCAGTATATCGTGATACAACATGCAATGTGTGGTTTTCATGGGCAATAAAAAGGGCAGAAATGATGTTTATGTTGATCTCTGTTCCAATTTACTGTACAGGTTCCAGAACTCTCGGAACGAGATGACGCAAAACTTTTTTGATGTATGTGTCTTCAGAATAAGTGAAAAACAAATCGTAGCTCCTCCCTCCCCCCCCCCCCCCCCCTCCTTTGACAAAATCCTGGGTGCGTTCTTGCCATTTGAAGTTACATTTATCAGTCTTTGAATCAACATTTATCATAGCATGTTTGTTTGCAATCAAATTTGGTAATTTTCTGTGTATTGTTGTATAGAAACACTTATTTATATTCGCGTTAATCCAAAGTTACAATATTTCTTTTAACACTCAACTGCAACTGTGAAATTCGAAAGTTTCCAATCCATTTTTTCTTTTTAACTGTAAGATTTACATCAAGAAAATGTCTGAGAAGCTTAATCTTCCCATTATTGGCTACTATTCGAAAGTATCATCACTGGTTTAATTTACTATGATTGGCTAGTATTCGAAAGAATATCATCACTAATTTAACAATATTATAAAAAGGATGGATTGCTACACACCCTATAGGGGGACATTGACTCTCAGGAAGGCACAAAGAGAAGATTGCTACACATTTTAGCTTTCGGCCAAAAGAACTTCTTCTAAGTTAGAAAACATACACGCAAGTACACAAAAGCACACCTCACACACACACTATGTGGCCGGCCACAGTGGCCAGAGACAGAACAAGTGGAGTCTCACTTTCTTATCAGAAAGTGATTATTAGACATATTTGCAGCTTGTGAATCTGAACAGTTGGATGGGGATTTCAACTGAAATCTCCCCAAAGGCAAAACTACCGTATTTTTCTATAAAATGATATTAAATGATTATACTATCTGGGAGACAGTCTAATTGTTTGCACTTTCTGGTGGCCGCTCCACTTAATTTCTAGAGAGTGAAACTCTACTAGGCATCTGGGAGATTGAGAGGTATGAGAAGTTGCGCAGAAGTGCACGCGGCCATGACATGCGTTCATTTAATGACGGGCGGCCTGCAGGCAAATGCCTGTCAACCTCAAGTTGACACCAATAATGGCCCAGGCTTTTACTGATTGTGACGGCGCAGCTGACAGCCGGACATTCGGAGTGTTGTTTACTAAGTTACGAGATATCTGACGAACGATTCTGTGCAGCTAATAAAATGACTTCGTACAAGGCGCAGTTCACAAGAGAGACAGTCATGCAAGTGTTTTCATGAAGCTCTGTGTAGACCAGTAGTTCCCCACGCACGGGGAACGGGCAATTACCCTTTGCAGTGGAAGGGGGAGGAATAAAAGGAAAATTTCTGAGGGAAACAACGAAATAGGGTTTCGAACATAACATGCTAAAAATTCAAAACTGTATTAATAAATTGTATTTTTGAGCTCTAATATTTGTAATACCATCGTCATCATTATCAGCAGCATCATTCATTTGACAACCACTACTGGATACATGCCTCATCGAGACTTTTCCATGCACTGCAGTTTTCAGGGACACCCATCAAAAATGCTCCTGCTCATTTTCTGACGACTCCTACTTTAACGTCTCTCTGTTTTCTTATCTTATGGATGCCAAAAAAGTATTTCCTTTGTTTCTCTTAGCTTCATATCCGTCGACCTCTATCGCACTTTCTTACGGTCATAATTACCACTCAGACTCCAGTATGCCACCTGGTCCATTTTTTCCCCTCTCGCGCCTGCTGATTCCCACCTTGAGTCTAACCACTGATCGTTCAGTAACCTCCAGTTCTGAATAGTTTCCACATTAACAGATCGCGTCTCACTGCTATACACCAAAATATAATGAACATTAATTTCAAACATGCATTTTCAGACTCGACAACTTAGTTTTGAAAACTCCATTAGCTTCCCGAAAGTATTCCAGGTTCTTATTTACTCTTCTATTTAGTTCTTTTGCTATGAATACATATGTAATAGGCAACATGTGTTACCAATAAAAAATTCTATTAGCATCTATCTTCCTCATTTTGAAAATCGACACTTTCTAGGTTCTAAGACTATTTCTTGGGCTCTGCAGGGACAAGAAAAAAATGGCTGAAAATAGGCTTTTATCAAACATACTGGCGGAAGTTGGTGAATGATTGGCGGCGAATATCCATTATTATAGGAAAAGGCGTTAAGAGTTCTAGTTATATTCGCAGCTACAAAAGTACATGTTCTATTGCGGTACGTAACAATGAAAACAAAGCGAGAAACCGGATCAACTTTGAGCATTACAGTGGACATTAGCCGACTTTAAAAAAAAATACAGAAAAGATAGCTAAAAATCAGCAGTTTCAACTTTCTCATTGTTACATCCCTTTGCGCTATCTTCTTGCCGAGCGTTAACACTTTGGTTGCGATGCTAACTTTTCTGTAACTAGAAGTGATCACTGCGAATGAGTTATTTGAAATATTGCAATAAATAACAAGTTTATTTAAAATTTTAGTGATAACTGCAACTTAACAGCCACCAAATATGCATAAACGACAACTTTCAGTCCGATCTGGCAATTTTGGGCTCCAAAAAGAGGCGTTCTTCAGTATTGGAACTGTGTTAATTCGGCTCAAACCGTTTTATCAAACAAAATATCAGTAAAATTAATTTTCATATATTTGGCGTTGGATTATATGCCTGAAATTCAGCGATGAAACTTAAATGTTTTATGCTGATCTCACGGATATGTTGCTCTGAACTTCTTTTATGTAGATTCTAATTGTTGACAGAAGTTCAAATGGTTCAAATGGCTCTGAGCACTATGGGACTTAACAGCTCAGGTCATCAGTCCCCTAGAACTTAGAACTACTTAAACCTAACTAACTTAAGAACATCACACACATCCATGCCCGAGGCAGGATTCGAACCTCCGACCGTACTGGTCGCTCAGTTCCAGACTGAAGCGCGTAGAATTGCTCGGCCACTCCGGCCGGCTGACAGAAGTATTGTCGTATTAATTTCATCGACGAACTTATCCTGCGTGTAGAGAGGGCTGTCTGATATGCAGTGTATTATAAAGCTCGGTTTTTTTTTTTTTTTTGTCCCAATACCAGTAAGTTGTGAGTGAGACAGAGGGCTTTCCCCTTGGCGGTTTTTGGAGAGGATCGCTATATCTTCCAGGTGCTTTACAATCAACACATCCTGGGGAAACTTACTATAAACTTGGAGTTGGGGCACTGGAACAACTTCTAATATGTTTCCGGGACGATAGGCCCCAAACAAAATTATGGAGGCGCGTATTTATTTAACAGCTGAGAATGAAGGAGCATACTTCTTACACATCTTTATCAATGACACGGCAGTTCACTTGATGTTTCCAACATACAACGATTCTTTAAGAAGTTGGCAGCTAACAAAACGTAAAGTGTTCTTTAAACGACAGTTAAAAAGCAGCTCACTAACTGTAGTTACATGCTGCTCGTTCAACGCAATATCCCTCTGAAAATTATTTCTTGAATTTATCTCTCTTGTTTCGCATAAGAACCTAGTTGGCCAATCAGCTATTATTTCCTCTAGTAGAGTTGCAGGTGCCTTGCTACTCGAGAAGCATTATAGGGCTTTGAATCAACACGAAGTATACTAGTATGTGGACGTCTAGATTATAGTCCAAATTACATTTTCAGTGTATTGTCTACTACATTTATTGTATCTCCAGTCTTTTAGAAAGGAAATCATGAACCTAATGCCCTCTAAATGCCTTCTGGAAGCTGGACATATCCATTTTCCACAACTTCGACAGCTCGTCTCTACCCCTGACTGTTGAGAGAGCAAGTGCCACATATTTCAACAACTCTTGTATGTAAATATTATAGCGATGGGTATACATTTATCTTCAAATATCCCACTCTTGTTTTGTGAAGTGGTAGCAATGCCACAACAACAAAACTAGACTTTACCAATGCTATTCGTATATCAAGCTATTACGATTTAAAATGTTTTTTGATTTTCTGTACTTCGAAACTACGAGGGTTGACTGGAAAGTAAAGCCGGGTTCACACAGGCAACAAAAGTATCGCCACTGCTAATGACGAACTGCAGTTGCTTTGTAGTTGCATGTGTGAACTCCTAGTTTTCGGTGGCGCCATTTAAGAAGCGCAACTTTTGTCGCGCCACAAAAAGTTGAACTTGGTTCTACTTTGTTGCGCCATTTGCATTCTCCACAATCGAATAACGTCATTCGATTTCTACCTCGCAGCTGGATTCAAACCTTTCTAGTGTGTATTCGTTTGCAGATAGTGATTTTGTACAGCCGTTTAATCAGCTGAGACGGGTGACGCCATTTTGCAAACTGCGCAATTACGAAGAATCTGTAGCGTCCTTTGTGAACGGTAGCTCACAGCGCCATTCCAGAATGACTTGACTTGTGGCGATACTTTCGTTGCGTGTGTGAACCCGGCTTAATGCATCAACCTTTGTAACTCTTCAACAGTTCGCAGCATTGGTATGCGGCATGTACTGGCTTGTTCTGTAGCCTCTTCTCTACAGCTCCGGTTGGCGGGAAGCCTTAGCATTGAATGGTTGTGTTGTTACAGTATAGAGTATCGAACCCTGCGCAGACGGCGACTTAAGCAACGTGCCAGTCGTTGAATTCTTGACAGCAGAAGATGTCACCCCAAAGGAGATTCATCAGAGAATGAAAGCTGTTTATGGTGATTGTGTCGATGTGAGTAGTGTGCATCGTTAGGCGAGTAAGTTTAAAGATGTTGAGGTGGGAACATCTGACATGCGTGACAAACAGGGAGTTGGACGTCCTGTGACAGCAACCACAGAGTTTCACAATCAAAACGTTGATAGATTGATTCAGGGCGATCGTTGTCTCACTCAGAGAGAAACTGCAAGCACGATCGGCATTTCACGAGAATGTGTGGGTCAATTACTGCTTTGCTTGCCTGTCAGAAGAACTGTGAACAATGGGTAGCCCAGATGCTGACTCCTGAAATGAAAGCGCACAGACTTGAAATTTGCCAGGAACTCCTCTCATGTCCATTCAATTGTGACAGGAGACGAAACATGGGTATACCATTACGACCCAGAGACGAAACGTCAGTCTATGGAATATCGACACAAAGACTCACCCCAGAAAAAGAAATTCAAGACGCAGCCCTCAGCTGGAAAAATCATTTTCTGGGTGCAGATGGTGTTATCCATGTTGATTTCCGTGATTGTGGAACAACAATAAATTCAGAGCGTTATATCACAACGCTGTGAACCCTAAAACGATGGCTAACAAAGGTCCAAAAGGAATTGGGAAAGGGAAAATATTTCCTGCAGCATGACTGTGCCAAACCACACACTTCATGTGCCACCACAGCATAACTTCATAATGTCACCACCATACAGCATCCTCCATACAGTCCAGATTTAGCACCGTCTGACTTCCATCTGTTCCCGGTAATGAAAGAGGACATCATTATGCTTTTGATGAAGACATCAAGAGAACTGCGAGACTGTGGTTGCGGAAAAAGTGTGTCAACTTCTTCCATGACGGCTTTAGAAAGTTTGTTCATCGTTGGCAGAAATGTATCGAATTTGCTGGCGATTACGTCGAAAAGTGAATAGTTGTAATTAAAGATCACATTCTAAGGACTATTTGTGTGTTTGATTTATTAAAATAATTCTATTCAAACCCAATTAATGAAGGCATTGCTTTTCATTCAACCCTCGTATGTACCATTTGGTTGGATACTAAGGAAACTGTCTCCTACTTTAATATGGCGTGATGTGAATAGCTAGTGTAGACAAGTCCAAGCATTCAACTGTCTGATATTACTTCACACAGTGGACTTCTTTCAGTAGTTTCTATACTTCATCAATATCCTATTACATGACGCACAGAAAGGTTGATCGATACAGGAATCACCGATCAACCAATGACCTCGCTGTCTGGTCTCCTCCCAAACACAACCAATCACCGATCGCCATAATGGCGGATCAGGGTTAAAATCGCTGTCCAGCGATCCATGTTTAGGTTTCCAGTGAATTCCATAATTCGATTAATGTCAATGCCAGGATGGTTCATTTGGAAAGTTCATTGCCTATCTTTCGCTTTCCTGGCTTGCATTCCACCTCTAATAACCTAGTCGTAAGTGAGATGTTAAGCACTTATCTTGCCGCCTTATTTTTTAGAATGGCTTTTCTTTACGTAAAGGCATCTTATGTGACTCTCAGCTACCTGAATATGGCAGAGCAATATTGAAAGTCCTCTGTGATACTGCTTTGAGCTCTTCTTCCTTCGAAGGTATCATTTGCTATGCTAACTGATCAGTAGCAACAAGAGAGGTCATAGGACAAGGTTGATAGGCCCTGCTACGGCCTCTCAATGAACGTGGCCCATTTAACTCTGTGGCTCACGTTGCTTTGCGATAGCCCCCACCACAGTGAGCGTGGTCTGGAGTTCAGTAAATTAGATGCTCAGCTGCAATGGTCACTGTTCAGCCCACTGCAGAGATGTCGTCCGTGTTACTGCTTTACTGATTATGTCACAACCGTGCTTGCAGGTAATACACCTGAAATGTCAATTGAATTGGAATCCCTGAAAACCATTCAGAAATGCCAAGTATGCAGTGTAACAGATACTTTGTGACTGACAAAAATTTGTGTTGGATTATGACTAGAACCTATATCTCCAGTCCTTTGCAAGCAGTCGTATTAACCACTAAGGTGCCAGAGCATGTCTCAGTCATGACTCGAACTTATATTGTCGCTGACATTTCCTCCCATGATTTCTAAACACTACAGTTGGGTCTCCCACCAGATATTTGGGAACAGGATCATTCGGGACACTGATCTGGTGCGATTCAAAGTCAGATCTGGAGACATGCTCAGACAACATAATGTCTTAGGCAACTGCGTCTGACTACAAAGAGATTTTGTTTCCAGTCTGAGACTGCATAAATTTTCATTAATCAAAACATATACACATCTGAGATGTATGTTTTCCTTAAAAATATTGTACTGTGTTTGACAAAAGTAAGTTCAGACAACCAAATGAAACTTATGTAGTTAATCTAATTCATCAAATAACAATCATAGTTTTAAAGCCAAATCAGCTAATCTGATCTGGTCATCTCTGCACGCTATGATACAGCAGGCATCTAATAATAACAAACAGCTCTTGATCACTCGCAATGAACTCCCATCACGGCACCACACTGGTGAGATGGACAATTCGTATTCGGAAGAGTAGTAGTTCAATTCTCCATTAAAGGACAGGCCCAGAATGTCTCCCCCTGTGCTCTGCCCCTAATGAACTTGCTGCAGGCAGGACGTAATACCCTAATCCTCCTCATCCCACCACAAGAACTATTATATATTTGAAACCTTGCCACATGCAAAATCCTGACTGGTCTACAGCACAGGAATCTATGTTATTACAACATATTACATTTGCAATTTTCTCACCCCTCGTAAAAGCCTGTATTGTCCGATTGTATAGCAATGAGAATTTGTAACAGACGTTGCCGGAGGGGGGAAGAACTCTGCCCTTTCCTTTTCTTTGTCCACCACTGTACGGACGCCTAAAGCCGGTAAGTCATGTGGTATATTGCACTGGAAATTTTCTCGTAGTAGCCCTTTGAGCACTGGTTTTCTGTGAGCGCACTTTTTTTCTTTCAGAAAGCAGCAACACAAAGGAATTACCAGTGCGGTGGAAACATCACAAGCTCCTGGCTACAGTACATTCCTGACAGGTATAAATACACACAAATGCAGATCAGAGTCTGGCTGTATTATGGCTTACACTGTAAAACTTTATTAGTACAGCAATGCAGCCACTATCCAAACATCAGTCAAACAAATGACTGCTTAACCAAACTGTTGGCCACTCACAGAGACCTAGCATTTACACACACAGCGATAAAATCTCTGTTACTGTCATCCAAATCAGTCAATTATTAGCAGTGTACTTTCATCATCAAACTAGTTCACATAATTTTACTGTGTAATTGAATTATTTATTGATTTTAGGTGCACAGTGTTGTATGAACAGAGAGTAAAGTCTAGGACTATTTATTACACTGACAAATGAAAAGAACAAAAAAACCTACTCATTTGGATTCATCCAATTAATGAAACGAAAGAGCCTGGAGTTTTCCACTCTTCTTTTGAAGAGCTGAGGCAGAATGACAAGAAATTCTTCATTTACTTCACAATGTTGGTGACTTCCTTTGACAGACCTCATGTGTGGTTGAAGTATACCATTCAGTCCAAAAATACCAAAATGAGCAGTTGTATTCAATATGTATAGATGTTGGCAATAATACTAATGTAAGTGTGGGATAATCATTTTCAAATGAGTTTTAAAGGTCATAGTATTTATTGATACTGTTTTTCTAGTAGTCTGCCTGAAGACTGGTCTGATGCAGCACTCCATGCTACTCTATTCTGTGCAAGCCTCATCATCTCTTAAGAACTACTGCAGCCTACATCTGTTTGAACCTGCCTACTATATTCATGCCTTGGTCTCCCTCTATGACTTTTACCCCTACCCCACCCCACGGGTCCCACCAATACTAAATTGGTGCTCCATTAAAGTCTCAGAATATTTCCTATCTGCTGATCTCTTCTTTTAGTCAAGTTGTGCCACAAATTTCTTTTCTCCCCTATTCCATCCAGTACTTTCTTACACAATCACCAATATAATCTCCGGCATTCATCTGTAGCACCACATTTCGAAAGCACCTATGGTCTTCTTGTATGTTTATCAACCATGTTTCACTTTCATATATGGCTACACTACAGACAAATACCTTCAGAAAAGACTTCTGTGAACTTAAATCTTTATACAATGTTAAAAAATTTCTCTTCAGAAAGGTTTTTCTTGCCATTGCCAGTCTACATTTCATATCCTCTCTACACTGGCAACCATTAGTAGTTTTGCTGAAGTAGCAAAACTCATCTACTACTCAAGTGTCTTGTTTTCTAATCCAGTACCCTCAGTATCGCCTGATTTAATTCTACTTCATAAAAAAAAGAGTTTTGCATCACCTCAGTTCTGAGAGTTCCGGAACCTTTACAGAAAATTGGAACAGAGATCAACTTAATCATAATTTCAGCCCTTTTTACTGATCATGAAAACCACACATTGCATGTTGTGCCACCATACAGTGAGACCTTCAGAGGTGGTGGTCCAGATTGTTTTACACACTGGTACCTCTAATGCCCAGTAGCACATCCTCTTGCATTGATGAATGCCTGTACTCATTGAGGCATACTATCCATAAGTTCATCAAAGCACTGTAGGTCCAGATTGTCCCACTCCTCAATGGTGATTTGGCGTACATCCCTCAGAGTGGTTGGCGGGTCACATCATCCATAAACAGCCATTTTCAATCTACCCCAGGCTTGTTTGATAGGGCTTATGTCTGGAGAACTTGCTGCCCACTCTAGTCAAGTGATTTCGTTATCCTGAAGGAAGTCATTCACAAGAAGTGCACAATGGGTGGGGCGAATTGTTGTCCATGAAAACAAATGCTTTGCCAATATGCTGCCAATATGGTTGCACTATTGGTCGGAGGATGTCATTCACATATCGTACAGCCATTACGGCGCCTTTCATGATCACCAGCATAATGCCATCCCAAAACAGCAGGGAACCTCCACCTTGCTGCACTCGCTGGACAGTGTTTCTAAGGCGTTCAGCCTGACCGGGTTGCCTCCAAACACGTTTCCGACAATTGTCTGCTTGAAGGCATATGTGACACTCATGAGTGAAGGCAACGTAGTGCCTATCCTGAGCAGTCCATTTGGCATGTTGTTGGGCCCATCTGTACTGCGCTACATGGTATCGTGATTGCAAAGATGGACCTCGCCATGGCACAAATGGTTGCACAGCTATTGCCAACAGTGAATTTACTGTTTTTTTCCCTGCTTCAAGTGCAAGCTCTGATGTACTTCAGTGCACTACTGTTGGAATGGCAGCAATGATCAATTAATCCCAGTGGAAAAATCTATCGCTTGCAAACAGCATTATTCACTTGCACATGCTGCTCTCCCCCCCTTGCACTCCCCTTCTAACAATGCCAAGCTGCCAAAAATAGTGAATGTTTGCAGCCTGTTACAATAACTTGTGTCAACTTTGCCGTGTGAAATGAACTGGCAATATAAAATACTAATAAGTAAATGTGTTGCTCTTTCTATGAGAGATAAATTCAGGGCTAAGGAAAGGTTAGAGAAAGATGAATCTGCAACCAAGTCATCTAATGAGTATAAGGTGGTAAGTCAACATTTAGTAAAAGACCAATAACAAGTATCACAATTTTACTGTTTTACTGTAGTGATCGGTCAACAAGCTGTAAAACTATGAAGTACATCATGAAAACAGATTTAGATGATGCTGTTTACAAGTGGTTCACACAAAAAGAGCACAAGGAGAACCTATCTCTGGTCACCTTCTATGTGAAATGGTGACTTAATATCTTAAAATCTTGGAAGGACATCAAATGTCAAAACAAGCAGGGGCTGTTTAAAATGCTTTAAGTCAAGACATGGAATTTGTCAGTTTCAAATACTAGGAGATGTATTGAGTGAAGATGATTCTGTTCTTGAAAGCCGGCCAGTATGGCCATGCAGTTCTAGGCACTTCAGTCTGGAACTGCGTGACTGCTATGGTCGCAGGTTCAATTCCTGCCTCGGGCACGGATGTGTGTGATGTCCTTAGGTTAGTTAGGTTTAAGTAGTTCTAAGTTCTAGGGGACTGATGACCACAGATGTGAAGTCCCATAGTGCTCAGGGCCATTTTTCTGTTCTTGAAAAAGTTTTCTAATGCTGATGAAATGGGGCTCAAATGGAAAGCTATGCTGACAAGAGCTCTTGCTTCACACCGTGAATTAGCAACACCTGGTCCTAAATTAAGCAAGGATTTTATTATTGCTTTATCGTGTGCTAATGCTACTGGTAGCTAACTACACTCGTCACTGGCAAATGTATGAAAAAAGTGTTGTTTCCAACACATTAACGTGTCAGCAATGCCTACTGTTTTTATATTTCATAAAAGGGCACCTGGGCAGACGATACGAGTTTCATGGAATGGTTTATGAAAGTTTTTGTACCTTCTGTAAAAGCTGAATAGTTAAAGAATACAAAAAGGAAGAAAACATTACTGCTTCTTGATAGCACACTAACTCATACCTCATGAAATATCTTAAACGAAAAGGACGAGTTCATAAAAATGATGTTTCTTCCAACTACAGCTCATGGATCAAGGTACCACTGAGACTTTCAAATAGTACTGCAGAAAAGAACTGTTACGTAAGTTGTTATTAAAAAAAGAAGACGACGGAGAAGAATGTCTGTTAAGAAGCCACAAAAATACTGATTTGAAAGATGCAGCCTACAAGATCAGATCATCATTGGATACTGTAAATGACTAGAATTTGAAAAAATCTGCAATAAAATGTTTGGCGTGGTAGAAAGTTCTTCAACTCTAATTCAAAATGACGAACAGAATGATACGTTCACAATGCTCAGTAACTACAAGAACTCAATTACCATGAATGTGAAGAAGTAGTTCAAGAACAGATGAGTGTTGACGATGTTATGAGATTCTAGGATATAATTTATCTCAACGAGTCTTCATACATTTGTCCCAGTCAGGCTCTAAACTTCTGTGAGAACATGACAAAGTTTTTGTTATTACATTAATAGTTCATAGTACTCAGGTCACTAATAGACAAAATATGAAAAATGTACCTGCTATCATTATCACTATGTTGGAAGTAACCTAATCTTAATTATGCACATCATCATCAAAACCAATCCTACCTTCAAGTAAGAAGTGATAAAAACTATTCAATAATTCCACACTCACATCCTGACACCATTCTCTTGATCCACTCTTATGATGCGAAAAAATGTGTATCTGTATGCCGTACGGAGTGAATGACTGATCAGTGCTTGTGCAATGTGGTACGGAGTCTTTGATGTTGTGGATGAGGATTCAAGGAGACATGAAGCTTTAATATGAAATGGCCTGCTCCTCTCAAAAGTTCACCAAGAGTGCTAAAGGGATACAAAGATGGACAATACATCAGCAATAGGACATCACTTCAGCAACAGAGTCACAGGCCTCCAATTCAGCAGACACTGTGAAGAGGTGCCAAGCGCTTGTGTAAGATCAGCTGGTGAGAAATGTACCACCACCTTTTCTCCCCAAGATTTGAATCATTACCTCCCGAGTGAGAATTACTGCACTGATCTAAATAGTTGATTTCAGTTATGACTTTGGGTAAATACAACTGTAAAATATTTTCATGCATGCAAATGATATACAGAAATTTCAGACAGTTAACTGCCTCAAGGGTCACGTAAAAAGTACACCAAGCTCCCAATTACCTGGCTGAATGTAATCCACAAACTTGCAGACTATCTACACATAGCTCTTCAACTATTGGGAAAAAAGAAAAGCCTAGCCTGAAATATCCACGTAGGATACTAACTTCTTGTTATGAAGACATAGGTAAAAAAAACACACACACAAGAAGTTAAATACTGATCACTATTAAATGGGACAAGAACAACCAAGTGAGGCAGGTATGGTGAAAAGTGTGTTCAGTTGAGGAAGAGAACAACAACGAGGGGCAGTGGAACCTGTTATCATGCACAAAGAGCACTCAAGTGCATTGAACTGTTCTTACAGTACGAATGAGAAAATTTCTTTTACTGTACCAATGTTTGGCTTCCCACACAATGAGAACCGCCTTCAGGGAAAAAGGGAATGAAAAATACTCACAAGTGAATAATTATTTCTCCAAATGAATCAAAGCAAATGAATACGTAATAAATCAAAGCAAATGAATATGTAATACTGTGTATTTTAAGAATTATTTTGTAAATAAGTTGTCCATTTCTAGTAATACATAAGTAATGTACTAGATTTTTAACGCGACTGGTAGCATGTTTTGTAAACAGAATAAATAAAAGTTTCAGGTTAAAAAAGGAAAGGTATTTTATATTTTCCATGTTTCTCAGTCAACCTTTTTTAGTCTCAGGTCCACATTAACCCAGATAATCAAGAGCTTGTTGTTTGTCTGGTTTCCAGTGACTTAGTGCACAAATACTATTGTTTTGCGCACTTGGCATTCAGCAGTGATGTGCTACATTTAAATACAGTGGTGTCAGAGCAAGGGTTATTTACAAGACCTGAAATATCACATAGGAAACATTACAAAATAAGGGAAGGGTACAAAAACATCAAACTTACCACCAATTCTGGCGAATCACACAGCTTAGAACTTAGAATAACATGTTGGAGAAACAATCGTATGATTTCACCAACAAGACAGATGCCAACAACTTCAATCTCATACACAGGTATGGACAGGTGGGGTGAGGGAATGGGATGGATGAATGAGAGAAAAAGGGTGAAGAGAGAGAGAGGAAAGGTAAAAAATTTATATATAATGTTTCAATGTCATCTCATGGGCAACATTCTGCCACTAATGTAGGTATCAAAATTAGCTTAATAAAATATAATATAAAGCCAAATAGCTTTAAATAAATATTTATATTTTTGAGCAAAAGGTTAAGATAATCTACACTTCAGTATTACATCTGCTTTCTCACAGTTTCAAGGATACAAAATATCTTACTTCTTTGCATTATATAATATGCCATATTATTTTCCCTATGGGATGACAGGCAGTTGAGATAGAATTCTATTCTTACTCTGTGAGTTACAGAGTAATTAACACATGTACAAACAGCTTTGGTTCTTAAGGATAAAACATCTTTATCTATAAATGGAAGAACCACAACCATTATTTAAAATGTATCTAAACACAACAGTGTGAAATATATACAATTGGTACATTAAACTGTCTTTCTACTTATCATTCTTAGCTTTTTCTTTACAGAATTCACACTGCATCTAAATGACAGCAGAAAACAGTTATCTAAGTACTCTACAACTAACCAAACTGATGGTACAGACTGAATACTAATAAATATCTTTTTTGTTGCATTTTACAACTAAAGACTAACAAATACATATCATTTGAACACAAACCAATAACACTTCTAGTATCTGATACAACTTATGGGTGACAGCTTACTACATAGGGCATCTCAACATATATGAAAGCAACACAGCCACAAATAAGTCTAGTATATACAGCTATTATCACAAAGTACTGTTTGCTATGAAGAAACTGACATTTATTATTTTCATAAATTTTTTCCACTTCGAAGTAAATCTTGTAAACTGATATTTCACACTTCCGAGCAACTGTCAACAACATAGTTTTTTATAGTAGTGTTGTGGTACTTCTCTCATCTTACTATAGTACAAAAATAATGGCATGGGAATTAAATTTCTGCAGTATTTCTGAAGACTGCAGTTACCTCTGTAATATAAACAGAGATATCTCTTAAATATAAAATGAAATTTAAAATTAAGTATACAGCATAGACAGACTTTTGTTGAATTAAATTAATATACTTTCATCACATCCTGATTGATCAGCAGATGCAATCAATACATGTGTACCATTTCACTCGCATTTGCTCTTCACTGTTGCCATTATCATATTAGTCTGATGTATTAGGTACAAGGCACTAACAAAAACTGCATTTGCTCTGAAACAAGACACAATAAATACAATGTAAGACTGCTTATATTTCAAACCTGTACATTGAATTTGATGGCAGCACCCATTCCAGAATGCTGTGATTTCTAGACACACAAATTATCAAAGCAATTACACTGACTTATTACCACCACCTTTATGACCATATTGTTTCAAGTTCGTTTCTTCCATGACATTTAAGAAGATGCAGCTAACACGCTTAATATACAGTCCAATCACATCAGCAAAGGAAAGTAGTTTTAAAGGCATCATATACTAATAGTAGACATTTAAATTTATAAAATCGCTAGGTATGAACACTATAAAAGATATATGTTATACTTTTTTTTTCTTATTGTATAGTGCATGGATGGTTTGTTTGGACATTATGGGACAAAACAATGAGGGCATCAGTCCCTCAGTCATGAGACATTTCAACTGAAGTTAGTGATGTCAGCCAGACATTTGGTTGAATTACAGTAGCATGTAGGAGTGCCAAAATATGGGCACTGAAAGCAATACAGAAATAATTTCAAGAGAAATACAGGTACATGTGTCAGGCAGGAACAAAGGTCAGAGAATGAAGGGTCTCCTAGGGTTCATCTCTGGTGAGAGAGAAACACTACCGGCATCTAACCACCTGCCAAACCAAGTAAGGCTTCAGACAGCTACAGAGTAAAGGCTGCCTCCTAACTGAGGGATACGTAATAACAAAAGTGAGACTATTGAGCATCAGTTTGCCCAACAATAATAAAATAAAGTGAGAAAAATAGTCAGGTCAAAAAGATGGATGGGTCCAGGTGAGTGTCTTCTGAGATTCTGCATGCAATGGGTGCCATACCTCCCACAGCAACTCCAGTCCAATACATGATAGTCAAAGCCTTAAAGAGGAGAATGGCACCCACTAGTCATCACCAAGGAAGTTGGCAAAGGAGGCAAGGTCAAGTGTACCAAACATATAGCATCTGGTGGGAGATGCTGTCAGCCCCACTACCCTGCCCCATCCTGAAAGTAGATTAAAATGTTCTACCTGAGAATACAGTGAAAACAAAGAGCCAATATTTGTGATGAGGAATCCAGAAGATGGTCCTTAGCCTGGAGAACCAGAAGGAGGGGACATTTCACAATGTGAGCTGTGTGTGTAAGGCCCACAACCACAATGCTGAGGTGGCTCATTACATAAAATAAAATGAGAGGTTAATTTTACCTACCTGGAGGCGACTAGGACAGTATTTTCCTTCAAAGGTGGAAATAGTGTGAAGTTTATCACAGAAGGCAGTGGTCATCACATGTTGTTCATCTCAGAGTGAGGAGAGGTTTTATTAGTACCTGCAAATCCGCAGCTGGGATCATCAAAGTGAATGTCGGGCACCAAATTTCTTCTCTAGCCAAATGGTTGGCTATCTCATTCCCCAGGATATACACAGAACAAAGGTAACTGATCAGGCATTACAAAGTTGTCAGAGATAATGTCATGAATAGCTGACGTCAGACAGCACAGGGTGACAAGGGTAACACCAATTAATAGCCTGGATACAACTCACTGAGTCACTAAAAATTAAAACACTGTTGAGGAAGCTCTGTGTAATAAAATGTAGGGCTCTTTTAAAGGCTATCAGCTTTGCTGTAAAAACATTACACTTTCCCAATAACAAATATTGTTCCTGACTGATGGAAGATGCGAAGCATATCCCATATCATCTAGGGATGTCTGTGTAAATGATGGTAGCACCCTGATACTCCAGAACAACAAATGCCAATAGGTCATGGGGGTGACAAACTTTAGATCCTTGAAACAAATTGGTTTTAATTCATGGTCTGGGTACTCACCAAGGGGAAGGGTGGGGCTAACATCTTGTGATGGGACTGGGCCCAATAATTCTAAAGCTGAAGGTGTCACTGAGCCATATATCTGGCAACCACAGTCAAACTAGGATGACATACGGAAAAAGGGTAATGGCAAGGAAGCAGACAGCAAGTTCACCACACAGCTTGTATTTAGTTTGCAAATATAGGGCAGCCACAAGTTTTTATCAAATAAGAATCACAAAAATGTGGACTATCCTGGGTACCCAAGTACAGTTCTGGGTCAGAAAGGACAGTGGTATGATAGAAATGCATGACCTGTATTTTTTCAGGAAAGATTTGAAATCCGGGTGGGGGGGAGGTCTGAGTAGAAGCCCTTTGATTGGTTCTTTGGAGACGGCGTTCAGCCTAGGCTACCGATGTGGAGCAGATATGGAGCTATACCAATGAAAAAGTTGTTGTCACAAAGCATGAGGGCAACCACTGGTCCAATGCTGAGGGGTCTGAGTGATGTACGAACTGTACACTAAGATAACCAGTGCGATTAAAATTGATGAATAAAAGCTGGTGGGGAGCCTCAAAAGCCCCAGTCATGAATGGTAAATAAAATTATGATGGCGCACAGCAGTGCCATGCATCTTATGTAGGAAAAGAAGACAGCAGTGATGTGTTGACATTCAGATAGCTATTTCCAAACTAACAAAATGATCAACTGTGGCTCACCCCTGTGGGAAACCACAATGATAGGGGGACAAAAAGCCCCGCAATTCTACCATTCTTTCAAGCACTTTGTGAAGTACAGTAATGTGTAAAGTATGTTGTCTGCTTGTGTCTGTGTATGTGCGGATGGATGTGTGTGTATGTGCGAGTGTATACCTGTCCTTTTTTTCCCCTTAAGGTAAGTCTTTCCGCTCCCGGGATTGGAATGACTCCTTACCCTCTCCCTTAAAACCCACATCCTTTCGTCTTTCCCTCTCATTCCCTCTTTCCTGAAGAAGCAACCGTTGGTTGTGTAAGCTTGAATTCTGTGTGTATGTTTGTGTGTCTATCGACCTGCCAGCGCTTTTGTTTGGTAAGTCACATCCTCTTTGTTTTTATATATGCCCACAGGGTGATCCATTGATAGTGACCGGGCCAAATATCTCACGAAATAAGCATCAAATGAAAAACTATAAAGAACGAAACTCATCTAGCTTAAAGGGGGAAATTCGATGGTGCTATGGTTGGCCCGCTAGTTGGCGCTCCCATAGGTCAAACGGATATCAACTGCATTTTTTAAAATAGGAACCCCAATTTTTTATTACATATTCGTGTAGTATGTAAAGAAATATGAATGTTTTAATTGGACCACTTTTTTCGCTTTGTGATAAATGGCACTGTAGTAGTTCAAACGTGTAAGTATGTGGTATCACGTAACATTCTGCCAGTGCAGATGGTATTTGCTTCATGATACATTACCTGTGTTAAAATGGACCGTTTACCAATTGCGGAAAGGTCGATATCATGTTGATGTATGGCTACTGTGATCAAAATGCCCAACGGGCGTGTGCTATGTATGCTGCTTGGTATCCTGGACAACATCATCCAAGTGTCTGGTTTGTTCGCCCCATAGTTACATTATTTAAGGAAACAGGAAGTGTTCAGCCACATGTGAAATGTCAAACATGACCTGCAACAAATGATGATGCCCAAGTAGGTGTTTTAGCTGCTGTCGCGGTTAATCCGCACATCAGTAGCAGACAAATTTCACGAGAATCGGGAATCTCAAAAACATCGGTGTTGAGAATGCTACATCAACATCGATTGCACCCATACCATATTTCTATGCACCAGGAATTGCATGGCGACAACTTTGAACGTCGTGTACAGTCCTGCCACTGGGCACAAGAGAAAGTACGGGACAATAACAGATGTTTTGCACACATTCTATTTAGCAATGAAGCGTCATTCACCAACAGTGGTAACGTAAACCGGCATAATATGCAATATTGGGCAACAGAAAATCCACGATGGCTGCAACAAGTGGAACATCAGCAACCTTGGCAAGTTAATGTATGGTGTGGCATTATGGGAGGAAGGATAATTGGCCCCCATTTTATCGATGGCAATCTAAATGGCGTAATGTATGCTGATTTCCTATGTCACGTTCTACCAATGTTACTACAAAATGTTTCACTGCATGACAGAATGGTGATGCACTTCCAACATGATGGATGTCTGGCACATAGCACGCGTGCATCTGAAGCAGTACTGAAATAGCATATTTCATGACAGGTGGATTGGTTGTCGAAGCCCCATACCATGGCCCGCAAATTCATCGGATCTGACGTCCCCGGGTTTCTTTCTTTGGGGAAAGTTGAAGCATATTTGCTATCATGATTCACCAACAACGCCTGAGAACATGTGTCAGTGCATTGTCAATGCATGTGCGAACATTACGGAAGGCCAAATACTCGCTGTTGAGAGGTATGTCGTTACACGTACTGCCAAATGCATTGACGTTGACGGACATCATTTTGAGCATTTATTGCATTAATGTGGTATTTACACGTAATCACGCTATAACAGCAGGCATTATCAGAAATGGTACGTTCACAAACGTAAATGTATCACATTGGAACAACCGAAATAAAATGCTCAAACGTACCTACGTTCTGTATTTTAATTTTAAAAAACCTACCAGTTACCAACGGTTCGTCTAAAATTGTGAGCCATATGTTTGTGACTATTACAGCGCCATCTATCACAATGCTAAAAAAGTGGTCCAACTAAAACATTCATATTTCTTTATGTACTACATGAACATGTAATAAAAAAATGGGGGTTCCTATTTAAAAAAAACACAGTTTATATCCATTTGACCTATGGCAGCACCATATAGCTGGCCAATCATAGCACCACATGTCCCCCCCCGTTTGATGCTTATTTCGTGAGATATTTGGCCCGGTCACGATCAATGGACCACCCTGTGTATATATGGACTTTCTGACTCAACACATCATTGCTGTAGTTTTGGAATGGTTACTGAAAACACCTTGTCAATAGTGAGGCGATGATCAGAAAGACTGTCAACAATAACAATGTCTTCATTTTTTGATATGGTAAAAAATACATAGCAATTCTGATTAACTAGAGTATGGAGCAGTAATGTCACACACAACAATATGAAAGGTCAGAAACAGGAGTGTTACACTACACTATGAAAGAACCTACTTAAGTAGGAACAGAGAGATACGTGAATTACATAATTAAATTCTGATTTTGAAACCCCTAAAGACAGTAGATAGGAAGATGTTAAGGAAAATTTTGGGTTGCAGAAAGACAAGAGAAAGATCAGTGTGGGAAAGTTTGAGAACAGTAATAATACTTTCAGAGAAAAGTGCCAGTGGTAGAAATAATGTCAAACAGTTGAAAATATTTTTAATATATATAAATATCACAAAATAGAACTTACTGTCCCTCCTTGAAGTATTCCTTCAATGTGTTGCTGAAACGTTTTGAGAATTTAACAAATTCTCGTTTCCTCTGTTCCAATGCTTGCTTCCCTGTGCTACCAGGGATGAAGCCTGCTACTTCATTCACAGCATCTAAAAGTTTCTTAATAGCACTAGCTATTTCCCTGAAACAAAAAAAAAAAAACTGAAATTACAACAAATATCAAAACTCCCACATAGAAAACCCAAACAATGTGAAATTCTGTTACAGGATATGTGGAAAAAAAAACACTATGTAACTTACCAAATCAAAAGCCGAACCACATGAAATAAAATCAGAATATCTTCGCAAGTGCATTCTGAGATAAGAAAAAGGACGCATCATGAAGGAATTATATAAATGGGACGGAAATTGTTGGATGTTATGTATATGTACACACAAACGAACAGTTACAATTTCAGAAAAATGAGATGATTTATTGATGAGAATTAGGCATTGGCTGATAGAGTTGTTGAATGTCTTCCTGAGGGATATCATACCAAACTCTGACCCACTGACACATTACATCATCAAAATTCCCGAAGTGGCTGGATGGCCGTGCCTATAATGCTCCAAATGTTCTCTATTGGAGAGGGATCTAGCAACCTTGCTGGCCAACACAGTTTTTGGCAAGCATGACAATGTACAGTACTAACTCTCGCCGTGTGCATGTGGGCATTAGCTTGCTGAAATGTAAGCCCAGGATGGCATGCCCTGAAGGGGAACAGAACAGAACATAGAATAGCTTCAACGTACCACTAGGCAGTAAATGTGCCAAGGATGACAACCAAAGGCATTCTGCTGTGTAAAAAGAATGGCACTCCCAACCATCACTCCTGGCTGTCAGGCCGTGTGGCAGCGACAGCGAAGTTGGTATCCTACCGCTGTCTAGGTCAAGTTTGACTTGGTATCTCATTGACTGTAGTAGATTAGTCTTCAGTGACGAGTCCCATTTTGAACTATGCTTCCATGACCAGTGAAGACTTGTCTGGAGATGCCCTGGACAGTGGTGGGATACCAAACTGACTGTCACCTGCTGTACAGCCCAACAATCATGAGTGATGGTCTAGGGTGGCATTTCATTTCATAGCAAGACCCCTTTGGCTGTCAGCTGTGGCACCCATACAGCATAGTGATATGTCAATGATATTCTACACTCAATTTTGTTGCCATTCACCGCAAGCCATCCTGGACATAATATTCAGCAAGGCAATGCATGCCCACATGTGGTGAGTTTCTACTGCTGGTCTTCATGCTTGCAAAATAATACCTTGGCCAGCAAGGTATTCATATCCCTCCCTAACAGAGAGTATGGAGCATTATGTGCAGAGCCCTCCAACCATACATGAGGATTTTAACAATCTAACATGGGAATTATAGAGAATTTGGCACGATCTCTCTCTGGAGCAAATCCAAAAACTATCCGTCAATACCAAGCCCGATAACTGCTTGCATAAGGGCCAGAAGTGGACAAACATATTGTTGACTTGTTCAGTTTGTGAAGCTCTCTCTCTTAAATAAATCATACTTTTTTTAAAATTGTAATCATTTATTTATCTGTCCATGTACATCACATCTGCCGATTTCCATCCCATTCAGATAATTCCTCCACCCCCTGACTGTATCACACACAAGCATTCAGCACAAAGCTAGCCCAGGAATGAAAATCTTTGCCCCAAATATGTAAAACAGCAGCCAAACAAAAGAGTGAAGACAAACTGTTTTGCATGACCTAATTCTGCCTCTTAAACAATTGTTAAAAACATAAGAACAGCAGCAAAGAATGTTAGAAACTGCTCAAGTAATTTGGTGTCACAACAACAAAACTGAATTGGTCTCTTGAGGAAAAGCATCATAGATTGTATCAGGCAGTAACTAAAATTTTCGCACAATTTTCCAAGGACTATTACACATGTGCAAGTGAGAATAAAGTTCCAGTAAAGCTGTTATTCCAGCCCCATTCCATCTCTTTCCCCCTCTTTTTGTGACACCTCTGCCTCTCTTACACTATTATTTACACAAGTGCTACCCTTTGCCTTTGCTCTTTTGATCCTACTGTCTTACTCACTGTCCTGAGCATGTACGTTGACTCTTCCAACTCAACTTCATCCCTTCCACTGTCCTCAAACTGTTATATTTTGTTGTACAATAGTTTAATGTTTTTCTACACATATTTCCATTAAAATTTAAATTCTACCATCATTTTTTATTTGGGTCTTTATTACTTCTTGCAAACAATTGTTAATCACAACTAGTATTTCCTTCCTCCTCCCTGTATATTTTAATGTAAAGTCTGACAAATCATCTACCCTTTTCTCCTACCTCTTCCTTCTTCTTTCCTCAACCCAAAGAAGATATCTGTAATTTCAATAGGAAGGTCTCCCTTGGGTGTTCTATTTGTTCCTTAATATCTGATACAAGGGGAGATTTATTTCCTCGAATGGAGACCTCCCAATCCATTTTGTTTCATGATACAATAGAACACGCAATGAAATTTAATTATTAAATCAGATCATCATATGGCACACAATCCCTTTGCTGTTACCCCTCCATATGCAGTTACAAGCTACCACTCCCTCCTCAGTCCCTCTATCAATTATTCAGACCCATCTGTTGGCAGTTATAAACTAAATTGCTCAAAACAGCACTGCCCTTATGACTTGCACAGTTTGTATTTTTTTAAATGAGAAATCACTGTGTACAACCACCTATGTAACATAAGTTAAATGAAACTCCCATTTTAGTGCAGATCACTAGTGTGCACTGTCTCTCCAGTCGTGAAGTAGGGACAATGGGGCTCCTGTACATAGCAATCTTTCGATATTTCTTGAAAAGTAGCTTCTGGTTTGGACAGTGCACAAATTGGCACTTTACGACAAGAATGGTTATCACAAAGGGAAGGTGCCCACCAAATGGGTGTGTACCACAGCAACATCATTCAAACATTCACCTGCTATCAAGAGGCACAAAACTTTGAACTGCTGTCTCATACTGGTTATATGTGATGGACGGTACTGCGTGATGATGACTACCTGCAAATTATGACTTGGTAGGCAACCAGAGGAGAATGCAACTGAACTGTGTGCTGCCTATTTGAAACAACTCTGAGGGTTACGCTGACCCAAACTGTACGTAATCCTCTCCACACTACCAATTTGGTCTTTGTGGTCCATTTCAAACAACAGTAACCACACTCCCTCCTCTCCCAAATCACAATGGTGTGTGAAGAAGTTGGGCAATGGAGCACCAAAAATCAAAGCAGGATCAATGCTATCAGGTTCCTTTCACTGACGAATGCAACATTGCCCAACAACTATCTATCATTGTACAAGAGTGTGGAGGCAGCCTGTTACTGATGCACGTCTCAGGAATACAGTCCTACAGGTTCAGCAAGGAGATGATTCACTCGTGTTTTGGAATAGTACCACACACTGATCGGACACATTTCATCACAAATGAGGGTAATTTGAAGGCTGTGCAGTATCAGGCCAGACTATCCAACCCATTGTTCTGCCCTATAGTCAGCAATTTGATGTTGGACATAACTTTCAAGACAATAATGCGCAAGCACATGAACACCTTCCTCCAGGTGGCTAGGTCCAACCAAATGGGATGTCCTGTGCTGTATGTGGACATGAACCCAATTAAGCATACTTAGAGACCAATTGAAAGTTGCAGTGTGTTGTCTCTGGAGTCCTTTTCACGTTCTGGAAAACTCAAGAGTAGCGACCAAAGAATGATTAGGCTTTTGTAACACCTTGCTCATTGTGTGAACTACATTCCAATGAGGATCCCAAGCATATTAGAATGCAAAGAGTGTAGCAACCTAGCACTGAATGTTACCCAGCAGCACATTTTTATTTTAAAAATGTACACTAACAGACTACCCTTGCTTTAGTTTTTTTTGTTTCACAGAAAAGCTGTTCTTTTAGTTTCATAAAGATTATTTCTGATTTAAGACTTCACACATTCCCAGATAGGCAGGTTGTGAAAAACTGTTGCTAAGCATTTTCGTTCCAGTTGTAACATACATAAAGATTACTCTTTCAAAGCTAATTACACATTTGACATAGAAGGGGTGTTGAGCCGCAGACAGGCACAATGAAAAAGATTGGCAAAATGTGTAAGTTTTTGCACATAGTCCTCCTCTTTTTTTTTAAAAAAAATGCACAGGCACAAATCACATACACATGACCACTGCCTCCAGGTACTGGAGCCCAACTGCAATTGCATCTGACATGAGCAATAATTTGCTGGTGTGGATGTTGGAGGTAAGGGAGGCAGCATGAGGTATGGAGGCACAGCAGGTTGACGATGGGAGAAGGTGCTGTGCTGCCTGTTGTGGCATGCAGGGACTTGTGGGACTGTGCAGGGATATGGTAGGAACAGTAGAGGGCTGCTAGGTGTGGGGAGCATGTGCTTGGGAGAGGAGAGGAGGGTGAAGGGGAGGGGGAGGCAGGAGGAGGGGAGTGGGGAGAACGGATTGGGGAGAGGAGGGAAGTGGAGAAATGGAGAAGACAAGTAAAAACATTGATGGGATAGAACGCATGTGTAGTGTTGAAGTGGAAGTATGAGAGTGAATAGGCAGGAGGAGGACAGGTGTTGTTATTCCTTCCTGGACTTCCCATTGCTTAATTACACATTTGCTTCACATCCCACCAGGAATATTTCCTGGTATGTAGTCCAATTTAATTTTTTTTTTTTTTTAAATCTAAGTATGTACTGCATTTTAAACTCACTTGATGGTCTCCAAAAAAGTTTTCCGGTCAGTAATTTCATCTGGAATTCTGCTCAATATTCTCTTCAACGCAGCAGACTTACGATTTAGTTCTTGGAATGCATCCTCTGACCGTGTAAGTCGATATTCAACCACTGAAATTAGAAAACATCATTCTTTGCTGACACCAAAATAAATAATACAAAAGTTTCTGGGTTTTCCAGTGCATGAAAGTTCTAAGAGTTTAGACATTTTCTCAAATAGTAGTACTGACATTCTACATTATATCGGGGTGTACTTTGTAACAAATGCTAAAAAGGCATCTACATCTACTCTTATACTCCGCAAGCCAACCAACGGTGTGTGGCGGAGGGCACTTTACGTGCCACTATCATTACCTCCCTTTCCTGTTCCAGTCACGTATGTTCGTCGGAAGAATGACTGCCAGAAAGCCTTCATGCACACTCAAATATCTCTAATTTTACATTCGTGATCTCCTCGGGACGTATAAGTAGGGGGAAGCAATATATTTGATACCTCATCCAGAAACGCACCCTCTCGAAACCTGGACAGCAAGCTACACTGCGATGCAGAGCGCCTCTCTTGCAGAGTCTGCCAATTGAGCTTGCTAAACATCTCCGTAACACTATCATGCTTACCAAATAACCCTGTGACTAAACGTGCCGCTCTTCTTTGGATCTTCTCTATCTCCTCTGTCAACCTGACCTGGTAGGGATCCCACACTGATGAGCGAAACTCAAGTATAGGTCAAATGAGTGTTTTGTAAGCCATCTCCTTTGTTGATGGATTACATTTTCTAAGGACTCTCCCAATGAATTTCAACCTGGTACTCGTCTTACCAACAATTAATTTTATATGATCATTCCACTTCAAATCATTCTGTACGCATACTCTCAGATATTTTACAGAAGTAACTGCTATCAGCACTTGTTCTTTTATCATATAATCATACAATAAAGGATCCTTCTTTCTATGTAGTCGCAATACATTACATTTGTCTATGTTAAGGGTCAGTTGCCCCTCCCTGTACCAAATGCCTATCCGCTGCAGATCTTCCTGCATTTCACTGCAATTTTCTAATGCTGCAACTTCTCTGTATACTACAGCATCATCCATGAAAAGCTGCATGGAACTTCCGACACTATCTACTAGGTCATTTATATATATTGTGAAAAACAATGGTCCCATAACACTCCACCGTGGCACACCAGAGTTTAAGTAAACATCTGTAGACACCTATCCATTGAGAACAACATGCTGTGTTCTGTTTGCTAAAAACTCTTCAATCCAGCCACACAGCTGATCTAATATTCCGTAGGCTCTTACTATGTTTATCAGGTGACAGTGCAGAACTGTATCGAACGTCTTCCAGAAGTCAAGGAAAATGGCATCTACCTGGGAGCCTGCATCTAATATTTTCTCTGTCTCATGAACAAATAAAGCGAGTTCGGTCTCACACGATCGCTGTTTCCAGAATCCATGTTGATTCCAACACAGTATTTTCTGGGTTTCCAGAAATTACATGATACATGAGCAAAAAAAAACATGTTCTAAAATTCTACAACAGATCGATGTCAGAGATATAGGCCTATAGTTTTGCGCATCTGCTCGACGACTCTTCTTGAAAACTGGAACCACCTGTGCTCTTTTCTAATCATTTAGAAACTTCCGTTCCTCTATAGACTTGCGGTACATGGCTGTTAGAAGGGTTGCAAGTTCTTTCACATACTCTGTGTAGAATCGAATTGGTATCCCATCAGGTCCAGTGGACTTTCCTCTGTTAAATGATTTCAGTTGCTTTTCTATTCCTTGGACACTTATTTCGATGTCAGCCAATTTTTTGTTCATGCAAGGATTTAGAGAAGGAACTGCAGTGCGGTCTTCCCCCGTGAAACAGCTTTGGAAAAAGGTGTTTAGTATTTCAGGTTTATGCGTGTCATCCTCCGTTTCAATGCCATTATCGTCCCAGAGTGTCTGGATATGCTGTTTCAATCCACTTACTGATTTAACCTAAGACCAGAACTTCCTAGGATTTTCTGTCAAGACGATACACAGAATTTTACTTTCAAATTCACTGAACGCTTCACACAGAGCCCTCCTTACAGTAACTTTGACATTGTATAGCTTCTGTTTGTCTGAGAGGTTTCAGCTGTGTTTAAATTTGCAGTGAAGCTCTCTTTCCTGTCGCAGTTGTTTCCTAACTTTGTTGTTGAACCACGGTAGGTTTTTCCCATCCCTCACAGTTTTACTCAGCATGTACCTGTCTAAAATGCATTTTATGATTGCCTTGAAATTTTTCCATAAACATTCAACATTGTCAGTGTCAGAACAGAAATTTTCATTTTGATCTGTTAGGTAGTCTGAAATCTGCCTTCTATTACTCTTGCTAAACAGATCAACCTTCCTCCCTGTTTTTATATTCGTATTTACTTCCATATTCAAGGATGCTGCAATGGCCTTATGATCACTGATTCCCTATTCTGCGTTTACAGAGTCAAAAAGTTCGGGTCTGTTTGTTACCAGTAGGTCCTAGATGTTATCACCACGAGTCAGTTCTCTGTTTAATTGTTTGAGGTAGTTTTCGGATAGAGCACTCAGTATAATTTCACTCGATGCTCTGTCCCTACTACCCATCCTAAACATCTGACAACCAAAATACAATATTATAGTAATAACAGGAGACAGTGACACAAATAACAACACATTTCCACACAGTTGACACACAAATTTTCATTTATGAAAATTGCCACATTAATTTATAACATAGCTTATGAGATCCAAATAAATCGAAAAACATGTAACTCCAGCATAGATGATCAAGCCCATTATTCAAAATTTAAGGTTTCTTGTGGACAGACACCTCTCAAGTTAGTACATAACCAAGCTACAAGGGCTACTGACTAGGTCTATATGATGGGCATTTGAAAAGTCTGTGCAAAAATAAAAACTACTTATGTGTCTGTGGTAAACCTTTTTCTATTTTTCGACATCATCTCCTTTTAGACTTACACACTTCATCCAACACTGTTCTAATTTGTTGATCCCTTCTGAATAATAGGAAAGGTCCAACTCTGCAAAATAGCTATTATTTGCTGCAATCACCTCCTGGTTTGAATAATATCTTTGTCCCACCAGCCATTTCTTCAAATTGGGGAACAAATAGTAGTCCGAGGGAGCCACGTCTGAAGAACAGAGGGATGTGAAATGAGTTGGAATCCTATTTCCATTAATTTTGCAACTACAACTGCTGAGGTGTGTGCTGGCACACTGTCGTGATGGAAAAGGACTTTTTGTGGTCCAATGGCGAGCGTTTTTCTTGCAGCTTGGTTTTAAAATGGTCCAATAACTATCAATAATATTCACCTGTAATAGTTTTACCCTTTTCCAGACGGTCTATGAGTTTTATCCCTTGCGAATCCCAAAAGACGGTCACCATAACCTTTCCAGCCGAAGGAATGGTCTTCACCTTTTTTTGGTACAGATTCTCCCTTGGTAACCCATTGTTTAGACTGTTGTTTGGTCTCAGGTGTATAGTTATGTATCCATGTTTCATCCACAGTGATGAAACGATGCTTAAAGTCCTGTGGTTCTTCCTGAAACAGCTGTAAACCATCCTTGCAACACTTTATACGATTCAGTTTTTGGTCAAGTGTGAGCAATTGTGGAACCCATCTTGCAGATAGCTTTCTCATGTCCAAATGTTTATGCAAAATACTGTATATACCTGCTCATTTGAGATGCCCACAGCACTAGCAATCTCACACACCTTAACTCTTCAGTCATCCACCACCATTTACCATATCATGGATTTTATCAATGATTTTTGGAGTCTTAACCTCCACAGGGCGTCCAGAATGTTCAGCATCACTCGTGCCCATATGGCCACACTGAAAATTTTGAAACCACTTATAAACTATTCTATCCGAAAGTGCAGATTCATCGTAATGTTTATCAAGCTTGTCTTTAGTCTCCTGAGGCGTTTTGCCTTTCATAAAGTAATGTTTAATCACCACACAAAATTCTTTTTCGTCCATTTTTTGACAATCACTCTACTTCTGTGATTCACACGAATGCCAAACATAAAGAAATAGACCAATATGGCTGAAAGTTGGTGTGCGTTCTTTCCAAAGATGCTACTAACAGAACATGACCTCGATAAGTGCCTGTGGTGCTATTTCTCATCTTTGCACGGAATTTTCAAACACCCCTTGTATATATATACTGTGTAACATACGCTGGTTACCCCTAGTAGAGCCAGGTTCTGTACTGTTGTCTGTCTCCCAGAAATATCTTCCATTTTATACGCTGCTGGTCATTAAAACAGGAGTGCCATGAATTCGGCAAACAAAAAAAAATTTCAAATTGGCATGAAGTATACTATATGCTTGAATATGCAAACAATTACCATTTCAGCTTAGCCACACAAACTCACAGGAGTAACACCATCTATATGCTGTATACACCAAGGTGGCAAAAATCATGTGATAGTGATGTGCACACATAAAGCTGGCAGTACTATCGTGTACACAAGGTACAAAAGGGCAGTGCACACTGGTGGAGCTGTCATTTATAATCGGGTGATTCATGTGAAAAGGCTCGCAACTTGCATGAAATAACTGCAGAAATCAATTTGGGACATTGACAAACATATCCATTAGGACAATGCAGCGAATCCAATTTCAGTTGGTAAGAGCTGATGGCAGGGTTTGAGTGTGCCACAGACCACATGAAGCCATGGATCAACATTGTCAACAAGACACTATACAAGCTGGTGGTGGCTCCATAACAGTGTGGGCTGGGTTTGCATGGACTGGATGGGGTCCTCTGGTCCACCTGAACTGATCATTGACTGGAAACAGTTATGTTTGGCTACTTGGAGACTATTTACAGCCTTTCATGGACTTCATGTTCCAAACCAATGAGGGAATTTCTATGCATGAGAATGCTCCCTGTCACTGGACCCCATGAATGACAAAGCGCTGTGTCACAAAACCACATCTGTTTACGATTGGTTTGAAGAACATTCTGGAGAATTTGAGCTAATGATTTGGCAACCCAGATTGCTCAACGCGAATCCCATCAAAAATTTAGGGAACATAATCAAGAGGTCAGTTCGTGCACAATGTTCTGCACCAGCAAACACTTTGTCAATTATGGAGGGATATACAGGCAGCATGACTCAATTTCTGCATATGTCTTCCACTGGCTTGCTGAGACCATGTCATGTCATGTTGCTGCACTACATTGGGCAAAGGGAGATCTGACACTATATGAGGGGGTAGCACACGACTTTTGTCACCTCAGTGTATACAGAAAGGATACGCAGTCAGTTTCTCATTCAAAAATCATATGTGAAGTACATTATATGTAGGTTGTTTATGAGAAGATAATGTTATGCCTTGAGTAAGGATGAGAAACATATGAATGCACCAGCACATTTTGGAAATGACAGTGGCATATTTGTGACCTATTGAGCAGTGGTTTGTCATTCCACAATGCTGCTGCTCACAGCTGTCATACGACTATGTAATCAGAGGATTCAGGAGAGTCATGCTCAATGTCATGAATGATCTCAATAGCCCCACAAGACTAGCATCCAATGAAACATATATTATTTGCTTGGTTAGCCTAGTTTTTTACTTTGAGTAATGGGTTTGGTATAGCAGGACAAATATCCACATGGACAACACTACTACATCTTGAGCACCAAGGACTGCCAGTATGGTGATCACTGTTGCAGTTCCCTTGACATGGCAGCAGAGAGAAATGCTTAACAACTGGACAGAGGAGTGGCACAACAATCATTTCAGGCAAGTCCCAGTTCTGAAAATAGCATCAAAATCAATATACCCATGTGCAGAGCTTCCAAAAAGAATGAACATTACCAGAGTGCTAGAGTACCTTTGTGTACACAAGACAATTTTCTTTGGTTTATGGAGTCAGTAATTTGATGCAAAACCCTGTAGCACTTTTGTCTGCAAATCAGGTTAAGAGGAATATTCTATACTAGTTGTCAGATTTGACCAATGATGTAATGTTAAAGGTTGCAAAAACATTAACTTTCAGCACGCATTTTGAACCGCATTTCCTTATAGCATTATTTTCTGCTGTAATCTCATTGGTTTAGTTACTAACATTTTAATCTTTAATGTTTGTGAGGAACAATACACTCTTACGTATTTGCAGACATTTTAACAATTCATTTATCAGTTCTTTTACTAGCAAAATATGGAGGTGGTTGTTAGTCAAAGATCTGCACCTGATTTTACATAGTGCAGGTGTTGAGATTGAAATTCCTTGGGTACATTTCATAGTGCTGAAATTAGCAGTCAAGCTTGGGGACATAAACAGCACTATTAATTTCATGAAAAGTTCAATTGCACTGCTAATCAGTATAAATGTCATGTATGTGGCCATGACATGAAACTGTCTAAGGTTTCTGGTTTCCTAAGAACCAGACTCAGGACCTTTACATGTGGCACTGTAGAATAACTACATGGGGCGTTCTATTTGTCAAAGGCACTTGGTTTGAAAATAAAAGTTAACTGTGAAAAATAGTTTATTGATTTGTTAGGTTCTTGTCTAAAGTGTCATGTTTGGTTCACAAACCTGAAAGTCAGACATTAAAACAATTATAGACTGGTTTTCATGCTGTAGTGAAATTTGTCCTTGGTTTTTTAGGAAACAAAAAAAGTGAGGGAGGAGAGGGCGCATTCTTGAAACAAGTGAGTCTGAATTTGGCAAAAAGGGTGGGAGAGGGCATAATGATGTTGGACTCTGTGTGTGGGGTGGGGGGATTATTTGTAGTGGTAATCCTTATCCTAACATGGTATCTCATTAAGCAGAAAGTAGGAAAGCCACCACTATGTTTAACCTAGTAAGAAAGTATATAGCCAGTGGGTCAACAACAGTTTCAGATGGATGGCAGGCTTATAAAGGAGTAGACAAGGTTGGTTACAAGTATTTAGAAATCAATCACTCTATAGAAATTAGAAATAAAAAAGAGGGGGGGCCTTTACAAATACAATAGAGGGTATTGAGGGGGGAGGGGGCAATAAAAAGCATTACAGAGCAAGGGAAGCAGTGAATGTCCCTACTACAGTCTCAGAAAAGTGGTTGGTTGGTCTAAAAGAGGGGGGGAGGAGGGACCAAACTGTGAGGTCATCGGTCCCTTGTTCCTAAGGAAACAATACCGCAAGGGTAAAACTAAAACAATGAGACTTACAGCAAAAAGCAGAATGAAAGGAAAAACCACAACAACGACGGAAGGGCAACAAACACTATAATGGACAAAAGGGGACAAGAAAACCACAAAGACACATGAAACAATTTACCATGGCTGGCTCACCACGAGCATAAAAAGGAAAAGCCAGCCACTCTGCAACACATTAAAACCTCCACTCTGAAAGCACTAGGGTGGAGGACACACAGGGACAAAGGACATCTGCTAAAACTTGGAACAAATGATAAAACTCACCCCCACAAATAAAATGTAAAACTAAATCTGCTGTTGAAGCATTGTCAGCCAACACCGAAGGTAGGGTGCTGGGAAAGTTAAAAGTCCGCCACAGAGCGGCTAAAAGTGGGCAGTCCAGCAAGAGACGGACAACCAGCATCCGTCAGCGACAGCGACACCGAGGTAGGTTCTCATGACGGAGGAGATAACCATGCATCAGCCACGTATGACCAATGCGGAGGAGCCAACAGAACCACAGAGTCCCTGCGAGAGGCGCACATGGAGGTCTTCCACACATTCGTAGTTTCCTCAATGGCACACAGCTTGTTGTGTGTACTGAGGTTATGCATTACGTCTCCCTAAGCCGCAAAACCTTGTGGTGTAATACTGTACGCAGGTCAGTTTCAGATATGCCAATCTCCATACGCAGTTTCCACGTAGCCTGTTTGGCCAGCCTGTCGGCAAGTTCGTTGCCTGGGATTCAGACATGACCTGGGGTCCAGACAAACACCACTGAGTGACTGGACTGTTCCTGGGCATAGACGGACTCCTGGATGGTTGCTATCTAAAGATGACGAGGGAAGCACTGGTCACAGCTTGTAGGCTGCTCAAGGAGTCAGTACACAGGAGAAACGACCCACCTGGGCATGAGCGAATGTGCTCAAGAGCACGAATATGGCCACCAACTCTGCAGTGAAAATACTGCACCCATCTGGTAAGGAGTGCCGTTCTATATGTCCTCCATGAACATAGGCAAAGCCAACACGACCATCAGCCATCGGTGTAAACCACTTAAAGGCCCCAGTACATGTCGAGCATTGAGAGGAACTGACAGTGGAGAGTTGCAGGGTTAACTGAGTCCTTAGGGCCATGTGAAAGGTCCAGGCAAAGCCACGGCCTAGGTGTACACCGTGAAGGTGTTCATGAATGAACCTCAAGTATAGCTGGTAAAGGCAAGGATGCCAGTTCGGATCGAAGGGATCGCACATCAACTGCAATTTTAAGCCTTGACCTGGGACGCCGATGAGGGAGATGAATTGCTATGGGTGGGAAAAGGAGGCAGTAATTCGGATGTGCAGGAGAACTACAAACATGTGCAATGTAACTGGAGAGCAATTGTGCACGCCTAACCTGCAATGGAGGGGCTCCGGCCTCCACCAGGACGCTGGTCACTGGACTCGTCCTAAAAGCTCCTGTCGCTAGGCAAATGCCACAGTGGTGCACTGGGTCGAGTAAACACAACGCTGAGGGTGCCACCGAACCATAAACCACACTCCCATAGTCAAGGCGGGATTGAACAAGGGCTCTGTAGAGCTGCAGCAGCATAGAGTGATCTGCACCCTAGTTGGTGTTACTCAGGCAGCAGAGGGCACTGATGTGCTACCAGCATTTCCACATAAGCTGGAAGAGGTGAGGAAGCCAAGTCAAATGGACATCAAAAACCAGTCCTAAGAATCAATGTGTCTCCACTACAGTGAGTGGATCATCATTAAGGTAAAGTTCTGGTTCCGGATGAACGGTACGACGCAGACAGAAGTGAATAACACACGACTGTGGTCGAAAACTGGAAACCATGGGCTAGAGCCCATGACCGCACCTTGTGCGTGACTCCCTGCAGGTGCTGCTCAGCAACACCAGTACTTGTGGAGCAGTATGAAATGCAGAAGTCATCTGCATGTAGAGAAGGTGAGAGGGAAAGCCCCTACAGTTGCTGCTAGACCATTAATGGCCACTAAAAATAGAGATACACTTAACATGGAGCCCTGCAGGGCCCCATTCTCCTGGATATGGGGGACGGTGGAGGGGAGGGGGGGGGGGGGGGCTATGGGAGGCACGAACTTGGAGATGGAAAGTACAAAGCAACAGGAAATTCTGGATAAAAATCGGGAGCGGGTCTCAGAGACCCCACTTGTATAATGTGGCAAGTATATGATGTTGCCAGGTTGTGGCACGTGATTTTCGTAAATAAAAAAAGATGGCAACCAGATGCTGGCATCTGGAAAAGGCAGTTTGGATGGCAGACTTGAGAGACACAAAATGACCAGTGGAAGAGCGACCCTGGCAGAAGCCGCCCTACCATGGAGCCAGTAGGCCATGTGACTCCAGGACCCGACCCAATCCAACCACTGACACACCATACATTCCAGCAGCTTACAAAAATGTTGGTGAGGCTGATGGGCCAATAGCTATCCACATCAAGCAGGTTTTTACCAGGTTTGAGCACCGGAATGATGGTAATCTCCCACCATTGCAACAGAAACATGCCATCGCACCAGATCCAGGTCTATATCCATTGTGTCTGAGGGTCCGGCAAGCTCATCCCCAGACACAGAGCTTGTAGGTAGCAGTGGTATGGGTGCCACCAGAGTTTCCTTGGTCTTATATCATATTTTTGGAGTTTTTTCACTGCTCCTTGGGTTTCTCTCGCTGGGAGGGCTTCACTGATTCAGTCTCCGGGGCTGAGGAGGATCGTGAAGCCCTATGACCAGCTGCTTTTGGGCACTTCAGCCACTGGCAGGCGTCATCTTTCCCAGTAGCAGAAACCTGGGAAGGGAGTGAGCCAAGGGATCCCTTCCTGGCGAGAGGAGCCCCGAAGACGAATTACGCTTCTCCGGCTCGGAAGTGGTTACTGGTGTCCCCGATGGTTGGGGGGGCAGTGCTCAAGAGGTAGGTGGTGCAGGAGCAATGGGGGTGAAGAGTACCCCCCAATCATCAACGGGGCAGGTATAGCCTTCTGGCTCTGAGAGTCGACTGGAATTCACAGAACTGATGGGGCTACAACTGTTCTTGTAGCAGCGGCGTATGAGGAGGTCATAGCCACAGGATGTAGGCACTCATATTTTCTCTTGGCCTCAGTGTATGTCAGTAGGTCCATGGAGTGGGGCACACTGAGTATTGGGATGTGATGGACGTCCACAATCGCAACATGTGACACTGGAAGTACAGTGGGAAGACATACGGCCAAACTTCCAGCACTTTAAGCACCACATCAGGGGAGGGACATCACAGTGATAAGGCTGTCAGCCTTGAACGCCAATATGAAGGCACCAGTGGCAACCTGATCATTCCTCGGACTCAGATGGACGCGCTGCATGAAATGAATACCTCGCCACTCTAAATTGGCATGCAGCTCAACATCAGACTGCAAAAGAAGGTCCCTGTGGAATATAATACCCTGGACTATATTTAAGCTCTTATGTGGCATGATGATATCAGAAACATCCACCCAGCTTGTTCCAAGAGAGTAACGCTGGGCAGAGGATGCTGTTTTTATCAAGACTGACCCCAAGAGCATTTTCTACAAACCCTCCGCCTCCCAAAACTTGTCCTAAAAAAAAACTGTGGCTACATCGAAACAAAGGAGTCCCTATAAGTTCCCATACATACGAGGTACTGGGGTGAATAAGGTGGAGTGAGGAAATGGTACGCTTCATCGTGCATCAATTTGCCCTGATGCCACCCACTCTGACCAGGGGCACTCCCCACGGGTGCCACCCAGCTGCAGCAAAAGCTACCTGGCAGGATAGCCTTTGCTGAGAGTCCTGATGCCCCAGGGTGACAGGCATCTACTACTTGGCATACATGGGGAGTTAACAGCACAGGCATCAGCAGAGAGATCCCTGTGTTGTCAGAGGGCTACAACCAACAGGGTACATGGTGGCCCCACCAAAACGGACTGACTACCATGCTGGATATGAGGTGCACAACAGTCCATGGTCATCGTCGGCACAGAAAGTGACACTGCATAGTGCATGCTGGAAAACGCACCCAGGAATGTGTTCTTGCCTAAGAGATGGGGAATGCGCTGGACTGTAATGTGACAACGAGAAAGTGGGCTGAAGATCTCAAGGCACAATGCACCATGTAAGGCACCCTTCCCCAAGCTCTTCGATAAAATTTTGAAAAATGGAACCCTACAGGGGAACATGAGCAAAATTTATGTTCCAGAAAGTGAAAGTTGTGTTTTTATTCTGAAATGTTAGTGGCTATTTTTGGTAAAATTCTGTTTTCTTTCCTTTTATTTAATTTTTGTAATTAATTTCACTCTTCGTTTTGTTCCTTTCTCGATTAATGTTTGGCTTTGAAATGTTAGCAATCTTTTTGTTTAAATAGTTTCATAGTTAGCTTTGATTTGCTGCATGTGGCCTTATTGCAAATAGTCGTTTTCTACTGATAACTACAGCTGTATGTCCTATTATTGTAATTTTTATTTGCATCCAAGTTTTTCTGCTCAATAGTTTTGAGCTGTTGTATTTAGCTGCCTCAGTTTCTTTTACTTAAATACTGAATAGCAGTTAACAGATTAACTTACCCATCACCCAATTTGGATCTAAGAACAGAAGAATAGGCTATGTCATTACTGAGAAATGTATGATGAGATTCTCATATATGAACTTGGGTATTGCTCTCTCCCCTTGAGTTATATAATTAAAGTGTATTTTCCAATATTAACTTTGATTTCTTTAGAATAAATATTTTGTTTAGTTCATACTGTGCATCTTTATCCCTACTACAGCTATAGAGTTCCTTTTTACGATTACGATGCCATACCTGACATATGTTTTGATTTACTACTGAATAGCACTTACATTCGGAACTCTGTTTTGCAACCTACCTTTGACCTATGCAGCTAAAGTGGGTTCTCCTATACCACGAAGGTGGATCCGAAAGTCTTTGCCCTTTTTAACCCAAATTACAGCTGTAAATGCAAATTTTACTTACCCATTTCAAGTAACGGACTTTTTGTGGACAGATCCAACCTTATCTGCTGGTAGCTAAATGGCACTGACCTGTTGTCAGTTGCTGAAGATGCCGGTTTTGCTTCCCATGTCCACTGACTGCAAGCAACGTACTGCCTTTATTTCTATGGGGCATGGGATGAACAGCCATTAAAATCCACAGGAAATGCATCCGACATGTGAGGAAAAATGTCTTGCATTGAGATGTGTGAGCTGCAGGTGTTTTGAGTTCGCAATAGTCCGTAGCGGCTTGTGTGACAGTGAGCATTCAAGGAGGCTGTGTTTGTCACTAAATGACAATATTTCCCCCCACGGGTGCAGTTGTGAAACTGGATTGGCATGTGCACCTCCAGTACATTTCCAGGGACCTTGACATTTCATATGGGATGTTTACAGCATCATTTCACAGGTCCTTAGGGTACTGGAAGGTTTCATGTTGGTGGGTGCCTAAGTATGCATGACATCATGAAAGGCAAGCAAATGACTGCTTCACTGAATCATCTGCAATGGTATACTGAGCAGGGTGACAAGTTTCCTGTACTGCACTGTTACTGGTGATAAAACATGGATACTGTATTTCACACTGGAAACAAAGCAGCAGAGCCTTTGACAAAAAAATTCTGTTCAGACTAATGTCAAGTCTACTGGGATCACTGTGGACTGCTCTTGCTGGATTCCATGCCACTGAGTGCAGCTATCAGTGCAGACAGTTATTGTTCCATACTACTGCATCTATGAGTTTCCATCAGGAAGAAGTACTGATCGATTCTTGATGGGGACAATGTGGTTATTCTCCATGAAAATTTGAGGCCACATGTGGCAATTTGAACTGCCGACAAGCTCCGTTATTTGACAGATAGGCTCTATACCATCCACCATACAATCTGGACCTCACCCCTAGTGAGTTCCATGTTTCTAACCTGCTCAAGAAGTTCCATGGAGTACAGCGGTTAACATGCAACAATAACAGCAAGACAGCACTCCAAAAGTCATTCCGCAATCAGTCGAACGAATTCTGTCACAGAGGCATCTCAAATTTAGTGCTGCAATGGGGCAAATGTCTTAATTGATGAGTGTAAAACGAGTGTAAGGTACCTACAGTAGTGGTATATATATTTGTAACTACCTGTATGTACTTTATTTCGGCTAAAAAACTTTGAGCAGAACTTTCCAATTTGTCCTCACAGCCACCATTTGTTCACAACACATATTTACATTATTTATTTCAGTTCATACTGTGTGCTGGGTTTGCCCCTTACCACTGGACACACTATTTTTATGATAATTTTATTTCTTTCCTAGAAATACCTGTTACTTATATGTGATTGACTGTATGATTTGTAATCTTCAGTATTTGTTTCACACTGCGGTAAATTTCTGTAATTGAAACTCTCTGCATTTATTATGTTTGAAAAAATTGTCTTTCACACGTTATAGATGCCATGTTGTTTATGAAGTTTGTTGTATGCTTCATATATCACTGTTCAAGCTAAGTACCGAATATTCATCTTTACCCTCCAACTCAAAGAAATGAGAACTATTTGAAAGTAGAAAGCAATTTGTAATTTTTGACAAGCTTATGAATGTAGGCTAATGATTTCATACAATAAGGTCTAAGATAGGTAATGTTACACAAAAGTTTCCCTTTTAGATATGGATGGGTCCACTTCAGGCAACTGAATATCATTTTTAATGTGTGCAATGACACTGTAGTTTGATTAAATTTACTTATTGACATTTTGCATCTTGAAACTGAGTTCCTCTTATCACAGCTCTCACTGTCACAGCCAAAATTTACGTGGTCACCAATGTGTCACAATATAGCACTAATTCTTTTCAAATATTTAAGGTATTCTGGTGAAGGTCCACAATCCATTACTGCATCTGCAAACAATTACACTTCTGCTAGTTTCATCTAGTTCTAACAGTACTCCAATTGCTTCAAAGAAATTAAATTATTGCCCAGCACAGTACACGTTCAAATATTAAAGATAGCACCCAATATGCTCCAGAGAATATGATTCGATACCATTTTAAGTATGCAGTTGTCAACCTTTTATAATATTAACCCACAATAACTTTGGCAGCCGAGTGTACCTGTCCACTTTCAGTTATTTCCAACTGACGTCCATATGAGTAAAGTATGCGTCCTGTGCTTTAATTCACATTAGACTTTTTTTAGCGTCCACTTATAGTTCACTGGAATGCACAGGGTGTCTACACCAAAATACCCAATTTTTGAGATGGTTTAAAAATAGTAAATATTTATTTTTTCAGGTCTGACTTGTCTATTGTGTGCAGCAGAACTTAAGAGTTGGTGCTTAAATTTTGTCGACATTTGATGCGTTTTCATTGCTTATTTGTTGTCCATCCATGCAAAAATGGCATAAGTTCAGGCGAAGGCACAGACTGTGCTTTTATATGTCAGTTTAAATTCACAGTTTTGCTCATCCTGTTTACAAAAAGATAGCGCTAAAATACCAAGAGACTAAAAGCATAGCAGGAAAAGTTGACAATGCCTACCGAATGTTCCAAAAAAGTCTATGCTGATCAATTTGTTAGGTTTGACAGGAATTCCAGATGCCATGTGCAACCATCTACAAAGTCCACAAAAAGCAGTTGTGTCTATATCCATACAAGGTGCAGATTCTGCAGGCCATTAAGTCTGATGACAAGCAATGGTGATATGGATTTCCATGTGAAATGCTTAGTCAATCCTGCTTTCTTGCCACAAGCAATTTTTTTCTGACGAGACCACGTTGATTGTATCTGGATCAGTGAATACACAAAGTTACGTATGGGGGCCAAAGAATCCACACTATATTGGGGAAAGGCGCAAGATAGCCTGAAAGCGAATATTTGATGTAGTCTCATATGCAACAAGATAATTGGAGCATTCTTCTTTGCTGCAAGACCTACAGGAATAGCATAACTACAGATGTTGCAGAAATGTTTGCTTTTTCCCACACTGAAGACTTATGAAATTTTGGCTTCAACAAGATGCTCCACCTCACTGGTGGAAGTTCAGAAAACAGTGAACCAGACGTAGGATTGGACATGATGGACCTGTGAATTGCCCTTTACATTCTCCTGACATCATTCCCCCCTACTTAGGTGAAGGTCAGTGTGTTAACCATTTGAAACTGAGGTTCTACTGAGGTGAAGTCGAGAAGAGAGTGGGGCAGGGTTGTAGCCTATCCCCTCCAGTCTCTACATCAGGCAAGCAGTAAAGGAAATAAAGATAAATCTGAAAAGGGAATTCTTCAGCGTAACGAAAAAAAAAAAAGGAAGGAAGATTAGAGGTTTACATACCATCGGCAAAGACATTATTAGAAATGTAGCAAAAGCTCAGATTGCAAAAGGATGGGGAAGTACATTGGCCTTGCCCCATTCAAAGGAACTATCTTGACACTTGCCTGAAATGATTTAGGGAAATCACAGAAAGCCTAAATTAGGATCACCAGAGACAGATTTGAAACATTGTCCATCTGTTTGCAAGCCCAGTATGCCAACCACTGCACCATTTAGTCAGTTTCAGCATAAAGAAATAAAAATTTTCACTGCAGCCAATGACAATTCTGGTAGAGATGGCACAGAATCTAGAAGAGCAGCTGTATGGATTGGATAAGATCTTGAAAAGAGATTACTAGATGAGCATCAACACAAGTAAAATAAGGAATGGACTATCATAACAGTCAGGCGATGCTGAAGATTAGACAGTTCAATCTGGACAATAAGGACCCTATTGGGGAGCTTGACATTTCATATGGGGGTGTTTACAACATTGCTCATGGTTTCTGAGTGTGGTATAAGATTTCATGTTGGTAGGTACTTAAGCAGCTCCACGACATGATAACAGGCAAGTAAATGATTGCTTCACTGTATCATCCACAACGGTAAGCCAAAAAGGCCAACAGTTTCCTGGACCGTATTGTTACTGGCAATGAAATGTGGAGAATCCATTGCATGCCAAAATCCAAGTAGAAGAACCTATTAAATATTGGAGAGAAAGCACAACTTGACTATAGAACAGAATCAATTCATTTGGCACATCCCTAGGCATAAAGCAATGTTGTTTAATATGTAATGCAGCTTAGCAAAAGCACACTGAAGTACTTGTTTCTACATAATGCAAAGTATAATAAATATCAAGTGAAAGTACATGTTGAGGTGTGCTACTGATTAAATTGTTACAACTACAATGATTTTGTATTTGTTAGCTTTACCAACTTCCAAGGAAATTATTATCTTATAATAAGGGGACTGATGACTTCAGATGTTAAGTCCCATAGTGCTCAGAGCCATTTGAGCCATCTTATAATATGCTACAGTTCAGTCTGTAGCCTCAGCCAGGTTTATGAGTGCAGCGAAAGGGGATAAAACAGTAAGCACAAAGAACTTCAGCTGCTATATAACAAGAAGCAAGAAATTAGGAATCCTTTACAACTGAATTTATAGTTAAAAAGATGTCTTGCTAGTCACTCGGTCTAAAAATTATTTGATTATCTAAATTCAATGTCAGCAGCATTACAAGGTTAAAAATTCTTTAACTGAAACCCTTATTTTTAAAGATGAAGGCAACTATTTCCTCCGCAAAAGGCAATCTAATCCTGTAAATATTAATAAACAGAAGATAAGGAGTTGCTGTTTAATATAACTAGGTCAGCAGCCTTTTTTCCCAAAATCGTTGCTTTGTAATACATTGCCGTTACATTTAAGTAGTGCAAAAACAAAGAATATTGAAAAACAGATATGGATTATTGTAAATATGGTGCCTGGATTAAATTTTTAAGAACTGCATGACTTTTTTAATGTCAAATATCGCTGAAGGTTCTTAATTTTGATGGGATCGACAATGCTGAAACAGGCTTAATTACTCTGATATAAGTGAATCAAAATTTGCACTCTGCTGAATAAATTGCCATTTTCAGATTAAAAGTTACCCAATTTATATATAATAGACGTATATGATAAGCACTACAATGGGTCAGATCAGCTTGTCAGCAACTAAGATTTGACCAAGGGAACCACTATGACACTCTAGACCACTTCCGGGGATGAAAGCTGTACAAACATCACACAATACATTTGGGCGACGGCTGTAATGAAATCAGTTTTGAAACATAATGCATGTGGTAGTTACTATGGAAATTCGCTCAAGTTTGCATTGTAACTTCCCGTAACAATTTTATTGAAAATACAAAAGTAATTAGTTCTCACCATCTGCTTCCGAAGTGCTCCCCTGAAGACGTAGTACACTCTCGTTCATGTTAATGCTTAATTCACCACGTCTCATGATACCAACAACGAAATCATATGTGAAACCCGGATGAGCTGCTTCAACCTTGGAAAGAGCAGCACGAAGAGTTTGTGAAGCTCCCACATCACGTCGCTCTAACTGTAAAACACAGCAATTTGTCAGTACGATACTAACAAAATAGCACGAACCACTGCCGTTCGTTCTTTCGTATAATTTTGTACGAAATGACTGCAATCAACTTTACCTGGGACAAAATGGGGCGTATTAAAACTGGCAAAACAAGAGAAGTAACTGGTGTCTCATCTCCCATGGTCATCGTTCTAGCAATCGTATGGCTGCAACCACTTGTTTAAACACTAGGACAAACAACAAACCCACAAATAAACTTTAAAATCACTTCCTTGTTCCTCAGTTTTGGTTGACACTTGTCAGATATTACGGCCTATCGATTTATTTGAATCGAAAGAAATGACTATCGACTTTGTAACAGCTTGTAGTGATCGAATAACGAGACAAGGATGCGATTGCCACAGAATACAAAGAGTTACAATACAACTACCATAGTCTATGTTAGACCGTGCTACTACTTTTATTGCCAATGATGATTATTTTTATATGTTTCCTAAAAACAAAGTTCACACCAAAGCCTGAGAACATGTATAGAGTGAACATAGTCTACAGCATATGTTCTCAAAATCAGAAGGGGCTAGTCACATGATTTTGAGACTACACTGCTTGTCTACAATTTGCGGTAAAACCGGAATATTGCTCGTATTCACCTTGTTTTTAATACGCTTCTCAGTGTTTGAGTTCTAGTAACAGTTAAGGTGCAGTGCTGTGGTTGATACAGATGTATAGAGAAATGAAAGGAGGACCACTTTTTTTTCATAGGGATGTGCTACAAATGTATAACTTTAAATGTCATACTGACATGACGTACTTCGAAAAATATCGAGGGACGTACTACGTCTTGCATTGTGAAAATAATTTCCGAGATTTTGTGGCTATGTGTTTGAGTAAACTGCCAGTCAATGTATACATACTGTGCTGTGTTCATATGCAAATAAACCGTGCGAGGTGGCGCAGTGGTTAGCACACTGGACTCGCATTCGGGAGGACGACGGTTCAATCCCGTCTCCGGCCATCCTGGTTTAGGTTTTCCGTGATTTCCCTAAATCGCTTCAGGCAAATGCCGGGATGGTTCCTTTGAAAGGACACGGCCGATTTCCTTCCCCATCCTGCCCTCACCCAAGCTTGCGCTCTGTCTCTAATGACCTCGTTGTCGACGGGACGTTAAACACTAATCTCCTCCTCCTCCATATGCAAATAAAATTTGTATATGCCATTCTATTTACTTACATCCAGCTTCATTGGTTCTCAAACCATTGTGTGTATCTAAGTATTTCTGCATGAGATAAGTCTCCTAGTCCATGTCATTGTAACATAATTAATTAGAACAGGTCTGATAACATTAATCAGTGCAATAGAAACCTAAAAATATATTGTTGCCTGACACTTCTTTTGCTACTACAAAATTCGAGCACTGACATTGTATTTTCTATTTTTTGCGTGTAATGTATAGTTTTACTTTTCTGATGAGACAGAGAAACAATAGATATTTGAGCTGTCGACAAAAAGTGGAAGGATAAATAAAGCAAAATAAAAAATAATAATAGACAATCAGGTGTTGCAAATCGCTAACTGTATTTACTGTAATATTTTCATAGTTCCAAATACATTGTTTTTTCGTAACACTTCAGCACTGTCAGCAGTCTCATTGTCTACATCTACATCTACAGGGTGTTTCAAAAATGACCGGTATATTTGAAACGGCAATAAAAACTAAACGAGCAGCGATACAAATACACCGTTTGTTGCAATATGCTTGGGACAACAGTACATTTTCAGGCGGACAAACTTTCGAAATTACAGTAGTTACAATTTTCAACAACAGATGGCGCTGCAAGTGATGTGAAAGATATAGAAGACAACGCAGTCTGTGGGTGCGGCATTCTGTACGTCGTCTTTCTGCTGTAAGCGTGTACTGTTCACAACGTGCAAGTGTGCTGTGGACAACATGGTTTATTCCTTAGAACAGAGGATTTTTCTGCTGTTGGAATTCCACCGCCTAGAACACAGTGTTGTTGCAACAAGACGAAGTTTTCAACGGAGGTTTAATGTAACCAAAGGACCGAAAAGCGATACAATAAAGGATCTGTTTGAAAAATTTCAACGGAATGGGAATGTGACGGATGAACGTGCTGGAAAGGTAGGGCGACCGCGTACGGCAACCACAGAGGGCAACGCGGAGCTAGTGAAGCAGATGATCCAACAGTGGCCTCGGGTTTCCATTCGCCATGTTGCAGCTGCGGTCCAAATGACGCCAACGTCCACGTATCGTCTCATGCGCCAGAGTTTACACCTCTATCCATACAAAATTCAAACGCGGCAACCCCTCAGCGCCGCTACCATTGCTGCACGAGAGACATTCGCTAACGATATGGTGCATAGGATTGATGATGGCGATATGCATGTGGGCAGCATTTGGTTTACTGACGAAGCTTATTTTTACCTGGACGGCTTCGTCAATAAACAGAACTGGCGCATATGGGGAACCGAAAAGCCCCATGTTGCAGTCCCATCGTCCCTGAATCGTCAAAAAGTACTGGTCTGGGCCGCCATTTCTTCCAAAGGAATCATTGGCCCATTTTTCAGATCCGAAACGATTACTGCATCACGCTATCTGGAAATTCTTCGTAAATTTGTGGCGGTACACACTGCCTTAGACGACACTGCGAACACGTCGTGGTTTATGCAAGGTGGTGCCCGGCCACATCACACGGCCGACGTCTTTAATTTCCTGAATGAATATTTCGATGATCGTGTGATTGCTTTGGGCTATCCGAAACATACAGGAGGCGGCGTGGATTGGCCTCCCTATTCGCCAGACATGAACCCCTGTGACTTCTTTCTGTGGGGACACTTGAAAGACCAGGTGTACCACCAGAATCCAGAAACAATTGAACAGCTGAAGCAGTACATCTCATCTGCATGTGAAGCCATTCTGCCAGACAAGTTGTCAAAGGTTTCGGGTAATTTCATTCAGAGTGCAGGTCCCACAAAGCCGGGGATCCAAGTTGTCAACAAGGCACTGTGCAACCTGATGGTGACTCCATAAAGGTGTGGGCTATGTTTACATGGGAAGAACGAGATCCTCTGATCCAACTGAACTGATCTTTGACGGAAATCGTAAGTTGCAGCCATTCATGTACTTCATGTTCCCAAACAACGAGGCACCATGTCACCGAGCAACAATTGTTTGCAAGTAGTTTGATGAACATTCTGGACAATTCGAGTGAATGATTTGGTCACTCAGATCACCCATATGAATCTCATCGAACATTTATGGGATATAATAGAAAGGTCAGTTCACGCACATCCCCTACACTCCAAGCACTTTCGCGATTATGGACAGCTATAGAGGAAGCAGCATGGCTCAATATTTCTGCAGAGGGCTTGCAACAAATTGATGAGTCCATGCCATGTCGAGGTGCTGCGCTATCCTGTGCACAAGGAGATCCAATTCGATATTAGGAGGTATCCATATGCCTTTCGTCAGGTCAGTGTGTACTCTATGGCTCACATGATAACAAATTCCAATCTACTGCTCGCCTTCCATTTGTCAGAGCAAAGAAATTTCGGTGGCAAATGATTACACTTTTGAAACAGAAAGACCGATCAAAATGGTCTACATTTCCATCGGTATTCTGCAAACCACTTTGAATTGCGTGGCAGAGAGTATGTTCCACTGTCCAGTTACTAGGGTATCTCTCATTCCATTCATGGATGGAGCACAAGAAGAATGATTGTGCAAAGCCTCCATGTAAGTTGTAATTAATCTAAGCTTGTGCTTATGATCACTACTGGAGCAATGCATAGGACATTGTAGCATATTTCTAGATTCATCATTTAGAGCTGGTTCTTGAAACTTTGTAAGTAGGCTTTCTCAGTATAGTTCAGATTTGTATTCAACAGTCTGTCAATTCAGTTTCTTTGCAGCATCTCTGTGACACTCTCCCACAGATCCAACAAACCCATGACCATTTGTGCTGCCCTTTTCTAAAAATGTTCAATATCTCCTGTTAGTCCAGTATAGGGTGGGTCTCAGACACTTGAGCAATATTCTAGGGTGGATAGCACAAGTGATTTGTAAGCAATCTTCTTTGTTGACTGATGGCAGTTCCCCAATAGTCTACTAATAACCAAAAGTCTACCACCTGCTTTACCCACGACTGAGCCTATGTGATCATTCTATTTTATATCCCTACATAGTGTTAAATCTACATATTTGTATGGGTTAACTCACTCCAATTGTAACTCGTTTATACCACATTGATGTTTTTTTCGTTTTGTGAAGCGCACAGTTTTACATTTTGGAACATTTAAAGGACATACTCAATCATTGTACCCCTTTGAAATATCATCATCTGACATAACATTTATGAAGCTTCTTTCAGACAGATCTTCAGTGTAGGTACGTACATTATCTGTGAAAGGTCTGAGGTTACTGTTAACATTGTGTTCAAGGTCATTAATAAACAACACGAACAGCAAGAGTCCCAACACACTTCCACTAAACATACCTGAAGCTGCTTCTGCACCTACCAGGAATTCCCAATCTGAGATAACATGCTGCATCCTCCTTAACTCCCTACCTAAGTCCAGTCACAAATTTCGCTCGATGTCGCATGCGGTCATACTTTTGATAATAACTGTAGATGTGATATTGAGTGAAATGCTTTTTGGAAATCAGGAAATACTGCATCTCCCTGGGTGCCTTGATCCAAAGCGTTCAGTATGTTTTGTAAGAAAATTTGGATTTCATATGATCCATGTTTTGAGATCCATGCTGATTGGCACCAAGTATGTTCGATATATCTCATTATGTTTTGAGCTCAGAATGTGTTCTAAGATTCTACAATAAATCTGTGTCAGCCATTAGCTGATGTCAAGGATATAGGATGGTAGTTTTATGGATCTCTTCTCCCATCCTTCCTGCAAACAGATGTGGCCTGTGCTTTCTTCCAACTACTGGACATGGTTTTATGTTCAAGGGATCTACGACAGAAGAAGGTAAAAGAAGGGCTACTTCAGTCGCAGATTCAGTATAGAAAGTGTTAGAGACTCCATCTGGCCCTGGAGCTTTTTCAATTTTAACGATTTTAATTGTTTCTCAATGCCATTGACACCAGCACTTCCATCGCATGTTTTCAGTGGTATGAGGATTAAATTGGGGCAATGCTCCTGGGTCTTCCTTTGTAAAGAAACATTTGAAAATGGCGTTAAGCATTTCTACTTTTGTACTGCTACCTTTAATTTCACTTTATGTCTCACCTGTGAGTGACGGGACACAGACTTTTATGCCTCTAAATGTTTTTACATATGACCAGACTTTCTGGGGTTTTGTGAAAGATCTTCTTGGCAATGGTTGCTTAAGCGAAGGCAGTTTTCCCACATAAATTTCACTCACAAGTTGTTGGGCGAACCCATTGACTGGTGTAATTATTTGCAGATGGGTTTGGAAATGTGTAATTAAATTTTGATGCTCATTACTCCTCATAAAACATAGGAAATAGTGTATGAGAGCAATTTCTCCACATGAGTGGCTGACAATGACTTTTAGATTCCTAGCAACAGGAAGGAGTACAAGGATCTATAAGTTTCTACTGCAGTTTCGAAACAAGCACTGAATGAAATAATTCTCAATACAAGCAAAGCTAGGTACTCTGCCTTGAAGGATCATCTCATGGAGTCAAGTAAAGTACTATACCTCAGTTCTTATAAAATACAGATAACACTTTTACAGTTTTAGAAATGCATGAAACACACTGTACTCTTAGATATTTTATATGAGTGCAATGAACTGTAGCCTAGTTCGTTTCTTAGTTGGGGTTCTCAATTCCCTGCTGGCAATGTGTTAAAGACTTTTCACCACAATATAAAATTCTATTTGGAACTCTAGACAAGGATCCATAACATATCTGAAGGGTCTTACTCTAGTATTGTGGTAGTGAATACTACAATTCACTTCTGTATCAATCTTTTTATGAATCACATATTATATTAGGAAGTAAAACAAGTGTAATAATCTCTATGTTCCTGTAGGCACTGTTGTGAGGCTCTTCCATTATCAGCTTAACAATATATTGTGACTGTGCTCTTCTTTAGAATAAATAGGGCCTACTTTTGTTTTCTACTCTGTCAAATAACATTACGGCATAAAAGTACTGAGTGAATGTACTTTAACAATCTCTCTGTATCAGATTTCGTTACTTTCTTAGCTCTTTGTGGTAAAAAATTAGTAACGAATTCTTTGGTTTTCTTTTAAATTGTCATTTTCATATTCGCCATAGGTTCAACCACTCGTAATTTCTCTATTACAGAATTATAAGCAGTTGCTTTCTTATCTCTGCCGCTGTATTCCTTGTTCTTAATTTTCCACAAACATGTATGACTCTCATACATTTCCATAAAATTGGGAATTCACTCCCTAAATCATGGACATGTATCTACCATTTTAAATTTCAGACATAGCAAGAAATACGAAACTGAACAAACAGCGACACGATTAATAAGCTGCTGTCGCCTTGGAGATTATATGGTTTAATTAATGATTATTATGTTACAATCCTCTTGTTGTAGTTAACCGTGTATATCGAGAGTTCATTCATTGTTAAATGCAATGGTGTGGTACTAACTGATGGAGACGCATTAAGAACTGGTAAGATTTAATGTATTTCCTTTATCACACTCCACAAACATAAACACACTATTATTCAAACTGTGTGCCACTACTATTAAACATAGAGATAAATCCTTCGCTATGCAACCGCATTTGGCTCATGCAGCCTACACCTTTCACAGCTTCTCAACAACTGCCTCTGCTTGTGACTCTCTATGCCACTGGGCATTATCGCCCTCCAAAGAACAACCACTTACAGATACTACACACCAGTACCCTCACATCACCACCAAAACAAAACTAGACCTAGGTTACCTTTCGAGGGGACTCAGAAGTCCTTGCGAAAGTCATACAAAAACAAATCAAAATTTGAAAATTACACTAATTAGTATTTCATGTCAAAGTAGTTGCAATAAGTATCTGACCCTGAGAACAAATGACTTTCAAAATATAACTATTGTTAATTAACCTTGTCTCCACGTCCTACCTATAAGATGTGCAGAACTTCACATGATTTCACTAGGGGGAGTGGCATCGTCGCCGCTGAGGACTCACAAACACTCACGTAACACAGCACTTGTTACTCTGCTTTTATCACTGTTCTATGTGTTGAGCTGGTCGTCCACCGCTGTTACGACGTTTGATGCAAGGGAAGAGTGACATCGACGCTGCCAGAGACAGGAAGATCTAGGAGCTGCTGTTACACCCACGAGGAATCGCCGCATTCCGCCGTACGGTTCGTCGGCGGCACGTTCCCATTATGTTGACAAGTGCAGGATGCCAGTCAGCTGTTTGTGACGTCTGCCACCTCCTCCTCCCCCAAACCGTAGCGCGCCAGGCGTCGAAGGTCATCGGCAGGCAGGCATGAAAACAATAAAATAACATTACGGCAGCATGAGGTAACAAAAGACTAACGCGCTGCACGCTTAGCTGTGCACTGTTGCCTGCTTCCTGAAAACCAATACACATGCTATAAGCGTCGCTCCATTGTCCACTGCTGCACCTGTCACAGGACATAAGAGAAAATCACACGATATCTAATATCTTCAACATCTCACAATAGCCAGCGACTATTGTCCAAAGGTTTGTCCATCAGTAATGTAGCATATTTATAACTAAACACAGTTCACTAATTGACACTTTCTTGTGATAGTTCAGGACACTTATGCAACTTAATGTTCTCAACATGTTGTAGGCTATGATATTTGCCAGATTTAATCACTTCTACCTCCATTGAATTCGGGTGAACCAGCTTTCTAATCTTGAATGGTCCTTATTAGCCAACATCCTTTCGATTTCCTTGTTCACTGCTTCTCTCTTCGCTAAAGGTATTGCATACGATTTGCTGCGAAATGGTCCATGTTCCTTGACTTTAATTTTCCAAACACATCCTTTAATTAATCCAGGTAATTTTGAAAACAGGTCAACTTCGCATCTCAGCACTTACATTAATTCCTCTCTTTGTGTTCCATCAAGTTCACTGACGTCTGACTCTTGAATCGAATACCAGTCAGAGCATCTTCATCATTATTCTTATCTCGTAGAGCAGGATCTTCCTCAGAATCATCATAAGTCGCCAGTTCCTCTTCTCCTCAGAAATGTATTAGCCTCATCTTCACGCACACAGCGCGCTTATTTTCTTCATTAATAAATCCTTTAAACATTATCTTCTTCTCGAAATTATTTATTCTCGTCCAAAGACAAGCTTTTTCAAATTCAATACTGCACCTCATTTCAGGCAACCAATCGATTCCAAGAACTAATCCGACATTAAGAGATCCAACAATTAATACTCTCTGCTCATATTCGTCTTCATTGATTCTAAATTTCAATAGAGCTTGACCTTTAATGGATTTGCTTCTATTGTCTACAGCACTGACAATATGTTCGCCGTTCACTGGGAATGTTGGATGTACCACCAGATTATTTAATTGTGAAAACAGATTTTCTGAAAATGCACTCCGTTCACTCACTGAGTCCAGTAGTGCGTCTACAATAATTCCGCATACCTCCACTTCTACAAATGGCATTAAGATTTCTTGATCATTATTTTCATCCTCTCGATACAAATCGTCTTTAATATCATCTATTCGTTCACACTTGATTGCGTTAATCGCTACCCCGACCCATTTCTTGTAACTTGAGTTTCGGGGTGGGTTGTCTTTGAAACTTGAGTTAGTTTATCAGTTCATGCTCCTGTCTTATACCGGCGATCGTTGTTGTCTTCTATTTTCTTCATACTGTGATCGATCTGAGTACTGATTGTGATTAAATCTGTTCGGTGCATCATACTCATTTCTTCTGTGTTTTCCGTTCCCTCTTCTATCAAATCTGCTTGGTCTTCCATTAGTCATAAATTCTTGTCACGGTGGGCCATTACCATGCGAATAACAATCGTCATTACTTCTCTCGCACTGTTCGCCTTCCTGGCTAAGTACATCAATTCTATCGATCATCAGGCAAGTCTGCTCCATGTTCAATTTTGGGGTGAGTGCTAACTTTTCACATACCCAGAAAGGTAGCTTATGTATCAAAATTAACATCAATTCCTCTTCCTTGACCAGATAATCTAGTCATTCCAAAATTTCTGCATATATTCATGCATTGTTCCATAATGTCTTGCATAGTTTGGCGGTGTAAGAATCTTTGAGCTTACATCCCATTGTTTTTCTCGCGACCAAAATTTACTCAACAATGCAGATTCAAATTCTTTGTACTGTGAATAATTTTCTGAAACACTGATGCCCCAGACATGTGCTTCGCCTTTCATGTGGCTAATGCAGGTATCAATTTTCGCATGTTCCGTATAATGTCTTGGAAACGCGTGTTTAAATTGCTTAATAAAGGCAACTGATGGGATAACTTGTTTTGGATTGTAATCTTGAAAGTTGCGCACACTCAATCCATTATCTACAATAACTTGAGGTATGTTAACCATACTGTTATCAACTTCACATAACGCTGCATGGATTTCCAGATGTATAAGGTCTTTATTGACATTGTTCAAACCATCTTCGGATTACCTTTTGGAGAATTTCGCCTACTTCATTGCTCAGTTCAATACATTGCGTCTGTACGCCTTAAACTAACTTAACAATTGTTTCTTTGTTGCCTTTACATTACTCTTAATTTTAAAAATTTCACCGATTGTTAGCCTTAACTGTTTCTTGAACTTTGTTAACTAATGTACTCGATTGTTTACCTTGTGCATTAACTTTTGTGTTAAGACCTTGCATTTCATTTTCAAGTTCTTCATGTTTGGTATCACATTCCTTTTGGAGCTCCTTATGTTTTTGATTAAGTGAATTAGTGAACTCAGTTCACAAGTTAACCTTTGCATTTGATAAATTCTATATTTCTTCATTGGCGTTCCTACTTTCCTGTGTGATTTCTCTCAACATCTGCACTATCAAATCGTTTGTGCTCTCGCTCGTTCCTGTTTGTTGACTACTCACTGGTGTTGAACTAAGCGTCGTTGAATCGAAACTAACTACACCACTATCTTCCATTACATTAAGTGTGGTATTCTCATGTACAAACTCGCATTCTACATTGACTAACGCATTAACTTGTTCTTCCTCATTAATAACTTCACTGTTGTTTTGCGCTGTGTCTGCCATGTTAACAATGTTCACAAAACCACTATCCATTAATAATTAGTTCTAACACTTAATTTAAAAGATCATATTATAAATACCACAGTCTCTAGCGTAGTTCAGATGTCCTTTCCAAATTTCTCCAGTGCAATGTGGAAAAGAATTAGAAACGAAGAGCTGTGGTCGCAGTTAGCTGCTTCACTCACAGTCTGTTGTGCCATCTTCTCCGACGATCCGAAGACTGCGAAGGAATAGACGTTCTGTCACGGTCGCCAAATATAAGCTCCCGTCTCCTTGCAGATTATATGGTTTAATTAATGATTATTATGTTACAATCCTCTTGTTGTAGTTGACAGTGAATATCGAGACTTTGTTCATTGTTAAATGCAATGGTGTCGTACTAACTGATGGAGATGCATTAAGAACTGGTAAGATTTAATATATTTCCTTTAGCACACTCCACAAACATAAACACACTATTATTCAAACTGTGTGCCACTACTATTAAACATAGAGATAAATCCTTCGCTATGCAACCGCATTTGTCTCACACAGCCTACACCTTCCACAGCCTCTCAACAACTGCCTCTGCTTGCAATTCTCTACGCCACTGGGAATTGTCGCCCTCCAAAGAACAACCACTCACAGATACTACACACCAGTACCATCACAGATTCATGTGCCAGATCTGTGCGATCTCTTGCCCACACACTCCAACTTGTCTGTGCAGAGTGATTCGAACATACAGATAGCTCTAATCTCCAACACGAACTTCCAGGTTTGTGCACATCTCATATCCATGCAAATCATCTGTTCACATACACCAATCTGTCTGCACAGATGTTATGTGCACACATGGATCATTTCATAAGCATTAATGCATACGCGTAATGTACAGAGCATATACATTTGAAACAAGAGCTACGGCAAAAGAACATATATATCAGCAGATGAATAGATTCTCATTTATAGAACTCTTGATAGAATCAGTGCCCATAGAAGTCTCAACTTATTAACTATTTGATGATTTCATATTCTTGAGAGTGACTTTATAAACATGCCAGCTACGATCAGCTCCGTTGGGATTTTTTCTGCTGTCAGGTACTATTGAGCTGAGTCTGCCTTTTCTTTAATAAAATGATGTCTGATATCGATATATTTAGTTCTTCTCCTGTAACTGCTTCTTTTAGATTATGACCAATTCACATTTGCCATCATGTCATGTCAAAACACTCCACAAGGGATTTCAAATGGCGGCATTCACGTCATGACACCTCCAAGATTTCTCTGGAAGTGAGTTTTAACGGTGACGTTGGTTTGGGAACTATGTCGTTGTCTGCTAATATCAGACGTTATCCTATTTTCCCTGCATTCTCAACTTTTATAGTAGTGTTTCATGTGCTTTTGTTTCTTCTTAACCTATATTTATTTATCTACATAGTTTACGACCACTCTGGAGCACTAATGTCAAGCATTATACAGCATCTACAACAAATAAGAGCTAAGAGCTTTAGAGCTTAGCAGTCAACAGTTGCCTCCTTTCCCATAACTTCTTGGTGCGGAGTGATGAGGTGGTTTATTCTCCTGCTGATATAACACATTTCTTTCGTTGGGATGTTTTGAGTGTCAGTCGTATGTATTTGTTCTTCAGAAGCAGCTTGTCTTCTCTATGATCAATTTGTTTGCTAACGTTCAATTCATTCATATCCATTTGTACTTCTTTAAACACATTGTTTTTGATCTTACTGTTACAAAAGTAGTCAAAAAGTTGTTTCATGAGTCTAGTACTCTGTAAGCCATAAATATGGGCAAAAACTGCAGCTCTTCTTTTTCACATCACATCAGCAATGAATTCACTTTCTTGGAAAAGAACTGAATTGGACAAAAGTCTCCACTGACCATTAACTTGGGGTTTCTTATTGATAATCGTTCAGATTATTTTTCTAACAAATTTATGTAATTTGTCAGTTGTCGCTTGAGTGTTTAGTTTAAACAGGGTTTCACTTTCATTGGTTGCCTCCTGGTTAACAGTGGAGGAATGCTGTCAAAATTTAGCATTTACTGAAAGGGATCGTTTTAGGTCAGTTGACCATGTAGTTCACTGTAGTTTTGTTGTTCTACTATCTTTACTAAATTGTTCCTCCAGGACGTCAAACACTCTCCTGCTTCAACGGTGTCGAGCTCTGTCTTGCCTGAACTACATATTTATTGGCATTTGAGTGCATATCTTCTACCAAGATATTTAAACATTTTTAACACCTTCATTTTTTTGAGAATTATGGAATATAATTTGGGTATGTTAATGGGGAACGTGGCCCTCATATCCGTTTTGTTCAAAATGTTCAAATGTGTGTGAAATCTTATGAGACTTAACTACTAAGGTCATCAGTACCTAAGCTTACACACTACTTAATCTAAATTATCCTAAGGACAAACACAAACACCCATGCCCAAGGGAGGACTCGAACCTCCACCGGAATCAGCCGCACAGTCCATGACTGCAGCACCATAGACCACTCGGCTAATCCTTCGCGGCATTTCCGTTTTCTCAAAAGAAAGTTGCAACCCAATCTTTGGCACTAATCTTTCTAGCTCTTCCAAATGACACTTTGCTTAATCTGTACTGTTTGCTAACAACCACAGATCATTTGCAACTGCAAGACAGTTAATCGAATCTTTCTTCCAGTGTCAACAGAAGGCGAATGTATGTTGTTCCATTCATGCAAGACTTTCTGCAACACACAATTAAACTGTAATGAAGATAATCCATCATCTTACCGAAGTCCATTTCGAGTCACAAAAGGTTATGAGAATTCATTTCTGAACCTTACTCTACAGTCAGTATTTCGAAGGGTGATTGCCATGAAGCTGAAAGTTTCTGATGTAAACTATATACTTTAAAGATAGACAGTAGAGATTCACAATAGGTTAAAAAATATGTGAAGGTGATCAGCAGCTTCTTGCTCCTAAGCCTCTGGTGTTTCAAAATTAATCTCTATTTGACTATTTTGTTTTAGTTTCGCAATAAATTGCAAATGATAGTTGATGACTTGAATTTTTTTTCCAATTAGTGTTCTTCCATAATTGAAGACACATATTTGAGAATGAAAAATGATTTAGGTTTTACAGTAACAGAACAGAGCTGATATCTACACCATGTATAAATAAGAACATAAATTGATGTAGCAATTATCATTAAATAACCTTTTATGAAGTAAGAAAGGGATCTACACTGAAGGAAAAAATATTTTTTCGTCATGTTAGTTGCTAAATAGATAAAATGTAGTGAATAACACAAACCGGCTCTGTGCATCCCCTATAAAAATTATGTGATGCGTTTGTATGTACGTATTTGCGACAGCAAAAAAATTGCCGATTTTTGAGTTTTTTCACTTTTCAGAAATGTACCATACAAAGTTGATCAAGAATATAATGTTATGAAATTTGCTTTGGTCATTAATAGATTTTTTCGTTGCTAGTTCTACCATCCCGCTAAAATTCTCTGACTTTTTGTGTTGTGGATGGTATCTTGTAACCTCACCATTTGACATTAGACTAAGCAAAACGATGTGTACATGATGAGGCATCCAGTGTGATGTTTACATGATGTGAGGTTCTTTGTGAACCTGCCTTTAGTCAATCGCACATTTTTTGTCACAGTAAACTTTGAATAGACCACTTTCAGGGCATGGAGAGATTTCTTTTTTTTAACCTTTGTAGTAAGAGTGCCTCTTAACAAGTTGACCAGGGCCATGCATTCAGTTTCAGTAGTTTTACTGCAGGTTGTTTCTTGCCGCTATAGAAAATTACAACTCTTTGCGATTTAAACAAAAAATTAATTACTGGTTTAATAGCTCCTTTGTCACCTGTACAGTCTGCATCGCTGCACTAAGTGATGTCATTCTCTTCCCTGCTAAATTACAGCTTCAAGCCCTTAGTCTCTTTCAAGTCTCTCAGGATTCTTTTAACTGACTGCCAGTGAGCTGTGCCTGTATCATTGTTAAATTGATCTATAACTGCAATTGCACATGCGAGACCAGGTCTTGTTCCCCACTATGTGTGCATCAAATTGTCTATAGCTTCTTTGTAAGAAACATTTTTCATGGCTGCCCCCCTTCGTCTTTCTTGGAGCTCATAGCATGTGTTATAGGATCCAGCTTGCTTTCCAAAGTTAACGACTTCTGCAGAAATGCTAATAAATGTAAAGCACATCTTATAAAAATGATTTGGACCGTAGAGTTAAGAAAGCTTCTACAGACACAACTTTTAAAAAACATTGATACCATTTGTAAAATAATAATAAGTTCCTGTTCGATATACATTTTTAGTTCATTTTTCTTTCATTTGGCTTGCACTATATAGCTAGGTATGTGGTGTATAGAACTTTTTAGAATGTTATTATATATTATCAGAACTACGCTTTAAATAAGTTATTATAATAGCTCCCTATGTTCATTTGTATAAGCTTTTGCTAATGAGGTATCAGTACTTTCATAACACACTTGATTTAACAGACTGTTAATTAAGTCAGATAACTCAAGACTGATACTCCAAGACTTGGCTGATTTAACCGTTATTGTATTCTTTTAGAGCAATGGAGAATATAAGAAAGTGGGCAGTGCTGCACACACTATCTTATCTGAGGCAAATATTATTTCTTGGTGAGGTTGTTGCTGAATCATTGTTTGACATTTCATTAAAAACTTTATGTATATAATTCCTACCCACAATGGAAGATGATACAGCATGAATACTTGAGTGTTGTCCAAAGGTGTCAACACTGGATTGTATATTTATCTAGGATTTGTTCTATATTATGAGGCTGATCCATCCATAATAGTCCCTTTTTGCAGTATTTTGTGATTCTGATACCCAAGCAGTTTGGCATCTCCTCTACTCTTGTAATTTAAATTGTTCTTCCCTTACATCTGTCAATTTAAAATGCTTTTTGAGCTTTATCTCTCTGTGGGTCGTTAGTGAAAATCAATCCATCATCAACAGTAATTGCAACAATAAATATGTTATTTCCTGATCATAGAACGAAGGCTTTCATGACCAAATGACATAGCTGCTGGTAATCCTTTCAGGATGTGAGGTCGTGGTCCGAGAAACTCTTCTGTTCCTAACATTTTGTCCACGACTGTGTTAGACATCCTCAGAAGTAACACTTGTTACTTCAACCACGCCCCCTTTCCTAAGTATAGATGTTGCTCTCGGACGTCCGACTGGTCAGTCAGCAAGACTCAGCAAAGGAGCGCCTCTGAGGATGTCCAGCGCATTCCTGGACGAAACGTCAGGAACAGAAGAGTTTCTTGGACCACAAACTGACATCCCGAAAGGTTTACCAGCAGCTATGTTATTTCCATTTCTTCTTGTGAAGTTCAAGTTTAGGAATGTTTCATTTAATTTGATGTTCCCATTGTGACTGACTTGTTTTAATTCGTGGTACAGTTTAATCCATGGTACAGTCCTAGTATATAAATTTGGGATTTTGACATAAGTCTCTACTTTCAGATTTCCTTGTAGGAATGCTGTAATAATTTCTAAGCGATGTATATCTAGGTCATACTCAGTAGATAAACGAAATATATTGTGGTGGATTACTGGGCATATACCTCTTCATAGTTTAAATCCTTTGTTTTGTGCATATCCTTCAACTAATAGCAATGCTTTGTATCTAAAAATGTGTCATTTGTGATACTTTTTGGGTTTGAGAGTCCATTTAGTTTCTATTAGCTTTTTATCTTATGTGAGGGACCTTCCGTAAGTCACTCTCTGACAAAGACGAAATATCGCTAAGTGAAAGAAGCGATGCGACCTTATCAGTCAGCTTGTGGATATTTCAAATACATGTGTTGGTGGTGTATTAGATATGAGCAGAGGTTCGAATTTTGTGACCTGTATTCAAATCGAATCTTATGCTTTTTTCTTTTTTACTTTTTGCTGTTGTGAAAGCATGTAATGTCAATATTTTTTGTGATGTCATGAAATATAATGGTATTATCAACAAAGGAAATAAGTATTTCAAGCCTTGTCAAAAATAAATTTTATCATCACATATTGTGCAGCTTTATACACTCCTGAAAATGGAAAAAAGAACACATTGACACCGGTGTGTCAGACCCACCATACTTGCTCCGGACACTGCGAGAGGGCTGTACAACCGTGAATTCATTGTCCCAGGAAGGGGAAACTTTATTGACACATTCCTGGGGTCAGATACATCACATGATCACACTGACAGAACCACAGGCACATAGACACAGGCAACAGAGCATGCACAATGTCGGCACTAGTACAGTGTATATCCACCTTTCGCAGCAATGCAGGCTGCTATTCTCCCATGGAGACGATCGTAGAGATGCTGGATGTAGTCCTGTGGAACGGCTTGCCATGCCATTTCCACCTGGCGCCTCAGTTGGACCAGCATTCGTGCTGGACGTGCAGACCGCGTGAGACGACGCTTCATCCAGTCCTAAACATGCTCAATAGGGGACAGATCCGGAGATCTTGCTGGCCAGGGTAGTTGACTTACACCTTCTGGAGCACGTTGGGTGGCACGGGATACATGCGGACGTGCATTGTCCTGTTGGAACAGCAAGTTCCCTTGCCGGTCTAGGAATGGTAGAACGATGGGTTCGATGACGGTTTGGATGTACCGTGCACTATTCAGTGTCCCCTCGACGATCACCAGAGGTGTACGGCCAGTGTAGGAGATCGCTCCCCACACCATGATGCCGGGTGTTGGCCCTGTGTGCCTCGGTCGTATGCAGTCCTGATTGTGGCGCTCACCTGCACGGCGCCAAACACGCATACGACCATCATTGGCACCAAGGCAGAAGCGACTCTCATCGCTGAAGACGACACGTCTCCATTCGTCCCTCCATTCACGCCTGTCGCGACACCACTGGAGGCGGGCTGCACGATGTTGGGGGGTGGGCGGATGACGGCCTAACGGTGTGTGGGACTGTAGCCCAGCTTCATGGAGACGGTTGGGAATGGTCCTCGCCGATACCCCAGGAGCAACAGTGTCCCTAATTTGCTGGGAAGTGGCGGTGCGATCCCCTACGGCACTGCGTAGGATCCTACGGTCTTGGCGTGCATCCGTGCGTCGCTGCGGTCCGGTCCCAGGTCGACGGGCACGTGCACCTTCCGCCGACCACTGGCGACAACATCGATGTACTGTGGAGACCTCACGCCCCACGTGTTGAGCAATTCGGCGGTACGTCCACCCGGCCTCCCGCATGCCCACTATACGCCCTCGCTCAAAGTCCGACAACAGCACATACGGTTCACGCCCACGCTGTCGCGGCATGCTAAAAGTGTTAAAGACTGCGATGGAGCTCCGTATGCCACGGCATACTGGCTGACACTGACGGCGGCGGTGCACAAATGCTGCGCAGCTAGCGCCATTCGACGGCCAACACGGCGGTTCCTGGTGTGTCCGCTGTGCCGTGTGTGTGATCATTGATTGTACAGCCCTCCCGTAGTGTCCGGAGCAAGTATGGTGGGTCTGACACACCGGTGTCAATGTGTTCTTTTTTCCATTTCCAGGAGTGTAAATTGGTGTAGTGTGGAAGTTCGTTAAGCAGGACGTTGATTCATGTGTCGATCTGAAGAGCTTGTGAAACAGTATTAGCAGCCAAAGTGAGATAACAATATTCACCGAAATATTAGTGATGTAGTGTTGCAGAATATTAAAGGTTTGGAAACGTGGAATATTGTCAAAGTTTCGTTGCCTATGCCAAGAGCCAGAGGCAGTAGGTTAGCCAAGAGATAAGAGGATTGCACATGTGTGGAATGTGTCGTCGCGCAGGGACAATGGCCTGGTAACACACAACAGGCGAGAAAGAATTGCTTAGCACGCGAGTTTATGTTAGACGGAGACTTTCGTAGAGTGCAAGACAGAGGTTTAGCGACAGCTGTACTGCATTTCACAACTTCGTGTAAGTCTGTCGTAACAACACCTAACTCTGTCGCAAGAACACCTAAGGGGCGAGTACGACAGATAAGTCAGCAGTATAAGTGGAACGAATGCATTCATTACAAACGAGCATGACGTCAGGACGTCGCTCGTGCTTCCTTTAAATACGCCATCTTTGACAGCAACAGGGCACTCGCAGTTCGACTTGCAGTTAGATGTGTCGCTGCATAGCGCTCAGTTCAATGATCGCCATGTTAATCTTTACTAAGGAGATGTTGCAGTAAGGGTGGCCCATTCAGCAGCAGACGTGAGAGGACAGTACCAGCTCTGGTCCCCTCTGCTGCCGCTGTCAATCATCAACCCAGGATTAGAAGACATCGCAGCAGACTCTCTCGACGTCAATGCTGACCACATCAGTGAGCCGTCGTCGAGATATTGCGGTGTCTAGGCCCTGTGCATCCGCCGTCATAACCGAGTGAGCCGACGACGCTGGGGGACTGCAGCCCGTTACGCTCGCCCACCGCGGCCGAGCCTCCAGGAGGAGCAGGGAAGAAGACGGGGTGGGATAGAGTACACTCCACACTACGAGAACGCTTCTCGTGCCGACAGCGCTGGACTCCAACCTGGAGCCTCCTGCTGTCTGCGTCCAGCCGGCTGGCCAGCTGGATGCCACCAGCCACGTTTCTAATGAACACTCAATGCCAAGGACAACTTAGTGGGTTCTATTATTTAAAAACACTTCGAGCCACAGACATACCAGGGGACCTATTCCGTACGCTTGTACCTTCGTTAACAGTTGGCAGTGTGTCACTGTTTCAAATGCTTTATGGAAATCTAGGCGTATGGAATCCTCCTGTTGCCCTTCACCCGTGATTTGCAGGTTCACAGGTGATAAAAGGGCAAGCTCAGTTTTACATGAGCAATGCTTTCTAAAACCGTGATGATTTGTGGACAGGAGGTTTTCGTTTTTAATGATATTTATTATATTCGTACTAAGAATATAGTCAAGGATTCTGCAGAAAACAGATGTTAAAGACATCAGTCTGTAATTTTACCAGTGCCTTCTTTTAACTTTCCTATATATGGGAGCCACCTGCGCTTTTTCCCAGTCTCTTGGGACTTTACGCTGGGCGAGAGATTCAATATAAATGCAAGCTAAGTGAGGGGCCAATGCTGTGGAGTTCTCTTTGTAAAAGACCGAATTGGGATTCCAAGCAGGACCTGGCGACTTACTTGCTTTCAACTCTTTTGTTTCTCTGCACCAGCGATGCTTATTGCTGTGTCCTTCATATGGGAGTCTGTGCAGTGGTCAAACGATGGTATGTTTGTACAGTTCTCATGCTTGAACGATTTCTTAAATACGAAATTAAAACGTTATCTTTACTTTGGCTAACTTCTACTGTCACATCAGGCTGATAAATGAGTGACTGGATAGAAGCCTTACTCCCATTTAGTGATTTTACGTAGCATCAGAATTTTATGAGGTCCACGGCTATATCTATTGCTAAGGTATGAGAGCAGTATGAAATGTAAGCTTTGCATGTCGATCTTTTTAAAAATGCAAGAATTAACTTTTGCCTGTCGTCATTCGCGCGTTCGCTTTTGAACCGAAAGTGCAACAGTCTTTGCTTCCTCAGCATTTTTTTCGAATTTCGTTGTTAAACCACAGTGTGTCTTCTCCGTTCTTAATCCACGTTCCAAAGTATGATCTACAATCCGTTTAAACATTGTAATTCCCCCACGTCCATCTTACTGGAACTAAATGATGTCAGTTCATTGTCTAAGTGGGATACCAACAACTGTCTATCTGCTATTTCTAGCAGAAATACTCTCCTTGCCTTCTTGATTGCCTTATTAATTTCGGTAACCGAAGTCGATATGATGACATCATGATCACTAATCCTTGCCTCTATACTGATGCTGCCTATTAGGTCACGCCTGTTTTTAGCTACGAGATGTGAAATATCTCCGTGGTGTGTGGGCTGTCGAACTAATTGCTTAAGACAGTGTTCAAAAGAACGTCACAAGACAGCTTGCCTGAACCCCCTACAGTAAATCCATAGATGTCCCAACCTATACTTGGTAGGTTAAAGTCGCCTTTAACTAATACTATACCATCTGGGTGTTTCTGTGTAACTGACCACAGACTTTCTGTCAATAGCTGTAAAACAGTAACAGCAGACTCTGGTGGCCGGCAAAAACATCCAACATCTACCCTGATTTCACCTCTTCTCTCATTTCTCGTCAGTTACACAAGACGAGATAACTACACTAGCACACTCAAATTCGACCTCGGTTGAGACAATATTCTTGTCAGCTGCAATGAACACATCCCCTTCTATGACGCCTAATATGTCTTTTCGATATATCTTCCATGGATCGCTAAATATTTCACGCGTTGTTCTTTTTGGTTTCAGGCAGCTGTCAGGCCCGAGAGCAATTTGAGTGCGAGAAATTTCGTGGAGGGCAGTAAATTCAAGAATTTTGTTACGAATACTTCGACAGTTTACTGATAAAATTTTGACAGTTGAAGTGTCTTTACTCTGAACACGGTCTGATTTCGCTATGTGCGAGTCGCCTGGCGAGTTTTCATCAGGGAACTTCAACCTATCGCCGAGACTAAAAATCTCCACAAGTACTCTGGCTAGCCAAACAGCTGCTTCCTTTGTGTAGTGCACCTCCGACCAATCAAGGAGAGACCTACAATTCCCCACCCGATAATATAAGTCCAGAAATCTGCAGCTAAGACCATCACAGAGTCGACAAAGCCATTTGGTTGAGACCCTGCACACAGCTTCAAACCCTAGCACCCTGATCGACAATGGGAAAATACTGCAAATTGCTAAGTAATTACTTAGCTGTCTATTAGGCACACAGATGCCAGTAACAGTTCAGATTTGTGTTTTATATATTTTGGAATTACTATAGTGCTCTGTGTAACCATTGTATTAAAGACAGTGGTATCAATATTACATATTAATATGAAACACATGTTATGATTTTATCTTGACAATGTCACAAAAAATCTATATTCCAGGCTCAAACTGCACACACATAATTTTAATTATTTTTTTGTCGTTTTTAGGAAACTGCATTTATTGGGCTCATAACCTGTTGTTTTTGCTTTAACTTTCAGTAAAGCGATCAAAGTTTGAAGCCAGGCAGTAGCTTCCGACTGTGGCATGTCAGGAGTTATATGCACTTTGGAAAAAAATTAGTACACCCTTTCAGAGATTTCCAATTAACTCAAGATTTATTGTAGCAACAGTGCATATGGAGTATATAAAATGATTACATTTATTGATCAGTAGCACAAGTGATTATAAGGTACCATGTATCGACCCTTGCTGAAACATCCATATTAGTACATGGTGTAGCCTCCATGTGTGGCAATGCAGACACTGACTTTGGCATCCAGTTGATCGTACAGATGGTGTATACTGTCCTAGGATATGTTACTTCACCCCAGCTCGACCTGTTCATGTTGTTCTGTCTGAGTTGTTGCTCGACTAGTCGCATGAGTCACTTTTCGCCCTATATCTCACACATGCTCGATTACAGGAAAGTCTGGAGATCGTGCTGGCCAGGGGCTACACGCGTTATAAAGTATGTTGAGTTTCACAGGCAGTGTGTGAGCGAGCATTATCCTGTTGAAAAACATGTCACCTTTCTGTTGCATGTACAGCAAAATAATGGGTCTGACAACATTCTGCACATGCTGAACACTGGTTAGCATCTGCTCTAGAAACACTTAAGGTGAATGAGGGTTGTAGTTTATCACACCTCGGACTATAAGGCCAGTGACAGGGTCAGTGCGTGATGGACAAATGCGCTCGACGAGACAGTGTTCACCAGGTTTACATTGTACGTGCAAACAGCCATCATTTTCATGTAGGCAGGATCTGCTTTCATCACGAAAGACCACAGTATGCCATTCCATCTTCCAAGTGATCCTCTGATGGCACCAGTTGAGCTGTGAATAGCGGTACTGTGGCGTGAGTGGAGGATGGGCTATAGATGTGCCGGCCCGAGTCCTGCTGCTAATAACCTGTCTGCATCAGTTCATATTGACATAAGCCCTCTTATCTTGTTGTGGTAGCTGTATGTTCTGCCACTGTTGTCTTTACAGCACGATGATCCTGGCAGGTGTCTGTGCTGTGTGGACATCCAAAACCTCATCTATGGGTGTGAGAATGTTCATGTGACCAATGAAACCGGCGTTCGAGATAAGAAGAAAGCCCTCCCTGTGGCTATCAAGGTGAACCTGCAGTCATCTGCATGTTGTGTTCCATGTTGGCACCAATGATACCTGTTGCTTGGGTTATGAGACCATTCTCAGGTTGTATGTGCAGTTGGCAGAAGTGCTCATACACTCCTGGAAATGGAAAAAAGAACACATTGACACCGGTGTGTCACACCCACCATACTTGCTCCGGACACTGCGAGAGGGCTGTACAAGCAATGATCACACGCACGGCACAGCGGACACACCAGGAACCACGGTGTTGGCCGTCGAATGGCGCTAGCTGCGCAGCATTTGTGCACCGCCGCCGCCAGTGTCAGCCAGTTTGCCGCGGCATACGGAGCTCCATCGCAGTCTTTAACACTGGTAGCATGCCGTGACAGCGTGGACGTGAACCGTATGTGCAGTTGACGGACTTTGAGCGAGGGCGTATAGTGGGCATGCGGGAGGCCGGGTGGACGTACCGCCGAAATGCTCAACACGTGGGGCGTGAGGTCTCCACAGTACATCGATGTTGTCGCCAGTGGTCGGCGGAAGGTGCACGTGCCCGTCGACTTGGGACCGGACCGCAGCGACGCACGGATGCACGCCAAGACCTTAGGATCCTACGCAGTGCCGTACGGGACCGCATCGCCACTTCCCAGCAAATTAGGGACACTGTTGCTCCTGGGGTATCGGCGAGGACCATTCGCAACCGTCTCCATGAAGCTGGGCTACGGTCCCGCACACCGTTAGGCTGTCTTCCGCTCACGCCCAAACATCGTGCAGCCCGCATCCAGTGATGTCGCGACAGGCGTGAATGGAGGGACGAATGGAGACGTGTCGTCTTCAGCGATGAGAGTCGCTTGTGCCTTGGTGCCAATGATAGTCGTATGCGTGTTTGGCGCCGTGCAGGTGAGCGCCAAAATCAGGACTGCATACGACCGAGGCACACACGGCCAACACCCGGCATCATGGTGTGGGGAGCGATTTCCTACACTGGCCGTACACCTCTGGTGATCGTCGAGGGGACACTGAATAGTGCACGGTACATTAAAACCGTCATCGAACCCATCGTTCTACCATTCCTAGACCGGCAAGGGAACTTGCTGTTCCAACAGGACAGTGCACGTCCGCATGTATCCCGTGCCACCCAACGTGCTCTAGAATGTGTAAGTCAACTACCCTGGCCGGCAAGATCTCCGGATCTGTCCCCCATTGAGCATGTTTGGGACTGGATGAAGCGTCGTCTCACGCGGTCTGCACGTCCAGCACGAACGCTGGTCCAACTGAGGCGACAGGTGGAAATGGCATGGCAAGCCGTTCCACAGGACTACATCCAGCATCTCTACGATCGTCTCCATGGGAGGATAGCAGCCTGCATTGCTGCGAAAGGTGGATATACACTGTACTAGTGCCGACATTGTGCATGCTCTGTTGCCTGTGCCTATGTGCTTGTGGTTCTGTTAGTGTGGTCATGTGATGTATCTGACCCCAGGAATGTGTCAATAAAGTTTCCCCTTCCTGGGACAATGAATTCACGGTGTTCTTATTTCAATTTCCAGGAGTGTAATTTGTACATCGTACCCAGAACTGATTGGTGGATTTGGTTTGGAGGTGAATGAAAGATTTCAACCAGAGTCTCCATTGATTTTGTAATGGTCTTTGCTGCAGATTTCTGCACCTACATTCTGGGGTGTAGAATTGCAGGCCTGCTCTTAATAGGTCATGTGCACACTACACACAGGAAACAGTTATTGGGGTAGCAGAGGTGCGCACTACACACAGGAAGCAGTTACTGGGCTAGTAGAGTAGCTGTGAAGTAGACTATAATTTGAGATCCTCTGAAGTTGATATCAGAGTGTGAAATCAGATTCCATACAAAGTAAGAACACTTTTACTGTCAAAATTTTAGCAGTAAATTGCTGAGGCATTTGTAACATGGCTTCTGAATTTTCTGCCCTCCAGGAAAGCTGCCAGCCAAAAATTATTCTCAGAACAAAGAGCTGGATGAAACCATAAGTAGAAATCTCCTAAAGACAGATTAGATGCCACAGAAAGGGGGCGGGGGGTGCTCTTCATTGCAGACAAAAAATAAAAAACCGAAGTGCCTCTCAAGACTGAAATAGTCTAACTGTGAAGTTATGTGGACACTAGTTAACGGCCTAGGTAAACTCAGGTTAATCATTAGTTATTTTTACATGCCACTCAAGTCTGTAATAACAGTTGTAGAACCATTCGAAGAAAGTGTAGACTCAGTAATGCAGAAATACCCTGACCATGCAATATTAACTAGATTAGATTAGATTCAGGTTTTGTTCCATAGACTCAAAAATGAGATGATCCTCATGGGTGTGGAACATGTCAGAAAAGAAAACATAAAAAACAAAAAGCATTTCAATAAAACACTCACCATCCTGGTCACTTGTCAGGACAATGTCAAAATATGTGAATATATTACAGTAAACAGGAACCTTGCTGTGGGGAGGCTTGCGGGCCTCAGCAATACAGATGGCCGTACCATAGGTGCAACCACAACGGAGGGCTATCTGTTGAGAGGCCAGACAGACGTGTGGTTCCTGAAGAGGGGCAGCTGTCTTTTCAGTAGTTGCAGGGGCAACAGTCTGGATGATTGACTGATCTTGCCTTGCAACACTAACCAAAACGGTCTTGGTGTGTTGGCACTGCGAACGGCTGAAAGCAAGGGGAAACTACAGCTGTAATTTTTCCCGAGGGCATGCAGCTTTACTGTATGGTTAAATGATGATGGCGTCCTCTTGGGTAAAATATTCCGGAGGTAAAATAGTCCCCCATTTGGATCTCCGGGTGGGGACTACTCAAGAGGACGTCGTTATCAGGAGCAAGAAAACTGGTGTTCCATGGATCGGAGCATGGAATGTCAGATCCCTTAATCGAGCAGGTAGGTTAGAAAATTTAAAAAGGGAAATGGATAGGTTAAAGTTAGATATAGTGGGAATTAGTGAAGTTCGGTGGCAGGAGGAACAAGACTTCTGGTCAGGTGAATACAGGGTTATAAATACAAAATCAAATAGGGATAATGCAGGAGAAGGTTTTATAATGAATTTAAAAAAAAATAGGAGTGCGGGTAAGCTACTACCAACAGTATAGTGAATGCATTATTGTGGCCAAGATAGACACAAAGCCAATGCCTACTACAGTAGTACAAGTTTATATGCCAACTAGCTCTGCAGATGACGAAGAAATTGATGAAATGTATGATGAGATAAAAGAAATTATTCAGGTAGTGAAGGGAGACGAAAATTTAATAGTCATGAGTGACTGGAATTCGAGAGTAGGAAAATGAAGAGAAGGAAACATAGTGGGTGAATATGAATTGGGAGAGAGAAATGAATGAGGAAGCCGTCTGGTAGAATTTTGCACAGAGCATAACTTAATCATAGCTAACGCTTGGTTCAAGAATCATAAAAGAAGGTTGTATACACATAAGAATCCTGGAGATACTAGAAGGTATCAGATAGATTATATAATGGTAAAACAGAGATTTAGGAATCAGGTTTTAAATTGTAAGACATTTCCAGGGGCAGATGTGGACTCTGACCACAATCTATTGGTTATGAACTGTAGATTAAAGCTGAAGAAACTGCAAGAAGGTGGGAATTTAAGGAGATGGGACCTGGAAAACTGACTAAACCAGAGGTTGTACAGAGTTTCAGGGAGAGCATAAGGGAACAATTGACAGGAATGGGGGAAAGAAATACAGTAGAAGAAGAATGGGTAGCTCTGATGGATGAAGTAGTGAAGGCAGCAGAGGATCAAGTAGGTAAAAAGATGAGGGCTAGTAGAAATCCTTGGGTAACAGAAGAAATATTGAATTTAATTGATGAAAGGAGAAAATATAAAAACGCAGTAAATGAAGCAGGCAAAAGGGAATACAAACATCTCAAAAATGAGATCGACAGGAAGTGCAAAATGGCTAAGCAGGGATGGCTAGAGGACAAATGTAAGGATGTAGAGGCTTATCTCACTAGGGGTAAGATAGATAGATACTGCCTGCAGAAAATTAAAGAGACCTTTGGAGAAAAGAGAGCCACTTGCATGAATATCAAGAGCTCATATGGAAAGACAGTTCTAAGCAAAGAAGGGAAAGCAGAAAGGTGGAAGGAGTATATAGAGGATCTATACAAAGGCGATGTACTTAAGGACAATATTATGGAAATGGAAGAGGATGTAGATGAAGATGAAATGGGAGATACAATACTGCATGAAGAGTTTGACAGAACACTGAAAGACCTTAGTCGAAACAAGGCCCTGGGAGTAGACAATATTCCATTGGAGCTACTGACGGCCTTGGGAGAGCCAGTCCTGACAAAACTCTACTATCTTGTGAGCAAGATGTATGAGACAGGCGAAATACCCTCAGACTTCAAGAAGAATATAATAATTCCAATCCCAAAGAAAGCAGGTGTTGACAGATGTGAAAATTACCGAGCTATCAGTTTAATAAGTCACAGCTGCAAAATACTAACGCAAATTCTTTACAGATGAATGGAAAAACTGGTAGATGCCGACCTCAGCGAAGATCAGTTTGGATTCCGCAGAAATGTTGGAACACGTGACGCAATACTGACCCTATGACTTATCGTATGACTTATCTTAGAAAATAGATTAAGGATAGGCAAACCTACATTTCTAGCATTTGTGGACTTAGAGAAAGCTTTTGACAATGTTGACTGGAATACTCTCTTTCAAATTCTAACGGTGGCAGGGGTAAAACATAGGGAGCAAAAGGCTATTTACAATTTGTACAGAAACCAGATTGCAGTTATAAAGAGTCGAGGGGCATGAAAGGGAAGCAGCGGTTGGGAAGGGAGTGAGACAGTGTTGTAGCCTGTCCCCGATGTTAAGCAAGCAGTAAAGGAAACAAAAGAAAAATTTGGAGTAGGTATTAATGTCCATGGAGAAGAAATAAAAACATTGAGGTTCGCTGATGACATTGTAATTCTGTCAGAGACAGCAAAGGACTTGGAAGAGCAGTTGAACGGAATGGACAGTGTCTTGAAAGGAGGATATAAGATGAACATCAACAAAATCAAAACGATGATAATGGAATGAAGTCAAATTAAGTTGAGTGATGCTGAGGGAATGAGACACTTAAAGCAGTAAAGGAGTTTTGCTATTTGAGGAGCAAAATAACTGATGATGGTCGAAGTAGAGAGGATATAAAATGTAGAATGGCAATGGCAAGGAAAGCGTTTCTGAAGAAGAGAAATTTGTTAACATCGATTATAGATTTAAGTGTCAGGAAGTCATTTCTAAAAGTATTTGTATGGTGCGTAGTCACGTATGGAAGTGAAACAGGGTTGATAAATAGTTTGGACAAGAAGAGAATAGAAGCTTTCGAAATGTGGTGTTACAGAAGAATGCTGAAGATAAGGTGGATAGATCACGTAACTAATGAGGAGGTATTGAATAGAATTGGGGAGGAGAGGAGTTTGTGGTACAACTCGACAAGAAGAAGGGACCGGTTGGTAGGACATGTTCTGAGGCATCAAGGGATCACAAATTTAGCATTGGAGGGCAGTGTGGAGGGTAAAAATCATAGAGGGAGACAAAGAGGTGAATACACTAAGCAGATTCAGAAGGATGTAGGTTGCAGTAAGTATTGGGAGATGAAGAAGCTTGCACAAGATATAGTAGCATGGAGATTTGCATCAAAACAGTCTCAGGACTGAAGACAACTACAACAAACAGGAACTGTTAATATTTACAAAATAAATACAGTGTCAGAATGAAACATTTTTATGCAATATTAATAAATTTATCATACACAAAATACCTAATCTTGCCTGTTGTGACAAAGTGCTGTCAAAACCAAAATCTAACAGATATTTTTACTTAAGCTGGCCTAACAGTCTCTGTTAAGATATTCGTCTATAGAGTAGAAATAGTTGCTTATCAAAAACTCTTTCAAACTCTGTTTCAACTGTGCTTTATCTGAAACCAAGGTTTTAATAGTTTGCTGGCTATTTATTACAAATGTGTGATCCTGAATATTGGATGCCTTTTTGGACCAAGGTAAGTGATTTTAGTTCTTTATGCACATTATTCTTAATCCTAGTATTGATACTACGTATTGAGCGATTGGTTGGAAACATAGATATATTACTTGCAACAAATTTTATTAAGGAATAAATATACTGAGAAGCGGTGGTTGGAATACAAAGTTCCTTGAACGGGTTTCTACATGATTTTCTTGAATTCACACCATAAATGATTCTTACTACATGGTTTCGCACACTAAAGCCTTTTCCTCGGTTTGAAGAGTTACCCCAGAATATGATCCAGTATGACATAACAGAATGAAAGTAAGCAAAGTATGTTTATGTCTCCTACATCTGACATCATTCTCACTGCAAATACAGACTTGTTTAGGTGTTTAAGCAATCCTGTGGTATGCCCTTCCCAACTGAATTTATTATCAAGTTGTAATCCCAGAAATTTAACACTCTCAACCTCTTTGATATGCTTGTCTTCATATATTATATACATGGTAGAAGGAAACTTCTTACAGGTTCTGAACTGCATATAGTGTGTCTTTTCAAAGTTTAATAACAGTGAATTAGCTTTAAACCATTTATTAATATCAGTGAAAATTTGATCAGTAGCTGTTTCTAAATCTGTACTTGACTTGCTACTTATTGCAATGTTTGTATCATCTGCAAACAAAACAAACTTACCAAATAAAGACTGGGGTATCTATGGATTCATTGCAAGAGATATGGACAGAGAGTATTGTGAAATAATTCTGAACATGTGTTCCGAAAACTGTCTTGAGCAGCTAGTTCAATGACCTACATGAAATGAAAATATTTTAGATCTTGTAGCTACAAACAGGGCTGACCTGATCAACAGTGTCAGGGATTAGAGATCATGATGTCATCATAGTGACAGTAGTTACAAAAGTTAATACATGCATAAAGAAAGCTAGGAGTGTATTATGGTGAGGAAAAGGAGAGAAGTAGAGTAGATAAGCTATGAGAGTTCTCACATGCTTTGCATTTTTACCAAATCTACTCCCTCTCCCCCCTTCTTCGCCTTATGACATCTTGCAGTGTTCCAGATTTTTCCTAATAATGATATTGCCACAGAAAAACTGTGAAATTACTGTCGTAACAAATTAATTGCCACCTTAATTCAGTAAATATAGAATGACAATCAGAACATATAGTGGCGAGGTTCTAGCAGAAGTGAATCTGTGAGGATGGGTGTGAATCATGCTTGGGTCGCTCAGATGATAGAGAACTTGACCACGAAGGGCATGTAGACAATGTATACAGCACTTGATAATGGCAATTTACCTGAAACAGAGCTGTAGTGAAAGGAAAAAATAAACATTATTATCACACAGCAGCTATCCTAGACACTCCTTATAAATATGTCATTTGCTGACTTATACTATGCTGCATGTCCTATGGAACATATAGAGATGACACACCCTTGAAAAGGGGATATTATGTTAATTTTTTTATGAAAAAATGAAGCATTAGAATTAAAAGAGGCAATGGTTTGTTCAGAGAAAATGCAGATTCACATGAAAAAAAAAAAAAAGTCTGATAAATGTTTAATTGTACACATGTAAACATGTAGTACATACAGCACTCTGTTTGTAAGAATACTGGAATGTGCACTAACACTGTCTCACCTCGCAGTTTCACTGGATGCAAACCTGGCCAAATCTTCAGTTTGCTGTGCTGAGTAAGAAGTGCATACTGAAACCCTCTACCACTCTCCTCAGAGGAATTGTGTTCGTAAGAAATTGGGGCATACAGTTTCTAACTTGTCAAACCTAACAACTTACTTGTCATATCAAGACAACTGAAAGCAATTGATGAGTATACTGACCATCAAACGTGAATGTTTAATCTTGAGCAGTAGCCAATGGGTAAAGTGAGAAGGAAGCATTAATAATAATAAAAATAACTTTTTCTCCATACTTTTGTGTTCAGATGGCCAAGGTTGGCCACAAACTTGAAAAACATGAAGTGGACTATAAATTTCACATGAACACCTGATGGTTATTATTGGTCAGTGCAAAAGATAATCTTGGTCTCCATAAATTAAAAGTGTACCATATCACTTGTCAATTTTGCCTGAAATCTGCAAGTCAAATGATAAGAGCAAAAGAGGAATACAGACTGAATACCAGCATGACTTTAAACTTGGATAAAACAGAAAACTCACCGTTAAGGGAGATGATCTGCTTATTGGATACATAATGGATTATTACCATGTGCAACTGTTTTCACAGACATCATGCTTTGTGGGTTTTATTATCAGTGGCTCAACTGAAAAATAAGAATCTTGGAAACCATCATCAACCATAATTTAGAAAACAACCAGGACACTATACTGCTTCTGCTTTACAAACAACAGAAGTTAACACAATAAAATGGTGATTAATATGGAACTGATTCCGAGAATGCCAAGATCCAATAGCAGAATGGTATATGATACTCCACTGGAACTAAATACAGTGATAGCAAGCCAGTACCATACCAGCAGAATGTGAAAACAGCATGGACATATGTGTGCTCTGTGGAACGCCTGGAGGCTGTCCTTGGGCACAGTAGGAGTGCACTGGAGCTGCCAGGCATTAATAAATGGGCCTTGTGATGACATTGGATTCTTCTGTTGAAATATTGCGCCTGTCTATCATCATGCCTAAAAGCTCTTCAGATATATAAAAATTTTTAAATTTGAAAACATCAACAGTTTAATTTTTTAAAATTCACCCAAGGTATTTCACCATGTGAAATGTAAAAAACTGGTATTTTTATAGTGTAAAAGACATAGCACTTTCTTATCATTAAGCTACATAATTCTACCATCTCAAAAGAGTAAGGCATTCTTGTATACCTAAGGGAATTTACAATGAACATTGTGCAATGCTGGTTTACGGAACTTCTGACATTCTTGCTCTATGCGAATATCTGCAAGTTAACAATATTGCTACTCACCAGAAAGATACCACATTTATTTAAAAACAGGCATGACGAATAGGCTGTTACATATAAGCTTTTGTCCAAAGCCTTCTTCAGGAAAGAGAAATGTACACACATTCACTCAAGCACATACATCTCACACACATTTGACTGCTACCTCTGGCTACTGTGGCCAGACTGGGTTTTCCATTTCAAATCTCATAGTGTCAACAGAATAAAAAGTAAATTATATTTTCATGAAAGCTGTAAAACTGGGTCTCCACAATTTCTTCCAACTTTGGTCATGTAAAATTATTGAATATTCTACTCATCAAAAAGAAACATCATCAGTACATGCTGCAATATGAATCAAATGAATGGTTTTATCCATAATGTATATGAGGTTGTGGTAATAATCAGTGTTAAAATGTTGGTTCAGCCACCTATTTATAGTGTAAGAAACACTAAATTTATGTGTTTTGAAGGTCAAACATTCATCATCAGAATATTCATACAAAAATCTTTAAAGTGACCAATACAAAACATAAACAAGACTAATAAAAGTATAATAAAATCATGTGTCTACTTCCCTTGCAGCCATTTCCTCGTAAGATGTACTGTATATCCATGTCACTGTCAAGTGATAAAGTATGAGGGCCTGTTGAAAAGTAGTGCCTCTGAATTTTTTATGTGAAAACTCTTAAGGCTTTTTAAGTAAAACAAACATTATTAACATTCTACATCTTTATTCATCATTTTTACATATTTATTTTTCAACATAGCCAGCCTGGTGATGAAGATATTTCTTTCAATGAGACCAGTTTGTTGATATCATCACTGCAGAATGTTTGATTTTATTGATGAATCCACAACCTTGCTTCTGCTTGCACCACTCCATTGCTGCCAAGTGAAGTCCTTGAAGGTGGTCTTTAGGTTTTGTAAACAGATGAGAATTGGATGGGGTCAAGTTGGGGTCATATGTAGGTTAATCAATGACAGTGAACCCTAGGGGTCAGATTGTTGTAGTAGTCGCAGCACGCAAATTCAAAACTCAATTACAGCAAGCTGTTTCTTAGACACTGACAAAGTTACATTACACACCACCATGCTACATGGTATAATTCTGAGTCCTCTAGCAGCAGAGGGGTGTAAATGTGTTCACTCGAAGAATAAAGATGTAGAATGTTAATTACATTTGCTTTACTCAAACAGTTTTAAAGACTTTTCACATAAAATATTTAAAGGCACTACTTTTCTGCATGTTCTCATAGATTAAAATGGAATTCCATATGCTGTTGCAAGAACTGGCAGAGTCATGTTAACATCTGAATGCATACATGGCCCATGTATTTCCAAAATGCCACATATGCAGGCAAATGCAGGAAAAAAGAGAAGCAGCCAAGTTATTTTATTATTACTCTTAGTGTTCTTGTGTATGTTTTGTGTTCGTCACTTTTATAGGTTCTTATGTGATTATTCTGATGATGGAGGCCTGGCCTTTGAAAACCATTAATTCTAGTGTTTTTTACACTTTAGATTGGTGGTTGAGCTGACATTTTTACATTCAACTGAATGAACTGATGGGGATCAACACAATGAAGGTACAATGCAGTGACATGAAATAGTATCAGTGCAAACTATTCAGATATAATGAACATTAAGTGTAATCAGCATGTAGTGAGCATACTCTCAGTCTGAGTCGATGTTTCATAGTAACTGATGCTTCCACCTATGAGTTCTGAGCACTAGAACTAGAGGTTTTCCCACAGAGTATGTGGGAATAGCAACACAAGGAGAATGAGTTCTGTGGAGGACCATGTCTTCTCCTGCCCCATGGGATGGATATGAATTGAATTAAATGTACTCAAATGAACTGACTGATTTGATAGGGATGAAATAAAAAAAGATGTAATGACATGAAATGAAATGAATGAATATTCATTACATGGAGTACTCAGCTTATCCGAACAGTTTACATTGGTACAATTTTGTGTCATTGCATTTTCATTCATTCCATTCCCATTGATTAATTCATTTCATATCTGTGTATTTATTCATTTTATGTACATTGATTGGCCAAAACATTACAACTACTGCCCAACAAGAGACTGAATGCTACCTGGTGGCATTCTGGGCATATTACATGGTAAGGAAAGTATATGAGTTCTATTAGAAAAGAATCTAATCTAATTTTTTTTTTTTTTGTGAACATCTGATGGATGTGAATCTAGCACACTTGCATTAGCTGACCCTAATATGTGTGAATTTTTTCCTGCCTATTGATAGTGTCAGTTACTGGCAAGTAGTAGTTGAGTAGAATGTAGTGGTCACATTGATTTTTCATTGCAAGAGGACAACTGGAACAGTGCTACTGCATTACATTTTGCGAGAAACTGGATGACAACCAGGTGAAAACTATTTGGAAGATTCATACAGCTTTCAGTGACAAGGCTATGAGCATCACACAGATTAAGGGCTGGTACGACCAGTTTAAAGATGGTTGCACACTGGTGGAGAGTGAGCCATACATTGGTCAGTCATCAACATGCAAAAAATGCCCATGTTATTGGCAAAGTGAATGCAGTGGTGATGCAGGACCATCAGGGAAATTGTGGAATAAGTGGGCACCAGCACTTCTTTGGCAAATTCCATTGAGACCAAAGATTTGGCCATGAAGAAAGTGTTGGTACAATTCATGCCAAAGCTGCTAATGGTGGAGAAAAAGCAACTTCATGGTGGAGTCTCACAGGACATGCTGGACTCTACAAACAGTGACCTTGACTGCATGAACACCATAATCACTGGTGACAAGTCTTGGGTGTATGGTTATGACCCAAAACCAAATCCATTGTCACATTACCAAGACCAGAGAAGGCTCATCAAGTGCGCAGCAATGTCAAAGTGATGCTGACTGCTTCCTTTGACTCATGCAGTGTGGTACACCACAAGTATGCACCACAGGGTCAAACAATCACCAAAGATTACTAAAGGAATGTCCTCCATTGCCGATGTGATGTTGTGTGGTCCAAGACACCAGAACTGTGGCCAACAGGAAACTGGCCCTTCCATCATGACAATACTTCAGCACATTCCTCGCATTTGTTTCAGACTTTATTGGTGAGAAACCAGATTCTTGTCCTTCAACAGGCTCCCCTGCAACTTCCGGCTGTTCTGGGCAATGAAAGGAATGCAATTTCAGACAAGAGATGACACTAAGGCACCAATGACAACTGAGCTAAACTCCATTCCAAAAGAGGCTTTTTGGTATGCTTCCAAAAATGACACCACCACTGGGAGAAGTGTGTGGAGTTCCAAGGGAACAACTTTGAGAGTGATCAGGTGTACAACACTCCAACTAAGCAAATTTTTTCCTAGCGAAAAGTCACTTTTCTAACAGACCTCATATAAATGAAGCAGAAATGAATGATGTCTTTCACAGAGGCAATGGCATATTCCGGCAGAAAAACTGCTCATGTCACAAGGCTAGAAAATACTACAATGGTTTGAGGAACATGACAGTGAACTCACATTGATGCTTTGGGCACAAAGTTGGTCTGATCGGGACCCAATGGAAAACATCTACGATGCTTTCAGATGCCAGATCAGCATCCATAAAACACTGACCTATAATTTATGGTGATTGCATGACCAATGAGAAAACATGTAGTGCCTCATACCTCCAGAAACCTACCAGGACTTGTTGAACCCAGGCCATCCATAACTGGTGCTGTGTTGCATTTTGAAAGTGGACCAACACACTATTAAGTAGGAGATCATAATGTTTTGGCTCATCAGCCTATATCCTTTGTGGCACATAGGTAGAGTCCTTCACCGACTACAAGATGTTCAGAAAGTAAGTGTATTGTCACTGTAATGGGCTGTGGTTTTTTGTTTTTTTAGGACCGGCAATGCAGAGGTAGAGGGGGATCACCTGGCCAGTGTGAGCATCACAAGACTGTGATAGTATGTAAACTCACTTTGTTGTGTCTAGTTGTGAGAAAGACATCAGTAAGAAATCCTGCCAAGTGCCAAGTGCGAGCCATGTGCTGTGATATGCTTTCCACTCACATAAGCTATAACACCTACCAATTTTTTTTTCACAAATCAAAGGCAAAGATGTTATGAACAGAAAAAATGTGTTAAAGTGGTGTAAGAAGTTTAGTGGAGGCAGAACAAATGTTCATGAAGAACGAAGGAGTGGACGACCTTCCATTTTAATTGATGAGTTGGTGCAAAAAGTTAAAGAAAATTATTGTGATAACAGTGATAGTGGATGAAATTTCTGCAATGTTTCCACAATTCTCCAGAACACTCTTATACAAGACACTCACAGAAATGCTGCGATACTGGAAACTGTGCACAAGATGGGTCCCAAAATGGAGTACCACAAGAAAAATAGGGTCAATAGTGCCTGTGAGTTTCTTGAGCAATTTGAATTTGTAGGTGAGGTCTTTCTGAGCTCTATTATTATTGGAAATGAAACATGGATGGCTCATTACATGCCTGGGACAAAAAGCTAGTCATCACAGTGGTGCCACACCAATTACCCATGTGCCAAATAATTCAAAACCTCCATTTTGTGCAAAAACAAAAGAAAAGAATCATGACCTCAGTGTTTTGGGACCATAAAGGAATTATTTTTGTCAAATTTCTGTGGCAGGTGAGATCATCATGCACAACAATATTTTGAGAACCATAAAAACCTCAGAAGGAGGATTAGAACAAAAGGAGACGAATGATGATGAGAGGAGTGTGCTTCGTGCACGACAATGCCAGTCCTCGCACAGTCTTATCCACCAAAAGTGATCTTGGGCTCATTTGTTTAGGATGTTTCAAATCCCCTTCCCTCCCATATTCTCCTTACGTGGCACTTTCACATTATCATCTTTTCACCCTCCTGAATTCACATGAGTGGAATTAAATTTCCAACTGACAAACATGGCAGAAACAGGTTCTGAAGTGAGGGAAGCAGCTGGTGAGAAAGTTCATTGAGGAGGTCATAAAGAAGTTTGCACTACAGCTCACGGCATGCACAGAACAGGTTGGCAGTTATGTGAAAAATAGTCAACAAGTTCTGTTTGGAAATTATAAATGGAAACATAATTGACAATGAAAGTTTGAATCAGGCTGGAGGTGTCCTCAGAAGGCATGGTTTGGCTACATTGTGTGTAAACAATGTCCTATAAATGTTTTACTGGACAAAAAAAAATAATAATAAAGAAAGAAAGATCATAGTTGGACTTTCTTATTATGTCAGTTGGTTTGAATGTAATTTCTCTGTGAAAAATATAGCTACATGCTGATAATGGAGGCTGGGTAACAGATAATGTCAATCTTTTTCCTATTAGGATTATATTTATGAGTAGTTTTCAAACTGTGATTGATTGTCAATAACATGCTTCATAAGAAAGTAAAGATACAGAAAGGTTGCAGCCAGTATGGCCAACTATATAAAAATCTGTATATAGGAGGTTTATAGTATCCATATTGTATTATTCTTATTATACACTTTGTTGCACCATGGTTTTCTGCTTAGTGAAGCAGACAACTTTTGCGTCTTGACTTAGCAAAATGACATCACAAAGACGGTGTTGCAAGCTACCTCAGCAATTGAGTGCACTGGCATAAGAATCTGTATTCAGCAGGCTGATACTGTGAAAGTCCCCACCCATACCTTGTGAAAGGATAAGTTGTGACACCATTATGGTACTGCCAGGACTGGATTTGCTGACGTAACAGAAAAACTGGGACAATTATGTGAAGGATGCTCGATGGTTGGGCCTCATGCCTCGACTTGGAAGGCAAAACTGCTACCGTTTCAGGAACGATAGCAGAGCTGGCTAACATATATACTGCCAAATTTAGACACTCAGTCTCACTCATGGCCAGCTGCTAGCCACTAGGTGAGGTTCATACCAGTCTTCAAGCTGAGATGAGTCTACAAACTGCCACTGCCAGACACTGTCTACACAAGTGGCAGGCCATTGCCCACTGTAAATCTGGATGCTTGCTGCCTTTTCACCAGTGGGCCGCCCTCTGTGTGACTGTTGTTTGTTGCCAGCTGCCTTCCTGGTGAACCATCTTTGAGGCTGGGCCATCTAGCTGCTTCATTGTCATTTTTTGTAGCTCTGAGTGGTATGTGCTGTGGCTGTTTGCCATCGCTCTGGCCCAGTACATTTCGTGCTGAGCAGTGGGGCTCAGGCCAGCTTCCATGGGAACCATGCCATAACTGATGCATGCCATTCTACTCCATTCTTGAATCAGCTTTACATCTGCTGTACTGGTGGCATCATCTTGCCAGCTGTCACTATTGCCTGATGGAAGATGCCACATGCTGAGCCACTGCTGATACTAGCATGCTGCACCAATGGAGGCTAATGCACCTCTCAAAGGGCACTGTTTTTGCTTATGACATAAGGGATTTTCCCTACCAGCACTATTTTCATGACAAATCACTGCCAGCCACCTACTACTACATCACTGTGGCTATGCCCAGAATGGTAAATTGCAGATGACCTGACCTATCGCAGCCAGCCTCAGCATCCATTCATTCATTCATTCTGGCTGCTGCAAACTTCTACAAAATGAACACTTTTTTCCTCAGTGAAGAATTGTCAGAATTTGGTGCTACAGGACATCAGTGTGTGAAAACAGGAAAAGTAAGTCAGCTTGTTAACATTTACGTTTCCAAAATCTCTTGTTTTGATGATAATGCTGAAGTTTCTGAGTTTAGGTGAAGTGGAAATGTATAGAATGTGGTCTACAGATTGTGGCCTAGTGCTTTACATTGTTGACTCTAGATTATAGGATCCTTGGTTCAGTTACTGTCTTGGTCAGAGATATTCTTTGCTCAGTGATGACTGGGTTTTCATGTTACCAACATCATTTCATTGTCTTCCTTCACATTTAATTTTCTGCACTGAGGTCAGATCGAAGGACTTGCACTAGGTGGCCAACCTACTCCTAGCCATTAATGACATGAAATATACAATTTTATAGTTTGACTTCCAATTTAGATTCTCTTCACTATAAACATACAAGAATTTATAAAATTCTGCTTTATTTGTTGAGTTTTACCCTCATGCATTATTTTCAGGTTACTAGTCAGGCCTTGTATAGTACAGAATTGCTTACATTGTTTTTATCTAAGTTTTGTCAGAGCCCATTTGCTCAGAAACACTTAATAATTTTCAAGAACGCTTTATTTGCTTTTTCTGATGTTGAAGTGTCTTCATTAAGCTTGAATATGGAGTTATATGTGGCACATACACATAAATATTTGCAAAATATAGTAACTTGTTTGAAATTTAGGAATGCTTACAACAACTTCATAACAAGTTTATTCTGTAATGAAAGTCACAAATGATTCATGCCAATAAGAGGTGAAAAGTGAAATTCAGAAACATAATACTAAAAAGCAAATATTTACTACACTCTGCTGAACAATCATTGTCTCAGAAGCGACAGGTGTACACAACTCTAACTCTTTCATGATAGACCCAGAAACACAAAAATGTCTGCAAAACAGCAAAACTTTCTTTGAAATTATAAGGGGCAGTCAAATGTAAACTGAACACCCACCGCAATTTGACTGTGGAATGTTTCTATTTAATCACCACTCACATTGAAGACATTTATCTCACCAGGAAATGAGATGATCAATTCCAGTTTCATAGAACATGGCTGAGTGCTGACAGATCCACAACCACAACCCCTCATGCACTTACTTGTTTGACTGAAACCAGCATCCATGCATGTATTTCTTCAGGTTGCCAATGATCTGAGCTGTATGGAGGATGTTGCAGTATTCCCCAACCATGTCACTGAAGTGTAGCCTTCATGTCACTGGCAGTTTGGGGGCAGGCATTATCATGCAATGGGACGATTCCATCCAACAGTACTCTTGGGTATTTGGACTTTCTGGCATTTCACAGATTCTGTAAAGTGTCTTCATAGAGCTGTGCATTGATTGTGGTTCCACGTTCAAGGAACTTGATGAGCAGGGGTTCCTTGCAGTCAAAGAAGAAGGTCATCATGACCTTACTGGAATTTGTATGAACATATTTGGTTTTCTTCAGAGGGGGGGGGGGGGGGGGGGGGGGGGAGGTGGGAGATTTCAAATGTTGGCTTTGCCATTTACCCTAGGGCTACCGGAATGTTGCTGGATGGAATCATCCCATTGCATGATAACACCTGCTCCAAGCTTCCAATTGGACAAAGGCTATGCTTTAGCAATCTGGTTGAGGAACTCATTTTACTAAGATTAGAAACTTCTCTTGATGTTGTATTGAGAAACACTGCAACATTACCCATACAGCCTGGATCTTCCACCATGTGATTTCCACATTTTTGGTAACCTGAAGAAAGATGTGTGGACGTCAGTTTCAGTTGGACGAGGAAGTGCAGGGGTGGGTGTGTTGTGGATCTGTCAGCAGCTGACCGTGTTGTATGAAATACGAATTGATCATCTTGTCTCCCATTGGGATAAATGTCTTAACATGAGTGGTGATTAGTTTTGAATGTAGACCTTCCATGGTCCCGTTGCAGCAGGTATTCGGTTTTCATTTGACTGCCACTCATAGATAATATCAGCTCTTTCTTGGCATGATCATCTACACCAAATACGAATTCTTGAATAACAGAAACTGATTAAAAAGTATTTGTACATTTGTAAATAAGTATTAAAACACGTTAACTTTTAGGAGACATATGTAATTGTTGTACAACCAATATTTTCCACAATCTTAATACTTGTTACGGATATAATCTATGGAACTAAAAATCAGCTAAGTAACTTTAAAAAGGTAAAAATGTACAAATATGTAATAGGTGGCCACTTAATGGTTTTGATAAAGTAAAAATAAAACAAAGACTTAGGCTGAGGGTAATGATGAAGATAATATACATTTATCAGAAATTTCAATGTATTTTACACTTAGTCAGTAAAGGCTTATATCACAAGAAATTTCTATGAAAGCATTTATTTTGATGTTATTATTTTACAAAATTATTTTTTGTACAGATTACTAATATTTACAAAACCCTACCTGTTGTTACATTATATATGTAACACTTATCTTAAGGAAATTTTTAATTCAGTCTTTTACAGCTACAACTCAGTAGTTGCCACATCCCAGTACTTCTGCATGCGGCTGTCTGTTTCCAATGAGTCCTGATTTGCACCTCGTTCCTGGATAACAGCAAAGTTATATTCTAGATTATATGGCATTAGTCTCTGTAAGCTGCCAAAATAAGCGGCATTTGGTCCCCCATTCAATGTTTGTCTACACGATCCAAACCTATTTGACCTACTGATAGGGTTAAAAGACCTAGCACTACCAAAATGTCGAGACAAGAATGGAGCAATAGATCCAGAAGGAGCAGCACTATCAGAGAGATGAGGACTGCTGTGAGAAAGACCTTTACCTTGGCAAAATGAGGATGTTGCATGCTGTGGCCAGGAAGGATCTAGCAATGTAGCTGAACTGGCAGCCCTTAGTCCACAGTTTCTAACAAAACCACGAGAAAGTGTGTCAAGTTCTTTGTCAAAAAGTAGTTGAGTGTTTTGTTCAAGCATGTATTCCCAGCACTTGAACTGTTCTTCAGAAAGTTGTGTGCCTGATTTTTCAGAACTTGTCTCATCTTCCTCACCATCTGCAAGATGACCATTGGAATACATGTCAACTTTGGCACGGATTGCTTTGAGAACACCACTATTACTCCTTCTGCTGTCCCTATAGCTCCTCCTTTCTATAGTAGGACCTACTGCAGAAATTTTCTTTGTACCATTTTCATGCATCAAAACAGACTGTTGATGTGGCACAGTATTCTGAAATTTTCCCTTCGAAAATGGCATAGTTCGATTAACACCACTGTTCCACTGCTGCGTGTAGCGTGCTGCATCTCGTCCCTCTGCAACACTCACTTTTCTTCCAACGTAGTCACTGTTAGCATGATCACTTTGCCCACTGGGTGAAGATCTGTCTGTTTCAGGTAGAATATGAGAGTCAGTGCATTCATTATTTACATTATTTCCATACCGCAAGTTACACTCAGTTCCATAGAAATGGTCTGGAACACTTTGACAACAGCAACAACCTGCATCTGCTGCCTGTGACCTGCATAGTGTTCTATGACATGAAGTATGCACTGGCACATCATTGTCACTGTCAACTGAAAACTGCTGCTTTGTTTTACCAATAGTATGCCTGAGTTCCCTCATCAAATGGTCCATGTCAGATCCAAGGTTATAGAAACGTACAACAATTATGCTTATGTTTTCATCACATCCATAGCTCTGAGCCATATCCTGGAGCTTTTTGGCAGCTAAGATGGCATTACTGACGTGCCGCACCTCTTCAACTGCTTCAGAAACACTGATAACTTCCCAGAAACTGTAACAAAAGACATGCGTAAGTTACTGTAATTATATTCAAAAAGTGTATAGTGGTCCGCATCCCTAAAAGTCTTAGCTCGAGGCACAGTGCCATTAAATTATTTAACTGTTACTGTAAGTTCCAATTTATATAAATGGAATCAGATTTCATTTATTCATAAAAATTATGATATTTTTTGTATAAGTACTGTACTAGTTTATATGTAAATTGCTATAGCTCCTTGTTAATCATGGATTAGGTCAACTCAAGGAAATAAGTCTGAAAACATGCCCATCTTCTTCTACTGATGTGCATAATTAAAAATAGAAATAGCATCTGTAATTAATGATAACTTTTTGTTTACTATCTGGCATGAACTAAGGGAAACAGACAGAGAGAGGAAAAAAAGAAAGGTGAGTGAAAGGACACCGGTAGGGAGGGGGGTGGGAGGGGAGGGGAGGGGGGGAGGGAGGGAGGGAGGGAGGGAGGGGGAAAGAGAGAGAGAGTGAGACAGACAGAGAGAGAGAGAGAGAGAGAGAGAGAGAGAGAGAGAGAGAGAGAGAGAGAGAGGGAGGGAGAGAGGGAGAGATTGTTAGTACCTCTCTTCTGATGAGCTGCTTTTACAGTTCATTTCCAATTGGTTGCAAATGTTATTTCATGAAAAGAAGGAAGATGTGGGGTTTAATGTCCCATCAATGATGGGGTCATTAGAGACTGAGTACAATATCAGATTGAGAAATAAGAGGAAAGGAATTTGGCCACATTCTTTTCAAAGGAAAGGCTAAGTGAGTATGATTGTCTTTATTTGTTTGAATTTGTTAAATGACTACAGAAATTTCCACCTCTCTTTTACAGTAAAACAGACAGTATGACTGCAGAATCCTAAAGTACATACCCTTTGTTAGCAATGATCAGAAATTCATCATGCTCTTCCAGTACAATTTCACTAATACATGGATCAGGAATTACCAATGGATACATAGCACTGCAGCCCAGTTGACTACGCTGTTTAGTGTTCTGAAATCAGACAGCAAATCACTCATTACATGTACAGGTCATCTAATGAAAGCATTGTTACAAACATACTGATATATTCTTTTGATTACAATTTATCATTTTACTTTTCTCATTTATTTACTCATTCTTCATGTTATGAATTACATAAAACTAAATTCAGTCATAACCTGTCTTAACCTGTAGATTACAGCACAAAAGAAAACATTCACGGATGGTGACTGAATTGAAAAATAGAAAAGCACTTATTGTAAACCACTTCTGTAAACAATACCAACTAGCTTGTGTGTTTACATGGTATTCAAATTCAACTTTTTAGAAAAGCTACAATTGTGTAGATGCAAGATTTTGTTTTATTCTGCTAAATTGTTGCTGTGTGGAAAATGTTTGTGTAAAACTGGAGGCTTAGTTTACAGCAGTATTACAAATTTCCTGAAGAGGCACCTCTACATAAGTTTAGTTTCTGATTTTACACACTACTGGATATTCATACTCATTACTGCAGAATAAATACTTATTGATATTTTTATGAAGCAACAGGAACTGGAAAGATTCTACAAGCATTCCTGTTTGCAAATGACCACAATGAGATATATCTGTATGTCAAAAACAAGCCAAATTGAAATTTTTATCTGCGTATTGGTGTATCAATTAGTGTGTGTTCTGTTGTCCATTGACATTAAGAAACTTTGGGTGCTAAGTTTCATTTAGTGTGTGGTGATTAACACATATTTAAACTTATGGATCGAGGTGATGCATGAATTGTATCAAATATGAGACATGTGTGCTCTTTTGATCTTTAGTTGGGATAGCTTGTACAGTTCAGTGACAATAAAATTTGATGCATTACAATTACAGAAAAGGTAAGCTTTGAATTCTGTTTCTTCAGATTTGTGACTTTTAATTCATTTTGTAGACATGTCCAATAAGAATGTTGTGTTAAATTGATAATAGGACATCTAGCATAAGTCTTGCCAGGGACCTAGGGATTCTTACGCTTACACGGCAATACACATATTCCCTAAAGGTGTCTGTAGTATATTCAGGGCTGGGCACTGCATTTTGGTCAGCACAAGCACAAATACACTTGAAATTGTTGGTCAACAGAAGAGTCATAGATTTGCTTATCGCCAAGCTTCCTGCAGCCGCCACATTGTCTGTGGTGCAAGCTGTGGCAATACATGGTGTGCTGATTGCAGTAAACAGTGTGGCAATCACAGGCACCTACCTATGTCACATGGTCACATGTCAACATAACGCCACACTGGTATTCCTCTGCTGAAGAGTCCTTAGGTCACCGTTCAGCCCCTTGATGGCCAGTTCAGCTCCGGGTTCCAGACTAACAACCAGCCACCCCTAAGGCTACACTTCAAACCATATCTGCCACTGCCACCACCCATCAGACATACTTTCTTGCACCTTCACTAGGATCACAGCCACCAGGCAGATGTCAGCTGCTCTGGAATGTCCCACTACACTGGACCTGTGGCCTCTGTCAAAATCACAGCCACTGCATCTGAAAGACACTTTGTAAGGCTAATTTCCTCAACTCATCACCACTACCGATGATCTGGTCTTTGCCATTTTGGCCTCCGCTATGCACCATTACAGAAAGACATTCCAGTTGTACTCAAATGTGAACCTTCATCTTCCACAACTGTACTATGCTAGTCCATAATGAATAAATAAATAGTTATTACTTCAATGCATTTTGATCATTTGCACTTTTTGCACACCTCTTGGCCAAGTGTTACTATAGTTGGTGATGAGGATAATGATTTCGTGATGGTGTGACAATCATAGTTCATGTGGGTTGTCAGTAGGGTGCTTGCTCAAGATTCGGCATCTCCAGTGCCTACCGGTACACATGGTTCCCCAGTTGCTCTGGAAGGGGCTGCTATGCCAGTTCCTGGTATCATCCATCACCCAACCCACTTCCCTCTCTCATGCTGAGCCCATCATTGGAAAGCTGTGTTGCATTTCACCAGGGTGACACATCATTGCCAGTTCTGTTCCCATGGGTGGCAGTGCCTGGACAAGGTAAGGACAATGAGGCTGCATCTATATATGTGTTCCAATGCTCACTGATATGCCTTCATTCATTTTGCTGGAGCTGGGTTTCATCCTTCCCTATTTTTCATGTGTTTTTCAAGCTCATCAATATTGCTTGTGTACAATCATCTTTCTGGAGCAGGGTACTCATGTCCTTGTGTTGTGTCAGTCTACATTCAAATCCTACATGTGTGTCCAACTTTGTACCACACCAGGAACATTCATGCGTTACTACAGTGCAAGTGTGTCGACTGTGTGCTGGACATGGACTGTTAACTCTTGCTTTCCATAACTATGTTAATTTGTTTGGTTGTCTCAGTTCTGGTAGGTGTTCCTTTGCCATCTCAGCAGATGAAAATTCTTTACATTGTTCTCTCTTCTATGTAATTCGGGTGATCCATTCGTGTCTTTTTCCAGAGGTGCAGTCTCTTGCTTCTTGTTGTCTGTCTGAGAATTTTTTGCATTTCTGTGTACATTCAGGTTCTAATTCATGTGCAGCATATTTTCACTCACTAGAGCTCTTGTTGTCTCCAGCCCCTCAATTCAGGGGTTGGGCAACTTGGGACCTGCTGCAGAGCATCATTCGGCCCATTCAGCATCTCCATTTTTTTCTGCAGCCTTCATACATAGCATCAAGTAGTTTTAGTGGCAAGCTGGGTCACCTGCCATCAAGTTCATTACAATGTAGTTGTGAAGAGCAACATCCCATTTCTTGTTTATGGAGTTCTATACCAGATGTCACTCTGGCAGTGAGCCAGACGTTGAATGTGACGCCAGCAGACACAGATCCTTTCATCATCAGCCATGTTACAGTTGACCCTCCTGACATTGTCAGCCCTGTTGTGGCCAGCCTTCCTGTCTTTGCCAGCCTTGTCAGCATCGATCCCCGTTCACTTGCTGGCCCTGTCACAGACAGCCTTCTAGTTGCCATTGTCACAGCCACCTCTGCGACCGTCCCTGCGGCCTCTTCCACGGTCATCACAGGCTCTGTGGTTTCTAGCTCCTCATGATGTCATCCCTGGTATTTTAATCATTCTTCTGTAGCATCACATTTCAAAGTCTTCTATTCTATTTTTATTTGAACCATTTATTATCCATATTTTACTTCTTTACAAGTTTATGCTCAATGTTATCTAAATATTCCTTTTCAGAAATACTTTTCTTGATAGTGCTGATCTGCAATTCATATCCTTTCTACTTTTGTCACTGGCAGTTATTTTGCTGTACAAATAGCAAACTACTTATTCTATTTTTAGTTCTTATTTTCAAATCTTAATTCTGTTAGCAATGCTTGATGTAATTTGACAACGCTCCACAACCCCTGTTTTACTTTTGTCGGTGTTTATCTTATAACATCTTTTCATTATACTGTCCATTTATGATTATTTTTTCTCAGTTGGGGTTCCCGATCACACAAAACTTTTAGAAAAATGTCATTCACCTTTGACTGTTAAAGCTCTTTATTTATAACATCCATTACTGCAATTTTGGGTGTTTAACCATTTTGAAGTGCAATGCAGAGCAAATGATGTACATCAACTCTTGTCTAATTTCAAAAATATCAGACCTGTATCTATATGGTAGGGCTAGTTCTGGCAGAATGCACAACAGACACACACAAACACACAGTGTAGCAGCAGAGATCTGTCTGTGTGCATTTCTATGTGCACTATAGCTTATTAAACAATATGTGCAAAGGCTAGCAAACTTTTTGTTCTCTTTTGTGTGTGCCAATGACTCAACACTTCTCCTACTTGGAGAGTTGTCCCCTTTAAAAATGGTTCAAATGGTTCTAAGCACTGTGGGACTTAACACCTGAGGTCATCAGTCCCCTAGACTTAGAACTACTTAAACCTAACTAACAACCTAAGGCCATCACACACAGTGGCCGGCTGTCTCCTTTATTCCTAAATTATTTATAGACATTTATTTATGTCAGCATCACATACACAAGCTGACAATTTAACACTGTTGGCATCTTTTGCTACACTACTGCCATTGTTCACAACTGCCATCAAACAGTGAACACGTGAGAAGGAAGTGAGTCAAGATTATGGGCTATAACTGTGGCCTGCTTTTTTGCTCAAATTGTAGATAACACTTTGTCCTCTGTATTTTACTCCAGATACCATGACAAAATTCAAAGAGTGTATTCCAATCAACATTGTCAAAGCTTTTTATAAATCTGCAATTGCCATAAAATCTAGTCTATCATCTAGGATAAGTTGTAGGGTGAGTATTGCCCAAAGAGTTCCTTCATTTCTCCAGACCCCAAATTGAACCTGCCCAAGTTGACTCTATCAATCTTCCTACTCTTCTGAAAATATTCATGTTAGTATTTTGCAACCATGATTTATGATATAATGGTTCAGTATTATCCACACCTGTCATTATCTGCCTTATCACATTCTACACGAACTTTGACAATACTCTTATAGCTTGCATAGTTTGTGGAATACCTGTAGTTTTGTAATGGACAATTCTTCCAAGGATGTCAATAATCTGTGGGACTATCATCTATTCCACATGCTTTGTTTGAACTTACATCTTTCAGTGCTCTGTCAAATACTTCCTACAATACTGTTATGAAAATGATAGACCGCCAGTCGCCATAGAGAGGGCATACTGAGTAGCAGACAGGCACAATGAAAAGACTGTTATACATTTTTACTTTTGTTTAAAATGCCTTCTTCTGAAGTAGAAAACACAAACACATTCACACAAGCATAACTCATAGACAGATGACCACTGTCTCTGGTCACTGTGGCTGGATTGACTTCTAACTATGCCTGATGGGAGCAGCAATCTGAACTGAGTGGAAGGTGTAGGCTTCAGATGGAAGAGAGGGAGGTAATAGAAGGGTGAGGTGGCAAAAAGTGTAATGCTACTTGTGGGAGCATGCAGGGATATGGTTGGGACAGGATAGGGCTGCTAGGTGCAGTCTGGAGGTTTGGGGGAGGGGAGGGGGGGCTGGAAAAGGAGAGAAGGAGAAAAGGACTGGTGGGTGGTTTGGTGGAACAGAAGGCTGTGTTGTGCTCTAATGGGAGCAGGGAAGAGGATTGGTAATTGGAAGACAGGGACTATTAAAGGTTGGGGCCATGGAGATTGAGGGAGTGTAGGATATATTGCAGGGAGGGTTCCCACCTGCATAATTCAGAAAAGGTGGTATTGGTAGGAAGGATTCAGATGGCACAGGCTGTGAAGCAGTCATTGAAGTGAAGTATATTGTGTTGGGTAGCATATTCAGCTGTCTCTTGGTCATAGTTTGTCAGCGGCCATTTGTGTGGACAGACAGCTTGTTAGTCGTCCAACCCATGCAGAAAGCAGCACAATAGTTGCAGCTTAGTTTTTTAGATCACATGTCTGCTTTCACAAGTAGCCATGCCTTTGATGGGATGAAAGATGCCTGTAACCAAATTGGGCCATGGGTGTGAGCCATCAGGTGAGGTGTTGGGAGCTCAGGTTGAGTAGGGAAGGACAAGGGAATTGCTACATTTGGTGTGGAAGGAGTGGGAAGGATATTGGTTATAATACTCCTCCAAGGTAAGACGAGATGTAGCTGAAACACTGTTGGTGAATGTGATTGAGTTTCTCCAGTCCTGGGTGGTACTGAGTCATGAGGGGAGTGTTCCTTTGTGGCTGGGTGGTGGGTATGTGGGAGTTGGTAAGTGACTGGCGAGACAAGGTATGGGTTATCTGTTTCTGTAAAAGGTTGGGTGGATAATTTTGGTCTGTGGGTGCCTAGGTGAGATCCTAGGTGTATTTGGAGAAGTACTGCTCATCACTGAATATGTGATGACTGCAGATGAAGTAGCTTATTGGTAAGGAATGAGTAGCTCCTGTCAAAGTGTAGGTATTGCTAATGGTTGAAGGTTTGATATGGACAGAGAAATTGATGTAGCCGTTCTTGAGGTGGAGGTCAATATGAAAGAAAGTGCCTTGTTGGGTTGTAGAGGATCATATGAAGTGAATGGAGGGGAAGGTATTGAGATTCTGGAGCAAAGTGAATAGGTTGTCCTACCCCAAAGGCATCATCAATGAATCTGAACCAGATGAGGATTTTAGGATTCCGGGTGGTTATGAAAGGTTCCCCTGAAGTCCTGTTAATAGGTCGGCATAGGATGATGCCATGCAGGTGCCCATGCTGTACCATGTATATGTCTGCAGCTGATGCCTTCAAAGGAGAAGTAATTATGGGCAAGGATATAGTTGGTCATGCTGATCAGGAAGATGATCTTAGGTTTGGAGTCTGTTGAGCATTAGTAGACAAGTGTTTAATAGAGGCAAGGCCATGGACATTGGAATGTTAGTGTAGAGGAAGGTGGGACGGCATAAACAATGATGAGCAGGATGCTGTTTGGTGAAGGAACACAAACTGTGGAGAGTCAGTGAAATAAATAGTTAGTGTCAACTCTGTCCATATCAAATATACCAACCAGCAGCAATACCTCCACTTTGACAGCTGTCACTCTTTCCATATAAGATGCCCCTTCTCTACAGCCTAGCCAACAGTGATCATCACATCTGGAGCAGTCCCTCTCTAAACGTACCTAAGGTCTCACTGAGGCCTTCACAGATGATAATTACCCTCCCAACATTGTGCAGAAACAGATTTCCCATGCCCTCCCTCTCCAGTCATCTATTGTTTCCAACATACCCACCATCCTGCCACAAGAAAGCACTCTCCTCATGACTCAGTACCATCCAGGACTGGAGCAACTGAATTGCATTCTCCACGAAAGTTTTGACTACTCCTTGTCATGTCCTGCAATGAAGAATATCCCATCCACTATCCTTCCCACCTTTCCACTCCAATATTCCACTGTTCACCGAACCTATGTGTTATCCTTGTCCATCCTTACACAACCCCTGCTTCCAAGACTTTGCCTCGTGTCCCATATCAATCCAATAGACGTAGATGGAAGACCTGTCCTATACATCCCCACACCACCACCTACTCCAATCTGGTCTCACCTCATCAAAGGTGGGCTACTTATGAAAGCAGGCTTGTGATCTACAATCTAAGCTGCAGCCACTGTTCTACTTTCAATGTGGGCAATGATGACTAGCAAGCTGATGTCTACATGAATGGCCACCAACAAACTGTGGCCAAGAGACAGCTAGACTACACAGTTGCTGAACATGCTGCCCAACATAATGTGCTTCGCTTCAATGACTGCTTCACAGCTTGTGCCATCTGGATCCTTCCCATCAACACCAGCTTTTCTGAATGGCAAAGATGGGAACTCTCCCGGCAATGTTGTGTAATCCCATGGCCTCAACTTTTGCTAGTTCTTGTCCTCCAGCTACCTATCCCATATTCTGCTCCTACTCCAGCACAACACAGCTATCTAACCCACTAGTCCTTTTTCCCTTCTCTATTTCTCACCTTTTCTGTCCCCCCCCCCCCCCCCATTTCCCATCAATGAAACCTCCCAACTGCACCAAGCAGACCTACCCTGTCCCCACCAGCTCCCTGAATGCTCTCACAAGCAACACTACACTTTCCCCCCATCCCACCTGCTATCCCCCCCCTCCCCCCCCCCCCCACACCTCCCTGTCTCAGGATTCCTCCTTACACCCACCACCTACACTGAATTGCTGCTCCCTTAGGTGCAGTTATGTCTCAGTCTGGCCACAGTCAGCAGTACCAGTGGTCATGTGTGTGTGAGTTGAGCTTGTGGGCATGTATGTGCATTTTCTACTTCATAGGAAGGCATCTGGGCCAAAAGCTAAAGTGCATGGTAGTCTTTTAATTGTGTCTGCCTGCAACTTAATGGCTCCTCTATATAGGGGGTCACAGTCTATCTTTTCACAATATTGTTATTATTCCATCCTGGACCTTCCATTGTTTGACTTCTCACAATATCATATTTTTCATCTTATTTTCATCACTTCCTCTTCCCTTTCCTTAATTTTGTCTTCAAGGTTTTTTTTCCTTTGTATAATCATTATATATATTTCTTCTACCTTCCGGTCTTCCATTCTTTGCTTAGCATTGGCTTAATGGCTTTTTTTTTCCTCTCCAAAGGTACTTTTAATTTTTCTTATTGTTGGCATCTGTGTTTCCCATAAAAATGATATGAAACCTCTCACATTCCTGTACTTATGGAGTGTCCTAATACTCAATGGCATAGAAATTTCCAACCATAATGACATTAAGTATATTGTGAATGTGCACATTGGACCACTTGTCATATGCAAGATGGCAGGTGAGTAATACGGCATCATAAATCAATGAAGTGTTGATCTTAACTGCAGATACTTTTGGTGGACACCATCTACAAAGCAGTGCAATATGTATAGGGTAGGAAAATTCAGTTCAAGATGTCCCTTTGATAATAGCATCAAAATGAGAGGAACTTAGGTTCAGTGACATATAAGATGTCAACCGCGTACATTTGTGGAAACTGGTGATGTGTGATATAGCATAGAATTAGCATGGAAACCAAAACAACACTCTGCATAGGACACATGCTGAAGATCACCAAATAGAAGAGGATTCTGTCTACCACTAAGCTACACTGACTGAAATGGGACGTGTCACACCAGGAACATCTTGACTGAACAATACAAAAATATTCTCCACTATTTCCATGTCTATTAAATATGGTGATTAAAATTTCATTCTTATGCAAGCTTGTTTTCACTACAGAAAAAAGCTGTTCCTACAGATGAAGAATGGTGTGAGTATAGCTTGGTTACTGGGTGCGTCTAAAGTTACTGATACTTTGTGGATGGAAATCACAACACAGCAGGCCAGATGATGTGCATGTGCAACTTATTGCCACCTTCCTAGCCTAGAGGAAGCTCAGATCATTGGTAAGAGGGAAAAATGCTACAAATGTGACATAAAGGGTTATTTTTTTGCTTATGATTAAAACAAAAATGTTATAATTTGAGTTCACAGAGTAATGATAAGTAAAAAATAAAAAGGGATTTAATTTTTGTGGTAAAATTGCTTGAGGTTACTGGTAGCAGATTTGTTTCTGTTTGAATTGTTGTATCCATTATAGCTTTCAAAAAGATATTTGTTGATCAAGTTGCTGTGTTTACATTTATCACAGTTTGAATGGTATTATCCATTATAGCCTTCACAAAGGTGTTTGTTGAGCAGGTTAACAAAGTTTCTTTCCATATGATGATGCTGTGCTCCAAGGCGACAGGCCTTGTTCACATATCTCACATTGTCCAGTACCAGTTTCCTGAGCACAATGATGAATTGTTGCATCTTCCATGGCCAGTATAGTTACCAGATCTCAGTGTCATTGAGAGAGAAGGGTCTGTCATTGATGTCCACCTCCATAATGATTACCTGAACTTGCATCTATTTTGCAGAACGAAAGGTATAAGATTCCCTTAAAAATGATACAGGACCTGCATCCATTCGGAGATGGAAGCTGTTTTAAATGCCAACAGCTTTCTTCCACCATATTAAGCATGTAGTGAGTTGTGTTTGTGTGTTTCCATATTTTTTCCATCCCTTGTGGTTTTATTAAGAAAACAACAAAATAATAATACCAATAATCTCATTGGTCTGCTGCAAAAATAAAATGGAGCAAAAAGTGGCAGACATTCAAAAATACTTTTACATATTTTGGGGAAAGTTTCCTTAGATCAAAACAAGAAAAACTGCTTGTATAAACATTCGCTCAAAATTCAAACCATGCAAAGTCTACATTTGAAGAATAATGATATGGAAAATAACCAATGTTTGAAAATATAATGCAGTACATAATGCAGTATTTTCATATCCTTTTAAGTATTTTCTCATGCCACCACTGAGCAGGTGGATTTTTTATCTGTACAACTATACAGGGTGTCCCAAAAAAAAGACCTGATTTTAAATAGAATTATTTATTAGGAAGAAGGGCTGAACACCAAGAAATTGTATACTAAATCACTCAGAAAAGACAGAAGTTTATAAAAATCCATCATAAATGTTCAATATGTCCTCTACTGGCTGCACGGACGACATCTAGACAACAGCCGAATTCATCCCAAACCGAGCGTAAGGTGTCTTCTGTTACTGAAGATACAGCAGCTGATATTCTGGTTTTTAGTTCATCAATGTCACGAGGTAAGGGAGGAACGTAAACACATTGTTTAACATATCCCCAAAGGAAGAAATCACATGGTGTTAAGTCAGGGGACCTAGGAGGCCAAGAGTGTAAAGCCTGGTCTTGCGGTCCTGTACACCCTATCCGACATTGAGGCATGTTGGCATTGAGGAAACTGTGCACATTGTTGTGCCAGTGCGATGGTGCTCCATCTTGCTGATAGATGAAATTGTCAGAGTCAAGTTGTGGGAATAACAAGTCCCGTAGCATTGCAAGATTTGTTCCATTGTTTGTTCAGGAACGTGTGGCCGGCCAGGACTTCCATCTTTACAGAGGCACCCTGTTTCTTCAAACTATTTATACCACTGTTGAATGTTCTTTGGTGATGGTGGCTTAGAATTAAATCAAATATGAAACGCCCACTGAACTGCGATCACTGATTGAGTACGACTAAATTCAATAACACAATACACCTTCTGTTGCGCGGACGCCATATTGTATGAAACTGGCTGCATACTCCAGGTCAGCGCTTGTAGTGACATCTTGACATCTATCAGATTTTTTCTGAACCTCTAGACCATGCCGATCAGATCTAGTGCTGTTTCAGTTACCTAGCGACATTTGTCTCAATGTTATTACAGGTTAAAATTGGGTCATTCTTTTTTAGACACCCTGTATTATAATAATATGGGAATGATAGACTGCTACTGCATAGAGGAAGCGTTGAGTCACAGACAAAAATAACAAAAAAGAAAACTAAGGTCAAGAGATAAATGGACCACACAGTTGCTGAACATCCCAGTTAACATGATGTGCATCATTTCAATGACTGGTTCACAGCCTGTGCCATCTGGATCCTTCCCACGATTACGAGTTTTTATGAATTTTGCAGGTGGGAATTCTCCCAACAACAAAGCCTTCCTCACTGCAATCCTCCTTTTTTCAGACTTAGCTTGTCTTTGCCCCTTGTGCCTACCCTCTTCCCTGCTCTCGATAGAGTACACACACGCCCTCTACCCCACCAACACTCCTACTAGTGTTTTCCCCTTCTCTACTCCTCCTCCACCTCACCAACCCCCACGGGCATCTTCCCCTATCCCTACGCTGCTATCCCTCTCCATCCCCACCCCATGCCTTTTTACACCTGTGATGCACCCTAGCAGATTCTGCTCACATCAGATACAGAAGTAATCACAGTCGGAGACAGTACACACGTGTATGTGAGTTGTTCCGTGAATGGGTGAGAGTTCTGTTTCTGAGGAAGACTTTGTCTGAAAGCTTACAGGGTGTGGCTAAAAGACCTCCCATATTTCAAAAAGTACTTAGAAACAACCAAACAAAGATACAGAGAAAATACTTTTATTTGTGAACAACAAATACTATGCCATTTTACTTTAGCTGATTTTTAAAGCTTCATCCAGTAAATGGTGGTGTACATTACTAATACATTGGTGAAGTCTTTCCTGGAAGTTGTCCATAGTATTTCACACCATTTCCAGTGGAATGGCAGCCACTTCCTGAGTGATTGCCATTTAAGTGCTTGCAGGGTTGTGGGGTGATGTTTGTACACTTGAGCCGTTCAGTGTCCCCAAAGAAAAAAAAATTATAAGGTGATGAACTGGTGACTTTGGGGTCAGACAATGTCTCCTTGTGAAGAGAGATGTCTACAAAACAACTCTCTCAAAATATTTAGAGAATGCTGAGATGTTTAAAATGTGGCTACATCTAGTTGGAACCAGACCTTTCCCTCCTCATGGTCCCCAATTAATTGGTTTAACTTAGGCTGGGGGAGGCCTCTGTTGTGTGACAGAAGTGATTTGAATTAAAAATTATAATCATGCCATCTTCTTTGAAAAAGTAATGGACTCCAACACCAAACTCATCAATAGTTCACCAAACCGTCACATGATGGCCGAGAAGGGTCACTGATGAAGTTCCTGAAAGTTTTCTGCTGCCCAATAGCAGAAATTTTGTTTATTTATAGTGCCTAACAAATGGAAGGGGGGGCTCATCTAAGAAATCAAAACAGCACCAGTGGTAATGCTCTGAAGAATTTACTCACACACACAGCTCAACAAGTTTCAAAATGTCTCTCACTTAATTCTTGGGTAACCATTGTTTAGTATGGGTGCATGTGAAGATCTCTGTGCAGAATTCTTCTTACACTCCAGTCAGAAAGTCCAGGGGCAACTGTATGTTCATGTGCTGAATGCTTTGGAGACCGCTGCATTTTCCAGTGTCATTACAGTGCAAGGTAGGCCAGTTGTTTTTCTTTCCAGTGCAGAAACTAATGCTCTAATGTCTGATACTCAAACTCAAATACTTTTCCTTTCAGGAACAGAATCATGTTGGTTAAGTTTGAACCAAATGCAAAATGCTCACTGAGTAGTAATCACAGAACCACCATTATGAATATACTCCTCCACAACAAAAGCTTATGCTCACCTAGCCAAGCCATTGCACCCATTGAACCATTGCACCCATTGAAAATGGTAGGTATACAGCTATTGATCATTATCCCTTCTACATCAGTATCCCCACTACAGCTCACCTAGAAGGCTCTCCAAATACAGGGGATCTTTTACTAGATCACGTGTATTTCCAGCAGTCTTCTTTGTTGTGCCTGTCTGTGACTCATCACCTCCTTTAGCAATCTATTCTTTCCATATTGTTGAAAACCCAAAAATCCTTTGTTTATTAATAAAATTTTATGTTTAACACATCAGTGTCACATTTGCAACTAGTAAATGTCATCATATCAGAAACTCGTATCTTCAAAATGTCCTCCTCTTGATTCCACACATGCATGCCTTTGCTGCATTGTGGACTATCATGTCGTTTCAAATGCTCCCAGATGATCCCAAATGGTACTATGTGCTGTAGCCACCAGAAAGATCGCGGGCGTCGCACATCGGCACGGCGCGTCACGCACGGTAGTTCCCGCATGTAGAGTCCCGTCCACCAGAGGGCACGAGAGAATTCGGACGCGACCTCTGCCGGCAGAGGCAGCACAGGCCGTGCCCAGTCAGTTAACATCGGGAATGCCTAGGACACAGTCCCGGTCTACGCTAAGTGAAGTGCGACGTAAACGTGAACAGTGTTACTACACAATTGGCGACGAGCAGGGTCGTTCTTTCGCGTGTTGCGTCGTTGTTCCGGTTTCTCCACGGCATGGAGGATTTAGTGCGGGTTTTGGCTGAGCAGCAGACGGAGCTCATGGACACCATGAAACAAGTGCTTCCGGCGTTGCTCTCCACGCAGTCTGCTCCAGCGCCGTTGCCTCCTCCCTTTCCCCCGTATGACGAGACGGCGGAGGATTGGGACGCATATGAACATCGCCTTTGGCAGCATTTCCAGGCGTTTCATGTTGCCGATGCGGAGGTATGTCGTGCTCTCTTCTTGTCTTGGATCTCTCCCTCGCTGTATCAAGTTTTGCGGCAGGAACCCTCGTCCTTGTCTTTTGACGCATTGTGTGCATTGCTGTCTTCATATTATCGCCGCCGCACGCATGTTGGCTAGGGTCGAGTTCTATCAATACAAGAAACAGCCCGATCAGTCTTGCCGGGCGTGGGCCGCTACCCTGCACGGTCTTAGTCGCAAGTGTCATTTTATGACGGAGCAGTCGCGAGTCGTATGCCCACGTTATGGTACACGACGTCACTGTTCGTTCGGCCCCTGATAGGGAGGTCCGGCAACGGGCCCTGCAGTTAGAAGACTCTTCCCTTGAGGAAATCCTGTCCATTGCTCAATCGTATGAAATCTCTGACGCCGCAGGACAACAGCTGGAAGCGTGGTGCGACGTCGCGGCGGTTCAGCGCGGCACGGGCGCGTCCACTGTGTCCGGGGTGGACGACGTGCGAGCGGTACAATCCGGCCGTTATGGCCGCTCCCGCACGGCGCGTAAACAGAATTCCGGCCGCCGGCCCCTGTTGCAGTCCTGTGCGCCATGCTATATACATCACGATCGGTCAGAGAGCCCTAGCGTTGGGCCGTTTGTCGCAAATGTAATAAAAAAAGTCACATTGCTAAAGTTTACCGCTCAGCCTCAAAAGAATCGAAGGAAGCAGGTACAGAGGACATGGACGTTGACATCCAGGAAGTTTCATCGGGCCAGGCTCCCGACGCATCGGCACGCAAACTCTTTATCGAGGTGTCGGTTCGGTCGCGTCGGTTACAACTGCAAGTAGATACGGGCGCGGCAGTTTCGTTGTTAAATGCACAAACTTATTCCGACCTTGGATCGCTCCCATTGGCGCCAGTTTACCGGCGTCTACGCGGTTATCGTAAACAGTTCATTCCACTACTGGGTCAATTCACTACCAACGTGACTTAGAAATCAGTCACTCGGCCTATTACTTTTATTGTTTCAGTGATGCGAGCTCCGCTAACCCTTTGGGCCTGGATGCCTTTCAAGCTTTCGGTTTTTCTATCGCTGACACCATTCAGTTGGTCTCCGAAGATGTTCCCTATCAATCATTGGAATCTTTGATCTCAGACTTTCCAGATATCTTTGAAGAGGGTCTGGGGCGTGTTTCAGATTTTGAGGCTCACTTAACGTTGAAGGCGTCGGGCTCGCCCGCGTTTTCTACGCACACAGCAGATCCCCTTGGCTCTCCGCCCTCAGGTAAAGGAAGAGCTAGACCGGCTGACAGCCCTAGGGGTCGTTCTTCCCATTTCTTCTAGTGAGTGGGCTTCGCCCCTCGTTATTGTAAGGAAGCCCTCGGGAAAATTACGTCTTTGTGGTGATTTCAAGGCCACCATTAATTCCTATCCTTTGCCTCGTGCTGATGAATTGTTCTCCTCCATGGCGGGAGGCCAATATTTTTCGAAAATTGATCTTTCGGAGGCTTATCATCAGATACCACTTGATGAAGACTCCAAACAGCTGGCGGTCGTCAACACCCTGTTTGGCCTTTACCAATACCAGCGGTTGGCCTTCGGAATATCCAGTGCCCCGGCTATATTCCAGCGTTATCTTGAGCACATCACGTCGACAATCCCTCATTGTATTAATTACCTGGATGACATAATTGTCACAGGCCGCAGCACGAAGGACCACTTGCACAACCTTCGCACCCTCTTTCTCAAATTCAGTTTCGTTGCAACCTTCGTAAGTCAAACTTCTTCCATCCGTCCATTCAGTATGTGGGGTACACCATCTCTCGGCATGGCATCCAGCCATTGTCTACACTGTTACCAAGTTTCACCCTTTCTTGTATGGCACGAAGTTTCAGTTAAACACTGACCATAAGCCGTTAATATTGTTATTTGGCCCCGCCTCTCAGATTCCGGATAGGGCGGCCCACAAACTACAGTGCTGGGCCTTGTTCCTCTCTAAGTACCATTATGACATTTTCCTGTCTTCCGGTGGGCCCGTATCCTACGTTCGATTGAGAGGAGATTGTGTGTTTTCATTTGGATGTGGCGTCCCACCAAGCGGTTGATGGCTTCCCGACCACTAGTTGTCGAGTTGCCAGGGAAACGGCAGCTGACCCGGTTCTTCAGCAAGTAGTTCGCCTCATTCAGCAGGGATGGTCATCCCGCCCTCCAGGCCAGGCCTTGGACCCTCTTCGTAATTATTTTATTCTACGAGACCGCCTCTCGATTTTGGAAGGTGTTCTCCTTCTGGCTACCAAGGATACAGCTCCTCGCTTGGTTGTTCCTGCAAGTTTACGAAGGGAGGTCCTCACGTTATTACATGCAGGGCACTGGGGTGTTTTCCATACTAAAACCTTGGCTCGCAGACACGTGTACTGGCCTGGTATTGACATAGAAACTGAGCACTTGGTGGCCGCCTGTTCCCAGTGTGCAAGCCAACAGGCATCTCCCAGGGCAGCGTTCTCTTCATGGACGCCGGCAACCCAAGCATGGGAACGTGTTCACATCGATTTTGCAGGCCCATTTCTCAATGGCTTTTGGCTCATTGTCATTGATGCTTATTCCCGATTCCCATATGTGGTTCGCTGCTCCTCAATCACTTCAGAAGTTGCAGTCCAGGCACTAGCAAAAACCTTTTCTGTGGAAGGTCTGCCAATCACCCTGGTCTCAGACAATGGACCACAGTTTATTTCGCAGACCTTCCAGGATTTTTGTAGGCGTTTCAGTATTCGGCACGTTTGCTCTCCCCCCTTCCATCCACAATCGAATGGGGAAGCTGAGCGCATGGTGCGCACATTTAAGACGCAGATGAAAAAGTATGTGCACGTGTTTCCGGCGGAGGAGGCATTGACGTTTTTCCTGATGGCCTACCGAACCACACCAATGGGAGAACGCAGCCCCGCAGAGCTCTTCCATGGGCGCCAACCTAGGACTCTGCTGCACCTCCACCGGCCTGTTCCTCACCAGTCTTCGCAAAACGGAGTACCTGGCTTTCCACTGGGTATGTCGGTCTGGGCACGGGGTTTGGTCGCAATCCACGTTGGATACCGGCAGTGGTCCTGCGCCGAAATGGCCGCCGGCTCTATACCTTGCAGGCGAGGGACCAGGTGGTACGTCATCACCAAAATCATCTACGTCCACGTGTTGGCACCCACCCTCCGACCTCTTGGACACCGGCTTCCCCATTGCCGGCACCCATGTTGGTTTCTCAGGGGACGTTACCACCTCTCCCCACTGTGACTCTGCCACACTGCAATGGTTCTCAGCCTTGGCAGCCTCCAGTAGCTCCAGCACCGGCATCGCCATCGTTAGCGATGCCCCAGCGAGAGCCGGCCCCCCTCGCAGGCCCCGTTTCTCAGGAGGCTGGTTCACCTGTGGTCGTCCCTTCCCCATTGTCCCCGCCACTGGGTCTTGCCCCTCCCGAGGTGGAACAGGATCCGGAGTTCAACTGCTTGTCACCCATTCTGTCCCGGGCTCCGGTGGTAGAACGATGGGGCCCACTTCGTGTGGGTCACTTCCAGCCGTATTCGAAGGTTTTGGCTCGAGGGTTGGCAGATACCCTTGACTCCGGCCTTCCAATGGATGTGGAGATCATCGTTCCTGCCCGATGCTCCACCTTCCGATGCAGTGATCACAGTGGCTTCACCCCCCAAAGGAGGAGGAGTGGAGTAGCCACCAGAAAGATCGCGGGCGTCGCACATCGGCACGGCGCGTCACGGACGGTAGTTGCCGCAAGTAGTCCCATCCACCAGAGGGCACGCAAGAATTCGGATGCAACCTCTTCCGGCGTAACAACAACAACTCAGGCAGCATGGGCTGTGCCCAGTCAGTTAACATCGAGCATGCCTAGGACACAGTCCCGGTCTACGCTAAGTGAAGTGTGATGTAAACGTGAACAGTGTTACTACACTATGTTGGTTGTAACAGGCTTCCATGAAAAGTTGATGAAGAGTATCTGCATCCACATTGCCTGCTGCATAAACCAATTGTTTAAGTTGCCCCTAGATGTAAAAATACAAAGGACTAAGTTCAGGAGAACATGCAGGTCACAGAACTCATATTTTTCTACCATTCCATCCGTCATGGTAGTTCATCTCAAAAAATGAGACTAAAAAATGCTGGAGTCCCATCATACATATACCACGTTTCCTCTTACTTGAGGGGCACATCTTCAGAAGTCTTCGAGAGTGTTCTGAATAAGGTGCCTGTAGCACCTGTAACATATTTTGGGAGAATGTATAGACCTACCAGATGGTTACCTACAATTTCATCTCACACATTAGGTTAAACTGACATCAATGCCTAGCCTGAGCTGTAGCACAAGGACTTAGATGTCCCATATGTATTGGGTGTCGTTATTTATTATTCCATCTGTTCTGAACATTGTCTTGTCTGTAAACAAAACTGAAGAGGAAAACATTAGTTTAACAGTTTGTGCAAGAAACTGTCAGCAAGTTCTCCCATGATGGGTGACCAACAGGAGGTAAAATGGCACTACACATATAGAAGATGATGTGGGTACATGGGCTGCTCATGAAGTATCCTCAGTGCTGAACTTTGAGATGTACGTTATGCCAGGGGCACTTGTTTTGTGGTGACATCTGGATCTTCGACAGCCTGTAGGCTGTGTTCTTCCTGCTAAGGCATATGAACAATTCTTGTTCTTCCTTGTTAAATATATTGTGTAGTACTATGGATTTTGTCTCACCAGTGTGATGATAAACAGTAACAAAGGCTGGGTGACCTGGCTGTCTTAGGTCTGGAAATGCCATCTGCTGCAGCTATGCGGCCTTGAATCCATTACATTTCAGGCAGTTATACTCAATAACCTATACTGCATGCTCATGAAATGAATATCCTACCATGGTTGAGCAGAATACTTTCAGTTAATTTAGTACACGTAACAACTGAAACATCAAAAGCAGACTGATCACAAATGACAAGTGTAAACAAATCTCCAGGGCATTACATTGATATTTAGGATACAAAGGATTCAATATGTCAAAGCCTTCCATGAATGAGCGCAATATACAACCATCTAGGATACGATGGAGACAGTGAATCAAAGCCTGAAGTTATTGGGTTGTACCTGGCTAGCTGTTGAACACAAATGTTTATTAATAACTCAAAAATTAAAGATTTTCAGACATATGTGTATATGAATATTTTTCTTGCTTTTATGTAATAAAATGTTCCTGAAGGCAAAAATCAAACAATGGAAAATCCAGAACAGAATGTAACAATATTATGAGAAGGAAAGTTGCTACTCAGCATATAGTGGAGATGCTGAATCACAGATAGGCACAACAAAAAGACTCACACAATTATAGCTTTCTTCTGCCATTAAGCCCTTTGTCAACAAAGCAACAAAGATACATTTACACACACACACACACACACACACACACACACACACACACACACACACACACACAACTCACACACTTGTGTGCATGTTGTGTTTGCGCATGCGCGTGTGCGCATTTGTGTGTGTGTGTGTGTGTGTGTGTGTGTGTGTGTGAGACAAAGACCTTAATGGCAAAAAGATAAGATTGTGCGAGTCTTTTTGTTGTGCCTATCTGTGGCTCAGCAACCTTGGTGAGTAGCAACTTTCCTTCTCGTAAAATGTCACTGAAGTTTGTCAAAATATTTTCACTCACTCTATGTTTCTAGCCAGACTGAAAAGTGATTGTATTGTTAAAGATTTTACTTACTTTACTCAATAGCCTTAAAATAGCTTTGAATAATGACACTTGGACAGAATTGAACCTATTAATGAGCAACTGGGTAGGTATGCACACTGATTTACATTACCATTATGTAAATGACAAATACAGATAGTGTGAATTTCAACCACCTAATGACCAACAACCTGACACACTAATGTAATCACTATCACATAAGCCATTACCAAAGATGTCTCTTCAGATCCAGAGGAAGCTGCTAAATATCCAAAGCATTCAAGAAGAAGAGACTTCTTAACAGAAATAAATATGAACCTCTGGTCATTGGGAATGTTAAAACGCTTAGAAGGAGAAAGTTATTTTTAACCTAAGTTCAGTGTTAACTGTTTTGAAATGAATGGCATAAAAAAGTTAATATTTTACTAAGTTCAAGCTTCATATATTGTAAATAATTTTTAGTTGTAGTACTACTTCTAGTTGCACCAATAACAGTTTTTTAACAGTAAAAGGTTAGTAAAAATCATGTAGCAACCATATATTGAGAATGATGTAATTGGATAGACAAAAAACCTGCTCACCAATAAGTAAACGTGCAATTGCATTGTTAAAGATTTCACTTACTTACTTTATTCAACCCTTTTGCCAGAATAACAGGCCACTGGCTCCGACAGCTTGCACACTTACTTAACCTTTACTTAACCTATACTCTCCTGCTGCTGCTTGTTGAGTATATTTTTCATCTCACCAATTACATTATGTTTCCAAAAATTGATTATTTTCATTGTTATATATTAAGAATGGAAATTTAAGTTACTTTGGATATACATTTTAAGAAAACAATTGAGGCAGTCTGACATTCAATCAGTCTGTATGAAATCTATAGGTTAACTTCCCATTTTACACACATATTTTGTTTGAAATATGAACTACACAGACATGAAACGAAAAACCTTTATAATAGCAAAAAAACTGTGCAGAGGCTCTTTAAACTGATAGGAGTATTTATAATGGCATTCATATGAAGAAGGAGCATACTTATCCATCTGCATTGGCAACTATATAAAGTGCAATATAAAGTGCTGTACCAAATAGTGAAATGAGTAAGTCATACTGAAAATTAACAAAAAAATATACTACAAATGTAACATTATCTTGTTAAATATAAAAGAAAAAATCTTGGACATAACAACTACCAGAATACTGGATTTTTAGAAACATATTTACTTTCAAATGTATTCACACCAGTTTGGAAGGCAGTGGCTATGTCACAGTACTTACATTTGGATTGCCAGTAGCTTTAGATTTTTCTTTCTGTGCAAGTACAATTCCTTCAGACTGTCTACAAAGCACTGCTTTAGCCTCCCCAACACTAGCAACTCTCATGACATACCGGGTGTTACTTGGTATGAATCCATTTCCACTTTGATTAGAGTTTCCCCTCATTTTGGTGATATGACAGAGTGTAGCACAAACACCATTCTTCTGCCCCTTTTCTTTCAGTTCACTGTTTAACAAAGAAAATTTAGTTTTACCAATTAATGCAATTTTTTTTAACTGGAAGTGATGACTACGAATCTTATAATAATCAAGGAAGTAATATTGATAGAAATGTTATTGTGGAATTAAATTGCCTGTTTCAGACTGCAATAGTATAATTTTTTTCTTGTTTTGGTTTTATTTACTGCCCCATTTTTTTTCTCTGTCTCACTGCTATGATTTTTGATTGGTTTAATGTGTGATAGGAAATGTATGAATAGCCTTTTGTGCACTTACTTATATCCCCCAATACGATTCTGTGACCTAGGTTGTTCTAAATACCATTTTGCAGTGCCTTACACAATTCCGATAATACATGCCGTGTACACTGTCAGTGATCACTAGTCATATAGCATTCTGATTCTCGTGCTATGTTTCATGCACTGACCACAATCCACAGAAATTATTGCTTTCCTGTGTTAGAGTTTTGCATTTCCTTTGTATGGCAATGTTCCAGTTATATTACTAATGATATCAATTCTGAACCAGTGGTCTAGCAACAGTGCTTTTGATTACTAAACAAAACATCTTGGGTTCCAGGTTCAGGGTCAGCCACTGCTTTAAAAAAAAAAGGTGCACAGCAGTCTCTTGCCCATGGAGTAGGAAACTGACCCACTAAGATGGAAGAATCAGCAATGATCAATGGCATGAGGATGGAGAAGGCAATGGAAACCACTTCATTAAAGACACATAATGTATATCCATGGGGCATGTAGTCTGTAATTGAAAAAGTGTCATCATAATCTCTCTATTGGCAAAATATTCTGAATCAGTCCCCCATTTGCATTTCCAGGAGGCACTGAGCTACTGTGAACTTCTGTCAACAGTTCAGTGATACTGTTGTTCGCATCAGATTCAACAGCAAACTGACATGGAAAGTGATACTACAGGTACACATGCTGATGTAGCAAGCAAAATATGATGAGGTAGGGGAAGTATGTAAGGATATTGAATGAGTAATTCAGTATGTAAAGGGAGACGGTACTCTAATAATTATAGGGGATTCAGACGTTGTTCTAGGTGAAGGAACAGAAGAACAGGTTACCGGAGAATATGGGCTAAGCAGAAGGATGAGGAGAAAGAGTAATTGATATATTCAATAAATTTCAGATGGTAATGGCGAACACTATTTTCAAGAATCACAAGAGAAGGAGGTATCCTTGGAAAAGACCTGGAGACATGGGAAGATTACAGCTAGATTACACTGTGGTCACACATAGATTCTAAAATCAGGTATTGGATTGTAAGACACTCCCACGAGCAGTCAGACTCGCATCATAATTTAGTAATGATGAAAAGTTCAAGATAATCATACAGAAAAATCAGAAGGAAGATACTGAAGTACAGAAGAGTGATGAGATATGTTGGAAGTTTGCTAAGATGTGGATACTGCAATAAGGAATATCACAATAGGCTGTTCAGCTGAAGAGAAGTGCACATCACTAAAAAGGGCAACCACAGATGCTGCAGTCAGAAATATGCACAAGGAAGGCAACTCCATGGGTAACAAAAGAAAAACTTCAATTGATCCACAAAAGGAAGAAGTATAAGAATGTTCAGAGAAAGACAGGAATACAGCAATATAAATTGCATAGGACTGAAATAAAAATGAAGTGCAGGAAAGTCAAAGTGAAATGGCTGCAGGAAAAATGTAAAGAAATTGAAAAACAAATCATCACTGGAAGAGCTGACTCAGCACACAGGAAAAACAACCTTCAGTAAAATTAAAACCACGGATGGTAACACCAAGAGCACAATGGGAGTCCCATTGTTAAAGGCAGAGGAAAGAAAAGATAGGTGGATGTTTTTGGGAACAAGTGCCAGTAACATACAAACTGCGTTCAAAGTACAAAAAAGAGCCATAAGGATAATAACAAACAGCAACAACAGGGCCCACTGTCTAGAATTATTTAGAAATCTAGGCATTCTAACTGTTTCTTGTGAGTATATCTTTCAGAACATAATGTTAATTAAGAAAAATCTCAACATGTATAACACAAACAGCCTAATACATGACCATGAAACAAGATCTTGTCACCACCTCCATCTAGATAGAAAGAACAAGGCAAACACACAAAAAAGTAAATTTTATAATGTGATAAAACTGTATAACAAATTACTACAGGAAATTAAAGAAATAAATGAGCCCCTCACTTTCAGACAAAAGCTTAAAACCTTCTTAGTAAGTAAAAGTTGTTATACTGTAAAAGAATATTTAACATAGATGTAGATTATTAGCAACATATGACATTATCACCAAAATATGGTGTAATTATAAATGTGTGTATGACTAGTTATAAAAACTACACAAAATATAAGAAATCTGTTTCATTGTAAATGTAAATGTGTGCTCATGTATTATAAACTGACGACATCCATATAATATATATTGTTCCATGGATGAATAAATAAATAAAAAATAAAAGAACATTGATGGTCTCTATGAGGGGGAGGACTTATCTGGTGCTTGATGGAAGAAGAACCTGGAGTTGATAGGGAAGACATACGGGATCCGGTGTTAAGAGTCAAAATTTAAAATAACTCTTGAAGACTTGAGATCAATTAAAGCAGAAGGAATAGATAACATTCTTTCAGATCATTGGAGGAAATGGGAACCAAATGACTATACAAGTTGGTGTGCCGAATCTATGGAGACTGGTGATGTGCCTTCAGACTTTCTGAAAAATATCATCCACACAATTCCAAAGATAACATGGGCTTAAGGTGCAAAAACTACTGCAAAATCAGCTTGAACATATCATGCATTCAAGCTACTGAGAAGAAGAATATACAAAAGAGTGGAAAAGATGAAGAGCAGTTTGGTTTTAGGAAAGGTAAAGGCAAGAGTGGCACTTCTGACTTTGTGCTTCATAATGGGAGCAATACTGAAGAGGAATCAAGATACGTTTGTACAATTTGTGGATCCAGAAAAAGTGTTAAACAATATGAAATGGAGCAAGATGTTTGAAATTCTGAGAGAAATAGGAGTAAGCTACAGGGAAGGATGGATGATATACAATATGTACAAGAATCCAGAGAGAATAGTAAGACTGGAAGACCAAGTATGATGTGCTCAAATTAAAAAGAATGTAAGGCAGGGATGCAGTCTTTTGCCCCTACTATTTAATCTATGCATAGAAGCAGCAATTACAGAAATAAAAGAAAGTTCAAAGAGTGGGATTAAAATTCAGGGTGAAACGATATCAATGACAAGATTTAAAGGTGATATTACTATCTTTAGAGAAAGTGAATATGGATTAAGAGTAAAGTAGAAAAAGACAAAAGTAATTGGAAGTAATAGAAACAGGAACAGCAAGAAACTTAACATCAAAATTGGTGATCACAAAGTTAGGGAATTCTGCTGCCTTGGAATCAAAATAACCCATGATGGATGGAGCAAGGAGAACCTAAAAACCATACTAGTATAAGCAAAAAGTGCATTCCTGACTAATAGAAGTTTACTGGCCTTAATTTGAGGAATAAATTTCTGAGAATGTACGTTTTGAGCACAGAATTGAATGATAGTAAATCACAGACAGTGGGAAAACCAAAAAAGAGGAGAATCAAAGCATATGAGATGTGGTGCTACAGAAGAATGTTTGAAATTAGGTGTACTGATAAGATAAGGAATGAGGAGATTCTTCACAGACGAAAGGAACATTTTAAAAACACTGACAAGAAGAAGGCACAGGATTAGTGGACATGTTAAGACCTCAGGGAATAAACTCTTTGGAATTAGAGGGTCTGTAGAGGGTGAAAACTGTAGGGGGTACAGGGACTGGAACACATTCAACAAATGATTGAGGAAGTTGGGTGTAAGTGTTACTTTGAAATGATGAGGCTGTCATAGGAGAGGAATTTGTGGTGCGGCTTATGAAATCAGCCAGAAAAATTATGGTTTAAAAAAAAATAAAAAATAAATAAAAAAAGGGGGGGGGGATTTGCTCTGTGTAATGTCATCGATGTTATTGTATTTCTCATGCATTATATTTGATCCACACATTGCTTTTCATATACTACTGGCAACTAATATTTCATTTTTCTGAATCATATGGTTAATATCGGTTTCACATTATAAACAAAAAGATAATAGAAACGGAAAGTCAAGGTATACAAAAAGGTAAAAGCAGCTCTTCTTTTCAAAGTACGAGGGTAAATCAATTATTATCCACAATTTAGTTATATTTTCGTTTATTTTTGTATTATTGTCATTTTGTGTTGATGACACATGCTTTGTTTATTTGTTGTAATATCTTTGCAATTTTCAAGCTGATAGGTTAGTTTCGTTATCGCTGCCATGCTGTTAATCATGGCTGCTCCACTGTCTATTTGCACCAAAGAAGAGCAACGTTCAGTGATCCATGGTTTTTGGTCGGAAGGTGTATCAGAGGCCAAAATTCATCGAAGACTTTCGGTACAGTACCGGAGCAGTGTTTTGCAACAGCGGAGTGTCTATGAATGGATTGAAAAATTCCATAATGGTTGCTCAAGTGTTACGCACGATGAAGGAGCCAGAGGACCATTTACCGCCACAAATGAAGAAACCATTGAACATTCATGTGAAATGATTCTCTTAGACGGATGATTAACTATTGACAAAGTGGCCCATCATCTGCAAATTAGCCACATTTCTGCCTACAAAACCAACCACAACAGACTTGGGTTTCATAAAGTTTGTGCAAGATGGGTCCCAAAACAGCTCACATAGTTGCATAAACAAATGCACTTGGACATCTGCAGAAAAGATTTGGATTGCTATGGTAATGAAGGGAACAATTTCTTAGATGGGATCATTACTGGTGACGAAATAAGGATCCACCATTATGAGCTGGAGAGTAAATGGTGGAGTATGGAATGGGAACATTCAAATTCACCATGCAAGAAAAAGTTCAAGACCCAACTGTCCCCTGGAAAACTGATGCTTACAGTTTTTTGGGACACACAAGGTCCAGTATTGGAACATTATGGGAAAAGGGGCACAACAATAAACAGTGTACGTTACAGTGAGATGCTTACTGTCAGGCTAAGCCTGCAATTTGAAGCAAACGCCGAAGATTGCTGTCAAAAGGTATTGTGTTGTTGTTGCATGACAATGCCCATCCTCATACTGCTGCAACACTGCTGAAACACTCCAGAAACTCATATTTCAAGTACTGGATCATCCTCCATATAGTCCTGATCTTGCCCCTTCTATCACTTGTTTGGTCCACTCAGTCAGTCATTAAGGGGCTGTCGATTTGCCTCAGAAGAAGCAGTGCATTCCTGGCTCACAGCTCAACCAAGAACCTTCTTTTATGAGGGCATCAGGAAGCTTGTACAACAATGGACCAAGTGCATTGAAACACAAGGAGACCATGTTGAAAAATGATGTTCTTGTAAGTTTCCTATTTGATTACAATAAACTTTTATAACTACTTTGAGGATAATAATTGTCTTACCCTTGTACTAAGTCTAAGGTTGCTAATGGAGAAAGATGAGCTGAAAATGTCAAATATTTTACTTCCAGATATAATTATGGAAAGACAAGGCAATAATATTAAGAGAAAGTTATCAAGGTTTTGATGGCTGAGAGAGATGTAATATTCAAAACTGACAGTAAACAGTGGAGTGAACTTTAAGGCCAGTTTTTTGATAAATAGTGCAGTATTATGATGAAGAACTGTCATAGAAGAAAGTAGTAGGAGAGGAAAATGTATTTACAAATAATAGTAACAGAGTGAGGGCACCATTTGAGAACAGCCTCTCTTTGGGTTCAAACAGTAGTAGACGCTAGCAATTAAAAAAAATAAAAAAAAATATTGTTGCTGTTGTTGGGGTCTTCAGTCCAGAGACTGGTTTGATGCAGCTCTCCATGCTACTCTATCCTGTGCAAGCCCCATCATCTCTAAATAACTACTGCAATCTACATCCTTCTAAATCTGCTTAGCGTCTTTCTCGGTGTCCCTCTACAATTTTTGCCCTCCATGCTTCTCTCCAGTACTAAATTGGTGATCCCTTGATGCCTCAGAATGTGTCCTACCAACCAAGCCCTTATTCTAGTCATGTTGTGCTGCATATTTCTCTTCTCCCCAATTCTATTCAGTACCTCCTCATTAATTACAAGATCTATCCATCCAATCTTCAGCATTCTTCTCTAGCATCACATTTTGAAAGCTTTCTATGTTTTACTTCCATGCATGGCTACGCTCCATACAAATACTTTCACAAAAGACTTCCTGACATTTAAATCTATACTCTATGTTAACAAATTTCTATTCTTCAGAAAATTTTCCTTGCCATAGCCAGTCTACATTTTATAACCTCTCTACTGTGGCCATCATCAGTTATTTTGCTCCCCAAATAGCAAAACTCGTTTACTACTATAAGTGTCTCATTTCCTAATATAATAACTTCAGCATCATCTGATTTAATTTGGCTAATCCCATTATCCTCATTTTGCTTTTGTTGATGTTCATCTTATACCCTCCTTATTTTAAATTAAGATGATTAACCATCAAATGTCTATGTTTTTAACGTACATTTAAAGAATTGTGTACAGCTACGTATAAATGCTACCAACTATTCCTTATATTCATTTTCTTGGTATTATCCCAAAGAGTTTGTGGTTACATTCTTTTCTAATGATAGCACACATCACAACTTACGAGGGTGGTTCAATAAGCAATGCTCCACATTTTTTTTAAAAAAAATCATTAATATAAATGGACAAACATCCTTGTTGGTGCTTTGCACTTGATGTTTGTTATGTGCACTGGTGAAGTTTCGAACCATTCTGGAAGATGGTAGAGCAATAGTCCAGTGTCAAAATGGCGTCTACATACAACTCACATTACAAGCAGTATGCTGTTACTGAATTCTTGTGCGCAGAAAAATAAACCATGGTGAACATCCATAAACGTTTGTGTGCCCTGTATGGCTATGCTGCAATTGATAGAACAGTTGGGCGATGGTTAAAGAAAGTTTTAGCCTAAGGAAATTCAGAAACAGAGCTCCATGATCAGCCATGCTCGGGACGTATTGTCACAGCCACTGCTCCAGACTTGCTGAATAGGGACGCCATTATTTGTGCTGACCAGCATATCACAACTTGATAATTGGGTCTACAGTTGTTGGTCAGCATTGGAAGTGCATCTCCAATGATCAAGACTCTCGGATATTCAAAGAGGTGTTCACAATGGGTTCCATGAATGCTCACAGCAGACCACAAGATTCAAAGAAAGGCCATTTCACCTGAATTGTTGGAGCGTTTTGAGACTGAAAGAGAGGTCTTTCCATCACGAATTGTTATGGGGGACAATAGCTGGGTGCACCACTTTGTGCCGGAAACAAAAAGGCAAACCTCGGAGTGGCATCTTCCTCACTCACCACAAAAGAAGAAATTCAAGACAATGTCCTCTGTCACAAAAGCCATGTGACAGTCTTCTGGGATTGTGATGGCATTATTTTCATGGATGTGATGCCAAGAGGCTCCACCAAGCACTCGGAGGCATACATGAAGACTGAATAAACTCAATAACCATTTCCGATGTGTTCGATTGGACAAGAATCCTTCAGAAATCTTGCTCCAACGTGATAATACATGCCAACACATCAGTCTGGGAACCTGGGAACACATTGCCAAATTGGGGTAGACATCATTGCCTCATCCACCCTACAGTCCAGATCTAGCAGCCTCGGATTTCCATCTCTTTTGGCCGCTTTAAGATTCTCTATGGGGAACACACTTTGAAGATGATGAGAGTGTCAGTCATGCAGTGAAAACTTGGCTATGCCTACAGGACAAGAGCTTTTACCTGCAAGAAATGCATGCTCTTCCACAACATTGGCATACGGCCATAGAGCATGATGGAAACTATGTAGAGAAATAAGACATGAACAAGACATGTTGATGTATATTGTCACCAAATTCTGACTCTTAACAACAAATATGCTCTGAGAAAAAAAAAGTAGGGCATTACTTATTGAATGACCCTCACAGTTTACAGAGAATTTCAGTTTGTAAGAAGCATTACAAATATCATTTACAAGCTTACCGGTGGGCAGACAACATTGTGTATTTCATATATTCATTTGCAGTTTCTTTAACGGTTCTTTCCTCCAGTAATATTCGTGGCACTGCTTTGGTTAGAATAACTGGTAACTCATTAGTATTTCCTCCATCAAACATTCCAAATAGTCCCTCAGTATTGCAGAATGCTGGTAGTCGAATCTGGCTTATGTAAAGTCTGAAATATATAACATTTCATATACATGAACTTGTTCATATATACTTCACCAGCTCATATCAGAAGTGTATGGGCACTAATATTTGATCAAACCAGTTGCCAGTATTCAAAATGGAAAAACAGTTATACAAGACATTTAAAAATATAAAAGTAAAAATATTCAGAAGCAAGATATAGCAATACTGAGCATTTTGTTTTACTCAAATCTTTGATTGGCATCAAGCAACATGCTTCTATTGACAAATCTCTTCTACATAATTCAGTCCCTCAATAAGTAAATACTATATCTGTCAACAATCTTATGAAACTTCGTTTTAAACTATGAAATTGAAGATTTTTTTTAACCTTTGTAATGGAAAATTTCGTTTTTAGGTGGTTAAACTAGATGAAACAATGGGTATTTAAGAGCAGGAACAGAACAGAAACTACCATATCAAATCAATTAGAAAATTTGGAGAGGAAATTTAATTTGTAAGGTCATAAAGGCTTCATCTTTTGTTAAAATATTTGTGATAACTACAAATGTCCAGGATGAAAACTGAGTATGTAGTAAATGGAATTGGATACAACCAGGAGACACTGCCCAACGGGCTGAGGGTATTGACAGTGAATCCACAAAAAACCACAGAAAGCCAACAACAGTGGTGGACAGATAATGAAGACAACGAGTTGGGAGAGTGAATCAAATCGAGAGCCTAGAGTTAGCAATATCAGGAACCAAACAATGAGTGCATCAAACAGTATGAGATGTAGCAGGAACATGACTGAAGTCTGGGCCTCTGTGCTGCTAGCTTTATAGTGTAGCCATGAGCACCAAAGACTGGCACAGAGGGCGTGGCCCATGAATAGTGCTGAGGTGGTAACAGCAGCACTCACAAATTTTAGGAGTGGTGCCTAATGGCTGTCGTCTACATCCATGTGTTCTGACAGACTTTCTAAATTGTCGGGCGAGGACACCCAATTCCTGCCTCTCAAAATGGACACATAAGGACTGAAGTGAACTGGATGATGTTTTTGCAAGATGAACCAGAGGCACAATTGGTGTTCTGGTGAAGGAGCCCGACAGCTGGGAGAAGAAACGTCTGATGTTGGGCAATTTGCTGGAGAATGGTAGTATGGGAATGGATGGATACTGTGGTGAGATCTCTACCTCCATTCCTGCACCCACAGAAGCTGCTGGCAGTGCCCTGGAGTGCAAATTGTACCTGTGTAGTTGAGGGATTTGCACGGGTGGACACGGCAACTCTGAGTGAACCATTGATGTTGTTGGAGCCAGTAGTTGGGGGGCAGAGTTTGTTGGTGTGCCAAATCCCTTTGACATGGTGGCAACTCAAAGTTTGAAAAAACAAAAATCCCTTAGAATTCCAGGTGTGAGGAGGAACAGTGTTTAAAGAAGCTCCTAATAAATTAATGGTGAGCTGGGTGGGGGTGGGGGGAGAGGCAGCCTCTCAGCTGAGATATATACCAGCACTAAACAGTAGTTTAACCACAGTTTTTGAACATCAATAATTACGGAGAGAAAGCTTTTGACAATGTTGACTGGAATACTCTTTTTCAAATTCTAAAGGTGGCAGGGGTAAAATACAGGGAGCGAAAGGCTATTTACAATTTGTACAGAAACCAGATGGCAGTCATAAGAGTCGAGGGGCATGAAAGGGAAGCAGTGGTTGGGAAAGGAGTGAGACAGGGTTGTAGCCTCTCCCCGATGTTATTCAATCTGTATATTGAGCAAGCAGTAAAGGAAACAAAAGAAAAATTTGGAGTAGGTATTAAAATTCATGGAGACGAAGTAAAAACTTTGAGGTTCGCCGATGACATTGTAATTCTGTCAGAGACGGCAAAGGACTTGGAAGAGCAGTTGAACGGAATGGACAGTGTCTTGAAAGGAGGATATAAGATGAACATCAATAAAAGCAAAACGAGGATAATGGAATGTAGTCCAATTAAATCGGGTGATGCTGAGGGAATTAGATTAGGAAGTGAGACACTTAAAGTAGTAAAGGAGTTTTGCTATTTAGGAAGTAAAATAACTGATGATGGTCGAAGTAGAGAGGATATAAAATGTAGACTGGCAATGGCAAGGAAAGCGTTTCTGAAGAAGAGAAATTTGTTAACATCGAAAATAGATTTAAGTGTCAGGAAGTCATTTCTGAAAATATTTGTTTGGAGTGTAGCCATGTATGGAAGTGAAACATGGACGATAACTAGTTTGGACAAGAAGAGAATAGAAGCTTTCGAAATGTGGTGCTACAGAAGAATACTGAAGATAAGGTGGATAGATCACGTAACTAATGAGGAGGTATTGAATAGGATTGGGGAGAAGAGAAGTTTGTGGCACAACTTGACTAGAAGAAGGGATCGGTTGGTAGGACATGTTTTGAGGCATCAAGGGATCACAAATTTAGCATTGGAGGGCAGTGTGGAGGGTAAAAATCGTAGAGGGAGACCGAGAGATGAGTACACTAAGCAGATTCAGAAGGATGTAGGTTGCAGTAGATACTGGGAGATGAAGAAGCTTGCACAGGATAGAGTAGCATGGAGAGCTGCATCAAACCAGTCTCAGGACTGAAGACCACAACAACAACAACAACATTCATGGAATTAACACACTTTGAAATGTATAGTTTTTTTAAATTTGTGATTTATAAAACTCAACAAATTCAGTTTCAATGTTAGTTTAAAAATGCAGAATACCCTGTGATTTTATGAAACTCCTGAAATTCCCTGAGATTTCCATGATTTTTCCAGGTAAAATGTAATTCCCTGAGAATTACAGGTTTTTCAGGTCTTCCAGAATAATTGTCATGCTGTTGGAGTGTCAGCTGTCATAAGGCACCACTCATGTGTGGTCACCATCATAGCTGACATTCATGAGGGTTTTATTTCATATGAACATCCTCAAGCAGCTGAACCTGAGGTATCATCAAGCATGTCAGGTGTGAGGTTTTGGGGGCTGCAGTGCCAGGAGATGGAGCACAGTACACAGCTGTCATCCATGGAGGAGCTTCACTGGACTGTGGTCCTGGACAGGGTGGTTCTGTAGGTTCTCAGGAACACAGCCATGATGGTGGTGGATGTGTCCATAGCTGTCAACATTTGTTATAATGTTCACACCTTCTGCTCTACTTCACTATTACAGGATGAGTGAAAAATGGGCTAAGCTGGAGTGGACATGGTTAACTGTTCCAGGTACCTCTGGAAGATTGATAGGGCAGAAGAGATTGCAAAGGGCAAACATTTGTATTTATACAAGCCAAAGGGTGTAATGATGACCATAATGTGTTGTGATTCCTCATCTAGTGGGATCTCTAAATAAGTGCAAACAAGGTCTGTTTTAGAAAAATATTCACCACAGACAAGTTTTAGGAGGAGGTCCCCTGGACATGCAGGGGGTGCGTTTCCATGTGTGCATGGGCATTGAGTGTCGATCCAAAATCTCCACAGGTGTGGAGGGAGCCATTTGGCTTCATAACCACTACCAGGGGTGTGCCCCAAGAACCCTAGTTCAAGCTTAATGGCTCTCTGTTGCGAGACCAGCAGTGGATGTGCCAAAAAGAAACAGGCACAGCATCTGGACATTCAGAAATATGCACCTCGAAACTGGTGGTACACCCTAGGGCAGCTTTGAATAGACACACAAAAGAGGCACAAAGATCATCAAGCTCCTGGAAGGAAAACATGTCTGAGATTACCCGAACTCCATCCACAATGGAGAAACCAAAAGGGAGAAGAGAGCCAGGCTGAAAACGTTGCCAACTGAGTGATTACTGACAATAAACGGCATTACGGCCATGTAACCTTCTTGTATGCTACCGTAGTTATGAACTGACCTCTGAGAGGAACTTAGCTGTCACCATATACAACCAACTTTCAGGAGGGCAAGGCCAATGCTGAGTAACCCAGATGAGCATATGTTGGGAGGTTCATTGGGGAAACTGTTGCTCCCACGGCTACAGTGGAAACAAATGTTCCTATGTGCACTTGTGAGGTTAATACACAACTTGGTGGTAGGAGGACTGCCCTAGGGAACAATGGCATGGAGATGAAGCACCATACATTGATACAAGAATGGAGTGAGGTTTGACTGTCCCAATGATTGATGGCAGACAGTCTGGAGATGCTCTATCCTTTCCACAATGGATGCTGTGTGCCCAGCAATCTGGACAGTCTGCACATTGATGCATCATGAAACAGCCAGGCCAGGAGAAGATGGGAGACCCTGCTGCATACACTGATGTGGTGTGACTGGCTGCTCAGAGGCCATTGACACATCTGAAAGTGACAAGTCACGACATTGCTGGTGGGACAAGGACTTCACATGCTTGGTGGTGATCGAAATGCTTCTACCTGGGAATGAACCATAAATCGTTCTGCTAATGCATTCTCGAAAAGGTGTGCAATTTTCAAAATACTGTCCAAGGAATGATTGTCTAGCTTGAGGGCTGCAGTACATGCTTCTGAATCAGGCACCAATTGGACCACCGTGCCTTGATCAAGGAATCTGGATATGATATTTTGCAAGATGGGTTTGCACAACTGAAATCACAATATCGGCTCAGCCCTTGCAAATCCGTCACCTATGAGTGATATGACTGACTCGGTTACTTGTGGTATTGATGGGACTCAAGGTGTGACTTGACCACTTGGAATCGTTGTGAATAATAGTTCTTCAGCAACAAATACATCTCCCTGAATGTGAGTGCAACTGGATTGAAGAGGAGAACCAGCTTCTTTAGAAAGAAAAATGTCTCCAGGGAAGTCCGCAAAAGCAGGAGAAAGTGTTGAAGAGCGCCATCAGAGTAAAAATGACCCACATGCTGTTTCAGCTGCTGCAAATATATGCCTCAACCTTCTTTGGTCTTTTCAAAGGCAGAAACAGGGGTGCACAGGACTCTGCCTGGGAAGCAACCAGCCTGAGTGGGTTGTGAACCCCAATGCTGCATGCATTATGACGAAAGTAGAATTTCCTGGCATAACAAGTCAATTTTCTGCTGCAACAGCTGTTGCAATTGCTGCTGCAGGAGAAGCTGTTGCTGGTGCTGTTTTACAAATTGCACAAGTTTTGCCTCCATAAGACACTGCTAACCTTTCCCCTTGTTATCAATCACACTAACTGTAATTGGATGCAACCAGAAGGTGCTGGCCGACTGCATCAACAATGAGTTGCTGAAAATGATGGAAAGATGACAACAACAATGGATGGACAATGAAGACAACATGTAGAATGAGAAGTCCAGAGAGTAAACCAAATAAAGAGTCTGGGCATAACAGTATCACAAACCAAACAATGGTAAGTGCAATGTACTCATACAATATGAGAGTGCAGTTGGAATGTTCCTGAGGTTCAAGCCACTGCATTGGCTCACAAGTTTGGGTAGCGACAGTAGCGCTTGCAAATTTTAGGAGCACTGCCTAGGTGCTGCCATCTTGGGCCATGCATTCTGGTGGACTTTCAAAATCATTGGGCTGGCATACCAGAGAGTAGTTGTTGTCCAAAATTACTGAAATCATGAATTTGTAAAAAGAGAAATCCTTCATTTTTGATGATTGAGCATATTGATATATTTAGTATCCCTTCTGGTGGACAGTGAGATGGATGCAGAGGATTTGGCATGGCTATCATAGCAGAATAGAACAGAACATTGTCATGAAAGGTGAGTACAAAGAGTGGCACGGGCAGTGCCGTTAGCACAAAGAGTGACATGGGCATTACCACTGACCCAGGGGTTTACCTGTTGGTTGGAACTGGCCATGAAGGCAGTCATAACACTGATTTCAACACCTACAGACCCAGCTTTAGCTTTGCATAGTGCTATGTTCCACATGCTCTGATGTCAATCACTCGTGCTGATCATGTTGTATGTTTCTTTGTGCTTATTCTCTAAATGGTATTTGGTATCTATGCTCCCCATAAACTTGAGTTCAGCTCCCCAACTTGTAGTTGAGCCACTATCAGCTAGCATAGTTACATTCGTACTGACAGTGACAATTACATTATTGTAACTGTACTGATAGTGGCCCAGGCCCTGGAAGAGGAGCTCGCTTCCCTGCTGTCCCTGATGCCATTCACCAGTTCTGACAAGGCTACGGAAAGGTGGGAGAATTATCTGCACCAGTTCTTGCTGCACTGTCAAGTAAGGTGTATCTTTGATTCAATTGCTAATGCTGCCTTGTTGTTGTCCAGTAGTGTGAGTTTATATTAAATCATTCAGAAGTTGAAGCCCTCTACTGACCTTGAGAAATTTGTGTTTGATGAATTTTGTCAGTTGCTCATGCAGTATTTTGGTTATCCAACACATGTGACAGTGCCACAGTTGCAGTTTAACCAGCACCAAAAGCACCCTGGGCAATCATATGCTGTGTTGATAGTTGATCCACAAGGTCTCTTGTGCAAGAGTCATTTTGAGTGTCTCAATTTGCTACCTCATAAGCGGACTTGGTGATGTGGAAAGTTTCACGTGGTTGTTCAAGACTGAAGTGAAGAAATCTGTGTCTAACTCATATACTGCGACAATGCCTTATGAGTTATCTGAATATATACCAGGTGATGTTGGCCAGCCATGTAGTATAGTGGAGCATTTCAATGGGTGCCAATCATGGGGTCTTTTGAATTTGTTGCACCCCCAGTTGCATGCCTCAGATCATTATCATTCATCATGTTTTTATCACAGGACTGTTATGTATGCCCAGTCTTTCAGCTGGCAGCTGGGGTGGCTGCTTGATGTTGTGGAGGGCCACAAAAGTAGGCAGTTGTTTGTGATGGCTGTCAGTTGGGAGCAGCTGATCTGTCATTCTAATCATTTGTGGCTGAGAGGCTGTGACCTGCTGGACCTATGATGGTTGGTTGGGTTAAAAAAGGGGGGGGGGGTGGAGAGAAAAGTACCAAACTGCTTGGTCATCGGTTCCTTGTTCCTATTAAAACAAATCCACAAGGGAAAGAAAAATTAACGAGACATACAGCACGATACAGACAGGAAGGATAAACCACAAGAACGACAGAAAGGCAACAAACACTACAAGGGCCAAAATAGGACACAAAAACCACAGCTAGGGAAGCAAGAAAAAGGTAGAAGAGATTAAAACAAGAGAGCAGATAACCATGGCTGGCTGATCACGAGAATAAAAAGGATGTCGCCAGGTTGTGCCATAAGCTTTCCATTAATCAAAAAAGACGGCAACTAGGTGTTGGCACATGGAAAAGGCTGTTCAGATGCCAGACTCAGGTGATATAAGATTATCAGTGATACAGCAACCCTGGTAGAAACAGTCCTGGCATGGAGCCAGTAGGCGACATCACTCCAGGAGCCAACACAACTGCCGACTTACCATGCATTCTAACAGATTACAAAGAACATTGGTAAGGCTAATGGGTCAATAGCTATTCACATCAAGCGGATTTTTACCAGGTTTGAGCACTAGAATGATGGTGCTCTCCCACCATTGCGATGGTAAGATGCCATCACACCAGATCTGGTAGAAGATGACGAGGTGATGTCGCTTGTAGTCTGACGAGAGATGTTTAATCATCTGACTGTGGATTCAATCTGACCCAGGACCGGTATCGGGGCAATATGCAAGGGCACTGAGGAGCTCCCACACTGTAAATGGAGCGTTATAGGGTTCACTGTGCTGAACAGTGAACGAGGAGGCTTTCCCTTCCATCCGCCGTTTGAGGGTGCGAAAGACTGCGGGGTATTTCTCAGACGCAGTGTCTCAATCATAGTGCTGAACAAAGTGCTCGGCAATTGCGTTTGCGTCGGTACATAACACACCACTGATTTTAATGCCAGAGACACCTGTTGGGGTATGGTATCCAAAAACACGTCTCAACTTTGTCCAGACTTGGGAGGATGATGTATGGCACCCAATGGTCAAGGCGTACCTCTCTCAACACTCGTGCTTCCGTCTTTTTATAACCTGGGTGCGGGCAAGGAGTCATTTAAAAAGCTATTAGGTGCTCCAGGGAAGGGCGCCGCTTATGTCACTGAAGAGGCCGCCTACACTTTTTAATGGCCTCAGCAAGTTCTGGTGACCATCAAGGTACTGTCTTTTGCTGGGGCCACCCTAAGGAACAAGAGATCGCGTTTTCCATCACAGAAATGATCATCCTGGTGACTTGCTCAACCACTACATTGAATGTTACCATTTGGGGGAGATACAATGATGACAGCAGAGGTGAAAGCTTCCCAGTCTGCCTTGTTTAAAGCCCATCTGGGTTGGTGTCCATGGGCATGATGCTGGGGGAGTGACAGGAAGATGGCAAAGTGGTCACTACCACACAAGTCATCGTGGGCTCTCCAGTGGGCAGATGGAAGAAGTGCTGGGATGCACGTGATAAATCAGTAGCCGAGTAAGTACCATGAGCCCCCCCAGTATTTAAGAGGCAGAGGTCAAGTTGAAACAGTAAATTCTTGACCTCTCTACTTCAGCAAGTAAGCATAGTGTCACCCCACAAGGGATTATGGGCGTTAAAATGTCCCAAAAGTGGAACAGGTTTATGGAGTTGATGAATCAGCGCAGCCAATACATTTAGGATAGAGCACCATCTGGAGCAAGATATACATTGCAGTTACGATTATTTCCTCTGTTGTCCTTATCCTGGCAGCCATAGCTTCAAGAGGAGTTTGAAGGGGCACAGGTTCACTACATACTAAGTTCAGGACAGAGACGCAAACTCCTCCTGACATTCTATTATATTCCATGTGGTTCTTGTAATATCCCCTATAGCCATGGAGGGCAGGGGACCACACTGCTGGGAACTAGGTTTCCTGGAGGGCAATGCAGAAAGCAGGTCTAAAGCTTAACAGTTACCATAGCTCCACAGCCAGGTGGTGGAAAAAGCAACAGCAATTCTACTCGAGGAAGGTGTGAAGTGTGCAAGGAGGCAGGTTACACCTCAGGGTCACCTGCTGCCATGGATTGAGTATTTATATACATTCCTATAGTGGATGAGGCACCAGTGAGGTCCAGGTCCTTATGGGACACTAAGATCTCCACCTCAACTTCAAATGCAGAATTGGTAAGGAGTGGTTGTGTTGGGGCCACTGGAGGGTCCTGTTTCTTAGCAGACTTCTTCTTGGTTTACTTGCCCTTTTGCTTCTCTTTAGGGGCTTGCTGGGAGGACTTCTCTGAAGTAGCTTCAGGCACAGAGGAAGACATGAAGCTCTTTGTCCAGTAGCTCTTGGCTCCTTTAGCCACTGATGAGTGTCTGCTGTTGCATTAGTGGAGACCATGGAGCCAGAGGAGGCTGTTGCTTCTCAGGATGGGGGTAGGGGAGGAGGGGACAGATTTCCCCTTTGTTTGGGGGGGGGGGGGGGGTTGCTTGCTCCAAAAGTAGGTGCTTTGGGACCAATGGAAGATTTAAGCAATGGAAGATTTGCCCCCTACAAGCAAGGGGGCAGATGTATTCTGGTGGCCCGGAGGGCCCACTGTTCGTGGCACAGAGTGTGGTACTACTCGCACTTGTGATGGCAATATTTGCAGCATATGTGGATGTCAACCGAAAGGGGTGTAATCATTCAAATTTATGTTTAGTCAACCGGTCCAGTGTCTCATACTCCATGATTTTCTGCTCCTTTTGGAGTACTGTGCAGTCTGGCAAGCAGGGTGAGTGGAGCTCTCCACAGTTGATACAAGTGGGAGGAGGTGCACATGAAGTATCTGGATGCAGTGGACATCTTCAGTTTTGACATGTGGTGCTGGAAGTGTAGCAGGAAGACATGTGCCCGAATTTCCAGCACTTAAAGCACCGCATAGGGGGAGGGACATATGGTTTAATGTCACTGTGGTAGACCATCACCTTGACCTTTTCAGGCAATGAATCACCCTCAAAGGCCAAGATGAAGGCACTAGTAGCAACCATGTTGTCTTTGGGTCCCCTGTAAATGCGCTGGATAAAATGAATACCCTACCATTCTAAATTGGCGTGGAGCTCATCGTCAGATTGCAAGAGGAGGTCACGATGGAAAATAATTCCCTGGACAATGATGAGGCTTTTATGGGGAGTGACAGAAACAGGAATATCACCCAGTTGGTCACAGGTGAGTAACGCCCAGGATTGGGCTGGGGATGCTGTCTGAAACAAGGCTGCGGTCTCCATCCATTCTGCTACAGACTAAATACTGAGGCAAATACGGTTCTCTTCTTTCTGTAGCACTATGATCTTCCCAAGGTGTAATGTGGGAGGGAAACAATTTAGGCTCATACCTGTCAGCATTGTATTCCATCTTGCCCTTCTTAGAGACTGCTGGTGCCATTTGGTCAACAAAAGAGATAAGATCGTTCGCTTCACTGCGGGTCATCCGCCCTGATGCCATCCACTCTGATCAGGGGCTCTCCCCACGTGCACCACCCAGCCACAGCAAAGGCCACCTGGCTCGATGGCCATTGGTGGTAATCTGGACGTCCCATGAAGACGGGCATCTACTCCTTGGCATATGTGGAAGTTTACAGCTCAGGCATCAGAATGCAATCCCCATGTCAGAGGGCTACCACCATATGGGTACACGACAACCCCACCATAACTAACTGGCTACCATGCTGACTATTGGGCACAGAGAAATTCAATACTGCCATGGGGGCGAAAGAGGACAAGAAACAGTGGAAGAAGATGGCATACCCCTGAGCATCCTTGCCTAAATAGTTGAATTCAGGTGGAGATGCAAAGCCATGACAAGAAGAGATTCAGAAGATAAAATCTAAGGGCACTATGGATAACTCGTGCACCACATAAGGTGTCCTTCCCCATATGGCCCGCACTTCTGTAGAATTTGGAAAGTGGCATGTCAAACCATAAAATGGGACCTGAACTTATAGGGCTGAAAAGTGTGAGACTCCTTTTAGTTGCCTCTTATGACAGGCCGGAATACCGTGGGCCTATTCTAACCCATGAACCCAGAGGGAGGGATGGGGGGGGGGGGGGGGGGAGACCTATGATGCCACCATCTCCAAGCCAGCTGGGTGACTGGGTGACAGGGTTGGTTTCTGATGATGTTCAGGTGGATGGCTCCCAATTGCATAGTATGCTCCCCACTGCTGCCTCCAGTGTATTCTTTGGCATCCTACCTTCAATCATGGAACAGGGTGCCAGTAGGGCTAGCTCCTGTGCCTTACACAGTGGAACTCATGGAATTTAAATAAGTACCCTCTTTTTCCTACTCACCAGTTGCCAAGTACTCACCCCTGCCCATGTCAGCAGGCCAAGCATTACCCCAGCCTCCCCAATGTGCCGTGCTCCAGGTGAAGCAAGCTGTGTCAGCATTGTCTTCTTCAGTGGTTGATTTCATTGCTGGAGGATCTCATGCTCTCTCTGGAATTGCAACAGTGGTTACAGCACAAACTGGGTCATTCTCAGCCCAATGTGGCCTGTGCTGGGAGGAGAAATCTAGTATTCTTGCCAGTGGACACTGAGATGAATGCAAAGTAGCTAGCATGGGTATCACAGCAGAATAATACAGAATGCTGTCATGGAGGGTGTGTGTAGAGAATGGCATGGACAGATGCAGTGACCCAGGTGTTTACATGCTGCTGGCAATAGGCCTGGCTGGGAAGTTCTAATGGTGATTTCAATACCCACAGCCATAGCTGTGCCTCAGTGTCAGTTGGTCATGGTGGTTCCATGTTGTGTTTTCCTTTGCGCTCATTCTCTACTTGGTGTTAGGACTCTCTGCTCCCCTGTAGATTAACTTACATGTTGAGATTCAGTACCTCATGTGGGCTTCAGTTCCCTGGCTTGTAGTTGAGCAATTGTTAGACAGCATAGTTGCATTTGTGCCAACAGTGATGATTCCACGGTGTTGTCATACCTATACTGATACTAAAATAAGTAATCATCTTATTTAATTTTAACTTTTGAAAACACCAATGGAAAATTAAGAAAATAGATATTTATTTAACGTAGACAAGAACAGGGCTGATAATTAGCAATCTACTGTGGGATATGTAGTTGTGAAAGAGATATTCAGAAAAGAGGAGATGCCAAAGTGAGAGAATAATAATATGATGCTTACCAGTAACTGATGTCACGTCTTTCTTATTTGTATTAAGCTTCACTGGTGGAAGTATTGTCTCTAATGAGTAAAATCCTTAGCAAAGTATTTGAGTACAGGAAATACACAACTGGTATGGATGTCATGTAATGGAAATTGAATGTAAAGAGATAAATATGACCTGGATTCAAAAAATATCTTTCACCTTTGGAAAAACCTAGGAATTGAAATAATTTAAAATTGAATGATGTTACCTTTCTCGACTCCCCGCTGCTTCAGAGAAACCTATTTTCCATGGAGGATCAAGTTCTCCATTCCCTTCATTATAGGGAGTGGAGGGAAGACTAGTTCTGTTGTGTCCAGACACATCAACAAGACTCATTGGCCGCTGAGTCCTAAAAAGGTATAAAACCTAGTTTGAATTTAAATATTTCCTTCCACTAAGTAAAATAAAATATGTAATACTTGAAATCTTTTTTCTGTAGAACATAATGCATTATAAAATTAAGCTATGAGAAACCAACAGTGTTAATTTATAAATTAATATTTGTTTCTATTTTAAATATACAGTTTTTGTAATAGACAGTAGTGCTACTTGCTCTTTTAATGAGAGTTATATAATACAAAGAGCATTACTTTATTGTAAATCATTTTTAATTTTGTTATTGATGGAAGAGATCATACCTGTACACTTGAAACTGACGTGGATCTACGTAAAGCCTGGAATTACATGAGAGATCCAAAAACTGCAGCTGGTTTGGGACTAGTGTTGCTAGATTTATTCTGTCAAGTTGATTGTGTGCCAAATCCAAAACCTGAGGAAAGCACATTGTATGGTGTACAGCTCTGAACAAATAATTATATTATGAAAATATACATAATATGAGCACAAAAAACCTACTTAATAAACATTTCTGAATTATGAGCTCCTTCTTCTGACAGAAGAGATGACAGGATACAAGAATAGATACATCTAAATTAGTGTGGGAAGTGGTTGAAGAGATTCCAAGAGTTCTGTCAGATTTATTCTACTGTGGTCCATATGGTAAAAATATTGTCACTGTATCTCATTCACACATTTAAAGGACTGAAGGTCTATGGATTCCAGTCAAGTTCTTTACAAGTGATCTGTGGGAGGACCTACAGGCAGAGAGAGCCAGGTTTACATGCATACCTCAGATATATTGCATACTTGCCCTTTGGATGTGGAATAATTATTGGTCAGTATGAAGCTGATTGAGATGAGCAGGATTTATTTATTTACTGGTCTTCAGAATCATCTTTCTACAAGTTATGCAGATGGTGACATAGAAAAAAGACTGTATTTGATATGTGACAAGCCATAGCGTGACGTGATGGTTGATGACATGATTCAATGTAATGAAATCCTATACATGGTGGAGAAAAGTTGCATCATGAAATTTTAACCCTGGACAGCTGATGCCAGTAGGAACTGAAATTACTAATGTTGTGTAGGTTGACAACACACCATTTTTAAACTATGGAAACTTGGTACCATGAACTCCAATTGGCCATGGGATTGCCCTTTTGCTGTTCGTCAGTTGGTGGGCAGCACTATGGCTGCCAGTTCACACATACAAACGTTCCTCACCCCATCACTACCCTAACATGATAGGCACATGTGTCAAATAGGTCTTGCTATTTGTCTCCATCTCACATCAGAGGCATTCACACATAAGCTTCATTTCAGAGCACACACATGTCACTTGCAATTTAGTCATATAGTAAGCATGGCAGCACAGTAATCTGAAGAACAATGAGATATGGTTTTTGTTTATGGACTATCCAACAGTGATGTGCATGAAGTTCTTTGGTTGTATGAGGAATGATACCCATCAAGACATCACCCACACCCACAAATGTTTATAGAAATTCACCAGTGACTTGGTGAAAGAGGCGAAACAGGCTCATGGTGATGCTGGAAGACATCGAAGACGGCAGGATGCTGTATTTGAAGAGACTGTTCTTGAGCGCTTCGAGGAAGCACCTATGACAAGTACTCGAGTAGTGATCTTTTTGCTGCTACTATGAGATGTTTGGCCATTTGGCCATTCACTTTGTGACATTTTACGATTGTTCAACAAGTTGTGATCTGTTGCAAATGCAAATACCAAAGCGAAGCGTGAGAAATGATGGTGAATGTACAATTCCTTAAATGGTACAATGTTCAAATGTGTGTGAATTCCTAAGGGACCAAACTGCTAAGGTCATTGATCCCTAGGCTTACATATTACTTAAACTAACTTATGCTAAGAACAACACACACATCCTTGCCCGAGGGAGGACTCAGACCTCCAATGAGAAGGGCCACGCAGTCCGTGACATGGCTCCTCAAACCACACAGTCACTCCACGCAGCAAATGGTACAATGATACTGAGATTAGTTAACATGTGATTCATCCTATTGTGATGTTTGTCCCTGTTGGTATTGTTTCACTTACTTAGTGCCCATGTGAATGACATGTAATTTGTTTATGTGCACTTTCACTTGCCAGTGAATATCAGTAAATATCATAGCTTCAGTGCCTCCAAACTGTGTTACATTATGAAGTGAGATCCCAGTGGTACCTATCATATTGGGTGCTTTCTGCTCTGTGAACTAGCATCAGTTTCTTAACTTCCAACATAACTTATTGTTCTAAAAAGTGATATTAAAAAAGGAATAGAGCATAATTTTGCACAGTAATTACAATACCATTATTAAACATTATTGAAAGTGAAGCAATAATATATCCAGATTAAAGTGAACAGCAGTGTGTTATTCATCTAAACCTAAAACAGATAACGATACTCTAAAAAGATTCATTGACAGGATATACACTCCACCTTTTTATGAATGCAACTGGAACTTCAGTGTTTTAGAAGATTAATTGCTAGGATATTTAGTTTTCCTTCTCTCTTTACCGTGATTTGCTCACAGTTCATTGTTTTGTCTATCAAGTGAATGACAATATGCCTGCTCGTAAACTGCAGATATACAATCACAATTTTCTTCAACCAGTATGCCTATGGAATATTTCCATTTAAAAGCTGAAGTTTTATGTTTGATATAAAATGCTTGGAGTACAGTGACATACCTTCAATGAGCTCATCTTTGCAAAGCAGGGGCTCGTATATAATCTGTTAGAGTGAACTCTTAAAACTCTTAAATGTTCTAGCTGAGTTATGTTGTCTGGCAGGTACTGCAACTTATTGCCTGAGAGAATCAGTTCTTCCAAGTCTTTCCATGCAGATATGCAGCTAAAAAAGAGTAGAAAACAGCAATCTTTAGTAACAGTTTTTTCCAGCAGCAATAAGCTAATTTCAATATAAATGCTTGATCCAAAATGTAACATTACCTTTCAGGGAGTCGGGTCAGACAATTGTAAGCTGCATGAAGTATTCTTAAATTTATGAACTTGGCTATAATTTCAAGTGAATTGTCAGTAAGGCAGTTAGCAGTGAGATAAAGTTTCTCCATCTCATAAACTTGATTGTCAGAAAGCTTTAGAGCAGACGGAAGTTCACATAACCTGTTGTTGGATATGTTCAATACCCTCAGTCTGCAAGAAGAAAGCATAGTTAATATGTACACCAAAAAGTTTCCTTTGATAAAGTATAGAGGAGACTTGAAATTGTGCTGCCCTCTGAAAAGCTGTAAAGAGAAAATTTGTTACAACTGAACACAACATGAGTGGAGAGGAACATGAAGAAATTTTGTTTACACACGCACTTACAGAAATATAGTAGAGCATGTATATCATTTAATTACACATTAAATGAGAATTTCTTTCATTCTTAAATAGCTCATTTCACTAAATTCTGAAACGTGGTGAAATGAATGTTAATGCTTAAAATGATTATGTTGTAAACACAATTCAGCATTCATTAGAATGAATGTTTTTAACATCTGGCAAAAACTTCAAGAAATATACTTATATTTCTAAACAGAGGAATTCAAACTCAATTCAGATCACATTACAGCATTATTATTGCTTCATAACTCTTTAACATGTATACATATATTTTTCATTCAAATGCGTCATGCAAACAAACATGAAATAATTTTAAACTTTACCTAGATAAGGCCATAAAGAAATTTGAAGGCAGCATAGCAATGCTGTTGCTCTGAAGAAAGAGCTCCTGCAATTGGAGATGTCCAATAACACTGGGCAGTGAAGACAGTTGATTGTAACTCAGCTGCAGTGTCTGTAGACTTGTGAGGTCACTGCAGAACATATGCTCAGGCAACGAGTGCAGTTTGTTATGGCTTGCAAACAGAGCCCGCAGCTTGTTACAGCCTGGTATCCAATTTGGCAACATCTCCATCTCATTACTATTTAGGGAAAAAATTAAATTATTTAATTTTTAATTAACATATAAATCTGAGCTATGTTCACAGATGAAAGCTTAAAATGCTAATTGAACATAATTATACAGAACCAAAAGAATGTTCAGGCTACATGTATCATATGAAATTTAGAATGGTGTTATTAAGCTGATGCAAATGGCAGATAAAAATGTTTGGTTCCAGATATGCAGCTACAATACTTTAACTGTGGAAAATATGGAGTAAATTTTCTTCTTTCTTGCAATTATTTCGATTGTATATTGTCCTAGGAAGGTTCTAGTAGAATGCCTTTTTATGGAATGCCTTGACAATGAGGTTGTCTTGAAGGAATAAAATTATGTATAATTTCCTTCACACTCAAAACTTTGTTTCAGAGCATTTTGTTGAGCTAAATAATGTTTGTTGTTTTAGAAATGACTGCTGATAGAAATTTTAGAAAGAAGAGGCATAACTACTATGGCTATACTTGCTGAGAAGCAATAACTGAAATGAATAAAGGGAAATAGACAAATAAAAATGACTTGATGTCTTTTTTGCCCTGTTTGTGGACACATTTAAAAAACTCTTGTGGTGGATGGTGAGACCTGCAAAATGAAAGTTCAAATGAGAAATGATAATAGCGAGCTCAAATGCAGTGGTGTTGGTTAGGGAAACATCATGGAGTAAAGAGATATCAGTGTAGATTCTAGGACACTGATGACAGCAGAATGGAAATAGTGAGCCCTTGAAATTACAAATATGCTGCCAGAATTAATAAACATTTAATTTAATAACAATTTTATGTGAATGACAAAAGTACCAGGATCAGACCAGATAAAAGAAGTGAAGTTTCCTGTGGTGACAAAACAATTTTTCTGTGTAGTATGCATAGCAAAAATAAAGATAAGTAGTTGCTCTTGCCATATAGAGGTGACAGAATTGGGTTTAATACAGACAAATAACATCTAACAGTAGGATTATTGTTTGTAGCTGCAGCTGTCAAGAATTTTGATAGGGTTTATTACAAAAGATTATTTTGTGTACTGCTGAAGCATTTGTGAAGCCACAGAGTATTCTTTAAGAGATTGTCATCACTATAGTAAGTGCAGTGGTAAATATTTAATCAAGAATTAGATGAGGAAATTTTAAAACTTGATCCTGCACTTGATAACTATGATTATTTTGTTAGCTTAGCTTTAAGTTGTCAAGAGAATTCTCCTGGATGCAGAGTGATATACATTAGTGAGAAGTTGGAGAGAGAGCATTTCTGTCACCATAGCAAATTGTATCATGAAATGGAATGTTATCAAATCTTGTACTAACCACTGACATGACAGTTGTGTGCAGGATGGTCATGACACACCACATCAGTGCACTTGATTGCAGTGACATTGTGGGTGGTCCATTTCTGAGGCCCCTAGTCACTGGATTTTTCAGAAGCTAGTTTCAGGAAAGCAACTGGCTTCAGACCCATCTCCCATGGACAAAAAGATTTCAGTAATAGGGCTAATTACTGACTATTAAGGACTGAAACAGAGTATAGATGGGTCACAACAAATCACTGACAAACAAGCACATTACAGGGCACATAATTATCATGAGTGCAGCTACACTGCCACTAGGTGCTTGAAGCACTTGGGATGATGGTTCATGGTACACATTAGGACATGCTGATGGCAGAGTATAAGAACACCATAAACTGCTTGAGGCAATGCATTCTGCTTGTCAATGGAGCATCAGTGTGACAGGTGGTGGAAGATTTCTCATGTGAGAGATGTTCACATGGGATGAAATGAAAGGAAGCCTCTGACATAGCTATTAACATTTCTCACTGATGCATGATACAGAAATCTAGTGTCAAATGAAGAGCATACACTTCTTTACTTGCAACACCTCACAAATTTGTTATATCTGCAGCAAGACAATGTCCTACCCCATAACTCATCAGAATGGTTTGAGGACATGAAGGTGCATGTATGACTTCACAGATCATCTGACCTAAGTTCTTGGACACAGCTCCAGCCAACCTTAAATTTTGGTGGTGGTTGTGTAGTTCTATATGAAGTAGGCTCTCTATGTCCTGACACATCATCATCACTACAACGATATACAAGAGTTCTGCGCAGTACAAAATAGCTGTCTCTAATTCAGTTGATCATTAGTGTAGAATAGAGCACTGAGGAAGGCTGAAAAGTATTTTTGGAAAAGTATGATCATATTTTTAATGAAGGCCCTTTTCAAGCTAAACATTTGTAACAGCTAGAGACTTTATGTTTCCCATCTTTGCTTGAGCAATGGTGGGATTTTTGACACAAAGTGCAATAGCCATTAGTTGTGGTAACTGCAAAAACATGAACAGTCCTGTTGCAAGTATCTTTTGGTGCACCTTCTGCATTGAAGCAGATCATTGTGAGAAAATTAACAAACAAACCTGACAGTATAAAACTTTAAATATATAAACTGAAGATGCTGGAAATTCCTATCATTTAAATTAAAAAAAAAAAAAAAAGCAGAGCTACCAGCTTACATGATTTACAGTTGGAATTGCAACTAAAATATGTGAAACAAAACTAAGACCTTGTTAATAGCCTGGAAATAAACTTCACACTTGAGCAGCATCCAACCATTTTTACCTGCTTGCTACCTTTAAACAGGAAAGGAATTCATGGCGGGCCGCATCAAACCAGTCAGTAGACTGAGGGGGAAAAAAATGCCTTTAAACAGTCTTTGAGAAAATAATCATTTCTTGTGAAGGTGGAATGCAGTTTCCACCCACAGAGGTCATGCTATACTTGGACCATTAAGTGGCTCATCATACTACATCAGCTCACAGCAAGATATTCATTGATCTAAGAGTGTGATATGAAACTAAACCACAGGAAGTTGGTTAGGATGCTATACTCTCTGGCACAGAATATTGCTAAAAATCTTCCTTTATCTGATACAAAACAAAGGATTTGATGTTCCTCTGAACAATGAAATGAATTGATGGGGAAAACACAAGAACTGTCTCCTTCGGGGCAGTAGGTTGATCTCATGAATAAGCTGTCATTTGCTTTAAAATGGCTTAGGGAGTGGCAATTTCATCATAATAATAGCCTACATAGAGATGTGTTTGGTTCTTCACTAAATTAGAGAAGTATATACTGGTTGCACACCTGCGTTTTTTGGGTAAAGGGCATTGGAAAGGAATGAAGGAATGGACTGAGGGCAAAGGTGTTTCAATTAAAATTAAAACATCTACGAAAAGATGGCTTTTTCGTAATGACAAAATAATTAAAAAAATAAGCTTCAGCCAGAAAAGCATGATGATCACTTGATCAACTCACAGTGGCTACTAAAAAGGTATGGGTATATGGGTATTACTAACATACAACAACAATCCCAAATTTTAATGACAGCTGTGTCAATATGCACATGGACACAAATTCATTGCAACTGGTTGTAAAAATCTGTGGGGTTATGAAGTGGAATTATTGCGCATGGGCTCTGCCATTGGTAGGATAGAGGGGAAAATGCAATAAGGATACAAAGGAGATTACTTACAGCACATTCAAGTGACTAATGCAAGAGCAGGTGATATTGAATGTCTACAACCACAGACAGCTTTGAAAGAACAGCACAGAAATACTGAAAAACTAGAACTGGAAGCTGCTAGGGATACGGTAAATGCAAATTATTTCACAAAAGCCTGATACAAAGTTACAATTAAATGACAAATCTGTGAATATATGACAGCTTGCGAAGTTAAATTTCTGTAGGGACTGCGAATACAATCTAGGCTAATTGCAGCATGTAAAGAGGTATTTCGGCAGTCACTCTTTCTTTTAAATTATACACTGTAATAAATGGAAGAAATGCGACATAATGCATACAGCACACTGAACATTCCAAGTTTTGAGGAACTGTTATAGTTGCAAATTTTGTAGTCTGCAGTGTCATATGCATATTTACATACGTATTTGCTATAAACTGAGTTTAAATTTATTAAAAAACTACTATATTTGATCACAGTGTTTTGGCAATAATTCCAAACAATGCTACTTACTATGAAACATCCAAGTGCATCAGGTGAACTGGTGGTGGACTTATTGTCAGCTTATGCAATGCTGAAAGAGAGTTACAATAAATTTATTAATTAACTCCATCACTCTGGGACAGATATGTAGAAACGTAATCCTAAATGGACACTGTAGGTCACACATTCATATCAAGATTATGTACTGGGAGGCAGAGAATGTTATTGCAATTGTATTTTCTTTTTCCTCTCCCTGTTTTTCCATTGTCTTGTGTCCATTTTGAAACTTCTCATGTATAAAGCACCGTAGCCTAATTTCTAATTTTGTGCCTTGACTTTGAAGGATTTTTTTTATTTTTAGTATTTATTTATCAAACAATGGAAACTCCTGGTAGGAATATCAACAATGTAGAAAAAGACTGATCGCTACTTACCAAAGAGAAGACACATTAAGTTGCAGACAGGTACAATAAAAAGACACTTGCTCAAAGTTTTTGGCCACAGCCTTCATCAGCAAAAGAGAAACACACACCATTCATACACATAAGGGAGCATGCCTCATGCACACATGACCGCCAACTGTGGCAGCTAGGGCCAGAATACATTCTGACCCTAGCTGCCAGAGCTGGTGGTCATGTGTGCGTGAGGTATGCTCCCTTGTGTGTATGAATGGTGTGTGTTTCTCTTTTGCTGAAATGTGTCTTTTAGTTGTGCCTGTCTGCAACTTAACATGCCTTCTTTATGTTAAGTAGGTATCTATCTTTTCCTACATTAATATTATTTATTTATTCTTCATAATTACAGACTATTATGTGAAAAGCTAAAAAAAGGCCATACAAATCACATTTCCTTGGATAGTAATTAATTTAGATAGATTAGATTAGATTTACTTTCATTCCAATTTATCCGTAGTGAGGAGGTCCTCCAGGATGTAGGACTTTCAGAAAAACAATAATACATGACAAATATTTACAACTGAAACAAATAAGCTAATGTATCTTCCACACATCCCAAGTGGAATGAACATTTTTTTATGAACACTATATGAAAGAATCATTTTACAAACACACATTTACTAAGATTTCATTAATGCACTGAATTTAAAATTTTTTAAAAAAGTTTTTTTTTTATTTACAAATCAGTTGGTTCTACTGAGAAACTCATGAATGGATTAGAAAGAGTTGGCCACCAGTAAATCCTTTAGGCTTCTCTTAAACTGAATTTCACTGAATTTCGTTGGTTGTTAAGCTTTTTATGGCTGCTGGCAAGTTATTGAAAATGTGTGTTCCTGAATAATGCACACATTTTTGTACAAGAGTAAGTGACTTTAAATCCTTGTGAAGATTATTCTTATTTCTAGTATTGATTCCATGAATTGAGCTGTTGGTTTGAAAAAGTGATATATTTTTAATGAGAAATTATATTAAGGAATAAATATATTGAGAAGCATTAGTTAGTATCCCCACTTCCCTAAACAGGCTTTTTCAGGATGTTCTTTAGTTCACACCACATATAGTTATTATTGCACGTTTTTGTGAATGGAAAACTTTAGCTTGGCTTGATGAATTACCCCAAAAATAATCCCATATGACATTATGGAATGAAAGTAAGCATAGTATGCCAGCTTTTTTCATTTTTATATCCCCTATGTCGGACAATTCACATTGCAGATAGAGATTTGTTGAGACACTTCAGCAGTTCTCTGGTGTGCTCCTCCCAGTTGAATTTATTCTCAAGCTGTAATCCCAAGAATTTAACACTGTCCACTTCTTCCATCTGCTTGTCATCATATGTAAGGCAAATACTCGTAGGACACCCCTTACATGTTCTGAACTGTATGTAGTGTGTTTTTTCAAACCTTAGTGACAAAGAATTGGCTAGGAACCAGTGATTAATGCCCACAAATATTTTATTAGCCAATCTTTCTAAGACTACACTTGATTTGGTATTTACTGCAGTGTTTGTATCATTGTCAAACAAAACAAACTTGGAATTCTGGTAATGTTACTGATGAAAGGTCATTGATATATACAAGAAAAAGTAATTAGTTCCCCACTGGATACCATAATATTCTAATTTACTTAAAAGAATATTGTGAATTACACAATCAGATGCATTTGACAGATCACAAAATACAGCAGTTGCATGCAATTTTTTGTCTAATGAATTAAGTACATTTTCACTGTAAGTGTAGATAGACTTCTTAATATCAGAACCTTTCAGAAATTTGACTTCTGAACTTTGACAGTATGTTATTTGTGATAAAATTGTTATAAAGTCGACTGTATATTACCTTTTCTAAAATTTTTGCGAATTCTGGCAAAAGTGAAGTTGGATGGAGTTTTGATGCTATTTCTTTATCTCCCTTCTTAAACAGTGGCTTAACGTCAGCATATTTCAACCATTCCGGAAATATTCCATGATAAACGACTGGTTACACAGATAGCTTAATATGTTACTTGACTCAGAATTATATTCTTTAATTAAGTTTGGTGATATTTCATCATACCCATGAGATGTTTTTGATTGTAAAGATTTTATGATGGACATTACTTCTACTGGGGTGGTGAGGGTCAAACTCATCTTATGGAAGTCACTTGAAACGTCTGATCTGAGGTATTCTGTAGCAGCATCTACAGAACCTGACAACAACATCTTTTCAGTAACAATTATAAAATGTTTGTTAAAAAGTTCTGTAACACTATACACATCTGTCACCAATGTATCATTTACTCTTAATGCTATTTGTCCCTCTTCATGTCAGGTTCTACTGGTCTCCTGCTTCACTATATCCCATACTGCCTTTATTTTGTTAACTGATATTACTATCTTTTCCTTGTAATATATTTGTTTTGATGTCCATATTACGGTATTTAATATTTTGCAGTATTTCTTGTAATGTACTATAGCATCAATATCAGAACTGTTTTGAATTGACAGATACAGTTTACTTTTTTGTTTTACAAGATACCTCTACTCCTTGAGTAATTCATGGCGTCTTTGTAGATTTTGCTCTAACCTTGGTTAATTTTGGGGGAAAACAGTGTTCAAATAAGGTAAGCACTTTATTAGCAAAAGTGTTATATTTTTCATACATTCCATGAGCAGTGTAAACATCAGTCCAGTGAATGAGGAGTGTCCTAAAATAATCACGTTTTGGCTTATTGATTACCCTCTTGAGCTCAGGTTTAACAGATTTTATATCCTGTTCAGTATCAACATTTAACAGAAGGAACTAAATGTCAAGGCGTCAGAGTCCATTGACTATTGGTTTTGTAATATAATTTTGTTCATTGGACTTTTCTATAAAGGTATTATCAATGGCTGTTTGTGAGTAATTGGCTACCCTAGTTGGGAACTTTACAGTGGGAATTAAGTTGAATGATAGTGTTACTAACTCAAATAAGTTATTGGTAGAGTTTCTACGGAAATCTACATTGAAGTCAGAAACTACTATTTCTTTGTTTTTGGTTGCTAAATGGGCCAGTACAGCTTCAAGGTGGTTTATGAACAGGTGCTCAATATACACTTAATATTATGAAGGATTTTTTGTTAAATTCTACTTCTGTTGCACAAGCTTCCATATGCTGACTAGGCAAAATTTATGAATGTCTATGTTCTTAAATTTATGACAGTTCCTGATGAATGTGGCCACTCCTCCTTTCTCCATTTCTGCTCTACAAAAGTGTGATGCTAATCTATAGCCTGTAACACTAAAAAGTTCTATACCAGTGGTCACATGATGTTCAGAGAGGCAGATTATGTCAGCTGGGTTTGAGGACTCTAATTCATCTATGCAGATAATTAATTCATTAATTTTATTTCTCAGTCCTCGAATATTTTGATGCAATAAAGACAGCTGATATTTCACATTGACTGAGTTAAAATAGGGTAGAGTTGAAATATCTGCTGACTGTTGAAAATTCTTAACCAATAGCTGTTTATGCTGATGTAATAAGCTAGAATTATGTTTTTTATTTTATTTCTCAAACTGAAGGTTTGTCTCAAACCTAACCTTTCTTAAAACTTGGTTTTCTTCTGTCCTCCCTACCCTAAAAAAGGGTCTTTTCTGAACCCTATAACCACTGGTATTTTATCACTCATGACAGTGCCTCCCCCCTTTAACTTTCCAACTATTTTCCCAGCCAGTTTACCCTTCCCTTTCCTATTGAGGTGAAGGCCATGCTTAGTATAATCCCACCAATCAAGAGAATCAACAGAAACCACACCAATGTGTGACCCTGCACCCGACATAAGCAGCTGTTTCAACTGAAAACTGTTGAGAGAAGAGATCAAATGAGGTCAGTCATGGCACCCAAGAACAGATACAAACTCAACACTAGTATGCTTTGATGCTGATGCAATCTTTGCCAGGTCAAACTCTATACTGAACCCAGGATCTCTGTCAATACTATTACCTGGCCTACCATGGTGTCTTCCTTAGTGAAATCTTTGCAAAATGATCCTAAATCCTTTGTCACCTGCTCCAGACCAGCACTACATTTAAAAAAAAAAAATGTGTGACCTGGTATTCTGATCCTAGTTCATTCTGCAGAAGTTGGCCAACATCTCTTCCATGGGAACTACCTAACAACATAACTTTCTTTCTCTTTACTGATTTTCCTACTTTCTTACTTTTCAACTTGCTGCTGAAAGTTTGTTGTGCTCTGTCTACACCTGCAACTGCTTGAGGCTCATCAGCTTCTAACTGAAGCAACAGGTCAAATCTATTTTCCACATTCACCACAAAGCTGTCAGACTGGTAACTGCACAATAAGTTTTGTAGTTATTCTCATTTGCATGCAAAATCAAACCATCATGAAACAATCTTCATTGCCTATTCAGTAATGGAGATTCTTCTACATTGTGCACATATACATGAACTGAGATATGCATCTTATCTCCGACAAAATGTGCAAATGTAAAGTAGAGTGAGGGATACTGTCATGACTGTATTTTAATATCAAGTTGTAGGATTAATGGACGTTGTGGTTATCTATCCTGTTATGAATGAGGCAGTTACAGATAGAGTAATAACTCAGCTGGACCAGAATAAGAGAAGAAATAATCCTCCATCTAGCTGATATGTAACAGTTAGTTCATAAATAGACACCAAAAAAATGAGCATGTGAGTCAACATGAAGAAAACGCACCATCTCACTACAGATGTAAATGAGCAGGATACCATCAGAATCAATGATGTTAACTTCTCAACAACAAGGACTTTTCAGGTATGTAGGCTCGACTGTTGTTGCTGATGAGAATCTCAGTGCAGAAATCTCTAACTGCATGAGCAGCCCATGGCTGATATGAGATTCTTTGACTGGTGTACTTTGTGACCAGAAGATTCCAAACAGCTTTGAGTGGAAACTATACTGATGTGTAATCCATTCTGTTGCACTGTATGGTGTTGAATGCTGGCCTTCAACAAAAGAAGTGAAGCTGGCTATAATGGAAACACTTAGCTAGACATCTGCATTAGCACTGCATGGTCTTGGCACAAATGATGTTCATATGTCATATGGAGTAGCCTCAATAGTAGACAATATGAAAGAAGGCCATGTGAGATGGCACTGGCAAGTATTGGAGCAGATGCAACAACAGAGTCAAAACTGGCTTTAGTTTGAGAGTAAGTGCTAAATGGTCAGTAGAACAACCTAGGCAGTGATTATTTGACACTCTGCATTGTGATCCCAATATCTCATGCCTGCACTCTGATCACACACAAGATGGGACAAAATGGTGACAGAGAGCCCAAACAGTGAACATTACTGAATGTAGTACAATTACTAAGGAAGCATAAGGAGAAAGATTTTCTGAGTAAGGCACTCCTTTGCTGCTCCTAGGTATATGCTGTGTATGTTCCAAAAATATATGACTTGCTTTGAGGCTTGCATCAAGATAATGAATAACAGAAAGAAAGGAAACAAAAATAGAAACAGATATCATGTGGATTTGAGTGTTGAAGAGGCATGATATATCTGGAGGAAAAGCAGGTGTCTGGAGACCTGATGTTCTAAAGTGCTACTGTGCTGTCTGCTCCACCTACATCTTTTACCGCCACTCCTCGACTGTGCCATGGAGTCATCATTACTGCTACACAGCAAAAACCCTCACTACTAAATTGAAAGAGAGGTTCTATCACATGGCCGAAACAGTCATCAGATCTCACTCCTGTTGTTTTTTTACTGTGGGGTCATTTACAGTCACTGATGATGGTTATGTGCCATTATAACAGATTTATTAATAGTTGTGGCTGTCGCTTTGAACAGTCATTCTGAGCTTAAGTTTCACAAAAAGGCTTAAGTTTTTGATGCCAATAAAAAGCTAATTATTCCTTTCTCATGATTAAGGAGTAAGGCAGCTGAGATGCATATACAAAAGGATACTCGGAAACTAGGAATCACAAAGAACAGCATGCAGAGGAAACACTATCCCATCCTCTATACAGAGAGACAATTAGAGTCACAGATATGGAGTGACATTTGACTCAGAAGAGGAGAAAAATAAGAAACCTGTCAGAAAACGCAATTTTTGCAAGCCATGAGAATTCCAGCAGAAAATGGTTCAACAAGCACATGTAATAATGTGAGGCAAGTGCTATAATATATCTGACAAAACTTCTTATGGGATGCATTCTAGAGACATGTGATACAAGTGTGCAAATAGTAGAATGTCTAACATGTGAAATATGCATGCAATTCAGTAGGAAGTACTTTTATGAGCACAGTCTCTTTCATTAGTGGCAGAGATTTCATATTGGCAATTAAACTGTCACGATATATCTCAGTGAACATTAAAACTTGTTCAGGCAAAATCGAGAAATTAGACATGGAGACAAACAGAGTAGATTTACTTCTGTATAGTGCCATAACTAATTCCTAATTCTAATTTCTTAATTCTTCAACAGATGAAAGGTTTATAATAACCAATAAGAAATAAACTTCACCTAAAATACATAAACCAGCATAAAACTAAACCAGCGGAGTGCTTAGTAATGGATACAGGTCACTTTGTACATGCAAGAAGGAGGACCCATAAATTGCTAGAAATCTCTGAAATGATTCACCATGCATGTGGAACAAAGTTGAGGAAATAGTGTACATTTCCTGTAGGCTTCTAAGCTCAGAACATACTGACCTTTTCCATATGTGATCATTGAGATCCAGAAAATCCAATACATGTATTTCTGACCCAACTGACCCAGTCAGTGCAATATTTTCTAACTCATGTCGGCAACTCCTAATGCAGCTGAAATTTCCGACTTCTGAGCCAAACTAGGTAACATAATTTGCACCATTTTATAGATATTTAGACAACTTGTTTCTTTTTCTCTCTCTGTTGTTTGCCGTAAGTGAACTATTCTGTTATATTCGCATAACTAGTTCTTCCTTTTTTGTTTTGGTATGTAATCCAGGACTTTTAATGCAAATAAATATTTTTGTAACCTTATTGAAATAATAAATTTATTGAGATGTCATTATCAAAGAACACTTACCATTATTCCCTGCAATCAATGAGGTAAGTGATTTTCCATTCACTGTCAATTCCACCAACTGATTCCTAGAGCACTGCACATTTTCCAGTTTGCTAAGAGCACTGAGGTCAAGTGTCTCAATATTATTTTCACTTACATCCAGTTGTGTCAAGTTCTGCAAAAGAAAAACTACTTCTATGAGTATATGTCTGAAACGTGCCATTATGTAAGAAATTACACTTGTAACTATCACTTCTTGCCACACTGGGTTATTTGGAGTTCACGTCTTTAAGATACAGAATATAACAACATCTGCTACTCAAAAGTGAAGCATTCTTATGTGGTTTTCCATAGCTACACTACATGGAAATCCTATGAAAATAATAGAAATACCAGTGAAAATCTGTGAACAGAATGTCGAACAGTATATCTATTATTCCTTAGATGAGAGAAACTCATTTATTGTATGATAATGTACAACCTGTGCCCCAAGTATTTCCTGCAGATATCAGCCGTCGAAAGCTACACACTGACCTTCCAGCATATGTCATTTGGCAACAACCATCACATCAAAAACACACACACACATACTACAAAACAAAAATGTGTGCTATGACTATAATGTCAATGAGTCACAGTTCGAATCGATTAACTCACACAAATACCTGGGTGTAACACTCTGTAGGGATACGAAAGGGAATGATCACATAAGCTTGGTCGTGGGTAAAGTGATGGCAGACTTCAGTTTATTGGTAGAATACTAGGGAAATGAGAACAGTCTACAAAGGAGATTGTTTACAAATCATTCATGCAACCAATTGTAGAATATTGCTCAAGTGTGTGGGATCTGTACCAAATAGGACTGACAGGGGATATTGAATGTAAACCAAGATGGGCACAAGTATGTTTGGCCCATGGGGGGAGTATTACAGAGATTCTAAAGAAACTGAAATGGCAGGCTCTTGAAGATAGATGTAAACTGCAACTGCAAGATTTGTATACAGAATGTGTCACAATTAGTAATGAAAAGTGATTTGGGTGAAAGTGTACAAGGGAAAAACGGGACAGAGGAGTGGTGCCGTATGATAAGTTGCTTGTGTGCAAAAATATTCTTAAACTGGCCCTGTTTATGTTCCGAAATCGACTGAAAACTCTGAAATTAATATCAAACCACGACCCAAGATGAGAGCTGGTTATATGTTGAGGTAGTGAAACTAGTATAAAATTCACCTAAAACATTCTTCATGCTCACAGGTTTCTTCTCAAATTCTGGAATCAGAGTCTTTATAATATTATACCAAGAACTCAGTTTCTCTGCTCTCTCAAAGTACACGTATGCTGTGGTATCCCAGATTGTAGGTTTCACTTCATTCTCAGAAATTAGGTTTTTTGTATTTATTCTACTTTAATACATAGTTTTCCTTTTCCTGCTGAGAGCTAGCCCACCGGGTATGGGAGGGTTAGGGGGGCGACCCTTCGGGCTGAGTGCACGTGCTCGAGTGACTTGTATGCGCTCGCGAGTCCATTGGGCGAAAAGTGGCGCCTCCAATCGCCCGACGGTTGATAGACTTCATATGCTGCAAAGCCCCTTGACGGTCTGGGACAACTAAAATTGGACAGAGGTGTTGCCGGGCCCGGCATCTAGTGCATCAGTGGCGCTGCCAGTTGCCATCGGTTAAAAGGCTCCCGCAGCTGCCCTAAAGCTCCGTTCACAGTGGCACTGACAATGGTCGCCTGTCACAGTCGCTAGAGGTCGCCCGATAGCTTCGGACGACAGCTTGGTCATGGTGCGTACGATCTCAGTTGTCAGCTTTGGCGGGATCGAGCATGTTAGCTAAGGTTAGAATGTAGTCTATGTATGAAGTAGATTAGATTTTAACATCCATGGGTGGAGACGAGTGCTGCAATGCGGCGGTTGCTATTATTAATTAGATGCCGAATGAGCGATATTTGTCTCGAAAAGAACGTTTCAAGTATTGTACACTCTGTATTCAGGTATTGGAATCTCCAGATGAGTTTTACGAAATACCCATGTATTACGAAAATATGTAGTTTCCATGATACAGTGCAGTAAGGATCTCTCGAAAGCACATTGTTCGGAGTATGGTTTATGATGCTAGAGTGGCGACTTCGGTGTATAAAGGTTTTGCCAATGAGGTTATGGGCACATAACAATTAATTTACGTGGTGCAAGTACATGTTTCTATAACATAATGAATAGATAAAATTTGTGTGTGAGTAAGAAAGTATTATTTAATTAATTAAAAGTAGATTTGCGGTTTCATAGCAGCTCATTCCTCCCCCCATGAACCATGGACCTTGCCGTTGGTGGGGAGGCTTGCGTGCCTCAGCGATACAGATGGCCGTACCGTAGGTGCAACCACAACGGAGGGGTATCTGTTGAGAGGCCAGACAAACGTGTGGTTCCTGAAGAGGGGCAGCAGCCTTTTCAGTAGTTGCAGGGGCAACAGTCTGGATGATTGACTGATCTGGCCTTGCAACATTAACCAAAACGGCCTTGCTGTGCTGGTACTGCGAACGGCTGAAAGCAAGGGGAAACTACAGCCGTAATTTTTCCCGAGGACATGCAGCTTTACTGTATGATTAAATGATGATGGCATCCTCTTGGGTAAAATATTCCGGAGGTAAAATAGTCCCCCATTCGGATCTCCGGGCGGGGACTACTCAGGAGGATGTCGTTATCAGTAGAAAGAAAACTGGCATTCTACGGATCGGAGCGTGGAATGTCAGATCCCTTAATCGGGCAGGTAGGTTAGAAAATTTAAAAAGGGAAATGGATAGGTTAAAGTTAGATATAGTGGGAATTAGTGAAGTTCGGTGGCAGGAGGAACAAGACTTCTGGTCAGGTGACTACAGGGTTATAAACACAAAATCAAATAGGGGTAATGCAGGAGTAGGTTTAATAATGAATAGGAAAATAGGAATGCGGGTAAGCTACTACAAACAGCATAGTGAACGCATTATTGTGGCCAAGATAGATACGAAGCCCACACCTACTACAGTAGTACAAGTTTATATGCCAACTAGCTCTGCAGATGATGAAGAAATTGAAGAAATGTACGATGAAATAAAAGAAATTATTCAGATAGTGAAGGGAGACGAAAATTTAATAGTAATGGGTGACTGGAATTCGAGTGTAGGAAAAGGGAGAGAAGGAAACATAGTAGGTGAATATGGATTGGGGCTAAGAAATGAAAGAGGAAGCCGGCTGATAGAATTTTGCACAGAGCACAACTTAATCATAGCTAACACTTGGTTTAAGAATCATGAAAGAAGGTTGTATACGTGGAAGAACCCTGGAGATACTAAAAGGTATCAGATAGATTATATAATGGTAAGACAGAGATTTAGGAACCAGGTTTTAAGTTGTAAGACATTTCCAGGGGCAGATGTGGACTCTGACCACAATCTATTGGTTATGACCTGTAGATTAAAACTGAAGAAACTACAAAAATGTGGGAAATTAAGGAGATGGGACCTGGATAAACTGAAAGAACCAGAGGTTGTACAGAGTTTCAGGGGGAGCATAAGGGAACAATTGACAGGAATAGGGGAAAGAAATACAGTAGAAGAAGAATGGGTAGCTCTGAGGGATGTAGTAGTGAAGGCAGCAGAGGATAAAGTAGGTACAAAGACGAGGGCTGCTAGAAATCCTTGGGTAACAGAAGAAATATTGAAATTAATTGATGAAAGGAGAAAATATAAAAATGCAGTAAATGAAGCAGGCAAAAAGGAATACAAACGTCTCAAAAATGAGATCGACAGGAAGTGCAAAATGGCTAAACAGGGATGGCTAGAGGACAAATGTAAGGATGTAGAAGCTTATCTCACTAGGGGTAAGATAGATACTGCCTACAGGAAAATTAAAGAGACCTTTGGAGAGAAGAGAACCACGTGTATGAATATCAAGAGCTCAGATGGCAGCCCAGTTCTAAGCAAAGAAGGGAAGGCAGAAAGGTGGAAGGAGTATATAGAAGGTTTATACAAGGGCGATGTACTTGAGAACAATATTATGGAAATGGAAGAGGATGTAGATGAAGACGAAATGGGAGATACGATACTGCGTGAAGAGTTTGACAGAGCACTGAAAGACCTGAGTCGAAACAAGGCCCCCGGAGTAGACAACATTCCATTAAAACTACTGACAGCCTTGGGACAACCAGTCCTGACAAAACTCTACCAGCTGGTGAGCAAGATGTATGAGACAGGCGAAATACCCTCAGACTTCAAGAAGAATATAATAATTCCAATCCCAAAGAAAGCAGGTGCTGACAGATGTGAAAATTACCGAACTATCAGTTTAATAAGCCACGGCTGCAAAATACTAACGCGAATTCTTTACAGACGAATGGAAAAACTGGTAGATGCAGACCTTGGGGAGGATCAGTTTGGATTCCGTCGAAATGTTGGAACACGTGAGGCAATACTGACCTTACGACTTATCTTAGAAGAAAGATTAAGAAAAGGCAAACCTACGTTTCTAGCATTTGTAGACTTAGAGAAAGCTTTTGACAATGTTGACTGGAATACTCTTTTTAAAATTCTAAAGGTGGCAGGGGTAAAATACAGGGAGCGAAAGGCTATTTATAATTTGTACAGAAACCAGATGGCAGTCATAAGAGTCGAGGGGCATGAAAGGGAAGCAGTCGTTGGGAAAGGAGTGAGACAGGGTTGTAGCCTCTCCCCGATGTTATTCAATCTGTATATTGAGCAAGCAGTAAAGGAAACAAAAGAAAAATTTGGAGTAGGTATTAAAATTCATGGAGACGAAGTAAAAACTTTGAGGTTCGCCGATGACATTGTAATTCTGTCAGAGACGGCAAAGGACTTGGAAGAGCAGTTGAACGGAATGGACAGTGTCTTGAAAGGAGGATATAAGATGAACATTAACAAAAGCAAAACGAGGATAATGGAATGTAGTCAAATTAAATCGGGTGATGCTGAGGGAATTAGATTAGGAAATGAGACACTTAAAGTAGTGAAGGAGTTTTGCTATTTAGGAAGTAAAATAACTGATGATGGTCAAAGTAGAGAGGATATAAAATGTAGACTGGCAATGGCAAGGAAAGCGTTTCTGAAGAAGGGAAATTTGTTAACATCGAATATAGATTTATGTATTAGGAAGTCGTTTCTGAAAGTATTTGTTTGGAGTGTAGCCATGTATGGAAGTGAAACATGGACGATAACTAGTTTGGACAAGAAGAGAATAGAAGCTTTCGAAATGTGGTGCTACAGAAGAATACTGAAGATAAGGTGGATAGATCACGTAACTAATGAGGAGGTATTGAATAGGATTGGGGAGAAGAGAAGTTTGTGACACAACTTGACTAGAAGAAGGGATCGGTTGGTAGGACATGTTTTGAGGCATCAAGGGATCACAAATTTAGCATTGGAGGGCAGCGTGGAGGGTAAAAATCGTAGAGGGAGACCGAGAGATGAGTACACTAAGCAGATTCAGAAGGATGTAGGTTGCAGTAGGTACTGAGAGATGAAGCAGCTTGCACAGGATAGAGTAGCATGGAGAGCTGCATCAAACCAGTCTCAGGACTGAAGACAACAACAACAACAACAGCAGCTCATTTTATTCTAAAAACTGTGTAAATTAATGCAACGCTGGCAGTAGGTATATTAAGATAATCAGATACTGGTACTGAAACCTTCAATGCCCTTTGAACACTTGCCCACTGGATATGAGAAATGGCGTAACAAGGCTTCTGGAAGCAGTACTATTTCAGATTAAGTGTAGCTTTTAATAAAGAAAATCTACTATATTACCGTGTCTTTAAGAATTTGCACGGAGCCTAGCTTCAAAATTCGATCTGGAATAAATTTAAAATTTCATAGTATTTGTGACGCAAGAGTGAAAATATTAGCTTTTAAATTAGTATTTGGGGCATGGTAAATAACATCCAACACACCCCACACAAACTTTGAAAATGTACTCTTCAGAATGGGGCATAGGCCTAATTATTGGTAAGATGTAATCGAAGGACGTCAAATTTCAAAGTGTCATTTCTAGTGTCACTTGAGCCAGAACGGAGTGTCGGAGTTTTTAATAGAACTCGAATTATACGTCTAGGGAAGCACTAGAAATCAGTTTTGCTGAATTTATTTGAAGTTGTGCAGACTGTTTTCAATGACTGTCATTCAGCATACGTGTGAAAGACAAACACGATGTCTGGAGTAATACTCTGAAACATAAAGCACTACAAAGTGGAAAAAAAAAAACATACTGGCACCACATTTGCATACCACTTCATGGAACAGAATAACCAGCCTACTGCCATTAAAACGGCATTACTCAGTAGCAGTAATTTGTGAACATCTAATATACACGTTACCACAACTCAAAAAGATGCAATACAATAACTTTAATCATAAGATGCACCATCGTTGTCACTTAAACAATTTATTTTTCGAGATTATAATCTACACCTAAAATTTCCGATAAAGATTTTGCCTGCTTGTGGTTTCCAATAAACGTGCGAATTCAGTACATAGATTCCGAGCTTATGATGTTTTTCATTCTTCCGATACCACAAACTACTCCACTCACTAAACTTACCAGCTTCCCACAGTCCATGTTCCGCGTCGTGTCGACCATTATTACCGGAAAAAAAACTGATTTGAATTTCACTGATTGTCGTTTGAAATCTGTACGTTCGGGCGATGACGTCGGTTACATTGTGACCGCTCACACTGATCTGAGAAGATCGGCCGTCTTCGCACGATGCCGGTCGTCGGTGGAACCCATCGATATCGGTGCCACTGTGAGCGCAACCTCCGACACAATGCACCGAATCCTCTGGCAGCTAGAGGCGCCACGTGTGACGTCACTTGTGGCACCACTAGTGTCTCTTAACAGTCGCCCCCTGAGTTCGACAATGAACTAACGCTAAGCTTGCGACAGCGCTGCGGGTTTGCATGTTTTCAGATTACACGCAGTTTTATTTCTTTTTTGTAAATACAAGAACTGATCGAAGTCACTCGGTGCCCTAGGCTCAGACCTACAGCCCTGGTTCCAATTTAACGAACTTTATTCTAGAGCTTAACATCTTTCCCATTAGTGTTTATCACGTCATGTGTCAAGATGTTTTCTGCGGATCTGTTGACCTAATATTGCGGTATTGTGCTGCACAGAGCTGAACTCTTAAGGCATTTGGAATACTTGTATCTCACTTCAGTATTGATTTTTCTTATAATTTATTTTCTTTAAATTTCTGCTGATTATGGAAGCAAATAATGCTGGCAATTTCTTGTGAAAGTTTTCAGCTCTTTTTGCATTGTGGGCCTCATCTGGTGATCTTAACAAGTCATTTAAAGAAAAGTATGAGAGACTATTCTGATCGAGGTTGTGCAGTTAAACACTTAACACAGCAGCCGGCAATGAGAGTGTAGTTGCAAAGGAACTATCTAGTCTTACGTCAGATGGCAGGTGAACGCCAAAAATAATTTATTGTGTGCTTGTTCCATAGTTCTTGTTTTTATAATATAACTGCTGACCACCTCAGTACGTTACTAGGTTTGGTTTTGTTGTGGCAGTTACATTCTTGCTATCTGCTGACTTATGGCCAGGTTCGAATCGAACATGTAGTTTTGAATGTAGCCCAAGCGGCGTTCCAGTTTTCATTTTTCTCATATTGACAAACTGTCCTGTTACACCTCGTGTATATTCCTGGAACCAAATCCTAGAATCATTACGATACCGAACATGAGCCTATGTACTTGTTATCCGCCAGCTGTCCATGCAGTGATGAAGCTATGGAGCGAAACTTCAGAAAAGTAATCAAAAAATGGTTCAAATGGCTCTGAGCACTATGGGACTTAACAGCTGTGGTCATCAGTCCCCTAGAACTTAGAACTACTTAAACCTAACTAACCTAAGGACGTCACACACATCCATGCCCGAGGCAGGATTCGAACCTGCGACGGTAGCAGTCGCACGGTTCCGGACTGCGCGCCTAGAACCGCGAGACCACCACGGCCGGCAGAAAAGTAATCATACGAAACAACGTTGTGCAGTACTTTATACTAGAAGCATAAATCTGGACGCTCATAGGAATTATTAAAGTGTTCTGTAAGATCCTACAAGTCCAGAATTTTACTTAGAATAAGATGAGCCAGATGCTTCATTTGCAAAGCTTAAAAATTCCCATCTAATATAAAGCACTACGAGGCTGATCCCAAAAGAAAGGTCTCCTATTTTTTTTATAAGTACATAGACTTGTTTATTTCTACAATGGTTTACATCAGGTTACAGCTTGAACATTTAGCTATTTTTCGACATAATCACAATTTCTGTCGATGCATTTTTGTAGACGCTGTGGCAGTTTTTGTACGCCCATGTCATACGAGTTCGTCACCATGCTGTTCAGAAAGTTATTAACCTCTTCTTTCACCTCGTCGTCGGAGCTGAATCGTTGGGACCACAGTAAATGCTGACAGGTACTGTGGGACTCTGAAAAAACTCAAACGGGCAATTCAGAACCGGAGAAGAGGAATGTTGAGCAAGGGCGTACACATTCTCCTTGACAACGCTCGCCCACACATCGCTCGGAAAACCGTTGCTCTCCTGCAACAATTTCAGTGGAACATAATCACCCACCCTATAGTTCCTACTTGGCGCCCAGTGACTGTTCCCTAGGTTAAAAGAACATTTGGGCGGAAGGCGACTCAGCTCCGACGAAGAGCTGAAAGAAGAGGTTCATAACTTGCTGAACAGCATGGCGGCGAGCTGGTATGGCATGGGCATACAAAAACTGCCACAGGGTCTACAAAACTGTATCGACGGAAATGGTGATTATGATGAAAAATAGCTACATGTTCAAGTTGTAAACTAATGTAAACCATTGTAGAAATAATGAGGTCTATGTACTTATAAAAAAATAGGAGACCTTACATTTAGGATTACCCTCGTAAATGTCACTCAGTCTTTACGTTACCAAGATGGGAATTCATATAATCTCAAATCTGTTTTTGTCACTAACGAAACCTTGCAAAGTTTAAATACTGGACTCACATTCGAGAGGATCTGAGTTTGTATCTTTAACAGCCCAATCAGATTTTGATTTTGCTAAGTTTCTCAAAGCAGATGGTTGGATGGTTATAGAGTGCATACTGCAGGCCAATAAAATTTGACTGTCGACGTGGCTTGAACTGTACTAGGTGCTTTGGTATACAAATGATTAGCATTTCAATATAACCACAAAAATTAAGCTGGAGAAACGTCATCTGCGTTCTGTTTATAAAGAAAGGTTGAGAGGACCTGCATGTCATGGCCTGTAGTTTTTACTAGTACTTTGAAATTCAATAACTCAAAAACCTTAATAGGTACTGGAATGAAACTTAAAACAAATAATTATTATACTGTGATACCTATGTGAAAAAAAATTAAAAAGTGTGGAACCCATATTGGAGTGAATATTGATTTCTATCTTACTTACTGAATTACGCGTAAGTTTTATTTAATGTACGCTGTACTTCCACACTAGTCAAAACAAAAGATCAAAACAAAGTTTATTATTGTAATTATAATCTTGTTGAAATACTAAACCAAGAATAAATAAAAAAATGGCTCTGAGCACTATGAGACTTAACTTCTGAGGTCATCAGACCCCTAGAACTTAGAACTACTTAAACCTAACCTAAGGACATCACACACGTCCATGTCCGAGGCAGGATTCAAACCTGCAACCGTAGCGGTCGCGCGGTTCCAGACTGAAGCGCCTAAACCAGGAATATTCACCAATTTGTCGTTTTGTATAATTATTTAAATAAATGTTTTTAGAATTCTTTTTTTCTCCTAATAAATTACGAAATTATGACATGCTCTAGCGTAAAATATTTAACAAACTGTTGCGTAATGCGGTTCATTGTGTAGAAGAGGTTTTAAACAACACTGCGTCTTAGGGATGTCTACACTTGAGTTTACGGGGCAAATATTTTTGGGAATTGGCAGCCGAGCACAGTGCATACGCCGCTCTCTCTTGGCAGTTTCATTATGTACCAACAATGGTCGCTTGTCTTGTTTGTTAAAATAATAGCTAAGCAGCGAGTTAAGTGTTTGACAGAGTGGTCGAACTGTGGATTATGGCGCGAATATAGGTATGTATGTGGTGCACTTTTAGAAACATTTTATTTGCCAGTCACAATTTACGTTCGAAAATTAACTTCGAACGGAAATGATGTAAGTAAAGACCTGTCACCAGCCGTATCATTCCTTTTGGAGGCTGTTCAGTAAAGACAATAACGATTGGGTTAAAAGCTGATAATTGTACATTCAGCTGGCAGTGTCACGTATTATTAGTTTTGTGTGAAAACGCTTTCTCACTGTGAGGTGACGTGTTTTCATTAGGCTATAAGTCATTGCGAATGTTGTGAACTGTTGCAGTGACTGACGTCAGGAAGCATCTTTCAGGCAGCCAGTATATGAAAATACGAGCGGAAAGAGAAAAGTAGACAAAAATATGAAATTTTCGTTAGATAAATTTTTCCAAGCTCCAGAAGATTTTGATCAGAATGATCCAAGCATAAATGCAGATGTAGACGTAAATTTGGCTAAGCCTTCGGTAGATGAAGGTGTACCTTCAACGTCGCAGGGTAAACATGACATTATATGCAAGCTCTCTGATGAAAGTGAAATTGTCCCAACCGATGCTAGCAAATGCTCGTATGATACTCAAACTGTCAATAATGTAGTTAATTCAGATTCCGCAAAATGGCCCGACTAAGCAAATGACATTGTTAGCACGTTAGTCAAAAGACGACCTACAGAACAGCTAACGGAATTTGTAAGCTGGCCTAAGGATGATTCTAATCTTCGCTTTACCACTAAAAATTACGTTTACAGTTTGTGCAATGGTGAAATTGTTCAGAGGAAATGGTTAGTTTATTCAAAAAGTGCTAATGCTGTTTTTTTTGTTTCAGCTATAAACTCTTTTCGTACATTAAAATATTATTGACTTCAGGTGGTTATAATAAATGGCGGCACATTTCTGAGACATTAGCTATCCATGGCAGGTCCCAAGTACACTTAGAATCGCACTAAAAGTGGGTGGAGCTTGCTAGAAAATTACAATCTGGCAATACTGTCGATGCAGGAACGCTGCAGATATTAAATGCAGAAGCCCAGCATTGGAAAGCTGGATAGCAGTTATCCAGTTTTTGGCAAGACAATGTCTTCCCTTAAGAGGAACTTAAGACAAACTGTTCACTCATAACAATGGGAATTTCTTAAAATTGGTCGAATTATTTGGTAAATTTGATTCAGTTTTCGGCTAATATAAAGAAAACAACGCGTGGTGAAACTAAATCTCATCATTATCTGGGTAAAAAGATACAAAATAAAGTAATTCACACTCTCCATCAAAAATTAAAAAAAATATATTGTCTTTATTAAGCTCTGCTGAATATTATAGTTTAATTTTGGACTGTACACCAGATATTTCTGGTGTTGAGCAAATTACAATGATAGTGCCTTTTGTTAATGTGAATTCTACTGATCTTGACATGTGTGATGTAAATATTAGTGAACATTTTTTTGGATTTGTACCTGTAAGAGATACGTCTGGTTTGGGGCCCACACAGGTAGTCTTCAAATAGTAAGAAGGAATGAAAATACTTTTGGAGGACATGAGGGGGTCAGGACTATGACAACGATTCTAACATGAAAGGCAAGAACATAGGATTGCAAAAGAGGATTTTAGATGTAAATCTTAAGGCATGCTAGGTTGCATGCAGTAATCTTTCCTTAAATCTAGTTGTGAATGATGCTGCAAAGGCATCAAAATACGCAGTTTCATTCTTTTGTTTGATGAGAAAACTATATGATTTCTGTTCTGCGACTTCGCGACGCTGGGCAGTCCTGTTTGATCATATATCTACCCTAACGATGAAGCCACTACGTACGACAAGATTGGAAAGTTGGATTGATGCAATCGCACCTCTCAACTAACATAGAGGAGGTCCATGATGCGCTAGTTGAAATAGGCGAAGACGAAAATACAGACAGAATGCTTGCACATAAGGCTTATAGTTCGGCAAATCTTATTTGTGATTTTACGTTCCTGTGTTCAGTGATAATACTCCATATCGATGTCGTCAGCAAACGTTTACAAATTATAACCACAGATGTATCGAAAGCTGTTGACTTACTCGAAAAGATAACAGAGCATTTCACAAATTGCTGGAAGGACTCAATATCCTAAGATTAATTAAGGAACTGGCAACCCAACTCGATATAGAAAACCCAGTCGTAGGCGGTACAACGCAGATACGATAGCGAAGGAAGAAGAAACAGTTCCAATATGAGAGACAAAATGAGAAAAGTGAAGATCCAGAATTGCAGTACAAAGTAGATTTTTACTTTGAAGTACTGCGTGCTATAATATGCGCTCTCAGTGAGAGATTTCAATAGCTCAAAAGTCACAGTGAGCTTTTTGATTTTTTGTATGACATCAGTAAAATTAAGGACATGTCACCTGACGATCCAAATGAAAAGTGTTCAATGTTGTGCGACAGTTTTAGTCACGGACAGGCTAAGGACACCAGTCCTGTCGATTTTAAAGATGAAGTTAAAGTAGTGTCAACGTTGATGAACCCTGGTAGAATGCCAGTTGAAACTCATACAAGAGTAAGGCGTTGCGCCCAACGTAAGTGTAGCTTTGCGAATATTGGTGACGCAACCGGTGACAGTGGAAAGTGGACAACGAAGTTTTTCGAAGCTTAAACCGATGAAAACGCACCTCAGGTCAACAATGGGCGAGACACGACTGAGTGGTCTGGCAACGGTGTCGATCGAACACGAGCCAGCTGCATATTTGGATTTGAACGAAGTATTTCAGGAGTTCGCTGATGCCAAATCAAGAAAATTACCTATAGTGTAAGGTAAGTGTTTCACGCATGTTTTTCATTAATTTTAGGTTTGATTGATTTATATATGTCATACTTTTTCAGTTATTTGCATAATGTAGGTTTGTTGTAGGGTGTGCGTGCATTTGTTTTGATAATGCCGAAATAAGTTGACAAATGTCATCTGCCTGTGCAGACTGATTGTTGGAGGGTTCATGTACTACAGTTTATATCGAACATACATATTTATCTTTCGATGACACGGTCTTAGTTCAGTGCGCAGTGAATAGGCGTGCTTTGGTTTCTTTGTCTTAATTGTGTGCTGCAGCGAATACGTGCCGTCTCTGTACAAAGTGCTTTCAAGAACCTGTGATTTACACAATAACAGTTAATCGCTAAGACGCTCATCTTCTGTTCAAAAACTAAAAAAAGTGAACAGATTTTAATTTTATGCTCTCCTGGTGACATTTATTAATCTTAATTGAGATGTTACTTTTGGCATTATGGCTTAAAATTTATTGCACTGCAAACGTATCACTTACTGCTGCTTCGATCTTAAAGACATATTCACAACAAAGAGACGAGTGGGTGTGATATGTGTAAAAAAGGCGTCAGGTATGGATTATATTATGCGAAAAGTTGACTATGTCGAAAAATTGGAGGGGATGGCGGCGTTTGAAATTTTCGCGCGGGGCGGCAAAATACCTGGAGACGGCGTCATCCAATGCATCAAGTGAGCTAGAAAATAAACCTACAAACGCTCACAAAAGATATTCTTATTCATATACCAATAATGTTAGTTTGACCTCGAAAATTAAAAATCTGAAATAAAAGGAAGGTCAGAAAATTGGAGGAAATCCTTTTGGTTATTAACAAAAACAACTAGCAGAATACTGCTGAGTAATATTCTTCAAAATGGAGAAACATTAGACAAACGTCAAAAACGGCTATTGAACTTCGATGTCGTATGTAACACTTGATTTGCTTACAAAACCTTTTATCACATTATGTCAATAGTTCCTTTGCGTTATTGTCATCCCTTCTACACTCCTGGAAATTGAAATAAGAACACCGTGAATTCATTGACCCAGGAAGGGGAAACTTTATTGACACATTCCTGGGGTCAGATACATCACATGATCACACTGACAGAACCACAGGCACATAGACACAGGCAACAGAGCATGCACAATGTCGGCACTAGTACAGTGTATATCCACCTTTCGCAGCAATGCAGGCTGCTATTCTCCCATGGAGACGATCGTAGAGATGCTGGATGTAGTCATGTGGAACGGCTTGCCATGCCATTTCCACCTGGCGCCTCAGTTGGACCAGCGTTCGTGCTGGACGTGCAGACCGCGTGAGACGACGCTTCATCCAGTCCCAAACATGCTCAATGGGGGACAGATCCGGAGATCTTGCTGGCCAGGGTAGTTGACTTACACCTTCTAGAGCACGTTGGGTGGCACGGGATACATGCGGACGTGCATTGTCCTGTTGGAACAGCAAGTTCCCTTGCCGGTCTAGGAATGGTAGAACGATGGGTTCGATGACGGTTTGGATATACCGTGCACTACTCAGTGTCCCCTCGACGATCACCAGAGGTGTACGGCCCAGTGTCCCCTCGACGATCACCAGAGGTGTACGGCCAGTGTAGGAGATCGCTCCCCACACCATGATGCCGGGTGTTGGCCCTGAATGCCTCGGTCGTATGCAGTCCTGATTGTGGCGCTCACCTGCACGGCGCCAAACACGCATACGACCATCATTGGCACCAAGGCAGAAGCGACTCTCATCACTGAAGACGACACGTCTCCATTCGTCCCTCTATTCACGCCTGTCGCGACACCACTAGAGGCGGGCTGCACGATGTTGTTGCGTGAGCGGAAGACGGCCTAACGGTGTGCGGGACCGTAGCCCAGCTTCATGGAGACGGTTGCGAATGGTCCTCGCCGATACCCCAGGAGCATCAGTGTCCCTAATTTGCTGGGAAGTGGCGGTGCGGTCCCCTACGGCACTGCGTAGGATCCCACGGTCTTGGCGTGCATCCGTGCGTCGCTGCGGTCCGGTCCCAGGTCGACGGGCACGTTCACCTTCCGCCGACCACTGGCGACAACATCGATGTACTGTGGAGACCTCACGCCCCACGTGTTGAGCAATTCGGCGGTACGTCCACCGGGCCTCCCGCATGCCCACTATACGCCCTCGCTCAAAGTCCGTCAACTGCACATACGGTTCACGTCCACGCTGTCGCGGCATGCTACCAGTGTTAAAGACTGCGATGGAGCTCCGTATGCCACGGCAAACTGGCTGACACTGACGGCGGCGGTGCAAAAATGCTGCGCAGCTAGCGCCATTCGACGGCCAACACCGCGGTTCCTGGTGTGTCCGCTGAGCCGTGCGTGTGATCATTGCTTGTACAGCCCTCTCGCAGTGTCCGGAGCAAGTATGGTGAGTCTGACACACCGGTGTCAATGTGTTCTTTTTTCCATTTCCAGGAGTGTATTTTTCAGCGTTGCTTGGCATAACTGAAGTTTTATGAAACTGGATCTGAAAGGTAGTGTTCTTGGGTTGTCTGTGTGAAATGTGTCACGTGCCAGTATTCGAAAGGACGAATATGGAAAACCTCATAAGACAACATCAGATTCACCGCTACAACCCCGTCAACAGCCTAGGGTTGAACTAAGATGGTCCTTCTCCTCACGGTTTGACAGTATAGTTTCTCATAAATTTAGACGATATTGTCTGTGGAGCGATCTGGTGCCACGATCGTGACATCACGTGAAAAAACGAGTTGCCGCCAGCAGCAGCCGTAGGGGGCCCAAAAATTCTTAGGTTAACTTTAACATAAGCCAAAACTGGTCATAATAAACAAGTGTTACTGCGGTCTCGACTGTTTTGAGCAACCTAATAACTAAACAACCCACATTATAGAGTCCTAAGGGCACAATATTTCACGTCGCACCCCGAAAAGCTAGATGTACAGTGTGGTACAATCACAAATAATCGTACTTAGAAATGTAATGAATAAAAAACCGGTATTGCAGGTTGCAGGAGGGGGCAACTGGCCCTTCTTGCCCCTCCTTGCGTACGTCTATGGGAGTTACATTTATGACGTGATTAAACCTGTGGCTGTACCCTACCTTCGACGTCTGTGTGACATTATTTTTCGACAACTTAACGCAAGACTCCATTTTGGCAGTGTTCTCGTGATATACGTCGACATTGAGTGTGTTAGATCTCTGCTCTGGCCAACACGTTCTCCAGATCACTCAATCATTGAAAACATCTGGTCCTGGATTGCCGAAAGACTGCCACTGCACAAATTGCCAGCCACTAAGAATGATGAATTTTGACATGCAGATGAATCAGCGTGGAGTGAGCTATCCTTATCTGTCATAGAAGCTCAATTCGACTCGATGGCCAGCCGGCTTAGAGGTATAGGTACACAAATTTAAACATGCATTGTTTCTAGTATACTGTCTACACCTGTAAATAGCGTTTCGTTATTTTGTATCCTTACTACCTAGGCAATTTTAATGGACACTAATGTATTTCCAAATTCCACTTACAAACGTGGAGGTGTCACTAAGTGGTCAATGTTTTTAACAGAACCTTAAACGTAATTCTGTACCTACAAAATCAAATATCTGCAAGAAGTATTTCAGTCCACTGTGTCTAGCGAGTGAAAGATTAATAAAAAATTTTGGTACCTATGACATCTAAAATTAACTTCTCTGGTGTTTAAAATTAAACAACAAACGAAAATTTTGTAAGGTTGCGTGTATTGCGCCACAAAACAGTAAAGACAGGCGACAGTAGAGTGGAAAAAATTTCAAGAATACAGAATGTAATCAACTGCAACATGCTTAACGGTAGACAAAAATATTCTTCCTTTTTTTTCAACTTAACGGATTTGCGCACACGTTCTGACAACTGGTTAATGTGCTCAGTATGGGGTGTGACCACCCACGGCACCAAAACATGCCTTACAACAAGGGAACATGCTGTGAATGATGTCATCAATCTCATGTTGAGGCAATACCGCCCATTCTTCCTGCAGAGCTGCTCACAAGTCTTGGAGAGTGGTTGGTGGATGCTGACGTGATGCAACCCATCACCCTAATACATCCCAGACATGCTCTATGGGGTTCAAGCCGGGAGAGGCAGCTGACTACCCCATACGTGTAGTATCTTCCGTTTCCCAAAAACCTCAATCACCCTTGCTCTATGAGGTCAAGTATTTTCGTCCATCAGTACGAAGTCTGGGCCCACAGCACCTCGCAACAACCACACATGAGATTCCAAGATCTCCTCAAGGTAGTTGACAGCAGTTACATCTCGCTGACTGACTCGTACAATTTCATAAGAGGTGTCAGAGCGGTCAACATAATCCCTGCCCACATCATTAGGGACCCTCCTCGACATCGGTCTCTTTCTACAATGTTTGAGTCTCGAAATAGTGTTCCAAGTGCCCTCCAGATGCGAAACCGCTGAGCGTCACTCTCCATACAAAGTCGGGACTCATCCGTTTAAAGAACATTGTCGCACCGTTCGACCGTCCAGGTGACATGTTGACGGTTCCACCGTAGATGTTACCTTCTGTGAATAGGCGTCAGAGGTAGACAGACAGCAGGTCTCCAACAATAAAGGCCACTGTGCTGAACCCTTCTGTACACCGTTTGCCTCGATACAACACGTCCAGGGGATGCTGCGAGGTCAGATGTCAGTTGCAGTGCAGTACTAAGGCGGTGCCGTCGTGCCCTTACGGCCAAGTACCCTTTCTAATGTCACACGTGGTCGGCCCTGCCCTGGTTTCCGGTATACGGTCTTATAAACTGTCGCCTGATCCGAGAAACAACAAAATGATTCACGTTAAGCTAACGGGCCACATCAGTTTGCAACTCTCTCCTGCTTACATTTTTCCTATGGCCCTCCATAGCAGAGAGTCTATAGGCGTCTTCTCTGTGCTATTATGCACCGTCTGTGACTGTGTAGACAGCGTTTGTGGATGTGGGACTACCCTGCAAACACTACCCCGCTTGATAGGTGCCTGGCATCATTGCTTGCCTGAGTGTCCGTTGATCGGAATGCCATCTTCCGTACAGAAAACGATCTAACGACATCTGTTACAGTTTCTATGATTATATTCTGAATTAGACACAGGACGGGGAAATAACAGTTTGTTTCCTTAATTTTGGACACCGTGGTACTTAATGTGATAAAAATAGCCAGTGCTAGAGACCGTTGTACTAGTTAAGATAGTTGCGGGTCACGAATGAAAAGATCCGGATAGTTTAAACTTGAACGTTGTACTTTTGGAACATACTTAAGCGTTGTACATAATTACCATATTAATTAATTGTAGTACTTTCCCACAGTAAATGACCGTCAGTAAGAGGGGGGATGGGTGGTCTCCCCCCTCTAGCATAATGTGGACGATTACACTGAGAAATGCTATGGTTTTAGTAATTGCTGCATTGTTTATATTTATTCAGTCGTGACATTCTTCATAGGAAATTACGCCATTTTCTTCGGCGCAGCCGCGTTTTAGCGCTGATCTGAATTCGATGCAGAAGCGAACCTTGCAGAAAAGTGCCGAAATAAAGGCCACAGAGTTTTTTCTGTTGGTTTCCTGTATGCTGTTGTTGATCACAGACACGGCGCTTGAAGACCACTCAGTTTTACCCAGCAGCTTGATGGACAGGCCCCCAGAGAACGCGGTAGCGATATTCAGTAGATGTGCTTGTTTCGAATGTAGCCTTTGTCTGCAAACCCAGTCGTCTGAAAGGTGAGAGATGTTTGCTGAAACGTTAATACATGCGTTTTTATCTGCATCCTACTCCACAGTACGCGCGTCAGTGACGATTTTGTACAGAAACCTTAATCTTTCTAGGTTTCAGGAAAATCCGTCGTTTAAAATGTAGTCTAAATGATTTATTGAAATTAATTATTTTTAATGCTTTGTGCCATTTATTAGACTGGTGAGAGCTGGGACGTGCCGCTTGAGTATGCCCCATCATGACATCTGTCTTGACTGCAAAAATTACTCCATGTCTCCGTTAATCTTGTTTGAAAGCCAGTAAGTGGATTCGAAACAATAATTTTGACAAAAGAAGCTGTGTTTTATTACACGGTATGTCAGTGGAGTATAATAATGCTATAAATGTGATCCAAAAAATATAATGCTAAGATTACTTATGGTAGACCTAAATACAATTCCTGATCAGAACAGTGAAGCATCATTTCGGGAGGAGGAAACGAAATGAAACTCAACTGGTTGAGAGAGATGTGATGTTATTTTGGTGATTATGAACTCAAGTCACATTTACCACGAACTTGGCAGCATGACGTAGCACCACCTTTGTCCCTGATGCATGCAATGATCCGGTTGGGAAGGGTGTCATACAGTCGTTGCATCCTTTCCTGAGGCAATCTGGCACACAGCTTTTGTAGCTGGTTCTCGATATGGAGTTGATATCCGAGATGGTACCACTCATGTTCACTTGGGGACAGATCTGGAGAACTTGCTGGTCACGGGAATACCTCAGGACCACTCACAGTTCATAAAGGAACGTACCATGTGTGGATGAGCATTGTCCTGTTGATAAATGGCACCAGGATACTATCGCGAGTTCCAGGCGGGGGGGGGGGGGGGGGGGCGGCGGCTCTCAAAGGAACGAAACATGTGTGTCTAATTTCGCAATTCCTCACTACTTTCTAACAGAAAGATTGTATTCTTCCCGCCGCAAGCTGAAACTAGTATTGATTAAACTCGCCTATCTTACATTCGCATCGTACCTTGTGACGAACTGGGGACACACGGACGTATTGTATCCCCTTCTCCTGTGAACCACTCCTGACGACCGAACAAGATTGCGTCCGTGTCTGTGGCGGGCGGCGCCTCACAGCGCACCCCGCCTGCGTCGGAGAGGACGCAAGCACTCGTTTCGACCTGGCTGCCGACTGGTTTCTGAGTGTCTTCTTAATTAAATCCAGAACTGATTCCCAAGCCGTGCTGACACTACAGCCAGTCCCATTTGATACGTTTGTCTCTAGTGCGTATTTCGATGACCTGTATAACGTCGTTATCCCATTATTTCGATGTTTGTGCTAAAATTATGGTGCATTCGTATTCCATCGCTTGAGGCTCGGGCAAACGTTGCTCTGAGACTGCGACTTTGTAGGATACATTAGGCAAGTGGACCCCTAGTATTCTTCGATGGTGTACAGCAGTGGTCGTCAAATTGCGGCCACACACTGTCAGGTAGGTTGTGGAGTATCGATGTAGAAATAGAAAATACGTGGAAATCAGGATATGCCTGAAAAAGTGGGAAGACTTCGGGTCAAATTTCTGGCCCCTTAGGAGGTGAGTGGGAAAAGAGTAATGAGATTGACAACGCTGCAGGCCATCTGGCAATGCTGTGTTGTTTTGGTTGTGTTGACCAGTGTGTTCATCCATTACACGTGCTCAATGCGAGTTTGAGCTCCGTATAGCCAAGGCGCGATTTTTGAGAGCGCCGTCAGTGAAGTTGTGTTTTTGTCGTGTGTTACGAAGATGAAACAGTGAAATTTAGAGCTAAATTATGCAATTAAGTTTCGTGTTAAACTTGGGGAAACCGTGAGTGTGACATTTGAAAAGTTTAAACAGGCCTACAGAGAACATTCCTTATCAAGAGCACAATTGTTCCGCTGGTTTGGAAAGGCAGAGAACACGTTGAAGATAAGCCTCGTTTAGGAGGAACTTCAACTTCAAAATCCGACAAAAACGTCAAACTTGTGAGATCTGATCGACGTTTAACAATAAGGATTATGTGATTTACAAAGATCTCCTTGAAAGGCACAAGAAAATGGTGAATCGAGTGAGACTGGTCACTGCAGACAAGTGGATGCTGCATCATGACAACGCCTCATGTCATACGGCCACTTCCATCACGAAATTTTTTACCTAAAAATGTATTCCTGTTGTTCCACAGCCCACCTGTTCACCTGATCTGAATCCTTGTAACATTTTTATTTTCCCGAAATTGAAAAATCTCTGAGAAGACGTCATTTTGGAACTCTGGAGGGCATTGAAAAGAATGTGACCGACATATTAAAGACCCTACTAGTTGAAGCCTTTCAGCACTGAGAACAACGACTCCGCCAGTTTATACACACATCAAAAAAATGTTTTGCATCATCCCAGTTCCCACAACGTTGACTGTGGATACTGTATCACAGACACAGTCGCTTTGACTATTCACATATGTTGCTAAGCCCGCCCAAAGATGTAAACGACCATGCATGAGCAGCGCGTATTAGACGGAGGGGGTCCGACAGCCTATCAGTTCTAGTCATTCCACCAGGAAGGCAGTACACGGCTCGTGTTGTCTGTAGTTCAACCATGCCTAGACGGTCATTGCCGCGGTTCGATCGCGTCCGCATTGCTACTTTGTGCTAGGGAGGGCTCTAAAAAAGGGGAAGTGCTCAGGCGTCTCGGAGTGAACCACAGCGATGATTTTAGGACATGGAGGAGATACAGAGAGACAGGAACTGTCAATGACACGCCTCCCTCAGGCCACCCGAGGGCCAGTACTGCAGTGGATGACCGCTACCTACGGATTATGGCTCGGACGAACCCTGACAGCAACGCCACCATGTTGAACAATGCTTTTCGTGCAGCCGCAGGGCGCTGTGTTAAGACTCAGACCATGTGCATAGGCTGCATGATGCGCAACTTCACTCCCAACGTCCATGACGGGGTCCATCTTTGCAATCACGACACCATGCAGCGCGCTGCAGGTGGCCCAACAACATGCTGAATGGACCGCTCAGGATTGGCATCGCGTTCTCTTCATCGATGAGTGTCGCTTATGCCTTCAACCAGACAATCGTCGGAAACGTGTTTGGTGGCAACCCGGTCAGGCTAAACGCCTTAGACACACTGTCCATCGATTGCAGTAAGGTGGACGTTCCCTGATGTTTTGGGGTGGCATGATGTGGGGCCGACGTACGCCGCTGTTGGTCGTGGAAGGCGCCGTAACGGCTGTACGATACGTGAATGCCATCCTCCGACCGGTAATGAAACCATATCAGCAGCATATTGGCGAGGTATTCGTCTTCATGGACGACAATTCGCGTCCGCATCGTGCACATCTTGTGAATGACTTACTTCGGGATAACGACATCGCTCGACTAGAGTTGCTGGCATGGTCTCCAGACATGAAGCTATCGAACATGCCTGTGATAGGTTGAAAAGGGCTGTTTATGGACGACGTGACACCCCAACCACTCTGATGATTTAGGACGAATCGCCGTTGAGGAATGGAACAATTTGAACCAACATTGCCTTGATGAACTTGTGGATAGAACGCCACGTCGAAATCAGGCATTCATCAATGCAAGAGGACGTGCTACTGGCTATTATAGGTACCGGTATGTACAGCAATATGGACCACCACCTCTGAAGGTCTCGCTGCATGGTGGTACAGCATGCAATGTGTGGTTTTCATGAGCAATAAAAAGGGTGGAAATGATGATTATGTTCACCTCTATTCCAGTTTTCTGTACAGGTTCCGAAACCGAGGTGAGGCAAAACTTTTTTTGATGTGTGTATAATACTGAAACACAAAGCACTGTCAGAATGCTCGAAAAGGCGTCTTACTGTGTTGTTGGTATATACACTTTAGAATTGCGCAGAAACTTCCGGAACGACTTATATGACTGAATAAAGTGGTTGGCAGTATTGCGGTATAAAAATATGCTTTCAGTGGTCATCAGCGGTAAACATGAGCGACTAAAGGAACACTTCCCAAAACTGAGTCTGTATTGCTTGAATTATTGGGTGGCGCAGAAGTTCGTATGGTTTCTCCGTAAGTTAGGTATACGTGAAATAGATTTTAGTAATCAATAATATATTCTCCCTCACTATTTACAACACTCTGCAACACTGGGGTGACTTTTCGATTCGTCGACCGTATAAATAACCTGTTTTTGAAGCGAAGAACTGGTCACTTCATGTTCGGAGCGGATTTTCATCCGGAAGGAAGTTCCCTGAAGGTTGTTCGATAGAGAGGGGAAAAGGTGAAAATCTGAGGCCCTAAGATCAGATGAATAAGGCGCGTGTGGAATGACCACCCAACACAACTCCTGTACAGTGTTTTTTTGTCAGTCTAGCAGAACGCGAGCGAGCGCTATAATGTAGTAGCATCACTTCACGTAGGAAAGAAATTCGCAGGACACCACACCGTCGCTGCACAACATTGTCTTTTGTGGATGCGCGCAGTTCTTTGTACGGGGAGTTGCTGCTTTGTTTGGGTTCAATCATTTCTTTCTTTTCCTTATGTTAGCCTAAAGACACCATTTCTCGTCACCACTAACGATACAGGATAGCAATGGTTGGTATTGTTCACGAGCCAATTGATGACGAGCAAGAAGAGATGCACATATGAAGACATGCTGATTTTTGTGATTTTGATTTAGAGCATGTGGTACCCATACATCCGGTTATTGAACCCTCCCTATTGTATGCAAATGTCACATGATGGTGGAATGATCACAGTTAATCTCTTAGAGGTGACCCTAGTTGTTTTGTCTCCTTAAACATTTAACCAGCATCAGCACTTTAAGATAAGCAATACAACTTACATCATCCGTCCCAGGTAAGGATATGTAAGTTGGGGTGCCTAATTTAAGGCGTATGAAATGTTTTCCTGGCCAATTTTATTTTGCGTACCGTGTATTACATTCCTCTCACAAAGTGCCTATATTTTCATTTAAAATAATGACTACACCTCACGGCGGGCATTACTCAGTGTTGCGATGAAGGTTTTTATCTTTTTTTATCTGGTGAGGAGTGCTTTCCTGTAATGAATGAATGATTAGCAAACTGCTTAGAAAACGCGGTATCATTAAAAACTATTTATAGTGGTTAATTATGGCTGTACATGATTTTGAAGGATAAACTTAAAACATCAGTTAGCAAGTACGGGTAATGTTTCTGTTTCTAACATCTATTTTATGATGTCAGATACGCAGAAATTATAAAGCATTCAGATATTCAAGACGCTGTAAATTTTTCGTAAGCAAAACTTCGCATTAAGATTACGGTGTATGATGTCGGATTTCGCTTTCTAAAGTCCGCGATATTTTACTGAAGAAAAAAATCCGGAAAACGTTGCTGAGAACTCGAATGATGTCTCATTAATATCGGCTGAGATGACATCGTTGAACGATTAGCGCTGATGTGGTTTAGTGTGATGGCTGAAGCAAATAAATAATATTAGATGTAGCCAAAGAAATTAAGGTTGAAACAGAAGGATCAATAAACAATATTAATGAAGAAGTATGAGAAAGAGCAGAGACAATCGCAAAGTCAGTTGCCACTCTTCAGCAGTAATATAAAAACGTCGAAACAGTTCTAGAAAAACTCAAGTAGCAGTTCTTGCGTTTGGATGCCATTGAGTTACGCGTTTTCGGAATATAGACATAGTTACCACTTAGAGTAACATTGTGTCTCGTATGTCATATTGAAAAGTAGAGTTTGCTCCCACTAATAGTTTTATTTAACTGCTCGAATACCCAAACTTTTTCGCAAATTACTGGTTTCTGATTTAAAAACAATCCATTCTCAGATCAATCTCTGGTACAAAGTAACTCGTTATTTTAGAACTAAGTAGCCTCCAGAAGAGAGTAAAATAAATTTTGAAAAAAATCGGTCAAAGGTTTTATGAAATGATTTGTCTAGAAGTAAGAAATAAAACAGGTTAGAGAAATATTTGACGCACCTACATCTATATCTACATCTACAAAGACACTTCGCAAGCCACCGTACGGTGCGTGGTGGAGGGAACTCTGTACCTCTACTAGTCATTTCCTTTCCTGTTCCACTCGCAAATAGAGCGAGGGAAAAACGACTGTCTATATGCCTCCGTATGAGCCCTAATTTCTCGTATCTTATCTTCGTGGTCCTGACATGCAATATATGTTGGTGGCAGTAGAATCGTTGGTCAGTCAGCTTAGCTTCAAATGCTGGTTCTCCAAATTTTCTCAATAGTGTTTCTCGGAAAGAACGTCGCCTTCCCTCCAGGCATTCCCTTTAGAGCTCCCGAATCATTTCCGTAACAATTACTTGTTGTTCGAACCTACCGGTAACAAATCTAGCAATCCGCCTCTGAATTTCTTCGATGTTTTCCTTCAATTAGACCTGGTACGGATCCCAAACACTCGATCGGTACTCAGCGTCCCATACGCGGTCTCCATAACAGGAGAACCACTCTTTCTTAAAACTCTTCCAATAAACCGAAGTCGACCATTCGCCTTCCCTACCACAGTTCTAACAAGCTCGTTCCATTTCATATCGCTTTGCAACGTTACACCGAGATATTTAAACAACTTCACTGTGGCAAGCAGATAACAACTAATGCTGTATCCGAATAGTACGGGTTTGTTTTTACTACTCATCCGCATTAACTAACATTTTTCTATATTTAGAGGTAGCTGTCATTCATCACACAAACTGGAAATTTTGTCTAAGTCATCTTGATCCTCCTACAGTCACTCAACTTCGACATCTTACCGTACACCACAGGATCATCACCTCATTTGCTGTATGTAATTTTGGGCATATTCAGCGTGGAATGTTTCTCCGCCTATTTTATTTCTTCATTTTAGAGAAATTGTTTCACAAAACATTTGACTCATCTTTTTTAATTTTTGTTTTGTCTTCAAGTTTTGGTCAGGAAGCATGATCTTATTGACAACACACTTGATTCCCTAGCGTCTTTTGTTCTCTAAATGTCCGAAATTTAGTACTTGATTAGGAGTAAAGCCATGTTGTCAGCTGAATATCACACCTGTTTAAAGTTTTATATTCAAAACAGCTGGGCCTTGAAAACATTATCTTTTTGACCCCTCATTTGTCTTCCTAGCTTCTGGTATTCTCTAAATGTCTTAAATTTAATACTTAATTCGAAGAAAACTATTTTTAAAAATGAACTATCACAACAACGCAATTTTCTTACGTATAATAGCTGAACTTTGACGAGATTAGCTTTCTGACACTTCATTTTCCTTCCTAGCGTCTTCTGTTCTCGAAATGTCCTAAATTAAATACGTGATTCGAAGGAAGCTGTTTTGACAGTTAAACCTCACACAGACGTAACTTTTTACGCGCTGACTAGCTAGGCACTGAACAGATGAACATTTTGACATTCCGTTTACATAGCTAGCAGCAACTTTTCGTGAAATATTTCAATTTTCCCTCAAATTACTAATTAAATTTTCCTTAATCATCCAGATAGATTGCTTTCAAACAATTAATTTTTTTCCAATACTAGGCAGACCTCAGTATTGTCTATTTGATACCTCATTTGTCCATTTCCACAATCGCCTATGAAAATTCGTACAAAAACCTATCGTTTAATTTATGAGGACACTTGTTTTCGCGTCGCTCAAACGTTAGACCAATAAATAACTTGATGATTCTGATTCCAGCATTACATATTACGATAGTTCTTAAAATTATATTTTACCTGAAAGGGGCTTCCGTCCAGAGCAATGTGTCGCACATCGAGCGAAGTGTTAAGCCGCAAATGAAGTTTCGTACCCAGCTGAGTTTTCGCCCTCGACAGGCTAGGGAGAAAACTCTTGTGCTTCTGCACGGTCGCCCTGTACTGCATATTGGTGAGGCTGGCACATTCCGTGGCATCGCTGCACTTTCTCGCCTGGTAACTGCTTCTGGAGTCGAGCCTGCAGCTGCGTCCGTAGTTCCTGCCATATTTTGTGGAAACGTGCTTCCTGTCCGTCTTATCCTTGGCGCAGTAACTATACTTGCGCACAGATGCCGGGCCTTCGTCGTTTCCCGTTGTCGGACGTCCGCATGTAGACGGCATTTCTGTATCTTGCTTCACCTATCACAGCGTCGGACGACAAGGTTCCTTCACCAGGGCAGGAAGTTACGCTGCGGTAGCGATCTATCGAAAACGTAGAACTCGGCGCTAAAACCGTGTACAGTAGTATCCTACCCTTTTTGTATTATACCTCATAACTCAAAGTGGTCCGTTACAGCGAAAACGTTTGTGTCCCACACAGGGAAAGAATTGTCACAACTAAATATTTTGGCTCGGCAGCTGAACAGACTTCCCACATCGCAGACACACCTCGAAACACCGCGACGCGACAGCACATCTGCAGCAGAGCGGCGCCTTGCGGGCAGCGCGACTCCAGAGCCGGTGTCTGCTTGAGTGGAGACTGTGGTGGGCCTCGACTCGGCCACGGGATCGCCGGCGGCGGGCGCGTCCCACGGCGGTCCGCCTGCACACACGCGGGAACCGACGTCTCCACCTGCTCTCACTTTTGCCCCGGCGCCTCCGTTTGTTCTTTGTTTTCCCGCGCCGAGCCACCAGGAAGAGCACTGGGCGAAAGCAGAGCACGGGCACGCGTGTTCTTCCTGCAAGGGAACGCTTCCGGACACGGCCAGCCGCTCGGGCCAGTCTGACGAGGAAGCGGAAACCTGTCTCGGCAGTGATGCGCCGAATTGTGACTTCCCAAAAATAGTGATTTCTGCCCACGCTACTTTTCGGTAACCGGTCTATTTAGTTGTGATTCTGTCACAGTTTCAAATCGCAGTTTACGAATTCTCAGCTTCTATCGATACCTCGCCAGGTGCACTCCGACAATGCAACGGTAGTGATACATTCTCGCCTGTGAAGGCGTTGCTTGTTAGGACCTAAGGTCAGCATTTTCAGTATCCCAATTGACAAAAGTTACATGAGATGATATTGTTAACATTTCCAACTATGCTGTCAGAGACAGCAAAGGACTTGGAAGAGCAGTTGAACAGCATAGATAGTGTCTTGAAAGGAGGATATAAGATGAACATCAACAAAAGCAAAACGAGGTTAATGGAATGTAGTCGAATTAAATCGGGTGATGCTGAGGGAATTCGATTAGGAAATGAGACACTTAAAGTAGTAAAGGAGTTCTGCTATTTGATGATGGTCGAAGTAGAGAGGATATAAAATGTAGACTGGCAATGGCAAGGAAAACGTTTCTGAGGAAGAGAAATTTGTTAACATCGGTTATAGATTTAAGTGTCAGGAAGTCGTTTCTGAAACTAATTGTATGGAGTGTAGCCATGTATGGAAGTGAAACATGGACGATAAATGGTTTGGACAAGAAGAGAATAGAAGCTTTCGAAATGTGGTGCTACAGAAGAATGCTGAAGATTAGATGGGTAGATCATATAACTAATGAGGAGGTATTGAATAGAATTGGGGAGAAGAGGAGTTTGTGGCACAACTTGACGAGAAGAAGGGACCGGTTAGTAGGACATGTTCTGTGGCATCAGGGGATCACAAATTTAGCATTGGATGGCAGCGTGGAGGGTAAAAATCGTAGAGGGAGACCAAGAGATGAATACACTAAGGAGATTCAGAAGGATGTAGGTTGCAGTAAGTATTGGGAGATGAAGAAACTTGCACAGGATAGAGTAGCATGGAGAGCTGCATCAAACCAGTATCAGGACTGAAGACCACAACAACAACATGCTTGCTTAGCTATTAAATAAGAAACAAAAGTTACCAAAGAAGTGGACACGCTTGTGTACAGAGATAATTTTATCCTAACAAAACAGTGTGTAATAACAGACATTTGTTTCGGGCGTTAAATTTTGTAGTAAAGAACAAGTGTGGAAGTCACCTTCTCATGATTGGAGTTCGCAGTCATATGCAACTTTTTGAAGGACATCATATTCGGCGCGTGCTGTAGAGATTATTTATTCCACAATAGCAATTTCGGCCTAAGGGCCATTATCAAGTGGTACTGCAAAACGACTTTGCTTCAACACATGTCAGACTTAAAGAACTGAACTGAGCTTTTTCACTGTAACAATATAGCAGTGCTGAATGAGCGCGAACTACTTTAACTGTTGCCAATGTTAACATCCATAACACAGATCGCAAGAAAGCGATGTTCTTACGCACTGTTTACATGTTTATTGCAACTTGCGTTAAGAATGTAGACACTGGAAATAGTTGCTGTTATTTACATCATTTCACGGTGTGCCGGCGGTATGGCCGAGCGGCTCTAAGCGCTTCAGTCTGGAACCGCGCGACCGCTATGGTCGCAGGTTCGAATCCTGCCTCGGGCATGGATGTATGTGATGTCCTTAGGTTAGTTAGGTTTAAGCAGTCCTAAGTTCTAGGGAACTGATGACCTCAGATGTTAAAGCCGTAGTACTCAGAGCCATTTGAACCATTTCACGGTGTATGGAGAGTTGCAATCGTTCAGTGATGCTGTATACTTACAGCGAAATGGTTCTGACGACGACATGTATACATATCGGAAGATTTTAAAGTTTAGCAAGTGCTGAAGAATCATATTTTTGCATTACTACTTGATAATAACCGTAAGGCCGATATTGCTATTGTGAAATAAATAATCTCTACCGCCAACGACGAATATGACGTCCTTTACTAAAAGGGTGGGAATGTTAGTAGTGTGAAGTTGAGGTTCATAACATACATTCCCACACTCGAATTTGCGTTTAGAGTACGGATTCTAACCGTTTTGTTAAACTCATAAGTGTCAGAACTACATTTTCATCCATTAGATATAAACATAATTCGAAATATTGTTGAAAGCAGACAGGGAGAAATTCTTCGTCATCGTCTGAAGAAAAGTTAGTTTCTATGTTTGTGAATGTGCACAGGATCGAATACTCGTTTCTGCGCGGGCGTGCACTTCGACAACTGACCTCAGAGGATCGTCAGTACGTGTTTGTTTTCAAACTCTACACCAGCGAACGTGGTTGCACTGCAGAAGCAATGCAGTGCAGCCAACGCAGGCAAAGAAACGGCAGTGGACTGTTCTATTTGGGAACAAAAAGTTTATAGGCTTGGTGAATCAAACCTATATGTCACATCCTTTGCATTCCAGATGATGCATCGATCCAGCTACATGTAGTCAAATGCGGTTAGTAGCAGTTTTGAATCAACTTTTTTAACTACTTTAAATCTGACTCAAGTTGGAGGGCTCAACAGCTGGACGCGACAGTTCCGTATTATAATGCGAACTTCTTTATAACACAGATTGTTTATTGCAAGTGTTAAGACCTCGAACAGTCAGTTGCTTTCAGTATCCGACATGTTAGCAGTTGTACATTGTGGATAATATGACTAGTAATCAGCAATAGTAAAAGTTTAATAAACCTCTTGATTACCCAGATTCAGTTCCCTCCTCGATCACTAGCTACCCCACATATCCACTATTCAATCTCGCAGAGATAATCGAGAAGAGCCAAGATATACGTGGGTAGCTTGATACACAGTGTTCTTGGACAGAAGTACGAACATCGGTCAACAGATGGCACACGGCGTTGAACGTTAGTTGTTACTTACACTGTTGTAATGTTCTTGACAACAATCGAAAAAACATGTTACTTCCATGACAGTAAGAATGTCGTGAAACACGGTGCACAGTCTAATTGTGACGGAAGTCGCAGCCAGATACTGATTACTTGTTACTGTGAAAACTATGAAGTCACGATCGCTTCTGATTTTCAAAGTTACGTGATTTCTTTCCCGCTCCTAATTCTTGGCTGGGCGGCGAAAGCGAGTTACAGAATCGAAACAAGTAGAGTTATATTGATAAATATTGACTCAGTTCTTGTCACTGTCAACTTTCCCTAGCAGACAACGTGTACGAAAGTAAAAGTGACACGCAGAGACAGCGGTCGCTGAAATGTTCCGATTCATTGGGTTTTAAATCATCTTATTAATGGATATCTTAGACGTATTAGACAGTGTTATCTGTAAGGCAACGTTGTTAACAACTTGAAACTGCCCAATGCCGGTCAACATCATCCGTCATCCATAGACTCAGTGATCCCTATCAGGTATGTTGTTGTGAGTCTTCCTAGAGCGCGCATATGGTATTTGTACGTAATTTACGAAATTGGGACACCAAAGTGTCATGTCGCATTAGGAACTATTACGTCGGTCCTTCATAAATGTGGAATCGTGTGAGATGTTGTCAGGTACGTTCTAGTAAAAATGGTTCAAATGGCTCTGAGCACTACGGGACTCAACTGCTGTGGTCATCAGTCCCCTAGAACTTAGAGCTACTTAAACCTAGCTAACCTAAGGACATCACACACATCCATGCCCGAGGCAGGATTCGAACCTGGGACCGTAGCAGTCGCACGGTTCCGGACTGCGCGCCTAGAACCGCGAGACCACCGCGGCCGGCTACGTTCTAGTTATGCAAAGTAATGTTGTATGTGTTTATGGACTGGAATACCACGAGTAGTAGGTTCAGCCGCACGGATGGCCCCCTTTCCTTGCGGATATGTGAAACGTGTGTTTTATATGTATTTGTTGAGAGTTGTTGAGTGTAACAGAAGTGTGTATAGTGTGGTACTCTGACCATGTTTTGATGATAATGATGATGATGAGAGTAGGGAGAGGGTGAAAAGCGATGCCGGCATGTAGCCTGCCACACTGGAATAGAATCAGGGGGGGCGTCGGGCTTAACGTCCCCATCCTACAAACGATTCATCATCAACCGTGTCACGTGCCCTCGCTTCATGAGATACTGCGGACGGGTTTGGAATTTAGCCCAGGGTATGGTGCAACGTCAGGTGGTCAGGAATTTATTCCATAACGACTTACAGTAGGGGATGTTAAACACGGTTGGCGGTGGCGTGTTTATTGCTGTTAGAAGTAGTTTATCTTGTAGCGAAATTGAAGTAGATAGTTACTGTGAGTTAGTATGGCCAGTGGTCATTGTTGGCAACCGGAATAAAATAATAATTGGATATTTTTACCGAGCTTCGAATTCAATGATACAATTTCTGAAAGGTTCAAAGAAAACTTGAGCTTGATTTCAAACACGTACCCGACTCATACGATTATAGTTGGTGGTGAATTTAATTTACCCTCGATATGTTGGCGAAAATACATGTTTAATTCCGGAGGTACGCATAAAACATTGTCCGAAATTGTGGTAAACGCATTCTCTGAAAATTATTTCGAGCAGTTAGTTCATGAGCCCACGCGAAAACACACTTGCCTCTTAGCAACAAATAATACTGAGTTAATAACGAGCAACAAAACGGATATAAGGATTAGTGATCATAGGGTTGTTGTAGAGGGAGTGAATATTGTAACCACCAAATCCTCCAAAAATAAACGAAAAATATACCTATTAAAAAAACAAAAATTCACTTGACGCATTCCTGAGAGACAATCTTCACTCCTTCCAGATTAACAATATAAGTGTAGACCAGATGTGGCTTGAATTCGAAGAAATAGTATCGGCAGTAAATGAGAGATTTATACCAAACAAATTAACAAACGACGGAGCTGATCGTCCTTGATACACAAAACGGGTCAGAACAATGTTGCAGAAATAAAGAAAAAAACATTATAAATTTAAACAGAAGCGAAATCACCAAGATTGGTGATCTTTTACAGAGGGTCGACATTTAGCGTGGACGTCAATGCGAGATGCTTATAATAGTTTCCACATCGAAACTTTGTCTCGAAACCTGGCAGAAAATCTAAAGATATTCTGGTCGTATGTGAAGTATGCTAGTGGCAAGACACTATAAATGCCATCTCTGCGCGATGGCAATGGAGATTCTATTGAAGACAGTTCTGCCAAAGAAGAGGTACTAAACACAGCCTTTCGAAATGCCTTCACAAAAGAAGACGAAGTATATAATCCAGAATTCGAATCAAGAACAGCTGCCAACATGGGTAACTTACAAGTAGATATCCTCGGGGTAGTGAAGCAACTTAAATCACTTAATAATAGCAACTCTTCTGGTCCAGACTGTACACCAATTACGTTCCTTTCAGTGCATACCGATTCAACAGCTCCATACTTCGCTCGATGAAAGATCCATACCCAAAGACTGGAAAGTTGCACAGGCCACACCAATATTCAAGAAAGGTAGTAGGAATAATCCACAAAATTACAGGCCAATAGCATTAACATCGATATGCAGCAGGATTTTGGAACTATATTGTGTCCCAACATAATGAATTACCTTGAAGGAAACGGTCTGTTGACACACAGTTAGCATAGATTTAGAAAATATAATTCTTGTGAAACACAACTAGCTCCCTACTCGCATGAAGTGCTGAGTGCTTTTGACAAGGGATTTCAGATCGATTCCGTATTTCTGATTTTCCAGAAAGCTTTTGAAACTGTACCACACAAGCGGCTTATAGTGAAATTGTGTGCTTATGGAATATCATCTCAGTTATGTGACTGGATTTGTGATTTCCTGTCAGAGAGGTCACAGTTCGTAGTAAGTGACGGAAAGTCATCGAGTAAAATAGAAGTGATTTCTGGTGTTCCCCAAGGTAGTGTTATAGGCATTTTGCTGTTCCTTATCTATATAAACGATTTGGTAGACAATCTGAACAGCCGTCTTAGGTTGTTTGCAGGTGAAGCTGTCGTTTATCGACTAATAAAGTCATCAGAAGATCAAAACAAGCTGCAAAACGATTTAAAAAATTACCTGATTGGTGCGAAAATTGGAAGTTGACCCTAAATAACGAAAAGTGTAAGGTCATCCACATGAGTGCTAAAAGGAATCCCTTAAACGTCGGTTACACGATAAATCAGTCAAATATAAAGGCCATAAATTCAACTAAATACCTAGGAATTACGATTACGAACAACTTAAATTGGAAAGAACACACAGAAAATGTTGTGGGGAAGGCTAACCAAAGACTGCTTTGTATTGGCAGGACTCTCAGAAAATGTAACAGATCTACTAAGGAGACTGCCTACGTTACACTTGTCTGTCCTCTTCTAGAATACTGCTGCGCGTTTTATGATCCTTACCAGATAGGACTGACGGAGTACATCGAAAAAGTTGAAAGAAGCGCAGCACGTTTTGGATTATCGCGAAATATGGGAGAGAATGTCACTGAAATGATACAGGACTTGGGCTGGACATCATTAAAAGAAAGGCGTTTATTGTTGCGACAGAATCTTCTTACGAAATTCCAATCACCAATTTTCTCCTCCGAATGCGAAAATATTTTGTTGACACCGACCTTCATAGGGCGGAACGATCACCACGAAACTCAGAGCTCGCACGGAAAGATACAGGTGTTCATTCTTACCGTGCGCTATACGAGACTGGAATAATAGAGAATTGTAAAGGTGGTTCGCTGAACCCTCTGACAGGCACTTAAATGTGATGTGCAGAGTATCCATGTAGATGTAGGTGTAGAAGGGCAGCACACTTTGTATTATCGCGAAATAGGGGAGAGAGTGTCACTGAAATGATACAGGATTTGGGAAGGACATCATTAAAACCAAGGAATATTTCGTTGCAGAGGAATCTTATCACGAAATTCCAATCACCAACTTTCTCCTCCGAATGCGAAAATATTTTGTTGACTCCGACCTACATAGGGAGAAACTATCACCATGATAAAATAAGTGAAATCAGAGCTCGTACGAAAGATATAGCTGTTTCCGCGCGCTATACGATATTGGAATAATAGGGAATTGTGAAGGTGGTTCGATGGCACTTAAATGTGATTTGCAGAGTATCCATGTAAATGTAGATGTAGATACGCGACAAAACAAGTGTACACCTCGGCTGCGTTGTCCGGTAGCTTTACGGACTTCTATCATACGGGACATATATCTAATTTATTGTATTAATTGAACGAATCACTTTTTTAGACCTATTAAAAGAAGTTTATTAGTAACTTACGACCTACATTTCGGGTTATAAGCCATTTTCTAGTACACAGGTGATACCAAAGATGAGAACCAAGCAACGATAATGTCAGCTCTTAATCTATTGATTCTTCACTTAAACTATAGAAGTTATCTCAAGGATCGATAGATTAAGAAGTAGATATGTTTATCTTTGCTTGGCTCTCATCTGTGGGATCATTGTGTGCTAGAAAATGAGGCTGTAGCTCGAAACCTAAGTCGTACAGGAGTAATGAAGTTTGTAAAACGAAACTAAAAAAGTTTCGTTTATCAGTACAATATACAACATTTCACCAAGAACACACAGTTTAGCGAATTAAAAAGAATAATTTTTGTTTGCCTAGCATATTAAATATGATGTTTCACTGTGTCTGCAGCTACAGTAATTAATTGAAAACAAATTATAGTACTAGCTGCGTTTTAATTTTTTGACACCACTGCTGGTTTCAGCCTCCAAGGCCAATTTCAGATGGTTAAGAACCTAGCGTCGTTGAGGTATACAGATGAGTCTACATCTGCGTACCCCCACGATGTAAGGCTCATAACTACCTGAAATTGGCATAGTGACTGAACCTGGCTGTGATATTAAAAAAATAAAATTGTAACTGATGCTGAAATTTTCAGAATGAGATTTTCACTGTGGAGTGCAGTGGGTGTTGACATGCAACTTCCTGCAAGATTGAAACTGAGTGTCGGATCCAAACTCGAACTCGGGACATTTGCCTTTCGTGGGCATGTCTTTACCAATCTCTTCTTTTCTTTTTTAAATAGTTATGTTCTCATCTTTTGGTCTGTGCGGACGTCACGTGACATCCATTCAGGTTGATGGTTAGATACTTCACTCACTTTTAATTTTTTTTTTTTTTAAATTACGGAGGGCAGCCAGTCCTATGACCGAACTCGCTGTTCTACAGTGCCGGCACTAACTGAGATACCCAAACACCGTCCTCATAGTCTTATTTCCGCTACTATCTCGTCTCCTACCTTCTTAGTGCTGTAATACGCTTCCAATAGCCTTAAAATACGTAATGCAAATGTGTCAAGACCATCCGTGACCTTTGCAATGCTGAAGATTAGTGGCGAAATGCCGCCTAATAATTTTAACGAACGCCGTTCGTAGCGACACCATATCCAGTTGAGAGATCAATTGTTTTATTACTTAAACGATTTCTGTTCTATTCAGCTGGTGCAAAATTTGTTGTCTTGCCATCAGTAATCTAGACTAGAATAAACTGCTTAATCTATCAAGTATATAACTTTAGTAGAGAGCATAGTTAGAAAGATACGGAATATTTTCACAGAATTCATAGTTCAAAAGGAATATTCAGAAAATGTATGACAGCCTTGCAGTTTATCTCCTTGCAGGGTAGTTTCTGTAAAGTTTGGAAGGTAGGAGATGAGGTACTGGCAGAAATAAAGTTGTGAGGACGGGGCGTGAGTCATGCTTGGGTAGCTCAGTTGATAGAACACTTGCCCGCGGAAGGCAAAGGTCCCGAGTTCGAGTCTCGGTCCGGCACACAGTTGTAATCTGCCAGGAAGTTTCATGTGTGAATTTTTTGCAAGTCATTAAGTGCTCTCACTCTCAAATTCTTCTTCTTCTTCTTTAGCTTGCGCCTTTATTCCGCGGTTTCGCAGGGTCGGCATGGTTAGGATCGGATTTGGCAAGGTTAATGTTAAGGGGTGACCGGATGCCCTTCCTGTCGCCACCCCATACACCTGGGATGGAATTAGTGTACCCCAGCTGTCTGCGTGTAGTGTAATCCATGGAATAGTGTGAGCGTGTTCAGATGCCTGCGAGTCGCGTAACTGAGGCGGTAAATGGGGACCAGCTCGGTATTCACCTAGTGAGATGTGGTAAACTGCCTAAAAACCACATCCCGGCTAGCCGGCACACCGGCCCTCGTCGGTAATCCACCGAGCGGATTCGATCCGGGACCGGCGCGCCTACCCGAGTCCAGGAAGGAGCGCATTAGCGCTCTCGTCTAACCTGGCGGGTTGCTATCATTCTCCAATACAGGATGAATAAAGTGTGGGAATTCGCGCGTCGTGGCTACAGTGCTTTTTCACCCACATCGCCACCCTTTGGCAGGTATAAGGTTCTTAACACCACAACGATTCTTTCCAGACAGTATGTGGCACGTGTACCAAGTTTGATTGAAATTGGTTCAGCGGCTCAGAACGAGATGAGGATCATATATACATAAAAATACATGTACATTAATTTTATAGTATGTATAAATAAACGTACCATATTTTAATTTTTGTTAATGTACAGAGTACGTCAACAAACATTTATTCTAACAGGTGGAGTAGGTGAGTAAGTGCGAAGTAAGACAATGGTGAAACTAAATTTTAAACGCTCTTTTTTCTCACATCGCATTTTTTCAGTGTATGATCGTCATTCTTGCCTCCAATATCGCTACAAAGTTGACAGCGTCAGCAGAATAACACGGCACAAGGTTTATGTGACAGAAATGCACCGTTGTACAAAGTCAAACTCGCTAGTTTTCTGTACAAATTTCCGCGCCCTCTACGCTGTATGCCTACTGGAGATAGAAACGGAGCGAGTACGAGTGTGATGTTCGGGTTGCATACTTCACAAATCCAGGCGCTGTTGTTCCGCGTGTATGCCGAGTCTGAGAACTGTGGCGCTGCGGTCGCTTCATACTCGTCTACTTGTTCTCCCTTACTGAAGCATGCAGCAATGTAAGGTTGTTCGTAACTTCTTAGTACGCAAAATGAGTACACGATCTTGCTGCTGTGAAGTGGCAGTGACTTGGCGAAGCGACCGACTATCGGGATCAGATGACATGAAGTGCTATGTGTGTTTTGTGAGACTGTGGAGGGTGTAAGACGAAAATTAATTGATGCAAAGTACACTGTTGCACATTTGTTCAATTGATCTAGAATAAGTTTCACGCTATAGGCCACGCGCCACGCTTCGGACAAAAAACATACAAAATTTCGAATCATACAAACAAAATGGTTGTGTTCTTGTTTATTTCGCCTTCATTGGCAGAAAACGACCCTAAAGGGTGTATAAGACAATGTAATTGATAGACACTCTTTTAATGGACAGAAAATATTACAATAAATTTACAGTAGTCTTCGAAAAAGGTTCGTCTATGTAAATATATGTACGAGTATAAACAGAAACAATATTCACTGCTAACTGGGCAGTCATTACATTGTTACATAACTTGCTTCTCTCATTTAGGCAAACATTTTGTGCCATTTCAACTTGCACTTGAGAATAGCTCTAAAGCTGAAATCATGGTTGTGTGAAATAAATAAATAGTAATTTACAGTTTAATGGCGGAAATTGAGAATGGTCGCGTATGTGGCGGGATTGCCGCGGATCTGCGGTTATATTTGCGAACTCGCGTACTCGCTCTCCTTCCTGAGCGAGTCGACTTCACTTGTATCCAACAGACTCAGGGGCGAGTGGGCAGCCGCGGACACTCAAGAGTCGAGTCTACGGAGATTGCGAGTTCGGAGATGGTACCACAAGACTCGCTGGCGAGTTTAAAGCGGGTATGAGTTCATTTCTGATCTCTAATGGCTACCGTTGTATGTCCTTAGCTCTGCAGCGGTATACTTCCGGGGGATGGATATTTGGAAACGTTTACTCGATTCGGGGCGCCCGATCCTGCTCTAGTCTTATTATTGAGATGTTTTCCTCCACAATGTGTGTCACAGAAATCATTCAGAGAGAACAAAGAGGAGCAGAAAATGGTGCTTATACTCGTAATTTTATTGGATTTTGTTGGGTACAAAATGGTTCAAAAGGCTCTAGGCACTATGCGACTAAACATCTGAGGTCATCAGTCCCCTAGACTTAGAACTACGTAAACCTAACTAACCTAAGGACATCACACAGAGCCATGCCCGAGGCAGGACTCGAACCTGCGACCGTAGCAGCCTCGTGGTTCCGGACTGAAGCGCGTAGAACTGCTCGGCCACAACGGCCGGCTGCTGGGAACGATACAGCCGTTGCAATTGCTTATCAAGGTTAGTGATGACAGTTTAATTTTAGCCGGCCGTTGTGGCCGAGCGGTTCTAGGCGCGGCAGTCCGGAACCGCGCTGCTGCTACGGTCGCAGGTTCGAATCCTGCCTCGGGCATGGATGTGTGTGCTGTCCTTAGGTTAGCTAGGTTTAAGTAGTTCTAAGTCTAGGGGACTAATGACCTCAGATTTTAAGTCCCATAGTGCTCAGAGCCATTTGAACCATAGACGGTGGTCATATTAACGTGACTAGACCATGTAGATTACGTAATATTACGTTCAGAAATGAGGGTGGACAGGAAAATACCATGTCACTGCCACATCTCAAGGTCGCAAGTAAATATAAACATTTAAAATACTGTAACATACAGAACGAAGTTACATGATTCTCAGATAGACAGATAGATAGCACATCCGTCTCTCCTCCCTTAGGTGATCCTGAGGACTGGTTTCAGGAAGGTCATCCTGATAAAGCGTACCCCTTCTTACTAGATGGGATAAACGCTAGGAAAAAGAAGAAAAAGGAAGAGATGCATACTAACCTGGTTTGCAGTCTTTAGATTTTCAGGATGCGGAGACATCTTCTTGTTGCCCAGCATAGGTCTACTGACCAATGTTTTGTTATGTGGCCAATCAGACCATTGTGACAATGAAGTATATCTGACAGTAATCAATCATGCACAGATTGCACTCGAGCAACAGTGTTTTCATCACTTACATCGTTCTCACTGTAGATCTATGCTATAGTTGTCTATGAGCGCATTTAAAGGTAGAGTAGTTTATGCATTTGCCAACGGCCTTGCCGCAGTGGTAACACCGGTTCCCGTCAGATCATCGAAGTTAAGGGCTCTCGGGCTGGGCTAGCACTTGAATGGGTGATCGTCCGCCGAGCGCTATTGGCAAGCGGGATGCACTCAGTCCTTGTGAGGCAAACCGAGGAGTTACCTGATTGAGAAGTAGCGGCTCCGGTCTCGTAAACTGACATACGACCGGGAGAGCGGTGTACGGACCACATGTCCCTCCATATGCGCATCCAGTGACACCCTGTGGGCTGAGGATGACACGTCGGCCGGTCGGTACCGTTGGGCCCCCCAAGGCCTGTTCGGACGGAGTTTAGTTTTTAGTTTATGCATTTAGCCAGGATGTTGTAGATGCGAATGTAAACTGCCCTTCTAAACACATCAGTTGAACAGCGTCTACAAGATCGGACAACACCACGTTTATGGTCCTCCCAGACCTGTTACCTTAGTGGAATAAACCTGAGCGCTCTCTCATCAAGGAGGCGGCGCATCTAAGCAATGTCCATGATAGTCAGATCTCAAAACAGACATCACTCCACCAGTTTGAATTTTAAAAATGTACATTAAAATTTATATATAAACTCACAAGTGTTACTATATGATAGCTGAGAGATTTGTGTCCTCTCCTTGCAGGCTTCGTGCTATTGAACTGTTAATTTAGATTTTCTGATTAATAAAAAGTATTTTAAATGTCAATCGTAGGCTGTCAAATTCTTTATACAAATGAATTTTATTATGTTCTGTATCACATTTAATTACTGGCCATTATTATACAATAGTCCGCCCCGATAGCTGAGTGGTCAGCGTGGCAGTCTGTCATGCTAAGGGGCCCGGGTTCGAGTCCTGGCTGTATCGGAGATTTTCTCTGCTCAGACATTGGTTGTTGTGTTGTCCTCATTACCATTTCATCATCATCATCAGTGGAAGGCAACGGGAAACCACCATTGGAATACTTCCCTCGACGCTCATTCGATGGACCTCTCTGACGAGGCTTCCCTCATGACAAGACCTGCCGTAAGGCAGAACAAAAAGTTAACTTATTATGCAATAAATTTCAGCTGATAAGGAATTTAACGATGTACGATGGGCATTAAAATTGGTTTTAATGCCCAGATATCACATCGAATCTGTGGACTGGCACCCGAAGAAATGGCTCTGAGCACTATGGGACTCAACTGCTGTGGTCATTAGTCCCCTAGAACTTAGAACTACTTAAACCTAACTAACCTAAGGACATCACACACATCCATGCCTGAGGCACCCGAACAAACCGATGATATTTCACAGGTTGTTGTGACTAATTAGTGTTTTAATATTTGTTAGCAAGGGAATCCGCACTTTTACAAAGTTTCCCAACAGTTTATTTTGGTGCGATGCGCCTTTAGTACATCCCAAAATAATCTGATTAAAATCTCCACCGTCTTTTAGTGTTCGCTGAATGTGGGAGGGTCTTAAAGTCGAACGCCAGAGATTCACAGAAAAACATGCGTTTCCCAACCCTATTTGAATAACTGATGTCACAAGTCTACTCAGAAGATTCGTCTGACTATATCACGATTTCGTTGGAATAGTGTTCTGGACAGAAGGTAACAAAAACTCGCTTTGCTGCTGCTATACCTGCCTCTGTTGTTCCCACATTAGCTGCGCTGTAACTCACCCCGTAGTCGGCGAGCACGATGCGGCCCTTGAGCAGGTTCTCCCTGAGCACCAGGCGGCCCAGCTGCTGCTGCTGCTGCTGCTGGAGCGCGTCTCCGCCGCTGGACCGGCCCACGCCCTCCACGCGGTTGCCCTGCACGTCCTGCAGGAAAACCAGACCGTCTAAACTCAACTTCATCTGTACAGCTCACAATAAGTCTCTCATTTATACGAGAGCCGAGCATCATCCAGAAAAAAAGAAAATACAATTAATTACTTTTTTTGCAACAGATACAGCAGTGTTTCGGACAGAGACAAGACGGCAGTTATGAGAGTCGAAGGGTATGAAAGGAAAGCAGTGGTCGTACCCTATGCCGATGTTATTCAATATGTACTTTGAACAAGCAGTAAAGGAACCCAAAGAAAAATTTGGAGTAGGAATTAAAGTCACGGAGAATAAATAATAAGTATGCGGCGCGCGTTCGGGATAAGCCACTCTGGCTGCTGTCTGCATAGTCTAAAGTCCGTTATCAGCGCGTTACGTAATCAAGGTCACTCCTCTCCTATATAAGCGGGCAGTGCACGCCAGCGGAACCATTCCGCTGTGAGCTCTGTCTGCATCAGCATTGAAGCGCTATGCCTCGTCGACGTGTGTATCGTCAACGTTGCCACCACGTGCCTGTTTACAAACACATTCTTGGCCTCGAAAGTAAATTTGGAGGGAATGAAACTGCCCAAACAGTCATATTAAATGGACCTATATTCTTCTGTGGCTGCAATGTTAATTTTATTCTCGACGTCGCTACTGGAAATTCTGGTAGTGGTTGGTTTACCCTAGCCACCGTTCGTTGTGAAAACGCTTCACTTTCTGGACTTGGAACCGACAGAGATTCTACTGGAAATTCTGGTAGTGGTTGGTGTACCCTAGCCATCGTTCGTTGTGAAAACGCTTCACTTTCTAAACTTGGAACCGACAGAGATTCTACTGGAAATTCTGGTAGTGGTTGGTGTACCCTAGCCATCGTTCGTTGTGAAAACGCTTCATTTTCTGGACTTGGAACCGACAGAGATTCTACTGGAAATTCTGGTAGTGGTTGGTTTACCCTAGCCATCGTTCGTTGTGAAAACGCTTCACTTCCTGGACTTGAATCTTTCCCGACAGAGATGTTATTGCTTACAAGACTTGGCATTGTGGAATTGATCCGAAGACGCAGAGTAGAGCTAGTTATGTTTGTAGTAATGTGCCATTTACATTGTACACACGCTCTTGTAGAAAAGTTAGTAATGACGAAAAAATACATGTTTGGATGAAAGGACTTGATGTACTTGCTGAAAATGTAACTGTAACTAGTGATATTACATAATAAGTTTCACGTTTGCCGGTTATGTTGTACTTCTTCCAGACGCAGCAGAAGACATTAAAGAGCAGCTAAACGGAATAGACAGCTTTTTGAAAGGGGGATATAAGATGAATACCAATACATGGAGTAGTGTGTAAGCTTAGGGACTGATGACCTTGGCAGTTAAGTCCCATAAGATTTCACACACATTTGAACATTTTGAAAATAAGGCAGCAATGTCTGAGAGTCCACCCACGCTGATGTGTTTCTTGAAATGTAATGGGAATGCTTGTGTTTGTGTCCGCTTTTGCAAAGCTTGAAATTCAGTGCCCAACCAACTAGTCGATCTGACGGATCTTTCATATTACTCAGGCAGCATAGAGAATGGTGTTCCGTCACAATGGTGAATGATTTGCCAAATGCAGAGGGCCAGAATTTGTTGATGGCCTGAGCAACTAAAATGCACTTTTTCTCGGCTGCAGAAAAGTTCATGTTGAATTTAGTGACCATAAGCTATCACCTTTTCAGTACCTTCCTGAGCATGTACCAGAACAGCTCTATCCCAGGCTTTCTAGCGTCAGTGTGAAGTTCTATCTTGAAACCCCCTGGGAGATTAAAACTGTGTGCCGGAACGAGACTCGAACTCGGGACCTTTGCTTTTTGTGGGAAAGTGCTCTTCCTGTAAAGCTGTGGGGACGAGTCGTGAGTCGTACTGGGGGAGCTCAGTTGGTGGAGCACTTTCCCGCGAAAGGCAAAGGTCCCGAGTTCGTGTCTCGGTCCAACACACAGTTTGCATCTGCCAGGAAGCGTCATATCATTCCCCAAGTTCTATCTTGTCTTTTTCCTCATACAGTGCTGGAACTGGAGAAGTTGTTAGCGCTTCCTTAAGGACAAGGAAAGAGGTTTCGTACGCCTTGCCCGAGGAAAATTTGCAGTCTTCCTGCAGTAGTTCTTGAAAGAGACGTTTACTGGTACAGAAGTAGCAGTACGAGCACATTCAAAGGAAAGTTCTCAAATTGCAAATGTACCAACGAGTCGGAAAACATGTGACCTTATTTTCTCTGGATCTGTAAAGACTTTATCACCATCACCATTCACTTTTTTCGGAATCGGGTGAGATATGCACATACTTCAACATGGTTGCCATGTGGTTTAGATTTTCTTGAAATGTCTTCAAAAAACGACAGTGTCATCCAGATACCAAAGACACTTCGTTCATTTAAGGTCTCGAAGCAGGTTGTACATCATAAGTTCGAAGGTGATTGGAGAATTACGTAGTCCATACAGCATAGCTTCGAACTCATAGAGGCCGTCAGGGGTCATGAAGGTAGTACTGTACCCGTCAGCCTCGTCATTCTCAATATTCCAATAGCTTGTCCTCATGTCCATAGTTGAGAAATACTTTACTACATTCAAGCAATCTAGAGTGTCCTTAATGAGCGGCAGTGGGTAGGCATCTTCTTTCGTGATTTTATTCAGTCGTCGGTAGTTGGGAGAGAAACGCCGTGTGCCATCCTTCTCCATCACAAGGGCCACAGGAGGGGACCAGGGACTCTCTGAAGGTTCAGTGACGTCATCTTGCAGCATCTTCTCCACTAGCTCCCAGGTTTTACGTTGTTCAGCCGGCGACACACAATATGGCCGATGGTTAATTGGTGGATGATCACCATTGTTGATATGGTTTTTCACTGTGGAGTTATCCGTCTATTTATTCTCCACTATAGATTTGAAAACATCCAAAAATTGACACAGACTGGCTTTTACTCGCCAGCGTTGTTCCTCGCTCAGGCCAGAACATATTGGCGGTTCGATAGTAGCTTCCTCCCATGCGTTGTCTTTAGTGGCAGCAGAGCATGACTCTTCGTCGTTGGCACTAAGCTGTCCTCGCTGGACTCGTTCAGCTGCGCCTATGCACATATCTTTAGGGATGAGTTGTGGCTACTCGTGACGATCCGACGTTACCCTTGACCACCTACAATGCTTATGATCGTCGCTGGCATGCAAATTTATTTTATGCTGAGTTGCTTTTTGCTATTGACAAAAGCTTCATAATTTAATTAACCATCTGGACTGATGACTGAAACTCGTCTTGTTGATGAAGACGGGACAACAACGTCTTCAATGGCAAACAGCTGCCCGGAGCAATCTTTGTTATGTGTACTTGTTGGTTTACGTTCGTCTCTAGAAGAGCGAAGCGTTCCAAAGGATTGGAAAAGGGCACAGGTCATCCCCGTTTTCAAGAAGGGACGTCGAACAGATGAGCAGAACCATAGACCTATATCTCTAACGTCGATCAGTTGTAGAATTTTAGAACACGTATTATGTTCGAGTATAATGACTTTTCTGGAGACTAGAAATCTACTCTGTAGGAATCGGAATGGGTTTCGAAAGAGACGGTCGTGTGAAACCCAGCTCGCGCTATTCGTCCACGAGACTCAGAGGGCCATAGACACGGGTTCACAGGTAGATGCCGTGTTTCTTGACTTCCGCAAGGCGTTTGACACAGTTCCCCACAGTCGTTTAATGAACAAAGTAAGAGCATACGGACTATCAGACCAATTGTGTGATTGGATTGAGGAGTTCCTACATAACAGAACGCAGCATGTCATTCTCAATGGACAGAAGTCTTCCGAAGTAAGAGTGATTTCAGGTGTGCCGCAGGGGAGTGTCATAGGACCGTTGCTATTCACAGTATGTATAAATGACCTTGTGGATGACATCGGAAGTTCACTGAGGCAGATGCCAGACTGAGATTCATTGGAAGAATCCTAAGGAAATGCAATCCGAAAACAAAGGAAGTAGGTTACACTACGCTTGTTCGCCCACTGCTTGAATACTGCTCAACAGTGTGGCATCCGTACCAGATAGGGTTGATAGAAGAGATAGAGAAGATCCAACGGAGAGCAGCACGCTTCGTTACAGGATCATTTAGTAATCGCGAAAGCGTTACGGAGATGATAGATAAACTCCAGTGGAAGACTGTGCAGGAGAGACGCTTTTTACGGGCTTTTGTTAAAGTTTCGAGAACATACCTTCACCGAAGAGTCAAGCAGTATATTGCTCCCTCCTACGTATATCTTGCGAAGAGACCATGAGGATAAAATCAGAGAGATTAGAGCCCACACAGAAGCATACCGACAATCCTTCTTTCCACGAACAATACGAGACTGGAATAGAAGGGAGAACCGATAGAGGTACTCAGGGTACCCTCCCCCACACACCGTCAGGTGGCTTGCGGAATATGGATGTAGATGTAGATGTAGTCTGGAGCTCTGATATCCCAGTGTATGTGACTGTTTATGATGCCTGCAATAAGTCCCATCTAAGAATACGATTGTGACTATATTCTGATAAAATGACAAATTCCGTCATTGATAGTTCTTGCAGTACATGTTCCTCTCAACTAGATATATGTCCCACTTGCTACTTTCAACATGATCGCTTTCGTATCACGGAACACAGGCTTGTTTAGCTGACGACGACAAGCATCGGACATTACAGAAAAGGACTCCCCTGAATCGACTAGGTCCCTGGACAGGTTGGGCGTCGATAATGAGGTCGACAAGACTTTTTGACACCTTGGTGACTGTTGTCTATGCAGTATTCGCATCACCTCCATAGATGGTCGCCTGGCTTAGTTTTCTTGAAGTCGGTGGTTGGGAGAGAGGCTTGTAGCTCTGTACAGCAACGAGGAGTACCTACGGCGTGTTCGGGAGCGACGTCGTACGGCGATAGGCTCAGTCCCACAGCTAGACTACAATCATTTGCAGCTGACTGACGTGAATAGAACTGTTGTGATGGTTGACGCCTGGTGGCGTAGCAGTGGTCGAAAACTGGCCTTCTTTCTCTGCTGTAGCGTCCAACGTGCCTAGGGTATCCATAGTAGCAACACACCGGCGTGTTGTCCTCTGTCCTCCAAATGTTTCCTCTTATGTGGGTCGTTCTACTTGGCGTGGGAGTGGGTTGTACCTGCGTTGGTCAATTGCTGGGTTCTAGTTTGATGGCGGCGGTCTAAATCCGAGCTCGCCGAGTCCATGCTACACGCACGTTCGGCTGGTGGCGGAGATCGGTGCTAAAGATCTATACATCTGATCCTCTACATTCTCTGTTTCCTCCAGAGGTATAATGCTGACATTCAAGGCTGCTATTCTTATGTGCTCAGTCCGAAATTTCTGGCTGCCATACTCTACTGTTTCTTTTCTCTTACTAAGTGGCACATGAGGAAGGCGAAGTAATGGTGGTCTTCTACAACTGTCAGAAGTACCACATTGGGCACTTGGTCACATCTCTCTCGTACTCTTCTTTTCTGTTGCATTTTCTCGATTCGCTGGCACCACTTGATAAGTTCTTCTGTCGTTGTGACATCCTTTACCCACAGAACTTGGTTCATGTCGTCTGCTACTCCCTTCATCAAGAGTGAGGTTTTTCCGCTTGCGTCACATTCATATTCACGATGTGGCGTAGGGCCAAAACATTCCGTACGTAGGGCTGTATCGGTTTCCAGTGACGTTGGTCCCTATTTCAGCACTAAGCGGACGCCGTTGATTGTCGCCAAATGTTTTCTCCTGTCCAACCTGGAATTTATCCCAGCTATTGAGCTTCTGTTCGTCATTCTTGAACCAATGTTCGGCTGCTCTGTTCAAGTAGAAGTACACATTTGGCAAACACATCATGTCACCCAACCTGTTGTATTTGGTGACTCGGTCGAATCCTTCCAGCCATTTCGTCGGGTTTTGACCATGATCTCCGGAGTTCGCTGATGCATGTCTGATATACAACTGACTTACTGATGGCTCGGAATCCACTGGTTCAAAAATGGTTCAAATGGCTCTGAGCACTATGGGACTTAACAGCTGAGGACATCAGTCCCCTAGAACTTAGAACTACTTACACCTAACTAACCTAACGACATCACACACATCCATGCCCGAGGCAGGATTCGAACCTGCAACCGTAGCGGTCCCGCGGTTCCAGACTGTAGCGCCTAGAACCGCTCAGCGACCCCGGCCGGCGGAATCAATTGGTCTCCCGAATAGGTGGACCGTGGGAACGGTGTACTGTTTGTATTTTGGTTGCTGCCCATGTAGACGTCGGCTTTTACATTGCCTAATTGGAGCGACGTGATACAGACGTTTTGAAATACCCAGCATCTCAGCAAGTCGTAACTACACTCAAGTCGAAATACGAAATCTGGGTCGTCAGTGAAATACAACACTTAACACGACAGCACGTTCATTACTGACAGCAACGTACAGCCAGAACAGAACTATTGCACAGAGAAGGCAACTATTTATATGTACAGACAACGAATATTCCAGAATGGTAGTACTTGTAAGCACATCGAATATTTCAGCATACATAAACACTGAAAACATAAGATACTTCAAGAACTTTCCGGCGATTATATAAGCTAAATAACAACTAATAGATGGTGGTCGGGTTTTCAGTGGCGACCCTCAGCACGCCCACCAGTGACGCTGACCACTACACCACACTGCATGCACCACAGCTAGGGGCAATATTTTTATATTGTGAATAAAATAAATTACGTCCTGAAAATTTCTGACCTGTACTTTACGGAAAGTTACCTACTCCTACAAGAGCAATGTTTCTAATAACATAGCTATCAAGTGACATTAAACAGTAACTGAAGACACCTTAATTTCTTGCATTTCATATTACGTCACCCACCTCCAGTACTGTTAATGTTGTAACTATCAGTGTTTCTTTTTTCTTTAGTTTTTTCTGTTTTTTCTCTGTTGTACCGCGAAGCAGTGTAAAGGTCTACTTATCATATAAATGTCTATGAGCCGCCGGCCGCGGTGGTCTCGCGGTTCTAGGCGCGCAGTCCGGAACCGTGCGACTGCTACGGTCGCAGGTTCGAATCCTGCCTCGGGCGTCGGTGTGTGTGATGTCCTTAGGTTAGTTAGGTTTAAGTAGTTCTAAGTTCTTGGGGACTAATGACCACAGCAGTTGAGTCCCATAGTGCTCAGAGCCATTTTTTTTTTGTCTATGAGCCAGAAACTTCTTAAGTGATCCACTAAATTAATTTGATCATCACCGGTGTTCGAGATAAACGTGCAATTACCACACACAGACGGCGGGAAGGGCGCGGAAGGGGGGGGGGGGGGGACGCGAAAAACAGCGCAGTCCCTGTCGCAAAGCAGAAACGGACCGATTTATCCGACGCCCAAAAGAGCATGATCATTGACTTTCGGGCAAAGGGTGGAAGCACTTCCGCAATGGCTAAATTTGTAAACAGTTCACCTGCCACCGTGGATAAGTACACAGTGCATGCCAAAATGGCGCTATCTGCAACTGTTGAACCAAGGGCTACCAGCAATGTCTTCTCAACAACTGTTCAGCGAACGTTGGAGCGTATGGGCCTTCGTAGCAGGTGCTAGGTTCGTGCACCCAAGACGACTGCAGTTCATTAGCGACGAATGATCGAAATTGTACGTTAGTGCCGCAACTGGACACCCACTGGGTGGCGACAGGTGACATTTTCAGATGAACCACGTTTTATGCTCAAACGGTCGGATCGTCTTTCTGGAAGGCACAGTAGATCAACACAACTATGCGTCTTTCAAATGGTTCAAAAAAAAAAAAAAGTTCAAATGGATCTGAGCACTATGGGACTTAACTGCTGAGGTCATCAGTCCCCTAGATCTTAGAACTACTGAAACCTAACTAACCTAAGGACAACACACACATCCATGTCCGAGGCAGGATTCGAACCTGCGACCGTAGCAGCAGCGTGGTGCCGGATAAAGCACCTAGAACCGTTCGGTCACAGCGGCCGGCTATGCGTCTTTCCTTGGGGACCATGTCGATCCCTGCATGCAATGTGTTTTTCTTCGGCACGGTGGCATTCACCAGCAGGTCAATGCAACGTGTCACACAGCTCACAGTCCACGTGCGTGGTTCGAAGAGCACCAGGATGAGTTTACATTACTACCATGGCCACCAAACTCCCCGGATTCAAATCCAATCAAGAACCCGTGGGACCACCTCGATGTGGCTGTTCGTGTCATTGATCCTCAACCGTGAAGCCTAGCGCAGATAGCCACGGTACTGAAAAAATGGTTCAAATGGCTCTGAGCACTATGGGACTCAACATCTTAGGTCATAAGTCCTCTAGAACTTAGAACTACTGAAACCTAACTAACCTAAGGACATCACCCACACCCATGCCCGAGGCAGGATTCGAACCTGCGACCGTAGCAGCCCCGCGGTTTCAAACTGCAGCGCCAGAACCGCACGGCTACCGCGGCCGGCCGGTACTGAAGTCGGGATCTTCCAGAACCTTGCTGACTCTCTTCCTGTACGTACTGCGCTGCAAAATGCGGTTAATTAGGCTTCTGACAATTGGTTACACTAATGTGATACGACAATGTAGCAGTTTAAAGATTCATCTACTTGTTGTGATTCATTCAGAGTTTACAGCAAAACTCCTACATGTTGAATAAAAACGACTGCTGCTGTTGTAAATCCTTTAATAAAGGCACGATCTGTTTCGAAATTTTAAATTACATCTTCGGGTGCAAACCTGAATAAAAACAAGAAAAAAGCCGTAAATAATTTTATAGAAAGACCATACGACAGGGACAAAAAGTGTACTGAAGACCGAAACTTACATCATGTGGTCAGGCTATTTTTACTACCTGATCCCACCTCTTTCTTTAAAATTTGGGGAATTTCGCAAAAAGCAACAGTTACGGACGAAACTAGAACCTATGAAGAAATGGGACATGCGGAAAGATTAAGAACGCACCGGTAAGAAGGAAAGAGAGAGATAGAGAGATAGAGAGAGAGAGAGAGAGAGAGAGAGAGAGATGGGAGGGGGGGGGGGGGTGAGAAAGTATAGAGTAAACATTACACCAGGTGTAGCCGCACCGTAATGGAACGCTGCAGCCGCCATACACCCTTACACGGACTGACTGGATATCAAAATATGTGCACGCGGAGAGCGGCACATGTGTGGAAGCGTGAATAGCCGCCGATAAACTTTAAGGAAATGGTTGTGAACCAGGCGAACAAAGATAACGTACTAATAAAAATTGCGACTGTCAAGTGGATAACTTACAGACACAAGGGTAAAAACCTAGAATCTATCGTGAACCATTTACAAAAATTACATATAGAATTAAAGAACTCTTAAAATTGTTAGAGTTTCTTAGAAAATTAAGACCGTTTAAATAGGGGGGAGTATCCCAAGAAAAGACTCTAAGGAAGAGGAGATAAGGGGCAGAGGGCGGATGAACCAGGCTGTTCCTTTAAGTAATCAAATTTGATAAACTGACTCTACGCCCTAACTCTTCAAATGGTTCAAGTGGCTCCGAGCACTATGGGACTCAACATCTGAGGTCATTAGTCCCCTATAACTTAGAACTACTTAAACCTAACCAACCTAAGGACATCGAACACATCCATGCCCGAGGCAGGATTCGAACCTGCGACCGTAGCAGTCGCGCGGTTCCGCCTAGAAACGCTCGGTCACCACGGCCGGCTGCCTTAACTCTGTTTGAGAATTTAGTGTTTGGTATGAAGATCATCATCATTTACGGTGTTGATCTTTATGGAGAAGGTTGCTTTCCTGTTGCATCAAGTATGGACACGAATAAAATGACGAGCCTCCTTGCCACTGACAGTTGATGACGGTTGAGTGCTATTGGCGACTCAGGGACGGGGTATGCTTCCCTGCGTCACATGACCACCGCGGCACCATCTGTGCTGTGCTCTACTTCATATCCATGCAACCCGTGGCAGAATCCCTTCCTCAAAAGACCGGCTATGGAATTACTTCTCATTTATCTAAAAAGTTATTCTTTTGCATTTTCATTGCTTATCTTGGAGCTACTTTCCCTGAGCCTATCGTCCTATGTTGGACTGTTCGCCTGAACTGTACAACTACTACAAGCCGATATTGTGGCTACAGTGACTAATAACTAAATTTCATAGCCCGGCTTTGAAACAGATAAAAACCGTAAATCAACTCAAAGGAAGTGAAATCCTTGTCATTTGGCTAAACAAAATGCAGATCCTGTCGTCATGATTTCCACCTCAAAATACAAAATCACTGGTTCCAAATTTGTTCTAATCCTGAATTGTACAATGCTCAGGAACACTCTCTTCCTTACTATTAAGCACAAGCCTCAGAATTCACAACACAGATGCTAACGCCGGCCAGGGTGTCCGAGCGGTTCCAGGCGCTACAGTCTGGAACCGCGTGACCGCTACGTTTGCAGGTTCGAATCCTGCCTCGGGCATGGATGTGTGTGGTGTCCTTAGGTTAGTTAGGTTTAAGTAGTTCTATGTTCTAGGGGACTGATGAACTCAGAAGTTAAGTCCCATAGTGCTCAGAGCCATTTGAACCATTTTGAACAGATGCTAACAGTTCTAAGATCTTCAACCACCTAACATTAACCATGTCCAAAAATGCTATTCGTCGTTATCGGTCTGTGCTAAAGTTAAACGCATTATCCCTAAAGTGACAAGTGTTCTGCCCCATTTTCTGCTTCCGCATGCCCTCCGTGGTCTCGATTTTATACCAACTCATTAATTTTCCATTCCTCCTCGTATCTGTATAACTGTGTATGTTATGTGTCAAAATGGTCAGTCACTTGACTTAGTATCCCACCACACCACCATTCATAGTTAGAATTTCTGTGGTTTCCTCAAACCGTTTAAATGACTACTGGGATGTTTACTTTGGAAACGGCTCTAGCTATTTCTTTCGTAAACATTGATCTCTGTCTGTAATGAACTCAACACTAATGGAACACCAAAGCCTCATCTTCCTTCCTTTGAACCTAAGCAACTCCATTTTGCATAAGAATGAGGCAGACAAATGCTTCACACTATACGAAATTCTCATTGTCTGAAGAGCACCATATGAGTTTACTGGACTTACCTGGCCACCAAACTCTCCGGATTTAAGCCCAATCGAGAATCTGTGGGACCTCCTCTGTCAGGCTCTCCGTGCCATGGATCCTCAGCCATGAAACCACAGCACTGGAGTGACTCCATATTCCAGTCAGTGCCTTCCAAACCCACATTTACTCGCTTCCTGCACGTTTCGCTCCACAAAAGATAATTAGGTTTCTGACAGCTGGTCACATTGACATAAAGTGTAGTTCTGCACCCGTAATATTTATGAATTACTATGTACTTAATGTGTGATATAAAGGTCATTTAACTATCTTCCTAGGTGTAAGAATATGCACAAATGTTAGTGAATTAGAACCATTTTCTGCACAGTAAAATTGGCTCAGTTGTATAGGTTTAATAAGTTAGCTGGCAGCAGGTTTGAGATTCTTACAAAGAGTGACATCGTACAGTAAGGGAGAAAGCTAAGGGAGCAGGGTGTTATTTGTAACAGACAGGCTGATGGTGAGGTATTTACCAAAAGGAAGTCGATGCGCATTACGGATGACTGGAGCAAACAGTTGGAGAGCAAGTTGTGTAGGACGAATAGCGGTTGGCAACTGAGACAGGTCAGGAGTGGCAGAGAGATGCCCTACCAGGAGGGAGAACACGCATATTGTAGAGAGCCAGTGCTGCAGGATGAAGAGAAAATTAAGTTTCGCTCAGCCCCGACGGCTCAGAAGTATGGCAGCTGACACCGGCAGGCCAGCAGTGGCTGTGAGATGTCTGTCACGAAGGATAAAGCTATAGGGCAGAGACGAAGCTGCGTGCAGTCCAACACATATGTAGGTGCAACTGGTTAACACAACCAGAATGGCAGTGGCTGTGAAGTACTTATGAGGAGTACAAGGTGAAATTTAGGGAAGAGAGGAGGTAGAGCACAGAATAGAGTGTGCAAGTCAAGTAGCTGAGATAGGCAAGCCAGCATTTGGTTTGAAGTACGTACCAAAAGCGAGAGAATGCATACTGTAAAGAGTTATGAGCAGTTGGGCAGAGATCAGGTTGTGCACGCCCTAACTGTATAAAAGTGACTGGGAGGCCAACAGCGGCCGTGAAATTCTTGTCAGGACGTAGAAAATGCACATGGTAGAGAGTCAGAACAGCAGGATGGAGCGCATCATACCGGGATGCTGGTTGGTTGATTTGACGGAATGGACCAAACAGAGAGGTCTTCAGTCCCATCGGATTAGGGAAGGATGGAAAATGAAGTCAGCCATGCCATTTCAAAGGAACCATCCTGACATTTGCCTGAAGCGATTTACGGACATCACAGAAAACCTAAATCAGGTGGCTGGACGCGGATTTCAATCGTTATCCTACCGAATGTGAGTCCAGTGTGCTAACCAATGCGCGACCCTGCTCGTTAGTGGGATGTGTGCAGCCAAGAGAGCACTAAGCCATGGAAGTTGACCTAGCCGCGCGGGACTAGCCGAGCGGTCTAGGGCGCTGCAGTCGTGGACTGTGCGGCTGGTCCCGGCGGAGGTTCGAATCCTCCCTCGGGCATGGGTGTTTGTGTTTGTCCTTAGGACAGTTTAGGTTAAGTAGTGTGTAAGCTTAGGGACTGATGACCTTAGCAGTTAAGTCCCATAGGATTTCACACACATTCTGAAGCTGACCGAGGCAGACCAACCCTGCCCTGTGAGATACTTACCTGGGTGAAGAATGTGTACATAACAGACGGTAAGGGTGGCAGGGCGAAGAGCAGATTATGTGCACCTCGATGAAAGTACAAATGCGACAGCCATAGTGGCATTTACATTGAAGTACTTGTCTGGGGGTGGAGAGCTAAGGGTACCAAGCGAGCAGCAGGTTGTGTGCAGGTCAGAGTGCATGCAAGCATGGCTGCTCAAAAAAGCAATCTGACAGTGTCTTTGCGGTATTGACTGTGAGGGTGAGTGCACGTATGATGGAGAGACAGGGTAGCAAGGTAAAGAGCAGGTGGCGCATGGCTCAGAGAGCGCACAGCTGCAGCAGCTGAGACAGGCAGGCCAGCAGCGGCTGTGACGTACTTACCAGGAGGGAGAGCGCGCGCATGGTGGAGAGCCAGGGCGGCAGGGCGGAGAGAAGGTTGTGCGCCGCCCAGAGCGCGCGCAAGCGCGGCAGTTGAGACAGGCAGGCTGGCAGGGCCGCCAGCTGGTTGCGGTCGAGTCGCAGCTCTTGAAGCCTGCAGCAGAAGACACACCACAATAGATTCGGCGTGAGTCAATGTATCCTTTGTTAGCAGTGCAGCAGCAATAATAATACACAATAGTGAATCTGTCAACTTCTTTTGGGTGGGCACCACAGCGCTAGTAAATTTGAAGAAAGACTTAATTCCATTGGTGCTTAATAATGTACATTTTTAAAATTCAAACTGGTGGAGTGATGTCTGTTTTGAGATCTGACTATCATGGACATTGCTTAGATGCGCCGCCTCCTTGATGAGAGAGCGCTCAGGTTTATTCCACTAAGGTAACAGGTCTGGGAGGACCATAAACGTGGTGTTGTCCGATCTTGTAGACGCTGTTCAACTGATGTGTTTAGAAGGGCAGTTTACATTCGCATCTACAACATCCTGGCTAAATGCATAAACTAAAAACTAAACTCCGTCCGAACAGGCCTTGGGGGGCCCAACGGTACCGACCGGCCGACGTGTCATCCTCAGCCCACAGGGTGTCACTGGATGCGCATATGGAGGGACATGTGGTCCGTACACCGCTCTCCCGGTAGTGCGTCAGTTTACGAGACTGGAGCCTCTACTTCTCAATCAGGTAACTCCTCGGTTTGCCTCACAAGGACTGAGTGCATCCCGCTTGCCAATAGCGCTCGGCGGACGATCACCCATTCAAGTGCTAGCCCAGCCCGAGAGCGCTTAACTTCGATGATCTGACGGGAACCGGTGTTACCACTGCGGCAAGGTCGTTGGCAAATGCATAAACTACTCCACCTTTAAATGCGCTCATAGACAACTATAGCATAGATCTATAGTGAGAACGATGTAGGTGATGAAAACACTGTTGCTCGAGTGCAATCTGTGCATGAATGATTACTGTCAGATATACTTCATTGTCACAATGGTCTGATTGGCCACATAACAAAACATTGGTCAGTAGACCTATGCTGGGCAACAAGAAGATGTCTCCGCATCCTGAAAATCTAAAGACTGCAAACCAGGTTAGTATGCATCTCTTCCTTTTTCTTCTTTCTCCTAGCGTTTATCCCATCTAGTAAGAAGGAGTACGCTTTTTCAGGATGACCTTCCTGACACCAGTCCTCAGGGTCACCTAAGGGAGGAGAGACGGATGTGCTATCTATCTGAGAATCATGTAACTTCGTTCTGTATGTTACAGTATTTTAAATGTTTATATTTACTTGCGACCTTGAGATGTGGCAGTGACATGGTATTTTCCTGTCCACCCTCATTTCTGAACGTAATATTAGGTAATCTACATGGTCTAGTCACGTTAATATGACCACCGTCTATGGTTCAAATGGCTCTGAGCACTATGGGACTTAACATTGGTGGTCATCAGTCCCCTCGAACTCAGAACTACTTAAACCTAACGAACCTAGGGACATCACACACATCCATGCCCGTGGCAGGATTCGAACCTGCGACCGTATCGGTCACGCGGTTCCAGACTGAAGCGCCTAGAACCGCACGGCCACACCACCCGGCCCACCATCTATGTTCGATGTCAGCGTGCAATAACGACTCCCAGATGGTAATTGGAGGGTGTATAAAGCGTAAAGGTTGATGCGAAAAACAGTGCAGTCGCTGTCGTAATGCGGAAGCGGAGCGATTTATCTAACGTCCAAGAGGCCATGGTCGTTGGCCTTAGGATCAAGGGTGGAGACATTTCCGAAACGACAAAGTTTGTAAATTCGTCGCCTGTTCCCGGGGTTAAAGTATACCACGCGTGGCAAAATGGTGCCATGACTGCTGTGAATGACGGCTGTGGAGATGTGTACGGGCGAACAGATGTTCAGATCATGAGCAACTGACCGCCCAGGTGGACCAACGGGCTACCAACAGTTTCTCCTCAACGGCCATCAGCGAATATTGCTACGTATGGGCCACCGCAGTGGGTGCCTGGTCCGTGCACAAATGCTGACTGCTGCTCATCAGCGTCAAAGGCTGGAATTTGCGCTCCAGAACCGCAACGGCACGTCCGCTGAGTGGCGACAAGTGACCTTTTCTGATGAATCACGTATTATGCTCCATCGGATAGATGGACGTTGACGTGAATGGCATGAAACGTCTGAAAGCAAAGTGTCCAGGATGGAGCAGGGAGTATTATGGTCTGAGGAATACTTCGGTGGCATACGCTGGGTGAAGTCGTCATTCTGGAAGGCACAATAAATCAGTACAAGTATGCATCTGTCCTTGAGAACCGTGTCCACCCCAGAATGTAGTGTTTTTCATCGGCACGATCCCATCTACCAGCAGAATTAATGCAAATTGTTACACAGCTCGCACTATACGTGCTTAGCTCGTTGAGCTACAGGATGAGTTTACCGTACTTCCCTGGCCACCAAGATCCTCGGATTTAAACCCAATCGAGAATTTGTTGGACCAGCTTGATCGAGCTGTTCGCGCCATGGATCCTCCAACGAGAAACCTAGAGCAGCTGACCAAGGCACTGTAGTCTGCACGGCTCCCCATCCTTGTCTGTACCTAAAAGTACTTAACTGACTCTCCACATACACGTACAGCAGCAGTCCACGCTGCAGAATGTGATTATTCAGGCTTTTGGAGAGGATCACATTACTGTGACTGAACAGTGCATTAAGTCAAGGAGCAGCGCAACTTATTTCATAACAGCTCATAAAATATGCAGTTGGAAATCTGCAATTTATTGATGCTTTTTTTTTGAGCCATCAGTCTTCTGACTGGTTTGATGCGTCGCGCCAGTAATACCTCCCATGTGCCAACCTTTTCATCTCACAGTCGCACTTCCAACCTACGTCCTCAGTTATTTGGTGGATGTATTCCAATCTCTGCCCCCCTATAGTATCATGGAAGTTATTCCCTGACGTCTTAACAGATGTTTTATCTGCCTCTCCCTTCTTCTTGTCAGTGTTTCCATATATTACTTTCCTCGCAGATTTTCTAGAGAACTTTCTCATTCCCTACCTTAAGTCCATCTAATTTTCGACATTCTTTTGCAGCACTAGACTTCAAATGGTTCTATTCTCGTCTGTTCCGGTTTTCCCGCAGTCGATGTCTCACTACCATACAATGTTACGGTCCAAACGTATATTCTCAAAAGGTTCTTTCTCAAATGAAGACCAATGCTTGATAGAAGATTACTCTTAGACAGGAATGCCCTTTTCGCCAGTGATAGTCTGCTTTTTATGCCCCCCTTGCTCCGTCTACCGTGGATTATTTTGCTACTTCGGTAGCAGAATTCCGTAACTGCATCTAATTCGTGATCACCAATCCTGATGTGAAGTTTCTCACTGTTCTCATTTCTGCTACTTCTCATTACTTTCGTCTTTCTTCGATTTACTCTCAATCCATATCAGACTGTTCATTACAGTCAACATGTTCTGTAATGCTTCTTCACTTTCACTAGGGATGGCAACGACATCCGCAAATCCATTCACCTTGAATTTCAATTCCACTCTTGAACCTTTCTTTTATTTTCGTCATTGCTTCTTTTGTGTATAGCTTAAACAGTAGGGACGAAAGACTACAGCCATGTATTCCATTATGTTAGCAGATAAGTCTTCCCCCTCATAGAGATCTTTAATGTACCTTTCCACCTATCTGCTCTCTCCTTTGCATTTAACAGTGGAATTCTCATTGCACTCGTAATGTTACCACCCTTGCTTTTAATTGCACCGGAGGTTGTTCTGTCTTTCCTGTATGCTGAGTCAGTCCTTTCGACCGCCATTTCTTTTTCGTATTCTTCACATTTTTCGTATAGCCATTTCGCCTTAGCTTCTCTGCACTTCCCTATTTATTTCATTCCTAAATGACTTGGTATTTTTGTATTTCTGAAATTCCGTGAACACTTTTGAAATTCCTCCTTTCGTCGGTAAACTGAAGTATTTCTTCTGTTACATGTGGTTTCGTGGCAGTTACCTTCCTTGTATCTACGTTTTTCTATCCAACGTCTGCGATTGCCCTTTGTAGAGGTGTCCATTGCTCTTCAACTGAACCGCCTGCTCAGCTATTCATTATCGTAGTATCTATAAATTCAGAGAACTTCAAGCGTATCTCTTCATTCCGTAGCACTTCCTATCCCACTTCTTTCGGCATTGATTCTTCCTGACTAGTCTCTTAAACTTCAACCTACTCTTCATTACTACCAAATTTTGATATGAGTCTTTATCTCCCATTGCGTATGCCTTAAAATCCAATATCTCATTTCGGAATCTCTGCGTGACCATGATTGTAATCTAACTGAAATCTTCATGTATCTCCTGGCCTTTTACAAGTAGACCTTCTCATCTTGTGGTTCTTGAACAGAGTATTCGCTGTTACCATCTGACACTGTGGAACTCAATTAGTCTCTCTTCTTTCTTAAGCCTACTACGAAGACAATATTCACCCGTAACCCTCGCTTCTACTCCTTCCCCCATTCCAGTCCACCATGACTCTTAGAGTTTCATATCCGTTGATATATTTATTACCCATTCAATATCCTCATATGCTCTCCCTGCCTCCTCATCTGCTTGCAATGTCGGCATGCATACCTGAAATATTGTTGTCGGTGTAGGCGCGCTGTCGATTCTAAAGAGAACAATACTATCACTGAACTACGCACAGTAACTCACTCTCTGCCCTACCTTTCTATTCTTAACCAATCTTACTCCAGTTATATCACATTCTGCAGCTGTTTCTATTACCATATACTTGTCTGACCAGAAATACATGTCTTCTTTCCATTTCACTTCACTGACGCCCACTATATCTAGGTTGAGCGTTAGCATTTCCATTCTCAGATTTTCTAGTATCCCTACCACGTTCAAATTTCTAACATTCCATGCCCCGATTCGTAGAGTGTTTTCCTTACATTGGATATTCAATCTTTATCTGATAGTTAGCTCTCCTTTGGCACTTACCTCCAGGAGATGCCAATGGGGGAGTATTCCGGAATATTTTGCCCATGGAGAGATTATCATAACACTTTTAAAGTACAGGCAACATGTCCTGTGGATAAACGTTGTGTGTCTTTTGCAGTGGTTTCCATTACTTTCTTTATCCTCACGCCGTTGATCACTACTGGATCTTTCGCGTTTTAGGGTAGCGTCCCATCGCAAGGGCAAGAGTGTGCCCTGAACCTATGTTCTCTCCTACGCCCTCTTTGACAAGGCCATTGATAGAATGACGGGGACTTCTTACGCCGGAAGGCTTCGGCAGCCATTGATGGTGATTTTTATTCACAATATAAGGGGTGGCGGGATTCGAACGCGGACGTTTTTATTAGTAATCAAAGACGTTACCCCTAGACCACGAGAACGGGACATAAGCACCCCAAAATTCAACGTATGATTCGTATCTTATGTGTTCCTTTAAGTAACAGTGTATCAGAACTAATGTAGGCGAGTGACAGCCGTGTCTGACTATCGATACGCAAGAAGGAGAGGTATGGCTGCAGGAGAGGCGAATCCACTAGTGTAGGCGGAAGGTAGGTCCCGTAAAGGGGGGAAAAAAGAGATGCATCGAATATTCTAGATGGATGGTGCAGGGGGGACACAGTTTCAGCGGGAACGCTCTTTGACCCTGCAGGTTGGGAGAGAGGACATTGTCCTTCCGTAAAAATACGTTTTCGTGGTATCGGCCACTATTAAATCTGCTCACCGAGCACCGGCGCGCTCCATGAAGCGCGGCCGAGAAACGCATCGTTGGCCGCACTTCTCCGTGCGCGTCCCGCTGCTAACATCGCAGGCGGCCTTCGCGCGCGCACTTCAAACCACAGCGAATGGCCACCCATAACACTCAGCAATTGGCCGCCCAGACTATACAGCGATCCCAGCTGCCGGCTCCGTAACGGACCTGCTGTCCGATGTGGATTTGAAAGCGTTCTGGACTTAAAATCTGAATGCCATACTGAAACTTGGACCTAAACGTTCACTAGGCTTAGTATGCCAACGGTCTTTTGAATTCCGCCAAAATACTGCATTTCACTTGCAGTTCTTGGACGTTGGTATAAACACAATCAATTTATATAATTTTTCATAACTGTTCGTCTACAACTCGGCGCTTGATAACAGAATTATTTATATCAGTGTTGCGTCAATAAACCGTAGAACGGTAATATATTTATTATTATTATATTATTATTACATTATTATATTATTATTATATATATTATTATATATATTACATTTTTATATTATATACACTTCTGGAAATTGAAATAAGAACACCGTGAATTCATTGTCCCAGGAAGGGGAAACTTTATTCGCACATTCCTGGGGTCAGATACATCACATGATCACACTGACAGAACCACAGGCACATAGACACAGGCAACAGAGCATGCACAATGTCGGCACTAGTACAGTGTATATCCACCTTTCGCAGCAATGCAGGCTGCTATTCTCCCATAGAGACGATCGTAGAGATGCTCGATGTAGTCCTGTGGAACGGCTTGCCATGCCATTTCCACCTGGCGCCTCAGTTGGACCAGCGTTCGTGCTGGACGTGCAGACCGCGTGAGACGACGCTTCATCCAGTCCCAAACATGTTCAATGGGGGACAGATCCGGAGATCTTGCTGGCCAGGGTAGTTGACTTACACCTTCTGGAGCACGTTGGGTGGCATGGGATACATGCGGACGTGCATTGTCCTGTTGGAACAGCAAGTTCCCTTGCCGGTCTAGGAATGGTAGAACGATGGGTTCGATGACGGTTTGGATGTACCGTGCACTATTCAGTGTCCCCTCGACGATCACCAGAGGTGTACGGCCAGTGTAGGAGATCGCTCCCCACACCAAGATGCCGGGTGTTGGCACTGTGTGCTTCGGTCGTATGCAGTCCTGATTGTGGCGCTCACCTGCACGGCGCCAAACACGCATACGACCATCATTGGCACCAAGGCAGAAGCGACTCTCATCGCTGAAGACGACACGTCTCCATTCGTCCCTCCATTCACGCCTGTCGCGTCACCACTGGAGGCGGGCTGCGCGATGTTGGGGCGTGAGCGGAAGACGGCCTAACGGTGTGCGGGACCGTAGCCCAGCTTCATGGAGACGGTTGCGAATGGTCCTCGCCGATACCCCAGGAGCAACAGTGTCCCTAATTTGCTGGGAAGTGGCGGTGCGGTCCCCTACGGCACTGCGTAGGATCCTACGGTCTTGGCGTGCATCCGTGCGTCGCTGCGGTCCGGTCCCAGGTCGACGGGCACGTGCACCTTCCGCCGACCACTGGCGACAACATCGATGTACTGTGGAGACCTCACGCCCCACGTGTTGAGCAATTCGGCGGTACGTCCACCCGGCCTCCCGCATGCCCACTATACGCCCTCGATCAAAGTCCGTCAACTGCACATACGGTTCACGTCCACGCTGTCGCGGCATGCTACCAGTGTTAAAGACTGCGATGGAGCTCCGTATGCCACGGCAAACTGGCTGACACTGACGGCGGCGGTGCACAAATGCTGCGCTGCTAGCGCCATTCGACGGCCAACACCGCGGTTCCTGGTGTGTCCGCTGTGCCGTGCGTGTGATCATTGCTTGTACAGCCCTCTCGCAGTGTCCGGAGCAAGTATGATGGGTCTGACACACCGGTGTCAATGTGTTCTTTTTTCCATTTCCAGGAGTGTATATTATTATATATATTATTATATTATTATTATATTATTCTGGATATAACAGTTTTGTATGAGATGAAATGAAATGCCGTGTGGCTAGGGCCTCCCGTCGGGTAGACCGTTCGCCTGGTGCAAGTCTTTTGAGATGACGCCACTTCGGCGACTTGCGTGTCGATGGAGATGAAATGTTGATGATGAGGACAACACAACACCCAGTCCCTGAGCGGATAATATCTCCGACCCAGCCGGAAATCGAACCCCGGCCGTTAGGTATGACATTTCGTCGCGCTGATTACACAGCTACCAGGGGCGGACTTGTAGGAGATAGGCCGATGTTAAAAATACTGCAACAAAGGCTCCATATGAATATATGTGTGTTACTGTTGTGATTCATAGACTTAGTTTAATTATGAATGCTGGCAAAAGTGAGGTGTCTGACATCACGAGCTGAGGAAAGTTCACATATGTGAGTAGTGTCCCATTATTCTGGGCAGATCGCGACGGGTTTGGCTGAGGGCAGACCATGGAGCTGGTGACAGCTTAACTCCAGCGGCACAGTATGTTGTTTTGTTACACTGAAGCGCAAAATAACCTGGTCTAGGCATGACTGTTCAAATAGAGAGATATGCAAACGGGCAGAATACGGCGCTGCGGCCGGCAACGCCTATATATGACAACAAGTATCTGGGGCAGTTGTTAAATCGGTTACTGCTGCGACAATGGCAGGTTTCCAAGATTTAAGTGCGTTTGAATGTTGTGTTATAGTCGGCGGACGAGCGATAGTACGCAGCATCTCCGAGGTACTGATGAAGTGTGGATGTTCCCATATGACCACTTCACGAGTGTACCGTGAATATCAGGAATCCGGTGAAACATCAAATCTCCGACAACGTTGCGGCCGGAAGAAGATCCTGCAAGAATGGGACCAACGGCGACTGACGAGAGTCGTTCAACGTGACAAATTGCTGCAGAATTTCAATGCTGGGCCATCAACAAGTGTCAGTGTACGAACTATTCAACGAAATGTCATCCATACGGGCTTTCGGACCCGAAGGCCCATACGTGTATCCTTGATGACTGCAGGACACAAAGCTTTACGCCTCGCCTGGGCCCGTCATCACCGACACATGTAGCCTGGTCGCACGAGTCTCGTTTCAAATTGTATCGAGCCGATAGACGTGTGTGGATATGCAGACAACCTCACGAATCCATGGACCCTGCATGTCAGCAGGGAACTGTTCAAGCTGGTGTAAGGTATAGGTGTGGGGCGCGTGCAGATGAAGTGATATGGGTCCCCTGATTCGTCTACATACGTCTCTGACAGGTGACACGTACATAAGCATCCTGTCTGATCACCTGAATCCATTCATGTCCATTGTGCATTCCGACGGGTTTGGGCAATTCCAGAAGGAAAATGCGATACCTCACGCGTCCACAATTGCTACAGAATGGCTCCAGTAACACTCTTCTGAGTTTAAACACTTCCGCTGGGGACCAAACTCCCTAGATATGAACCTTATTGAGCAGATCTTGGATGCCTTGCAACGTGCTGCCCAGGAGAGGTCTCCACCCCCTCCTATTCTTACAGATTTATCGACAGCCCTGCAGGATTCATTGTATCAGTTCCCTCGAGCACTACTTAAGACTTTATTGAAGTCCGTGCCACGTCGTGTTGCTGCACTTCTGCGTGCTCGCGGGAGCTCTATATGACATTAGCGAGCTGAACCAGTTTCTCTGGCTCTTCAGTGTAGTTCATCTGATTTGTGTGAAGTACAATCACGCACACTTGAGTAGGAAGTGACTTTGATTGGTACTCAAAAGTTATATGTTAATGATTGGACGAAATGAACGAAGATTATGTTGTGCTACTGCGTTATATCTATCACTGGCACTGGTAAGTAGGGCTACGCTTATTATCTTCTTGTTTATATGCTCAATGCTGTAAATAATCGCAGATGAGCTTCTGGTCGCTATTGAGTGTGGACATTTAATAGGTATGGAGATTGCTGTGAGGTACTGCGCTAAGAAGTATCCTTCATTAAAGTACAGGAGTTGGTCATCAGAGAAGAGACTGGAACGAATGCCACTTTGATGGACTGGAATAGGTAGGTGGTGTTGTAGTTGATTATTGATTCGTTGGAAGGGATGGACTCAAAATCCTTGCTAAAAATGGAGGTAAAGCTGATGGGATTGTAGGAGTAGGCGCCTGTGGCAGGTTTATTAGGTTTCAAGAGCAGGAGAACTCGAGAGGTTTTCCATGACTCAGGATAGATAACGCTATAGAAAATGGTTAGTATTTCAAGGAGGGAGAAGAGGATTTCTTTTAGGTGTCTGTAGGTTAGCCGGCCGCGGTGGTCTCGCGGTTCTAGGCGCGCAGTCCGGAACCGTGCGACTGCTACGGTCGCAGGTTCGAATCCTGCCTCGGGCATGGATGTGTGTGGTGTCCTTAGGTTAGTTAGGTTTAAGCAGTTCTAAGTTCTAGGGGACTGATGACCACAGCAGTTGAGTCCCATAGTGCTCAGAGCCATTTGAACCATTTTCTGTAGGTTACGCAGCTATGCCGGGGGCAATGTTGCGTTTGTTATGAAGTATCAGTTGAATATCTTATGTTGTTGTTGTAATGGCTCTAGAATTAGTCGTATAAAGGTAGAAAATTGGATAAACTTCCAGAACAAGTATATTGGTGTGTTTCTCATATTACGGTTTGTATTGTGATTACAACAATTAGTAAGAAAAAAGATGTAAATTACAAAAGCATGAGAGATAGCATAATTTATAGTGGGAAGGTGGTGAAGTGGAGCAGACGTCTTAGACGGCCCAGGATACTCTTAGTGCCATATTTGTTTCTCTCAGCTACGGTTCTTGATGCTAAATGAAACAAGTTCACTGTTACCAGTCGTAACACAACACACACACAAATGTCATACTAACTAATGTAAATCCATCCGATGATGGAGGTTTAAACCTTTGACACGCGTCGTGGAAATAAATAGAACGGCGACTGGTAACAGTAAAGTTGTTGTTTCATTTAATGTCAATAACAGCCACGGTAAAGCCTAACCTAAAATGTTCGCATTTAAAGTTCTTGATGTGTTATTCAAGGCAGCGGATGTTCCTGCAGGGAGCTTTGTGGACACACTGCACACAGAGCAGTGAACCGCTCCCTGACGTGTGTATGAAGCCACGAGTTATCTAAATAAACCACTAACCGTTTTAACTCCAAACCATTAACCATTTTAATTCAGATCATAGTGATAACTTCACCGGCAGAACAAATTTTCTCAGAGTTTCCTAGCTGGTGTTGAAGCCCACTTCAGCGTGACAAAAATACTGAAGTTTTTGTACAGATTCTATTTCCTTATATTGTTCATAATATCGCAGAAATTCTTGTTTGACAATACATTCATTCTTATCGTCAGTTAAATATTTGTTAAGCGCACTTTGTACATTTCCTTCCGGGTAGGTACTGAATGTCACTCCGATTGGCATCGTGTCCCTCCTTTCGTAATTTATTCAACTTTCGCTTTTGCTAGGACGTCCCGCTGCCATTCTGTACCTCTTCAACGTCGAGTGGGGCTTTTCTAATTCACGTGACCAAGTCAGTTTCTATTACTGCCGGGACTACGGTTCATTTAATTGAGTAATGTATCTATTTTTATAAATGCAAAATGCATAACGTGGCCTTTGTTTGAACTAGATGTTCTGTCTCCCGCTTTAGAAACTTACAAGTAGACCATCCAGCATGGTAAGTAAAGTTCAGGACTCGGATGCCAATCCCACAAAGCAATTTATTGCAACTCTTCAACTTTGAAGGTTCCATGGACCTTTAATTCACTAAAAATAATACGATATTTTTCGACAGGTCCCCTGGCTCACTCATTAACATTGGAGAATGGCAATCGGTAATGAATAGATTGCAGATTCGAAACTCGCTATGATCTCTGTTTATTGTATTTTGCATTCAGTTCGAATAACTGCCTCATTTATCTACAAAATTGATCAAATATACACCAGTTAACACGTATCTAATTATCATTGTGCTGTCAAATATCGGTACCACCCCATGGTCATCAGTTGGCAACGGAATTGCAAGTTTCTGTTAGATGACAATAGCGGTCATGCAGAATCTGGCGGATCCACTGGTGTGCGCGTACTGAGTCACACCCACTGAGCCACGCCTCCTGAACTCTGAACCACAAGCGCCCTTTGCCTTTCAGTTTGAATACCTGCGTCATTTATCTGTAAAATTCATCAAATGTTCAAAAATGTTCAAATGTGTGTGAAATCTTATGGGACTTAACTGCTAAGGTCATCAGTCCCTAAGCTTACACACTACTTAACCTAAATTATCCTAAGGACAAACACGCACACCCATGCCCGAGGAAGTACTCGAACCTCCGCCGGGACCAGACGCACAGTCCGTGACTGCAGTGCCTGAGACCGCTCGGCTAATCGCACGCGGCATTCATCAAATATACACCAAGTTAACACGATATAGGACGGTCGGCGGAAGCCACTCGGCTCACTTGCACTTAGAGCCTCATTGCTATGTCAGCATCATTCGTGCTTAGTACAGCGAGCCTCATCCTAGTTGCTGTTGTATGAGGTGGAACCTAATTCTTGCTACGATATTTGTAATGAATCTTCATTTGCCTGGAGAAATAAAAGTTAAATACATCTTCTCTTTGTCATGTTAACTTTTTCGCAAATCATTTCTGCTCCTGTCCAGCTTTCCTGCGACAACAGTTGGCACACCACCCTGTAGCCCACCTCTCCTAACCACTGTGTACGAATTCGTGGAGAACAATCATTTGTATGAAAAATCCACGTCTTCGTTTTTCTGACTGTATATTGCACACAAAATTCTAGTTTTCACTGCAAATATGAACTCTTAAGCATAATATTTTATAAAAGATTCTTAATAATTTTGTAATGTTTTTGTATTTAAACTATCTTTTGTAAATATCGATAATTAAGAATTAATATTTACAATGAGTGAGAGTGTAATTAGTAATAAAACATTCATTTTTCATAAAAATTATCATTAAGTATGTGAGAATTAGCATATATTTAAATGTGCAGGGATTCGAATTGAACGAAAAAATAAAACGAAAGATATTGATCCATTTATTACCCGATTACCATTCTCCAATGGTAAAGAGTAAGCCATGACACCTGTCGAGAAAATCGCATTCATTTTAGTAAACTGATGGTCCACGGAAGTCTTCAGAGTAGATTTTCGAGAATGTTTGCGAGTTGCAGAGAACTGATTGATATCCGAGATCTGAACTTCACTACCACAAGGATAAAAAAAATTACAAAAATCCCGGTAGTCTCTTTGTTAGTCACAATCGTCCAAATGAGGAAGGCCGTGTCGGGAACTGAGTGAGTCCTCCTCAATGCGTGACCACTGAGCCACGTCCCGTAGTGGAGATAAAGACGACCCCCCTAATTAGGACCTTCTTCAAGGTGGTGCGACGGCTAAGATAAGTGGCTGCTTGCGGGGAGAGATAGGCGTATAAACACAGATGCAGGTGCAGGCAGCCTAGAGATAGCGGTGTAAACACAGCTCCGGGCAGCCTTGTCCCCACGGCGCGGCCGTGGGCTGGCGGCCGTTGGCGCGACCCGGTTGCTCGCGCGCGCATGCGCCGGCACCCGGCCTTGCTGCGGTGGGGCAGCTTTCCCCGCGGCTATAACACCTCCAGCTTCCTGGCAGACTTCGTCGCCCACCGACCCACACCACTGTCTGATCACTGGACCTCATCCCCTCTCAACTGCACCACACGTCCTACCTTTGTTTTGCCGGCCGCAGTGGCCGTGCGGTTCTGGGCGCTACAGTCTCGAACCGGGCGACCGATACGGTCGCAGGTTCGAATCCTGCCTCGGGCATGGATGTGTGTGATGTCCTTAGGTTGGTTAGGTTTAAGTAGTTCTAAGTTCTAGGCGACTGATGACCTCAGAAGTTAAGTCGCATAGTGCTCAGAGCCATTTGAACCATTTGAATTTTTTTTTGCTTTGATTATGATTCGTAAGAGGGGCGGATTGATATTTGCAAAAATAATGGCTAAGTGCGAGTAGAACTCCCACTCTAAGAGTCATGTGCACACACAATTATGTATGTAGATAGTTCATCTATACGGGGACTCGAGAATGTAAAAGATTTTTCCTTGGTTATCGCCATCGGTACTGGCATTATACACAACTGGCCATTAAAATTGCTACACCACGAAAATGACGTGCTACAGACGCGAAATTTAGCCGACAGGAAGAAGATGCTGTGATATGCAAATAAGTAGCTTTTCAGAGCATTCACACAAGGTTGGCGCCGGTGGCGACACCTACAACGCGCTGACATGAGGAAAGTTTCCAACCGATTTCTCATTCACAAACAGCAGTTGACCGGCATTGCCTAGTGGAACGTTGTTGTGATGCCTCGCGTAAGGAGGAGAAATGCACACCATCACGTTTCCGACTTTGATAAAGGTCGGATTGTAGCCTATCGCGATTACGGTTATCCGTATCGCGACATTGCTGCTCGCGTTGGTCGAGATCCAATGACTGTTAGCAGAATATGGAATCGGTGGGTTCAGGAGGGTAATAAGGAACGCCGTGCTGTATCCCAACGGCCTCGTATCACTAGCAGTCGAGATGACAGCCATCTTATCCGCATGGCTGTAACTGATCGTGCAACCGCGTCTTGATCCCTGAGCCAAGAGATCGGGACGTTTGCGAGACAACAGCCATCTGCACGAACAGTTCGATGACGTTTGGAGCAGCATGGACTATCAGCTCGGAGACCATGGATGCGGTTACCCTTCAAGCTGCATCACAGACAGAAGCGCCTGCGATGGTGTTCTCAACGACGAACCTGGGTGCAAGAATGGCAAAATGTCATGTTTTCGGATGAATTCAGGTTCTGTTTACAGCATTATGATGGTCGCATCCGTGTTTGGCGACATCGCGGTGAACGCACATTGGAAGCGAGTATTCGTCATCGTTATACTGACGTATCACCCGGCGATGGTATGGGGTGCCATTGGTTACACGTATCGGTCACCTCTTGTTCGCATTGACGGTACTTTGAACAGTGGACGTTACATTTAAGATGTGTTACGACCCGTAGCTCTATCCTTCATTCGATCCCTGCGACACCCTACATTTCAGCAGGACAATGCACGACCGCATGTTGCAGGTCCTGTACGGGCCTTTCTGAATATAGAAAATGTTCGACTGCTGCCCTAGCCAGCACATTCTCCAGATCTTTCACCAATTGAAAACGTCTGGTCAAAGATGGCCGAGCAACTGGCTCGTCACAATACGCCAGTCACTACTATTAATGAACTGTGGTATCGTGTTGAAGCTACATGGGCAACTGTACCTGTACACGCCATCCAAGCTTACACCGGTTGGGAGAGAGGGAGGGGATACACAGGAGTCTACTCGTGGCGTATACGGCCTGCTGGTAATTTGCAGCCCACTGAGAAGCGATGACAAGGGTGCTTGAGCCGTATCTTTCTGCTGTTAACTACGGAGGAACGACGCCCGTTGGGTCTGTGTTGTTGGTTTAGCCGGTCGCGGCTGTGTCCGGTGCGGCCGCAGTCCTATCATCACGTGCGGCCCCGTCGTGCAGGCGTAGTTGGCAGCCAGGACGCCAGCAACTTGTAACCGGTCTCTCTGTTTGTGTTGTCAGTCTGTTTCTTCTCTGCTGGGCAAAATACGACGCTTTTATAAAAACTAATTCACAGTCACTGCGAATTTTTTATTTTGTTGTAATGGTCGTGTTTCTTCACTGTAAGCTTTACAATTCGATTTAAGGAACATACGAGAAACTGTGAAAGCAACGAGTCAGGCTTCTACTTACACCTAAAGAATCAAAAATCCGCATCAGATCACATACAATATATTTTACGAATTCTACGCAATACCTAAAGTTCCTTCTATGAACATTTCGGAAGAATTTGTAATTTAACACATGTGGACAAATATACCAAAGACTTCGTAGACGAACAAACAGATTTAAAAAAATTAAAACAAATTTTAGGATACTCTATTGAAATTTTAAGAAAAGAAAACGAATAAAAACCACCCAACGCACAAAAACAACAGACAACCTTTAACCGCAGCTAAGAACAAAATTCTAATATCTACGATATACAACAGCCATCTCTGACATCAGAGATACTATATGCTCTGTAAACATAAATCATCACAGGAGTGAGAACTGTCATTTTATCTGTCAAAAATAGTGTTCTATACAGACGAAACTACGTGATCCATACAACTTGTCACCAGACAAATATTTGCTCAAAGATGCACTATGACCGTCGCTCCACCTACACTTAAGTAAAACTGAAAAATAACTTTACACGAAACACACCTAGATTAATTAATAAGTAAGCTATATTAATTGTAAGACGTGTACTTGACAATGGCATACTTGCCGAAACAAGCTTGTAATGAAGAAATACGACGAGCGCAAGTTGAATAAAATATTTGCAGCTAACTGGGAATCAATTTATATGAAAAAGTTGCTAGAGTACTTTAGGATTTCCATTGCCTCTTTATTTACATGACCATATGAGCACGTAACAAACGATTAGCTGATCGCTTCCGGGATCCAGGGAGGTGAATTTGTCCCGAATCGAATTCGCAACCCGCGTAAACGGCGAGGGCTGGTGAGCTGGTCAGCCTGCAAATGGTTTTTAGGCAGTTTACCACCTGACTACGTAATTGCCGAGCTGGTGCCTGCGTTCCGTCTTAGGCTGCGTTCACAGTGGCACCGACAATGGTCGCCAGACACCGTCGCCAGCCCTCTCCCTTTGACATCGGCTGGCAGCGTGGTCATACTGCGTCCGATCTCCTTCGTCAGCTTTTGGCAGGATCAAGGATTTTCTGTATGAAGTACAGGGTGTCCGAAAAGTCTTTCCCTGATTACATAAATTGATAACTCAGGCTAGAAGTAAGATACAAATGTGAAAATGGTGTCTAATTGTTGACAGACTATCAAAGTTTTTTTCACACATCAGTAAACTTCCACATGAGCACCCTTGATAGCACGTAGCACATCTAGGCGATATTCAATTTCCGTCCACCCATTAGCCAACATCACTGGAGGGATCGATTCAACGGCTGTGGTTATCCGTTGCTACAGGGTTTCAAGATCTGGTACACGTGTTCGGTAGACCTCGTCCTTGACATAGCCCCATAAAAAGAAGTCTAATGGGGTTATGTCAGGAGAGCGTGGAGGCCAAACCGTTGCCCCATCACGACCAACCCATCGCCCAGGAAAGGTCATATCGAGATAGGCACGGACGTCCAAACCCCAATGAGGCGGTGCACCGTCTTGCTGAAACAAGACTCGGGGTGATACTGAAGCAGCTGAGGAACAGCATACAGTTGCAACATGTCCAGATACTCTGCAGATGTGATGGTAGCCTCAGCGAAGAAGAATGGCCCGATAATTTGATCGTGCAATAGAACGCATCAAACATTCACCTTTGGACTGCCTCTGGTGCACTCCAGACCTCGCCAGGGGGTTGTCAACCCCAAATGCGCACATTATGGCGATTCACTACTCCACTGACAAAAAAGGTCGCTTCGTCGGAAAAGGCAATTCGTCTGAGATAACCATCATTGTCCTCAATACGTGATAGCATTTCGACTGCAAAGTCATATCGACGTGTACTGTCATTGGGCAACAAGGCCTGATCGATTTGCACTTTGTATGCACGAAACAATAAACTTTGATAGTTTGTAAACAATTAGACACCAGTTTCATACTTGTATCTTACTTCTAGCCTGAGTTATCAACTTATGTAATCAGGGAAAGACTTTTCGGACATCCTGTAGGTTAGATCTTAAACTCTTAGCGTGGGGTGGATATCACGACACCTCTCTGCTTGGATACGAGTACTGTACCGACGAGGTGGCGCACTCTGCGGTCACATTCGGGAGGACGACGGTTCAAACCCGCGTCTGGTCAACCAGAGTTAGATTTTACATAATTTCACTAAATCGCGCCAGGCAAATGCCTGGATGGTTTCTTTGAAAGGACCGAAGGATACGGCCAACGTCCTTCTCCATCCTTCCCTAATCCGATTAATTTTTGGGTTATAATCTACGCCTAAAATTTCCAATGAAGGTTTTGTCTCTTTGAGGTTTCGAATAAACGTGCGATATCAGTCAATACATTCTGAACTATATCCCGATTATGATATTTTCATCCTCAAGATGCCACAAAATCGCCCTTTTTTGGACTTGTCAGTTTCTCACGCCCCATCTTTCGTGTGGCAACGGCCTTGCCGCAGTGGTTATACCGGTTCCCGTGAGATCAACGAAGTTAAGCGCTGTCGGGCGTTGTCGGCACTTCGATGGGTTACCATCCAGCCGGCCACGCGCTGTTGTCATTTTTCGGGGTGCACTCAGCCTCGTGATGCCGATTGAGGGGCTATTCGACCGAATAGTAGCATCTTCGGTCAGGAATACCATCTTACGACCGGGAGAGCGGTGTGCTGACCCCACACCCCTCCTATCCGCATCTTCCACGGAGGATGACACAGCGGTCGGATGGTGCCGGTAGGCCACTCGTGGCCTGAAGACGGAGTGCTCCATCTTTCGTGTGCGAGAACGTCGGTCGATTTGACCGATAAAAAAAAACTGATCTGAATTTCAACGATTGTCGTTCGAAGTCTGTAGGTTCGGGGGATAAGATCGGCCTGTGCAACCGCGCACGTAGTGGCGTCCTGATTTGAAAAGATTGGCCCTCTCCGGCTGATGTTGGTCGTCGGCGGAATCCACCGATATCGGAGCCACTGTGACCGCAGCCTTAGACATGTGATACGCAAACATTTGGAAAACGTTATCCCACATGAAGATGAGATTTACCTTAGGAGCAGACAGACGGGGCACACAGATTCTGTGCTGGCGAGAGTGGTGCCGTCAGGAAGAGGATCCGGGTGTCAAATAACACTGCCACAATCCACATAACAATTCTGACTTCGCAGAGAGTCGGGAAAAGGCGGGGGGGGGGGGGGGGGGAGAGAAGAAGAACAACATGTGACGCTTATTTACCTGCAGTGCAGAACTGAGAGCTAGTCGTGTTACTAAAGTTCGCATAATCTCGGTGTGTCCATGCTGTCTTTTGCCGCCCCAGTAACAAAAGAAACAACACAAAGCACGATTGTATCTTAGCGAAGAGCACATAGTGTATTTGGAATGGAGTCGCAGGTCCGCAAGCACTGCCTGCGGCCCTTAAAACGCGCGCTCCTGCTGCCGTACCCGTGGCCGCCGGCTCTCTCTCACACGGCGATGAGAGCGGCCGGCCGCGTCCTCGATGTCCGCTGGCGGCTGCGCCGACCCACTGGACCAGCTGCCGGCCGCTGGCCACGGCGCCAGCGGCCCGAGGAAAAGGGAACAGAGCACCGTGTTACGTGGACAGCGCACGCTGCACTTTCGTTGCACGTCTGCCTCCGGTGACCGCAGTAGGGACAGAGTCTCCGTACCCGCCATACTTCCTTCCAATACGATATTGTTAACATTAGTCTGCATTCTAAGACTTTTTGTCAAATGATTTGTTGAAAGCAGGTGTTCTTCAATCGCCGGCCTGAGTGGCCTTGCGGTTCTAGGCGCTACAGTCTGGAACAGAGCGACCGCTGCGGTCGCAGGTTCGAATCCTGCCTCGGGCATGGATGTATGTGATATCCTTAGGTTAGTTAGGTTTAATTAGTTCTAAGTTCTAGGCGACTGATGACCTCAGAAGTTAAGTCGCATAATGCTCAGAGGCATTTTGTTTTTGAATCAATTTTTTATGCTGATTCTACAAAGAACTGCCGTTTTGTCTGTCACATCAGGTTTTTACACAAAATAAGAAGTAATACGACTACATTTTGACTACAAGGGTGGTTTGAAAATTTCTCGGAACGGAATAGAAAAAAAGTACTTACATCAATCAAACTTTTTTTGTTTTTGATTGTAGTCTCCTTGTAGATTAATACAGTTGCTCTAAAGATGTTCCAGTGCTTTGATCCCACCTCGAAAATGAGTTTCCTCCAGGACTGCAAAATACTTGTCAACTCTGGCTATCAGTTCCTCGTTTGAACTGAATCTTCGTCCACAAAGAAAAATGTTCAGTGTTGGGGAGAGATAGAAATCAGACGAAACAGTAGACGAAGCCATATGAGGTGAGTAAGGAGGGTGTGGCAACAATTCAGACCTTGTTGTTGTTGTTGTTGTTGTCTTCAGTCCTGAGACTGGTTTGATGCAGCTCTCCATGCTACTCTATCCTGTGCAAGCTTCTTCATCTCCCAGTGCTTACTGCAACCTACATCCTTCTGAATCTGCTTAGTGTATTCATCTCTTGGTCTCCCTCTACGATTTTTACCCTCCACGCTGGCCTCCAATGCTAAATTTGTGATCCCTTGATGCCTCAGAACATGTCCTACCAACCGGTCCCTTCTTCTTGTCAAGTTGTGCCACAAACTCCTCTTCTCCCCAACTATATTCAATAGATCATCATTAGTTATGTGATCTATCCATGTAATCTTCAGCATTATTCTGTAGCACCACATTTCGAAAGCTTCTATTCTCTTCTTGTCCAAACTATTTATCGTCCATGTTTCACTTTCATATTTGGCTACATTCCATACATATACTTTCAGAAACGACTTCCTGACACTTAAATCTATACTCGATGTTAACAAATTTCTCTTCTTCAGAAACGCTTAGACCTTAGTTCGTCTAATTTTGCCCTGGCGACGGCACATGTGTGTGGACGCGCGTCAAGAGCCGCGGCACCCACCTTGCAGATAATTTCTTCATTTCTAATTCCTCAGTTAAAATGCGATATACCCTTTCATATGACATCTGGCAAGCGTGAGCAATTTCACGCTCTTTCAATCGGCGATCCTCAATAACCATGGTGTGCCCTTTTGCAATGATTTCTGGAGTCGTGACACATCTTGGCCGGATCAACATCTAAGCTCTCCTGTCCAAATTTAAATTCACTTGTCAACTTCGCAACAGTTGAATATGAAGAAGCAGACTCCCTCAGTATATTCTGGAAATGGGCATGAATGTCTTTTGCTTCTATACCTCTCGTTGCGAAGTACTTAATCATTGCTCGAATCTCGATTTTTTCCATATTCGCAAATAACTACGCGGGAACAACAACTGAGTCACGTCACCGCCACAGCTCTCTTCCAAGAGTCCTGACGTGGCACGTGTTTGCAGGCAACAGTCCAATGAGTATCACCTTAACAACTCGTTGCACTAGCGCTGACATCACATGGTGATTCCGAGAACTTTTCAAACCACCCTCATATTTTCACTTCTGAATCCTTCAAACATACTCCAACACCATTTCAAACAAGGTGAATTTTTAATCAAAACACATTTAAAAACTGAAATACATTTAAAAATATTCCTCAGAATTACCCTAAATTGCTTAGTGGAAGCAAAACTTCTTTTTGTTGTACAAGCGGTTCGCGCAGGATATTTTTAGTCTCAGGTACAAAATTTGTCCGCTCTGGTCAAAGTCTCACACTCCAATGTCTTTGCCCTGCCCGACTGTCCAACATGCATAGAAAGCAAGGCATTTTTGTGAACCCAGGCTGTTGTCCCAATAGCATTCTGATAACTTCGAAGTCACCGCAGATAAGCCAAGTGTGTTCCTCATACTAGACACTTGTTAAGGGTATCTTTATGTTCTCAATTCTCGCTTTCATTTGAACTTAATGGGCCACAAGAATGGACCCATACACGTTTACATTATGCAGTAACACGTCTTTCAGGCTCTTCTTGACGAGTCTAGAAAAGTATCCATTGTGTAGGATCATGTTCAATGCCGTAGAAGTGCATTAACTCTCGTTATGTTGTTACAGTAAACCAAGGACTCGTTCTGTGAGAGTGAATGAACTAAGTCTTTCTCTCTACGTTTGCACTATGAGTAATGCATTCCTGATTCCAGAAGATTCTCACTTTTTAACCAGGAAGCAAATAGTTCCACAGACTCCTTAGGCAAATGCAAATCTCGTACGAGAGCATTAAGTTCATTCTGAAAGAACAGTTATGGAGTAAAGTCGCATTTAGGCGGTGGACGTTACTATCGTCTTCGGTAGTTGCATCAACTTCGTTTTCATCATCATCTTCTTCTACGTTCTCTACAACACCGGAGGAAGAGGAGAAATCAGATCTTAGCGATGTGCAAACTGGCCTAATAGCCGAATCAAGGCAGGAATACACAATTTGCCTCTTATTTTTCGAACTGCACCCCCGAGAATTATCTAAGCTGAGGTAACAGTCATTAAGGTGATTTTCAGGCTAACTCCACACCATTGGAATCACAGGTTGGACGCATGTTTTCTTTTCTTTTGTGCACAATCTTAACCTTTATACAGAATATCGACAAACTATCTCTGGCGCTCATCCCTTGACCTGGTCACCAAGTTTTACTTTAAAATAAGAATTAGTAAGGTTTTTTTTTACACAGAGGCTGCTTAGCCATTGCATAATTCCCAAAAATGTAACAGTTGTTGTTGTTGTTGTTGTTGTTGTGGTCTTCAATCCTGAGAGTGGTTTGATGCAGCTCTCCATGCTACTCTATCCCGTGCAAGCTTCTTCATCTCTCAGTAACTACTGCAACCTACATCCTTCTGAATCTGCTTAGTGTATTCATCTCTTGGTCTCCCTCTACGAGTTTTAGCCTCCACGCTTCCCTCCAATACTAAATTGGTGATCCCTTGATGCCTCAGAACATGTCCTACCAACCGATCCCTTCTTCTAGTCAAGTTGTGCCACAAATTTCTCTTCTCCCCAATCCTATTCAATACCTCCTCATTAGTTATGTGATCTATCCATGTAACCTTCAGCATTCTTCTGTAGCACCACATTTCGAAAGCTTCTATTCTCTTCTTGTCCAAACGGTTTATCGTCCCTGTTTCACTTCCATACATTGCTACACTCCATGCAAATACTTTCAGAAACGACTTCTTGACACTTAAATCTATCCTCGATGTTAACTAATGTCTCTTCTTCAGAAACACTTTCCTTTAACATTGCGAAATGACTTTCTTGTATGGCAATATGAAAGTGTTCCGAGTAATAGAATACCTGGAGTTATGACATACAGTAAATTGGCGATTTACCACAACTGAAATACTTTTTCGTTTCTTCTTTCTAGGTCCTTTCATTTTCAGCAGTTTTGATAAGGATCCCACATACTTATTCTCCACTTCATCGCAGCTAGTACTACAAGGAAACTGCTTTGAAATAAGACGATTGCTTTGGAAACCAATATAATCTCATCTGTTACATAAAGTTTATCTGGAGGTGAAAACTGCCCGAGACGTGTATACATCCATAAACCACGAAATTTATCTACAACTTATCTGACTGAAATATGGCCATAGAGGCACGAAAATTAGCCTTCTAACATTAACTCTTTGTTGCAGTACGTGTCTAAACTGTTCAAGACTTAAAGCTCCTCTTACTATGGGAGTGCATGTGGACCCTAATTAGCCTTCTTTGGCAGTTGCCTATGAAAAGTAATTTTTGTTCCTTTAACGCATTTCGATTTGCATCCGTTGAAGTTACAATTATTCAGCTTTTCTGTTAGTAATAAGTAAATGTGTAAAACCAGTATAAGTAAGCGTACTCTTAAGGTTTAGTTGTTACAGCCGAACATAAACAAATGGCGTTATACTGATGTCACGTGGCGACTCTGGTTCGATATTGGCGACAAGTACGATCCACTAATGTTCGTTCCTTCGTATTACTATTCTACGATCACAGGTTGAAAAATTGACGCCATCCAAAAGTGACGATGCAGGAACGTGATCAGCTTGTGATCAAACAACAGTACTAGAAAGCCGACATCGGTTACTTCAAAAACCGGGTATTTTGAACGGCTTTAACTGTGAGGTTAAATTGGAGGCAAAAAAAAAAAAAACCTGTAGAAGCGAGCATTGCGGAGAAGAGGTATAAAAAGTCGCTTTAAATCAGCGTAAGAAATCGTTCGTGAGTTCCAAAGTGCTACCGGTAGTCCAGCTAGCAGATTGACTGTGCATAGGGAGCTGGAATGTAGGCTCGTCATGAACGACGCATATGTGATCTGTAATCGCTGCTAAACAATGCTTGAGGTGGTGTAATCAGAGCGAAGGCACTGGGCAGTGAATTACTGCAAGTAAGTGGTTTGGAGTAAGGAATCACACTGTACCCCGTGGAAATACAGTAGAATGGTTCAGGTTTGGGGAATGCTTTGAGAATGTTACCTGCCATCACATGTGGTGTATACAGTGAAGTGCGGAATAGGTGATGTTATGGGACGGAAGTCGCGTCATTGCGTTTAAGAAAACCTCAAATACGGAAGGATATGAACAGATTTTACGGCATTTTGTGCTGTGTACAGTTCGAAGGCGATGACTGTATGATCACGGTAATGCGCACTGTCATAAAATAGTATTTGTGAGGCCATGGGCAGACAATACCCTTCGCGAAATGGACTGGCCTGCCCAAAGTTCCGACCTGAACACCACGGAATATCTTTTTGATCAGTTATTACGTAGACTTCGCTCCAGACCCGAGGGTCCAACGCCATTACCTTCGCTGGTTTCGTCTATTGAGCTGCTATTCCGTCATAGACATTCTGACACCCCGGTGGATATCCGGTAGTCATAAAGGCGAAAGGTGGACACACATATTAATGTCCACTAATAGGTCTCCAGATACTTTTAATCAGATAGTTTAGCATATTTACCGTACCATGTTTTTTGACAGATAGATATCAGTCGGGCACTTTAGTTCGGACAGTAAAGATTTCTCACACAAGAGCGAGTGAATCTTCATGATGAGTCAGTCGGAGGGGTGGGGCTTTTGCGCCGGCCGCTGTGGCCGAGCGGCTCTAGGCACTTCAGTCCGGAACCAAGTTGCTGCTACGGTCGCAGATTCGAATCCTGCCTCGGACATGGATGTGTGTGATGTCCTTAGGTTAGTTAGGTTTAAGTAGTTCTAAGTTCTAGGGGACTGATGACCTCATATGTTAAGTCCCATAGTGCTCAGAGCCATTTGAACCATTTGGGGCGTTTGCTCTACATACGTATTGAATGACAGGTGGGGTAACGTACAATCCTGTCTCATTTTTCAACTATTGCTTCCTATTCACGTCCTTCGACTCTTATAACTCCAGTCCAGTTCCTGCACATAACCTTTCATTCCACATGTTTCATCCCTGCTACCTCCAAAATTTCAGTATATTTCGGTCACCATCGCCGAAATTTTATTGTCATTGTACAATAAAGAAATTCAGCACTTAAGAATGTAATGATTTTGTTGTCCACGTATACTCCCAGAGAATTAAGATATTACTTGGTTAGATACTGCTTGGGACTTGGGTTCTGCGGAATGCCACCGGCCAGTGTGTCCGCTAAAGCGGCGAGTTCTTAACAGCTGGTTCCACAGAGGAGGCGAGCGTCAGCAGGAGACGGCGGACCGTGGCAGGCCGGTGCGCGAGTGGAGGCTGACGTGGTCTCCCTTCCGGCCGGCGCTCATTAAAACTGGCTGCCCGCCCACCGTGGCAGCGGCAGGCCTTGTTTCCGTGACGCGCCGGGCTCGCGCCTAGCACCTCGCCGCTGCCACAGCCCTGCCACACGGCCTGCCGCTGTCCGGGCACCGCTGGCCCACTTACCTCACAGATAACAACTTGGACAGCTGCACGCAGCGCACAGGCTCAGACTACCTTTCCACTGTGTCTTAATTATCACTTTCTGGGGTTCGTCGGATGTTTAACGTCTGGAGTCATGGATTTTGTTTTTTATCTTTCTTTAAGGGTCACCGTTCTTCTCACTGGTTTCATGCGGCCCGCCACGTCTTCCTTTACTGTACGAGATTCGAGATTCTTCATATCGGAATGATACCTACAACCGACGTCCTTATTTAGAACGTTTTTTTTTCAGGCAGTTGTTAACAGCGCAAAAATGTTTCACAAAATTTGTAACACAAAGCAGTATTTGGTCCTTTTTGTTCTACAAATCATCATCTGATACGGAATTCGAACAAAACACATTACATATTACGGAAATGGAAACATGCCGCTATTGACTCAGTCATAGATAAAAATGCGTCAATCAGGTTCAAGTTGAAAAATAACATTACAGTGTATTACAAACCGACAAGAAGAGCTGCGTATATATATATATATATATATATAGGCGATGTGTAAAGTTTGAACCCTATTGGTCAATGGGTTTATCACTAGCTGCATTTCATTGTTTTCATTTTCTTAATACGTAAGGGCCGACTGTTGTGGCCGAGCGGTTCTAGGCGCTACAGTCTGGAACCCCGTGACCGGTAGATCGCTGGTTCGAATCCTGCCTCGGGCATGGATGTGTGTGATGTCCTTAGGTTAGTTAGGTTTACGTAGTTCTAAGTCTAGGGGACTGATGACCTCAGAAGTTAAGTCCCATAGTGCTCATAGCCATTTGAACCAATGCGTAAGATGTTTTTGTTCGAGTTTCGCACCAGATGACGGTTTGTAGCCGAAACCGGCAGTACAATAAGGTGACAAAAATTATGGGACACCTCCTGATACCGTGTCGGATCTTCTTTTGCCCGGCGAAGTGCGGCAACTCGACTTGGCATGAAATCAAGTCGTTCGACGTCCCCTGCAGAAATATTGAGCCACGCTGCCTTTACAGCCGTCCATAATTGCGAAAGAGTTGCCGGTGCAGAATTTTGTGCACTAGCTGACCTTAACATTATATCCCGTAAATGCGATCTGACTGCAAAAATCATTCTCTCGAATAGTCCAGAACATTTTTCAAATCAGCCGCGAACTATTTGCGTTTCGGGTTCCGCTGAATCGGTGAGGTGTCCACTGGGCGCAGGAGTGGGCTACACGGGTAGCAGGGGCTGTGGGCCGTGTGGCGGGGACTAGGCAGTTTTTAGGTTACAGGGTCTCCGGAAAACACAAGAAGGGCTTCAGTCGCAAAGGGAGCAGGCTGAACACGGGAAGAACGTAGATAAAGGAACCACTGGTATAACAGTTGTAAATTATCGTAGCTATGTTGGGAAAGTACTACAGCTCCAAGCGCTAATAGAAAGCACTGTTACAGGCACTGAAAGCTGGCTAAAGCTGGACATAAGCTCAGCCGAAATTTTTGCGAAGAACCTAACGGTGTTCCGAAAGGATAGGCTAAACACTGATGCTGTTAGAAGTAGTTTAAATTGTCGCGAAATTTAAGTAGATACTTCTTGTGAGTTAGTATCCGCAGAGGTCATTGTTGGCAACCGGAATAAAATAATAATTGGATCGTTTTACCGACCTCCCAATTCAGACGATACAGTTTCTGAAAGGTTCGAAGAAAACTTGAGTTTGATTTCAAACACCTGCCCGGGTCATACGATAATGGTTAGTGGCGACTTTAATTTACCCTCGATATGTTGGCGGAAATACATGTTTAATTCCGGAGGTGCTCATAAAATATCATCCTAAATTGTGCTAAACGCATTCTCTGAAAATTATTTCAAGCAGTTAGTTCATGAGCCCACGCGAATAGTAAACGGTAGTGAAAACACACTTGACCTCTTGGCAACAAATAACCCTGAGTTAACAACGAGCATCAAAACCGATTCAGGGATTAGTGAACACAGGGTTGTCGTAGCGAGACTGAATATTGTAATCCCCAAATCCCAGAAAAATAAGCGAAAAATATACCTATTCGAAAAAGCGAATAAAAATTCACAACAATTGAGAGATTTATACAAAATAAATTAACAAATGACGGAACTGATCGTCCTTGGTACACAAAACGGGTTAGAACACTGTTGCAGAAACAACGAAACAAACATGCCAAATTTAAGCATACGCAAAATCCCCAAGAGTGGCGATCTTTTACAGAAGATCGAAATTTAGAGCGGACTTGTATGCGAGATGCCTACGACAGTTTCCACAATGAAACGTTGTCTCGAAACCTGGAAGAAAATTCAAAGATACGTACGTGAAGTATGTTGCCGACAAGAAACAATCAATGCCTTCTCTGCGCGATAGCAACGGAGATACTATCGAAGACAGTGCTGCCAAAACAGAGTTACTAAACACAGCCTTTCGAAACGCCTTCACAAAAGAAGACGAAGTAAATATTCCAGAATTCGAATCAAGAACAGCTGCCAACATGAGTAACGTAGAAGTAAATATCCTCGGAGTAGTGAAGCAACTTAAATCACATAATAAAAGCAAGTCTGCTGGTCCAGACTCTATACCAATTAGGTTCCTTTCGCTGTATGCTGATGCAATAGCTCCATACTTAACAAACATATACAACCGTTCGCCCGACGAAATATCCGTACCCAAAGACTGGAAAGTTGCACAGGTCACTCCAATATTCAAGAAAGGTAGTAGGAGTAATCCACTAAATTACAGCCCCATATCGTTAACGTCGATATGTAGCAGGATTTTAGAACATATAGTGCGTTCGAACATTATGATTTACCTCGAAGAGAACTGTCTATTGACACCCAGCAACATGGGTTTAGAAAACACCGTTCCTGTGAAACACAACTAGCTCTTAATTCACATGAAGTGTTGAGTGCTATTGACAAGGCATTTCAGATTGATTCCGTATTTCTGGATTTCCAGAAGGCTTTTGACATTGTACCACACAAGTAGCTCGTATTGAAATTGCGTGCTTGTGGAATATATGACTGAGAGGTCACAGTTCGTAGTAACTGACGGAAGGTCATCGAGTATACAGAAGTGATTTCTGGCGTTCCCCAAGGTAGTGTTATAGGCCCTTTGCTGTTCCTAATCTATATAAACGATTTGGGAGACAATCTGAACAGCCGCCTTCGGTTGTTTGCAGATGACGCTGTCGTTTATCGACTAATAAAGTCATCAAAAGAACAAAACAAACTGCAAAACGGTTTAGAAAAAAGTATCTGAATGGTGCGAAAAGTAGCAGTTGACACTGAATAACGAAAATTGTGAGGTCATGCACACGAGTGCGACTAATAAAGTCATCAGAAGAACAAAACAAACTGAAAACGGTTTAGAAAAAAGTATCTGAATGGTGCGAAAAGTGGCAGTTGACACTGAATAACGAAAATTGTGAGGTCATGCACACGAGTGTTAAAAGGAAATCGTTAAACTCCGGTTACACGATAAATCTGACTAATCTAAATGCCGTAAATTCAACTAAATACCTAAGTATTACAATTACGAACAACTTAAATTGGAAGGAACACATAGAAAATGGTATGGGGAAGGCTAACCAAAGACTGCGTTTTATTGGCAGGACACTTAGCAAAAGTAACAGACCTACTAAGGAGACTGCCTACACTACACTTGTCCGTCCTCTTTTAGAATACTGCTGCTCCGTGTGGGATCTTTACCAGATAGGACTGACGGAGTACATCGAAAAAGTTCAAAGAAGGGCAGCACGTTTTGTATTATCGCGAAATATGGGAGAGAGTGTCACAGAAATGATACAGGATTTGGGCTGGAAATCGTTAAAAGAAAGGCGTTTTTTGGTCGGTGTTCATTCTTTCCGCGCGCTATACAAGATTGGAATAATAGAGAATTGTGAAGATTGTCCGATGAACCCTCTGCCAGGCACTTAAATGTGTTTTGCAAAGTAGCCATGTAGATGCAGATTTATTGTGGCTCAGCGACACGTCATGGTTGTTCGGGAACATGAAGTCCATGAATGGCTGCAAATGGCCTCCAAGTAGCCGAACATAACCATTTCCAGCCAATGATTCAGTTGGACCAGAGGACTCAGTATATCTACGTAAACACAGCCTACACCATTAAGGAGCCACCACCAGCTTGAGCAGTGCCTTCTTGACAACTTGGGTCCATGGCTTCGTGAGGTCTACGTCACACTCAAACCCTACAATCAGCTTTCGCCAGCTGAAATCGGGACTCACCTGAGCAGGCGACGGTTTTCCAGTCGTGTGGGGTCTTACTGGTAAGCTCATGAGCCTGGGGTGGTGCTGCCCGCGTTGTGGTGCTGTTAGCAAATGCGCTCGCGTCCGTCGTCTGCTGCCACACCTCATTAAGACCAAATTTCGGCGCACTGCCCTAACGCATACTTTTGTCGTACGTCCTCCATTGAATTCTGCGGTTACGCCATTCAATGTTGCTTCTCTGTTAACACTGACGACTCTACGCGAAACCCCGCTGCTCTTAGTCATTAAGTGAAGGCCGTCGGCCACTGCGTTGTCCGTGGCGAGAGGTAAAACCTGAAATATGGTATTCCGGTACACTCTTGACACAGGGGACTTCGAAATATTCAATTCTCTAACGATTTCTCAAATGGAATGTCCAATGTGTCTGGCTCCAACTGCCGTTCCGCATTTGAAGTCCGTTAATTCCTGTAGTGCGGCCATAATCACGTGGGAAACCTTTTCACGTGGATCACCTGAGTATAAGTGACAGTTCCACCAATACAACGCCCTTTTATACCTTGTGTACGCCATACTACCGCCATCTGTATATGTGCATAATGCTATTCCCTGACTTTCGTCACCTAGTGTATAATAAAAGAAGCAAATACAGGTTTGTGTTATGAATGTTGTGAAACGTCATTATTTGTTAAATACATTCCAATCTCCGCCTTTCACTACAGTTTTTTCTCTCTACGGCTCCCTTCAGTAAAATGGGAGTTTTCCCCTTACGTCTCAACACGTCCTAATATCTTTCCCCTTCTTCTAATCAGTATTTTCCATGTATGCTCTTCCTCGCCGATTCTGCGGGCGAACTAATGATTTTTATGTATCACATCAGTCAATTCAGTTTTCAGCATCCTCATATAGCATTACATTTCAGATCCTTTCATTTTATTTTCCGGTTTTCTCTCAGTCCTCATGCATTTTCATGAATTTTAGTGACACATTCAACTGATAATAAATAAAGGGGTTAGGTGCAACAGCTGCAGAACTGTAAATAGAGTACCTTACAATGGTACAAATCAAAGCGATGTTTTTTTGAACCACAGCTGGTTAGCTTCACTTAACCTGGAAAAAAGTAAATTGTGAAACAGTGATATTTTCATCATGATTTTTAAAATATAGGTAATACAAACTGTGTCCGAACAGGCCTCTTAAGGCCACAATGGTACCGGCCGTCACCGTGTCATGCCCAGCAGATTGGTGTTACTGGATGTGGATATAGAGAGGCATGTTATCAGTATTCGTGACCGGAGCCACTACTTCTCAGTCAATTAGCTCCTCAATTTGCTTCATAAAGGCTGTGAGTGCACCCCGCTTGTAAACACCGTTCGGCAGATCCGGACGGTCACCCATCCGAGTACTAGTCAATCGCGACAGCGCCTCACTTCGATGATCTGACGGGAACCGGTGTTACCATTGTGGCAACGCCGCTGGCTAAAGTAATCAAGGGGTGTCTGAAAAGTTCGGTGAATGGTTTCAGAAAATAAAAACATGAAGTATTACAGAATATTTTTAGTCGTTTCCAAAGAAATCACCACTAACTACAACACATTTCTGACATCGTTTGTAAAGTTGTTGGTAACTGTAGTGTCGTTCGAAGGCCGAGGTGCCAAGGCAAGGTCGGTACCTTGTGGCCAAACCAAAAGTAAGCATAGGCACTCCGGACGCCGCGACGAATCAGGGGAGTCAGTATGGACACGCGCGGAAGAGTCTGCGTACGCCGCCGCATCAGCTCGCTTACTGACGTCTGAGCGCAGTATCACTCAGCCCAGACTGCAGTCATCGCTGAAGACGGCTGGATAGTGTACCTACCGAGCCAGCACTGCGACAGGTGTGTTACACACAACTCTGCATAAGTGTTTATCGTCAACTGTATTCTGTGAGAAGAGACTAGTATCTTGCTCCGCTTCAGGCAATATGTTAGTGTTCAATTACACTATTAAATCGTCATGACGTCCCTGTTGGCATGGATTGTTACAGAGTTAAGTATTTCATCTTGTTTAAGTTTTAATAAAGTGATCTAATATTGTTGCAGTATCATCTCAGCCTCCTCCAGGAGTAAAGCTAAGAACCCACCACTGTACCAAATGGTTCAAATGGCTCTGAGCACTATAAGACTTAACTTCTAAGGTCATCAGTCCCCTAGAACTTAGAACTACTTAAACCTAACTAACCTAAGGACATCACACACATCCATGCCCGAGGCAGGATTCGAACCTGCGACCGTAGCGGTAGCTTAGTTCCAGACTGTAGTGCCTAGAACCGCTCGGCCACCCCGGCCGGCACCACTGTACCGACGAGTGTTGTTTCGTCCGGTACAACACTAACTGTCAGCAAACACTTCATGAGGAACTGCTCGAAGCACCGTTGCCACGCGTTATTGGATATCTGCATCACTACCGATGGTGAGAGCTGGTGCTGTCAATACGATTCGCAAATCAAGCAACAGTCAATAGCTTGATGTTGTTCGTCAGCGGACAAAGTTCAAGATTGTGTCAATATTGAGCGCCTTTTTAGACAGCAAGGACTTAATGCGTCACGAATTTCTATTCGAGGGAGGTGAGGAAGACGATGAATACCATGCCATTGACTGACCCTTGGCCTCCGAATCGCATTCATAGCACGAGTTCTCATTTCCTGTAATGATGCGGACAGACAACAACGCGTGACCACTGTGCTTGGAGCGTTTCCATAGGAAGCATTTGCTGACGGTTTTCACAGTTTTACAACCGATATCAGAAGTGTGTAGTAGCTAATGGGTTGTTTTCTTGAGGTTAGTAAGGGTATTTTGTTTGTAACTCTTGTTTATTTCTATAACCATTTACCGAACTTTTCAGACGCACCTAGTAATACTACTAAAGAAAATCTGTGATGGTTTTTCCTGGGTTAGACTTAAGGCCCTAAAAAAACGGAGCGCTGGATGTTGGACTATTGCTACAGTGCTGTAGGGCTCGTCAGTATTTGGCGATAGTTATGTCATTTGCAGTACTGCACGGTCGGTATAAGAGTATTCTTAGACAGCATGTTTGAATGCTGTTATCCACGACAGTTCTGGACCTTTGGTGTTAGCAGTAATGACTCGTAATGGCTGTCATCGCTGGTGCCCACAACCAAACTCATATGTTTGCAAAAAATGACTTACTGTTCTTGGTGTAAATCTACAATCACGATTTTAAAACAGACCTTTTTACTACCTATCTTGATTGAATTAATTTTTTGAAATGAACAGTTTAGTTTCAACATGAACTATCTTCAGATCTGTAGAAAACAGCAAAATAACTAATCAACAAATACTCTACCAAATACATGGTCTTATCATCATACCATATTCAAGCGTCAAATGCACCAGAATGTATTTGATTGTATCGGATACAAGAGTAACCATTCGAACTATCGACGAAATTTACATGCTACATCATGGGATAAAGTAGTGGTTTGGTGGACTCCAAGCTGTTAATGTAGTTCATAAGTTCGCTGCCAATAGGCGACGTGTAGTAAATTTGTCATATTTGAGTAAAACATGTACGCCCACATTCAATTACTAAAACTTTTTCCTTGTCTGGTGAGAATAGTGTTCTCCCAGATAATTAAAATTCGTCGTTTATCAATGTTAAAAGACATTTTAAAAACTACACAAATATTTTTGTAATTTAAGAAACGGCATCATGCGTGACCTCTCGGCAGACATTCGCCTTACACCCGACCTAGCCAAGTGTCCCACACTCTGAGGATCTCTCGTCTAGTGCTCTGTAAACTTGTTACGGACGTGTCCACCCATTTGATTGGCCAGCTTGGATTCTTAGTCTCTGTGAATTACTTTATAACAACTTTTGTTGATGTTTCATAAAGCCCTCTTTACCCGTGGTGAGAGCCACATAGTATCACCAAAAAAAAGTTCCTTTGTGAAAGCATTCGTGAGATTTCTTGAGTGAGGTTTAGTTTCTCTGTAGTCAAAACTCTGATTCCCGCCGAGTCATCAATTTTCAACTGCCTTTGACGAGCGCCTTTGTTTCGCAAATATCGCTTTCGCTGCAGCCAAACAACATGCACAGGTTCCACCTTTGGCTTCATCTCGAGATATAAGAACAATTAGAGGTCCAAAGACCTCCTGTAACGACATTCAGGACAATTATGTCAATCTGCCCCCTCTCCCAACAGCTTCTCCAGTGGTTTACCACGAATCACTAAAAATGCTGCTGAGTTGAGGGTAATCTTTTCGAGGACGCCAAAACAATAGTGATTCGCATCCGAAAGTGCTGTCAAGAGAGCACACTCGGTAAGTAATGTGTTCAGAGATCTGAAGCAGTCCTTCAGCCCTCAGTATCAAGTGCAATGCCAAAATACGCAACAGAGGTACCCGCACACAGCATGTCATAGCGAGGCAAAGTAATAACGAAGGAAACATCATTGTACACATAGAGTTAGAATCCGAGTAAATAACAAATGCGAAGGTTGGACAGAGGAAAACGAACTGGAGAGTCTTTTTTTCTTTCATTTCAAGAGGGTGCGTTTCTGGATGAGGTATCGAATATATTGCTTCTTCCTACTTATACCTCCCGAGGAGATCACGAATGTAAAATTAGATAGATTCGAGCGCGCACAGAGGCTTTCAGACAGTCGTTCTTCCCGCGAACCAAACGCGACTGGAACAGAAAAGGGAGGTAATGACAGTGGCACGTAAAGTGCCCTCCGCCGCACACCGTTTGGTGGCTTGCGGAGTATAAATGTAGATGTAGGTAGAACAAGGAAGGAAGACTGGTGACAGTTTTGGAGAAGTACAGGGGAAGGAGCAATCGCAACATTCTGTTGAAGTGACTTACGGAAACTGTGGAACATCTTAGTCTGGTTTTCTGCACGAGGATTAGACTCACTCCAACCAAATGTCTTCCTCAGTCTTAGGCACAGTGGAATCCGCGTATTTAAAAATTCACAACATTGGTATTTCCATCCAGCCAATTCCATAGAAACCGTTACCCAGATATATTCCCATGGTGTTAGCGAAAGTCTTATCATCGAATATGTCTACATCACAGAGCACGTCTAGTGGCTAGCGTTGCTGCTTCTAGACCACGGGGTCCCGTGTTCGATTCCCGGCCGGGTTGGGGATTTTCTTTGTCCGGAGGCTGGGTGTTTGTGTTGTCCTCATCATTTCATCATCATCATTCGTGACCGTGGTTAGATTGGACTGTGTACAAAAATGGGGCTCTGTAAAAACTAGGACTTGGTACGGGCGCTGATGACCACGCAGTTGAGCGCCCCACAAACCAAACATCATCATCATCGCAGAGCACATCATGCGGGGCTGTGTACACACTACTGAAATCATCATCGACGTCGCTGATTGAGTAAAGGCTATGAGTTTATAGGAATAATACACACTAAACCGAAGTATCAAGTGACAGAGGCAACGCAAATGCAATATTAGGCACTGCAAAAAGGGAAGTACTCAGAAACTGTTGCGCGTGGTAGACGTCTTGTTATTGTCGTCGCGGTCGTCTCGGGCAACTAACAGGTATAAAATTACAGTTACACTCCAAAAGCCACCGAGTGTAACGTTATAATGTCATCCAAAGCAGTTTGTTGGGCACGACACTCTGAGGCTGACTAAAAAAACCCATACAAATAGTTAAGCTATTATTCAACCGTTTATATCCCTTCCGTTAATCTAACTTGATAACACTAGGTCAGCACAGCACGGACAGTACGTAGTCTTGGGTAATTTTGTTAAAAAAGATAAAGCGTAGACACCTGGAAGGCAGAGTACAGCCACTGTGAAAAATGTAATGACTACTGTCGAAATTACCAGCTATGCGAACCATAGGTTTATGGGTTACCATCACGTCCTGATCTGGTACCGTATCACAATGTGGAATGCAGTCTGGCATCGCTCTCCCCGGAGTCCATGTAGCTCTGGACGTCGGACCGCCCATGTGGCTACTTGTCTATATACATGTAGTGGCTGTGCCTCGTTGCATTGCCGAGCGAACGGTGTGTCTGTCCTCTCGGGTGCTAGTTGCGCAGGACTGTTGAGATCCAGCACTGTGTGACTTGGCCCTCCTGAATCCATCGATTCTGTATTCGTATGGCTGTAGTGGGACCCTGGCGAATACAAGCAGAAATATCGTGGAACGATAAATCACAGTAACGATGGGCCAAGATACTTCGGTGTCGAATTCCGATATATGCTGCTAGACTTTTATCATTGAGGCATAAAACTTACTCTCACAGAAACAATATTCAACAGCGATTACTGAATGAGAAATCCGCTGCGTAATCTTTCGTTGTATGCAGAATGTAAATGACGTTACTGCTGGCTACTTGGTGTGGTTGTGCTGAAATGACAATAGTTTGAAACTTCCTGGCAGATTAAAACTTTGTGCCGGACCGAGACTCGAATTTCATTCTAGACTAGAATTGCATTCTAGACTAGAATTGCATTCTAGAAACATCCCCCAGGCTGTCGCCAAGCAATGTCTCCGCTTATCCTTTCTTCCAGGAGTGCTAGTTCTGCAAGATTCGCAGGAGAGCTTCTGTGAAGTTTGGAAGGTAGGAGACGAGGTACTGGCGGAATTAAAACTGTGAGGACGGGGCGTGAGTCGTGCTTGAGTAGCTCAGTTGGTAGAGCAATTGCCGGCGAAAGGCAAAGGTCCCGAGTTCGAGTCTCGGTCCGGCACACAGTTTTAATCTGCCAGGAAGATTCATATCAGCGCACACCCCGCTGTAGAGTGAAAATTTCATTCTATGCCAATAGTTTGCATAACCAAGGGTATTATACACTTCATGTCAGTTTGACGATTATAGCATCCCGTTTTCATGACGTTGCAAATTTTAATGCTGAGCTGTGTGTAACCAACATATCGAATAGAGACTTGGAGCCAACGACTGAACAGACTGGAAATAATAAAAAAAAATATAGGTGGCTTGGATCGCTTTTGGTAAATGAAATAGAGTTCTCAAAAGTAAGCTAAATAGGGAAGCCGTGCGAAAATTTCACACTTTTATAGTTTCAAAGAATGAATTATTTGGCATAAGTGTAGTCGCTGCGACAAGGATAGTTGTCGGAACGATGAGAAAACGTCTTAAAAAATATTGCGGACGACGTGAAATTATAATCATGAATTTAAGATATATTCTGTCGTATTCAGTTCCAAGTGTCCAAAAATGAGTTCTTGTATCAGTATGTACGTACCGGCTTGAACGAAATCAGAGATTGTCAGCAGGGCCACATGATCAATAACTTTAACTCAACAAAATATATATCAGTTACAACAAGCACGTTAGGCCGTAGCAGCAATAGGTAAATCACAATTCAGGCCGTCAGTGACAAATTTGTTTGCCGTTTCGGGAAGTACACTCCTGGAAATGGAAAAAAGAACACATTGACACCGGTGTGTCAGACCCACCATACTTGCTCCGGACACTGCGAGAGGGCTGTACAAGAAATGATCACACGCACGGCACAGCGGACACACCAGGAACCGCGGTGTTGGCCGTCGAATGGCGCTAGCTGCGCAGCATTTGTGCACCGCCACCGTCAGTGTCAGCCAGTTTGCCGTGGCATACGGAGCTCCATCGCAGTCTTTAACACTGGTAGCATGCCGCGACAGCGTGGACGTGAACCGTATGTGCCGTTGACGGACTTTGAGCGAGGGCGTATAGTGGGCATGCGGGAGGCCCGGTGGACGTACCGCCGAATTGCTGAACACGTGGGGCGTGAGGTCTCCACAGTACATCGATGTTGTCGTCAGTGGTCGGCGGAAGCTGCACGTGCCCGTCGACCTGGGACCGGACCGCAGCGACGCACGGATGCACGCCAAGACCGTAGGATCCTACGCAGTGCCGTAGGGGACCGCACCGCCACATCACAGCAAACTAGGGACACTGTTGCTCCTGGGGTATCGGCGAGGACCATTCGCAACCGTCTCCATGAAGCTGGGCTACGGTCCCGCACACCGTTAGCCCGTCTTCCGCTCACGCCCCAACATCGTGCGGCCCGCCTCTAGTGGTGTCGCGACAGGCGTGAATAGAGGGACGAATGGAGACGTGTCGTCTTCAGCGATGAGAGTCGCTTCTGCCTTGGTGTCAATGATGGTCGTATGCGTGTTTGGCGCCGTGCAGGTGAGCGCCACAATTAGGACTGCATACGACCGAGGCACTCAGGGCCAACACCCGGCATCATGGTGTGGGGAGCGATCTCCTACACTGGCCGTACACCTCTGGTGATCGTCGAGGGGACACTGAATAGTGCACGGTACATCCAAACCGTCATCGAACCCATCGTTCTACCATTCCTAGACCGGTAAGGGAACTTTCTGTTCCAGCAGGACAATGCACGTCCGCATGTATCCCGTGCCACCCGAACGTGCTCTAGAAGGTGTAATTCAAGTACCATGGCCAGCAAGATCTCTGGATCTGTCCCCCATTGAGCATGTTTGGGACTGGATGAAGCGTCGTCTCACGCAGTCTGCACGTCCAGCACGAACGTTGGTCCAACTGAGGCGCCAGGTGGAAATGGCATGGCAAGCCGTTCCACAGGACTTCATCCAGCATCTCTACGATCGTCTCCATGGGAGAATAGCAGCCTGTATTGCTGCGAAAGGTGGATATACACTGTACTAGTGCCGACATTGTGCATGCTCTGTTGCCTGTGTCTATGTGCCTGTGGTTGTGTCAGTGTGATCATGTGATGTATCTGACCCCAGGAATGTGTCAATAAAGTTTCCCCTTCCTGGGACAATGAATTCACGGTGTTCTTATTTCAATTTCCAGGAGTGTATATTGATTTGGAGAAGTCAGTATGTGCGACGGGCAGAGATAATGGATTACCGCAGTGGTCACTGTTATTATCTTTGACAATGCTGTATACAAGTTATCCAGTTAATAAGTCCTACCTTAAACCGAGTAAAATGGTATTTGTAATAAGATAATATGAAAAGGGAGTCTCTTATTCGTGATTAGTAAGTCAGCTTCGTAAAATATAGGCATGAAGCTGGGGTTCCATGATTCCCTTTTGCCTATGATATTTAAAGGCTCTTTAATGTTAAAATTTTCCTCAGATGTTTAGTTTTAGTGCAAAATCGGTATGCAATGTCAGAAGCCGATTAAAAAACCTTTCTAATGATCCTAACATGTACCATTAATATGCGTTGAGAAAAAGGTATGTTGACAGGAGGAGTAATATGTATGATGATGTGTCTGAAAACGAAAGTTTCAGGTCAGTATGTATTATCAGTTTGGTCTTGCGACTTGAGACAGGCTTTCAATGCGAACACTATTCAAAAACCTTGAACTTTGTCCAACACGCGATGGAGAGAGGGACGATGAATTACTTTATGAACAGAGAAGTAGAAGTGGATTGGGGAAGAATATGGTGTGGAATTCGTAATTATGAAACCAAAGGGAATGAATCTAAGATGTGTAGGATATAGATCGAAGCGAATTGGTTGGACCAAGGAAGTCCTTTATTGGATTTCAAGAGATAAGGAAAGACCGAGGTCACTGGCTAATAGAAGGAGAGTGGATGACACTAGAAAACAAGCTGGAGCAACATGGATCCGACTAGCTAAGGTTTTAATTCTTGCAGAAGTCTGGAGGAGGCTTTTATCGAGCATGTTTATGATGACGATGGGATTAGGTGGTACGTATGTACATCCAAAAGGCCATCTCTGTGATATCTGACACGTCCATCCCGGCGGAGTCAAGGATTTTCTCTGCCTCGTGATGACTGAGTGTTGTGTGCTGTCCTTAGGTTAGTTAGGCTTAAGTAGTTCTAAGTTCTAGGGGACTGATGACCATGGCTGTTAAGTCTCATAGTTCTCAGAGCCATTTCTTTGACACGTTGATCTTGGAGATAAAACTGTTTTCATAAACGCCACGAAAAACGCTCTTACTGTTGCAGTATGTCTTTCCTAAATACCGCACTCATCACAGCAGTGGGAGGAAACAGCAACAGAGCTTTAGTTCCAGGATGATGTCGTCCCAAGATATAACATAAGCGCTGCCATCTCGATCCCTTTGGCAGGGTTGTAACTTCTTCCAAGGACGTGTCATGTGAACTGACGGCAAGACTCGCACCCCAGGCAATATCGCGATCCACATCTTGCACATGACACTACCCCGCCTATCCTGTTCCCGCTCTCGGTATCTAACACAACTCTTTCTCAGAGTCATGCGGTGTCTTCGTGTGTGGGAAATGCTTGTGACTCGTCACCGATCGTACAGAACGGCCTCTTGAAGCCCCGATGAACCGTCCGGCGGGAGACATGTCAGGCGGACGCTCTAGCCGTGACAGGTGTTGTTCTGCTTGGATGTCTTTGAGCATGAAAATGATAAACGTAGTTTTATGCTGTAGCACGTGGCCTACATTACCCCTTCCGTCATAGAACTCTTCATCCTTCCTGAAATCTTCTCGTCAAATGAAACTGTGGCTGATGAAACTATGGGTGACACACAATCTCATATCTGCTTTATGATCTGGTCATTCGTAATGTCATCCAAACGCGTTCACTGTGTCACCCGCGTTTCCTACCACCTTACTACTTTGTGCCTAACGCACATAACCCGCAGTTAGAACTAATAAATCCAACATCTCTGACTGTAACAACTGTTACAGACGCCTTAAACCTTTAGGCGACAAAATGTTGTGTGCAGTATAACAATGAAATATATGTCAGTATGTACTCTTTGGTAACAGTAATCAATAAAACAGCTCAATTTCTTATGTATTTCTAAGTTCACCATGAGTCAGGGGCAGTAAATATTCATGACCAGTGAATCAGGAGCACAAAATTACAGACTGTAGTTTCATTGGTAAGACTGAAAAAAAAATCTGCAGAAAATCAGCAAACTCAACTACTGTTAGTAAACATACACTCTCAATAGAAAGACTTTTCCAAAGGCATGGAGTTCACAATCAAATTTAGACCATGCAAAAAAATCCATATATCAGTTTCACGATTTTCATGAAATGTTTCTCAAAGCACAGGCTACCTGCTGCATTAGCATTAGATGTTTTCCCCACTGGTACACTTAACAATGTGTTACCCAGACTAACATCAATTGCTGCAGCAGTACTTGAAACTGTAGAAATACTAGGCACGTCATCTGTATCAGACCCTCCTTCAAATTCTGAATCTTTTGCGTGCTCTTCTATAACCCCTCACCACCAGTTCTTTATGCAAACGGCCAAAGCTTCGTCTGCCATATAATTATGACACCTTCATGACATTATTTTTAGATATCCAAAAGAAATATTCACGAATGCACTACAATCCCTCCAACTATACAAACTAAACAAAAATGAGTACATAATATGTCATTTACATTCAAGTGTGTGCATAAACTGTTCTCGTCTACATCTGCGTCTTCATGTCTACATGAACATGGACACTCTGTAAATCACATTTAAGTGCCTGACAGAGGGTTCATGAACCACCTTCACAATTCTCTATTATTCCAATCTCTTACAGCGCATGGAAAGCAGGAACACCTATATCTTTCCGCACGAGCTCTGATTTCCCTTATTTTATCATGGTGATCGTTTCTCCCCATGTAGTTCAGCGTCAAAAAAATATTTTCGCTTTCGGAGGAGAAAATTGGTGATTGTGATTTCGTGATAAGATTCCTATGCAAACGAAAAACACCTTGGTTTTAATGATGTCCTTCCCAAACCCTGTATCAGTTCAGTGAAAATCTCTCCCCTATTTCGCGATAATACAAAATGTGATTCCCTTCTTTGAACGTTTTCGATGTACTCCGTCAATCCTATCTGGTAGGGATCCCACATCGTGCACCAGTATTCTAAAAGAGGACGGACAAGTGCAGCGTAGGCAGTCTCTTTAGTAGGTCTGTTACATTTCCTAAGTGTCCTGCCAACAAAACGCAGTCTTAGGTTAGCCTTCCCCACAACATTTGCTGTGTGTTCCTTCCAGTTTAAGTTGTTCCTAGGTATTTATAGAATTTACGGCCTTTAGTTTGGACTCATTTATCGTGTAACCGAAGTTTGACGGATTCCTTTTAGCACTCATGTGGATGTCCTCACACTTTTCGTTGTTTAGGATCAATTGTCAGTTTTCACCCCATATGTATGTCTTTTCTACATCGTTTTGTAATTTGTTTTGATCTTATGATGACTTTACTTGTCGATAAACGACAGCGTCATGTGCAAACAACCTAAGACAGATGCTCAGATTGTCTCATAAATCATTTATATAGATAAGGAACAGTAAAGGGCCTATAGCACTATCTTGGGGAACGTCAGAAATCACTTCTGCTTTACTCGATGACTTTCCTTCAATTACTTCGAACTGTGACCTCTCTAGCAGGAAATCACAAGTGCACTGACATAACTGAGACGATATTCCATAGGAACGCAATTTCACTACAAGCCGCTTGTGTGGTACAGTGTCAAAAGCCTTCTGGAAATCCAGAAATACCGAATCAATTTGAAATCCATTGTCGATAGCACTTAACACTTTGTACGTGTAAGGAGCTAGTTGTGTTTCACAAGAATGTTTTCTAAATCCGAGTTGAACGTGAGTCAATCGACCGTTTTTTTCGAGGTAATCATAATGTTCGAACACAATATATGTTCCAAAATCCTGCTGTATATCGACGTTAATGATATGGGCATGTAATTTAGTGGATTACAGCTACTACCTTTCTTTATTATTGGTGTGACCTGTGCAACTTTCCAGTCTTTAGGTACAGATCTTTCGTCGAGCGAAGTTTTCAGCTATTGCATCAGCATACTCTGAAAGGAATCTAATTGGTATACAGTCTGGACCAGAAGACTTGCTATTATTAAGTGATTTAAGTTGCTTCACTACACCGAGAATATCTACTTCTACGTTATTGATTTTGGCAGCTGTTCTTGATTCGAATTCTAGAACGTTTACTTCGTCTTCTTTTGTGAAGGAATTTCGGAAGGCTGTGTTTAGTAACACCTGCTTTGACTGTACTGTCTTCGATAGTACTGAGAGACTGCAGGACACTTTGACTTCTAATATGGTATTATGCCGCGTAATTTTCTTAGGGAAGTTGATGTTAGCCCGGTTGCTATACCTGGATACGATCTGACTTCATACATCATGATAAAAAGGTGGGCAGTACGTAACACTCTTGCGTGTGTGCTCTAGTGAAGGAATAGCGGTAAGCTTTATCTGCGTTCAGGGGAATAGGGTGCCGATTTTAACGACTGCAGTAAAAGCATATAGTAGCTGAGGGCCGAGGGGAGCGTTTTTTCTGTGGAACCTGAGTGAAACCATTTGCGGACTGCCGAGTTCTGCGGTCTCATTGTGCAGACACGTTGGATGCCGGCGGTCGGTCGGTGGCCGCGTCCAGGTAGGCTGACTGGCGCCATGGAGTCGCCGCTTCAGTGGGCAGAGCATTGAAAACCGGCAATATAGCAGAAGATGGGCCCTTGCTAGGGGCCGTTCTGTGTGTCCGAGCGGTTCTAGGCACTTCAGTCTGGAACTGCGCGACCGCTACGGTCGCAGGTTTGAATCTTGCCTCGGGCATGGATGAGTATGGTGTCCTTAGGTTAGGTAGGTTTAAGTAGTTCTAAGTTGTAGGGGACCGATGACCTTAGATGTTAAGTCCCATAGTGCTCAGAGCCATTTGAACCTTGTTGGGCAGGAAGCTGATGAGACAACTGTGAGCTTTCTGCGAATTTCCGTGGGTCAGGTCACTGGCACCCAGACGTCCAGACTCTGCTACAAAACGCATTTGCAAAGTCACGAGGCTTTTAGCGAGTTTAGGGCCGTTCTTTGGAATGTTCGAAATGGACACAACAGGGGAGATAACGATCTTTTTATGGAGGGCTGTGGTTTCATCCAGGTCATGTTGTTAACAAAAGACATGGCGTAAACGCATGGGAAAGAGGCCACGAAGCTTAATCTTTTTTTCCTTTTCTCCCAATTAAGTCTCTGTTTGGTCAAATATGTGTACGCAGAGCAAGGGGCAGTCTCCCATCTTCCAATAAGGCGTTCCAGATCATGATTGGCTTGTGCTAAAGTGGGAGTAGCCTAAGACGTAAATGTGCTTTGCTACCGAGCTGGGAAGGAAAGCGAAGAGAAAGAGAAGATGACACTCTTGTACTGGCGCTTTACTAATGAAGAACAGCAGGTCTTTACCTAAACGGTGAGACTTGTGTCCTTTGCTAGTGTGCCACTTAGATCCTGTGGCAGTCACCTTCTGAACCGTCAAAGGTACTGCTTCTAACATCATGCACACAACGAGTAATGCGTGGGTGTACTTAATCGTCTTGAGTTGGCCGTCTAAAAATTTGACATATTCGGTCACTCAGGACTGTGTCTAATAAATTAGATTCATGCGCAGATATTCAAAAACCTAACTACCGAAGCACTCAGGTGAAACTGAGTAATTCGTCCCTGATTAGGAACTTGTAAATCGGTTTACTTTCCGACGCAGACGAAATGGCTATTAGTCATTAAATAATCACGCAGAAACTCAAGAAACTAAACTATTAAAGTACACAGATGATGTTATAAAATTCGCTCGTAAAAGTCACAAAATCGGTTACTTCCCAGTTGCTGATCTTGTCTCGGCCGGCTACTACTTCCTGACTGACAACGTCTTAGTCATGTCTCTACCTCACTAAAAAGTTTGAACAGAATTTATCCTATGTTCTGAATTCGAAATTATTTGCCAGACTGTGTGCTATCGGTTGGCCGGCCAGAGTGGCCGTGCGATTCTAGGCGCTACAGTCTGGAACTGAGCGACCGCTCCAGTCGCAGGTTCCAATCCTGCCTCGGGCATGGATGTGTGTGATGTAATTAGGTTAGTTAGGTTTAATTAGTTCTAAGTTCTAGGAGACTGATGACCTCAGAAGTTAAGTCGGATAGTGCTCAGAGCCATTTTGCTGTCAGTTGTAAAATAAACTGCATTTTAGAGCTGTTTCTGTAATTTATTTTTCTTAATTCTTTCAATTTCCATACCTTATTTGGACTGCCGATGAGATAATTTGTCGATTCCTTCTCTGTAATTGGTTTGTGGGTCACGAAGTCCTAGAAAATTTTATTAGGCGTCTTATCACAACACCGCATAATATTGTTGCCGATTTCGGATAGGTATAACTGTGTCAGGGCCAACGGCCTTGCCGAAGTGGTAATTCCGGTTCCCGTCGGATCACCGAAGTTAAGCGCTGTCGGGCTGGGCTAGCACTTGGATGGGTGACCACCCGGTCTAATTGTTCAAATGGCTCTGAGCACTGTGGGACTTAACATCTGAGGTCATCAGTACCCTAGAACGTAGAACTACTTAAACCTAACTAACCTAAGGACATCACACACATCCATGCCCAAGGCAGGATTCGAACCTGCGACCATAGTGGTTGCGCGCGGTTTCAGACTGAAGCGCCTAGAACCGCTCGGTCACTAAGGCCGGCTTACCACCCGGTCTGCGAGCTTTGTCGGCAAGCGGGGCGCACTTAGTCCTTGTGAGGCAAACTGAGGAGCTACTGGATGAGAAGGAGCGGCTGCAGTCTCGGAAACTGACCTACGGCCGGGAGGGCGGTGTGCTGACCACATGCCCCTCCATATCCGCATCCAGTGACGCCTGTGGGCTGAGGAAGACACAGCGGCCTGTGAGTACCTTTGGGCCTTCACGGCCTGTGCGGAAGGAGTTTTTTTAGTTTTAGTTTATAATTGAGTTAGGAAATTTTTATTCTACGATTTACACATAAAACGCATCACTAACGGTATTAGCATTGTAAAGGTTCTATCACGTTTATAACAACTGTGTTCTCGTTATCAACGTAAGCAGTCAATTAGGAGTTAAATAAATGTAAAGGGACATGTCAAATGCTTACACGACATGTACTTTGTCCACAAAACTTTTCTACGCTTACCTTTTACTTATTGTGCATAGTCTCCTTCGAAATACTTTCCTCCGCCAATCTCAAAGTCGTTTCCACTTCCGGAACCAGTGTTGGTACGCCTCTTGCAGGATAGTCGTTCAAAGTCAAGGAAAACTATCAGCACGACTTTGTCATTTCACCTGACTTGACCTGACGAGCTTTCTTTGGTCTTAGAGAGTCTTTCCCGATCCTTTGTGAACCCTATGTCTCATCACAGGTTATGATTCTCTTAAGAGACATCTCGTTCCCATTTGTGCGATCCAAAAGCTCTTCACAGATTGCGAGACAAAAGGTCTTTCTGGTCTTGAGTCATGAGCCGTGGGACGAACCTGGCGGCAGCACGATGCATTCTAAGATGCTGTGTCAGGATTTCATGACATGATCCAACTGAATTGTTACATTCTACTGCAATCTCTCGGACAGTCAGTCTTCTATTGGCACGCATAGTTTGGCTGACGTTCCTGACATCAGCATAGTCGGTAGACGTCGAAGGCCGTCGTGAACGAGGATCATCCTTAACTTCCGTTCGGCTGTGTTTAAATCGTGGGAACACTGAGTTCGGCTTAAGCACTCATTATCGTAGGGTTCTTGCATCATTTGGTGTGTCCCTGTATAGGTGTTCTTGAGTTTAACGCAAAATTTAATGCAGACGCGTTGCTCCCCTAACTCTGCCATCTCGAAATTCGCAAACTGTGCGACACAACGTTCTTATTCGATACAGCACTGAGAAATAACTAACAGACATACAACAATGAAACTTCCGGCAGTAACACATTAAACTCAGGCATGTGCAGGGATGATAACCTCAGTTCGCTCCAACACACTGTTAGCGCGAAATTACGAATGTTTCTGAATTTATTGAATAGACCTCGTACATTTAGTAGCTTGTTACGTATTTAACTAACTGGATTACGGGTTTGAAGATGATCATTACTTGAAGAAGTACAGGAACAGTCCACTTTTTGTAAAGTTTTATGTATGTCAAAGCGCGTTTCGGTTATACAAAAAGTGTTGTATTTCCCCAAGTAAAACAGTCGATAGCCACGGACCTCAACAACCATTAACGTTGTACTTAATCAGAAGCAGTATGATACGATACGATTTTTCCAAGTATACGGCTATTAAAATAACAGAAAAAGCTTAAAGGATTTGTAGTAGATTGACTCCACGTGCGTGTCATGGATTTAACCGGCTTATTCACAAGCACCAGTTCTATCTTCATAGCGAGGGGAATAAACGCGTAGAAAGAATTATTTCGTTGTTGCAAGTGGTAAATATTCCACTGCCGTTAAAATTTCCGCTCCCGGACATTCGAGTTCTGGACTAAGGGCGAATCAGTGTGTAGCGTGGCACTGAGCTTGAGTCCAGCTTCCACTTCATATCGATCCATCTTGATGTAAGTCTTTCCGTTATGATCTGATAGCTGAAGCGAATTATGAAAATGTAGCGTGATGTATTAAAGATCTTTTGCTGGTTACCTTATCAGTATACAACGTCTTCAGGAGCTTTTGTGAGCCGAACTTATGCACAGAAACGTGGTTATGAACCAAGTCAATGAGAGGCAGTATGGTCTGAATAACAAACGTGTGTCTTGCTGCACCCCCCGAGAAGTATACTGAGAGGTCTGGCTGACGGAGCTTGGGAAAGCAGCGGATATATTTTGAGTCTCTGTTTCGAAGCTTCTAGAGCACGGGTACATTGATACTTTAATGAAATGTTATGTTATGGCGTAGTGCGTTTGCGGTGAACAAGCAACGCGCTAGCGCTTCGTGTGTGTGTCTTCTTGGCGATAGCTTTTTCACCGCTGATGGCCGAATGGCCGCTACTAGTTCAAATGGTTGAAATGGCTCTAAGCACTATGGGACTTAACATCTGTTGTCCGCTAGACTTAGAACTACTTAAACCTAAGTAACCTAAGAACAGCACATACAGCCATGACCGAGGCAGGATTCGAACGTGCGACCGTAGCAGCAGCGCGATTCCAGACTTACCCGCTTAGAACCGCTCGGCCACAGCTGCCGGCGCCGCTACTAGTATTTCCAATGACAAGGTGCTCGAATTCTCAATGTTGTCTGGTGTTTTGTGGCAAAACGCGCGTGGCAGATGTACAGTTTGATGTCAACAGCATTTTTCTAGAAAGGCAAGGAATTTTAAGCTGCCTCAACGACGCTAATAAAATTGTGTGTGGGAAGGCATGCACTTGGTTCGTTCTGTTTTAGCGGTAGCACAATTGTATTTGGAGGAGTGCAATGTCTGTAAATCACAGCTTCCAATAAAAATTAGGGTATTTCAAAACGGTAGTTCCCCCATTATTTGGGTGCCACAACAAATCCTTTCATAATTAAAGCACTTGAGCTCTCCTAATAATACGCATAATGGAAAGTGCAAGTCGTGTGAGCATTTTGCAGCTGTTAAGAAGCAGGTAGATCATCCCACGACTCCGTGGGGTGGTACCAAGTAGAAGGGGAAATGTATTTTGGGTGATTATTGTTCTTGCACGCAATCTGGGAACCAGCAAAAGTAAGAATGCATTGATAAACATTTACGGTTCTAGGTCTCAGATGCATGAAGTACCATGCTTGTTATAATCTTAGAACTACAGGAGTTGCAACATATATGCGAGGATAATTGCGACGCACCTTCACTCTTAAGTGGAGACAGTTGTTAGCGTGTCTCGGTTGTTGACCCTCCAGGAAGTTCATTAACGTCAGCGGCGAGAGTGAAATGAGCTGTGAGAACGGCGAGTCGCCGGAAAAAGGAGTTTTTCTCGCCATTGGCGTCAAGATGACGGCACGCGTCTATTGTGAGTACGTTGGCGAAAGTAGCGCCGCGCTGTGGCTGCTGGAGGCTTTCTCGATGGCGTGGCTAGCGGAGTCACCACAGTGCCCGCCACAGCGGCCTCCAGCCTCCAGCCTCCAGGGCTACCAGAGTCTACAGCCGGCTCCCTCCGCCTAGCGTGCTGACCTGAGTGCTGGCCCGGTGTTTCGCAACCGCTGCCGGAGTTTTATTGCTACACGCGCGGGCTTTCTCGTCCTCTCATCTTCGACGCGTTTCCTGTTGCTCATATTCATTTACGTGTTCCGGACTTGCGTAGGACAGGGCTTTATCTCAAGTTTCTTTACAAATGCAATTATACACCAAGTGAGTCAATCTCACTAAAAACCCTGTCGTTTCATTCATAAATTTGATAATGGTGAAGATACGACACAGAATACCAAAAACTGATGTGATGCATTTTGAAACAAATACTTCATCATATGTGGTATTTCATGGCAGAATTTTCCCTAGACTCAGCATCGAACTCTACATGTTTTCTTCCGAGGTTATCTTGTCTAGTATGAATAGTATCCGATCTCGCTTTGCTGTGGCTTAGTTTGCTTCAATGGAAAAGAAAGAAAAGAAAAAGCACATGTTTCTAATATGTAATGGAACTGGATATACGTCCTAATATCTTTCTCTCCCTTGTCTCTGTCTATCTTTCCCTCCCCTTTTCTTTGACCATCTCCTTCTTTTCCTCCTTCGGCCTCTTTCTGTCCATCACATTCTTCCCCTCTCTCTGCCATCTTCTCCTCCCCACCTCTCTCCATTTCCTCCTGCCCCCCTCTCTCCCTCTCTCTCAGTCCATCAGTTCCCACTTTCTCTGTCCATTTTCTCCTCCCCTTTTATCTCCACCTCCCCCTGCCCCCACTCTCTGTCCATCCCCTCATTCCCGTTTTCTACGTCATTTTCATCCCACCCCTCTGTCTCCTTCCCCCCCACCCCCCACCCCTGTCTCTGTTCTTGAGCCTCGATTATGCTATTGCAAATTCGTGCCGCTGCGAATCAGTTTAGACGTTTCCTTTCAGTCATATAGAAATACAGTTCAACCAATAGGACACTGATAAGTAAACATACGTAGCTAGCAAAGGAGATGTATGGAGCTACAACATTGCTGTCTTTACCTCGAAGACGTGGCGTATTTATTTAACGTTTGATACGCTTAGACAATCGCAGTTACGTTAAAAATTATAAACAACCAGTTAAATAAATAAAAGGGGAAAAGTCAAGAATTTATGTCTAGGTTTTCAAATACTCATTGCTTTAGAACAAACTTAAAATAGTTCTTCCATCAGTCCGCTGAAAGCACGTAAGGGGCAACCCTGAACGGTATGTGGGACCATCTGCGCCCCCTCGCTGGAGTCACAGCTTGGAGCGTCTCGCCAACCCCAGCTCTGGAGAGCAGGAGCTGTTCTGCCTGTCCCACATATGACTCGATTTAGTGAGCAAGAAGCCTAGCTGGGGCGAAGGTGCTCACTCAAGGGTTCGAGGCGGTTCAAATGGTTCAGTTGGGTCTGAGGACTATGGGACTTATCATCTAAGGTCATCAGTCCCCTAAACTTAGAACTACTTGAACTTAAAAAACCTAAGGACATCACACACGTCTATGCCCGAGGCAGGATTCGAACCTGCGACCGTAGCAGCAGCGCAGTTCCAGACTGAAGCGCCTAGAACCGCTCGGCCACAGCGGCCGGCGTTCGAGGCAGGACTGAAACCGCCGGCTGTCAGGCTCTTGATGGCTATCCAGGGTGCACTACAAGATTTCAGTCTTGTGCTGAACATCATCTGTGGGAAGAGATCAGTTCTTCTGTATTCTTCTCCATAACCATCTGTCAAAGTCGAAAATGCACTAGCTAGGCGTGGAAACTGCTGAGCCATACGCCTGAACAGTATTCAGATGATAAACTAATGTCACGTAAAACTTTAAAACATGGGCAGTCACAGCCGTTTAATTTCTCGGTAAACAGATCGTGAATAAAACCGCAAGAAGCTGTTAACTGATGATTTATTCACACGACCGGTTTCGCTGCGTTAAACCAGCATCCTCAGGTGATGCTACATAGAAAGAATACCATCCTTGTAATGTACATGATTAGAAATTAAAGACAGCCAGTTAAAATAAACCTAAATGAAAAGTACTTACAGTAGTGTCACATAGATTAGCGCACGGAGACGCCCAGACATTCGTAGCCATAGAATGCAGAACAAATAGTACCCGGCAGAGCATTTGGCAAAAGGTGCAGAGGATGGAGCAATGTTGTACGTTCTTACCTCATTATTTATATTTCAAGCATTCCCAATAATATTGCGTTGGTGTATGAGTTCGTAGCGTTTTCCATTACTTTAATAAACACAACAGATATACGTAACAGAGGCTTCAGTAGCAATAATATAGTCTCCTTCGCTATTTACAACAGTCTGTCAGCGTTGGGGCAACTTTTCGATTCCGTGGCTATTGAATAACATGGCTTTGAGGCGAAGAACTCGTCAAGCCATGTTCGGAGCTCATTTTCACCGGGAAAGGAGCGGAAAAGGTGAATAAATATAGGTGCAAGGTCAGGTGAATAAGGTGGGTGCAAAACGATTTACCGAACTAACTCCTGTATAGTGTTTTTTTTTTTCTAGCCTAGCGAAATGTGGTCGTGGATTATCGTGGACTAACATCACTTCACGCAGTCTTCCTGGTCGTTGTTCTTGGACCGCGTCGCAAGAAGTCTCAGTTGTTCACAATAAATGTCAGTAGCGATGATTGCATCTCGGGGCACCAATTCGTAATACATCACACCGTTGCTACTCCACCAGGTGCATAACATTATCTTTTGTGGATACGCGAAGGACTTTGTGCGGAGAGTTGGTGCTTTGTTTGAGCTCAACCTTCTTTTGTCTTCCTCATGTTAGTATAAAGATTCCATCTTCCGTCACCAGTAACGACACAATAGGAACGGTCGGTGTTGTTCATCAGCCAATAGTTGACGAGCAACCAGAGATGCACTTACGTTAACTCGCTGATTTTTGTGGTTCTGGCTTAGAGCACGCGGTTCCCATAAGCCCGAGTGCATTGCATAAAAAAGTCGCACGATGGTGTAATGATCACAGTTCATCGCATTTCTCGAGTACAATGACATGGATCATTGTGGATTAAGGCGTTTAAGCAATTCTCATCAAAACCTGAAAGTCTTCCCGAATGTGAAGAGTCGCTAATGTCAAAACGATTCTCCTTAAAACGAGAAAACCATTTTCTTGCCATGCTCTGTCCAATGACATTATCTTCGTACAAGGCGAAGATGTTTCTGAATGCCTCTATTTCTGTCATCCCTCTACTGAACTCAAACAGTAGAATATGTCGGAAATATCCCGATTTCTCCACTTGACACTCCATTTTCTAGCGCCGATAACTCCACTCACTACTTCCAAATGACAAAATGACAATGTGAAAACTCAAATAGCAACAGTGAACCAGAAACTAAGAAAATTAAATCGATAAATAAACCCGAAATAATCGTTATAACAACATGCAAAACAAAATAATAACATGCAAAACACATAAGGTACGAACTTATGCACCAACCCAACTATCCTGATTATAGTCATCACTCTGTTTTTGTTATGTTCTGTCGTTCCAATACACAAAAAAGAAATGATCGTATGGTATTGCTGGCCGGGACGCTCCATCCATGGAAGTTCGGCCGCCGAGTGCGACTCTTATTTCAGTCGACGCCACGTTGGGCGACTCACGTGCCAATAATGACAACACAACACCTACTATACGAGCGGAGAAAATCTCCAACCCGGCCGGGAATCGAACCCGGACCCGCTCATGGGAGGCAAGCACTTTACCACTCAGCTAAGCAGGCGGGCGTTCCAATGCACGATTTTCGACTGTTAAGACACTCCCCAAACTTATGGAGTTCAAAATCCCGCCGCGCCTATCATGTGTTGTAGTCTTCCGTCGATTACTGTCGCATCCGGTCGTATGGCGATCCCCGCCAGTTTAACACGTAGCTGACCTCCTCCAATACTTTGCCCTCCAGACAACCGACGACAGGATACGTAATTTTTGTGTATTTGTATATCTGGACATCCAAGAAAGGTGTGGCGGTTTATTCGCCCGACTTTACTAAACCCTCGTAAAATTTACGATTGCAGTTCGAACTAATTCGCGTTTCCCGCCGCTCTGGTATCGTCATTGTAGGGTGTAAAACAGGATGTTTTGTACTTATTTTATATGTATCATACCACTGAAGACCTTGTAATTGTAATTAACTGGTGTATAAACAGTAACATTTACGATGGCTTAGTAACAATGTAACGTTTTTCCCCCTTTAGTGTTCTAAGGTTAATCTACTGTTCTGGTTTCCTAGGTTTCCCATTATAAGTACGATATCCTACTAGCTGACATGTGCAATCTCGTTTCGTGTTAGTTTGTTATGTGTATGTGTGTGTTTTCGTTTCTTCAGAATCTCAAACCTCGGAATGTTTTTCACTGATTGCTTTGAAATTGACATAACGTTGCATTCGAATACTCTTGTGTTTTTATATACCTAATGGAATGCCATTTGGTATAAACGCAATGTACCTGTAATAAAAGGGGTAATATTATAGAAGTGTAAATGTTAGTTTGTTCAAAATCCATAGCCTCCTAAAGTTCTTGGCCGACCGCTTTGAATTCTGACTCAGCGTTGAGTTCTAATACTGGCCTGTTTTTATGTACCTAATTCTTAAATACATACATATATAAATACACGTATAAACAACAATAAATAACAATATTGTTACAAAAAATCTGGATATGTACCTTTCCGATTTACTTCAAATTTTTTTTACGTTACCGTTTAGACACAGACACAGGCACGTTTACACACAGATAGACTATACAGAGTGAACATAAACCAAGCCGACAAACTGCAGGATTGGATTCAGGACTGGAAATGGAGGAGAAAAGGTCTGAACATGAGTCCGGAAATGCACCTGCCACGGTAGATGACGCTGACGAATGAAAGTTCCTCTGACCACGTGCCGTGTGTTCCCTGTGTATTGCAGGCTGTGTGATTGAGTGGCATGAAAAATGAAAATCTTCCTGAAGTGCCGTCCTTATCCCAGTTCTTTTTAGGGGTTGTATGGTCTCTCAGAATCGGATTATAAGCCAAAATTTTCGAAAGACAAATGGTATTCATACTATATGCGTGCTAAGTTTTAAGACCCATCCATGTGATAGGAGCTTGTTCTTTTTTTCTGCTCATCAAAGTGTAAAAGTAAGAGAAATACGTCAAGCTTTGAGAAATTAAAATTATATCCAAACTAAAATAACTACTATCACAATCATTCTAGCAAAAATAAAACTAGCTAGCCCCTCAATAAGAGGGAATAACAGGGTGTATACGACCTGGGACAACCGGGAGATCTGGGAAAAACCCGGGGATTTTTTAATCCGGGAGAAAACCGGGAAAAACCCGAGAATTTTTTAGAATTTCGGGAATTTTTCATTGTTTTAGTTTTCAGTTAAATTTTTGTAATTTGACTGGTAAGAATAGATACCGTAACAAAGGATATTACTGTATCCCGTTACTGCAGAATAATAGTGCAACAATAAAACGTGAACGAGAAAAAAAAAACGAAAATAAAACATAAATTGCAGGGAAATGTGCCACATGTAGCAACAAAATACAGTGCTCATACAAGCGTTTGCCAACAGCAAAATGTGTCAAAGACCTTAGGAAAACGCTTCATAATAACAAATTGCCTCCGATGAGCGTGACGTCACAACTGTTTACATTAGATTCGTTTTAGCAGTTGTCAGCGGGCTCATGCGCATGCGCAGTTGAGTGGCGTATGAGTCGTAGCTTCTCCGGTTTTTGGCTACAGAAATGTGGGTTGGCTGCGTAAGCAGTCGCAGCAAGCAGCTACCTGCAACTGGGAAATATTTTACTACAGTGCCCAAGCTGCCAGATTGCCAGATCCATGAGGGAGGGGGAGGGGGGGCTCCAAATTCATATTCTAGAGGAGAAGAAAACCTTGTTTCACAAAGTGCCTAGTATCGAGTGCAGGTTGGTTTATCGATTACTCATACGGTTTTGATGCGCATCCCTGTTGGTTTTTGAACATACGCTGTAAGAAGGAGAAGAAACGGGAACATCACACAAATAAGGGAAGAATATGACGATTCCAAATTTATATAAATATCTCGTAGTACTACTTTTCGATTTCATGCTCGAGAAACTGGAGCATATGACTTAAATGTTAAACTATTTTCTAACATAAAGCTTTTTTCTTGTAGTAGGCCTAATAGGCATTTTATCTTGGTCTTCGTGAATTACATTCTGCCGTGTTATAAAAATTACCATTTGTGCCAAAACAGTTTCGTTTATTTGGTGTGTGTTACAATTTCTGCAGTGTTAGAAAGGCCTATTTTGTTTTATCTAGCAGACAGCGACAAAATAGACGTAATCAAATCGAGAAACCACACCAGTCTTGGGTACTATTTGTATTAACAGCTTACGCAGTATTAGACAACGATATTTCGATTTTGCATGTAGCAAAACGTTTGACGAACTTTGATGTGGATAGTAGACTCTTTCACAGACATGAAAGCACGCAATGTAAAGCTGTAGCAATATTAGAGAGAAAACAATGCTAGGGGCTAAGGATTGAAGAAATGTGTGCTGTATTGCTTGTCTCTTGTCTTTACTGGTTTTATGTATCCTATATTTAATTTTTTATGTCACCCAAAACAGAAAATTATTACCTAACAAGCAATAAAGAGTGCAAATTTTCTGAGGTGTTCTTGTTCTCCCGATTACAAATAATACCATCCAGTATTAATTGCGGGATTTTTTAGAGTGGGGCAGGATGTCAAACCGGGCGACTGGGTGCAGGAGGGGCACCACAGGACATTTTTAATTTCCACTCTCCTGAATATAGTTTGATGACATCCAGTACAAAATATACACGTTTCAATTCCACCGGGTGAAATACAGTGACGTACGATCGAAGAATGCTGTGTGAAGCGTGGTTGCACTGCACTCTGGCACACTTAAGACCAAATAACTTGCCTCACATTTCCTCGAACATATATGTTTTATGTATGAGACTCTGCAGAAAAATTTACGCTACAAAATGAACATATTTTTGACAATTCGATTTTTTAAAAAAATTTTGTCGTCGTATGCCAAACGCTCGAGGGAGGGTGGACTGGGAGGGAGGGGAGGGGGCGCCACTATCTTAGTATTTCCCTGGTTCGGAAATATCGTAGATCCGAGGCTGATGCGAAGAGCAGTCTGAGTTATAGTGGGGAGTGTGTAGTCTCCACGTGACCCGTTTCACATTTGGTGATTTTGCTGTTTTCTCTTCCTTTACTGCTCTCATGTCAAATGCAAACAAAATGGATTTCTGTGGCCGGGAGTTATCGAGTGAATTAAAATACAATCACATAATTACGGAAGGCTAATATACGTTATTAGTTTCAGATTTTATTTTATTTCCATTTTTCTGACAGCATGCATTAATCGCCTTGTAGAAAAATGATATTATTGTTGTCGGTTTGCTAAAGAAATTTGGTTTTTATTAATCTTTTACGCTGAGGCAGTCAATATGTTTGAAACGTAGTGTTTAGTTCCACACTATTGACCAATTTCAACTGCTCGCTGCATTTCAAGTGCACGTTTTCATCTTCTAGCACTTACGGCATTATGCCATATTAAAGAATCAAAAATGAGTAAATACAGTACTGGTACTCCAAGAATATTTACGTCGAAGCTCATTTCATTGGGAATCTGGTCATACGAATGTGCTCTTTAGGTATGCACTTTGAATGTGCCATTTTAGTGTGGTTCACGAAATTCCAATTCTCTTGGAGTATCCTCTGATTTCTTTTTGTATGACATAATGTAAGATCTGTAAATGTTTTACACGTACGAACATACGGGCTTCCTTCGTCATAGCAGCTGCCAAAGCGCGGTGGTGCCTGTTAATTGAAGCTCTGACTACTACTGAAACGAACCTATTTCTAATCGGTCGCGGGAAAATATTGCGAATGGTGGCTTGGAAAGCGTTACTTTTGAAAGTAAATTTCCTTTTACGCAAGTTGAACTATGTCCAAGAATGTACGAAGACTTTCTTAAGTCGCACAGCATTTGAAGACGAGCCATTTAGAAGTATTTCGAGCCCAGAAGATCAGACATTCATGTTGTTCTTAAGAGCAAATTGATGTAGTGCTACGGCAAGCTCTCTGCCCTCTGCGTAGTTAATTTATTTGTGGAAAACTTTGAGGACAACTCACTGGACTAGGTTAAAATTTTTACTGGCACATTTGTGTGATATATCTTAAAGTGTAACATGCGCCAAAAATATTAACATTATGTGTGAAAGCTTAGCTTCTCTTGCAGCTTATTAACATTAGAGACCAATATTATATGTGAAAGCTTTGCTTTCTTGTAACAACACTACGTATATTAATTTAAAACATTACTTTTCCTTTTTGACATTTCCTTGTCATCGTCTGGCGGGATCACGTGACATGAGCTATGACTGGCTTACAAAAGCGCATCGAAATCTCGATTAAATGGTTCGGAAAGTAACATGCGGTGTTTGGTGGAATTCGAATTTGTACTTTCGTAATACGAAAATATTCAGAGTATATGTTGCTGCACATCAAAAATCTTCCCAAAAGGAGTTTTCTTCCCTGAGTTCGTTTTCTAAAGTCTCGGGAAATTCTACGACCGTGGTATAAAAACATAGCCATTCAAAGGATTGATAAGTTTTACAGTTCCGAGGGAAAATATACTGTCTCTTAATGACACTGAAAAAGTGTGTTTTCATCCGGGAGAAAGTGTATTTTTAACCGGGAAATCCGGGAAAAAACCGGGAATTTTTTTCCTTGTCCGCGTATACACCCTGAATAAACAAGTGTTGCCTGTTCTGAGAATCGCACCAGAACTTTGATCTGAACACCGAAATTCTATGAGGTCAAATCATCGGAAGAAAAGAAGTTGATTTTTTCAAAGTTAATACATCCTGCCCATCATTAACGTCCTACCATAAAACGAGTGATGTAAACCACATGAGCACTAAAAAGAATCCTCTAAATTTCAGTTAAATGATAAATCGCACAAATATATAGGCTGTAAGCTAAACTAAATAGTTAGGAATTACAATTACGAATAACTTAAATTGGAACTATCACATAGGTAATGGTGTGGGGAAAGCGATTTATTGACAGAATGCTTAGGGACTGCTTACATTACACTTTCCCGCTCTCTTCTGGAGTTCTGCTGCATGGTGTGGGATGTGGGATGTGGGATCCGCATCAGATAGGATTGACAGAGTACATCGAAAATGTTCAAAGAAGAGCGGCTCGTTTTGTATTATCTCGCAATAAGGGAGAGAATGAAACGGATATGACACACAAATTGGGGTTGCAGTCATTTAAACAAAGGCATTTTTGGCTGTGGTGGGACCTTCTCACGAAATTTCAATCATATATTTCTCCCCAGAGTGTGGGAATATTTTGTTGACATCTGTCTATGTAGGAATAAATGATCATTATAATACAACAAGAGAAATCATAGCTCGCACGGAAAGATATACGTGTTCGTTTTTCCCGCGCGCTGTCCGAAGAAAGTGGAACGGTAGAAAAGTAGCTTAAAGGTAATTCGATGAACCCCTGCCTGGCACTTAATTGTGAATTGCAGAATAATCATGTAAATGTAGATGTAAATATTCATAAACAAACTCGAAATTCTCAGAATAAGCACTTCTGCTGCGAAGATTCAGGTTTAGACGGTGTTATTTAACTTGTTGACCACAGGCTTATTTAATTTCCTACTCTGTTTAAGTAATCCGCCTGAACATTTATAGCAGACTGCAAAAGTAATGTATTATTTGGCGACGCTGCCCACTGCGTTAGGCAGAGTCACAATGCAAGCGAAAGCGGCCACCGTGGCTAATAGCTGGCCACGAGCAACTGTTTCCACGCACAGCGGCTGGAGCGCCTTCAAGGACCCCACGGCCGCTCGCGTGCAGGGTGAGGCGCGTGACGTGTTCCCTCCAAATATCCACTCATATGCTACGGCTAACATGTCCACATCGAGGCGGTCAGAAAGTCCTCAAAAAATGGTCAACAATTGTTTTCGCGACCATCGACAAAAAGGTTACACCGCGTGAAACTGTAACGGCTTTGCCGCTCACGAATGTGGACTGTGCGTGAGACATCGTCAATGACACACCTGTTCTGTCGGTTCTGTCTGACAAAAAGAGTGAAGCATCCGGAAGACGGCGAGGAAACGAAAGGAATCTTTATGGACTGAGAGAGTATGTGAGCTATTTCAGTGATTACAATAGTGAATCAGATTTGCAAATAACGTAGCAGTATGAGCTCACTTATCAGTATGGCGACTCACCACACTGGCCTCGATCCATGCACTGATTCGGTTGGGAAGGTTGTCGTAAAGCCGTTGCATCTTCTCCTGAGGCAAGCTGGCCTCAAAACAGTTGTAATTCGTCCTTGAAATGCTAGATACTGGCAATGGGACAGAGTTGACATCCTAGCTGGACTCACACTAGTTTCGGAGTCAGGTCTGGGGCTCGTGCTGACCCGTGGAATACCTCAACATCAGGCAGACAGTTCGTACAGACACGCGCCAAGGACGTAAGAGCTTTTTCCTATTGCAAAAGGCACCATGACTCTGTTGCTTGGGAGGTAACACATGAGGACATAGAATGTCCCACTGTACCATCAAATTCCCCTCAATCACTATCATCTGTAACCTGAAGTCATACTGGATGACTCCCACAAATTAAGGGTAGGGCAGAACAGCAATTCATCACTGAACACAATGTGATACCAATCAGCAGCAGTCCATGCTTGCAGGTGCGATACTACTTCAACCGTAGCCGTTTCTGTTGTGGTGGTAACAGCAGTCTATGCATGGGATATTAATCCTCTAGCCCGCCTGCTGCTAGTCTCCGATTAATGGTGCGGGATGACACTTAACTCTGCAGGGAGGTTGCTGCGTGGTTTCAGATGACAGGCGCAAATGTGAAGGGATAACGTCATGCTTGGAGAACTATATGGAAATCCTGTATGATCATTTGGTGTTGATTAGAACTCTCTGAGACACTGCCAACCACGTTAATAATTGCCCTAATCCAATTTTACTTGCAGCCATGTTTTCCGTCGTAACGTGTGTCGGCGCATGTGGTTTTCCCCTTACAGTGGATTTTGTGTTATATAGCTACCTGCGAATTGCAAATGAAATGAAACCTAGAAAGAAATTATCCATCGTAAAATTGGACAAATGTAGCTTGTAGTCTGACATACTGCTGATCTCAACGTGCCTGAAGACGAAGTACACACTACAGATGGAAGAGCAACAAACGGTTCGGCAGCGTATTATTTAAGTAATGACGTTATTTGACTTAAATGGTTTAGGGAAACTAAAGAAGACCTAAATTAGGACGGCTGGCAGGGATATGAACCCTGCTCCTCCGAAACACGAGTCGAGTGTCATGAACGTTCAACAAATGAACTGAGGTAGGTATAATTTCATAAATATTATCTTGCAATCCATATCAGCATCGATGTTTGTAACACCTATCTCGTGGTGCACGCGACAAAGATCTGCCTCATTACACTGGATCATCTGAAAAGAAGAGTTTAAAGAATTAAGCCAGCCGAGTTGGTTATTAGATCATCAGATCATCAGGCAGATAATGGTCGCATGCAACACACTAAAGGGTGTGTCAAACGCAGATGTTGACAAGGGCCAGAAAATAATCGACTTGCATAAGGGCAGAAGTTAGCAACAACGGGACCATTTTTCGGAGTCATGTAAACCATGGATGTTTTCTTTGAGTGTGACGTCGTATGTCACGTAGTTGGCGTATGTAATGTTTTTGTTTGTATGTAGTCCGTGTTCTTTAATAGTACGTCGTTCAGTTACTGTGGTGGCAACAAGGATGATGATGCATGCTAATGCAATATAGGTCTATTAGAGATGGAAAGGGTACTGAATATTCAAGTACTGCCATGTTGCTTTAAATTTTCATTGCGGTTGGGGTGAGAAGGCTGATTCATAGCGTAGCCTGATTTATAGCGTAGCCTGATGACTAAGTTAGGTTGGAAGCTGAAAGTTTGGTAGTGTGTTGATGAAGGTATCGACTGTGTCGTGATAAAAAGCACTTTAAAAAAAGTAAAGATAGCGGTGACAGACTGATCTGTAGTGTAGCCTTAGGCTTAGGTAAGGTTGGAAGATGGCAGTCTGGTTGTAAGTTGACGAAACCAACCACTGTCTCACGACATTATTTTTATACGTTGTTTATTCCATAGTTACAGTTACGACCCTGATGCAAACGTCTGTTTTACCACTGTGCTCATATATTCTCAAATTTTTCAAATGTTTCAAAGCGTTAATAATAAAAAATTCTAAAACCTCTAGTCCTGTGGAGTTACCGTCAGTTTGTAGGTTTTGGCTTTGCTGGTGTTTTTGTGTTGTTACAGGCGACATCCATTAGTCGTGTCTTGAGACTCGTCTCTCAGCCATGTTAATGATGTCATCAGTCTGTCAATGCTGTATCGTGTTTTTTATCAACTACGTTTTTCGCCCCTCAAAAGTTTAAATAGCCTATGTGGCCAGTAGGGGGCAGAGTCAGAGTTCTTATAGGATGTCAATAAACAGAATAGAACGTGAATGGTTACTTATAGGACGGTGTGGATTTGCCGTAGAATAAAACTTCCACTATTGGAAAACATAACTTGATCACTTGTACAGAGAGAGGGATCTTGACACATACCTACGCGATGTCATTGCGTTCAGTACCTAAAATGTTTACAGATATTACGAAAAGTAAAGGTAAACAATCAAACGTGTAAATACACTTTTCATTGCTGGAATAGCTCACTGTTTGGGCTAGAAAGTGACCAATGAAGTACAAACTGAAATATGGAAATGAAGTCCCATGCTTCTTGACGGAGCATAGTGGAACGATGCGGGAGACCCATACCGCAGTACTAGGCAAGGTCCTAATGGAAGTGGTTTGCCGTTGCCTTCCTCTGGCCGTAACGGGGATGAAGGCGACACAACAACATCATAAGCCATTCTTTCGGCCAAGAGAAAAAAATTCCTGCATCAGAACGATACGCTTATATAGCGCATCGCGCAGTGCGCTTGGTTGCAAGACCGGGAAATGATCCAGCCCGCATCGGAACCGTGCGGCAGATTAACAATCCCACACTAGTAGATTAGCCAGCCAGACTAAGGTTTTTAGTCCTGTTCCTTCGCTCGTTTAGGCAAATGCCAGGCTGGTACCCAAATTTCTCCACAGAGAACGTGATACGCAAACAAGTTAGAATACGGTAATATACAGAACATTGTTTGCGCGATTCATAGTCAGATAGCGCACACGACTTCCGTCCCTTAGGTTATCTTAACGACTGTGCCGTTAGGAACGGCATTAAGCCATACACTGCTTAATTTTTTACGTTTCTCAGATGCGTGCTCTACGGGTGGCATCTTATTTATGTTTCTTATGCTATATTTTAATCATATTTATTTCAAAAATGGTTCAAATGGCTCTAAGCACTACGGAACTTAGCATCTGAGGTCAACGGTCCCCTAGAACTTAGAACTACTTAAACCTAACTAACCTAAGTACATCACACACATCCATGCCCAAGGCAGGATTCGAACCTGTGACCGTAGCAGCAGCGCGGTTCCGGGCATAGTGTCTCATCCCAGCACTAGTCGCGCGAATGTTCTGCAGGATATGTTGTTGATTACTTCCTCACTTCATGGGGTTGAATTCTGTGACGACGAACGATGGGAGCGTCTCATTGTGCAAATCTATGTCACACTACTGTACGCACTTCCATTTAGGTTTATTTTTATTGTCTGTCTGTAATTTTTTGTTATGTGGATTACAGGGGCGCTTCCCTTTCTATGTAGTATCACCTGAAGATGCTGCTTTAACGAAGTGAAACCCGTCATGTGAATAAATCGTAAGTTAACAGCTGTATGTGGTTTTATTCAATTTAAGTTTACCATAAAGTGAACCCAGTTCTATTGTTATCAAAGTATTTATGTCGGCTTCTCCAGAAGTTCCAGTTAGATTTTCCAGTAAATTATTGCGCCTGTTCACTTTTTCGGATTGCTTTCTGAAGATTATGCGAGTTGATAACTGATCTATACAAGGTGACGTCATGGTACTTTGATTATTGTTGTATGTAATATATTGTCTCTGAATATTAACAGCGGACAGTAGTTTGATTATTTGTTGCTCAAATGGAATGCTGGTTGGGTTTGCTTTCAGCTTACATGTCCTCAAATGCTCATCTAATATACATAGGTGTTCTGTCACTGCTTGTTCTGCTCCCGAGAGGCTGGGCCATTTAGTCACTTGACAGATGTCTTCGGCGTATACAATCTGTGACTCAATTTCTGACAGGTAGTGGTTATAGATATTGAACACTATGTCAGTCATGAAGCAGGTTCTTCTTCAGTTTGTGGAATTTATCCTGCATGTATTAGGAATAAACTTGAAAAATTCATTGCTTTTGGTTATAAACATTTTTATCCTCGCCGCGCGGAGTGGTAGCGCGGTTAGAGGGTCCAGGTCACGGACTGCGCGGATCCTCCCGTCGAAGGTTCGAATCCTCCCCCAGGCATGTTCAAGCATGTGTGTGTGTGTGTGTGTGTGTGTGTGTGTGTGTGTGTGTGTGTGAGTGTGTTTGTTGTTCTTAGCATAAGTTCGTTTAAATTAGTTTATGTAGTGTGTAAGTATAGGGACCGATGACCTCAGCAGTTTGGTCCCTTAGGAATTCACACACATTTGAACATTTTTCTTTATCCTCCATTCTTTCTATTATTAGCGACATTATAGCTAATGCAGTGCACATTTAGTGAACTTGTGAAGTTGCGAATTCTGTTAGAAAATATACTGATAATACATTAGTCTTCACCAGCAGCACGTGTGTAAAATGGAGAGTGGACGCAAGCTCCCGTTTAGATCTTATTCCATTAACAACGCAATAACAGTCCCTATTTAGCCACAAAGAGAGACAACGCAATGGTTAAGATCTTTGATTTGTATTCTGGAACAGTGCCATTCAAATCTATGGCCGGCGGTTCTGGTTTAGGAGTGCCATGGGCTCTTCAGGTGTAAGCCGAGAAGGCTACGGTTATTTTCTTTCGCCCACGTATTCCCGATTCAACTAATGCTCCATCTTTAACGAGTTCGTTATTGACACAACCTGATACTCTAACCTTACTTCCTCAATTGATTTTCTTTCCTACGTGTTTCATGACATCATGTGAGCCCAAGACAGATTCACATGAAACGATTTCCAGTATATACAATTCACACAAAAGTCTACTTAAGACGGAACACGGAAACAAGAGTACTGCGGTGGAGTATACCCGAGAGTGATAGAATGCAGCGAAATATTTCAAATAATGAGGATGGGTGTCTTTATGGAGTTAAAGGTTTGTGTTACGACGACTCTTTTCACTTAAGCTGTAAAAATCTGGTTTGTCGACCAATTTTATGTTTCATTTCTGGTGAAACCTGTTAATACTGGAACCTACAAATTAGTGTACGCATTACTGTCAAATAGCTACGAAAGTTCTACACATATACTTTGTTTTTCTGTCTTGTATTCACTTATTAAATACGGGAATTACTTTTTGAATGACTGAAGATATTTAACACAAAATTCCATGATGGATAAGAATTTCGAGATGTTTGAACAACAGCTTATATAAAGCTCCGAATAGAAACCCTAAATAGTGTGACTTACTGGCAGGTCAGGTGCAGGGGAGGTGCCACCACCCCCTCCCTCCCCCTCTCTTCCTCTTTATCGCTCTGATGCGCTTCAATCCATGTCATATGTTGCACTAACTACTCCTACAGATTTTGTGCGACGTTTCCGAAAATTCATCATCGCATAGTGCAGAAACAGGACGATTCCTTTAAAGAAATCTGGCTGGTTTAAACAATACATACCAAACGAGAAGTCGGTAAGAATCATTTAACCTATCATCTACTTCTTCTTTCCTTCTCATTCTGAAGCGTGGATCCTATTTTTCTGGGTGTCAATTACTCTACAGAACGCGAAATGTAAAATTTGTCTACAGCTTTACAGTCCCAAGACTGAATGCTTGAAATGATTGGATTTATCTCATATATTTCTTCATAACTGTGCAAAAGAAGATAATCTAGATATAATGAGGAACACGTAAGCAATTTTTAACGGATTTACTTTCGGAGAAATCGTGTCCAACGGCACTGAGAACCAGCAGTGTCTCTCTTGTAAAATGTAAACTTTCACGGCCGGAAATGCCACAGTTAATAAATTATTCCGAGCTGTTATGCACTGGTCGAATGCATTTCACATTAAACCCCAACGATTCGTCGCCATCTGCGGAGAACATCTTCAAGGGGGCGGGGGTCGTAACTTCTCTGAGCCTGGAGACTCCCTCATTCATTTTGATAGGACTCAAGTAATGACAGCCATCATCGGATCCCATGTAGGGCTATACAGAGATGCCATAGAGATTGTTAAACACCCCACGAAGTTCAACGAAAAGGAGGAGGGCGGTAAACTGAACGATGTCTGGATTCCGGTGCTGAAGAGTGTACCATTCTTCTACTATAGGGTGATAGCAATCATGGACGGCGGCAACAATGTTATACGATGCCCCGGTGGTACATGCTGAAAGGTCATTTCACACTGGGTCTTTGGCAATAGGGCATGTTCAGTAATAATCGTGAGCAGTTGACAATACTTTGGAACCTAAGCTCGAACATTTTTACAGTAAATTCTCCTTAATGTGAGAATGAATATCTTTCCAAATTGTCAGTAATTCACTAAATTTTAACTTGGAAACAAATGAACAGCACAAATATCAAACGTTCTACGTGACACGTTTTTACAAAACATATTTTCAGTTCATTTGTGTTCTCGGTTCTCTGTTGCGTGTCCATAGACTTTTTCCATGTGCCACGTCATGGAGAAAATTTTCCGAACATTCATTACTAGATGTTCCGTGGTCTTTGTGCCAACCAGTGCTTTCCTCTGAAGTTCCAGGTGCCATCCATCAAAGTCCTGTTCCTAAAATTTACACAAGATTGTTGAGTCAGCTAAAGCTGTGAACCCATTCCATGTGATTCCAGTGCATACAACTGACTTTTTTAACTTTGAATATGCTCCTAAAACATTGTAGTCGAAACAGAGTAAGATCTCCAAATGCAGTACGATCAAAGTTTATCAGTCTTCTATCTCAAATAACTATTAAAAATCCTTATAGTGAAACAGAAGAGTGGAAGAAATGTAAATGTATTCAGAAGAAGAAAGAGCATGGCTGATGTACTCGGATGCCATGTCGCACTTCATCTGAATTACCTGCCGTGATAATCAGGTGCAAAACAGAAAGGCTTGTTGACGATATCACCATTTCTTCTTCAACAGCACAGCGAGCTCTACACTAAACTTTGCAATATCTGATCCCAGGATGGGGTTGTGGAAGAAACAGAGGTCAATATTGAAATAAATTTTTCTGAATTTAATTTTTTATTATTTTGTAAAAGAAATTTAAAAGATGGGAGAAATAGCTTTTGTTGACTACAGTTCTAATAGTTAAAAGACTACTGCTGTATTTCTCTATTTATGTTATCACAAATAAAACATAACGCCTCAATATTAACCGCACTTACAACAAAGGCACTTGTTATAGGTACTAAGTCAGTTCCCTGATATGCCACCTAAAACGTTCTCAATGAATTATTTGTTTTCGCTTTTGTTTCACTATTTCTTTACAGTGATGAGGAGAACAGCATAATTGTGTTGTCATAATACCTTCAAAATTGTTTAGTTGCACGTAAGTTACGTACAAAAAAGATAAATTTCTTTATGATTCTCCAGCAATATGCTTTTTTACCTTTATGGATTAAGAATAAACCTTGAAGCTTCGATGCAGTGTCGTGCGTCTTAATATTAAAGAGAGAACTGTCAACAGTAAGACTGACGAATTGTCATCGAATCACTCCCTTTGCACTGAAAACATTTTGCAGGTTTAGTATTGCGCTCAGAACTATAATGAGTACGTTTCCATCGAAACGTAGTTGTCAATTTTATGTGTACCACAGTGTAGAGACCTACTGTGCCTGCCAATGAAAAACGTGCTTTTTACAGAAAAGACTTTTTTAGTCGAATTCCCCTTTCAGGTCGTGGTACTGTATTTTAAGGTTTTCAAGCACGTAGATTCCATTCCTGAAATTCTGTTGGGCCAGGTGTACAACAACTAATTGTCGGGTGCCACACTTCTTCATTGCACAATAAATATTTTCCAGCCACAATTGTCTTTAGATTTTCTCATATCGGTGACCTGCTTTCACAGTCTAGTAGCATCTGCTTAGTTGACACCGATTCCATTACCGGTGATGTTTTCAGGCTTTCTCTGTTGAAACAAACTTGCAGCAATTTGCCGCACGTGTGTTACCATTTTCCCCCTTTGGTAAGAGACGCGATCGTTTTTTACTCATATGAATTTGTCTGTCAAAACACGCGTCGTAATGACTGAGCACAAATGCACAAGGCCACGGACAGGATATTTTGGCTTCTTCGTGTAACACACATACTTGGGGAGTAGTTTAAAGAGCAGAATTTTCGCATTTTGACAACGCCCAGATTTAGAGCATTCCGTGCAGCTCTCACAGAAATTACGAGCTCGCAGATTCCGCTGAGATACGAGCGCCGTGTGGAGACGTCCCTTGCATAACGCTGCGACACGGTGGCGGCTCGCGTTTCCCTCTGTTGTGGCACAGCGGGTGAGATAGTGCCACGACAGTGGCAGCCTCCGCTGCGGAAAACGCCGGCTGCGTTACTCACATTGAGAGGATATTAAGTGCAAACAGCCAACTGCATGAGAAGGATTTCTGGGGGAAAGAATAGAGATTTGTGAACATAGGGAAGTAGTGGGAAGCCTTTTCTGGCATTTAGCATTATGTGGAGGTGAAACTCTGGCACCACATTGTTGAGATAAGAAGAGAGCAGAAGTTCTTGAAATGAGACGCTACAGGACATTTCACAATGTTGTGACGATTTCAGAATTGTATAACACCCAAAGTAATAGCGAAACGAAGTTAAACATTATACACCAGATACAATATTTATTCAAGTTTAGTTACGAAACACTACATTGGACAAATGACGACCATTAACAGCTTGTGAACACTCGAGGCGTTTCACCCAGTTTTTGAACATATCTTTCGTATCAGCTGGAAGAATTCTGGAAATTTCCCCGCGAATTCGATCTTTTAATTGTTGCAAGCTTCTCGGCTTGTCGGAGTACACTCTCGCTTTCAAATAACCCCATAGGTAAAAGTCTGACAAGGTCAGATCAGGGGTTCGGACAGTTTTCCGAGGGCCGACTCACTTTCGATTCGATGCATTGGCAGTTACAAGAAAGTTTCTTACCCAACTCAATATCGTTCCACGAGTAGCAATTGGGCATCGCGACTGAATATTGAAATGCTTACCAAATGCACGTTGCACGCGCACAACAATTCGCCGTAGCGAAAATAGCACTCCACCGCGAACGCACAATGTTGCTTCGACCAGTTCGACATGATTTCTGACCTGGATATGGGATGAAATGTGACACTCCGCGCTAATAATATACAGCGTCGTCGTCGCTGTAGCTTGCTTTTAGCGCGCGTTATTCAAATTTGAAATTGTCAAAAGATTGTGAAGCACCCTGTGCAATAGACTTCAGATCGGATGTGCAGATCAGGTATCTAACGAGGAGCCAGTGAATCAAACTGGGGAAAAATTACTGCAGAATTGACTAAAGAATGCATCTTTTTTCGTTTTTGGTTTCAAGAATGAACTTCGCCCAACAGCTGAGCAATTGAGATGTTATTTTATTTTAGCTACCAGTTTCGAAAACTCATTACGCCATCTTTAGGTCCTATTTCTGCCTCTCAGAAATAATCGATATTGGCATACTGGGACCGTATGTGTTTCTGGATGTCGTGAATTTGTAGCTCAAGTGCTTCCTTCGAATCTTGACTGCAACATATTGTGCTAGTATGCCAATATCGATTATTCTTGAGCGGTGCGTATGGGGCTTGAAGATGGCATAATGAATTACTGCAACTGGTAGCGAAAATAAAATAATGTAACTTGTTAATTGGGCGGCTATTTGGTGAAGTCCATTGTTAAATATTTGACCAGCCGGAATCCCAAGACCACAACGGACCAGAGAAAGAAGTCATGGGTCGATAGGACGCTTCCTGGGATATCAACGCACTATCAATTTCGTAACGCAGGAAAGTGCAGAGAAGGAGTAAAAATGGTAGATGTGGAACAAGGTCCGACTATAGAAAACAAGCTCAAATGGACGTATGTATAAGTAACGCAGAGACACAGGAACATTAGCATAGGTATTGGCAACGAACCATTTTCGAACTGAAGACAACAACAACCACCGCCTTGTCAGCAACAATGAGAATATAAATGAGAAAAATAACAGCACGCACTGACATTGGTAAACACTCATTGTTTCGATGCTCTTTCCACGAATGGAACTGCTGGAACCAAAATATGTCTGGGTCAATAAGAATTAACTATTTACGCGCGTGACGATGACTCGTCCAGAAATAAAGGACACCAACTGGATAACCGGACCTTTAATTTTCCAGCGGCATCTGTTGCCTCGTAAGCTGGACTCACCGAGCTGGAGGAACGAGCAGAGCGCAGATCCTCGGAGTGCTCCTGTGTGGACGCTGCAGAGCGAGGGGACGGACACCTGCTGGACGGCAGCGCTCGGCGCGGCTCGGCTGGCGGCGAGTGTGGCACTGAGGCCAGTGCGGAAGGCAGCGGCAGCGGCAGCCGCTGAGCCAGGCGGCTGAGGCTGAGGCGATGACCAGCGGCCGTCACGCCACGCCACGCTAGCCACGCGGCCGCCGACCTCTGCGGCTGCGAGGCTCTGCCCCTAATACCGGGCCGCGTGCACTCTCCACATCGCGCTCCTAGTTAACCTCCCACCTCTCTTGAAGCATTCAACAATCAGTTCCAACGTGTTTTCGTTTCATCTGAGGTGTCTATTAATTAGGACAGGACGTCACGACATACGTATACAATGTGATCAAAAGTATTGACACCTATTAATGGGTACTAATATGGGGTGCATCCACTCCTCGTCTTTGTAGGAGGAGGTTACTGTTTAACGTTCCGTCGACAACGAGGTCATTAGAGACGGAGCACAAGCTCGGATTAGGTAAAGATGGGGAAGGAAATCGGTCGTGCCCTTTCTAAGGAACCATCCCGGTATTTGCCTGAAGCGATTTAGGGAAATCACGGCAAACCTAATTCAGGATGGTCGGACGCGGGATTGAACCGTCGTCCTCCCGAATGCGAGTCCAGTGTGCTAACCCTTGCGCCACCTCGCTCTGTCCTTCGTCTTTGTGACGGCATGAACTCTGCTGACGACATGTTCAGTTAGGTGTTCAAATGGTTTTAAGCACTATGTGATTCAACATCTGAGGTCATCAGTCCCCTAGAGTTAGATCTCTTTAAAACTAACCAGCCTAAGGACATCACACACATCCATGCCCGAGGCAGGATTCGAAACTGCGACCGTAGCAGCAGTGCGGTTCCGGACTGAAGCGCCTAGAACCGCTCGGTCACTGCGGCCGGCTTCAGTTAGGTGTCTAAATGTCTGTGGGAATGGCACCCCGTTCTTCCTCAGCAACCATAACTAGAGCATGAAACTACATGGTTCCAGTGCCTTTCCAAGTCTCAAACATCTATGATGTATGTACGTAAACTAAAGCGGCGAATGAAAATTTGTATCAAGTCCATAGTTCCTGCTCACTAGGTAGATGCGCTAACCACTACTTCAGTCTAGCATAATGGCCTTGCACAACTGCACGGACCACCCTAGCATGCCTCCCTTATCAATCCAAATTCCCATCCAATTCTCAAGATCCCGAGCTGGTTGGAGGGCAATGCCCATAAAGCTCTTAACGTTCTCAACTGACGAGACATCCAGCGATCATGCTTCCTAAGGTAGGCTTTGGCAGTCACGAAGACAAGCAGTGGGAACTGTTGCCGTGTGCAGGCGGGCATTATCTTGCTGAAATATAAGTCCAGGTTGGCTTACCATGAAGGGCAACAAATCGGGGCGTAAAATATCGTCGACGTACCGCTGTGCTGTAAGGGTGCCGCAAATGACAACCAAAGGGGTCCTGCTATAAAAAGAAATGGCACTCCTTACCACCACTCCTGGTTGTCGGATATTTCAGGGGCTCTCCCAATGCATTGGAATTCCACCTCAGCATCAAATCAAACATATCGTCCCTGCACAGATGCAATAACAAAATGAAACTACATTTATTTTGGATGCTGGTGTCTGGAGCTAAGTCGACGTTCTAACTCATCCAAAAGGCTTTCTGCTGGTTTCAGGTAGGGACTCTGGTCTCGATCATTATTATCCACAAACTGTTGCCCATAGATGCTGCTTCATGACAGGGTGCACTGTCTCGCTGATACTGTTACGGCGTAAAGTCAAGCGCCAGTACGCCAGTCGAAAACGTTAGAGAAGAGATGGAGGCTGTGAGAAGACGTCAGCCAGTCGCGCGCTGATAGACCCATCTCCAGGACAACGCGACAACAGCGGCCCCTAGGTGAAGACGATATAAGCGCCGCGCCCTACTGGTTGCGGCCCAGTTCAGTAGTAGCTTCAAGACTAGGCACTTGTATAGAAGCGTCGACACTAGTTACTTTGCTTGTACGTTCTATGTATCTTAGACTTATGACTGTCTATACTAAAGAAGATTCAATATTTCGTATGTCGTCCTTTGCTTGCGACACGTCTGTGTAATTGTCAAAGTTAAGTATTGTCTCTTTTCATTTTGTAATGAAACTCATCAATACGATTTATTTGAATGTTTTATGCAGGCTTCCTAGACACCCCATATTTGACGACAAGGCTGGACATAACAAATACAAATAAACGTTGTTTCCTAACGGTTCCTCTATTGTACACACTACACAATGCCTTAAAATGTATAGCGCTTTCTTAAGCACAATAAGGGGATCACACACTAGCCACGAAAAGAAAACCATAGAATAACACCTCATCCACCATACTTCATGGTTACTCTACACATAATGGCAAGTAACAATCTCCAGGCATTCGCTAAACCATTAAACCGGACTGACACGGAGTACAGCGCGATTCATCACACATAATCCCTCGTTTCCAGTGGCGTCGCTCTCCAGACCACCTCAAGCGTCGCTTATCATTGACTACAAAAATGAGTGACTTACGAGGAGCCACTCGAGTATTGTACCCCATTCCTTTTACATTTGCTCAAGTGAAGATCTGCAACTGAGTAACATATTTAAAAAATAAAAATCCGCTTCCATTGCCAGCAATTTCATAATTTATTCCACGACCTGTCTCAAACCATAAAGCTTCATCTTCAGGTGCCACCGAATAATGATAGCCATGGAGAGTCTCACCTACGTCAGACAAACCCATGGGAGCGCAGGACTAGCAATCACAGCGCCTGCCTGGACACAGGGCTGTAGTGTACGTTTACAGGCAAACAAATGATTACAATTTCAGAAAAACTGGATGGTTTATTCAAGAGAAAGTGCTTCACAAACTGAGCAAGTGCATAACGCGTTGCCCTACTCTGGCACTTATGCAAGCAGTATTGATTGATACAGTTGTTGGATGTTGTCCTGAGGGATATCATCCCAAATTCTGTCCAACTGACGCGTTACATCATCAAAATCCCGAGATGGTTGGAGGGCCCTGCCCTTAATGCTCGAAACGTACTCAGTTGGAGACAGATCCGGAGACCTTGCTGGCCAAGTTATGGATTGACAAGCACGAGGACAGGCAGGAGAAACGCTCACCGTGAGCAGGAGGGCATTGTCTCGCTGAAGGATGGCTTGCCATAAAAGGCAATAAAACGGAGTGTAAAATATCGTCGATATCCTGTAAGTGTGCCGCGGATGGCAACCAAAGCTGCCCTGCTATCAAATGAAATGGCATCCCACACCATCAACCGTGGTTGTAGAGTGGTATGGAGAGCAACATTTAGGTGGTGTATCATGGCTGTGTGGGGTGTCTGGTGACACGATCCTGTAAGTGTGCCGCGGATGGCAACCAAAGCTGCCCTGCTATCAAATGAAAGAGCATCCCACACCGTCAACCCTGGTTGTAGAGTGTTATGGAGAGCAAAAGTTAGATGGTATATCGTGGCTGTGTGGGGCATCTAGAGACACGATCCTGTAAGTGTGTCGCGGATGTCAACCAAAGCTGCCCTGCTATCAAATGAAATGGCATCCCACACCATCAACCCTGGTTGTAGAGTGGTATGAAGAGCGACAGTTAGGTGGTATATCACCGCTGCCTGGGGCATCTAGAGACACGATCCTGTAAGTGTGCCACGGATGGCAACCAAAGCTGCCCTGCTATCAAATGAAATGGCGTCCCACACCATCAACCCTGGCTGTAGAGTGGTATGGAGAGCAACAGTTAGGTGGTATATCACCGCTGTGTGGGGCATCTATAGACACGTCTTCATTTGTAATTGAGGCTCAGTTCGAAGGGAGACTCATCACTGAAGACAAGCCTACTCCAGTCAATGAGATTCCAGCCCGAAGACGAGACGCCCCAAATGGTGGTGGGATACCAACCTGCCTATCGTCCGCCATACTGCCCGACGACCAGGGGTGATGATCCAGAGTGTCATTTCTTTTCATTGAAGGACCCCTTTGGTTGTCATTGGCGGCACCCTTGCAACACAGGGGTACGTCGACGATATTTTACTCCCCGATTTGTTGCCCTTCATGGTAAGCCATCCTGGACTTATATTTCAGCAAGCTAATGCCTGCCTGCACAGGGCGACAGTTTCCACTGCTTGTTTTTGTGACTGCCAAATCCTACTTTGACCAGCAAGATCACGGCACCTCTAGTCAATTGAGAACGTTAAGAACATTATGGGCAGGGCCCTCGAATCAACTCGGGATTTTGCCAATCTAACGCTCCATTTGGACAGAAAATGTCACGACATCCTTCAGGAGGATTTCCAACTACTCTATCAATCAACTCCAAGCCGAATAAATGCTTGCATAAGGGACAGAGGTGGACTAACGCGTTATTATCTTCTTCAATTTATGTAACTCTTTCTCTTGAATAAATATTGCAACATTTCAAAAATTTCAATCATTTGTTCGTCTGTACATGTACATTACATCTACCGACTTCTGTCCGATTTGGATAATTCCTTCCAGATGCGTCGTTATTTCTTCTTAGATCGTATTATAGCTCCGTTCTGTCATTCTGTGACGTCACCACGTTGATTCACTGTACAGTACTGGTTCCGTGCATTATCTTGACATACACAACATGTCACTGCCAAGACTTTCTTCAACGGTGGAGGGTCACAAGACCGTCTGGTAGCAGCTCTTCACCACATACTCTGGTAGCAGCTCTTCACCACATACGACGCTCCAAAGCGACCAGTGTACGCTTTTGTGATTGAGCCTAATTTGCTTTTCTGTGATCTTATATTGGAAAGATACATTAGACTGATCAGGAGGAATATTTACAACGACAAGCAGAAAGCGAGGCCTAAGAGAGTTCGACTGCGAACTAATATGGTCAAGAGTAATAACCAGATATTTTTACCGGCCACCAGATTTACACACATTGGTCGCAGTGCTATTCAAAAACAGGCTGAACTCGATAGAAGGAAATACTCGAACGTACAATGATAGTAGTAGGTTGCGACTATAACCTTGCCGATATCCATTGAGAAAACTATGCATACGTTATCGGCGGTAATGACAAACAGTCTTAGCAGTAATACTGAATACATAACATAAAACTAGTCCTACAGCTCATGAGCGAAAGAAATATTTTAGATCCCCTGGCTGCAGATGGACCCGATCTTTTCACGCTTGTCACCTTTGACAGAAGGATTAGCGATCATGTTGCAATTACAGGAATGCTGGTTACCAAAGACATAAAGGTCATCACGAAAGGTAAGAGAGTGTTTGTCTTTGGTCGAAGTGACAGTCACTAACAGTCTACTTGAAAGACGGGCCGAGAACAACTGGTTCACATCCAACAACAGCAGAACCATTGTAATTAAAGTAGAAAGATGTTTCCAAAATGGAATTTTCACTCTGGAAGTATACCCCAGGCTGTGGCTAAGCAAAGTTTCCGGAGTATCCTTTCCTCCATGAGTGTCAGTCCTGCAAATTTCGCAGTAAAACTTCTGTGAAGTTCGTAAGGTAGGAGGTACTGGGGCGGGCGGGTTATAAGTCGTGCTTGAGTATCTCAGTCAGTACAGCAATTTTCCCGCGAAAGGTAAAAGTGCCGGTTTCGAGTCTGGTCCAGCATGCAGTTTTAACCTATTAGAAAGTTTTAGAAACATGTTATAAACCGCAGTCTGCAAAATATTAAGCAAGTAAAGTAATAAAAGACGACAAACACACTCTTTAGATTAACGGAACAACTTGGACAACGTTGTACTGAGAAAACGTGATATTAATTCGTAAAAAGGGCATTGTGTTAAGGATACTGAGCCGTGCTGCGGCTCGCGTTGGTGCTGTTTGTAGGTTTGCGCCCTCTGTTGGAGGCCAGACGGTATCGTTTAGTTGACATGGTTGCGGTTGTTTGTCTTCTTCTCGTATTGACTGGCGCCACTCAGTTTCGCAAGCGTTCCCTATCCGCTAGTGGCAGCGGTTATCGATATGTAATAACTTGTCCTATCTTTTGGTGACGTCGTTATTTTTCCGGGTCGTGTGAGGGGACGAGTTCGGTTGGGGACTAAGGAGGAGCCAGGTCCGCGCAGTGCCAGAACACGCTGGGACCGCTGGCGGCACGCATGGACTGCTGGATGGAAGGGCTGTGGGCACGAGGGTCTACGACCTCGTCGTAAACCGGATCCAGCAAACTTTAAGATGAGTGCATTTCAATCCAAGTAGAGAAACCTCCACTATTGTGGTATCTCGCGGTTCTCCAGTGACTTGGGTTCATGTTGATGCTCATAGTGTCGCCGAGGCGAAGAGCAACGAGTAGAGTGCTTGGGGAAGGCGGATCTGATTAGCTTTCCTCGACTTCTTATTACTATTTACTGCGTTCAACTTGTTACAATTTGTTAAATTCAACCAGCGGTAATTTTTCTTGCCTGGTGGCCGCTAACCCTGAGGATAGTTTATGCAACGGCAGTGTACGTTTCTTCGCCTTGCCGCTGCTATCCGGTAAGGCACGTAGTTTTGACAGCTTTCTTGATTGTAGGCCCATTGGTGATTCTCCTACTCTGGTGGTAGTGATTTCTTTCTCTTTCCTGGCGCTCTAAACGCAGTATTCTGGGGATGTAGTGCAGACTGCCGGTTCCGGCTTTGGCGTATTGTTCTATCGTTGCATTTGATTAGACTGCCACTAGTCTGAGTTACCATCTTGTGAAGTGAATGCAGCTCTTGGCTGCCTATCTCATCGCTCGCGAAAGTCTTTGTTGCCGGACCTCCCCAGAGGTCGAATCCTGGAGCACTGTCGGTGGCCCATTGGTTCTTGTAAGATATGTGTGTTCCAAAAGGAGGTGTTATGGCCAGTAGTTCAGTGAAAAGCTCCTTCAGTCCACGCCTTCTGCGGGTATAATCTTGCTCAGTATCTTTTATGGAACTTATGTACTGGTCCTTGTGTTTTATTATTGTATTGTTTATTACAATACCTTGTAATGCCTGCATTAAAGGTGATATACACTCATGCACATAAATTAACTATAATGCTGATACATGGTGAAAGAACGCTCTGGTGGGCGGTTTGCGGGTTTCAATCACCTGGGGGTATGGCTACACGGTGCATTTGACCTGCCTGTCGTCGCACAGTGGCGCTGGTAGCAGTCCACATACGCAGAAGTGTGTTGGTGCATGTCAGAGTACGGCCCAGCGAGTAAGTGTGCAGACGTTTTCAGACGTGCTAATGGTGGCTGTGTGTTGAAAATGGCTCAGAGAACGCATATTGATGACGTTATGAGGGGTAGAAGACTAGGGCGACTGGAGGCTGGTCAAACACAGCAGGTCGTAGCACGGGTCCACCGTGTGCCACAAAGTGTGATCTCAAGATTATGGCAACGATTCCAGCAGTCAGCAAAAGTGTCCAGGCGCTACAGTACGAGACGTCCAGAGTGTACAACACCACAAGAAGACCGATATCTCACCATCAGTGTCGCAGACGGCCACAGAATACTGCAGGTAGCCTTGCTCGGGACCTTACCGCAGCCACTGGAACAGTTGTCTCCAGACACACAATCTACAGACTGCTTAACAGGCATGGTTTATTCGCCCGGAGATCTGCAAGCTGTATTCCACTGACCCCTGGTTACAGGAGAGCCTGTAAAGCCTGGTGTCAAGAAAACAGTACATGGTCATTGAAACAGTGGTCCCAGGTTATGTTCACGGACGAGTCCAGGTACAGTCTGAACAGTGATTCTCGCCGGGTTTTCATCTGGCGTGCACCAGGAACCACTTACCAACCCCTTAATGTTCTTGAAAGGGATTTGTATGGAGGTCGTGGTTTGATGGTGTGGGGTGGGATTATGAATGGTGCACATACACATACTGTAACAGGTCAGGCGTATCGGGACGTCATTTTGCACCAGTATGTCCGCCTTTTGAGGGGTGCAATGAGTCCCACTTTCCTCCTGATGGGTGACAACGCACGGCCCTACCAAGCTGCCATCGTCGAGGAGTACCTCGAAACAGAAGATATCAGGCGAATGGAGTGGCCTGCCTGTTTTCCAGACCTAAACCCCATCGAGCACCTCTGGAATGCTCTCAGTCGACGTATCGCTGCACGTCTTCAAACCCCTACGACGCTTCAGGAGCTCCAACAGGTTCTGGTGCAAGAATGGGAGGCTATACCCCAGCAGCTGCTCGACCGCCTGATACAGAGTACGCCAACCCGTTGTGCGACCTGTGTACGTGTGCATGGTGATCATATCCCATATTGATGTCGGGGTACATGCGCAGGAAACAGTGGTGTTTTGTAGCACATGTGTTTCGGGACGGTTTTCTCAACTCGTCACCAATAGTGTGGAGTTACAGGTCTGTGTCGTGTATGTTCCCTATGTGCCTATGCTATTAGCGCCAGTTTTGTGTAGTGCCATGTTGTGTGCCACCACATTCTGCAATTATCTTTAATTTATGAGCATGAGTGTATGTCTAGTTAATAGTTCCTGTCGCATTCTGGAATAAATCTAGCCGTGTAGTGTTCAGTGGATGTTAAGGGTTGTGTTACAAAGTTTATCATCATCTTATTTCACCCGTTTGGTGATCAGTTGCTTGTTTTTTTAATTAACCTTTACTATTCTATTTGCTGTTTTACAGCAGGTTTCTAAGTTTTTTTTATATTATTGCCGTTTCTGGTGTGTAAGGCCTTCAGCCGTGATTTTGGTCACTTGCCTTAAAATTCTAATTTAGTATTTGTATTTACGCAGTGAGCCTTTAAAACCTTATTTACTGCAATTCCTGGCGTCTGATGCCTTCTGCTGTGTTTGTGGCGACCTGCCTTTAATATTTCAATACCTGTAATTTGTAAGTTGCAGTGAGTTTTAAACCTTAATTTATTGCCATTCCTGGAGTGTAAGGCCTTGTGTCCAGATCACAGTGGCTCACTTTTAAAACATTATCTGCTGTATCTGTATTTAAAGGCGATTTGCTAAGTTGTAACTCACTGAAAACACTATTATTTACACAGTTTTTTATTTCTTCATTAATAACGTGTGGCATTTTTATTTATTGTTGAGTCTGGAATTACTGGTTTAAAATAAATTGTATGTAACTGTGAAAGGTAATCAATAGTAACTGATTACGGCCCCGTCCACAATCGTAACCGAATGTTGCCTTCCCTTGACTACCTGGTTTGATATACAATATCTCCACAGTTAGATTCTAGCAAATGGTGTATCAGAAAATGGTATGAAGTTGTGGTAATACGTAACGTCTGTGACCGGATCAATATCTTCCATTTAATCTCCTCGTGGCTCACCCTATTGCTGAAAATGAAGACAACATTCATAAAGCACAAATACTGTGCAGTGGCTTGCGGAGGAGGCATTTAGATTGTAGAGCATTAAACTATTGGTAGTGTTTTTTTGTTTCTTCCGTAGTTTCTATAAACTAGGATAAAACCAAATTAAAATATCGAGCTTTGAGACAGAGAACGTTTCGGAACGCCAGCTCCAGTGATTAGTGTCGAGACAAAATTTTCTGGACGAACTGGTATGAAGGTCAGTTGTACATTATAAGACACGCTTGAGCACGTGGTTGTATGTTTGTAATTTTGTTACGCACAGTCTGTGGCAACAACGCCCAACCAAAGGTCTGACATACACGCAGTCAAGGTCGTCAAGGGCTACAACGTACGCTGATAACCGACATTTGTTGCTGTACACCTGAAGAGACAGGACCGTGACCTAGTCTCAGCAGCGGTCTGTCCTTCCTGCATTCACGGAGAAACATGATATCACAAGAGTGCCGAGCGCAGGAAGATGACATGTCTGCGAAACGACAAGCCGTGTGTCTCCGCCGCATGGAGTAGAGAGCATTTACAGCCAGCGTCATTCGCGGTACATTCAGTAGAGTACCTCTCTCCTTAGGATCAGTTCTGCTTTACCTACAAGTATTACTCTAGAAGCGTCAAGATTTTCTAATAAGCGGGTACCGTTCTCTCCAACAAACATTCATGTCAGTAGTGTCTTCTGACAGGGAAACGCGAGTGGACATGGGCTGGCTTACCTTTGGGTGAACGCGCTTAATCCCTGAGTTTCCGCAACTACTACCACAACTTTAATGTTTATGTACCGTCATCCTCATAAGTATCCGAACGACCTCAATTGTGTTTCGCCTGATTTGCATGCAGCCCACATAACGTAAATGTCTTGCAGATCCTCTAACCTCGATTCGGTACAGACGTTTGACTATACAAACTGGTTACCACAAGAGGCCACAAGAAAATCCTACTCTGTACGGCGATAACTCCAAATATAAATTAATTCCACGATTCAGAAATATCAAATAAATCGCCAGGTCCTGATGGGATTCCAACTCGGTTTTACAGAGAGCACTCTACTGCATTGGCTCCTTGCTTAGCTTGCATTTATCGCGAATCTCTTACCCAACGTAAAGTCCCGATCGACTGGAAAAAAGCGCAGGTGACGCCTGTGTATAAGAAGGGTAGAAGGACGGATCCTCAAAATTACAGACCAATTACTTAACATCGGTTTGTTGCAGGATTCTAAAAACATATTCTCAGTTCGAATATAATGAATTTCCTTGAGACAGAGAAGTTGCTGTCCATGCAACAGCACGGCTTTAGAAAGCATCGCTCCTGCGAAACGCAACTCGCCTTTTTTTCACATGATATCAAGCGAACCATGGATGAAGAGTATCAGACGGATGCCATATTCCTTGACTTCCGGAAAGCGTTTGACTCGGTGCCCCACTGCAGACTCCTAACTAAGGTACGAGCATATGGGATTGGTTCCCAAATATGTGAGTGGCTCGAAGACTTCTTAAGTAATAGAACCCAGTACGTTGTCCTCGATGGTGGTGTTCATCGGAGGTGAGGGTATCATATGGAGTGCCCCAAGGAAGTGTGGTAGGTCCGCTGTTGTTTTCTCTCTACATAAATGATCATTTGGATATGGCGGATAGCAATGTGCGGCTGTTTGCTGATGATGCTGTGGTGTACGGGAAGGTGTCGTCGTTTAGTGACTGTAGAAGGATACAAGATGACTTGGACAGGATTTGTGATTGGTGTAAGGAATAGCAGCTAACTCTATATATAGATAAATGTAAATTAATGCACATGAATAGGAAAAACAATTTCGTAATGTTTGAGTACTCCATTAGTAGTGTAGCGCTTGACACAGTCACGTCGTTTAAATATTTGGGCGTAACATTGCAGAGCGATATGAAGTGGGACAAGCATGTAATGGCAGTTGTGGGGCAGGCGGATAGTCGTCTTCCGTTCATTGATAGAATTTTGGGAAGACGTGGTTCATCTGTAAAGGGGACCGCTTATAAAACACTGATACGACCTATTCTTGAGTTCTGCTCGAGCGTTTGGGATCCCTTTCAGGTCGGATTGAGGGAGGACATAGAAGCAATTCAGAGGCGGGCTGCTAGGTTTTATCATCACGCAAGTGTTACGTAAATGCTTCAGGAACTTGGGTGGGAGTCTCTGGAGGAAAGGAGGCGTTCTTTTCGTGAATGGCTACTGAGGAAATTTAGAGAACCAGCATTGGAGGCTGACTGCAGTACAATTTTACTGCCGCCAACTTATATTTCGCGGAAAGACCACAAAGATAAGATAAGTGAGATTAGGGTTCACACAGAGGCATACAGGCAGTCATTTTTCCCTCGTTTTGTTTGGGAGTGGAACAGGGAGAGAAGATGCTAGTTGTGGTGCTGGGTACCGAGTCGCACTGCAAGTCGCTAAAGCAGGGAAGCCGCGCACTCATGCAGAGCATCTTATTTCGCCGTCAGCCCTGGATATGGTTCAAATTATATTAGGTAAGCAAGAGGCAAAGAAGAAAAAAAGCGTACCGCTTTCTGATACCACTGAACGCAGAATAAACGATATGGCCGGTGGCATTCGAGAACAGTTAGTCGAAAAATTAAAGAAGAGCCCACATTTTACTTTGCAGTTTGATGAATCTACTGATGTTTCAGATTGTGGTCAATTTATAGTATTAGTGCGCTTTGAGGCAGATGAAAGTGTCATGAAAGACGTTTTATTTTGCAAAGAACTCCCTGTGAACACTACTGGCCAGTGTTTGTAAGACCTATTTTCAGAAACAACTCGCAGCTACGAGATTGATTGGACAAAACGTATCGACATTTTTAGTGATGGTGCTAAAGCGATGACTGGCCGTAAAAATGGGTTCGTCGCGAAATTAAAATCAATAATGCCAAATTTTTCGTGCACACATTGCTTTCTTCATCGACAAGCTCTGGCAGCCACGATTTTAACATCTGATTTAAATGATGTGCTTAAAGAGGTGATCAAAGTTGTATACTCTATTAAAGGTAAAAAGTTGTAATCTCGACTGATTAGGATCATTTGAGATGACCTTGGTTCGCTCCATCAAAATCTCCTTTATTACACAGGTGGATTTCAAAAGGAAAGGTATTGACACGAGTTCTCGAACTAAAAGGTGAATTGTTAATGTTCTTACAAGATTCTAAATCTGAATATGCGAATTACTTTTGTGACCCTGCTCGGCATTAAAATGAGCACTTCTCTCGGATCTTTTTAACCAGCTAAATATTTTGAACAAGAACCTCCAAGGGAAAGAAGAAAAAATTATAACAGCTAAGGATAAATCTAAGGATTCCTGGAAAAACTCTGTTTGTTGTCAACGTTTTTAGAAAAGATGATGTTTGAGTATTTCCCTTGCATTCAGACGATTGTGGAAGAAGTTCTCACATTCCTTACATGATACAGAGATTGCAGAATTTTTAAGAGAAACAGTTAAGTTACTTTCCAGAACCAGTTTTGCGTTTATTTATCGTTAACAGGTTGTACTTATTATAAAAAAATCTCCATTATACTGAATTCAGAACTAATGTTAAGCAAGGAATTATGTATCCAGAATGAGGTTTTCACTCTGCAGCGGAGTGTGCGCTGATATGAAACTTCCTGGCAGATTAAAACTGTGTGCCCGACCGAGACTCGAACTCGGGACCTTTGCCTTTCGCGGGCAAGTGCTCTACCATCTGAGCTACCGAAGCACGACTCACGCCCCCGAGGCTGTGGCTAAGCCATGTCTCCGCAATATCCTTTCTTTCAGGAGTGCTAGTTCTGCAAGGTTCGCAGAAGAGCTTCTGTAAAGTTTGGAAGGTAGGAGACGAGGTACTGGCAGAGTATCGGGCGTGAGTCGTGCTTCGGTAGCTCAGATGGTAGAGCACTTGCCCGCGAAAGGCAAAGGTCCCGAGTTCGAGTCTCGGTCGGGCACACAGTTTCAATCTGCCAGGAAGTTTCAAGGAATTATGTAATTTTAACAAAAATAAATAGCATTTTCCATAAGCCTATGGTTATGTATTACAGAACCCCTAGTTTTGAGACATGTAGCACGATGGTTATTTCATTTACTTTCATTCAGTTTCAAAAGAAGATAACATTTCTTTTTAATTAATTGAGAGAATATGTAGTATATATTTTTACAAATGATAGTACTAGGTTTTTGTAAGATATTTTTCAACTCTTTTATAAAGCACTATGAAGAAAACAACGATTCACTTCACGGAAATCACCACAATTAACTACACGAAAGAAATGAGAAATTAACCAGGTGATCACCAATGACGATTTTGTGAGAATCCCGATGAAGCCGCAGAACTAGGAAAACAGAAACAACGTCAAGATGCAGCGTGTGAATTAAAGTCAGTTGAACTCAGGCATCCTAGATCTGCTCCGTAGAAATTGTTGTACTTCGTGCCTTGTCTCACTAATGAAATGCTTTCTAGTAAGCGTGGTGCCAAATATTGCACGCGAGCTCTATGCATGTTGTTTCAACCATTCTGTATCACATTTCATTGTGAGCATCTTTTAAATGCGCTTTCATAAATTGTTCTCGTTCCGTGTGATATTTTTATTACAGCAGATGATTGGTACGTAAACTAAATTGTCAGTAATACACAAGACGCTGCCACTGCATTGCCTTTCCAGCCTGGAAGTTGATGTGGTCCTTTACCTCTCCCTGCAAACCTCTGAGGTAAATACTATCTGACTTAGTGAGTCTCGCCGCCCTAGTTTCCTTCTGCAGAAGTGGGAAGAGATCGACAGACATCGTGTTGCTTTTCACTGCTGCAAGTGTTTGCGTATTTGCAATACTCAACAGGTTTAAATTAAATTAGTTTTCATTATTATAAATAAGTACCAGATCTGAACGTGAGCGAATTTGCAAGGTGATTTCACAAAACCTAGTCATTTCCGTGTGACATGTATACCGGAGCAGATGATCGTCATGAAACAAACGTTACCAGCCACGCTGCAACTGCTTTCTCCTGCGACTGCGACTGAGACCCTCCCCCCCCCCCCCCCCCCTCAAGGAGGGCAGTTGCGAGATGTTTCGAACTGCAGTGACCAGAAAATTAATAATCTCTGTCTTCCCAGGATTCTAACCCGTCACCTATCGCCGTTGCATGTTTAAGCTAGAAGTGACGTGACGAAGAGTGTAGGGATGACTGGGATCGAACCTCGCACAAATCGTAGTTGACCACAAAAGAAGACAAGTTGGGACTGGCAAGTCTGAACCTGGAATCATGTGGCGAACAGATATATGTGTCTCTGGGAGTCGAAACCGCCCCATATCGTTCTTGACAATGAGTGAAGAGATGTTAAGCATCAAAATAAAGTTCCTTCAACAGTTAGGTGCACATGCTAAAGCCTGAAAGGATATTACGAAAATTCTTGTGCTGAGCCAGGATTCGAACCCTGAGAAGCGCCTTATCTACATCTACATGACTACTCTGCAATTCACATTTAAGTGCTTGGCAGAGGGTTCATCGAACCACAATCATACTATCTCTCTACTATTCCACTCCCGAACAGCGAGCGGGAAAAACGAACACCTAAACCTTTCTGTTCGAGCTCTGATTTCTCTTATTTTATTTTGATGATCATTCCTACCTATGTAGGTTGGGCTCAACAAAATATTTTCGCATTCGGAAGAGAAAGTTGGTGACTGAAATTTCGTAAAAAGCTCTCGCCGCGACGAAAAACGTCTATGCTGTAATGACTTCCATCCCAACTCGTGTATCATATCTGCCACACTCTCTCCTCTATAACGCGATAATACAAAACGAGCTGCCCTTCTTTGCACCCTCTCGATGTCCTCCGTCAATCCCACCTGGTAAGGATCCCACACCGCGCAGCAATATTCTAACAGAGGACGAACGAGTGTAGTGTAAGCTGTCTCTTTAGTGGACTTGTTGCATCTTCTAAGTGTCCTGCCAATGAAACGCAACCTTTGGCTCGCCTTCCCGACAATATTATCTATGTGGTCCTTCCAACTGAAGTTGTTCGTAATTTTAACACCCAGGTACTTAGTTGAATTGACAGCCTTGAGAATTGTACTATTTATCGAGTAATCGTATTCCAACGGAGTTCTTTTGGAACTCATGTGGATCATCTCACACTTTTCGTTATTTAGCGTCAACTGCCACCTGACACACCATACAGCAATCTTTTCTAAATCGCTTTGCAGCTGATACTGGTCTTCAGATGACCTTACTAGACGGTAAATTACAGCATCTTCTGCGAACAGTCTAAGAGAACTGCTCAGATTGTCACCCAGGTCATTTATATAGATCAGGAACAGTAGAGGTCCCAGGACGCTTCCCTGGGGAACAGCTGATATAACTTCAGTTTTACTCGATGATTTGCCGTCTATTACTACGAACTGCGACCTTCCTGACAGGAAATCACGAGAACTTCAAGAATTTGGAACCTTGGCAAACAGGGCGGATTGACGGGAGTGTCATCATGAAGGGAACAAATGCTGTTAAATCATAAGCAATATATTCAGCATCTCAAGCTGAAGTAAAGGACAGAATAAGCACCCTGTGACCTTACACGGCATTTGGTTCTTTAGCTAAAATAAAAATGCTAGTGTACGGCAGGTTACTAGTGACAGAGTTTCTACATGCTTCCACTTACGGCTCTGTCATGGCCCAACCTAAAGTGTAGTCGGCAACGAAGGGATCACGTTTAATGTGAATCTGGAACCACGGTGGAATCTGGAATCGTATGCTCTTCATTTGCTGTAATCAGGGATAAATAGGATCTACCAGTAGCTGAAGTGGGAATTGGACCCTGACTCTACATATACTAATCTATACTAACCTAGTACCACGCCCCCCAACCCTACCCCCAGACCACTGAACTCAACTTATACGTGGATCATGATTTGTCGTTGCATTGGTGCTCACACCGGATGAGAATTCTTAATTCGGGTCTCCATGGAACGATTGACGGTCGGTCCAATACATTCAGTTCTTGCTCGTTCGAATCACCAACAACCAGCGGCCTCGGCTACCCAGGGCGTTCAATCAACTTGATTTTGTGGCATCTACACAAACTGCCCAAGCTGTAAGATGCAGAAGTACCCACAGGAAGTGTTGCTTCCACTTAAGCTACTCTACATGGTAAACGCTGCGCAATGCTAAAGAAAAGCTGAGTTACTTAAGCTGATTTTTCCGTAATTTAGTGAACTACAGGTCGCCGTTCTGATAACAGTATAAATCTGTTAGAAGCTCAGAAGTAATTTATTTCATTTTATAACCCACCAGTAACAGCAAAACCTTTCCGTGAAGAGTTCGTGGCTGCCTGTCCTGATCAGAATAATTTCTCCTACGGCCGCATGAGCTCAGGTCACCGCGACGGATCGCGCCTTGAACCTATGTACGATCATAGCGGGCGTTTGTACACTCACATTGACAAAAATAAGATTATTTAACATTGTACCTTCATCTTCGGCGTGAAGTATTTTCTATAAACACTGTGTATACCGTGCAGTAACAACAACGTTGTAACCGGTATTCTCGCGGCATGTAAGGAGAGGAATAGTGAGTATGTAATCTATCATTGCGGGCAAAATTTACCAGGAAAAAGGAGATTGGCGCATAGGTCTATGGCGATTTTGGATTTAATTGAAGGGGGAAAGTGGGAAACTGGAATATCTGTGTCCTGTACGGAGTGAGTGTTATCGAAGAAAAAAAGTCGAGTAATAGCTTTATCGCGTCATGTAGGTTGATTTTAAAGTGAATCATTTGCCAAATTCAGAAAGCAGAACCGTTGTAGCTCTGTCGCATAAGAGCTAAATCATTAATCTCCTGTGTGATTAGAATCTAGAACAAAAGCAACTTCGACGTTCGTGGGCGACGTCGTTTCAACTGACCTAACGATCTACTGCAGCGTTTATTCCTCCCTGATAGTACCAGCGATGGCTAAGAGGGATAATTCGCAACTAAGAAGAAATTAACCTACATTTGATCGTTAGGTGGCGCACCATTAGTGAAAATCGTTCAGAACATTTAACTAAAACAAGTAGACAGTATCAAGGGAATTTAGCAGGATAATTCTGGGTCGCTCCAGGAACTATCTCGGTTATCAGAAGGTTGCCACACATAATCTACAAAGTTTCAATCTACGCAATAGGAAGGAACACGGTTTCCAAAGCCGATGAGTTTCTTGAGCAGCATAGCAACTCAGGCGTAAAGTTTGCGCTTCAAAGACGCAGCGGAAGCATCTCGGAAACTGACAGATACCTGAAATGTGCCAGGTGTAAGCAAATGTGTGTAACTCACCAGATACGAAGGGGAAATGAAATGGATCGCCTCCCTCTACAAACTTGTCATTAATTCACTTCTGTTTTAGTCTTAAAATATGTTACCAGAAGGTTCATGAGAACTGTCGGGGAGTAATCGTTAGAATCGACTTCTAAATCAAGTTCAGATAGTAAACTATATAATCTTAATAAAAAGAAATCAAACAAGCAACCTGGAGTGGCGTTTACTGTCAGAGACCCCCAGCGACATCTGGGGAAACGAATGCGACGGTACAGATGGCCAGACGGTGTCAGAATGTTTAAAGACTATTCAGATGCTGCAGTTGTATTATGTTGAAATACCAGGATTCATTACCAGTGTACGTTGTCAGACAGATTACCACTGAAATTTTCTCAACAATGTCTGCACGATGTCGACATACCACATTCTCATTTTATAGTAGTTAATGCTGAGCAAGCTTTTTTTCACTGCTTAATTCGGTAGCTAATGATAACGGTCTACTTATTGTTAACAATTTGTTTCTTTACGTTTTACTGGCATAGACCATCATGGCAACAACATTTAGAAAGACCGCATGCTTAGTCTTTGTTTTGACGACGGCAGTTGTCGAAAAGAGATTATGTATAAATGATATACACGAGGGACGTTCAGCACTTGAAGATAAAAATTTGTGAAGCAATGAAAAACTCTGGAGGAGCTTTTTACTTTCATGACTTTCGATTTTCAACAGTGGGGTGAGCTGGGAACAGCTGACAGACAATTATTGTTTTGTTTATAACTCACCATAGCATTTAACAATGGCGTGCGCGAGCACTGTTATATAACATTGGTTGTCTGACTTAATGAACCAGCAGCATCTGGGTAGCCTGGACACATTCCAACAGGTGTGCCCACCTGTACCGTCGCATTTGTTTTCCCAAAAATTGCTGGAGGTCGCTGAAAGAAAACGCCACTCCAGGTTACTTGTTTGATTTCTTTTGATTTACGGACTTGCTGTCATTGAGACCTTCATTACAAAGAACATTAATGATTTTACTATCTGAACTTGATTTAGAAGTCTATTCTAACAATTACTCCCCGACAGTTCTCATGAACCTATTAGTAACATGAAGACTAAAACAGCATTGAATTAATGACAACTTTATAGAGGGAGGCGATCCATTTCATTTCCCCTTTGTTTCTGGTGAGTTACACACATTTGCTTACACCTGGAACATTTCAGGTATCTGTCAGTTTTCGAGATGCTTCCGCTGCGTCTTTTAAGAGCGAGATTTACCCCTGAGTTGCTATGCTGCTCAAGAAACTCATCGGCTTTGGAAATGTGTTCCTTCTACTGCGAGGATGATTGCGACTTGAAATCTTTGTAGATTACTATAGTGCAGTGCCTGTATTATACTGATTACAATGCAAAGTTCGTTTGTACATGCATGCATGCCCAAAGAAACAGGCACTGCAGGGCCTATAGCCGTTATGAAATACAGGAAATGTATTCGCAGTTGTTAATAATGACAGCCATCAGTTGTAGAATGGAATGACGACAATGAAAACTGTTACGTTGATGTAGTGGCAGGGACGTGTCAAAACTTCAGTCCGAAAGCCCCTAATGCCGTATCGACGTGACAGATCGGGTTGGCAAAGGTAAACATCGATATTTTACTGTACAGAGTCATGTGAACTGCTGATGCAACCGCCCTCGCTCGAATATCAGATGTCCGTACAACACGTGAAAGCCCGTCTAGAAGGCGTCCGCATCCGTGCGAGAGTGTAAGTCGGCATCCTCAACGAAATGGTGTCAGTCTGTCACTTTGTTCGTGAGAGGCTCCACCGCAAACGTCAGCTCATTACAGCGATACACACGGAGGCGGGCGGATATAGCGCACACGTTAGGCCGGTACTACGGGACCTTTTTCATGGAAGATCAGCGGAACGTACGCGATTATGAAGAGGTGCTGCACTGTTTTCTCGTCCATTTGAACGTAGCACCCAAGGATACCCTGCTGTTGCCCATCACATCCGAAAAGCTGACATCGGCCTTGTCACGAAGAACTCCGAACAAATCTCCAGGGCCAGATGGTTTACCCCAGGAATTCTACCGGACTTTTATGACCTTATGGGAGACAAGAGGCTCGAGATATTTCAAGAACTGGTCCGCTCTGATTTCACTGTCCCCATGGAATTCACAGACGGCATCCTGGTCCCCGAACCGAAACCGAATGGTGGTTATAGGTGCAGGACTTTTGTCCACTCACAGTCCTCAACAACGACTACAAGATCTTCGCCCGCATTTTCCGCGCGCATCTCCACACCGCTATCGGGAAAGCAATCCACACCGATCAGACATGTTTAGGCGGTGTCAAGAACATTCATACAGGGTTAGGAGTATACCGCAATGTAATAGCATTGACGGCAGCTTGCAAAATACGAGGCGCCCTTGCCGCCGTCTAGTTTGACAACGCATTCAACCGCGTCGACCATTAATTCCCATGCCCAGTTTTGGAATGCATCGGCGTCTCTCCAGAGTCGATTGATCGACGGGGCGCGTTCCCGCGTGATGGCGAACGATTAGCAGTCTGGTCACATTGTTGTAGGACGGTCAGCGCGACAAGGATGTCCTTTGTCGGGCATATTATTTGCGACAGTGCTCGAACCAGATTTGCGTGGGTTAAGGCGGCGATTAGCAGGCATCTATACGCGGGACCTGGCCTCCAGTTGCGGTGCATTCGCCCCAATGATGTGATGTTCCTGGGCAGATCAGGGGATGAAATACACACGGCGCTTCAGTGGCTTCAGGGGCTGTTCGAGCGCCGTCAACATGAAAAAGACACAATACATAGATGTTGGAAGAGGTGGGGGTGGAGGCTAATACACTACTACACCAGAACGTGTTCTGATACAGGGCAACAAATTTCGTCGAATGGACATGCCCCTACGAACACGTTACGTCGACACCTATCTTGACTCCAAACTGAACTATTCTGCGCACGTCCTTCACTTGACGGTTACGAAGGCCGACAGATTTCAAGCAGCATTTGGACATTTTATGAGAGCCGCTCTTGTTTTTAAAGGCCAATACGCCACCCTGACGCTCCCTTAGCTGCCGGTCGGTATCGGTTAAATTCATGTCTACAGCTGTGCGCTGTCGCTCTTTCTCAACACCATCCGTAGCACTTGGATTTCTGCCCACGCCAATCCGATGGCGACCCTGATAGCTGAAGTGGCACAGCGCTCTCCACAACCACCGGTTTCTGTTGGGATACATTTCAACAGAACTCGACCACATTAGAGAGGTCTTGATTGACCTTCTGTCGACACAGATGCCCAGCCCGAAAGACTATTATCGCCTTTACCAACAGCAACTACCCATCAATACGGTCGTATAGCGGCACCCCGAAGTTGGCTGGGACACGGGATGGAGAGCAGAACACATGCCTTTTCTACCTACTGCTGTGTATTCGTTGTGGTTCGTGGTTGTGAACGGGAAGCTCGCTACTCGTCAGCAACTACATTCCATTCATCTGACTGAGGGTCCCTTGTGTCCGACATGCTCAGTACTTGATTCGTATGCGCACGGCCTGACTTGTGACGCAAACAGCGACAGCGCATGCTCGCCCTATTCTCGTGGCGATTGCTGGAGTCTGTTTCCCCTGACGATACACTGCCTCCCGACAGCGTATGTTTTTCACCAACCAGGACGAATTCTGTTAATTGGCTTAAAGGCATGGACGTTTACTACATATTTCGTGGTACCCGAAAAGGCACACTCGACTTTTGGTCCCTACTGAGGGCAACACATGTGGCTTTCAGCTGCCATCCGAACTACAGGACCCCCTTCGCTAATTATTTAGATCCATTATTTGCGGGCCTCCTGCTCCCTGGGGCGTTCCGGGTGTGAGACGATGTACCTGAAGAAGAGTCACGAGGATATTGATCCCCTACCAACAGAAAAGGGGTGAACTAGTACCAACTGACTAGAAGGCTGCTCGAACGCTCACTACAGCAGTTGTAGGATTTTTTGTTAATGGTAAATAGACGAATAAATAAATAAAAATAGATAAACCTACTAAATCTACTCCCTGATCCTGCAGCGTGTTTCGTGGGCGTGGCGACGGGATAGCCAGGCTCCGGGTGTCGAACCCTGCCCTACCCGTCGTTCAGCTCCCGCAGTGGTCCTTAGATTTTCTTTTTTTGAAAAAAAAGGGGCGCTTCATACGAGGTTAGTAACTGAAGGGTCAAGATTCATTTCCCACTTCAAGCGAAAATTTTTAATAGGCGCTGGTAGATCCTATTTACCCCTGATATACAGCAAATGAAGAACGTACGTTTCCACCTTGGTTCCAGATTCTCATTAAACGTGATGTTCCTGCCCGACCGACTACACGTTAGGTTGGGCCATGGCAGAGGCGCACGCTTTCTTATAGTAGTACTTCTATTTTAGTTAAAGAACTAAATGCAATGTTAGGTCACAGGGTGCTTATTCTATCTTTTCTTTCAGTCGGAGATGTTGAATATATTGCTTCTGGTTTCTCGCGGATATGACTGCTTCGTGACGACATACTGCCATTAATTCTTTGTTTGCTCAACGTTCCAAACTCCTGAAGTTCTCCACGTAAGGCGTTTCACAGGGTCCGATCCTGACTCAGCACAAGAATTTTCATAATGTTCTTTCAGGCTTAACGCGTGCACTTAACTGTTGATGGAATTTTCATTCTTTCAGGCTTAATATGTGCACTTAACTGTTGATGGAACTTTCATTCTTAACGTCTCTTCATTCATTGTCAAGAACGATATGTGACGGTTTCGACTCCCAGGGAGAAACAGATCTTTTCATCACATTATTTCAAGTTCACACATGCCAGCCCTAGCTACTGGTGAAAAGTAATTCGACAGTTAACTTGTCTTCTTGTGTAGTCAATAACGCTATGTGCGAGGCTCGATCCCAGTCATCACTATCCTCTTCGTCACGTCACTTCTAGTTTAAACATGCCGGCATATCACTTCTGGTGAAATAAACCTATATTTAACGTCCATTCTTGGCTGAAAAGTAACTGCGATAGGTGTCGGTTGTCCTGGTAAGGCAGAAATTATTGGCTTTTTCGTCACTGCCATTCGATACATCTCACTTCTGGTGAGTGTAACAGTCGGGTAAGATGCTTGGTTCGAATCACCATGCAACACATTTCAAGTTTGTTAATTGGGAATGAATCCACATCTAATATCTTTCGTGGTTAATTAACAGGGATAACAGTTCTGGACAGTTATCCCGATCCAGTGCAAAAATTTTCATCATGTAATTTAAAGATGAGATTTGCTAATTATACTAGCTAAAAATATATTATATCACCTATCTTTAAAGCTTTTCAGCAATGGCAATCAGTGCTGCGGTCGAATCTCGGTCAGCCACGAATATTTTGCTTAGTTAGCATTGGGTATCAATCCATATCTAGAACAAAATGGTTCGTCATGCCATGTAAAGTTAACACATATGCAAAAGCTACGTGCCCATTAATAACTTTAATTTCTGTTAGATAACAAGTTCTATGGGTGGTTTTCGAACTTTACATTGACCATCGTGCTATCATGAACATAGTGAAATTACTAGTGATACATCGTAGATGGTGAAGTTTCGATAAAGCGCTTGACGCTGTTAGTCATGGTTTTTGTGGCTACTTACTTCTTTATTCAGTTTATGCAAAAGCACTCGCTTAGTGAACGACAGTTAACAGATGGTTGGAAAACCTTCTAGAGAGCAAGAATACTTCGAGTAATCATAGAGATTCAGGAGTCCAGATATTCTTCAAAATCACTTATTCCCAAGAAAAGGCAGTTTTGCCTAAGGATTAGGCAATAATTGACGTGTCAGAGGGGCGTTCATTATTTGTGTCAGATACTTATGAGAGTGGCAATGGTTTAGAAATGTCACTTATTGCAATAAATTTGAGTTTATGAGCGTTAAGGCTTGTCTCAGATAAAACTTCCTGACAGATTAAAACTGTGTGACAGACCGAGAGTCGAACTAGCGACCTTTGCCTTTCGTGGGCAAGTGCTCTACCAACCTTTGTTTTCTTCTTCTTTTTTTCTTTACTCTGACCACTTTTTTTTTTTCTTAAATCGCATTTTGTTCGATTTCGTTCGTTGTATGTGCTCGGGGCGGACGTCGCAAGACATCCGTTTCAGTTCGTCGTTGATCCATTAACTCAGTTTTTTTTATTACAGAGGGTAGCTAACTGAGCTACTAAAGCACGACTCACGACCCGTCCTCACAGCTTCAAGTCTGCCAGTACCTCGTCTCCTACCTTCCAAGCTTCACATAAGTTCTTCTGCGAACCTTGCAGAACTAGCACTCCTGGAAGAAAAGATACTGCGGAGACGTGGCAGCACTTGCCTGCGAAAGGCAAAAGTCCCGAGTTCGAGTCTCTGTCCGGCACACAGTTTTAATCTGTCAGAAAGTTTCACATCAGCGCACACCCCGCTGCAGAGTGAAAATCTCATTCTGAATGTCTCAGGTGTTCTTTGATGTTTGTAGTATCGTGGTATTAATTTACACCTGCAGTTAATGACAAACAGAGCTCTGTTTTCTTGTGGTCAGTGTGGTAACCATACTGTACAGCCAGACGACTGGGCCGAAATGGGATTAGAGGAACTGCAAGACAATTACGTCATGTGGGCTGTATGCAAATCAGGCGAAACGCAATTCAGGTCGTTCGGATACTTTTGAGCATGATAGTACGTTCTAGTGCAGGTGATGTAATACCATGACAACACTCCTCCACTAAAAGGGCCACTTCGTGAACTGCAAACAGTTCAGTATCTCAAGGTCTTATTTACATATGACATGTGTGATGCACCACAAATGATGGCCACGGTCCTGAGACTTATGCTTCGCTGAAATTAGGTACGCCAGGGCAGTAGCTTACAACTACCTTGATCTTGCAGTCACCACCAATCAGAGGATCCTTATTCAGTGCGTATACCATACTGCTGCTCATTTGGGTACTGGGTAGTCACTCTCTTCACACTGATGTTTCGCGAGTTAGATTTAGGGGTAGGAGTAGTGATCTGTCGACCTGAGAAAAGCATTCGACAATGTAAAGTGGTGCAATATGTTAGAGCTTCTGAGAAAAATAGGGGTAAGCTGTAGGAAAAGACGGGTAATATACAGTATGTACAAGCACCAACAGGGAAAGATAAGGTAAGGTCTTGTAGGACCAAACTGCGGAGGTCATCGGTCAGGGAGGGATAAGACTGGAAGATCAAGAACGAAGTGCTTTGATTAAAACGGGTGTCAGACAGGCATGCAGCCTTTTGCCCTTACTGTTCAATCTACACATCAATGAAGCAATGACGGAAATAAATAAAAAAGTTTGAGCAGTGGTATCAAAATTCAGAGTGAAAGGGCATCAGTGATAACATTCGCTGATGACCTTGTAATTATAAGTGAAAGTGAAGAAGAATTACATTATCTGATGAAGGGAATGAACTGTTTAATAAGTACAAAATAGGAGTTGAAAATAAATCGAGGAAAGGCCAAAGTAATGAGAGGTAGCAGAAATTAGAACAGTGATAAACGTAATATCAGAGCTGGGGAGCAAAATTATCCATGACGGGCAGAGCAAGGAGGACATAAAAAGTCGACTAGCACAGACATAAAAGGGCATTCCAGGCGAAGAGAAGTCTATTGATATCAAGCATAAACAGTAATTTTAGGAAGAAATTTCTGAGAATGTACGTTTGGAACACAGAATTGTATGGTAGTGAAACTTGAACAGAAGAGGACCATAGCGTTTGAGATGTGGCGCTACAAAGTAATGTTGAAAATTAGATAGATTGATAAGCTAAGGAATGAGGAGGTTCTGTGGAGAATCGGCAAGGAAAGTAATGAAGGAATACGCTGACAATAAGAAGGGGCAGAATGACAGAACATCTGTTAAGACATCAGGGAACAACGTCTGTGGTACAGCCAGAGCTATAGAGAGTAACAGTTGTAGAGGAAGACAGAGGTTGGAATACATCAGCAAATAATTGAGGACATAGCTTTCAGTTGCAGCTCTGAGATGATAAGCTTGGCACAGGTGGTGAATTCTTGCGATTCTGTTTATTTCAAATCTCTTTTAATCGTATATTGAAACTGAAATCCCCTGTACATCACTACTGTGTGTCCATGTTGCTTATACGAGGTGCGTTCAATAAGTAACGCAACACATTTATTTTGGTCAATTTTGGATGAAAAAAAGGCATTTGTTGTGGGACATCGAGGAATATTCCCGCTTCACACCCTATGTGCCTGAAGTGCCGATAGCTGGCGGCGCTGTATGTAGCCTTCAAAATGGCGTCTGTAACATAGGGTTCACTCCAAGCATAGAGCTGCCATTGAATTTCTTTTGGCGGAAAACCAAAGCATCGAAGGCGTTTGCAGAATGCCGACGGAGACCTGGCAGTGAACGAAAGCGTAGTGAGTCGTGGCGCAAGGTGTCTGTGGTCATGGCAACAAGGTCGATCCAACCTGACGAATCTTCGTCACTATAAGGTAAGGCCTCACAGACGCCTGCTCACCCGAGAAGAGCTCACACAACTTCATTTGACTCTTCTGTCTTATCCACTGTTTTACCCAATGAAGTATGCACTCCGAAGGAAGCAGTACATGGATTAAGGCCGCGCGAAGTGGCCGCGCGGTGAGAGGAGTCATGTCACTGATTGCGCGGTCCCTCCCGCCGGAGTTTCGACTTCTCCCTCGGGCATGGGTGTGTATGTTATTCTTAGCGTAAGTTAGCTTAAGTAGTGTGTAAGTCTAGGGACCGGTGACCTTAGTAGTTTGGTCCCATAGGAATTCACATTCATTTGAACATGGATTGTGGTGAGATTACTGAAGCAACAAGCTGCTGGTCCCGACGTCGACCAGCAGAGTGGTACCGTGGGGGCATACAGGCCCTCCCAGTAAGGTGGCGAAAGACCGTCGCGTTAAACGGAGATTATGTTGACAAATGGGTTTTGTGACGATAGGGAAATAATATTGTGTTTTGAATCCCTGAATAAAATCATTGTGCTTTCAGAAAACAATGTGCTGCTCTTTTACTGATGACCCTAGTATAGGGTTCTACAGTGAAAGCGAAAAAACACTCTGCAAGTTCAGGCTATAGCCTTCATCTACAGCTACACTCCACAAGCCACATTACGCTGTGTAAAGGAGGGTGCTTCATGTACCGCCTTCACTTCCCCGGTTATAGTTGACACTCGATTGTTCAGAAAGATAATTATAACTCGTACTCGTAGCCCCCATGAAACATGGACCTTGCCGTTGGTGGGGAGGCTTGCGTGCCTCAGCGATACAGATGGCCGTACCGTAGGTTCACCCACAACGGAGGGGTATCTCTTGAGAGGCCAAACAAACATGTGGTTCCTGAAGAGGGGCAGCAACCTTTTCAGTAGTTGCAGGGGCAACAGTCTGGATGATTGACTGATCTGGCCTTGCAACATTAACCAAAACGGCCTTGCTGTGCTGGTACTGCGAACGGCTGAAAGCAAGGGAAACTACAGCCGTAATTTTTCCCGAGAACATGCAGCTTTACTGTATGATTAAATGATGATGGCGTCCGCTTGGGTAAAATATTCCGGAGGTAAAATAGTCCCCCATTCGGATCTCCGGGCGGGGACTACTCAGGAGGACGTCGTTATCAGGAGAAAGAAAACTGGCGTTCTACGGATCGGAGCGTGGAATGTCAGATCCCTTAATCGGGCAGGTAGGTTAGAAAATTTAAAAAGGGAAATGGATAGGTTAAAGTTATATATAGTGGGAATTAGTGAAGTTCGGTGGCAGGAGGAACAAGACTTTTGGTCAGGTGAATACAGGGTTATAAATACAAAATCAAATAGGGGTAATGCAGGAGTAGGTTTAATAATGAATAAAAAAAATAGGAATGCGGGTAAGCTACTACGAACAGCATAGTGAACGCATTATTGTGGCCAAGATAGACACGAAGCCCACGCCTACCACAGTAGTACAAGTTTATATGCCAACTAGCTCTGCAGATAACGAAGAAATTGAAGAAATGTATGATGACATAAAAGAAATTATTCAGATAGTGGAGACGAAAGTTTAATAGTCATGGGTGACTGGAATTCGTCAGTAGGAAAAGGGAGAGAAGAAAACATAGTGGGTGACTATGGATTGGGGCTAAGAAATGAAAGAGGAAGCCACCTGGTAGAATTTTGCACAGACCATAACTTAATCATAGCTAACACTCGGTTCAAGAATCATAAAAGAAGGTTGTATACATGGAAGAATCCTGGAGATACTAAAAGGCATCAGATAGATTATATAATAGTAAGACAGAGATTTAGGAATCAGGTTTAAATTGTAGGACATTTCCAGGGGCAGATGTGGACTCTGACCACAATCTATTGGTTATGACTTGCACATTAAAACTGAAGAAACTGCAAAAAGGTGGGAATTTAAGGACATGGGATCTGGACAAGCTGAAAGAACCAGAGGTTGTACAGAGTTTCAAGGAGAGCATAAGGGAAAAATTGAAAGGAATGGGGGAAAGAAACACAGTAGAAGAAGAATGGGTAGCTCTGAGGGATGAAGTAGTGAAGGCAGCAGAGGATAAAGTAGGTAAAAGGACGAGGGCTGCTAGAAATCCTTGGGTAACAGAAGAAATATTGAATTTAATTGATGAAAGGAGAAAATATAAAAACGCAGTAAATGAAGCAGGCAAAAAGGAATACAAACGTCTCAAAAATGAGATCGACAGGAAGTGCAAAATGGCTAAGCAGGGATGGCTAGAGGACAAATTTAAGGATATAGAAGCTTATCTCACTAGGGGTAAGATAGATACTGCCTACAGGAAAATTAAAGAGACCTGTGGAGAGAAGAGAACCACTTGTATGAATATCAAGAGCTCAGATGGCAACCCAGTTCTAAGCAAAGAAGGGAAAGCTTCTGCTTTCTAGGTAGGAGGAGTATATAGAGGGTCTATACAAGGGCAATGTACTTGAGGACAATATTATTGAAAGGGAAGAGGATGTAGATGAAGACAAAATGGGAGATAAGATACTGCGTGAAGAGTTTGACAGAGCACTGAAAGACCTGAGTCGAAACAAGGCTCCGGGAGTAGACAACATTCCGTTAGAACTACTGACGGCCTTGGGAGAGCCAGTCATGACAAAACTCTACCATCTGGTGAGCAAGATGTATGAGACAGGCGAAATACCCTCAGACTTCAAGAAGAATATAATAATTCCAATCCCAAAGAAAGTAGGTGCTGACAGATGTGAAAATTACCGAACTATCAGATTAATAAGTCACAGCTGCAAAATACTAAGGCGAATTCTTTACAGACGAATAGAAAAACTGGTAGATGCGGACCTCGAGGAGGATCAGTTTGGATTCCGTAGAAATGTTGGAACACGTGAGGCAATGCTGACCTTACGAGTTATCTTATAAGAAAGATTAAGAAAAGGGAAACCTACGTTTCTAGCATTTTTAGACTTGGAAAAAGCTTCTGACATTGTTGACTGGAATACTCTCTTTCAAATTCTGAAGATGGCAGTTGTAAAGTACAGGGAGCGAAAGGCTATTTACAATTTGTACAGAAACCAGATGGCAGTCATAAGAGTCGAGGGGCATGAAAGGGAAGCAGTGGTTGGGAAAGGAGTGAGACAGGGTTGTAGCCTCTCCCCGATGTTATTCAATCTGTATATTGAGCAAGCAGTAGAGGAAACAAAAGAAAAATTCGGAGTAGGTACTAAAATTCATGGAGAAGAAGTAAAAACTTTGAGGTTCGCCGATGACATTGTAATTCTGTCAGAGACAGCAAAGGATCTGGAAGAGCAGTTGAACGGAGTGGACAGTGTCTTGAAAGGAGGATGTAAGATGAACATCAACAAAAGCAAAACGAGGATAATAGAATGTAGTCAAATTAAATCGGGTGATGCTGAGGGAATTAGATTAGGAAATGAGACACTTAAAGTAGTAAATGAGTTTTTCTATTTAGGAAGTAAAATAACTGATGATGGTCGAAGTAGAGAGGATATAAAATGTAGACTGGCAATGGCAAGGAAAGCGTTTCTGAAGAAGAGAAATTTGTTAACATCGAGTATAGATTTATGTATCAGGAAGTCGTTTCTGAAAGTATTTGTATGGAGTGTAGCCATGTATGGAAGTGAAACATGGACGGTAACTAGTTTGGACAAGAAGAGAATAGAAGCTTTCGAAATGTGGTGTTACAGAAGAATGCTGAAGATAAGGTGGATAGATCACGTAACTAATGAGGAGGTATTGAATAGGATAGGGGAGAAGAGAAGTTTGTGGCACAACTTGACTAGAAGAAGGGATCGGTTGGTAGGACATGTTTTGAGGCATCAAGGGATCACAAATTTAGCATTGGAGGGCAGCGTGGAGGATAAAAATCGTAGAGGGAGACCAAGAGATGAATACCCTAAGCAGATTCAGAAGGATGTAGGTTGCAGTAAGTACTGGGAGATGAAGAAGCTTGCACAGGATATAGTAGCATGGAGAGCTGCATCAAACCAGTCTCAGGACTGAAGACCACAACAACAACAACAACAACAACAACAACTCTTTCACTCCACCAGCTGAGGTGGAGTGACATGCGTGCCTCAGCGACACAGGTAACTGTCTACTAGATGCAGTCGCAACCGAGGAGTAGCTACGGAGAGGCCAGACAAGCGTATAGTTGCCGAAGAGAGGCCGCGGCCTTTTCATTAGCTGCTGGGTGGACATTGTGCACGTCTGACTGATCTGCTCTTGTAACAATTCCCAACATGGCCTTTCTGTGCTGGTACTGCGAATGGTGAAAGCAAGGGTAAACAACAGCCGTTAATTTTCTTGAGGACATGCAGCTCTCCTGAATGACAAAATGATGATGGCATCCTCTTGCGTAAAATATTCTGCAGGTAAAATAGTCTCTCATTTGGATCTCCAGGTAGAGTCTGTTCAGGAAGACGTCATCAAAACGAAAAAGAAAAGTGGGGAAGAAATTGGAATGTTAGATACCTTAAATGGATAGGTACGTTACTGAATTTAAGAAAGGAAATGGTGGATTCAAGTTAGATTTTGTGGGTATTAGCGAAGTGCAGTGGTAGTAAGATCAGGACTTCCAATAAGGCTAGTACAGGAACGATAATTCGAAGCTAGAAGGTTCAGTAACTATGGGCTCTAAAATGCATACATTAAGGGTTGTGCGCATTTCTTCATATTCGATACTGTGAAATAAATATCTTCTAGTCCAAGGTCTTTGCTATCCACACTTTGAGAGGTGATAGTGTGGGCCAATACAAGAAGTACATACCTTAAGAGCCATTAGGACTTGTTCATCATCGCTACTGTGAAACACATCTCTTCAACTCAAAAAGTGCTCTTAGATCTTTTGCTACGTATTTTTACTAGCCAATTTTTACTTGTTTCGATCCGTACTACATCCTCAGAAAATACAGAAAGCAAAGAACTTGCAGTAGAAGGGATTTGTTTCACAGTATAAGAGATGAAGAAGTGCTCGTAACTCTTAAGGTATGCGTTTTACAGGCTGTTTTACTATTCTCCTTTGCTTCGTTTGATTGTTCCTGTCATATCCTGAATATTTACCATTCCTCCTGGGATGCCCTGTATAAAATGTGTTAACCAGCCAACACAACTCACAATAACATCGTTTTGTTCCATATGAGAAGCTACCAATATCCGATAATGTACAGAGGTTTCTACATAAACCAGTAATATAGAAAAATTATGTAGTGACAACAACATACAAAACGGTTTATAGGCCTAATTTTCTTTATAATAATTATTAGTTAAAACATCTTCACAATTTACAGATTTAGATAAAGAATACTATCGGACGATGGGAGAAAGGTGCTGACACATGTTTTGGTTTATACGAAAAAGCACTTGTTTGCATAACAGGCTGTTGTTACACCCAGTAATAATATTTATAAGAACCAAAAAGGAAAAATGACAATGGAAGACTTAAAACGAAGCTCTCGGATTAAAAAGTGTGTATTGCAGCGATGCAGCGTTTCCTCTGTTGTTCAACCTGTACATG